>NC_090935.1:856403963-857603963 GCF_040938575.1 Ambystoma mexicanum | reverse complement strand
CATGTCAAAGATGTGGAATGCGTTGGAGGACACAATCCATTTGAAATATTGGTATAGTTTTTGTTTTTTTAAAACTCTTTTTTATTGACTTGACAGCACAACAACAACCAGAGGGGGCCACATGGCACCAGCGCTAAATGTAAATAAAACTTAGTAATCCACAGTGCATATTTCGTAAATATAGCATATTGATGTAAAGCAATACACAAAGTATTAATACATACACCATAACAGGTCGCTATTCAAGGGGAACCACCTGGGGAGGCAGACAGGGAAATAGACGGCTAGGTCATGGCAGCAATATAGTCTCGAAACTTCGGCCAGATGTCCCTCGGCCTGGAGTGGGAATGCTGCATGGCACTCCAGGACTGCTCCGTGTCGTGAGCCCATGTGACCGATCTGAGCCATTGAGTATAAGTAGGTGGTCTAGGGCGGAGCCAACAGTGTAGTATACAGCGAACTGCCAGTAGCATGCAGAGGCCTGCCAGTTTCTTACCATCACGGGGTAACTGCGGGAGATAATGGAATAGGCAATGCAGTGGGGTGGGGGTGATTGGGTGTCCCAGAATGTCAGACAATGTAGAACAAATGTCCAGCCAGAATTGGGACAGACGGGGACAAAGCCACAACATGTGTATATATGAGGCTTGATCTGCGCCGCACCTAGGACAAGTGGGAAATGTTGGTATAGTTGTCAGTGAGCGCAGAGGCCGCATGTGAGGTGGAGAAGGATGAGGGGTAGGAGAAGGATTAGGATGAGGGGGGCATGATGACTGGGTAGTAGCAGAGATGGATTGGTAGGGATCATGCAAATATTAAAAATGATAATAGCGATCGGCAATAAATACAATTGTGCAAGTAGGGAAGAACAATCATATTACATTGTCTGGTAGTGATTAAAATAGATTGAATTGGATGGTAGCAACCAAGACTTAATATAAAAGGTACAGCATTTACTGAAACAGATTAAATAGCTGGTACTGACTAGCAATCAATACCGTTTGCCTGGTACCAACCAAAAGGGTTCAACTATCCTAGTAGCTATATGAAAAATAAAACAATTTGGCAGACAGAAATGAAAATAATTTTAAATAGGCTAGTAGTGACCCAAATATTTACAATGCCCAGTTAGGGAAGAAAAATAAAACGATGCCAGCAGGAACTCGAAACACTTTGCTTAGTAGCATTAGGCTGCTAACTGCAAGATGGCAGAAGTCCTCTCCAGTCTCGTGACCATGCCATTCAGCTAAAACGGTACTCTTTAATGGAGCATTTTCCATGATCATATGTTTATTATGAGATTTGGAACACATTTATTAATTGAATTGTTTTGGAGTTTGCTGGGTTATTTTAACTATATTACTGTGCTTCGGCCTTTTTTACAACCAGGCATCTCTGTAGTGCACACATGTCAATGAGCAGCAGCAGCCCTGGTACTGCAGATGCCTCCATGGAATATTTGCAGATATGCACTTAAGGTACGGCACGTGGGCCTTATCTGATGACATTGCACTGATAAATCACATCTGTTGCAGGTCATAAATATCAGTTTACCAATCGCAAATCACTTACGTGACTCATTGCTGCTGTGCTCACAGGAGAATTATGTTCTGAAACATGCACTCTGTGTGTTGATGTTGCGTGGAAGCAATGGCAGCCAGTCCAAGATGGCAAGCGATGATCGCCTGCCCGAGCAGAGGGAATACCAACACAAGGTACTGGCCCAGCGGGACTGGCATAACAGCAGCATTCTGAATACTGGAGTAGGTCGTTCAGAAGGTGCATGCAGAGCACAGCAAAAGCTGTTTGAACGCAGGGCACCAAGAAGACCTTTGGTATGGGTGAGAGGGTACCACATAGCTGATTATGTCACTGTTGCTCACCTACCCAAGCACACAATGGGTTCACCCCCAGATATACCATTCTGCTTACTTTCTGTCTAGTGACCTTTCTGTTCATTATGGCTCAACAAAAGGGTGTTTGAAAAACGCGGGGGCACATTACTTCAGAAAGCCTGTTGCAAGACTTATAATACCATGGAGCATAGAAATCTGAGCAGAAAGAGGTGATCCTATGGATCCTGCAAATGTGGTCCTCTCTGTGCTTCACCGTCTAAATATTGACCCGGATATGGCTGACCGTCTCTCCTTGTACCAACAACAAGCAAGTTTGTATTGCATTGGAGCATCTCCAGGCCCAAAAGCAAATCTCCATACATGTATAGTTGATCTTAGGAATTTTATTGGGATTGTTGTGCATTATGCTGCAGTGGAATCAAATTCAGTGATCTTGCACTCTCCTGACAGAAAATAAAGTTTCCAATTTTAGCTCATTAGGGCTCTTTTGAAGCAGTGTGAACTCTAAAGGACTAGCCACCTCTATCCTTCTAAAAAAACAATTGAGTCTGCCTGTACTGCATCCTCAAGTGCTCCACATCCCTGAAGGGCCTGCACACACCTTGGCTCTGGGCTTTCCCTACCTACAGGCCTCACTGCTATGAAAGATTGCCCTGAACCCCTGATTGTCTCTCTCTCCGCCTTGCCACACACATCTCGTCCTACATTCTCACCTGCTCTGCATGTCTCTTAGTATCTACAGTTCTTCAATCTTACCCATTTCACACCCTCCATTGCCTTGCATCCCCATATGTTCCACATTGTCCCATGCCCGGCACTTCTTTAGGTGTTTTATTGCTCATTATCCCACCTCTGCTTACATCCCCTGACTACACACCAGCCTGTCCTATATCCCCTACTATTCCACATCTTTGGCTTTTATGCAACACCCATTTTCCCACAGCCCTGACTGCCCTGCATCCCACATTATATTGCAGCCCTCAGTCTCACATTTCTCTGTGTTCCACATCACCTTCTGTCCTCAATCGCCCACTGCTTCATTCCATTACGAGCCACATTCCCAATGCCCCAGAACATGTCTCACAGTGCAGCCTCCTCTATCCACATGAAACCCTGTCCACAAGCATCTTTTCTGTGAATCATTGCCTGACTCACATCCTGTTATTCCCAATATTCACTGCTGTAGAGGAGCAAGTGGAGGCATTCTCCCTAATCAACGCCCCCTCATCCCCACCCTATTGGAGTAACAGATGAGGAGCTACAATTGGGAACGCATGCACAAGTTTATGCGACATGTCCATACCACGTTCACTGTATGAATAACGATATGCACTAAGGCAGCGATTCAGAAGATACCCTCACATTGAAACAGTGGAGGATACCTACCAAGAAGGATGTCCCTTGCAGAGTGTTGGGTGTCATGACCCACGTTTGAGTCATTATGCTACAACATTTGGTGCTGTGGGCTTAGGAAATCCAAGATGGCGGAAAAGCCCACATGTGCGCCAGAATCCAGGAAAACTGTGCAGTTTTTGCGCACACCAAAATGGTCACCTGACCTGCCACCCACCAGTGCAAGCGTGCTGGGTCAGAAGCGCCATGAGTGAAATGTGGTGCCAAAGGAAAAACACCAAT
Organism: Ambystoma mexicanum; assembly: GCF_040938575.1. Classification (NCBI taxonomy): domain Eukaryota; kingdom Metazoa; phylum Chordata; class Amphibia; order Caudata; family Ambystomatidae; genus Ambystoma; species Ambystoma mexicanum. The sequence goes on along the minus strand of NC_090935.1, from coordinate 857,600,472 downwards.
GCCATGTTAATCACGGATTATATTCTATCAAGCAAAATCCCCTTTTTGAAATGCATTAATTCAAGACAGATCCCAAAAATGGGTGCAGTACCTGCATTTTTCACAAGCCGGTTCTAGCGGTCTATACTCTGACAGGAGAACGGCTACTTCGGAAGCTAATCAGCCTCCTGAGACAGCTGGAAACTTCAAAGCCTTTTTGGTTAATTAAAAATTTTAAACACCTGCTGTTCCCTGAAGACAGGCTGATTCAATTAACATTGCAAGAGGCTGGAAAACCTTCTCACCTCAGAACTACACACAAGAAGGCAGGATACCACGTGGCCCTGGTGATTGAGAGGGAGGGGACTTCCTGCAGCCTGCTGAACCCAACCCCATTCTTGCAATTGAATGGGGTATGTTAATTTGGGTGTGGACTGTAAACAGAGCTCTGCCAGCAAGAAGAGACATGTGATCCTTGACTCCCAAGTTTCTGGGGGCGGGCCCAAACACTGAAGTGAATTTAATTGAAGGCAAATATATGTTTTATAAGAACACTGAAAACTGATTGTAACCAGAAGACAGAAATGTACAATTTGGAGATCCTTAATCTAAGAAATGTACCCACAATTTAAGATTAGACTCAACTCTGTACCATGTTTTGAGGCAAAACCCTGCTAATTATCAATACTACTGACACTGTATGTATGCTAGAGACACGATAACTTAGATTAATATGCTCAGGAAGAGGGTACAGGTCTGTGTAAAGATTTGATGAAAAACCAATTTTGCAAAAGCTACCAAAAACGAAAATAAGTTGTCATTTTTGAATGCAAGCTCTTAGGAAGAACAGAGTTGAACAAGCATGGACCATAAGTAATCTGTAATATGTACATGTAATGTCAAACAACTGTGTATCTGGGAAATATGTGTAGTTATGAAAAATGATTTTCTAAGGTAAAAGCAAAGGGGCGTGTTCTTTCTGTATGCCATAAAGATGACACCTCATGACTCACTCTGACACACAACTCTGTTCTCCAGTGAGACCACAGAAAATTCTTCAACCTATCAGAACCCTGAGTGGGTTGGGCATAGAAGATGAGCCGACCCACCCACTTTCAAAACACATAAAAGGAGACAGTGGAGGACAGGCAGGGGATTCACTCTTCACTTTCTGCGGAGCATTTTGGTGGACGACTTCACATCCAGACTCCAGACTTTGCATCCAAACTGACTGCAGAACAAAACTCCAAGAACTCTAGAACCCAACAGCTGAACTCCTATCAGCAGGCCTTCAAAACCTAGCAACCAAACCAAACTATTCACAGCCGGGCGGGCTGTTTGAATTCTTTGCCAAGAACTTTTGCCAGAACCGGTAGCAGACCCAGAAGGCAGAACTATCCAGAGAGACCAGACCCAGATCGCTGAGAGCTGACCCAGATCGCTGTGAGCAGAACCAGAGAGCAGACCAGACCAGAACAAGAGATCCGGAACCAGAGAACCAGTACCCAGTGGCGAGAGAACTGCAGCCAATCCTGACCAGATCACTGAGAGCTGACCCAGATTGCTGTGAGCAGAACCAGCGACCAGACCAGAACCAGAGATCCGGAACCAGAGAACCAGTACCCAGTGGCGAGAGAACCGCAGCCAATCCTGATCCGAACCGTGACGAAGTCGCATTCCTGTCCAACATATAGTGTGAGTACTCAGCCAGAACTGTGCAAAACCAATCTCTTAGTTTAAAATAATCTAATTCAAACTATTTTAACCTATTGAGAACTACATCATAGAAATCGTGTCCCTTCTTTTGATTCAAAGCTGCAAAACTGTCATCTGTCAGTTTGAAACTTTAAAATTTAATTTCTGAAAAACTACCTTCACAAAATCGTCTGTATCTCCGGAACCGTTTGTCATAGGAACGAAATTTAACTTTCATTCTGCAGCTAAGATTCTACGCTTTCCAACAAGACTATAACCATCTACTCCCTATAGTTCCTTCGTAATTGCACTCGACGCACGCAACTAAATTGCAGCGATTTGACATTTTGCTTCATTCCAGCCACGTGTAAAAACATTTGTCTTTTGCTTTCCTTTGCTGAAATTCGCTTGTAACCTGACAATCATTCATAGAGCATTGCTAAAGTGATCCTGAACTAATTTAAAGTAGCTATCACCCACCCTGAACCTCCTATAGGGAATTAAAAGCAATTTGAGTATATTTTTCACTTCATTGCCACCACATTTAAAAGGATTTTGCCTGTGTTTAACATCATACCTGTTTTCGTCTAAGCTCGCTGGGGGGAACTGGAACTTTGTATTGCATTTGTGTGTATTCCTGAGAATTGTGTGTGTTACTTCCATCTCCTTACATTGCATAGGGGGCGGAGTGAATTGTCAAAGAAAAAGTGATCACATTATCTTTTGCTGAAATCATATCAAGTTTATTTCTGTACTGCCTTTTATTCATCTTTGCATCTCCTTGAAACCATAAAGCATTCTCTGATAACTTATTCCCCTATTCCTAGTCATAAGTCACCAGAACTGTGCTATTGTAGGATTACCTATTGCTGATTACTGCTCATATTCACAAGTGTGATATCAATTATTAATTTATTATAAAAGTGCGATACAATATATATATTGTTTGATTCTCAAAAAAACCTTTTAAATTTGCAAAACAAACTTACTTCTTGGCTCAGTGGGGTCAGGGGGATTCTAAGAGAGGGGTGTTATATAAGGGTTGTCATCCAGAGTACACGAACTGGACATAAAAATATATAAATAAGGGCTTCCCTTGAGCAATCCCAGACAAGGCACTGACTTAGTGGAACTGCTTGATTGGAGTCTTTAACAAGAGTTGTCGAAAAGCAGCCAGGAATAAACTGGTGCGTGGCATAGATGTACTTTAAACAAAGTCTTATAACTGCAAAAGAATGTCCGAAAGAAGACATATGACCCTATGATGAAACAAGATGAAAATACTTGCGAATGACAATATAACTAAAGCAGTAAGAGAAGCTTGTACTCCATGATGCAGTATTTGCGAATACAAAGAAGAATGAAGCAACCCCCTGGTCAATAACTGTAAATACACTGAAACGCAAGGTACGAAGGATACATAGAAGCTTGCTGATGAGAGGTATATATTCAACGTTTTGGACTACCATTAGAACAAGATGGACGACGGCTCATGTCAACCAACCAAGTTACCTAAAATTGCGTGCCCAGCATTTAAACATGGAAAGACAGTGAAGAAGCTGTATTCCTTGCAAAATAGGGAAGTACATTGGCTTTGAACCAAGGATGCTATTTCGAGAGATGAAGAAAACGCCAGGACATATTTTCCAAAGATAAGGAGGAACACGAACATTCACTGATGCCAAATATTGGATGATTAAAAGGCATAAGGTCAATATGGGATAGAGTGAGCAAGTCTCTAAAGGCCAAAAGGAGAACTGCACCCAGCAAAAGTTGAATCAAATAAGGTTAAAGGCACCGTTGATATAGACAAATTCATGGTCCTGCAACACTTGATGAAGAGCTTGCAAACAAGGGCTATTCAGTAGGCATGAAGCTAAAATAGCAGTGTATCTACACTCGGATGTCCTGAGACCATGTAGACTGGCAAGGTCAACCTTCAAACAGAAGACACTGGCATGATGCCTACCGATGAGAGAGGATGGCCTAATTGGGAAACAAAGGAAGAGCTGATGTATCTCCAACCACCTGGGTTTCATTTCTATGTATTTGCTGCTAGCAAGCCGAATGCCCAAGGTTGGATTTGGGTTGCCAACCAATTAGAATAGCCTGCCAGCACATTTCCAAACAATGTTGCACAGTATTAGTCCGATGCCATATTTTCTGCTGTGATGATTACTGTACACCATGTGATTAGAGGTAGCTCAGGCTGTGTCTCACAGAAAAGAGACCACCAACGAGGGACTAACATGCATATTTTCTACAGTAGAGATAATCCCCTAATCCGAACCGCACCTCGATAGGTTTCTGAAGTTGCCACGTAGGATGACATCATAGATGACGCATCTATTATTATAAAAGCTAGAACTGAATGAAGAGATAGTGTGATCTTGCGTGAGTCGAGATGATGAGTGTTTATTCACCCTGCTTTACTTCTTGAGATTAAAGCAGTATTTTACCATCTCCGTTGAGTCTGTCCGTTTATTGGGTCCAAAGTATTTTCTTGGTAATTCCATTTAGCTGAACAAATGCTTCAAGATGCTAGAGCACATTTGGTAGCAGTGCGTATAGTTTTGGTCTATTTGACCTAGAGCCCAGACCTAGAACCCACACCTAGGTTCCTGCACAATTGTCGACTCCCACCATAAACCAGATGAGCGTGGAGTTCCCTGCGGTGAGTGGTGCTCTAAAAAGTCACATGACTGATATATGGTCGGCAGGTCCCCCTTTGAAGAAATTTCTGTTCGGTCCCCGCAGAAGCGCCACAGACGAAAGGCAAACTAATTGATTACAGGAGAGGCGATGCCGGGTGACTTGAGCTGCAGACCATACGTAAGTAGACCATCATAGTTGGTAAAAGCATATGGGGGAGGGATTGTAATTATGTTATGTAGTAAACAAAAAGTATAGAAAGTAACTGGATTTTTGGGGATTATATAAAAGAAGCATTAAGGATACTTCAAACTCGCGGGCTCAAGAAAGACGTAAAGGGCACACAATATAGTTCTATAGCTGAACATTAAGGATTGCTACTGGCAGAGCCAGGTAGAAGAGTGAGTGTCGAATATATATATATATATTAGTGAATTTTACGGGTTTTTATTAGGGCAATTTAACCATAACGTCCCTTTAATAAAGTTTTTTTTTACTGAATGTCACAGATTTTCAGTAGGGCAATGTAACCGTAATGTCCCTTTAACAAGGTTCTTTTGCTAAACAGTATACACCTTGCAGAGAATGCCACATGACAATATGCTGGCGTACAGCACGTTGACATGTCCCAGAATCAGTACACAGTTAACAGTAAGATCTATGCCTCATGGACAGTGTGGAAATAGATTTTATATTGATGTAGGAACGTACACCTTCAACATTTCCCTAACAGAACGCCAACACATATTGGTATGCAGCGATTACCAATGCACTACACATTATATATCTGTAACAAATGTTGTACTTATCTGAAAATGACATCAGCTAAAGCCATCCCTCCTCCCGAAGAAACAGCAGCACTGCTGTAATGAAGATGCATTAGAAACAGTGCCGCTATCTTGCAAATAAAAAATGCACAAAATTTGTTGCCGTACTTGTACCCACATATATTACCGTGTGTTGCCTCTTTGCTCATTGCCGTTAGCAAATTGCCTTATTACCTGCCGTACCAAAAAATAAAGCCACCCGTAAACAAAGTAAATATTGCGTTAATAGCGACCTTTCACAATGTAAATAAATTTGTTTGAAAAAATTTGCATTCACTGCAAGTACTGCATATTTCTCAGTAAAATACATAGATGCAATAATCTTTGCCAGTAATGGTTTAAATTTGCACAGCAGTAACGTGTGCTACTAAAAAGGAGGAGTACTTGTTTTAATTTGGGTGCGGCTTAGGCAGGTCGGATAACAAAACAAAATCCTTTTTCAAGATGGCCACCATAGAAAGGGAAGGCGGTTGTTTCATACATAGCCCCTCTTCCCTTTCCATGGTAGGGTGCACAAAGCACAAGTACGTGACGTGACGCAGAACCTGTAAGTAAACATACAGTGACGTAGACGTACAACCTAATAATTTACATTTTGAAGTAATAGATTGGATTGTAAAAGAAAACGTGTGAACATGTTAGAGTTCGTAAAGTAGGTTTATTTAACAACAAGCTGTCAGGGACCATCGGAGTAATCCCATTTTCATTGCAATGATAACAATGGTTCTAAGGGCGGCATTGCAAATGTTAAACATGAGGAACACAGTGTTTTTTTCCCATATAAAAATGATGGTTTCCTGGTGAAAGCAGCCACTTTGTTTCCACAGTGATTTCCAAGAAGGCGCCATGACCTTGAGCCTACAGCACCATAAATGATGTGATATTGCTCTGAATAGCTAGTTCAGCATATGGGTAAAACGGGCTTAGAGTGTCATCCCACATAATTGTTATGCACAGGCAACCGCTCATGAGCAGTTGTATTTGGCGTCCGAAAAAAGTCCTCACTCGGCATTTGGAAACCATGGCACGGACAGTACGGCAAGATGTACATAGGTGGGAAACAAAACAGAAAATAAGTGTCAATAACCAACCTCTACCAAAAAATGTCTAAAAAGACACAAAAAATGAGCAAAGTAATACACAAATATAAGTGGTCACACATGACAGTTTAGTGAAAGGTTACTATTGACCATGTATATCTATAGTAACAGGCTACAAACGCCGAGATTCTGCATGTGCCATAAGATTTCAAAATGGCAACTACATAGGAAGACATAATTCAGTTATGAATGGAAAATGAATGGACAAATGTAAAAAAATGACGTTTCGCGATTTCAAAGAAGAACAAAAGAACATGCAAAGGGATACACAAAGGTATGTGAGCAAACATAACGTGGCAAACAAGAAATATTAATGCTAAAAAAGGATGAGTGTAGTCATACTCTACAAATGGGGAACCTATGCACTCTGCAAAATGACAGGAAAAATGTAACAGTGCAGAAAGATAATATGTCAGTTATATTGGCACAATTAGATTGTCGGTAAGTTAAAATTAAAGTGCGGGTCATTGTAGAATGGGCAAAAGTAAACTTACATAATATGTACTGCCTCCATTCTTTTTGTGCAGGTCAGACACCAATGTATTCGCAGCGAAGAATCTTCGTGGACTGATATTGCATCTCCATTACAAACCTTTTAAAACATAACCTTATCAATTGCTATTTTTTTTGACCCTTTCATTCCTTGAATTTCTTTTTAGATGTATGTGTCGCTCAAGGTAAAAAACAATTGCCCCTTTTACATTCAGTGGGATGCGGGGGCGTATGGAGCATCCAACCAAAAAAGCAACTCGTGACTTTCACTCAGAAGGAAAATACATTCTTACTTTGTAACAACATAATGAAATTCAATTATGAGAAGCGCTACTCCCATACACCTCCAGAATTGCTGTTTCCAGCAAACAGTACAGATGGTGGCCTTAGTTTTCAAAACTTAGGACGCCAGTTTGATGGCAATATTATTCCAAAAACATTTTAACCCACATGCAGTAATTGATACTGGTACAGTGGGCATTATCTTCCATTTAGACGTAGGACTTTGGTGACAAGAAAACTCTACTTTTTCAGTTTGTGCTCCCACATCCCACCCCACCCCCCATCAAAGCGTACATCAAAACATGAATAAAAGATAGCAGGGGCACCGAAAAAAGCTGACGTACTTCGCGCTGTTCCACAACCTATCAGGGAAAGCGCCACATGTTCACAGCCAGGAACTTTTTCCCTCATTTAGTCTAAGGGTAAAATAGACATTTTGAGAACCCCCCTCCCTTATAACTCCCCCCCGGACCAAACATCACCAAACTTTCAAAAATCAAAAAAAATTCAGTGTCTGATATATTTTTTTCCCAAACATTGGTGAGGATTCGTCCAAGGGGAGCACAGTTATAAAGCACTCAAAAAGTGCTCTTCCTATGTAAACACAACTTCACCATAAGTACACAATCACTAATGTGCCTGTCTAATATGTTGCAGTGGTTGTGGGCAGGACCTAGATATTTGGATGTATGTGCATAGATATTTGAATGTGTGGGTGTACATTGGGTTACAACTCCACTGCTAATAAGGTTGTACTTGGGTGCATGGCCTTCGGCCATCGGCCATGCACCCAAGACTGTACAACCTCCTCAGAATTATTTGACTGCTAAGCAATACTACGGATGTATGCAATGTTGTAATATGATGCGGTGGTTCTGGCCAGGGTCTAGAGTGTTATGAGTGTGGCACACGGCCTGCGACCTGCAGCCATGCACCCACAACCCTACATCCTGCCCACAATCACTTGAGTAATGGGTGGTAGTACGGTTGTATCGATAGGTGTGGAATGCTTCACTTGTTCTTGCCAGAGGCTACACTCCTAGCTGTATGTCCATAGATATTACAATGTTTGGGTATGCAGTGGCTAATACCTGCAGTGCTTATAACTTTGTTCTTGGGTGCATGGCCTTTGGCTAACAGCACGCGTGTTCTTAGAACAGTTTCAAAGTGCCTGTACACAGCATGGACTGAAATACTACCCTTATTACACCCCTCACTTTCTGAATGCACAAACATCCCGAACAAGGCTTGCATAGAGAATACATCAACACCTGCCGTCCAAACAAGTAAAGTATTTTACCCATCTCTTACTCTGTGATCCTCCCCACGCACTGCAGGAGAGCAAAACTGTTTCTGAAACAGCATTTCGCCTCTGGTGGCGACTGCGCTGTCTTCGGATCCAAGATGGGGGCAAATCCGCTGCAAATTTGCCGATTTTAAGCGCTATTACCGCCACCGGGAAGGCCGCCAGTGGTAATAGCGCACAATTTCCCCATTGGACCCAAAGTGGAATGAGGAATTCCCAAATGGGCCCAATTGGAATGGGCACTAACCTTTCCGGCAAACGTGTGATCCGGCGCAAATAGCGCCAGGGGTTTGGCGGTAGGGCTAATAGCACCAGTGGTAATACAGCCGGCGTTACCGCCCAACTCGTGATGAGGCCCAATGTGTTTAAACGAACAGCATAAACAAAGAAAGAATAGCGCAAGATAAATAAACAAATAAAAAACTATTTTTTCCTTACACTTTCTTGACAAAGGATCGATTTCAATTAACAAGCTAAAATTACACCAAAACAAAATAGAAGTAAAGAAGACAGTCTAAAGATACTAGAAAAACAAGAACAATATAAAAATAATTAATGGAAAGTACAAACAAAAGAGTTAAGAAAAAAGTGTTGAATACATTTTGTTTTCAAAAATAATAAACAAAGATAGGGGAAGTATCCTGATCTTTTTGAATATGAGTGGCCTACTCAAACATATTGAAACAATATATTTAATTAATTTTGAAGTAAGAGAACATTTGGAGTACATATTGAAAGCCTGAATTGGTTTATCGTAATGGAGGAGACACCACTCGCACACCTATGCAGGACACTGGCAATATATATAGCCAAGATTATGCAGCACCATTCCAAACAGATTAAGGGCATGGTCAATAAGACATTCATGCACTGGCCTCCAGGAGGTTCATTATCAAATATAGTATTATTACATTTCATGACATATTTGCATGACACGTATAAGGGAAGGACGCTAGAGAAGAAATTGGTAGTATTAGAACTTCGGAAAATGTATCAGAATGAGAAAGAAGATCCAGTTCATAAGGAGCGGATGCTTAGTCAGCATAACAGGGAAGACGTAACACCTTCAGCTCCTCCTTCCCTTTCTGAGAAACAAAACATCGAGAATAAAGAGGAGAGGTTTTACCCTTTTAAGGAATTGAAAACAGCAGCAGGAAATGTTAATCCACCATACGACCTCCCTGCCTATACTACTGGAGAGACAGTATAAGAGAGCAAAAGTAGAGAACGCAAATACATACAGATACGCAATGAAAGTAAACAGCATGATGAGAAGAAGGATAGACAGAATAAAACAATAGAGAGAAGAAGAGGCAGACAAACAAAGGAGACTAATAAATACAGCTAAGGGTACAACAATAGTACTGAATTAATGGATGGGAGGACAAATTATACAGGAGGTAGTCCTACCCCCTCTCAAAATGAGGGACTAATTCCTGGAATTATTTGCGCCAAAAAATGGGGATTTGTGCACCATTCTGCCTGCAAATCCCCATTTGTTAAACAGGGATTTGCGGGCAGAATGGCGCACAAATCCCCATTTTTCAGAGCAAATAATTCCATGAATCAGCCCCAGAATGTATAAAAGATAGTCCCTACCCCCCTCAAACCGAAAGCATTTAACTTGTCGGGTTGATCAATGACTCTAATACTGCAAAAAATCAGAAATGTAGTGCCTTTCAGAAAAGCGCTTTAAAGGCAATCTATTTTGTGGGAGAATGTCGTGCATAGTAGAGAATATGTCAAGTAGTACATGTTTATCGTAAATTATCATACAATCCAGATTCGAAATTGAGCAGGGACCAAGTTTTGAGTAAAAATAGGGTGGTCAGGCATTTTGTAATTTAGTTGGCCATTCTTGTTAAGACAAGTCAGGCAACTCTAAAATGAATGCTTGAGCACACAAAATGGTCGATTTCTGCTAGTCATGATGAGGTCAGTGGATAACTTGTTTCATAGAAGTTAATGGAGAGTCCACTGGTGTAGAATGAGTCAGATGAGACCTGTTTAAACTAATTCTGAGTGGCAGGTACGCCAATCAATCACAGGCATTGATCATTGCATTCTCACTTTTTAAGATTGTATATAAGGGGCTGAGAGCAGGGGGAAGTTGGGAGTTGCAGACTTTTCTTCAGTATGCTGTATGCTGTGTCCTGCTCTGCAGAAAAGAATAAACAGATGACTTTTGAACTCCAGTCTGAGTGTCCTGATGTGCTTCAGTCTCCTTTTCCTGATCCCGGGGTGCCAAGATCAAAAGAAGGTGTTGGGACCTTCTGTTCACAATACAACTCAAGTAAGATGACAAAGCTATTGGGTGAATTCGAGAAAGAGATAAAGGGAAGAACAAGATAAAAAAGAGAAAGAGAAGGAAGAAGAGGTTATATGAACAGGAGAGAGACAAGGAATGTAAACGAAGGAACGAGCGAAGAAAGCAGGAGGTGAAAAGGCAGAGGGAAAGGTTAGAAGAAGAAAAAGTAGATGATGCCCAAAGATTGAAAGCATGTAGGTTACAAAGAAGGGGAGAGGAAGAGTACTCAAGGGAAATAAGGAGAAGGGACAAGGAATTTAAAGATGATGAGATTGAATATTTATGGCGTAGAAGTGTGATACCCATAGAAATTCAAGAGCGAACCGACAGAGAGAAAGTATCGCAAACTCCCCCTGGGGGATAGCGAGGATCATTAGATATACCAACACAGAGAGAAGAAGATACAGAAAGTATAGGAACAAGAATTGGAAGACTATATAGACAAATGAGGGATAAGGAAGGGTATAGAAATCAGGAGGCCGAAAGAGGAGCATCCTTTAGGGCAGTGGTCTTCAAACTTTTTATGCCAGGGCCCCCCTGAGCAAACAATAAATTGTTCGGGACCCCATTGCCCCTCTGTGTTGGTGTTATTTTTTTTTTATAGAGATAGCTGTGAAATGTGTGATGTTCATACACTAGCACACTGGATTGTTTTGTATATGAGACTCTAACGAGTATGCCAATCAAAGAAGTTGCCTCACATTGTAAATCTACTAGGCCAGTGGTCTTCAACATTTTTTGGCCTGCGCCACCCCTGAGCAAAATTTGGGCAGGCCGGGCCCCCCAAAAAATGCCAAATGGACAGTATGTATTGCGCACCGTCACTGCACCCTACTCCCAGTATAGTCCCTGGGCTCCCCCATCTGCTCCCATCAAAGTGGCTGGGCTCCCTCATCCCAGTCCCTGGGCTCTCCCCACACCAGCACACACCCTGGGCTCTCCCCACCCTGCTCCCACCACTACCCCATGGTTCCCGCCCTCCCTGCTTCTACCACAGTCCCTGTGCTCACCCATACCGTTCCCAACACAGTCCGAGAGCCAGTGTCGGCTGGTGATTTTTTTAAGTGGAGGGGCATAACTATTTCCCCCAAAAATGCCATAGCGATCGAGCGCAGTGAGGGAGTCTGAACCAATCAAGGGAGGTTCGGGGGGTTTCCCCTTGTGAATTTTTTAAATAAAACAATGGGTTAAAAAGTTGCATTGTATAGCATTCTTTTAAAAAAAATGGGTAAATACCCAAACAGTTTGTAATTGCTGCTTCGGGGGCCCAGGGGGCAGGCATGACATGTTTTACTGGACATCCATGATAGATTTCCAGAAAAAATATACCATCCCTGTCCCCTGGTCCCCATTAGGCCTACCACAATCAACATGGTTATGTGTGTATGCAAGGCGTTGGGGTGCCAAGGGGGAAAGCATGGTCTTTTTGGCTGGACATATATGATAGAAATCCAGTAAAAAAATAGCATCCCTGTCCCCTGGGCTCCACAACACCTCAGAAGGAGAGCTGATTTTGGCAGCTGGGTAGGGGTATTGTGCAACAAAGGCATTTAGGCATTTTTAAAATGCCTTTGTTGTACAACCCTCCTCCCCCCTCTATCCGCCACTTGCCAAAATCAGCTCAACAGACCAAAACAAATGAACACACACACACACACACACATTCATACAGCTATCACTCTATCATTCACACGAGCATCCATCACCATACACTCACACATAACACAAGCATTCTCGCATCCATACACATTTCAATAAAATAAATGAACATAAACATACCTTCTGCACTGGCCTGCATGCGGGTGCTGAAACGCCCTGTTCCAGGTTGCTCTGTCCGTATGTGCGAGGTGGCGCAGGAGCTCCCCCTTGCACATACAGACATGCAGTGCCCCAGCCAGCATTTCCAATGAGCTATGCACTGCTGGCGAATTAACTGAACTGTTAAAGGGAAATAGGGTTTCCCTTTGACAGTTCAGCCAGCCCAGGAGCACTCCCTCAGCTGGAAAAAGCAGCTTTGGGTGTGCTTATTGTTTCACTGGGCTGACTCCTTAGCTCCTCCATAATGGGTGAGGGGGCCACTGGGTGGGAGCCCCCTCACCATTATGGATGAGCCGCCAGGCTCGTACTGGCCTATAGGACAATGCCTGTACCAAAAGTACAAATCTGCTTTTCCTGACATTGTGTGCTTATGTGGATTCTTTAAATAAAGTGATGACTAACACCCAGCAAGGATGTTGGATATTTTCTGATGCTTGGAATCATTATTTTGTAATTTCAGCAACCAAGGAAAAATAGATTTCAGAGCACTTCTGGGTTTCCTTGCAATGAAGGACTGCCTTTCATGTAGTTTCAATTTTCACTCTGTGGGCAGCCCAATGACAAGTTTTAGCAGTGTGGTCTCCTGTTCCACCACTGACACAGGCAAAATAGATTGACAGCCAACTTTCTGGTTTCACAGCGCAATTTTCATGGGTTTAGCGCGCATAGGGCTTTTGGCGGCCATTTCGCTGGTTCTGGTGCCACCAGCACACAGTGTTTGTCGCAGGGCAGAGCCTAGTGGGTCAATGCATCCCACAAGCCACCCCTCGTGATTTGGCTTTGACCATCCGTCAAGGGAAGTCGCGAGATTGGGATGATCAGTTTCTTTTTTTTCTGGTCCAAATGTCAAAATTCATCAGCTTCTCCCATCAGTGGTGGATCGACCGGTTCTCCTCGCCAATTCCTGATGAGAGTATGGAGCGATACCCCAGGCCCCTTGGATTTTTCCTTCCGGTCCCTGGGTGGTCCTCCTTGGTTTTAGTCTCCATGGTTTCCAATTCTAGGATGACAAAGCAAAAGCTTGTCTGTAGACATTTCCCCACCACTATTTATGTAGTGGGGCAGATACATATGTTTTGTCATATCAGGACAATCTTTTATATTTTCAATTTATTGATTATACAGATGGAATCGTTTTTTCTAGTTGGAATTCTAGGGAGCTGGAGTGACCCTCTCTGGGATCACAGCAGAATCCTCTAGTTGCTGCAGAGTGTGCCTAGGATGGCAACACTTCAGTTGGTTGATATGGACCCACTTATCTTCCCCCTCTGCCAAACTGCCTTTGGTGATACGGATTTTGTAGGCGACTGGTGAGATTTTGGGCCTCATTACACGGTAGGCGGTGGACCAAGGTGCTAATAGCACCTTGGTCCATGCCGGTAAAATACCGGCACCGCCTTGGAGGAAAGGGGAATTACCACCCTATTCCAAGGTTGGCAGGGCGGTAATTCCTCCTTCCCCCATTGCCCTTCCCCATTCCCATTTTTTCCCCATGGAGCTCTATGGGAATGGGGAAGGCGCTAATTACGGTGCCGCAAATTGCGGTACCGTAATTAGCACCCTGGTCCCTTTGCGGGTTGGTTTTTAACGCCTGCTAAACAGCAGGCGTTAAAGTACCAACCCACAAAGGGACCTCGTAGTAAGGCGGTAAGGGTTTACCGGTACCGGTGCCCTTACCGGTACCGGTAAACCCTTACCGCACTACGTGTAATGAGGCCCTTTGTCTACAATTTCAAAAGGACCACTCCAGCTAGGCAAACATTTGCTCTGTTTGGCCTGGTTCCTCTGGAAATTGTATAAGTAGACCCGATCTCCTACATGGTATTCTTTTCTAGTAGTCTTTAAGTCATAGTGGGTCTTCATGCTTTCTGCAGATCTTTCTAAATTTCGCTGAGCATAGGCAAAAGCATGTTGAAGGTGTTTTCTCAGATTTTCAAAATACTCAGTTGTGGAGGCATTGATCAATGTCTGCTCCTGGGTTCTGTAGAGCAGATGCTGGAGAAGCACCATCCTGTGACCAGTCATCAGCTCAAACGGTGACATTTTAGTTGCAGATGAAGGGGTAGATCTGATGAGCATCAGGACAAGAGGTAGTCGGATATCCCAACTTGGCCCAGAATCTGCCACAAACTTTTTTAATATGCTCACAATTGTCTTGTTGTATCCCTCCACTGCATCACTAGAGGCTAGCCGGTAGGCAATGTGTAGTTTCCTTATGACCCCAAGTATCTCCCACATCTTTGTCATTACTTCACTAGTGAAGTGGCTACCTCAGTCTGACTCGATCATTTGATGTAGTCCAAAACACGAGAAGATGTGGTTGATCATCAGGGCAGCTGCTGTTTCTGCCTTGCAATTTGGGGCCGGGAGACATTCCACCCATTTAGTGAACAAGCATGTCACGGTCAACATGTATTTGTTCCCTCTAGAAGAACGAATCACGGGCCCGATAAAATCGACTTGCAAATCTGACCATGGCAGTGTCATCCCCCTCTTATGGAGAGGCGCACGGTGTGTGAGGGATGTTGGCTGAAATTGTGCACACACAAGACACCCCTTCAAGTATTGGTTGAGGTCCTGCCCCATGTGTGGCCAGTATGCAACCTCTCTTAAGATTTCAAGTGTTGTATGAAACCCCCTATAACCGGCTGTGGCCGCATCATGGGTGTGACTTAACATCAGTCTTCAGAATGAGGTAGGGACCACCCACTGATCATGGCCGGCTAGGGATCTCCTTACCAACAAACCATCCTGGATACGGAACATTTTTGGACATTTCATCAACACTCTGAGGCCCTCTTTCCCTATGTAATAGGTATCCGTCAGGGGAAAGTTCTCAGGGTCCTCAATGTGTTGATAAAACTTACCAATTATTGGATCCCCTTTTTGAGCCATAATCAAATCAGCATCTGGGGTCTCCTTATTCCATTGTGCAGTTGAGAGTTGATTGTGAGCATTTGTCTGGGACCTAGTGATAGCAGTGACATGGATGTCCCCCAACAGGGACTCGATCTCAAGTAGATCCTCTTGGATGGCTCCGGTTTTGGCCAGCTGATCAGCTAGGTCATTGTCACGCGTCCAAATGCATGGAGATTATGGCGGCGGTTTCGATGGAGCGGCCATTAGAAGTTCCAGCACGCATGTTGTTATGCTCTGGGTGTCGGTCTAGTCTTTTTTACGTTCTCGTTTGTGACCACCGACAGCCGGGAAGTATTTACTTCCGGGTTCCCCGACTGTCGGCACGTTGCAACGTCTAAGCGACTCTCCGCTGCCTTGTTGCTGTACGCTGTGTATATTGTATTCAGTTGCTATTGTTCTGTCTTTTCACTGTTTCCCCTTTTCTTTTATCTCTGCTGGCTTCAGCAGTTTCTCTCTCTCTCTTTTCAGTTTTCGCAGACCTGCAGGGTATACTTTCCCGCGATCACATTGCTCTCTCTCTGCTCCTTACCTGGATTCCCCGGTCTCCTTCAGTTTCACGACGCACCCTGTCTGAGCGGTTGTCTGCAGTACCAGCCGGACGTCTTCTCAATTGCCTTCTCGAATCCCCATTCCACGCATGCGTGTCTGCCATCTACTCTCGGATCTCTACAAAGGTTTTTTTTACACCAGTGGCTTTTTCCCCAAACGCCTTTCTGCGGTGACGGGGCTGCCGCAGCCACAGTTTTCTGGTGGCCGCTGTGGCTTCCCACCGCGGAAGGTTTTCTTCATCTGCTGCTTATATCTACCGGAAGTCCTCCAGCTACAATACGGATTCAAGTTTTTCAGGTGAGGAAACGGAGGAGGGAAGCGGGTCTGACGACTTTGATTCAAGTTGTGACATATTGCAACGCCAAAGAACTATGGCTACACCGGAACAGATCCAAGAGTTATTGGGGGCTATACAGAAGCTGTCCCAAGAAGTTCAAACTCTGAAGGTTGAAAACCAAACTCTACAACAAATATCCCAAGAGGTCCAAACTCTGAAAGCAGAGAATGTGGTTCTTAAGCAACTAATGACTGTAAGAGATAACCCACCGAGCCCAGAATTACCTCCTATGCCATTGTCCTCAGGAAAGTTTGATGGGTCCTCAAGAAAGGTAAAGGAGTTCTTGGATGCTTGTAAACTATATTTCACTTACAGACCAGTTCTCTTTGCCACAACCAAGGCCCGGGTAGGGTTTATAATCTCAAACATGTCGGGTAATGCCTTGTCCTGGGTCTCTCCTCTAGTCACTGGGGAGGATCCTTCTTTACAAGACTATGAGGGTTTCTGTGCACTAATTAAACAGACTTTCGAACGACCAGAGACTACATTTTCCACCTGTGAAGATCTTCTGGATGCTCATCAAGGCTCCATGGATGTCCCAACGTATATCTCAAACTTCAAGGCAATAGCTGCACAGGCAGGCTGGCCTGAACAGGCCCAGTATGCGATCTTCCGAAGAGGATTGAGATGGGACATAAAGGATGAACTAGTCCGGATGTCACGACCTTCCTCATTTGCGGAGCTACTCTCCGTGGTCCTTCAGATCGAACACTGCCTGTCTGAGAGAAGTAACGAACGTCGCAAGTTCAGGAGTCGATCCTATTTCGCTGGTCCTTCACCATCCGCTCCTCCTACTCCCTCCTCACTTCCTAAGGAAGAACCCATGCAAATCGCTGTTGCCCGGGGTCCTCTTACCGCGGAAGAACGACGACACCGCAGAGAGAAGGGCTTGTGCACCTATTGTGCTTCTGAAAGACACTCTATCCAGGACTGTGTAGAGTTGGCTGCCCGCCGGTCGGGAAACGAATATCCTCGGAGTTAAAAGTGACAAGCCACCGAGGATACCCTTCCAGTCCCTACGTCTCATTATCGGTTTCGGCCTCCAATACCCGGATACTGAGGATTCCCGACTGATGGTGATCACTGTACAGCTGCTTATCAAGGGCGAATGGATGGATTCTCTAGCCTTGTTAGACTGCGGCGCCGCAGGAAATTTTATCGATACTCACTGGGCATCAAAGATGGGAATCAAACGGGTCGGAAAACAGGAGAGTCAAAAAGTAGAAGGGGTAGACAGGACTCCGTTGTCATCAGGACCGATCACTCATCTCACTGAAGAACTTTATCTCAAGATATGCCAACACTCTGAGATCATAACTTTTGACATTATAAGGGCCGCGCATTTTCCGATCATTCTTGGGATCTCATGGCTTCGTCAACATAATCCCCACATCGATTGGGCTAAAAACCAGCTGGCCTTCAAGTCTGAATATTGTAAAAGTCATTGCAGCCTCCAGACTTGTCCAGTTCGGATCCAGGCTGCGAGCCCCACCCTGAGTCAGTCCATTGGTATCCATGCCTTACCTGCTGAATATCTCCCATATTAGTGCGTGTTTTCTGAGCAGGCCACTTTGGAACTACCCCCTCATAGACCCGAGGATTGCGCAATAGAGTTGACACCTGCGGCATTGGTACCATTTGGACGGATGTTCTCTCTCTCCCAGGTAGAAAGGCAAGCTCTCCGACATTATCTGGACAATAATCTACAAAACGGTCTGGTTCAACCCTCCAAATCACCTGCAGGTGCTCCCCTCTTCTTCATCCCCAAGAGGGATTCTTCAGAACTCAGGCCCTGCATAGATTTCCAGGGTTTAAACAAAGTAACAACCCGATACAGATACCCGATGCCGCTCATATCCGACATTTTGGAAGCCGTGCAAGGGGCTCAAATCTTCACCAAACTCGACCTACGCAGTGCCTATCATCTCTTGCATATTCGAGAAGGGGACAAATGGAAGACCACTTTTCGCACCCCTTTTGGCCTCTACGAATACAGAGTAATGCCATTTGGGTTAGTGAACGCTCCCGCGGTATTCCAGATGTTCATGGACCGTTTGTTCTCTGATCTCATGTTCATAACTGTCATCATCTATTTAGATGATATTCTGGTTTTCTCCAAGGACCCAAGACACCACACACAACATGTCTCTGAAGTCCTGCACCGGCTCCGAATCAACCATCTACGTGTCAAGCTGGAAAAGTGCGTGTTCGGGGTTACCTCTATCCCTTATCTGGGGTTTGTACTATCCCCAGAAGGGGTGTCTATGGATAAACGAAAGGTCTCTGTGATCCTAGACTGGCCCACGCCCTCCTCTGTTGAGGAGGTCCAGCGATTCTTGGGGCTGGCAAATTATTATCGCCGGTTCATTCAGAATTTCTCCAACGAGGTACTCCCTATCACTTCTCTCTTAAAAAAGAATACACTTCCGTTTCACTGGACTCCTGAGGCTGAAAAGAGCTTCAAATACCTCAATGGCCTTTTTTGCTCGGCTCCGATACTCCGGCACCCAAATCAATCCTTGCCTTTTCTCGTCAAGACTGACGCTTCAGCGGCTTCCATTGGGGCGGTATTACTCCAATCATTTGATGGGGTGGAACACCTCATTGCGTACCTCTCAAAGACACTGACCTCCAGCCAAAGAAATTATTCGGTACTCAAAAGAGAACTCCTAGCTATGAAGCAGGCATGTGAAACATGGAGACATTTACTTCAAGGTGGAGCTAAGCCCTTTACTATTCGCACCGATCACAAAAATCTAAAAATCCTAGAATCCATGGAGTGTGTCAACTTGCACCAGGCCAGATGGGCGCATTTTTTCGCACAGTATGATTTTCGCATCACATACCACCCTGGAACCCAAAACATGTTAGCAGATGCTCTATCTAGGAAGGACACTGGGAACACCATCTCCTCAAGCCCTGAACTCATGTTCCCCAAACCTTGCCAAATCTCTGTTGTGGACTCCTTCCTTCAACAAGTTAAAGAGGCAACCCAACAAACGCCGCCTCAATCTTTGCAGGGTCTCACTCAAAGGGATGGACTCTGGTTCAAGGATCAACACCTCTACCTTCCTGCGGAGGAACTCAGACTAAAGGCCATTCACTGGTGTCACAACAGCCTCACTGCAGGTCACAGAGGAGTAAAGGGTACACAGGACCTAGTCGGACACTATTACTTTTGGCCTCAGATGGGCAGTGATATCGCTGAGTACGTTAGGAAATGCTCGGTATGTGCCAAGGCGAAGTATCAGTCAGGCAAACCCATTGTCCTCTTGGAACAGCCCACAACTCCCACTCGTCCTTGGGGAGTAATAACCACAGACTTTATTGTGCACCTGCCACCATCTGAGTCATGTACATGTAGCATGGTGACAATTGATTTTTTCTCCAAGATGGCACATTTTCCTCCGCTACCCAAGATTCCTTTAGCGAAGGACATGTCTCAGGTCTTTCTCTGTGATATTTTTCGCTTGCATGGCATCCCAGACAAGATAATTTCCGATCGGGGAACTCAAGGTTCTGGGCAGCATTCTGCCAACACTTGGCATAGAAAGGGCCCTCTCGTCTGGATATCACCCACAGACCAATGGCCAGACAGAAAGGGTAAACGCAACACTTGAACAGTATCTCCATTGTTTTTGTAATCGTCTGCTGGATAACTGGGTAGCGCTTATTCCCACAGCGGAGTTTGCCTATAATAATGCTAGGCATTCTGCCATCAAAATGTCTCCGTTTTACAGTACATATGGACT
Source organism: Ambystoma mexicanum (assembly GCF_040938575.1). Classification (NCBI taxonomy): domain Eukaryota; kingdom Metazoa; phylum Chordata; class Amphibia; order Caudata; family Ambystomatidae; genus Ambystoma; species Ambystoma mexicanum. The sequence continues at coordinate 857,580,456 of NC_090935.1, read as the reverse complement.
ACATCCAAAAGGATTTCAACCAGGGTTGATCAGCCAGACACACATACCTGCCATTGAGGCTGGTTTGACAGCCATTCGGGAGGCCCATGCCAATGCTTTGACTAGTCTCAGAGATTCTGCACGGGACAACAAGAAGCAAGCCGACTCACATCGCCAGCCTGTACCTGCTTGGGAGGTGCGGTCAAAGCTCTGGCTCTCTACCAAGTACTTACCCCGATGGGCTCATCCATTCAAACTATCTCCAAGATATCTTGGTCCTTTCTCTATTCTTGCTAAAATCAATCCTGTGTCCTATAAACTTCGCCTTCCTTCCAATCTGAAACGCATTCACCCAGTCTTTCACGCATCCTTGCTCAAACCTTTCTTCCAGTCTCATGGACGCTCCATATAAAACCACGCACACCTTAAGGCTGATGATGAGGAGGATGAATATGAGATGTCACATGTATTCGACTCCAGATACCATAAGGGCCGATTGGAGTACCTGATTGGATGGATGGGTTATCCTAGATAAGAAGATTCGTGGGAACCCCTGTCACACATCCATGCCCCGCAGCTACTCAGAGGGTTTCATCACCTACACCCGGGTAAACCGGGGGGGCGGCCTTCCGACGGGGGCATACTGTCATGCGTTCAAACGCATGAAGGGTATGGCGGCGGTTTCGATGGAGCGGCCATTAGAAGTTCCAGCACACATGTTGTTATTCTCTGGTTGTCGGTCTAGTCTTTTTCACGTTCTCGTTTGCGACCGCCGACAGCCGGGAAGTATTTTCGTCCGGTTTCCCGGACTGTCGGCGTATGCAACGTCTAAGCGCCTCTCCACTGCTTTGTTGCTGTACGCTGTGTATATTCTATTCAGTTGCTATTGTTCTGTCTTTTCACTGTTTCCCCTTTTCTTTTCTCTCTGCTGGCTTCGGCAGTTTCTCTCTCTCTTTTCAGTTTTCGCAGACCTGCGGGGTATACTTTCTGGCGATCACATTTCTCTCTCTCTGCTCCTTACCTGGATTCCCCGGTCTCCTTCAGTTTCCCGACGCACTCTGTCTGAGCGGTTGTCTGCCGTACCAGCCTGACGTCTAATCAATTGCTTCCTCGAATCTCCATTCCACGCGGGCGTGTCTGCCATCTACTCTCGGATCTCTACAATGGTTTTTTTACACCAGTGGCTTTTTCCCCAAACGCCTTTCTGCAGTGACGGGGCCGCTGCGGCCACAGTTTTCTGGTGGCCGCTGTGGCTTCCCACCGTGGAAGGTTTTCTTCATCTGCTGCTTATACCTACCGGGATTCCTCCAGCTACAATACAGATTCAAGTTATTCAGGTGAGGAGACGGAGGAGGGAAGCGGGTCGGACGACTTTGATTCAAGTTTTGACAGTCATTCCAGTTTTGTCTGGTCCCTCTACTTTAGAATGACCCTTGATCTTTTTCCAGTAGATGGTCATCCCATTCGAGGTGACCAGATCATCAATATTTTGAATTAATTTTCCATGTTTCAATGGCTTGTTATTAGCACATAACATGCCTCTGGTTTTCCAATTAACCAGGTGCTCCCCGAACCCGTTCCGTACATAATCCGAATCAGTGATTATGACCAGTTCGTGGAGTTGGTGTCGGACAGCAGTGAGGATGGCTTGATGCACAGCCATCAACTCTGCCACTTGACTACTTCGGGGACCAATCTTGTACCCAGCGGAGGGTTCTGGGGCGTCATTTACCCATGCATTCCCTACGCCGGCCACAAGTTCTTTTTCCCCGTTGTTGTCAACATGGTAGGAGCATCCATCCACATAGACAGTGGGCATTCCCTTACACTTGTCTTCTTCAAAGACTTTGTGTGGGGAATTAAGGTATGTCTCCATGTTGTCCTTGATTTTTAGACTTTCGTCCTCGAGACAGTTTTCTCTGGCACAATCATGCAAGTCAGCCAGACCTTGCGCGAGGGGACTCTTCTTGTTGTGGCCATATTTGACCTCTACAGGAAAGCCTTGCATTAACAGAATCCAGGAAGTAATTCGGGAATTACTCACATTTCCGGGCCGGATTCTGTCACTTTGGAGATATTGCAGAGGCTGGTGTGGAGTCTCCAGTATGATGTGTTCCCCCTGGATAAACGGGCGGTAATTCTTCAATGCCCACACCGTTGCCAGGAGTGCCTTCTCACAATCATTGAATTTTTCCTCCACAGTGGATAAAGTTTTACTCGCATAGGAGATTACTTTATTGACCTTGTCATGCTTTTGGTACAATACTGCAGTCAAGCATGTATTTGAGAACCCTGTCTCCAAGAAGAACTCCTTGTTTTTGACAGGGTAAGCTAGACAAGGCGCTTGTGAGAGGCTTCTTTTGAGTTGTATTATTGCCTCGGCTTGTTCTGGCCCCACTCCCACTTGACCCCCTTCAAAAGATGGATCAGGGGTCTTGTGATCTCTGCGTAGTCCTCAATGAACTTTCTGCTGTAATTAGTCAGTCCAAGGAGGCTCCTTAGTTCCCGCAGAGTTGTGGGATCTTTTAATTTCTGGAGTGCTTCCACTTTCTTTTCCTGGGGACAGAGACCCTGAGGAGTAATCTCATACCCCAAGAAATGTACACAGGTTCTACACCACTGTGCCTTTTGAAAGGAGAGTTTTGCTCTGGCAGCCCTCAACTGTGTCAGAACATAACAGATCTCCGCTATGTGTTCCTCCACAGTTGGGCTTTTGACTAAAACATCATCTACATAAACCAGGTTACCCCTCTGACCCAGGTCGGGCATGGCCTTATGTAGAAAAATGTTAAATTCATTGCCGGAGTTGATGTATCCGAAGGAAGTCTGGGTCCATGTGTACTGCTGCCCCCCGAAGGTAAAGGCCAGCTTGTACTGGTCCTCGCTACTGACAGGTACAGTACAGTACCCATTGGTCAGGTCTATTGCAGTGAATACCTGTGACCCCTGGATCTGGGCCAGCCCCTGGTCTATGTAGGGAAGAGGACATCGGGAAGTTTGGACCCATTTGTTGAGCTCCCTTAGGTCGGCGCAGAGTCTCCACTGGCCATTTGGCTTCAAAATCCCCGGCACTGGATTATTGAAGGTGCTGTGGACTGGACAGATTATCCGACGGGACTCGAGGTTCTTAATTATTTCAGTAAGGGACTCCATTGATGCGAGAGGCAAGCGATAATGCTTCACAAACACTGGAGTCATGTCAGGGTCCGTGGGAATTGTTGTTGTGTGGATGTCGGTGCGACCACAGTCATATGAGTCCACTGCAAAGAGGTCTTGAAAATCCAAGAAAATTTGTTTAATTGTTGCTTTTGCTCCAGAGTCTCATAGGCATCAGCTAGGTTGACTCTCTCTTCAACCATCTGCGTGAAGCCTGGAAAGACTTCTGGTTTTGCTATCTCAGCGGCCTCCTCCAGCTGGGTGGAGAAGTCCCTGGTCAGAGTGCTGATTTGGACTGGTAGCTTCAGGTGGGGAAGGCAGTCCTTGCGGACTTAGAAAATCACCTCATCCCTCCTGAAGTCACAGGTCACATCTGTACACCAGGAAATTCCCCCCATGCCAGGTAAAGATCCTGTCTGGTGTTGTTTTGTCATCACTATCACTGTCAAAATAGTCCTTGGGGATTGGTCCTAACAGTTCATTACCTAAATTTATGGAAAAATGTTGGTCATCAACCTCCATTCCAATAATGGAGCCTGCGGCTAGAGCGATGCTTTTTAAGTCACTGTTATCCACCTCTGTTGGAATGGTGTCATGTTCTATATTGACTAGTGGTGTTGGGTTCACCCCCAACCCTTGCTGTTGGAGAGAAGCATTCAGATGAACATAGGCGTCACGGTTTTTCAATTTCTGTCCTCTTTTAACTTTCTCTTCCAGGGAGAATTGTCGGGTCCTTTCTGGGATGGTGACTTCCTCTCCAATCTGAATTTCAACTGCATAAGGCAACAATTGAGCAGACCTAAATGCTTCCTCTGGGTCATCAAAGCCCACGGGATTATCCGCTAATCGGGACAAAGCTTTGAAGTTTATTAGGTCCAAACTAATGGCAAAGCGATTGAGAATGTCACTGCCTAAGTAAAAGGTGGCAGTGACGTCTCGCACGACCCAACAATTATGGACTATGCTCAATGCCTACGGAGATTTTGAGCATACACCTGCTTGGCAGGATATTTTTGGAATTGGGTGTTTCCAGATCCATTTCCCATTTGTCTAACAGTTTAAATATGGGAATGGCTGGATCTTTCGGAAATGGCGGAACATGGCTTCGCTGATGAAGCTCTTACCGTTGTTCACACACACTCGGGCGAGAACAGAGTCCTTCCCTTCATTTAACTGAATAGGGATGAACAACTGCTCTCCATTTTGCTGAATATCAGCCAGGCTTTGAGCTGATTTTTCATTTTTTGGACTATAGGAGAGGGAATTTCAGATTGTGAATTTGTAAAGAATTTCAGAGTGTTTCCTTCCAGTGTGGAATGCCACCTTAGACTTGAAGGAAGGTTGATTTTCAGAAATAGAGAGGACCCCCCCATCACCAGTTTGTTGTCCTACTGCTATTACTGTCACGTCTGGGATTTGATTATTCTGGAAGTGAAATTCTACTTGGTCAGATTTTTGTTCAACCATGTGGCATGTGCCGTTTAAACTAACATGGTTGACACTCTGTTTCAATTTTTTTGGTCTGCTAAACTGGGTCCAGAGTACCTTGTTTACGCAATCTATTAGGGGAGACAACCTTCGCAGGAAGTAATTCCCTAGTAAACAAGGTGTGCCCTCTGGAGTTATAACTATGACCGGGTGCTTCACCTTGTGTCGCCCAATTTTAATGTCCAAATCCGCAGTCCCCTCGATGGGAATTTCCTTCCCGTCAAAGTTCTGAAGTTGTCCAGGAAGAGGGGTGAGACGAATTTGGTAATTCTCCCCCCTTCCCGAATTCAGTTTATCAAAGGCCCTTTTTGACAGAAGGGTAGCTTGGGATCCAGTGTCCACCAGTGCCAAAATTGTACACTGCCCCTGTATCTGGTTCGGGGCATAGAATCTTACCTCCTTCTCCTCAAGGGGGCACAGATAATGTACATTTTTGGACAACTGGTGGGTTAGTTTCTTGGTTTTGGACACTGATAGAGAGGTGATTTGGGCAGAATCCTGTTTGTAGTCTTGGGAATCTGAAAAGAAAAGGTGACAGCTAGATATGGGAGAGGTTTTGGGTTCCCCTGGTTCTGGGCTGCCCCCCCCCTTTTGGAGGCAGTCGCCAGGATGGGTTTGAATCAGGGGATTTTCCTGCTGTTGATTCTGGGGTTGGATGATGGGCGGCGCTAGCTCAGTCCCCACATCTACCCAGTCTGGATTTGGATCTTTTGGGACCCATTTTTCTTTGGGAGGAGTTCCCCCATCTCTGAAGGAGAAGATCCTTTTCCCAGGATCCTCTGGGGATCCCTCTCCTTCAAATTTGAAGATTTGTACCCCCTTCTCAAAATGGGTCTTTTTGGGTTCTTTATTTCTCCTACCCCCCCCCCCCTCTGCTCCTTGGGTGGCAGACTTTCAGGGGCAGGAGATTTTGGTTCCGGTTCCTGGGTTTCCAGGGGCTTTCTACAAGTGGGGAAGGAAGCTTCCTCCAAGGCCTTACACCCCCCTTCCCCTTGTGCCTCCTCCCTGGGAACCGGTGTATTGTTGGGGTTCTTCCCCGTCATTGCTCTGTAGCACCAGGTCCTGAGTTTGAGGCATTCTGTGCCGCCAAGCTATTCTGAGGATATTATTGAGCCCTCAGCATGCAACCCAGATCCTGTGCCATGTTTTGGACCTGGCGCTCTAGTTGTGACACCCGCTCTGGCTGATACAGGGTTCTCATTTCTCCCCTGGGCTGATCCCAGGAAGGTAGCTATCCCTTCCCCCAAAATACCCGGATTTGGAAAATGTGGGTACCCCTCCAACCTTTGCCTCCCCTCTCCCGGATTGGGTTGTCTGGACTCAGGAAAGTGGGGAAAGAAGGTTGGATGGTTTTGGGGTTGAAAGTTTTGCGGGTACCTCAGGAAGAAGTTCAGTCCAGTATTTGGGGAATTACTGCCCTCCTGGGGGAAGTGAGGAGGGAAGTTCCCTGAGTTAGCTGCTGTTTGGTTGGACCCCCCTCCTTGGGCTGGAGGAGTCCACACATAACCCAGGATGGGTCTATTTCCCTTGTAGCGGGGCTGATGTAGTCAGGAGAGTTAGGGGTCCCACTTGTGGGATTGCCTCCCTGGCTCCCTGTTTGTGACTGGTCCGAGGTCCATCTGGGATTGGGGCTGCTCTGATTTTGTGCAGGCAGGTTTTTAGGCCCCCCCATCTCTAAATCTAAAATGGGGCAACCTTCACCTCTGCCACCTTAGCAGCAGCAGGGGTGTTGGTTGTTTTGGGGCTTTTTGGATTATTTTTGTTTTCCACAGGCTTTTGCACCTCATAAATGCGTGTGGCTTGTTCAAATGACCCAGTCTAGTGATCTTTTCTCATGAAAATCTCTCACTAGCTGAGTCACGCCGGTCAAGTGGCACAGCGAGTAGAGCGCTCGCTTTGACATCCGTGCAGAGCCTGCTAACGCAGGTTCGAATCCCGGCGGGGCCAAACTCAGCCTTTCATCCTTCCAAGGTTGATAAATGAGCACCACACACCGTGGGTAAGCAGCTCTCAGATACCTGAGGGTTTGTAGCGCTATATAAATGCCAAATTATTATTATCATTATTATTATGATGTACTTTGGGAGAGCGTGGAAGAAAGTATTCACAGACTCTTTGCTGTCAGTGCGCACCCTTCTGGTGGTCTGCGCAAAGGCACGCTTTAAATCCTGACCAAATTCTTGTGGGCACTGATCTTCCCCACATTGCAAGTTGTAGGCTGCCTTGCGAGCCTCCTGAGGATTTCTGTGCACAGAAAAATATTTCAAGATGGCCGCCCTATAGGTGGACCATCTAGAATGATTTTGGTCCTCCAGCCCCACAAAGAAGCTGGAGTTCTCTGGAGAGAAGGTCCATTTCACATATTGAATACAGCTTTTGCTGTCCTTCAAATGGAAACTTTCCATCATCTGTTCAACGAGCTCTAGGTGCTCCCAAACTGAATACTTCGCGTTCTTATGATAGAGCGTGATGACGCTCCTTAGCGCTTTGATTGGTTTTAGGGGATCCTTGAGCAAGGCCCTTTTTAACTTATTGGCCTTTTTGGTTCGGGTAACCCTGGTCCACTCCTCCTCTGACTCAGAGGCACTGCTACCATAGGTGCCCGTCTGGTCTTCTAGGCTATCCCGGATTCTGCGAGCCTGGGAATGGCTGGCAGAATGTGGGGGCCTTGTTTCCTTTGTCCTGGGGCACTCAGAGGAGTCTTCTGATTCCTCCTTACTCCCAGGATTTGATGAGTACCCCCTCCCACTGTCCTAGCTGGGCAGAGGTTTTCAGGATGCCCTTAGTGGGCCTACTCTCATGGAGTTCCCCACTAAATTTGACAGTACTTGCGTACCCATACCCAAATGCCCGCCCATCCATTCCTGGGAGGTGCTGGTCTATGAGCCCGATATTCCTCATTGGATTGAAGTCTGCCATCCCCGTGGCCCTGGCTCATGTGCACCAGTGGACATGGGGGTGGCATAATCCAGAGATTGGAAGAGATGAAGGCCTCTGGTACTAGGGTTCCTGAGGTTATGCTCAGGTGTTTCCCTTTACCAGCGAACCTCATCTCTCTCAGCCCCTGCTCCCTGTTGCCATGCAAGAACCTGAGCTTTCTGTTCCTCTATCAAGGCCTTGCTAGTTTCTATCAATTGCTCTTGCATAGCTACCTGTCTATGGAGCCTGTCATTTTTCTCACAGAGAGCCTCATTGTCTCTCTGGGCTTCCTGTGTCAATTTAGAGTACTGGGCCAGTTTCTGCTGCAGGAGGGTTAGCTCCTGAGTCCTGTCCATACTGGCCTGGTCCTTCCTTGCTAGAGCATCTTCCACCCTCCTGGTGTGCTCTAACAATTTTTCATGGTCTTTTTGGAGGTCACCCAGTCCCTGAAGGGCCAGGTGATTTTCTTCTAGCTTCTCTTTTAAGTAACAGACTTCCTGGCCTAAGGTGTCCCTTTCCTGAGCAAGAGTAAGCCTCTGTGCAGCCAGGTCATCCTTCTGTCTTTGGAGTGCACCAGCTTTCTGGCGCTCTTCATCAAATTCTGCCTGGGTGTCCAGGTCTTTGAAAATTAGTTTATTAATCTCTTCTTTTTCTTGGCCTAGGCAGTTTGTCAGGGTGACTACCTGCTCCGCGCCTGCCTTGTTGAAAATGATTTGCTGTTCCAGCTTTGTCTGGCTCTGCAGTAGAGAGTCCAAACTTTCATGGTACTCCTTCTGCAAGGCCTGCATTTTGGTATCATGTTCTACCTTCTCCTACTGCAGGATACCCATGTCTTCTTTTATTTTGGTTAGGTACTACCTACTTTCATTTCTGATTCATGACTCCTCTGTAGCCTTTTCTCTACAGAGTCCAGATCAGTTTGGGCCTTTTCTAATGCTTGCAGTTGCTTGTTTCCAAGATCAACTGTATTGTCCTGTATTGCTCCAATATGGAGGTACAGATATGCCGCTATTTTGGCAATCTTGCTTTGCTCTTCCTTTGCCTCAGGGGCCATATACAGTTCACTCAGGGCCACATGTAATGGACCCTGATCTTGCCATATGTCTACTCCTGTTGCAGTGGTCATGTGATGCACAGCTGGAACCCTTAATTATGTATTTATGTCTATAAATTCTTTTATTTCTGAATGATGTTCCCTTATAACACGCCACTCTCTTTGAATCCCCCCCCCCCCCGGTCACACTGAACTGGGAAGCAGGCTGTTTTGCAAAGTTAAAATATTTATTTTATGGATTTTCACAATATATATATATCACACTACTTAATATTTATACAAGGATCACCAATGGGGCGATGTCGCAACAAATCTCTTTAATCACACGGAGTATTGATAGGAAAAATAATGCAGCATAGAAATAATACTTTTCTGTGGGTTCAATCAAAATGCAATGTGATTACTCTTTCCCCCTGCACACTACTCAATCCCCCCAACATGCAATATAAAGAGATGTAAGGAGAGAAAACAGGTTTCAGGAATACACACTCAACAAATACAGTATCAATCCCAATTTCCCCCCCGCAAACACAGAGAAAAACAGAATTGATTGCAAACTTGTCAAAAATGGTTTTGAATGTGGCTTTGAATGAAATGGTAAAAACACTGAAAATGGATTTAATTCACTAAAATGGATTCAATACTAGTGGGAGCCGCTTTGTATGGTATCAGACAAACACTAGCAATGATTATTGAGTAACTAGCAAGTTGAAAACTTAATTCTGAGGTCGGATGCTGTGTACAGCTGTTTCACACGTGATAGATTTGAGCCAAATGAAAAATTTGTGGCAAACTTTTCTGCGTGTGGTAAGCACGATTATGGAAAAACTATAAGGAGTTGGGATGCGGTTTTGGATTTGCTGGAAAGCTGAGGATGTTAGCTTCAAGTAGACACTTCAATGATTAAACAATGAGGTTATGAAGGTTTTTGTAGAGGTCGGTTTTTTTCAGAGAGTAAAAATTTGTAAAACAAGGTTGCGCTTTTTAAAATTACAAAACAAGGTTTCTTATACTAGGGAGACTATGAAGCTACAAACTACACAACAGCACAGCCACCAGCCCAGCAACGCCTCTGGATGGTTTTTGCCCGCCAAGACGCTTGCCTTTCTTCAGAAAATATATTAGCTCAAATATGATTTTAACACTACTATTACCAAAGAACTATAGGGATGAGAGAAAGATTCAGGTAAGACAAAAGATTTTCTGCAATGCAGTTCTGGATATAATAGAATGGGTTTGGATAGGATTACTTATGGATAAGATATACTTATGGATAAGATATTTGCGAGTGAAAATCCTATTCTATGAATACTCACTAAGACTGTTTGGAATCGACCAGTCAGAGATCTGGTCAGGGATACTTTCTGGACTGGAATTCAGCTAGCACACCGGACTGGACTCAAGGCGATCTGTTTCTTCACTCAGCACGGCACTCTGGACACTGCATGGCGGGATTGGACAGGATCTGACGGGTTGGTTCTGGTTCGCAGCTATTGGGTCGCAGCTCTGCTCTACTGGATTGGATCTCTGGATTCTGGCAAGAATTCTTAGCAAGAAAGCAGCACAGCTCAGCCAGGCTGTTCTTTTTTTTGTTCGTTTGTTCCCCTTAAAGATCTGGGGTAAAATCTGGTTTCAGGATTTTAAAAGGCCAAGCTGAGAAGGGTTCAGCTTTGGAAATGGGCCTTTCTGCTTTCAAAGTTCTGGAGTCTGGAATATGGATTTCTTTTGCAAAGTGCTCCACTAGCAATTGGATGGTGGGTGAATGTGTGTCCCTTTAGGTCCTAAGCTATCTCTATTTATGTATTTTCTAAAAGGGTGGGTATGCTGACTTCTACTAGGCACACCCCCTAGATATTCTATTGGTTAGGGTATTTCCTCTCCCCTGATTTGGGAAGAAAACAGAGTGTCATGATGACGCTGTATTTTATGATCCAGGGAGAGCCTCCCTTTGTTTCTGCACATGAAATCTATTTTTCATACAAGCAATATTTACAATTTTGCAACCTTAATACCAATAGCATATTTATATCAGATATTTGTTGGAGCAAGTATTCATCTGAGCCCCATCGCGGTGAGAACTTGGGTCTAGATTTGGCAATATTGCACACTTTTGGTCCGGTACCCAATGTCAGATTTGTCCACATTTTTACACTTATGTGCGCATGATATCCGGGCATAATCATGTGAAGTTTCATATTTCTGGCATCACCACAATTGCTACAAAACCACAAATTCTGGTGTCTTGTCCCTGAACATAGCACAGAGTTCTGAGTAGTTTTAAAACATAACCAGATTTTTCATATTAACAATACTGTATTTTACAGATTTTTACAATTTCGCACAATCCTCTGTCAGTCCTTTTCAAAAATATACTTTCTTGTGCTTTAAGAATACACATAACTCTCTGTCCCCGCCCCCAAAGTTTTGGTGGGTCAAGAGCAATCCCCGTCTCTGTCCTTTGGCAGGAGTTTCTGTTGACAGTTGCATCTGCATATCTTTTCAATCAAGGGAGTCTTTTGTCTCTCCCCAGAGCAGCAGAGCAAAATCCCCTCCCCTCTCGATTAACACCTGAATGAGAGTTCCTGGGGCAGAGAGCAGGAGGAAGGTGCCTTTTGTTTGGGGTACGCTGTGGAATTTGCTTTGAAGGTCTGTGACTGGCATCAGAGGTTGACTTTAAAAATCCACTTTTTAAAAAATGTTCTTTGATGAAAATAAACTTGCATTTTCAAAACAGGCCAACAAATCTCTAATTCCAGTCTTTTAAACATAGAGATTAAATGGTTGCAACCTAAATTGCTTTTGATGGCAAGTCACTTAATTACAACCATTTGAATTAACTACACAAGTTAGGCTTCCAATGTTATTAACTGACAGCTGTCACACAGGCGGCCAGCGGTACTGTGCCCATTTCTGACAGATCTTACAGACCAGCACACTTTTTAATGTGGAGATTCTTGTGATGAAATCTGCTTTTCCTGACATTGTGTGTTTATGTGGATTATTTAAATAAAATGATGAGTAACAACCAGCAAGGATGATGGATATTTTCTGATGCTTGGAATCATTATTTTGTAATTTCAGCAACCAAGGAAAAATGGATTTCAGAGCACTTCTGGGTTTCCTTGCAATGAAGCACTGCCTTTCATGTAAATTCCCTTTTCACTCTGTGGGCAACCCAATGACAGGTTTTAGCAGTGTGGTCTCCTGTTCCACCACAAACACAGGCAAAGTAGCTTGGCAGCCAACTTTCTGGTTTCACAGCGCAATTTTCATGGGTTTAGCATGCATAGGGCTTTTTGCGGCCATTTCGCTGGTTCTGGTGCCACCAGCACACAGTTATGTCGCAGGGCAGAGCCTGGTGGGTCAATGCATCCCACAAACACATATTACAAAACAATTAAAATCATATGTTAAAAACAATTAATAGAATGAAGAAAAGGCAGGTTATTTATAAGTGCATGAGTGATTGACTATTGTTCAAAGTCAACTTATCATAGGAAATGTCACTAAAACTTTGAACAGCAAGTTATACAATTAATAGGCCTTGTGGTTAGATCTAGAATGGTGGTGATACATAAGTGGGCATGTTAAATTTTAAGGCAGTTGAGCTGCTGAAATTCACCTCACATAACATTCAATTTTTCATCTTTGTTTAAGCCAAGAGAATCTGAGAATTGAACGGTAGCTATTCTGATTGCAGTTAGCTTAGAACATAAAATGCATTTCCATAGATCATCAGCCATCACAGTTTTGAATCGGTTGAATTGCTTTTTAAAATAGAAACAACATTTGACAGTTAGATTCGGGCACTCAACCACCAAGTGTTGTAAAGTTTCTCTTTGTTCTTTTTTTTGGCAATATAGACAGAGGTTTTCATGTTTATGAATAATGCCTCGGAGAGCTAAAATGTCTTTAGTATGCCACAAGTTGAACCTAAATCTGAGATATGAGTTTCTAAAATGGGCAGAGGGGCATCTTATCAAGTAGTGGATTAGAGTTGAAGTCTAAGTAAGAAATGAATTTTTGTTGGGTGTTTATCCAGTCAACTTGATATCATTTTTGTTGTGCACGTACAGGGTTCTGCATCAGGAGTTCAATTGAAATATCTGTGTCTGCGGAATATTAAGGGTCATATTAAAGTCATGTTCAGATGTCAAGAGATAAGATGCTAATATATTTAAAAAATTATTTGAATTCCCAGCCAGCAGACAAGACAAGTGGAGGATTTCTTGTGGACACTGGAGCGACTTGTTCATGTGTCCATGAGTGAACATTTTCAATGTCCGAAATTTACTGGGGCGATGACTTTAGTTCCCTTTACATATTAATTACCTATTTCTATAGGGGAGCAGGACATGCCTATGTCATTGCTATATTCTAAACAGACACCAGTGAATATATTAGGATGTGATCTAATGACAAAACTTAGCATGACAATGTCGTTACTGACAAATGTAGTGTGTTCAACCCCAGGGATACAATATATAAATGTGAGGGAATTTATACTAGCTTTTGCAGGAAGGAAAGCTTTATGGGGAGAACCTAGAGACGTGGAAGTATTCTTATATGGAGTGCACATTTTACTATCATGGTTACCTAAATTAACAGGTAAAATAATAAGGCTGCCAAATACATTTTATTCAGACCAGAAATTCCATGAATGATGAGGAAGGGCAAGTTATTCCTTTGGAATTCGAAGCAAAGGGGAAAGAGAAGAAAGGGTGATGCTTCATGGGACAGACGATGAGGGAAGAGGATGGAGAACAGTGATAGCCGTTAATGAAGGATATAGACTAACAGACTTGAAAGATGAGGAACTATCATGGGATGACTATTCAGATGACATGTTAGTATCATTTATAAATCTCACTTATTGGATTAAAGTTGAGAGCATAGATGCACCAGAGAGAATGGCGTTGGTAAAAATGAAGCTGCCATTTTTTCAGGAAGACATGGAATATTTGCCAATTATCTTGTGGACCACAATTCCATACCACATAGGTCTATTGAAGGGAGTAGGAGCAGTGAAAATTAAGCTTAAACTAGGAGCAATTTTGCCACATGCAAAACAGTACCTAATGTCCATAGAACGGATGAGAGGATATTCGAAACCATATTTGCACTAATGAAACAAGACATCTTGGTATCATCAGATATGCTGTGCAACACGGCGGTGTACCCTATGAAGAAATCGAAGGGGGGAACATGGAGATTTATCCAGGACCTTTCCCCTTTAAACCATATAGACGAAGCAGAGTTTCCTTTAATTCCAAAACCTGCAACAATATTATGCAATATCCCATCAACAGTCAGGTATATTACTGTTGTCATTTTGAAAAATGCTTTGCTCTCAATTTCATTACATGAAGACTCACAGGATTTGACTGAAACATACTAGATTACCTCAGGGGTACTGTGAGTTACCTTCCATCTTTAACAGAGTCCTTCAGATGAACTTAGGAAATGTTGAGGTCGAAACCGCCAATATTCAATATGTAGATGATTTTTTAGTGTGTAGTGAGACAGAAGAGAGATGCCGAGAAGACTCTGCCAAACATATAACGATTCTTGCCGAAAAAGGGAACAAAGTAGAAAAAGAAAAATCATAGTATTGTCAAGAAGAAGTATACATAGGACAATTAATATTGCATGAAGGGAAAAGAGTGACACCTGAAAGAGCAGAAGCTATTATGAGAACCATGCAGCCAAACACGGTGAGACAAATGCAGCCATGTTTAGGTGTGTGCAATTACTGCACAGCTTGGGTTTTTGACTACAGTACATATATTCAACCTCTTTTAAAAGCACTTAAAGAAGCACAGGTGGCTAAAACTAAATTGGTGTAGACAGACAAAATGACTGTAGGATTACATTAATGAAAAAATGCAATCAATACAGCTCCTGTATTGGGGATTCCAAATTATTGTGAAAAATTGTACTTATTTTCTCATTCAAATGGAGAGGTCATGACAGCAGTCCTTACACATCAGACGACACTAGGACATGGTCAAAAACCAGCTTCCATTAGATCCAGTTATGAAAGGATACTATCCTTGTGAGCATTCGTTGGCGGCTGCTGTATTTGCCATAGAAAAGGCTTCAAGTATAATTATGGAATTATGGAATGTTCCGTAACTCTGTTTGCAGAGCATGCATTTTTTGCAATTTTAGAGAAACCCAAGAGCACGTTGACCACCCAAAGAGCATCAGGGTATTAATTAATTATCTTAAGCCCTGCGATTAAAATTGTAAGGTGTAGTGTAGTGAATTCAGCAACATTCATAGCTAAACCGGTGGGAGAAGATGATGATGTGCATGACTGTGTCACTTACACTAAATGTTATAATGATATGCCACATGTTAGAGAGAATGCTCTTGGGAGAGGGGCAGTGGTTTTCATTGATGTTTCATCCAAGATTGACCAACAAACTGGGCTGAGACATTTGGGATCAGCAGTATTAAGGGTGACCAAAGAGGGCACCTTTGAAGTACTGATGAGCAGACGATTTCTGTCAACCTATTCAGAGCAGGCTGCAGAAGTAGCCACACTTATTGATGCGCTGAAAAGCATTGAGGATGAGGAAGTGATGAGGTACTCTGACTCTGCCTATGTGACGTCAACAGTACACACAGGCCTAGTACATTGGAAGAGGAGGGGCTCCCTCAGTGTAGACAGCATTCCAGTGCAACATGTGGGGCTATTAGACAACCACATTGAAGCCTTAAGCTTCCCAGCAACCATAGCCATCATAAAATGCGCAGCACATTAAAAAAGAACAGACTTAATTTCTCACTGAAATGGAGCCGCAGCCATAGTAGAAAAATGTGCCGCATGTAACTCAACTTTGTGTGAAGATGAGTTAAGAGAGTTGAAGAAAGTGAAAGGGCGATGCATGTTTAGAAGGATTTAATATGATGTCTATTGTACAGTTGCAATGCTGGAAATGCATTGGAGGGACAGGGCCTCCCTGTCCTTGTCCTGTAGTCCTTTTTCATTTGTGTTCTGTATTGTTTTCTGCCCAGGAGTCCATGTGGGACTCCTGGCAGTGCAGCTCTTCCTGTTGGTATACAGACCCATGGGATACCCTTATGGCACCCATGGGTGGGGGTACAACCCTGTGCCCCTAGTGTATGTTTTTGGGCACCTGTGTTTGGCCCACAGAGCAGAGTAGGGCTGGTGGCAGCTCCCTGCTGAATTTGACAGGTGCTCTGGGTATCCTCCATTTTGGGATACCCAGGCCCTGCCGTTGGAATCAGTTAATTCCTGATAGGAAACAAGATGGCCCCTCTGGCCTCTTGCTTTCTATTGCTTGTTACCTTGTTTTCCCAAAGACCTGGGAAGCCATTACTCTGTCCCTTCCCCCTGACTGGCTCCCCATGACTGGCTGTTGGGTGGAATTTCCATATATGGTGTTGTTGTGAAGTCCAGGCCAGACTGGCTGGAGCCTTCCCAGTGGCTGTATGTTGTGGGTACACCCTGTGGGTGGGACCTGGGTGAATGGTGTGTGTGACCAATATACACTTTGTGTTGTGAATGTGTTGTGAATGTCTAGTATCTGGTGTTTGACACAATGACTGAGACAGCCCTGCTTGAAACTGGTATAAATGCAGTGTGTAGTGTTGAATGGCTGGGTACTTTTCCCAATACACATTCCTTGTTGTGAGTGTCTGGGAGGGAGGAGAATAGCCTGAATGCACTGTATGCCTGATTGGCTGACTGACTGCTGAATGCCCTTCTGAGTGATTAGTTGTGTGACTCAGCAGAATGAACGGGAGATCAACTAATATATCTGGGGGCCTCTCACTGCTAGAATTCGTTCAGAAGCTGGAGTTGAAACTGATATTGAAACTGACGCTGATTCTCGAAGCCGAGACCGAAGATGAAGGTTGACCGCTGTTCCCTTCACCGCAATCTGAAAGCCGCTGTGACGTCAAGACTGATCCAAGAGAGGTTAGGCGCCCTCTTCCCATGCTCTGAGTGACCATCAAGCACTGCTAACCTTTGCCGAAGCTCCCTGGAAATCAGACCCTCGACAGGCTGCCAACCGGAGACGGGGACCACCAAGGAGAATGAAGATAAGCACCGGACATTCCGTCCACCGTCGTTGACCAGGGTTCGCAGGTTTGCTACAACCGCTGGAGGCCCGTTGAAGCCATGTTGCCCAGAAGCGGGGACCGCTTGATGCCATGCCAGAGACGACCGGAGCCGCAACGCTCCATTGATTAAGACACTTTTGATTCCCGGATGCGCTCGTCCGTTCCGCCGACTGCCTTATCCCGCCAGAGAAGGCCAGGCCATTGACGAGCAGAGGAGCATCTGCCGGTGGGTTTCCCGCTACCCAAACACCATAGAGACACCAGGCAACTCCACGCCCTTGCTGTGTCACAGTTCTTCCCAAACTGTTTGCGGCCCTGAACTATCAACATCGAGGTGCCCTGCACGCCCCTTCCTTGCAGGATGTCTTCGATCCATCATCGATGAGCACCGCCGGGACCAAAACTGCTGCCTCGCCGTCAAGTTCACTTTCTCCGAGGGATCTCAATGATCCATGGCTCATGCTTTAAAGGGAGCCGCTCAACAAGGATCCATTGACGACCAGTCGTCGAACTCTGCTATTCCAGGTACATGGGGGTGGTAGAAACATTTTAGAAGGGAATAAGACTAATTGAACAATATATGGACTGGGCTTGTTATATATCTTTATTTTACAGGTTGCCCAGGTGGGGGGATCTCCACACAGAACTGTGTCTAGTGGTAGGGGCCAGTATTCTGTAAATTGTTCTAACCAACTACTTTCCTCCTATGTCTATTGATGGTTACCTTTCTTAAGTGATTTGTGTGACATTTGACCAGAGTACAGTTGATGCACTTTAATGAAATCTGATAATAATTGTGGTACCACTTCGAACTGTATATATTTGCTATTGTCGATTAACAGAGCACAAAGTGAGTTATTGTGATTGTGTATATAACCTTGAACCTTAATTGTTAAAGATTGTGTTTTAACTAATACAGTGTGTGGACATTCCTTTGTGGGGGCTTGGCGACTACACTGCACTTAAGAACCAGCCTGCATCACCTCCTGAGAAGCTAGGCCTTGATTGCTCGTCCATTCCTACCAACAATAGAGAATCTTGCCTGGGGTCCTCTGTGCCTCTCCTCTACCATATAGAGAGCCAGAGTACAGACACTCCCCTCCAGTCTTTACAACAGTTAATTGAGATACAAGGACGAGCATCACAGGAAGAAAAGGAGTTATGGAAAATGCGTGGTGTCCTTTATCCCCCACTTAGGCTATTTGGAAGCAGGATAGCACAGGAAATCACCAGTTATGCCTCTAGCTTTATTGAGAGTAGCATTGTGACTCGAGAGAGTCTAGCTGCTACCATAGCAGAAGACAGGTTCATACCAAACCTCAGTTAGCATGTGGCACAGTTCATTGCAAATTGTATTGTGTACCAAAAATGTAAAGCAGGGCACACCCTGCGAATGGTGAGAGGAGTAATCCCAGACCTAATGGCCCTTCCAACATTTGTACATAGATTATGTTGATATGTTGCAGCTGTATCCAATGGCTATCGATACATGATAGTTGTAGTTTGTCCCTTATCTAGATGGATTTAAGCAGGACCGTGCACGCATCCTGATGCTGCATGTGCTGCAAAGTTTTTAGTTTGCAAGGTCTTTCCAAGATGGGGAGTGTGCAAAGTTTTGCGATTCGACAATGGACCTCATTTTGTGAATGAACTCTTTGAAAATATAGTCTCACTATGAAGCATTAAACATAAGTTTGCTTCCCCCTATTACCCGAAAGATAACAGGGTATATGTGAACGATTAAATGGACTTTTGAAGGAAAGGATCACAAAGTTAAAGTTAACACTAAAGAAAGGATGGCTACATTGCCTACCTCCTGCATTATATGCACTGAGGAATCAACCTGGTTCAGATCACCATTTAACGCCCCATGAGTTGGTGACTGGACACTGAATGAAGATTCCTCTCACCCCGCACCCTGACAAGAGCAAATACAGACACCCACAGTGTAGCAAGGGCACTAGGTGACGAAATGCATGATTATTTAAAAATGATGACTCAAAGTATTTATTTTATTTCTCAACAGATCGAGCGTCAACAGGATGGGTCAAATGTAAACAAAGAGGACAATTTGCCTAACAATTTGGGAAATGCATTAAAAACATTGCCAGCATATATAGGGGACCAAGTGTTAGTACACAAATTTGTACGCACCTGGAGTAGCCCTCGATTTGAAGGCCCATGTGACGTTGTGGATATAAATGCTAATGCTGTTAAATTAAAAGGAAGAAGGGCTTGAATCCCCATCCACAATGTCAAACCATATAAAAGTGACACAACATTGACCTCTCCTGCACCCGTAAGCATTTCCAGCTAAGCAAGTGTCCACAGCAAAGCAAGCATTTCCAGTGAAGCAAGTGTCCACAGCGAGGCAAGAGAAGAACAGCAAAAGATGACAAGATCAATGATGAAAAATTTGGATGAAGAAAACAAAATACTTTTAGATTAGAATTGACTAATGAATTAATTCAGCTGCAATAATATTAACATATCTTCTCTAGAACTGGAATAGAGAAAACTATGTAATAATCAAAGAGGCAAACCAATATTTGAGCTTTTATCTTGCCAATTGTCCACACATTCTTATTTCTGTTTTCTCTTACAAACTTCAGTCGTATCCAGCGTTAATAAGAAGGAATACGAATACAGTGACATTTTTCGGGGATCAAAAAAATGGCTTCATTTTTTAAGAATTGTTTTGCCAATCATTTTACAGTTCTTGCTATAAATCTATGACTTATAATTAAAATGATAAAAACGGACAAATAGCAAAAATAAAGTAGTGACAATGGAAATGTTTCAAGAGATGAGAGCTGTAGCTCCAAGAAAAAGATGTACCAAACGCAGAATAATTTGTGTAATTTTGTGGTATTCTGATTTTGACCATTCTCCTTGTAACATTGGCATTCACAAATATTGTAAGCAGTGAGAAAGTAGGAAATAAGTCATCCCCTACCAGTCAAATTATTCCTAAGACACCAAGAGCCCCTTTAAATTCTGATATCAAAAATCCCTTTTCCTGAGGAAAAGAGTTGCTGCAGAAGATAATGAAGGTATAACTCATATTTAGACAAATCGGCTCATTTGGAAAATAATTTATGGTATCAGCACATGAAAGAGGTGGGAGATTGATAGAGGTGGGAGAGAGAACATCAGAAGAAGGTTGCTATGTCTGTTACTTAATACTGTGTGCCATGAATGCGGCAAGAACAATTATTGCAAGAGAAAAGTCAACACATGATACAAAATGTCTCAGTCATTTGGCAGCCTGCACTACAAGAGGCCAATTTGAAGAGAAGATGGCGATCAAGACACACTTTTCCATACAAAGAAACATATGTGAAGACAAAAAGGATGGAGAGTGGATTGGGGTGGACAAACAAAAAATGTATGTATCCATCACAATTTGGAGAGAAGATACAAGTTGTTGATATGAAGAGAATCACTTGCTCTGACATGACTGAAAGATTGGCAGAGCCAGGATTCTGGGAAAGAACACAGCTGTTGGTGTATGGGCACATAGCAACCAGCACTGGATGGGAAGATTGCTTAATATCATGCCCTGCACCATTACTGAATAAAGAAGGAATTTGCAAAGTGCAGAATGTAAATGATGAAGGCCTAGAATCATGGGCCAAGCATGCAAGACTACTAACGTGGGTTGAGAACAAAACAGGACCAGTGCATATATTGCAACTGAAGAATGCGACAACCTGCTTCAAGAATGATGGTAAGGTCGATGTTGGAAAAAATAAAGGATGTGGAGAAGTAATTGAAGTACATGAATGAATGGAGGAACTGCAGTTCTATTGGATCGATATTGTGCTTGTGGACCCAGAGCCTACATGCAGTTGCCTAAGGATTGGGGAGGAGTGTGTCCCATAGCGAATGCACATGTCCCAGCACTAGTGATCCCCCAAAGTGACCTCCATATTGAAGAGTTCCTAAACATGAAAGAATGTAACAGAAGGAAGAGATCACTTCATCTTCATTGATTAAAAACAAAGAGAATTACTTCCCATCAAAGTCCACAGAGGCTTACGACGATATTCCAGATGAGTACAAACTATTTAGCAAAACCGCTATGATAATGACGTATATATTCATACCAGGACTTCAAACGGCAGTGAATGACAAGTGGCTCCAGATTACAAGATGGGAGCTTTTGCAGACGACCAATGCAGCAATAAAAGCATTCAATGGAATAAAGGAAGAATTGAGAGCCATCAGGCTGATGACTCTGCAGAACAGGTATGTTCTGGATCAGATAACAGCAATGGAAGGAGACGTGTGCACCAAGGTCAGACCTTCTTGCTGCACATTTACACCTGCTCATGAGGAAGAAAATGGGACATTGGCAGAGGCAATTATGATAATGATAACCTTGCATACACAGATGGAAGATGAAACTGATAAAACAGCAGGAGATTATTGGTTTTCATCATTGATTGGATGGATTCCATCCTGGTTGGCAAATGCTTTTATACTACTTTGAGCAATATTACTATTAATAATGTTGGGATTCTGTCTCAGAAGGATCATCTTGTTACAATGCCAGAATACAGCCAAAAAGGCTATTGGAACAGATGCACAGAGAAGAAGGTACCTGAGAAAAATAAAGAAGAGTTCTCTTGCGCCTCCAGGAACAAAGTTACATTATCCCGAAGAATGGAGCAAATATGTGGGACGATGGATATTTCTTGCACCAGGAGGAGATTGTTGATTGAGGACCTGGAGTGTGGATGACCCTGTGAGGGCCGACAAAAATATGGGTTCCAAAGAAAAGAAAATGTGATGGGATAATTAAAGATGAAGCACAAATTGCAGAAGAAAAAGCGAAGAGTCTGATCGAGAATGCGATCAGAGGTGGGAATGTAGAGGAGCAAATGGACACATTCTCCCGAGTCAATGCCCCCTCACCTCCACCCATTTGGAGTGACAGATGAGGAGCTATAATTGGGAACCCATGCACAAGTGTATGCCACATGTCCATACCACATTGACTGTATAAAAACATATGCACTCGGGCAGCCATTCAGAAGATACCCTCACTTTGAAACAATGGAGGAAACCTACCAAGAAGGATGTTCCTTGCTGAGTTCACAAAAAGCAGTCATGAATAAACTGATGGGTGATATGGATGTACGTTAAACAAAGTATTATGACAGCAAAAGAATGTCTGAAAGAAGATATCTAACCCTATGCTGAAACAATATCAAAATACTTAAGAATAATGATGTAACCAATGCAGAAAGAGAACCATGTACTCCATGATGCAGTATTTGCAAATACAAAGAAGAATGAAGTGACCCCCTCTGGTCAATAACTGTAAATATGCTGAAACGCAAGGGACAAAGAATGCACAGAAGCTTGCTTAGGAGAGGTATATATTCAACGTTTAGGACTACCATCAAACAAGATGGACGACGGTTCATGTCATTCGACCCAGTTACAGCAAAATGTGAGCCCAGATTTTTAATATGGAAAGACGATGAAGAAGCTGTTTTCGTTGAGAAATAAGGGAGTACAATGGCTTTGAACCAAGGATGCTATTTCGACAGATGAAGAAAAATCACTAAGGGAGTATATGAGCAAACCATGTGCAAGGATATATTTTCTAAAGATTAGGAGGAACACAAACATTTACTGATGCCAAATATTAGATTATTAACAGGCGTAAAGTCAATATGGGATAGAGTGAGTAAGTCTCTAAAGGCCAAAAGGAGAACTGCCCCCAGCAGAAGCTGAATCAGATAAGGTTAAAAGCACTGTTGATATGAACAAATTCATGGTCTTGCTTTTCATTAGGCCTGGAGTTAAGATAGAAGTGTACCTACACTCCCTCAGATGTTTCAAGACCGTGCAGACTGGTAAGGTCAATGTTCAAACAGAAGACACTGGCATGAGACCTACCGATGAAAGACGGTGGCCTAATTGGGAAATAAAGGAAGATCTGACGTATCTCCAACCGCCTTGGTTTTGTTTCCTTGTACGTGCTGCTAACAAGCTGAATGTCCAAGGTTGAATTTGGGTTGCCAACCAATTAAAATGCCCTGCCATGTGCCTTTTCGTACAATGTTGCAAAATATTAGTCAGCTGCCACATTTTCTGCTGTGATGATTACCTTATACCATGCGATTAGAAGTAGCTCAGTGTGTGTCTCACAGAAAAGAGACCATAGATGAGGGACTAACACTCACATT
Organism: Ambystoma mexicanum; assembly: GCF_040938575.1. Taxonomy (NCBI): domain Eukaryota; kingdom Metazoa; phylum Chordata; class Amphibia; order Caudata; family Ambystomatidae; genus Ambystoma; species Ambystoma mexicanum. The sequence continues at coordinate 857,557,560 of NC_090935.1, read as the reverse complement.
TTCTATATGTAGAGATGATCCTCTAATCCAATCTCACCCCTCGTTATGTTTTTGAAGTTCTCACATAGGATGACTTCATAGATGACGCATCTTGTATTATAAAAGCTAGAACTGAATGAAAAGATAGGTGATCTTACATGAGTCAAATTGATGAGTGTTTATTCACCCTGCTTTGCTTCTTGAGATTAAAGCAGTATTTTCTCCTGTCCAGTTATTGGGTCTGAAGTATTTTCTTGGTAATTCCATCTTGCACAAGAATGCTTCAAGGTGCCAAAGCGCACTGTCTCATGCTGTCTTGTGTCCGAACTGTCCAACCTTCTCTATTATCTCTCTTCTTTCACTGTGCCGCATAACTCCACATTTCCCATCTTTTACTGCTCACACACTTATTGTTTCACATTGCTCAATGTCCTGCAGCCTTACATCCCACAAGACCCTGCACCTCCCATGGTTGTTACAGCAAATAAAACTAACACAGTACTCAAGAGGCAAATTGTATCAAATAAAATAACTTTTTGCATTACATTAGGTGAAACAAGTATAAGCCAAAATCGAATATGCGCTTTGAGTCACATTTACTTGTTGTATAAGTGCCTAATAAATGCACAATACATTAACAGGGTAATTCATAGAATTTCGCAGAAAAGTGTCGCAAGCGGCTGGCGCAGTGTGTCCGCGTGCGATTGTCTGCGCCAGGCGCGTGCGCCAAAACCGATTTCCGCGCACAGCATATTCATGGATTTCAGGCTCCCAAACCAGCCGTGGCGCAGAGTATCGCAGCGACCCTGCAGCAGCGCCAGTAACGCCCCCAAGAACGCCCTCGCGCAAGGAAAAGCCATCAAAATCGCTAAATCATCGCAAAGGGCTGCGCCAACCCTGGACCAGTTTACAGGGCTGCCAAACAAGGAACGCAAAGCGGGTAACGTTCATATCAGGGGTACGCGGGAAGTATTACATGCGATTAGCCAGGGTACGTGTATGACAGGGGTACGCGTGAAGTTTTACACGCGATTAGCCAGGGTACGTGTATTACAGGGGTACGCGGGAATGATCACACGCGATTTGGCTGGGTACGTGTATGACAGGGGTACGTGTGAAGTTTTACACGCGATTAGCCAGGGTACGTGTATTACAGGGGTACGCGGGAATTGTCACACGCGATTTGGCTGGGTACGTGTATTACAGGGGTGCGCGGGAATAATCACAAGCGATTTGACTGGGTACGTGTATTACAGGGGTGCGCGGGAATTATCACACGCGATTTGGCTGGGTACGTGTATTACAGGGGTGCGTGGGAAGTTACACACGCGATTAGGCTGGGTGGGTCCTCACAGGTGTTTCCTGTAAACCCTCCACGGCCCCTGCAGGCAGCCCACAAAACAGGGGACTACCCTGCACACCTGCTCATGTCTCCCACCCCCCACCCCCCCAGCAGTGTGGGGCAGCCTCCACCAGGCCCCCACTCATGTCCCCTATCACCCCCACCCCCCAGCCACCATGGGCAGCCCCAACCAGGCTCCCACCCATGTCTACCACCACCCCCACCCCCCACCCACCATGGGCAGCCTCCGCCAGGCCCCCACTCATGTCTCCCACCACCCCCACCCCCCCAGCAGTGTGAGGCACCCTCCACCAGGCCCTCACCCATGTCTACCACCACCCCCACCCCCCAGCACTGTGGGGCACCCTCCACCAGGCCCCACCCATGTCTCCCACCACCCCCACCCCCCACCCACCATGGGCAGCCCCCGCCAGGCCCCCACTCATGTCTCCCACAACCCCCACCCCCCCAGCAGTGTGGGGCACCCTCCACCAGGCCCCACCCATGTCTCCCACCACCCCCACCCCCCAGCCACCATGGGCAGCCTCCGCCAGGCCCCCACTCATGTCTCCCACCCACCCCCACCCCCCCAGCAGTGTGGGGCACCCTCCACCAGGCTCCCACCCATGTCTACCACCACCCCCACCCCCCAGCCACCATGGGCAGCCCCCACCAGGCCCCCACTCATGTCTCCCACCCACCCACACCCCTCCAGCAGTGCAGGGGCAGCCCCCACCAGGCTCCCACCCATGTCTCCCACCCGCCCCCACCCCCCGGCATCCAGGGGCACCCTCCACCAGGCCCCCACTCATGTCTCCCACCACCCCCACCCCCCAGCAGTGCAGGGGCACCCTCCACCAGGCCCCCACCCATGTCTCCCACCACCCCCACCCCCCAGCCACCATGGGCAGCCTCCGCCAGGCCCCCACTCATGTCTCCCACCACCCCCACCCCCCCAGCAGTGTGGGGCACCCTCCACCAGGCCCCCACCCATGTCTCCCACCACCCCCACCCCCCAGCCACCATGGGCAGCCTCCGCCAGGCCCCCACTCATGTCTCCCACCCACCCCCACCCCCCCAACAGTGTGGGGCACCCTCCACCAGGCTCCCACCCATGTCTACCACCACCCCCACCCCCCAGCACTGTGGGGCAGCCTCCACCAGGCCCCCACCCATGTCTCCCACCACCCCCACCCCCAGCCACCATGGGCAGCCTCCGCCAGGCCCCCACTCATGTCTCCCACCACCCCCACCCCCCCAGCAGTGCGGGGCACCCTCCACCAGGCCCCCACCCATGTCTCCCACCACCCCCACCCACCATGGGCAGCCTCCGCCAGGCCCCCACTCATGTCTCCCACCCACCCCCACCCCCCAGCACTGTTGGGCAGCCTCCACCAGGCCCCCACTCATGTCTCCCACCACCCCCAGCCACCATGGGCAGCCCCCACCAGGCCCCCACTCATGTCTCCCACCCACCCCCACCCCCCAGCAGTGCAGGGGCACCCTCCACCAGGCTCCCACCCGTGTCTACCACCCCCCACCCCCCAGCCACCATGGGCAGCCCCCACCAGGCCCCCACTCATGTCTCCCACCACCCCCACCCCCCCAGCAGTGTGGGGCACCCTCCACCAGGCCCCCACCCATGTCTCCCACCACCCCCACCCCCAACCCACCATGGGCAGCCTCCGCCAGGCCCCCACTCATGTCTCCCACCCACCCCCACCCCCCCAGCAGTGTGGGGCACCCTCCACCAGGCTCCCACCCATGTCTACCACCACCCCCACCCCCCAGCCACCATGGGCAGCCCCCACCAGGCCCCCACTCATGTCTCCCACCCACCCCCAACCCCCAGCAGTGCAGGGGCAGCCCCCACCAGGCTCCCACCCATGTCTCCCACCACCCCACCCCCCAGCATCCAGGGGCACCCTCCACCAGGCACCCACTCATGTCCCCCTGCACCCCCACACCCCAGCAGTGCAGGGGAACCCTCCACCAGGCCCCCACTCATGTCTACCACCACCCCCACCCCAAGCCACCAGGGGCAGCCTCCGCCAGGCCCCCACTCATGTCTCCCACCCACCCCCACCCCCAGCACTATGGGGCAGCCTCCACCAGGCCCCCACTCATGTCTCCCACCACCCCCACCCCCCAGCCACTATGGGCAGCCCCCACCAGGCCCCCACTCATGTCTCCCACCCACCCCCACCCTCCAGCAGTGCAGGGGCACCCTCCACCAGGCTCCAACCCATGTCTCCCACCACCCCCACCCCCCAGCCACCATGGGCAGCCTCCGCCAGGCCCCCACTCATGTCTCCCACCCACCCACCGCCCCAGCAGTGTGGGGCACCCTCCACCAGGCTCCCACCCATGTCTACCACCACCCCCACCCCCCAGCCACCATGGGTAGCCCCCACCAGGCCCCCACTCATGTCTCCCACCCACCCCCACCCCCCAGCAGTGCAGGGGCAGCCCCCACCAGGCTCCCACCCATGTCTCCCACCACCCCCACCCCCCAGCATCCAGGGGCACCCTCCACCAGGCACCCACTCATGTCCCCCTGCACCCCCACCCTCCAGCAGTGCAGGGGCACCCTCCACCAGGCCCCCACTCATGTCTCCCACCACCCCCACCCCCCAGCCACCAGGGGCAGCCTCCGCCAGGCCCCCACTCATGTCTCCCACCCACCCCCACCCCCCAGCACTGTGGGGCAGCCTCCACCAGGCCCCCACTCATGTCTCCCACCACCCCCACCCCCCAGCAGTGCGGGGCACCCTCATCCAGGCCCCCACCCATGTCTCACACCACCCCCACCCCCACCCACCATGGGCAGCCTCCGCCAGGCCCCCACTCATGTCTCCCACCCACCCCCACCCCCCAGCACTGTGGGGCACCCTCCACCAGGCCCCCACCCATGTCTCCCACCACACCCACCCCCCAGCCACCATGGGCGGCCTCCGCCAGGCCCCCACTCATGTCTCCCACCCACCCCCACCCCCCCAGCAGTGTGGGGCACCCTCCACCAGGCTCCCACCCATGTCTACCACCAACCCCACCCCCCAGCACTGTGTGGCACCCTCCACCAGGCCCCCACCCATGTCTCCCACCACCCCCACCCCCCAGCCACCATGGGCAGCCTCCGCCAGGCCCCCACTCATGTCTCCCACCCACCCCCACCCCCCCAGCAGTGTGGGGCACCCTCCACCAGGCTCCCACCCATGTCTACCACCACCCCCACCCCCCAGCACTGTGGGGCAGCCTCCACCAGGCCCCCACCCATGTCTCCCACCACCCCCACCCCCCAGCCACCATGGGCAGCCCCCACCAGGCCCCCACCCATGTCTCCCACCCACCCCCACCCCCACCAGTGCAGGGGCACCCTCCACCAGGCTCCCACCCGTGTCTACCACCCCCCAGCCACCATGGGCAGCCCCCACCAGGCCCCCACTCATGTCTCCCACCACCCCCACCCCCCCAGCAGTGTGGGGCACCCTCCACCAGGCCCCCACCCATGTCTCCCACCACCCCCACCCCCCACCCACCATGGGCAGCCTCCGCCAGGCCCCCACTCATATCTCCCACCCACCCCCACCCCCCCAGCAGTGCGGGGCACCCTCCACCAGGCTCCCACCCATGTCTACCACCACCCCCACCCCCCAGCCACCATGGGCAGCCCCCACCAGGCCCCCACACATGTCTCCCACCCACCCCCACCCCACAGCAGTGCAGGGGCAGCCCCCACCAGGCTCCCACCCATGTCTCCCACCACCCCCACCCCCCAGCATCCAGGGGCACCCTCCACCAGGCATCCACTCATGTCCCCCTGCACCCCCACACCCCAGCAGTGCAGGGGCACCCTCCACCAGGCCCCCACTCATGTCTCCCACCACCCCCACCCCCCAGCCACCAGGGGCAGCCTCCGCCAGGCCCCCACTCATGTCTCCCACCCACCCCCACCCCCCAGCACTGTGGGGCAGCCCCCACCAGGCCCCCACTCATGTCTCCCACCACCCCCACCCCCCAGCCACCATGGGCAGCCCCCACCAGGCCCCCACTCATGTCTCCCACCCACCCCCACCCCCCAGCAGTGCAGGGGCACCCTCCACCAGGCTCCCACCCATGTCTCCCACCACCCCCACCCCCCAGCCACCATGGGCAGCCTCCGCCAGGCCCCCACTCATGTCTCCCACCCACCCCCACCCCCCCAGCAGTGTGGGGCACCCTCCACCAGGCTCCCACCCATGTCTACCACCACCCCCAGCCACCATGGGCAGCCCCCACCAGGCCCCCACTCATGTCTCCCACCCACCCCCACCCCCCTGCAGTGCAGGGGCAGCCCCCACCAGGCTCCCACCCATGTCTCCCACCACCCCCACCCCCCAGCATCCAGGGGCACCCTCCACCAGGCACCCACTCATGTCCCCCTGCACCCCCACCCTCCAGCAGTGCATGGGCACCCTCCGCCAGGCCCCCACTCATGTCTCCCACCACCCCCACCCCCCAGCCACCAGGGGCAGCCTCCGCCAGGCCCCCACTCATGTCTCCCACCCACCCCCACCCCCCAGCACTGTGGGGCAGCCTCCACCAGGCCCCCACTCATGTCTCCCACCACCCCCACCCCCCAGCAGTGCAGGGGCACCCTCCACCAGGCCCCCACCCATGTCTCCCACCACCCCCACCCCCCAGCTACCATGGGCAGCCTCCGCCAGGCCCCCACTCATGTCTCCCACCCACCCCCACCCCCCCAGCACTGTGGGGCACCCTCACCAGGCTCCCACCCATCTCTACCACCGCCCCCACCCCCCAGCACTGTGGGGCAGCCTCCACCAGGCCCCCACCCATGTCTCCCACCACCCCCACCCCCCAGCTACCATGGGCTGCCTCCGCCAGGCCCCCACTCATGTCTCCCACCACCCCCACCCCCACCCACCATGGGCAGCCTCCGCCAGGCCCCCACTCATGTCCCCCTGCCCACAGGCCCTGACAATCCTCAAGCATGTGCCTCATGGCCAGCCACCACAGCCCAAAGACACAACCAAGTATTACATGTGCCCATGATACTACTCCAATGGAAACAATGTAAATCAACACATGTGTCTCACACACACACAATGGTTGCAAGTGAACATGAAAACCCATATCATGACATGCATGAAAACAATGAGATGAAACCACACATTGAAGAATCAAAAAATCCAAATAATGTATTAAAAACAACAGCAATGGCAATCAAAATTAACCAAAATACACAAGTAAAATAATAACAAAATTAAGCTGGCTGTCCCTTTTCAAATTAAAATCAATAAATGATCATCCAAAAAAATATCTTCCAAAGTTCAAGTCCATGAAAAGGAAATGAAGGGAAAAAAGAAATAGAAAACCATTGTTCAATGGGAAAAATATATTCATAGTAAAAAAAATATCCAAATCCAAAGTCCAACTATGTACAAAGTATTCAGGGTCCATCATCCCAAGAGAAGAAATGAAACCTACAAAAAAATGGAACTATATACAAAAGGTGGAGCAGTGTCCGTCGACTCCAAATAAAAATAAACTATAAAGGAAACCTATCACTAAATAACTATATACAATGGCGGCGGGCCAGTCCAGCGGCTCACTTAGTGGTGTTCCGGGCCAGGGCATCATCGAACTCCTCGTCTATGTCCCGGAGGCGGTCCTGTTCCATGGCCCGAGGGTCCGCAGGGACGCCGACATGTTCACCTCCAACTCCCTGCGGATTGCCTCGAGGCACTTGGCCCGCCTCAGGGCCCTCCGCATGGAGTTCTCCGCCCTGACCATCGTGAGCCGCGCCTCCTCCGCCCGCCGCCGCTCCGCATCTATGCCGTGGCCCAACCGCTGCCACACAGAAGACACTTCCCGTCCAGGGTCCTCCTGCCCTCCGGCCGTTGCCTGCCCCTCCAATGTTGAAGGCCCCGAGCTATCGTGGCTCCCACCTGCAGCCTCCTGCTGCTGCAGCTGCTGCTGTCCATGTGCCCTGTCCGATGGTGCCTGCACATCCTCCTCCAGCTGGGGTGCAGTCGTTGATGTGGCCACCCCTGCTGGACGTCTGACTCCCGACTGTGGCAGGGATCTGTTGTCCACCAGCCTGGCCGCACGGTCGGAGGCAGCTCCACAGGGCACCCAGGTGACACATGGGTGGGAAGATGGCATGGAGGACGACTGGGGCATAGGGGGTTCTGTGGAGAAGGGGGTCGGAACAAGGTCCAGGAAACGGAGGAATCCAGCCCTGGTGAGCTGTCCCAGTGGGTCAACACGGTCAACGAGCCATGCGAGAAGACGTGCAGATTCATCATGAAAAGACTGCAGGTCAGCTTGCATGGCCCGTTGATGCAACGCCACCCCACCCTGGACAGGCTCAACCTGGTGCAGGATAGCCACATCCGCAGGGAGAGGAAGGCCAGGTGTTGTAAGCCAATCCTCTCCCTGAGAACGGGTCTGGAGGTAGGCATCCCCGCTGGTGCAAGATGATGCAGTGACAGGAGCAGGGACAGGATTGCACACAGGCACCTCCGCGGCGGCCTGTGCTGCCTCCTGTCCCTGATCATGCACTGCACCACTAGCACCAGTGGAATCCCCACCTCCAGACCCCGCCACTGTCGCTTGCACGGCCTCCTCCTCCACCAAACCCCCCACCAACCTGGATGACTCCGTGCCATCTTCCTCCGTTGGGCCCTGTGGGGTCCCAGCTGCCCCTTCTGCTGCCGAGGAGTCCAACTCCAACCTCTGCCTCTTGGACCTCCCCTCAGCAGCTGTGGCCTAGGGACGCGGCACCGGACTCCTCACTCCCCGACGAGATCACAACCTGGGAGGGGATCCGGGCCTTGCGTCTCCGGCTGGTGGTGCGACCCCTGCCGCTGTGCTCCACAGCACCTTCTCCGCCCTCTTCATCAGTTGACACTGCAGACAGGGAGAAAGAAAACACAGGCATCAGGGAACTGTAAAATGGACTCATACACACATGACAGTTATACATGAGTGGCATTGGTAAACCTCAGACATGGCATCACAATCCCCAAAACACATGTCATTTCAACTTGCACGCATGAGCCATACCACAGCCATATTGCAACAGCCAGCACCATCCATTCACATACAACAGCATGAGCAGCCAAAGGTCATCCACACATCACATGCAACATAGGGAGTACACTACACATGCACACACAACACCAAACTTGCATGCATGTGTACACCTCCGCCAACTGTCGCAGTGTTTTGATCGACATCCATGTCACACCTGACAATCATTCCTCCACATCCTGTGCCATGCAAGCCCACACACACAAGCACCATCCATGTGTCACACATGAGACCCCTCGCATGTGTCACCCTCACGGCCCTGTACACCCCCCTACTTGGCCACATAAAAATACATGTTCAACCTGCACACTCCTGGCACACCACCACACGCACAGCTTACAATCAGTATGCATGTACACTTACCGCTTGACTCCAGATGGGTCTGCTTCTCAAGGACCTGGATGTGGAGCGCTGGGGATATGCGTTCCAGGACCCTCATCTGATCTTCCGACAAGTGGCCCCGGCGCCCCTTAGCATCCGCTGCCTTCAGGAGGCGCCGGGCCTTGTTGAGGGTCCTGGACCTGAAGTCCTCCCAGCGCTTTCTGACACGTTCGTAGTCGCGGACTGCCACCTCCTCCGCGTTGATGGCAGTCACGATGTCCATCCAGATCCGAGTCCGTCCTTCCTTTTCGGCGCGCAACCTTCTGAAGAGGGCATCATACTGCCCCAGGACATGCTCCACCAGGACACCAACTTCGGTGGCAGTGAAGCTGGTGCCCCTCTGCCTCCTTGGCCGGGGGTTGCCACTGGTGCCAGATGTTGCAGTGCCCGACATGGCAACCCCAGAGGCAGGAGTGGGTGGACAACTGGGTCCTGGGGCTGGGCTGTGGGACGATGGAAAAGCAGTCGGGAGTCTTCGGTTCCAGCAGGGGTGGTCACAGCAACAGCACCCCTGGCTGATGTGCAGGCAGCAAATGGCAGGGCACGTGGGCAGCAGGCAGTCAGGCAGCAGCAGATGGCAGGTGGGAGCGTGCTCAGGGCTCTGGGGGGCAGTAATTCGGCCTTCTGGGCAGGAGCGTGGTCTTCCGTGTGTGAACGCGTGGCCAGCTTGATACGGAGTGATTTTGCACGTGAAAATCCAACACGTCTGCGTGTAACTCGAGGAAAGGCCCTTAGCGCGTAAACGCGTCAGCACACTGTACATTCATTGGCCCAAAGGCCACCAGCGTATGCGCGTCTATGAAGTCACGTGCACGTTGAATAGGGCACACGTTGGAAATGTTGCGTGTTAAAAAAATGAAAGACACGTCCGAGTGTCAAAGCGTGTAATTGGTGGAAATGGCCCTACACGCAGAAGTGACAAAGCGTGTAATTGGTGGAAATGGCCTTAGCGCGTACACGCAGAAGTGACAAAGCGTGTAATTGGTGGAAATGGCCTTAGCGTGTATACGCAGAAGTGACAAAGCGTGTAATTGGTGGAAATGGCCCTAGCGCGTACACGCCGCGTAAGTGACGCTGGACGTGTGGGCCTGCATAAAAGGTACGTTTAGAACACCATTGCCTTGTACGTGCTTTTCATGGAGAGCGAGTAGGTGAATTCTGAACTTCTTATCGTTTCACACGTGATTGACTTCGCAGCGTTTCAAGTTCGTACTCCCTGTTACCTATGACAGCTTTTTCTCTTTTTTCTCTTTTTCTGGTTTTCCTGGGCCTGTTCCCTCAAACAGTGTTCCCTTCTACTGTTGTCCTGTCTCCTCAGACAGCGTACAAATCTTCTTTTGGCGGGGGTGTTGCCAACCAAACGCGCTTCTTTTTCATGCTCTTTTTCCTGGCAGACGGTGAGTCACGCACGTATCTAACATCTGTGCTTGCCCCGTGTGTAGCCTACCCCTTCAGCAGTCATTCTAGGCTGCGTGTGACACGCATACGTTCATTCTTGTGTTACTGGGTGCCACAGCGTAGTGCAGGTTTTTTTTTCTGCACACGTGGTCTAGGAGGGGTTGCGTGCACGTCATCTCCCTTTTTTGGGCTTCCTGTGCGTTGCGTGACCCGTCATCTTTCCCCAGGGGTCACATTCAGCCTTGCTAGAGCACTAGGGTACAATTACCATCTGGTACCCAACCCCTTTGAGCCCCAATTGCCCAGGACAATAGTTTACAGCCACTCCCATACGCACATTAACATCAGTGCCATGGTTGGGAGGCGAGGATTCCGTAAGGGTGGCAAAGGTGGACGAGCCACAAGTGGTGGCCGTGGTGGATCCGGTAGGGGACGTGGTCGTTACTTGCAGGGTGACCCTGTCCCCCCATGTGTGGAGGACCAGTCAAGGGCACCCATAATCCCCCCCCCCCGGTTGAGGCTGATGTGGCTGACACCATCCATGCTCAGCCCTTGCTGGACCAGCCCATTGTGGCACCAGACCTGGCTGACTCCATGGCTGACTTCCAGATCAGCAGGCCTATGACACGTGCGCTGGTGCACGTTGATGTCATCAGGCCACGTGGATCAGGGGCAGCAAGGTCATCTGCTGCCCCAAGTAGGCAGGGTGGAGAGGCTGCAGGGGCAGCTGCGGCTCCATCCACCCCAGCTCTCACACACCCAGCCAGGACAGTGTCGGTCCTAGTCCATCCTGCTGACATTCCCCCTGACACCATTACACTTGAGCCAATGCCTGCACCAACTCCCATGCTGAGTGTGCAATCCCACACTCCTGATACAGAGTCCACCAGGGCTCAGGACACTCAGGATCACCACCACCTTCCAAGCGGAAGAGGAAGAGTGCTCGTCCGGCACAGGCTGATGCCCCAGACACGGCTACACAGTCCGGCCCGTCGAGGAAGCCCAGCTTCACGGATGCCGAACTGAATGCACTTGTCGAGTATGTGTCCGCACATGATAACGAGATGGTCATTGTTGCAGGATCCAAGACCACACCTGCACAACGCCAGGCACACTGGCAGACCGTTGCAGACATCGTAAGTGCCCTTGGAATCGTGAGGCGCACAGCCAATGATTGCTATAAGCGCTGGAATGACCTAAAGCGCAGGGCAAAGAATAAGCTGGCCTCAAGTCATGCCGCAACTCTAGTGACTGGAGGTGGGTCTCCAGTAGAAGACATGGAACTCACTCCACATGAGTCAGTCGCTGGGACCTACGTCACGGAGGAACATATCCAAGGCGTGGGAGATCTGCCTGATTATGAGGCATTGTCCGGTGAGTGCACATGCATGTGTGTGTCATCCATGTGCATGGTGTGTGTGTGAGGGCTTCTGTTTGTGTGCCAGGTGAGGGTGTGTGCACCTGAGTCGTTTGGGTCACCCATGTGCTTCATGCAATACATTCTGCGCAGCAGCATTTGGCCATAGCAGTATCCCTTCTACCAACAGTAGACATCTAGGCCAACAGCACGCCAGTTGCCCTTGAAGTGTCACCTTGCCACAACATTGTTGCTTATTTTCTCTGTTCATTCAGGCAGATTGTTTGCATTCCACCACTTTTACTAGGCATTTCCCAGTCCTGTAGTCACATGTCTGACATGGCTATGGTAAAGTGGGGTGACTTTGTTACCTGGATATCATTTGTTCACACATGTCCCTGTGCAATCGGACCATTTTGGACTGGCAGCTCCAGGTGTAAAATCAGACCTGTTTGAATTAGAAAAGCTATTACATGCGGGAACTGGACTGAATGAATAAGTGCTGCCCTCCTCTCCATCTTCACTCAATAGCAATGGTACATGCCATCTGTGTGATGGCATGTGTATTTCACCTGGCAATCACAGGCCAATGTGTGATGCCACTGCCAGGCAGCATGCAGAAAATGTGTTCATCTTCCATCTTGGTGTCATCAGTGTGTGCCATTTGCCTGCCCTTCATACGCAGTGAGGGTGCACACATGGGAGGGTTTTAGTCATGTGGGACATGTGTCAATCAAGTACAGGTTCTCTTGCTTCTCAGCCCTCATTGTGTGCCATGGTGCTAATGCCTGTTTCCATTTGTTTTCTTTTATGTCTTTGCAGGGGAAGACGCACCTGATACTGCTGGGGTTGTGGAGATGGTGCAGACCCAGGAGGGGTCCGAGGGCCAACCGACCACCAGTGAGGGACGTGGTGTGGTGGTGGGTGAGAACCCACAACTGCTGCAGGTCGTGCTCTCAAGGGGTGTCTCTGGCTGCACCTCCCCCGAGCTGTACTCAGGTGTTGATTCGGATGATGAGACCTAAGTGCCGTCGCAGGTGAGTGTTCCTGGGAGGGATTCTGTTCCGTTCCACCCACCTGCAGTTCGCTTTGCCCCAGACAGGTGTGGTGCCCGCCGACGTGGTGGCCGTACGCATGGGAGCAATCCATTTACGGTATGGCAACCCAACAGGCAGCATCATCAGAGATGATGGCTCAGGCCATGGATAGGGTGGCCACTTCCATTGTCCCCCCCGAAAGGCTGATGGAGCGACTACAGCAGGCAACCGACTCCATCTGCCAGTCACAAAGGGAGGACATGTTGGCGTCCAACAGTGACAGGCGGGCGGCACTGGCGACTCTGCAGGAAGACATCTCCATAGAGTCCCAGGGCCACAGGGAAGCCCTGAGGCAGGAGCTCCTTCACCTCAGGACGACTCTTGTTGAGCTTGAGGCTTCAACAAACCGAAGGACAGAACAGCAGCTGGAGCGTCTCACCCGTACGCTCTCAGCTGAGATGCAGGCAACTAGGGCAGAGGTCCGGGCATCCCGTGAGTTGTTGCATGGGGACCTCCGCACACTCATCCTCCAGAACGAGACCTACCACACCCGCATGCTTGAAGCCATGGAGGAACAGACTAGGGCCTTGCGTGGGCTGCCTCCCATAGTACAACCACCTCCGGATGCAGCTGCACAGGGTGATAATAGCGACAGCAGTGATACTCCCACAATAGGGTAGCCGTGTGGGCCATGAGCCCATGGAGGTGTTTTTTTTCCCAAGATCCACACAGGTGGGTTTTGGTGTGCACCCTGTCCTCGGACCTCCTGGGTGGCCTCCCCAACCCCCCCCCGGGCCCATTAATGGCCATTTTTGATTTTTTTTTTTTTCTTTCTTTTTTTTTGGGGACAATGTGTTGCCTTCCGTGGCTCCTGTGGGCATACGCTGCATTGTGGCTGGGCACATGCAGGCTTGTCATGTATTTGGATCAGATGCTTGGGTTTTTGTCACACACACCCCTCCTGCTTCCCGTTTCCATGGGCTTGCAAAGGGTGTGCCCAAGTGACATTGACGTACATGGTGACATTGGACTCTCACTACATGTGTGGGTAGTCTAGTCAATACTGTGTATACATTCCTAGTGCATATTGCTGTTGTGTTGTACACTGCATGTTGCATTGATGTGTAACTCATCATCCGTGTCTACCTCCTAATTTGCAGGTCCTTTCCTCATGTCTACACAAGGCCCTCTACTTTGGAGATGGGGTCCATGTTGGCAGCAGTGCACCTACAACTCTACATGGCGGCAACACTGTACAGTTGGAAGTGGTGGGAGTGCATGCATTTCCAGGTGGTGAGACTACTAATTCCTTACATTCGTAATGTCATGTTAATGGTAGTTTTGAGGGTCAGTGGCTGATAAGTGTTATTGCTAAATACCTGCTCAAGTGTGTTGTTGGTCCTGCATTACTGTGAGCATTTCAGGTGTCGCGAGTTTCAATTAGGGACACTGTACATTGTGACACTTGTGTCATGTTGTGGGGATTACTTTGTTTACCTGCACATAGCATGACATGGCACGGTGTGTCGTGTGGCGGTGCTGGGGATGGGTTGGGTGACATGGCACTGTCCTCATGTTGCATTTTGCAAGTGGGTATTCATTTTAGCTGCTTGAATGTGTTTTTTCACAAAACTGCATTGGTGGTGTCTGTGTAGGTAGGGATGCACACATTGTAACAATTCCAGGTGAACAATCTCAGGCTGATATGGTTTTGACGGTTGATTCTCCAGACATTCAGGATCAGTGTCAGGTTGAGTCATCATTGATTGTCAGATGGTATGTGCCAGGGCAGTGTGCACTCCACAGGGGTGTGATTTCTAGGTGAAGTAATTAGCCACTAGCTGTGTATGGGCTGCCTCCCCCCGTGCCCTTTCCCCTCCCATGCGCAGCGGCCGTGCATGTGGTTGGGGATGTGGGGCCACCACCATGTCCACGGCCAGGCCCAGGCGTGTTGCAACGTTGTGCAGGACACATGCTGCCACTATGATCCTGCACACTACTGGGGGAGCGTATAACAGCTGCCCGCCAGAACGGTCAAGGGAGCGAAAGCGTGACTTAAGCACTCCGAATGTGCGCTCCACTATGCCCCGGGTTGCAATGTGGGCTGTGTTATATCTTACCTTGGGTGGCGTGGTGGGGTTCCGAATTGGCGTCATCATGTGGGGGCTGAGAGGGTAGGCACTGTCCCCTGTGGAGGTGGTGATTGGTATCATTGGTAGGGTTGTGACCTTGCTCAGTATCTGACATGCATGCATGTGCAGTGGCATTCATACTCACCAATCAGCCATGTATCGCCATGCTGCCCAGCTTCTAGGTCCCGGCTTAGGGTGGACATTCGGTAAATGAAGCTGTCGTGGGTGGACCCAGGATAGTTGGCATATACTGAGGTGATGATTCCCTTGGCATTACATACTACCTGCACGTTGATGGAATGCCAGTGCTTGCGGTTCCTATAGATGTGCTCAGATGCCCTGGGGGGACGTAGAGCCACATGGGTGCAGTCGATGGCACCTAGCACTTTGGGGAATCGTGCCACACCGTAAAAATCCAGGGCGGCAGCATGCCTTTCTGCAGGTGTTCTGGGCAGGTATATGTGCCTGCGGACTGATGGGCGTGCAGTGATGATGTTCAAGACCTGGTGTAGGCAGCGTGACTGCGTGGCCTGTGACACCCCACCCACTATGGCACTTGTCCGCTGAAATGATCCAGTGGCTAAGAAGTGCAGTACATTGAGGACCTTCTCCAGGGGGGCTGAGTGCTTGGGAGCACAGGGTGGGTGATGTGAGGTCATCCTCCCACTCACTCACCAGGTCCAGTATTATGTGTGGTGGAAACCTGTACCTCCCATACACCTGGTCATCAGGCATCCCGAAAAGGCTGGTCCTGGGTGTGAATATTCTGGCCCTGACTATCCTCCTCCTTCTCCTTTGGTAGCCCACGGCCACTGCTGCTAGGAACGGTATATTCATCCTGGCGTCTGAGCTTGTTATTTTGTTTGCGTGCAAATTTATGCGTCGCGGGTCGACGTATGCCTGCTTCCTACTGGCGTACGTGTTTCTTTGCACGTGTTGTAGGCGAGCGTGTGAAACTTCCTGCGCACCCCTGAAATCCAGTACCCAGGCCAATAGCATGTGGAAATTCCAGCGCACCCCGGTATACACGTGCGCTGATGTACTCGCGTGTGAAACTTCCCGCGCACCCCTGAAATCCAGTACCCAGGCCAATAGCGTGTGGAAATTCCCGCGGACCCCGGTATACACGTGCGCTGATGTACTCGCGTGTGTAAGTGCCCGCGCACCCCTGAAATACACGTACATAGGCCAATCGCGTGTACACGCACTTTTGTCCAATTACATGCGATGACACTCTGACGTGCAGTCTTTCCACGTGTGCTCCGTCATCACGTGCTATGAGGGAAACACCCGTGCGGGTCACGTCACAGACCCGCTTACGCGCTGAGGGCCTTTGGTCCAATAGAATCGCGTATGCATGCTGACGCGCTTAGGCGCTAAGGGCCTTTCCTCGAATTTCACGCTGACGTGCAGGATTTTCACGTGCCAAATCACTCTGTATCAAGCTGGCCACGCGAAAACACACAGAAGACCACGCTCCTGCCCAGAAGGCCGAATTACTGCCCCCCAGTGCCCCGAGCAGCCTCCCACGTGCCATCTGCTGCTGCTGCCTGCCTGCCTGCCTGCTGCCACCGTGCTCTGCCATTTGGTGCCTGCACATCAGCCATCTGCAGGGGTCCAGTTGCTGTGTCCACCCCTGCTGGAACTGAAGACTCCCGACTGGGATAACATCGCTCCACAGCCCAGCCCCAGGACCCAGTTGCCCACCCACTCCTGCCTCTGGGGTTTCCATGTCGGGCACTTCCACATCTGGCACCAGTGGCAACCCCAGGCCAGAGGGGCAGAGGCGCACCAGCTTCACTGCCACCGAAGTTGGTGTCCTGGTGGAGCATGTCCTGGGGCAGTATGATGCCCTCTTTGGATCGTCCCGCGCCAGCAAGGAAGGACGGGAGAGGATCTGGGCCGACTGTGTGGTTGTCATCAACGCGGAGGGGGTGGCAACCCGCGACGTCCAGAAGATCAAGAAGCGCTGGGAGGACTTGAGGTCCAGGACCCTCGTGAAGGCCCGGCGCCTCGTGGAGGGGGGCCGGGGCCGCATGAGTTCCATCCAAATGAGGGTCCTGGAACGCGTAGGCCCAGCGCTCCATGCCCAGATCCTTGAGAGGGAGACCCATCTGGAGTTGAGCGGTAAGTGTCCAAGCATTGCTGTGTGAGACAGGGCATGTTGCGGTGTGCTGGTTGTCTGATACTTGCCTGTATGTGTGACATAGGCCATGTATGCATGTATGTGTGCAGGGACATCATGGTAATGCATGTGCGACCAGTGATGTGTGAACCACATGGTTGTTGCATGTGTTTAAATGCCACATGGGGAGCCCTATGCAGATTTTACACATGAGAGCATGCCAGTCTCTGTTCCTGGACATGGGTGGGGTTGAGGGATGGGTGCTGATGCCAGGTACATATATGGTAGCCATGTCTGTGTGCCTGACCTGCGTGTATGTGACTTGTGAATGCCATGGATGCATGACACATGTGTGTGACAATGCACAGATTCACTGATGCAGCCTAGTTACCCTTGTATCCGCTGTGTTTGGGATGTATGAGGCCAGATGGATGTGACTGAGGTGAAGTGTGTGCATGTGATAGGCATGACCCATGATGCATGTGAGTTCCATATCATTGTATGTTTCAAGAGTCCATTGGACATGTATGGAAATGTCCATGGCATGCACCATGCCTGTTACTGTGTGTGTTTTGCCTGGACTGACCCATGTGTTGTGGAGGGACATGATGGAAGTGTACTTTGACAGTGGTACTCATCTGCTATTGCTTCCTGTCTAGGGGACCATTGAACAGTACCCTGATGCTTGTGTTCTATGTCTCCCTCTACGCAGCGGCTAGTGAAGAAGAGGGCAGAGACGGCGCTGTGGAGCAAGGTGGCGGGGATGCCCCCACGGCTGCAGCGGTAGGGGTGGGTGAGCCCTCACAGGGGCCTGCTACGGCGGAAGACGGTGAGGAGCCATCCAGGTTGGTGGTTTCCACAGAGGAGGAGGAGGCCGCCACTGAGGCACACATGGGGCCTGGTGGGGGCATCCCTGCTGGTGCAAGTGGTGCAGTCCAGGGGCAGGGGCAGGAGGCAGCACAGGTCACCGTGGAGGGGCCTGTGCATGTCGCTGTCCCTGACCCTGTGAGTGCACCACCATGCACCAGCAGGGATGCCCCGTCCCAGGCCCGTCCGCAGGTAGAGGGGATGTCCATGTCACCTGACTCCCTTCCACCTGCGGACGAGGGGACCCGTGTCCGTATGGAGAAGGTCCTGATTGGGGTCGCGATGCGCGCGGGTGCAATTCGTGATGACGTGCGTGCTTCCCGGGAGGAGCACGCACATCATCACGAAGAGCACCGTGCCGACGTGGCCCAATTGGGATCTTCCATGTTCGGGGGTTTCCTGCATGTGTCGGCCAATCTGGCGGCCCTCTCCTCCTCTGTGGAGGCTATACGCCGGTCGTTCTCCTTGCCATCTTCTGGCCCAGATGCCACCAGGGCCCCCTGTGGACCTGCCCTGACCAATGCAGCCAGCTCAGTGGGGATCCCATCCCTGCCACAGTCGGGAGTCGGAGGTCCAGCAGGGGTGGACACCACAGCAACTGTACCCCAGCAGATGGAGGATGTGCCGGCATCATCAGGCAGGGCACGTGCACGACGGCGTCGGTGGATTCCATCAGCCTGGATGCCGTCGTGCTGGCAGAGGCAGTTGCGTCGGAGGCAGCAGCAGAGTCAACGTGGGAGGCATCATGGCTCGGGGCCATCAACATCGGAGGGGCAGGCATCGGCCGGAGGGCAGGAGGACCCAGGACAGGAAGTGTCTTCCGTGTGGCTGCGGTTGGGCCAGCAGATAGGTGCGGAGCGGCGGCGGGCGGAAGAGGCGCGGCTCACGATGGTCAGGGCGGAGAACTCCATGCGGAGGGCCCTGAGGCGGGCCGAGTGCCTCGAGGCAATCCGCAGGGGGTTGGAGGAGCAGATGGCGTCGTCCCTGCGGACCCTCGGGGCCATGGAACAGGACCGCCTCCGGGACATAGACGAGGAGTTTGATGATGCCCTGGCCCGGAACACCACGGAATGAGCCGCTGGACTTGCCCGCCGCCTTTCTATATAGTTCTTTAGTTTTAGGTTTCATTTGTTTCTTCTTATGATTTGGAGTCGACGGACACTGCTCCACTTTTTGTATATAGTTGCATTTTAGTTAGGGTTTTTTGTAGGTTTCCTTTGTTCAGTTGGGCTCATGGACCCTTGGATGTTTTGTACATAGTTCTTCATTGGATTGTTTTTTTTTTTATTTTTGATTTATTCTCCATGGAGCAATGGTCTTTGCATTTATTTTTATCTCTCGGATTGATTTTATTTTTAATGTGACTTTGAACAACATTTTTTTGGATTTGGATTTGTAGTTTTGATTTTTTTGGACGGACATGCAGCTTATCTTTTTTCATTGCCATTGTAGTTTGTTTCATTTCATTTGCATTCAATTTTTTTAGTACAATTTTGTTTTCATACTTCACTGTGTGGTATCATCTCATTGGTTTCATGCATGTCATGTTGGGTGTTTTCCCATTCATTTGCAACCATTGTGTGTGTCGGATATGGGTTCATTTGCTTTATGAACATTGGGGGTGTAACATGTAATTTCCATTTCCATGTGGGTGAATGGGTTACTTGGTAGGGCCTTTTGGCTGTGGAGGCTGACCATAACGCACATGATTGAGGATTGTGAGGACCTGGGTGCAGGGGGACATGAGTGGGGGCCTGGTGGAGGGTGCCCCTGCACTGCTGCGGGGTGGGGGTGCAGGGGGACATGAGTGGGGGCCTGGTGGAGGGTGCCCCTGGATGCTGGGGGTTGGGGGTGGCGGGAGGCATGAGTGGGGGCCTGGTGGAGGGTGCCCCCGGATGCTGGGGGGTGGGGGTGGTGGGTGACATGAGTTGGACATGAGTGGGGGCCTGGTGGGGGCTGCCCATGGTGGCTGGGGGGTGGGGGTGGTGGTAGACATGGGTGGGAGCCTGGTGGAGGGTGCCCCTCACTGCTGGGGGGGTGGGGGTGGGTGGGAGACATGAGTGGGGGCCTGGTGGAGGGTGCCCCACACTGCTGTGAGGGTGGGGGTGGGTGGGAGACATGAGTGGGGGCCTGGTGGAGGGTGCCCCTGGATGCTGGGGGGTGGGGGTGGTGGGAGACATGAGTGGGGGCCTGGTGGAGGCTGCCCCTGGATGCTGGGGGGTGGGGGTGGTGGGAGACATGAGTGGGGGCCTGGTGGAGGCTGCCCCTGGATGCTGGGGGGTGGTGGTGGTGGGAGACATGAGTGGGGGCCTGGTGGAGGGTGCCCCTGGATGCTGGGGGGTGGGGGTGGTGGGAGACATGAGTGGGGGCCTGGTGGAGGCTGCCCCTGGATGCTGGGGGGTGGGGGTGGTGGTAGACATGGGTGGGAGCCTGGTGGAGGGTGCCCCACACTGCTGGGGGGGTGTGGTTGGGTGGGAGACATGGTTGGGGGCCTGGTGGAGGGTGCCCCTGGATGCTGGGGGTTGGGGGTGGTGGGAGACATGAGTGGGGGCCTGGTGGAGGGTGTCCCTGGATGCTGGGGGGTGGGGGTGGCGGGAGACATGAGTGGGGGCCTGGTGGAGGGTGCCCCTGGATGCTGGGGGGTAGGGGTGGCGGGAGACATGAGTGGGGGCCTGGTGGAGGCTGCCCCTGGATGCTGGGGGGTGGGGGTGGTGGGAGACATGAGTGGGGGCCTGGTGGAGGCTGCCCCTGCACTGCTGGGGGGTGGTGGGAAACATGAGTGGGGGCCTGGTGGAGGCTGCCCCCGGTGGCTGGGGGGTGGGGGTGGTGGGAGACATGAGTGGGGGCCTGGTGGAGGGTGCCCCTGCACTGCTGGGGGGTGGGGGTGCAGGGGGACATGAGTGGGGGCCTGGTGGAGGCTGCCCCTGGTGGCTGGGGGGTGGGGGTGGTGGGAGACATGAGTGGGGGCCTGGTGGAGGGTGCCCCTGCACTGCTGGGGGGTGGGGGTGCAGGGGGACATGAGTGGGGGCCTGGTGGAGGCTGCCCCTGGATGCTGGGGGGTGGGGGTGGTGGGAGACATGAGTGGGGGCCTGGTGGAGGCTGCCCCTGTATGCTGGGGGGTGGGGGTGGTGGGAGACATGAGTGGGGGCCTGGTGGAGGCTGCCCCTGGTGGCTGGGGGGTGGGGGTGGTGGGAGACATGAGTGGGTCCTGGTGGAGGGTGCCCCTGCACTGCTGGGGGTGGGGGTGCAGGGGGACATGAGGGGGGCCTGGTGGAGGGTGCCCCTGGATGCTGGGTGGTGGGGGTGGTGGGAGGCATGAGTGGGGGCCTGGTGGAGGGTGCCCCTGGATGCTAGGGGGTGGGGGTGGTAGGAGACGTGAGTGGGGGCCTGGTGGAGGGTGCCCCTGCACTGCTGGGGGGTGGGGGTGCAGGGGGACATGAGTGGGGGCCTGGTGGAGGCTGCCCCTGGATGCTGGGGGATGGGGGTGGTGGGAGACATGAGTGGGGGCCTGGTGGAGGCTGCCCCTGGATGCTGGGGGGTGGGGGTGGTGGGAGACATGAGTGGGGGCCTGGTGGAGGCTGCCCCTGCACTGCTGGGGGGTGGGGGTGGTGGGAGACATGAGTGGGGGCCTGGTGGAGGCTGCCCCTGGTGGCTGGGGGGTGGGGGTGGTGGGAGACATGAGTGGGGGCCTGGTGGAGGGTGCCCCTGCACTGCTGGGGGTGGGGGTGCAGGGGGACATGAGTGGGGGCCTGGTGGAGGGTGCCCCTGGATGCTGGGGGGTGGGGGTGCAGGGGGACATGAGTGGGGGCCTGGTGGAGGGTGCCCCTGGATGCTGGGGGGTGGTGGTGGTGGGAGACATAAGTGGGGGGCTGGTGGAGGCTGCCCCTGCACTGCTGGGGGGTGGGGGTGGTGGGGGACATGAGTGGGGGCCTGGTGGAGGCTGACCCTGGTGGTTGGGGGGTGGGGGTGGTGGGAGACATGAGTGGGGGCCTGGTGGAGGGTGCCCCTGCACTGCTGGGGGGTGGGGGTGCAGGGGGACATGAGTGGGGGCCTGGTGGAGGGTGCCCCTGGATGCTGGGGGGTGGGGGTGCAGGGGGACATGAGTGGGGGCCTGGTGGAGGGTGCCCCTGCACTGCTGGGGGGTGGGGGTGGTGGGAGACATGAGTGGGGGCCTGGTGGAGGCTGCCCCTGCACTGCTGGGGGGTGGGGGTGGTGGGAGACATGAGTGGGGGCCTGGTGGAGGGTGCCCCTGCACTGCTGGGGGGTGGGGGTGCAGGGGGACATGAGTGGGGGCCTGGTGGAGGCTGCCCCTGGATGCTGGGGGGTGGGGGTGGTGGGAGACATGAGTGGGGGCCTGGTGGAGGCTGCCCCTGTATGCTGGGGGGTGGGGGTGGTGGGAGACATGAGTGGGGGCCTGGTGGAGGCTGCCCCTGGTGGCTGGGGGGTGGGGGTGGTGGGAGACATGAGTGGGTCCTGGTGGAGGGTGCCCCTGCACTGCTGGGGGTGGGGGTGCAGGGGGACATGAGCGGGGCCTGGTGGAGGGTGCCCCTGGATGCTGGGTGGTGGGGGTGGTGGGAGGCATGAGTGGGGGCCTGGTGGAGGGTGCCCCTGGATGCTAGGGGGTGGGGGTGGTGGGAGACGTGAGTGGGGGCCTGGTGGAGGGTGCCCCTGCACTGCTGGGGGGTGGGGGTGCAGGGGGACATGAGTGGGGGCCTGGTGGAGGCTGCCCCTGGATGCTGGGGGATGGGGGTGGTGGGAGACATGAGTGGGGGCCTGGTGGAGGCTGCCCCTGGATGCTGGGGGGTGGGGGTGGTGGGAGACATGAGTGGGGGCCTGGTGGAGGCTGCCCCTGCACTGCTGGGGGGTGGGGGTGGTGGGAGACATGAGTGGGGGCCTGGTGGAGGCTGCCCCTGGTGGCTGGGGGGTGGGGGTGGTGGGAGACATGAGTGGGGGCCTGGTGGAGGGTGCCCCTGCACTGCTGGGGGTGGGGGTGCAGGGGGACATGAGTGGGGGCCTGGTGGAGGGTGCCCCTGGATGCTGGGGGGTGGGGGTGCAGGGGGACATGAGTGGGGGCCTGGTGGAGGGTGCCCCTGGATGCTGGGGGGTGGTGGTGGTGGGAGACATAAGTGGGGGGCTGGTGGAGGCTGCCCCTGCACTGCTGGGGGGGGTGGGGGTGGTGGGGGACATGAGTGGGGGCCTGGTGGAGGCTGACCCTGGTGGTTGGGGGGTGGGGGTGGTGGGAGACATGAGTGGGGGCCTGGTGGAGGGTGCCCCTGCACTGCTGGGGGGTGGGGGTGCAGGGGGACATGAGTGGGGGCCTGGTGGAGGGTGCCCCTGGATGCTGGGGGGTGGGGGTGCAGGGGGACATGAGTGGGGGCCTGGTGGAGGGTGCCCCTGCACTGCTGGGGGGTGGGGGTGGTGGGAGACATGAGTGGGGGCCTGGTGGAGGCTGCCCCTGCACTGCTGGGGGGTGGGGGTTGTGGGAGAAATGAGTGGGGGCCTGGTGGAGGCTGCCCCTGGTTGCTGGGGTGTGGGGGTGGTGGGAGACATGAGTGGGGGCCTGGTGGAGGGTGCCCCTGCACTGCTGGGGGGTGGGGGTGGTGGGAGACATGAGTTGGACATGAGTGGGGGCCTGGTGGGGGCTGCCCATGGTGGCTGGGGGGTGGGGGTGGTGGTAGACATGGGTGGGAGCCTGGTGGAGTGTGCCCCACACTGCTGGGGGGGTGGGGGTGGGTGGGAGACATGAGTGGGGGGCTGGTGGAGGGTGCCCCTGGATGCTGGGGGGTGGGGGTGGTGGGAGACATGAGTGGGGGCCTGGTGGAGGCTGCCCCTGCACTGCTGGGGGGTGGGGGTGCTGGGTGACATGATCAGGTGTGCAGGGTAGTCCCCTGTGGTGTCGGCTGCCTGCATGGGCCGTGGAGGGTGTACAGGAATACCTGGGAGCACACAGCCAAATTGCGTGTAGAATTTCCCGTGTACCCCTGTCATACACGTACCCAGCCAAATCACGTGTGGAAATTCACGCGCACGTACCCTGCCAAATCGCGTGTGGGACTTCCCGCGCACCCCTGAAATCCACGTACCCAGCCAGGTCGTGTGTGAGACTTCCCGCGCACCCCTGAGATCCACGTACCCAGACAAATCGCTTGTGGAAATTCCCGCGCACGTACCCGGCCAAATCGCGTGTGGAACTTCCCGCGCACCCCTGAAATCCACGTACCCTGCCAAATCGCGTGTGAGACTTCCCGGGCACCCCTGAGATCCACGTACCCAGACAAATCGCGTGTGGAAATTCCCGCGCACGTACCCGGCCAAATCGCATGTGGAACTTCCCGCGCACCCCTGAAATCCACGTACCCTGCCAAATAGCGTGTGAGACTTCCCGCGTACCTCTGAGATCCACGTACCCAGACAAATCGCGTGTGGAAATTCCCGCGCACGTACCCGGCCAAATCGCGTGTGGAACTTCCCGCGCACCCCTGAAATCCACGTACCCTGCCAAATCGCGTGTGAGACTTCCCGCGCACCCCTGAGATCCACGTACCCAGCCAAGTCGCGTGTGGAAATTCCCGCGCATGTACCCGGCCAAATCGCGTGTGGTACTTCCCGCGCACCCCTGAAATCCACGTACCCTGCCAAATCGTGTGTGAGACTTCCCGCTGGGGGTGGGGGTGGTGGGAGGCATGAGATCCACGCACCCCTGAGATCCACGTACCCAGACAAACCGCGTGTGGAAATTCCCGCGCACGTACCCGGCCAAATCGCGTGTGGAACTTCCTGCGCACCCCTGAAATCTGTGTACCCTGCCAAATCGCGTGTGAGACTTCCCGCGCACCCCGGAATACACGCACACGTTATTTTTCAGTCAGCGGGTGTCCGTGTTTGTGGGTACCCCTTTGCACGTCATTTGTCCTGGAGGGCCACAGTATAGGACATTCATCATGGCTGTATATAGGTGCTATTTGTTGGCGCACCTTTTGCCGCACATTTATTACAGGCGCAGAGACGCTACCGCCTGCTTTCTTGTGGCGGTCGTGTTTGTGCCTGTGCGCTGGTTTGACCGTGCGCTTTTTTGCCCTATTCGATTCCATGAATACGGGTTGTAGGAGAGCGTGTGGGCGTTCCGCGCACTTGCACCCTGTACTTCCCCCGTGACGCCCACATTTTGGCAAGTTGTTCCCCATTCCGAGTGTTACGCCCCGTGTTCCGCCTACTTTTGTTGTGTGCGCTGCGCTATGTGCGATTTTCGCTGTGGCCTGTGCGATTTTCGCTGTGACCTGGCGCACGCCGTTAGATGGCCTGTGCGCCAACGTGCGCCGCGCACATTTTTAGTGCACATCCGATGGTTTTCTCGCGCACGGCCTTCCATGAATCGATGTGCGCTGCTTTTCGTGCGATTTTCGCACTTGCACTGCGATTTTCGCTATTCCACTGCGAATCGCACATTTTTTGGCCACTTGCGCCGCGCTAATTATTCCATGAATCGGCCTGTAAATACATAAATATATCCCTGTAAACACAAAGAGAACGGATATATGCAGGGGAGATTCACTGGACACTCGCAGTCTCTGATAGTGGCTTCAGCATGGGTTAAGAGTTCACTAAGGTGTATGCAAATAGACCACAAAACACATGTTGCCCCAGTCTTCGAAGGATGGTTTCTGTTGCAAATAGCACCAGAGTTCCACACAGCTCTCTGGGCCTCTCACCTGAGACCCATGTCAACTATTTGCCTTTTATGATTAAAGGAATGTTATAGATGTTGGCGTATTGTACTATGATAAGCTTAAGTGTAATGTGCATCATTCACAGGAACGGGGCAGATTAGAATTGCATTGTTTACAGGTTATAAATGCCATCCAGTAATTTTCATAGGGCCTCGGACGGCGGTAAGGGTTTACCGGTACCGGTAAGGGTACCAGTGCCGGTAAACCCTTACCGCCTTACTACGAGGTCCCTTTGTGGGACCTTACCCTAACGGCTGGTTTTACCAGCCGTTAAGGATGGGATCCGCAAAGGGACTTAGGAGGTAATTACGGTACCGCAATTTGCGGTACCGTAATTATCGCCTTCCCCATTCCCATTGAGCCCTATGGGGGCAAAAATGGGAATGGGGAAGGGCCATGGTGAATGGGGAATTACCGGCCCCACACACCTTGGAATAGGGAGGTAATTCCGCCATTCACCATGGCGGACTCGGTAAAATACCGGCGGCAACCATGGCGCTAATAGCGCCATGGTTACCGCCTTCCGTGTAATGAGGCCCATAGTGACTAGGTTTTGTAGTGCCTTCAAATCAGTGGATTTTATTTCAGCTATTCTTATTATGTGCTCTCCAACGAGTAAGGGAATGCCTTTTCCTTACCAATTAAATGTGGACGTTTGCCGGAGACAGTCCATTTTGTAGAGGTTCTTAGAATGAACAGGGTATACTTCATATGCCAAATTAAGCACTGTCACAAAATGCAAAATGGCTGGTTCTTGTGAAACTGTAAACATTAGACACATTTGTATTATTTAATGTATTAAATATGTGCTCTAGAAAAGGTTGCTTAATTGTAGCATTAAGCTGGAATATTTTGTAACAGATAATCAGACCAGTACAGTGCAATAACACACCCTTTAAAGTAATTGGCTTAAATCCATGAGTTACTGCACATGTGTCCTTTCACTCTGACATAAAATGCTGACTTAGTCAGCCACCTGCGGCCGTTTGTTTATACAAACATTATAGTTAGAAGGGCCTGTCCAGAATCCAGGAAATTCCAGAAAGGCCCGTTTACTTAACAAAGATTGACACCTGCCAAGTGCACTGTCCATGCGTGGTTTGTACTTTATGCCAGTATAAAAGCAGCCTCTTAATTGAAAAGGTGGACGCTGCAGAGACAAGCTATAGATCACTTGACAGACTAAAGATGTGAGGGTGCAGAGAGCATCCCAGGGAAAGGGCTGCCAGCAGACACCTTGAAAACACAAGTTATGCTTTACACAATGCTGGTATTTTATGTAAAAGGGCATCAAGGCACCATATGTAACGGAATGAAAGTCTAGATTGTATTTCATCTGTCATGTAATTGTTATCCTGAAATAATGTTTTATTTGAAGGATTTAACCTTCCCATTTGCAAGTGGTTCAACTCTCTAAGCCAGGCAAACACTGTTACTGTGATACCTTTGAACAGAGAGCTAGGTATTTGAAACAATTTAGCTACACCTAGCACCTAAAAGCACATCATACATGTATATAAATAAGAGTTTGTGACATTTTGATAACAGGAAGAGAAAAGAGGCTTTTCAGGCACAGGATATAAGTGAAGTTAAGTTTTGAACATTAAATGAATATTTATTTTTGTATTTGTATCGCCCGCCAAGCCCTGAGGCATCAAGGCGCTGTTACATGACCAGCTACTCAAATTACAGTATAAAACATTTTTACGTACAAGAATGATCAGATGATAAAGGTATAACGTTTCACATTACACTTGGAAGATCACTTTAAGTGAGCATAAGTGTTTTTAGGGCTCTTCAGTAGATTGCTTTAAGTGAACTTCAGTGTTTTAGGGCTCTTTAGAAAATCCATTAGGAATTCTCAGCTTTTAAGGTAGGTGGGAGAAGGTTCCAATGTTTAGCTGCAATGGCCAGGAAGCTAGAGCCTCCAGCTTTGGCCCGTTTGAATTTGGGCTGGATGATAGAGTGAGCATAGGCAACTCTGGTGGGTCTAGAAGAGGATGCTTTAGTGATTTTCTGAGATGAATAGGGTGGGGCCTCCTTAGACAAGCATCTATGCATAATGGAGAGTGTTTTGAAGAGAATCTGCTCACAAATAGGTAGCCAGTGGGCCTTTTTACAAGCTGCAATTATATGTTCAGCTTCGGGGTTGTTCAAAGCTGCTCTAAGTGCATTATTTTGGATGACCTGCATCTTCTGAATGTTTCGGTCCGTGGTGCCTACAAAAAGGGCATTGCAATAATCAAGCCTGGATCATATGGTGGGTCGAGCAATTGTAAGGCAGCTGTCTGGGGATAGAAAGGGTCTGGAGGCGTTGATGAGTTTTGTTGTGTAGGCGGCAGAGGAGGCAATGGCGGTGACGTGCTGCTTGAGGCATAGGGTGGCATCCGGGTAGACGGCAAGCGTTTTCACGAAGGGAGATACTGGGATCATAATGCCATCAATCTTAAAAGAGGAGAATTTTGGATCGAGTCTTTTGATCATAGAGGGAGGACCCACCAAAAGTAATTCCGTCTTTTCATCGGTCAGGCATAGCCAGTGTGTGGCCATCCAAGCCTGGATGGTCATGTAGACAGAGTTTAGGGTAGAAGAGTCTTTGTGGTAGTTGCTGGAGAGGGAAAGGAGCATTTGAGTATTATCAGCATAGTTTGTGTAGGATATTCCGATTGAGTCCAGGAGTGCAGATACTGGTATTGTGAAAATGTTGTACAATGTTGGGGATACACAAGATTCTTGAGGTACTCCGCAGGTGATGGGTGTGCGGGAGGGGGGCACTGGCATTTTCAGAGAATACTCTCATGCATCTGTTTCCTAGGAAGGAGGCAATCCAGGTTGTGGCCTCGGGAGTGAAGATAGCTGAGGCGGATAAAAAAATCTGAAATGCCAAGTATTAAGGACATCAGCAGCCATGCTTTTATTATGGACCAACAAAACTTTGTAATCTCTAACATTGGGAAAACAGCTGGAAGCGAGACTAGAGAAGCGCTATGCAACAAAGTTCTTGCAAGGCTGCAACAACATACAGGCCCAGGGGTTGTTAGATTGTCGGACTTGAAGTTTATACACTGAATTGACTTGAGCGATTGATGCTCTTTACCAAATATGCATCATAGTGGGCTGTGGGGCCAGTACATTACCACACTTTCTTAGCATGTGCAATTATTTCCCTAGAGGCGGTTCAAACTGTAAACTAATAGTTTAAGAGCACTGTTAGAGAGAAAATGTACTATTCATGCCTTTGACCTATTATGAGTATTGTTATAATACAGGGACGATCAGTCTTCCTTTTGGGTCCACCTTTATTTTTTAGGTTGTATTTTACTTTGATCTATGTTCTACGTTCTATGTTGTATTTTTCATTGTTTGTCTGTATGCGCCATTATGCCTCTGGGTCCATTGTGCGCGATATAAATAAATCAAAATAAAAAATAATAAAATAAGTGGTGACCCAGGATTTTATGATCCACCAGGTTGAATGCCGCTGATAGATCAAGGAGTAGCAGCACGGCTGGCTTGCTTTCATCTATGATTTCGTCAATCTGAATCTTTAGGTCAAGCAATGCTGATTCTGTTCCGTGGCCTGGGCCAGAACCCTGACTGGCTAATGCCCAGGATGTGGTTAGCTTGAAGATATTGCTGGATTTGCAGATAGGCTGCTCTGTCCAGGATTTCTAGCAGGAAGGGGACAGTAGTGATTGGGCGGTAGTTGGTAGGGATTGTAGGATCTAGAGTAGGTTTTTTTGATTAAAGGGAGTACCCATGCTTCCTTGAGGCTGTTGGGGACTGTGCCAATGGTGATTGAGGCACTGATGAAGGAGGCGATAAGAGGTGCAAGGATGTCCGAACAGTCCTTGATAAGGCTTGCCGGGCAAATGTCACCTTTGCATTGTGATGATATGAGACCTTTTAAAATGGTTTTGACTTAATCTTCGGAGACATTGAAAAAGTAAAACATGGGGAGATCTTGAGGGTTGGTGGTGGATGGGGGTGGGGCTGTAGGCGATGTTTGAGGAGGTTTGATCAGGGATTGTTTGGTGTCCATTATTTTGTGCAGGGAGTCAATTTTAGTGAGCATAGCGTTTTGAATATTGGAACACCATGAGGCATTTTTGGATATAATGGCCGGGGGTTGGTGGGGGTTTCCAGTTCTCTGAGAATAGTAAAGACTTCTCTGGTTTTTTAGATTTAGCCTTGTCATTGGGGGCATTGTAGGTGGAGGATTTGTCAGCCAGCATGGCCTTTTTGTAGTGTTTGGCAGCTGCAGTGAACAGTAACTTTTTGCTTATGATGGCAATTTCTTCCAGTTGGATTCAGCTAGTCATTTGCTAATGCAGAGCATTTGAAGTGCTGGTGTGAACCACGCGTTTCTGTGGGCAGGTGGTTTGAGTTTGTGTGTCTTAAGTGGGGCAATGGTGGCAATGGCTGTAGTTAGGAGTTTGGCGCATAAGTCTGCAAGTGTGTTAGTGCCTTTGGCAAAGAGGGGCTTAGGTAAGAGTGAGCTGAGCAAAGGATCAAGGCGCTCCCTGGTGAGGTTTCTGGAACTGCTGGCAAGTGAGGGGACAGCAGGATAGCAGTAGGTGCAGCGTGCCCAATAGGAGATATAGAGAAGTGTACTATGTTGTGGTCAGACCATCGGAAGGAGTCGTTGGAGTGGATGGACACATGGCAGTTGCGGTCTGCAATCCAGTATAGAATGCAACCTTTGTTGTATGTAGAGGTGCTGATACATTGTTGAAAACCAAGAGTGCCAAGAGTTGGATAGAGAAGTGGCTGCTTGATCATTAGTGTCATTGGGCCTCATTACGACCCTGGCGGTAATCGCCCGTCATTACCGCCATGGCGTAATGAGCGTTTACGCCGTGGGACGATGGCGTAAAGAGCGCCACATCACGACCCATCGCGCACGAGCATTACGCCATGGCGGTAATGCAATTAACGCCATGGCGGAAAAGGCCCCTACCGGCATCGCTAAGCGAGCAAGGTGCCCTTCCGCCAGCGTAAGTAGCGGCCACCGTAATTTACGGCCACCGTAATTAGCGGCGGCCGTAAAAGGCCAAACCGGAAATAGCATCATCGCGCCGGAACGGGAAGCAGCCCGGCGGCCATCTTTAAAAACACAATCCATCGCCATCCTACCAAACAACACCAGACCCAACCCTGACACCTGTCCCAACCAAACACCCACCCATCCAAGTTCCCGAAAAATGCCAAAATCCGTGAAAAAGGCATGTGACCGCCAGCGCCAGGAGCGATTCAGCCAGGAGGAACTCTGCATGCTAGCGGAGACCCTGCAGGACAACGCAGGTGTTGTTTTCTCCCCTGAAATGACCAGGACAGCAATCGGGAAGAAGAAGGCCATCTGGGCCCTGGTGGCTGAGCGCGTCAGCGTGGTGGGGACCGTACCCCGCACCCCACAGCAGTGCCGGAAGCGCTGGGATGACCTGCGCATACGGGTCAGAGCCGTCATCTCAGCAAACCGCAACCTTGCCCAGGGAACCGGTGGAGGGTTGGAATCCCCCCTGAAACTCCAACCGTGGGAGGAGATCTGTGCAACCACCATCGGCATGGAATCCATCGAAGGCG
This sequence comes from Ambystoma mexicanum, assembly GCF_040938575.1. Lineage (NCBI taxonomy): Eukaryota > Metazoa > Chordata > Amphibia > Caudata > Ambystomatidae > Ambystoma > Ambystoma mexicanum. Next base: position 857,526,534 of record NC_090935.1, on the reverse strand, counting down.
TTGGAGGGATGGAAAGGGGAGCCCCGACATCAGGCGATGAAGGTAGGTGCCTCATACAAGACATGCCATAGTCACAGCAGTCCAATCATGTGTAGCACAAGGTTGCCCTATAGTGTAAATGCAACACAAATCAATACTGCCCATAGCCACATGCGAGCACCACCCTGCATACACTGCTGGCACCCGCATACCTGCATCCACATACCACACTAAAAGGAGACAACCTGCATGGCACTGCCTGAAATCTGCCTCATCCACTGGCCAAAATAATGTCAACCATTGTCATACAAAAGTCCGTAGACCCATCAATAACGCCCTCCCACCTTTGCTCCACTACAGGCACAGAATCACACCCAGAGGACCAGGACACCCCTGCGCCGAAGAGAGCGAAGTCCAACAACAACCTCCCTGCACCCTCAACCTCAGCTGCAGTGAGGCAGACCCCACGACAAGCAGGTCCCACTGCAGGCATACCGGAGGTCCCACCGGCAAGCACCCCTGTTGGCAGCAGGCCAGCAGCAGCTGCTCCACCTCCACCGACATTGCCTGCCACAGAAGGCAGGGGGTCAGCGGCCAGCAGCAACATCGGGGAGACAGCTGCAACAGCTGCATGTTCTGACTCGGACATGGAGCAGGAGGTCAGAAGCCCCACTGACCAACTACATTCCCCCTGTTTCTCAGACGCCAGCCCCCATGAGGGCGACACACAGGGGCACACTGAGGCAGAGGAGTGGCCTTCCACCCCATGCCCTGTCCACACTCCACAGGAGGGGACCAGCCCCTCCATCACTCCACCTGCACTGGCCATGGGCCAGCACGGCCAACAGTCCCTCGAGGACATCACTCAACGGCAGCATCAACTGTCCGCAATGCTGGATGAGCATGCCGCGGAATGTGTGGGGGCTAGGTTTAGCATTGAACAGGCCACGGAGACACTAAGGGCGGAAGTGGCGCAGAGCACTGCCACCCTGAGGGATGCCATGCAGGCCATGTCCAGGGACATCTGTGCCGAACTTGCGGGCTTGCGTCGTGCGGTCACTGACCTCACCCACACAGTACAGGAGCTGCATGCACAGGGGCAGCCAGGGACATCCTCCACTGCCAGTTCTGCGCAGAGCAGCCCCGTGCGACGTTCCGGACGCAACCTGCGCTCCACAGCCAGGGGTGCCCCGGGGGCCGGGAGAGGGGGCTTGTGACGGCCTGTGGACACTGTCACAGGCATCTGTTGACAGCTACATGGGGTGTGTTGGGGTGTGCAGGGGGGAGGTGGGAGGTGGGAGGGGGTGTGTTGGGGTGTGCAGGGGGGAGGTGGGAGGGGGTGTGTTGGGGTGTGCAGGGGGGAGGTGGGAGGGGGTGTGTTGGGGTGTGCAGGGGGGAGGTGGGAGGTGGGAGGGGGTGTGTTGGGGTGTGCAGGGGGGAGGTGGGAGGTGGGAGGAGGTGTGTTGGGGTGTGCAGGGGGGAGGTGGGAGGGGGTGTGACACGACAGTTCATAGTTCCAATACACTTTTTTCTTTCAAAAAAAGAAATGTGTGGACATTTTCATTGCGTATGTGTGCTTTATTGGTGTACAGTCCACAGTGTGCATGTCCCAGAGACACACAGTGCCCCAAGTGCAGTCTCCATGCGATAAACACCAGCCGTGTGTGCTAGAAGCAGTGGTCGATGATACTTTGGCGCATGGCACGCCCCTCCTGTGCATCGCCTCCTCCATGTGGTGGCGCCCCATCTGCACCCTCCTCATCCTCATCGTCAGGTGGTTGCAGTTCTGCGTCAGGGGGCAGGGGCACATTCCGTCTGACGCACATATTGTGCAGCATGACACATGCCATGACGATCTTTGCCACCTTCTCATGGCCATACAGGAGTGCCCCACCAGACCTGCTGAGGCTTCGGAACCGTGCCTTCAGGAGGCCGAATGTCTGCTCTATGACCACACGAGTACGTGTATGTGCACGGTTGAAGTCCTCCTCGTGCTGGTTCTGCGGGTTCCGGACTGGCGTGAGGAGCCACCTCTTCAGGGGATAGGCTGCATCACCTGTATGTAGGCGAGAATGTATGTGTCAGTCATGTTGTCTGATCAGGAACATGATGTTCCACCATGGCTGGCATGGAACTGTTACCTTGGCTCACTTCTACATGCACTAATTGATTCACACAATGCAACCAGTATATGCTCATTGCTGCCATGGCCTGTTTTGCATGCCAGCACCCTATGTATGCAGAGGGGTTGTGTGCATTGTGAGTGCCCTTCCTCTGTATCCGTTCTCTGTGTTACTCACAGCCAGGTGGAGTATGCATCATCCCCCCCCCTTTCTGCCAGGTGGAGTATGCATCATCCCCCCCCCTTTCTGCCAGGTGGAGTATGCATCACCCCCCCTTTCTGCCAGGTGGAGTATGCATCATCCCCCCCCCCTTTCTGCCAGGTGGAGTATGCATCACCCCCCCCCTTTCTGCCAGGTGGAGTATGCACTGGTACGTCATTCCCATGCCCACTTCCATGACATTGCACTCACCGAGTAGCCAGGATCTTGGGCCTGCATGTCGCTCCATGTAGCGTGGTATTGTGGAGTTCCTCAGGACCAGTGAATCATGGGTTGATCCGGGGAATCGGGCACAACAATGTGTGATGATCTTGTTGGAGTCACAGACCATTTGCACGTTGATAGAGTGGAACTGTTTCCGGTTGCGGTACGGTACCTCCATGGCACGTGGAACCACCAATTCCACATGGGTGCAGTCGATGGCACCAATGCAACCGGGTATGCTGGCTAGTGCATGGAAACCCACTTTGGTGTTTGCAATCTCCTGGGCAGTCCGTGGTAATGAGATGTGGTCGTCTGTGTGCTTGAGGAGGGCATCGAGCACTTGGATGAGTGTTCGTGAGAATAATGGTTGTGAAATGCCATGCAGGTGCCCCACTGTGTGCTGGTAGGTGCCTGTGGCCAGGAAGTGGAGTACAGCCACTACCTTCAGTAGGGGGGGATGGCGGTTGGACTTTCTATCATGCTGACGATGTCGTTGTGTGTCATGTCTACGATGGCGGTGATGGTGTCCCGGTCCAAACGGTACAGGGTGTGGATCTGCTCAGCAGTGAGGTTGTTTGGATTGGCTCTGATGTGTGGGATTGGGGGCTGCCTGCGTGGTGGCACTGGCTGTGCTGGTGGGGCTTGCTGGGCCTGCCTTGCCCTCCTTCTCCTCCTGCGTCTCCTCTGTGCTACCTGTTGTTGTTGTTGCTGTTGTAGTAGCACATGCATTGCTATCAGGTCCTCCAGCCCCAACATTGCTAGTCGTATTGGCATCATTGTGGAGTGTGACTGGGTGTGGGTAGGGGTGGGGTGTGCTCTTTTTGTACTCCCCTGAGTCTGTATTGCCTTCACCTGTGCTGTTTCTGTGCACCTGTGGCAGCTGCATTCACTTGACATGGCCCTTTACGGTTGGTTCGCGATGGCGTTATTTGCACCATGGCGGTAAGGTACTTAGCGGCCTCGGTGATGGCGTTAGGTGCATGTCCGCTTGGGTCGGCATTTGCGTACCTTTCCGCCATGGCGCTAAGTACGGTGTGGACGGTCGCGTGCGCGCACCCTTAGCGCAGTTAGCGGCAGCGTTAACTACGATGCCGCTATTGGCATCGTAGTTTACGGTCAGGAGTCATGATCGGACCTGGCGGAAAACGATGGCGGTAACCATTTACCGCCATCGTTTTTCACTTACCGCCTGGGTCGTAATGAGGCCCATTATATACTAAGTTGAGGTCTACCAAGAAAATGGCTTTAGAGGAGGGCTTAATGTGGATACCTACAGTGTGTAAGAGGTTCTATTCAAAGGACATGACTGGGCCCGGTGGGCGGTAAATGGTGTGAAGGGTAATGGTGTCAGAGTCTGAGATGGTCAATTTGACGGACAGTATGTCAAAGTTGTAGGTCATGGTAGAGTTCAGTTCTCTAATGGGTAGTGAGTCTCTTGCTATGAGTGTGGCTACTCCTCCTTTGGCATTCACTCTATCAGAGCACAAGATAGAGTATCCCTGTGGAAGGGCAACAGAGAAGGAAGGTCCAGATGCAGCATGTAACCAAGTTTCGGTGGTTGCTAGGATATCGAGGTCTATGGTGGTGATGAGGTCATGTAAGTCGAGGGCATGCGCAGGGATGGATCTTGCATTGACTAGAGTGCATTGTAGTTGTGGGGAAGGTGCAGGCTTGTTATGCAGGCCGGGTAGAGACATAATGCTGTTTATCTGCTGGGTTAAGGGATTTATAGGTTTGTGGATGCTGCATGAATCCCCCAGCCTAGTTGTAGGTCTAGGGATGGTTGTAGTGCGCATTCCTAGGTGAGTGTTTCTTATGGCAGTAGATTGCGGGGTATCCCTCAGGCTAGTTCTAGGTCTGGGGATGGTTGCAGTTCATACTCCTAGGCAAGTCTTTCTTATTGAGGTAGATTGCGGTGTATCCTTCAGGCTAGTTCTAGGTCTAGGGAGTGTTGCAGTTCGTAGTCCTAGGCAAGTGTTTTTTATGGAGGTAGATTGCTGGGTAGCTCTCAGGCTAGCTCTAGGTCTAGTGATGGTTTCAGTTCGTACTCCTTGTTGAGTGTTTGTTATGGAGGTAGATTGCTTGGCAGCTTTTATGCTTGTTCTAGGTCTAGGGATGGTTACAGTCTGCACTCCTATGCGGGTGTTACTTTTTGTAGTGAAATGAGGTAATGAAGTGTCCCTAGAGAGAGGGGCTGTCTGATGGACAGTGCAACCTGGGGATCTGGTGGTACTTGTAGCTGGGGGCCACACAGAGAGCCCTGATGCATCGTGGTAATAATGGGAATGCATGTAAGGGTCTTGGCAGGAGGAGTAGAGGCGGCCCTGGAGGTAGGCTTAGGGTGGTTGCTAACGTGTTCTAGTAGTGAAAGAAAGGAAATTCCCTCATAGTACGAGTTCACTTAGCATTGGAACCCGCCACAGACGTGGTCTTCGTTTTGAAATTCTGCACATGGACTCGCCCTTAGGGGCGCAGTCACTGGCTCCAGACTGCTGGGAAACTTTTCTTTAGTGTCAATGTTGCACTTGCCAATGCCAGCAGATCTTGTCTTGTAGTACCAGCTAGTTTGATGTTGTCTATTTGGTACCATCAATCTTTCTCTCTCTCCCTCACTTGGATATAGTAAGCCATTTTCAGTACCAGTACTTTATCTGGTCCTTCTTTGGCGTCCAGCTATCCCCACTCTTTGTTTACTTCTGAATGGGTGCTTAGGTACGAGCCCCACCAGCTCTGGCCTCACCTGCACCTTGGCCCTACTGCACCGTTGCCACCACTGGCACCACCTGCCACCTCCTGTCTCTCCCTCTGTTCTATGGCTCTCTTGGCTGTGCCAGCTTTGGAGATCCTGTCCTCTCTCTGTGCTCACTAGTTCTCTCCCTCATCTTGTTTCTATTACTCCTTTCTTTCTCCTGCTCACTTACTGCCTGTCATCCAGCCTCCTTTGTTCCTATCAGACCAGCAACCTTTACCTAATTCAAGTCAACTCATTTCTCTTCTCTCCACCTCTCTCCTCCTCTACCCGTCTCTGATCATCCTAGATCAGCAATCCTTTCCTTCCTCTGGTGCTGAATTCTCTCCTGTCTCCACCTAATACCTCCTCGAACCCATCTTTCCTTTCCCATGCCTCTCCCTGCCTCTCATTCTTCTCAGTGCTCTGTCGCACTCCTGCCATCTGCCTTTGGACTCCCAAACCACGCCAGTATTGGTTTCCTTTTTATATGCAGATTCTTGGTTTATGTTCCTTGTTATGTGGTTGTGTATGTATCTGCAGAACTCTATGATTTAGGTTTTGTGATTGGTTTATTTTAACAGGACCTACACCCCCGATTCTGGTCCAAACGCTCAAATGGGACTGGCCCCTGATTGACTTGCAGCATTGAATGCGTAAAGACCTGGGCCGCCATCTTGGTTCAGGCAGCTCTGTCATTGCTGCTAACTGATTTCAGAATGGTCCCCTAGTAGCTCTGGGTCTCTCCTCATCACTCCCCTGTGCACATTTGTGTGTTAGGTCTTAGGGCAAACAGTCTATGAGCTTTGATCACAAGTTGATTATGCGCACATCCTTGAACACCCCAACAAATGAGTAGGTTTGCGTCCTTCTGGAAGTCATTATCTTGTACACCTTTATAGGCCTGAAAGAGGGAAGACACCCTGGGAGATCCGCCACATAAAAATTCCGGGTTGACTTCGCATAGAGGGTGGTCTTCCCTGGGCACCAGGATCTCTCAAAGCCCTTTTCCTAGTCCTAACTAATTGCAACTCCCCTGAGCTACACTCCATAATATTGGAGGACTGGAGGTCTACACTGACAAGAATTGACTATTGAAGGACAGCTTGGACATTCTTTAAAGTTAGTACTATAAAATAATTTCTCAACAATTATTCCTCATTGCATAACTTCAGTTATCTCCTGGTGCACTTAAATGAGAACTATGTTTTAATAAATGTCTCTCTTTACTGTTGGGTTGGATGATATGGGGCAGCCTAAATTGAATAATCTTGCAACACTTTGGCATCGAGTACTTTCGGTACAGTGTTCATAATCAGAAATGTAAAACCACATGTACCAGCATGTAAGGTGATTTTATCTGAAGGCAGAGGACTGCAGATAAGTGATAACACATTATTGTTCAATGGCTTTCAGATTTCACACCCAGGTGCAATACAAAGAGCAATTAAACAGTATAACTTGCTGCTATATACCATTCCTAGCCTGCAGGTTGTCAATGAGGTCATGCTTTCTCTGACCTGCTAGCTATAGGTTCAGAGGCAAAGACCCTCTCCTTGAAGGGTGGGCCGCTTCAGTGCTATAAGGTATTGAAGCTTTATATGCACATGCCACAAACATGCATACTCCACAAGGGTCCCCGTGCATGAGCAGCAGACACTTGTTGGCTAAATTAAATTAAATCACCAACAACACGCACAAACATGCTAGCTCGCTTAAACCTCCAGGGAATGCCAGGAGGTACCATACCCAGGATCCATGTGAAGGTTTCACAATATAGACAAGATTGGGGAAAAGATACATTTCCAACTACATTCTCCAATTCAATCGATTGTGTATTCAAGCAATCGAACAAAATGTGTTCACCTAGTGATGACAAATATCTTTATTCTGAATCCTCAGTAATAACTCTGTCTCTCTCTATAGAGAATTAGCTATTACTGAGGATTTAAAATAAAGACCACAAGTCTGGCTTCAGAGCATCCAGAGGCACCGAAACTGCTTCCCTGCACACCTTTGATGACCTGCTCTCAAATCTGGACTCCAACTCTCCCTCTGTTCTGATCCTTCTTGATCTTTCCCCTGCCTTTGACACAGTCAATCAAACTATCCTCCTAAATCGGCTCTGTGTTAGCCTCAGCATTACAGACCGGGCACTGGCCTGGCTGTCCTCCTTCCTCTCTAACCAAATCTGCTGAGTACAATAGGGCCCTTTCCTCTCCTCCACCTCACTCTCTACCTGCGGCATCCATCAGAGCTCTCTCCTATCACCATGACTTTTCAATATCTACCTTGCCTCTCTGGCCCACTTGATCTCCACCTTCTCTTCTCACTTCCATTGCTATGCTGATGACACGCAGCTCTCCTTTAAGCTTCCCTTTTATACTTCCTCTTCCTCTTTTCTCATGCCTGACTTCCTAAGTGCTATTCAGACAGGGTGCTCTGCTAATGATCTCTTCCTTAATGCCAGTAAGACCGAGATCCTTCTCATTGGGATGCCTGCTCCCAGTTTCCCTCCCACTCTCTGGTCGCCCTCCTTGGGCCCCCGCCTCACCCTCATGCAAGGCAAAAAATCTTGGTGTCATCTTTGAGTCCTTTCTCCCTTTCTCCCCTCACATCACAGACCTTGCCAGGAAGTCCAACTTTCAGCTTCACCTCCTCAGAGGCATTCTTCATTTTTCACCAATGTCTCCAGAGCTCTGGTTCTCTCTAGGTTGACTACTGCAACAGCATCTTCCTCAATCTCCCTCTTTCCTCCCATCACCCTCTTCAACTAATCCAGAATAGGGCTGTGGGACTTATCAGGGACCACACCTCTCCAGCCCACAAAATTCAAGACCCTTTGCATCATCCACAAGGCTTTCTGGGGCCGTGGAACCCAACTACATCCAACTTGCTCTTCCAAAATACCTCTGTGTTAGAGTCCTTCGGTCCTCTAGTTCCAACTCTCTGCCAATCACACATTTGTTTCACCAAGCACAGTGGGGGGTAGATCTCTTTCCTCAGCAGGAGCCTCCCTCTGCATCTGTCTCCCTGCCCCTCTCAGACTTGAGCCGGATCGCCTTAAGTTCCGGCAGCTTCTCAAGGCTTTTCTTTTCTCCTCCTCCTTCCCCCTCCCGTACTAATGTCCCCCTGCTGCTGCGACTGGTCCCTTATGAGTCTTACCGGGGCCAGGCCACCGTCGACCGGTTTACCCCAGCATACCCCAATAGCACTTGCCCTCGGGCACCCCCAGCACTTGTCTGGCCCCTTCCTCCCTGCACTTTCCTCCTCCCTTTTCCCCTCGAACCCAGCATTCCATCCCTCTAACCCCCCTCCCACTTATTCTCGTTGCACTTGCGCGGTCGGAATGCCACAAGCCTAGTGGGATCTTTTCTACTATTGTTTCCCATTGATCCCACCCCCTTTTTTTGTCTTGTGGTGCCTGGAAACACTTATGTTTAGGCGCCATACAAATGATCAATACAATTAAATAAAGATATATGTCATCAGTGGGGAAATACATTTTGTTAGATTGCTTAAATACACAATACTGCTACATTTTAAAATACATTTTTAATAGAAATACATCCGTTTCAAGTGTTTCAATACAAAATGTCCTGGAAGCACGTATGACGAGCACACTACCCGGATTTCAGTGGAAAATGGAATAACGAACGCAACAGGGGCACGATGCCTATATTTTGAAAGCATCGAGTCATATGGAAAATACCTCCAACTCTGTCGCTTGGCATCCAATTCCTCCTCTGAACCGGCCTGACACGCTTGAGTCAGGAATCCGTGATTTGTCACGTGACACACCTTGAGGGAAGCCTGCGAGCAGAGACTTCTATACGAATCTAATTACAATGAAAACCATGAATTAATCTCTGGCTGTTGTGGGTTAGCTCCACCCCGCAGCTATGCAGGTAAATATGGATTCTCTTTACGCTCCAATCCCCTCTAGGGAAATGTGCGTTTTCAGCTTTTGCTTCCGTGTTTTTCTTATTAGTGTCTTTCAAGGTAGATTATGAACCAGGAATGTTTCTTTTTCTATTCTTGAATGTTTTATGGAAAATATGCGTGCCCCAACGCCAAGCAGTTTCAATGTTGAAATAAGTAAAAGGACACCAGTGAAAACCAGGTACTGCGTGCAGTGTGCAGAATGGGGCAACCATTAACTGTAATCACCCAGTGCGGTGTGAGGTATGAAGCAATCATTATCTTTAACCCCACAGTGTGGTGTGCAGCATGGAGCAGTCATTAACTGTAATCACCCAGTGCGGTGTGATTTTGAGGAGGATCTGGGTGTTGTCTGCATAGCTCTAGCAGGCAAGATTGTACGAGCGGATGATCGCGGGAAGGGGTTTTCGGTAGAAGTTAAAGATTACAGGTGATAGGGATGCTCCTTGTGGGGCACCTTTACTTACTGGTCGTGATGTGGATGTGACCTGGTGGAGGTGCATGATTTTTGATCGATTTGAGATAAAGGAGAATCATTAACTCTAATCACCCAGTGCAGTGTGAAGTATGCAGCAATCATTAACTGTAATCATCACCCAGTGCGGTGTGAAGTATGCAGCAATCATTATCTGTAATCACCCAGTGTAGTGTGAAGTATTCAGCAATCATTAACTGAAATCATCACCCAGTGCGGTGTGAAGTATGCAGCAATCATTAACTGTAATCACCAAGTGCGGTGTGCAGTATGTAGCAACCATTCGCTGTAACCCCACAGTGCGGTGTGCAGTATTGATCAATCATTAACTGCAATAACCCAGTGCAGTGGGAAGCATGGAACAATCATTAACTGTAATCACCCAGTGTGGTGTGCACTATGGAGCAGTCATTAACTGTAACCCCACAGTTAGGTGTGTAGTATGGAGCAGCCATTACCTTTAATCACCCAGTTTAGTGTGCAGTATGGAGCAATAATTAATTGCAATCACCCAGTGCATTGCAGTATGGGGCAATCAGTCACTGTAATCACTCAGTGCATTGTTTAGTGTGGAGCAATCATTAACTGTAATCACCCAGTACAGTGCAGTATGGAGAAATCATTAAATGTAATCACCCATTGCATTGTGCAATATGGTGCAATCAATAACTGTAATCACCCAGTGTGGTGTGCAGTATGGAGCAATCAACTGTAAACATCCATTGCATTGCACTTTGGAGAAATCATTAACTGTAACCCCACAGTTAGGTGTGTAGTATAGAGCAGCCATTACCTTTAATCACCCAGTTTAGTGTGCAGTATGGAGCAATAATTAATTGCAATCACCCAGTGCATTGCAATATGGGGCAATCAGTCACTGTAATCACTCAGTGCATTGTTTAGTGTGGAGCAATCATTAACTGTAATCACCCAGTACAGTGCAGTATGGAGAAACCATTAACTGTAATCACCCAGTGCATTGTGCAATATGGTGCAATCAATAACTGTAATCACCCAGTCCGGTGTTCAGTATGGAGCATTAATTAACTGTAAATACCCAGTGCAGTGTGTAGTATGGAGCAATCATTAACTGTAATTTCCTGGTGCGGTGTGCAGTAGGGAGCAATCATTAACTGTAATCACCCAGTGCAATCTTCAATATGGTGCAATCATTACATGTAATCACCCAGTCCGGTGTTCAGTATGCAGCAATAATTAACTGTAAATACCCAGTGCGGTGTGCAGCATGGAGCAATCATTAACTGTAATCCTCAAGTGCGGTGTGCAGTAGGGAGCAATCATTAACTGTAATCACCCAGTGCAGTGTGCAGTAGGGAGCAATAATTAACTGTAATTTCCTAGTGCGGTGTGCAGTATAGAGCAATCATTAATTGTAATCACCCAGTACAGTGCAGTATTGAGCAATCATTAACTTGAATCAATCAGTGCATTGTTTAGTATGGTGCAATCATTAACTTCAATCACCCAGTGCAGTGTGCAGTATGGTGCAATCATTAACTGTAATCACCCAGTGCAGTATGGAGCATTCATTAATTGTAATCACTGAGTGCAGTGCAGTATGTAGCAATCATTCACTGTAATTCCCCAGTGGGGTGTGTAGTATAGGGCAGCCATTACCTGTAATCACCAAGTGCGGTGTGCAGTATGGAGCAATCATTCATTGTAATCACCCAGTGCAGTGCAATATGGAGCAATCAGTCACTGTAATCACTCAGTGCATTGTTTAGTGTGGAGCAATCATTAAATGTAATCACCCTGTACAGTGCAGTACGGTGCAATCATTAACTGTAATAACGAGTCCAGTGTTCAGTCTGGAGCAATCATTAACTACAAAATACCCAGTGCAGTGTGCAGTATGCAGCAATCATTAACTGTAATTTCCTAGTGCGGTGTGCAGCATGGAGCAATCATTAACTGTAATCCCCCAGTGCGGTGTGCAGTAGGGAGCAATCATTAACTGTAATTTCCTAGTGCGGCGTGCAGTATGTGCAATCATTAATTGTAATAACCCAGTACAGTGCTCTATTGAGAAATCATTAACTGTATTCACTCAGTGCACTGTTTAGTATGGTGCATCATTAACTGTAAACATCCAGTGCAGTATGGAGCAATCATTAATTGTAATCACCCAGTGCAGTGCAGTGCAGTATGGAGCAATCATTCACTGTAATCACTCAGTGCATTCATTAACCGTAATCACCCAGTGCAATGTGCAGTATGGTGCAATCATTAACGGTAATCACCCAGTGCAGTGTGCAGTATGGTGCAATCATTAACTGTAATCAACCATTGCAATATGGAGCAATCATTAATTGTAATAACCCAGTGCAGTGGAGTATGGAGGAATCACTCACTGTAATCACTCAGTGCATTGTTTAGTATGGTGCAATCATTAACCATAATCACCCAGTGCAGTGTGCAGTATGGAGTAATCATTCACTGTTATCTCTCATTGGTCTTGCTTTGCAAAGAATTGGACGGCAGCACAGCAGAGATGCCCTGGGCATCTCAGATTTTCTCCTGCGATCTACCTTACACCCAATTCATGAAGCATCAAACTTGTGCTGGAAATGGAAATATTTTACTGTGGGATCCCAAAAGCTAGGGGTGGGTTGGTGACGGATGATTGCTCTCCCCATTCCCTATTTAACCTCTGCCCGCGCCAGGACAAGGGTTTTCAGAGGGTGCATTTCCTAAATGAGAAGTGATGTCCTGGGAAGTGAAAATATGAAAGTGAAATATGAGAATTTCATTCTGTTGGTTTTTTTAATTGAAAAAAAGTGCATGGGACAAAGCGAGAGAGATTTCTCTTTAACGTTACTGAAAAAAGGTAAAAGAAGCACAACTTCTAACTTTGTGGACAACCTGTGCAGAGCAGAATGCTTATATAATATATTTTACACTCATGCATATCCCATTTTTGTGTGGCCATACGGGCAATTGTCTGGCCTGGCAACCAGACGGCCTGTGCTCAATTCCCCATGCAGTTCAGGAGAAACAATGTCAATGTATTCTTTATTTGGGATCCCAGAAACAGCTAACACAATGAAAAAGGAGGCCGGATGCAGTCCACCCATGTGAACCCTAAGCTTGTGCCCTGGGGTTTTACATTTTTCTTCACCATAGAGCCAGATAGACATTTTCTGCTGGGTCACAGTTCAAGGAACACAATGCCCAACTCCAGCCTCCCTAAAGCGTGTTCAAATCCAGAGGTGCCTGTGGTATCTCTGAGATGCACTTGACCAAATCTTTGTGAATTGCATTTGCACATTAGCACCTCAAAGATGCTACCGCCAGCCTAAAATGTGCTCCCCAGTTGTTGGCTTTGTGTGTGAGGTGTGCAGTACCAGGAGGAAATCTCAGATTCTGAGGCCATCCTCTGATATACTGCAGAGCAAATATTTGAGAAAGAGGCCTACCATCTTCAAACAAAATCATGGAATGTGCATCTACGAACATCCAGTTTTATGGTCTATAATGTGTTTATCTAAGGCACTGTTCATTTCAATTTGGTGCTGCTGGCCAAAGAAGGACATCTAGGGATTCTAGAGTTATCTTCCGGTCTTCCACAGAGAGTGTTTGGAAGGTAGTACATGTTGTCATTGTTCATAGTGCGATTGGTGCCTACAATGGCCAGAGGATCAATAAACAACTTTAAGCCAGATAATCTGTTTACTTTCTGATTGGACACAATAGAAAACTAGGTGATTCCTGACTAGGCACTAAAGGTTCAAGTTCTCTTTGGACCGGATCACTAAGTTCACATCACAACAAATCCAGAATAGTGGGCTTGTATGAATCAAAACCCACACCCAGACACTCACCTCTCCTATCAGTATGGTCACTCTCTACTCTACACCAACACTCAACAGAGTGCAGCTACACCCCTCGATCAATTTTGCCTAGCTGCTCACATACGAACAATACTCCATGAACACTCCAACATTCAGCTAGAACGCAGCTATACCCCACGAAAGAATTGACCTAGCTGTACACATAGGCGTTCGACACAGGACTAACGCAGCCAGAACCCAGCCCTGGTGACCAACCTCCAGACAGCACACATTCTACTCATCTCAAATACCACCACCCCTAATGCCAGGATGCAGCTACCATCAGGCAATCGCATCAGCTGCGCACATAATTGGTGCACCCAAACACCATACGACACCTTACTCTATCGACTGACCTGGACTACGGTCCTTGAGGGCGTTCAACCCACTAGAGCTTTGAGGTCATATCAATAATATATAGAGTGCTATATAAATGCCAAATAACATAACATAACATATCTTTGTCCCCTAAGTTATCTTCCATCTCAACGATGAACTGTTACTCACACTCTCTGGTATTTTGATTGGCCCTGCACTTCTTTATTGACATCAGAATTAGTTGTTTGCTCATGGGTTGGGTTGATCTTCCGTGTTCATCTACCCGTGGTCTGTTAACCACCACCCCTGGTGCCTTGGGTTGTCTTAATGGGGTCTGGGTGTCAGATTCCTTCATGAGCATTGTGCCCCGGGATCACCAAGCTTCACCTCCCCCTAATGGTGGACTGAGCCTGGCTCAGCAATTGTTTTCTCAGGCCATCAGCTGCCACCTTAAGGAGGACACTGAGGGTTGAGATTTGGGATTCTTTTCACTTTCCTTTCTTCTAACCCCTTCACACCTCTCCTACTCATTTCATCTGTTCTCATTATCTCTCCATTAATCGTTTCCTAATCTCTCCCCCTCCCTCCTTGATTCTTTATTTCTTGGTTCAGCCTCTTCTTCTCACTCTCTGATTTCCTCACCTCTCACTACACAGCTTATTCCTTCCCCTACACAATATGCCACTTTCTTTTTTCCCATCATTTTCTCTTGGAACAATAATAATTTAGCATTTATATAGCGCCACGAAACCTCAGGCATCCGAGCACTGCTTATTATTACCCACAGTGCATGGTGCACATTTATCGACGTTGTAAGGATGGAAGGCTGAGTTTGGCCCTGCCCGGATTCGAACCTGCGTCAGCAGGCTCTGCTGAAATGTCAAAGCAAGGGCTCTACTCACTGTGCTATCAGACCGGCCAGGCTTTGTACCCCATTCCTCTCCCTTGAAAAGTCTTCTTCTCTCCCTCCTACCTTGTATGTTTCTCACCCTCCTGCACTGTTCATTTCGTCACTTTCTCTCTTTTCTCTCCTGCTTCATCTCTTCTCTATTACCTTTCTAGGACCATCTCCTCTCCTCATTCTCCAACCCCTTTTCTCCTTCTCTGACCTCTGCTCCTCTTCCTCCTATCTCCACTCTCATATCTCCTTCTCCACTCTTGCCTCCTCTCCTCTTTCTCCCACATTCCCTCTCCTTTTTCTCTACCATACTCGCCTCTCTTCTTCCTCCATCTTTATCTTACTCTCCTTCTGTTTTGCCTCTCTGATGCACCACCACACTGCAAATTGTGCCTCACCCGCCAAATTAACTCACACGCTGTCTATTTGTACCTGTCCCTTTTTTTATACCCTACCATGTAGACATGGACAACTGGTTTAAGAAGGACACCAACACCAAGCACTCCAAATATGACTTATTATCTGGGAAATGTATAGAGTTGGGACAAACTCAAAATATAAACCAGAGATCTTTTCAACAGAAAATAACAAAATCAAATTACCTTCTTCAATATCTCCCATTCTCTGTCTTCCCAACTCTCCTGTGAATGGTTAGGTCTTCGGGCCTCTTTAGCAACAGTTCTGGTCCAGGCACTTCACAAGAAGGCGAAGTTGAAATGTTCTTGTGTAGTTATGTAACCCTCTCTTCTGTAATGGACGTAAGAGTTATCCAAACTCTTTTCTTCTTGTTAACTGAGCCTAAATGCATGATTTCTGGGGTTCCGTACCTCATAACTGACCCAGTCTCCCATGTCATGTACTATTTTCCAGGTCTCTTGAAAAATGACTAAGTGGTTAGCCAGGAGAGAGGCAAAAGAATAACTCCCTATTCCTTTTGTCGTTCCTTCCTGCTTTCTTTATGAACTACCAGTAAGTTCCCTGACTTAGGCTGGAACTTTCCCCAACTTCCTTGGTCTGCCTAGAGTCTGAACTGGCCCTCCAGCACCTTTCTTGCTCTAAACTGACATCCCCCATCCCAGACCTTTGCCTCACTGAGCAGCTTGTCAATAAAAGCATGGACTCTTAGCTCTAAGGTTCTGTCCTCCTCCTCCATCTCTCACCACAGTAAGACAATTCTTCCTTCTCACGCACTTCCCTTTATTACCCAGCTTCCTTACTGTAGCATTCTTTCTTCCTCCTCAGTCTTATATTTTAGCACTATAAATCTCCTTATTCTCCAACCTCTTCTCTATCTGCCATCTCCTTTGTTTTCCAGGTCACCTCCTTCTCTGCTTCTCTGATTAACTCCTGCCCTTCGTACTTCACTGTCTCCTAACTATAACTTTGGCATGTTCTTCTTGTTTTGACATGCCCTCTCCTGACTTGCACTGCCCTTCTCAGCAACACCCAATTTCTTTATCACCCTGGGCTGTTCTTCTCACCACCACCATGTCTTTACCACCTGGCTCTGTTTGCATTCTTCACCTCCGTCAACAGAATCGTCTCTCCCCCAAATCATATTTTGCCACCTCCTTAACCACTTCCTCCTTGACTGTTATCACCTCCGCCACATCAGTCGCTACTACCACCTCCTGCGGTTCTGATGGTATGTTACTGTATGGTAGTTTTGTATAGTACAGAAAATCACCTAGTACAAGACATAAGGGTGTTCAATGAGCTCTTGCTCAATTATGTCACCATCTTCTTTCACTCTGGTCTTAGGTTTGTATTGTGTGTGGGGTGGGCTGGCGATGGGGTTTGCGGGATGCAGGGGTAGGCTAGTAGGGAAAATAGTTCCACTACTTCTTTTCGTACACTTCGACCAAGGCCTATTTTGAAACAATATGAACATTTGTAAGAATAAACGATGTAACTGAAGCAGTACTAGAACCACATACTTCCTGATGCAGTAGCTACGAATATAAATAAGAATGACTGGCTCTCGAGTCAACAACTGGATGTATGCTGAAACGCAATGTCGAAAGAATACATAGAAGCTTGCTTACAAGAGGTATATATTCAAAGTTTAGGACTACAATCAGAACAAGATGGATGACGGCTCATGTCAATCAACCCAGTTACCTCAAAAACATGAACCTAGGATCTTAAACATGGAGAGATGATACAGAAACTGTTTTCCTTACAAAAAAGAAGAGTACATTGTCTTTCAACCAAGGATGCTCTTTCGAGGGATGAAGAAAAAGCACAAAGGGAGTTCACGAGCAGATCATGCGCAGGGAAATATTTTCTAAAGATTAGGAGGAACACGAACATTTACTGATGCCAAATATTGTGTGATTAAAGGGCACAAAAGTCAATATGGAATGGAGTGAGCAATTCTCTAAAAGACAAAAGAAGAATTGCACCCAGCAAAAGTTGAATCAAATAAGGATAAAAGCACTGTTGATATGGACGAATTCATGGTCTTACAACACGTGATGAAGAGCTCGCAAACAAGGGCTATTCACTTGGCCTGAAGTTAAGATAGAGGTGAACCTACATTCCCTCGGATGTCCCGACACTGTGCAGACTGGCAAGGCCAACCTTCAAATAGAAGACACTGACATGAGGCCTACCGATGAAAGAGGATGGCCTAATTGTGAAACAAAGGAAAAACTGATTTATCTCCAACCACCTGGGTTTCGTTTCTATGTACGGGCTGCTAGCAAGCCGAATATCCAGGGTTGGATTTGGGTTGCCAACCAATTAGAATAGCCTACCATGCACTTTTACATACAATGTTGCAAAGTATTATTCCACTGCCACATTTTCTCCTATGACGAGTGCCTTAGACCACGTGTTTATAAATAGCTTAGGGTGCGTGTCACAGATAAGAGACCACCAACGAGAGACTAACACGTAGAGATGATTTCCTAATCCAATCCCACCCTATAATAGGTTTTTACTGTTTGCCAAGACATTGTGATCCTGCATGAGTCGAGTTGATGAGTATATGCTCACCCTGCTTTACTTCTTGAGATTAAAGCAGAATTTTACTATCTCCTTTGAGTCTATCTGGTTATTGGGTCTGAAGTATTTTGCATGGTAATTCCATCTAGCACAACAAATGCTTCAAGGTGCTACAGCACAGTTTCTTCCAAAAACTGTGCTTTATTGCTAATAAGCCACTCCAATTATGAGGTTCTGTTGCTCCTTAAATCACCTTTGCCCTGAAACGTATTGCCTGGGTCAAGGTTTAAGGCTCACGCACTTATACACTGGATAGGGGCAGGTTGCTATAATTTAATCTGCTCCCGTTCTCTCATCAGTCTGTAATATAAAAAGCCCAATAGTTCCCCCTAGTTGTATCTGCAATCTTTCTGCTTACTGAAAATTGACAACGCTGGTTTTGAATTTGTAGAAAGCTTCTTCCCAGCAGTACATTCTAGGCCCAATGGGCATGTCATTAGCATTAATGTCTGTTGCACACATGCCTTAAATATTCTTCAGCAACCGACATTGGGTAATGTGTTCATTATGTTTCTATGAAACGTTGCACATTTTTCTCAGAAAATTTTACATTTTAAGTAGAATTTGATACAGATGTTAAAGTTAAAAATAGAGCAATCCGGTTAATAAGCATACCTCAAAATTCCTTTTCTACAAGTTTAAAAAAAAAGATTTCCATGGAAAAAGACCCACGGGACAACCATACAAGGCTTGTTAGGCACCTTTGCCCTCCAGAAAAATCACGTGAGTACGTACCCCTTGTGTAATGGGCTAGATTTCGATCTCCATTGCTATGCAAGGTGTGATATGTGCATCACCTTTTTTAAAAGTAGCTTACATCAGTGTATTTTTAATGAACAGCTTTTGTAATGTTGTTTTCTCACAACACTGTCTACCCTCTCAACTCTCTGGACACAAGCCTTTTGTAATCCATCGTGTGTAAAACTGTAACATGATTCACAGGAAGAAAGCAGCAGGGCCATACAATTCATACGTATGCGCATTGGACCTGGATGATTTCTGGAGCAAACAGGATAGGTGTTGGTCAGAGACTTTACAACACATGATAGTTTGGCATTCTGGCAGACATTATGAAGACAAAACATTGGGGATTCTCTTGAAGGGCAAATCTAATATAGTAAGCATTGCAAAATAAAATAGGTCTGGCTTTGTAGATGTGGATGGTACGCCCGTTTGGTTTGTGGAGACTTACAGACATTTCTTACAATCTACATGTATAAAGCCACACCTATTGAATTGCCAATGATTGTTTCTTTTGCAGCATTGGGCATTAGCCCTTAAATGCGGTGGTAACGGTGTTACCGGCGCATTTAAGGGGTGGCCCTATCATGAGTCTGGCATGTTTACCCCAAGCTTAAAGCTGGGGGTAAACACAGAGAAAATGCCAATTTTCATGCGCAATTAACGCTGCCGGTATTACCACACAGTAATTGCACCGAATACACCCCATTGGGTCCAATGGACCCAATGGGGAATGGAGACTTACAGTTGCCACCTAATACCGGCGGGTGGGTAGGTGCTAACACTAAAAAAGTTGGGCAGTATCCCAGTCGGGATGCCGCCCAACTCGTGATCAGGTCCATATCTGACCAACAGCCCAGGAGAGATTGCTGTTCGGTATACAACATGATTTGTTTAATTGGGCTCTGTGTAATACTGTATATCTTGCTTTCTGCTTCTGTATGGCTATTTACAAATGTGTGTGACGTATGCACGTGTTTAGATGCAGTTTGTATGCATATAGAGCTATGTCTCAAAGTCATGTGTCAGATACTGGAAACTCGGGTGAAGGACACCCTAAAATCATGGGAAAACACCACCTCTCTGCTACTGACCAATGAATCAGTATATGGAGGAGCCCACATAGCATCTTCGTTTATTTCTGGCCATCTGCAGCACCCAGCCACTATGAGGATAGGGTACTGAGGGCAAAACTGTAGAGTTGAAAACTTCCTCCCTGTTCAGCAGCATGGCTAAACCAACCATTTATTTTCCCTTAAACCTGTTTGGAAACAGCAACTAGAAACTTCCCAAGAAAAGGTAAGCACAAATGGTCCCAGAGATGAAATCATTCCCATGGTTAAACCCCATTACCTCCAGAAAAGGCAGCAAACCAGTGATAGATGTAAACCATTTGCTTACCAATCTTCCAGAGGCTGAATTCTTAAAGCCTTTTCCCAGGAGTTCTGAATACAAAGCCTCTCTCCCAATCAGATCACTGAAAGAAACCATTGACTGCCCCAGCTATTTAGGGAGCAGACATCTAGTCTAGGTGGTGTCAAAGGATCTCTGTTTCCTCATTCTGCATGAGGGGAAGCTGGATTTTGGATATGCTTTGTAGAGCTGTGCCAGAGGATGTTTGAAGAGAGCTGAGAGGGTTCTAGAGGGACGAGGGGCCTAGAGAGACTACAGAGATCATGGCACAATACAGAAGACAGGGTGAAAAGGGCCTATGCCCTGTACAGTTAGGAAACCACAGGAATGATTTGAGTTGGGAGACATATCAAGGAGGTGGAGGAGGAAGGAAGACTTGTGGCAGTGAGGTTGGCACTGGTGGAGGGTGAGAAGAGCGAGAGACAGAAATAGGGGAAGAAGGAGAGAGAAGAAGACTTGTGAGGAGAAGGATGGTGTTGGAGGAGGGAGAAAGAGGAAGTAGAAGAGAAGCAAGCTTGGAAGGAAGAGTTTGAATTTGGAGAAGAGAAAGAATGAGGAGGAGGAAGGAAGATGTGTGCTGGAAAGGTGGAGGTTGCAGTAGAGCAATGGAGAGAGGGAGGGGGACATTAAAGGCAGGGAGAAGTTGGAGACAAAAGATGATCATTGAAAAGGAGCAAGCAGAATGAGAGGTCTAAAGCAGATAACCAGACCTGGCTGAGCCAAGAGGGCCAAAGTCTAGAGGGGGTGATGAGAGGCAGGTGGTGAGAAAATTGAGGTCTAAGCTGGGGTTCAACAAGAGTACAAGCACTAGAGATGCGCAGCACCTTGTAGACCTGATCAAAGATATTGATGCGTCTAAGAGCCTAAAGACCCAGAGAGAGGATAGCATAGAATACAGAGGCTTGCTAGTAGCCATAGTCCAGACTCTGGTGAGGCCTGCAAGCCCACCAAGGAAATTAAATAACACTTGCTCATTGAGAACCCAAGCCGGGAAATCCCATTGAGAATCTGATCCAGAAAGACTCATTGAGAATCTGAGTAAGGAAGGCTCATTGGAACCTCAAGCTTGAAGGGTTTACTGAGAACCCAAATCAAGAGTGTTCGATTCAGAATTAAAGCGTGGAGTGCTCACCGAGCAGCCAGAGCCTGTGCTGGGCTCTTGATTGATCTATGTTGCTGATTCGCTCAGAACGCTACACACTGCCCATTGCTGGTGTAAGCAGATTCAATTCAACACTACAGCCAAGTCAATGCCTAGTCTGGGATGCTGATGGAAACCCTTATTGATATATTTTTATGTCCAGTTCATGTACTCTGGATGACAACCCTTATATCACACCCCTCTCTTAGAATCCCCCTGACCCCACTAAGCCAAGAAGTAGGTTTGCTTCGCAAATTAAAAGGTTTTATTTGAAAAACTAAACAATATATATATATCACACTTCTATTGTAAATTAATATTTGATAGCACACTTCTTAGGATGATAGTGATCAACAATGGATAATGTTACTGTGGTACACTCTTTTTGATGGCTTAGAAGTGATATAGAGAGGATGAAGTAGCTGAGAATGCTTTTATGGCTTCAAGGACAATGCAATGATGAATAAAATGCAGTACAGAAATAACTTGATATGATTTAGCAAAAGATAATATAATCACTTTTTTCTCTGGCAATTCACCCCCCCCTTTTGCAATGAAAGAAATGGAAGGAGAGCACACAGTCTTCAAGAATCCCAACAAAATGCAATACGAAATGCAGTTCCCCCCTAGCAAGCTAAGAGAAAAACAGGTATGATTTTAAAACACAGGCCCAAAATGCTTTGAATGTGGTGGCAATGAAGTGAAATGATGCTAAAATTGATTTTAATTCCCTGTAGGAGGTTCAGGGTGAGTGATATCTAGTTTATATTAGTTCAGGCTCACTTTAGCAATGCTCTATGAGTAACTAGCAGGTTAAAACGAATTTTAGCAAAGGAAAGCAAGGAGCTGCTGATTTTTACACAGGCTGAAATTGTGCAAAATGTCAAATCGCTGCAAATTTAATCGCGTGCGTCGAGCGTAATTACGGAGGCCCTATAAGGAGTAGCAAGTCGGTTCTAGGTTTGTTGGAAAGCCTAGAATCTTAGCTTTAAGATAAAAATAATTTTGCTCCTAGCACAAACGGTTCCGGAGATACGGCCGATTTAGTCAAGGTAGTTTTTCGGATTTGAAATTTTAAAGCTCAGAATGACAGATGACAGTTTTCAGTTTTAAAGATGACAGAATGACACGATTCTAGGAGGCAGTTCTAATAGGCTAAAATAGTTCGGATTAGATTATTTTAAACTAAGAGATTGGTTTTGGCACAGTGAGTACTCACACTATATTTTTTAAATAAGCCGTCAAGGTCTGGTCAGGTTGGACAGGACTTCCGGCGGGTGGTTCTGAAGTCCCGGCTATCTGGGTCAGCTCTGCTCTCTGGGTCTGTCAAGCACCGGTTCTGCTCTCAACGGTCTGGTTTGTGGTTCTCTCTGGTTCTGGATACAGCACTGCTTTCTGGATACTGCTACAGGTTCTCGCAAAAGTTCTTTGCAAAAAATTCAAACAGCTCGCCCGGCTGTTGAATAGTTTGGTTGGTTTTGAGGCCTGCTGAAGAGGATTCAGCTTGTGGATTCAGGCCTCTCTGCTACAAATTCTGGAGTTAATTTCTGCTACAGGTTCTGGAGATTGATGGATTTGAAGTCTGGATCTCTGGATGTGAAGTCTGAAGTCTCCCGGGAAAGCGTCCCGCAAGAAAGTGGAAAGTGAATGTCCCCACCTGGGTTTCAATGTTCCTTTTATGTGTTTTGGAAATTGGTGTGTGCCTGGGCCTAGCTGAGCCTGCCCCTCTCTACTTGTCATTGGCCCAATTCTCCCCTCTCCCATGATTGGGGGGAGGAAATGGATTGTCATCATGATGAGGTCTGTTTATGGGTCAGAGGATCCTCCCCTGGTCAATTTGCCCACAAATCTATATTTGATTCAAATACATATTTCCCAGATACACAAGTGGTTGACATTACATGTACATATTACAGATGAATTAAGACAGGTCTCTGTTCAAGCCCCATGTTCCTGCGAGCTGGGATTCAGAAATGACAACATTTTGCGCTTTTTGGTCGGTTTACCCATATCAGACATTTACCAAAAATTACACAAATGTGCGCAAGGAGTATGGACATTAATTGATGAAGTGTTAGATTTTTAACATGCAGACATTTGGAGTAAGACCCTATTTTCTGCTAGCAACCCCCCAGAATACACCACAGGGTCCTAACACCTCTTAAAACGTGCACAGAAAAATCACAAGAATAATGATATTACTTATATAATTTTGACCAGTCCGCACTATGAGTTATCTATCTTTTTAAAATTATGCCCTGGTCAAAAAGGGGTGTGGCTTCCCACATCACATGGTGGAATAACTGGTTTATCCACTTCCCCCAAGCTCAGTTTGCTCTCACAGGCACTGCCCCTCCCAGTTTCTCCCAAGAGGAAGCCACTTTACGGCCCCCCCAATATAACATTTGCCTGAGCCCAGGACAGGGCTTTGTTCAACTTCCTGCAGTCTGCAAGTACCCCTCCCTTAATTCAATCAGAGAGGTGTGATCTCCTTTTGGTGGGGGCAGCAGGATGCAGCCAGGCCTGGGAAGAGTTGTTGAGCCAGTTCAACTCCTGTCGGGGGTAGTTGTCAGGCAGAATTCAATTTCTTTAAGTCAAGCTTCAGCTAAATGTCCTGTTTGTTCCCAGTTTAAATCAAACTTGCAATTTTTACACATGCAGCTAGAATGCTGATTCTAAGTTCAAAACCATGACATTTAACAGTTGCAAACTATGTGACACTCAAAAGTAGGTCACTCATTTAATTTAAACATTTCGATTTTAGTAGTTTTAAATCCAATTTCAATTAAGCTGCTGACATCCACAGCTCAGCCAGTTTTGTTATAAACATTGTTTTGGGCTCTTCATCTTCCCGGATTTTGTATGCACACAACACTTCATTCTGCCAGATGTCTGCTGGTGTTCAGTAAGATTTTTGAATATCCTGCAATGTTCCAAATAGGCACTATGAGCTTGCATTCAGGAAAACAAAGGTGATTTTAAGGCGCTTTTGGTCTAACAACACTGTTATTTTTCCTTTGACACCACCTTTCACCCCTGGCGCTTCCGGTCCATCATGCTGGCACTGGTTGGTGGCAGGTTAGACAACCATTTTGGTGTGCACACAACCGCGCGGTTTTCCTGGTTCTGGGATGGAATGATGGGCGGTGACAGCTCATCCCCACATCCACCCAGTCTATTGATTTAGTTTTGTTCTGGGATAGAATGATGGGTGGCGACAGCTCATCCCCACATCTACCCCTAATAATTCAACATAGGTCAAAACCCTTGACAAACCCCCCTGCCCGACTGCACTTTGAATTTGAGTCGAGGGGGAGTCGGGTGAAAAGAATGTTTTGATCCACACGCTGGTATGTCCGCATCATCTTCTCCCAATTCTGTAGATGGCACAGTTCTGCATCTTTTCCTCCATCCGGTTGGATCGATAGGTTCTCCTCGCCGGTCCTGATGGGAATATTGGGCGGTACCCTGGGCCCCTCGGATCTTTGCTCCCGGTCCCTGGGTCGTTCTCCTTGGTCAGTCTCCATGGTTTCATCTCTCCTAGGATGATAAAGCAAAGCAGCAATACACATTCCTAGACATTTTTCCACCACTATTAATGGTGTGGCGAACATATACATTTTATAAATCAGAAGATATGACCATATACATTTTTTTTTTAAATTAGGAGACAAGAACATATATATTCAAGAATCACAGAATTTTATATGCTATATGTGGAATATTTTAGGGTTGGAACTGAATTACTCTGGAGCGGCCCCCTCTGGATTCCAGTGGATTCCTCCAGTTGTTGCAGAGTGTGCCTGGGATGGCAACACTTCAGCTGATTAATATGGACCCACTTATCTTCCCCTTCCGCCAAATTACCTTTGGGGATGGGGATTTTGTAGGCAACAGGGGAGATCTTGTCTATAATTTCAAAGGGTCCCTTCCATGTAGGCAAACGTTTTCGCTGTTTGGCCTGGTTCCTTTGGAAATTGTATAGATAGACCCGGTCCCCCACAGTATATTCCTTCCTGGTCTTCAGGTCGTAGTGGGTTTTCATGCTATCAGCTGATCTTTCTAGATTCCGCTGAGCATAGCATGCTGAAGGTGTTTCCTTAAATTCTCCACATACTCATGAGTTGCGGAGGCATTTATCAGTGTTTGCTCTTGGGTCCTGTAGAGCAGATGCTGGGGAAGCACCATCTTGCGTCCGGTCATCAACTCAAATGGTGACATTTTAGTTGCTGATGAAGGGGTAGATCTGATGGCCATTAGGACCAGAGGTAGTTGGATATCCCAACTTGGCCCAGAATCTGCCACAAACTTTTTTAAGATGCTCACAATGGTTCGGTTGTATCTCTCCACTGCTCCAGAAGAAGCTGGCCTGTAAGCAATATGTAGCTTCCTTTTGACCCCCAGTATCTCCCACATCTTTGTCATTACTTCACTGGTGAAGTGGCTACCCCTGTCGGACTCAATCCTTTGAGGTAGACCAAAACGGGAAAAGATGTGGTTAATCATCAGGGCAGCTGCTGTTTCTGCCTTTCAGTTTGGGGCTGGGAGACATTCTACCCACTTGGTAAACAAGCATGTAACGGTCAACATGTACTTGTTTCCTCTAGACGAGCGAATTACAGGGCCTACAAAGGCGATTTGCAAATCTGACCATGGCAGTGTCATCCCCCTCTTTTGGAGAGGCGCCCGGTGTGTGAGGGATGATGGCTGAAACTGTGCACACACAAGACACCCCTTCAAGTATTGGTCGAGGTCCTGCCCGATGTGTGGCCAGTATGCAATCTCTCTTAAGATCTCAAGTGTTGTGTGAAACCCCCATGACCGGCGGTGGTCGCATCATGGGCGTGACTTAACATCAGGCTTCGGAATGAGGTAGGAATCACCCACTGATCATGGCCAGCTTGGGATTTCCTTACCAACAAACCGTCTTGGATTCGCAACCTTTTTGGACATTTCATCAACACTCTTAGGTCCTCTTTCCCAATGTAATCGGCATCCGTCAGGGGAAAGTTCTCAGGGTCCTCAATGTGTTGGTAAAATTTACCAATTATTGGATCCCCTTTCTGAGCTGTAATCAAATCAGCATCAGGGGTCTCCTTACTCCATTGTGCAGTTGAAAGATCATTGTGAGCATTTGTCTGGGACCTAGTGATAGCAGTGACCTGGATTTCCCCCAACAGGGACTCTATTTCTATTAGATCCCCTTGGATGGCCCTGGTTTTGGCCAGCTGATCAGGTAATTAATTTCCAGTTTTGTCTGGTCCCTCTACTTTGGAATGACCCTTGGTCTTTTTCCAGTAGATGGTCGTCCCATTCGATGTGACCAGATCATCAATATTTTGGATTAGCTTCCCATGTTTCAGGGGTTTGTTATTAGCACATAACATGCCTCTGGTTTTCCAATTGACCAGGTGCTCCACGAACCCGTTCCGTACATAATCCAAATCTGTGATTATGACCAGTTCGTGGAATTGATGTTGGACAGCAGTGAGGATGGCCTGATGCACAGCCATCAATTCTGCCACCTGACTACTTCGGGGACCAATTTTGTATCCAGCGGAGGGTTCTGGAAACTCCTTCACCCATGCATTCCCTACGCCGGCCACCATTTCTTTCTCCCCGTTGTTGTCAACATGGTAAGAGCATCCATCCACATAGACAGTGGGCATTCCCTCACACTTGTCTTCTTCAAAGACTTTGTGTGGGGAATTAAGGTATGCCTTCATGTTGTCCTTGATTTTTAGACTTTTGTACTCGAGACAGTTTTCTCTGGCACAATCATGCAAGTCAGCCGGACCTTGCGCGAGGGGACTCTTCTTGTTTTGGCCATATCTGACCTCTATAGGAAAGCCTTGCATTGACAGAATCCAGGAAGTAATTCGAGAATTACTCACATTTCCAACCCAGATTCTGTCACTTTAGAGGTATTGCAGAGGAGGTGTGGAGTCTCCACTATGATGTGTTCCCCCTGGATGAACGGGCGGTAATTCTTCAATGCCCACACCGTTGCCAGGAGTGCCTTCTCACAATCGTTGAATTTTTCCTCCACAGAGGATAATGTTTTGCTCGCATAGGAGATTGCTTTATTGACCTTGTCATGCTTTTGGTATAATACTGCCGTCAAGCACGTATTAGAGAACCCTGTCTCCAGGAAGAACTCCTTGTTTCTGACAGGGTAAGCTAGGCAAGGCACTTGTGAGAGGCTTCTCTTGAGTTGTCTTACTGCCTCAGATTGTTCTGGACCCCATTCCCACTTGACCCCCCCCCCCTTCAAGAGATGAATCAGGGGTCTAGTGATCTCTGCGTAGCCCTCAATGAACTTTCTGCTGATATTACTCAGTCCAAGGAGGCTCCTTAGTTCCCGCAGAGTTGTGGGGTCTTTCAGTTTCTGAAGTGCTTCCACTTTCTTTTCCTGGGGACAGAGACCCTGAGGAGTAATCTCATGCCCCAAGACATTAACACGGGTTCTACACCACTGTGCTTTCTGAAAGGAAAGTTTTGCTCCAGCGGCCCTCAACTGTGTCAGGACATAACGGATCTCCGCTATGTGTTCCTCCACAGATGAACTTTTGATGAGGATATCATCTACATAAGCCAGGTTACCCCTCGCACCCAGGTCGGGCATGGCCTTATGTAGGAAAATGTTGAATTAATTGCCGGAGTTGAGGTATCCGAAGGTAGTCCGGGTCCATGTGTACTGCTGGCCCCCAAAGGTAAAAGCCAGTTTGTATTGGTCCTCCCTACTGACAGGCACGGTCCAGTATCCATTGGTCAGGTCTATTGCTGTGAATACCTGTGACCCCTGAATCTGGGCCAGCCCTTGGTCAATGTAGGGCAGAGGCCATCGGGAAGTATGGACCCGTTTGTTGAGCTCCCTAAGGTCGGCGCAGAGTCTCCACTGGCCATTTGGCTTCAATATTCCCAGCACCGGATTATTGAAAATGCTGTGGACTGGACAGATTATTCCCCGGGACTCAAGGTTCTTAATTATTTTAGTAAGGGACGCCATGGATGTGAGAGGCAAACGATATTGCTTCACAAACACTGGAGTCATTCCAGGGTCCGTGGGAATTGTTGTTGTGTGGATGTCGGTGCGACCACAGTCATATGAGTCTACCACAAAGAGATCTTGGAAATCCAAGAAAACTTGTTTCAACTTTTGCTTCTGTTCCAGAGTCACACAGGCATCAGCTAGGTTGACTCTCTCTTCCACCATCTGCCTGAAGCCTGGAAAGACTTCTGGTTTTGCTATCTCAGCGGCCTCCTCCAGCTGGGTGGAGAAGTCCCTGGTCAGAGTGCTGATTTGGACCGGAGGCTTCAGGTGGGAAAGGCAGCCCTCATGGACCTGGAAAATCACCTAATCCCCTCTGAAGTCACAAGTCACATCTTCCTTACTATAAGGGCAAGAAGTGTACACCAGGAAGTTCCCCCCCATGCCGGGTGAAAATCCTGTCTGGTGTTGTATTGTCATCACTGTCACTGTCAAAACAGTCCTTGGGGATTTGTCCTAACAGTTCATTTCCTAAATCAATGGAGAAATGTCGGTCATCAACCGCTATTCCAATAATGGTGCCTGCGGCTAGAGTGATACTCTTTAAGTCGCTGTTATCCACCTCTATTGGAATGGTGTCATGTTCTATGTAGACTAATGGTGTTAGGTTCACCCCTAACCCTTGCTGTTGGAGAGAAGCATTTAGATGAATATAAGCATCAGGGTTTTTCAATTTTTGTCCTCTTTTAACTTTCACTTCCAGGGAGAATTGTCGGGTCCATTCCGGGATGGTGACTTCCTCTTTAAGCTGAATTTCAACTGCATAAGGTAGCAATTGAGCTGACCTAAATGCTTTTTCTGGATCATCAAAGCCGATGGGATTATCCGCTAATCGGGACCAAGCTTTGAAGTTTATTAGGTCCAAACTAATGGCAAAGCAATTGAGAATGTCACTGCCTAAGTAAAAGGCGGCAGTGACGTCTCGCACGACCCAGCAATTATGGATTATGCTCTTGTTGCCAATGGAGATTTTGAGCATACACCTGCTTGACAGGAGATGTTTGGAATTAGGTGCTTCAAGGTCCATTTCCCATTTGTCTATCAGTTTGAATGTGGGAATGGCTGGATCTTTTGGGAGTTGGCGGAACATGGCTTCGCTGATGAAGCTCTTACCGTTGTTCACACACACACGGGCGAGAACAGAGTCCTTCCCATCATTTAACTGAACAGGGATGAACAACTGATCTCCAATTTGCTGAATATCAGCCAGGCTTTGAGCTGATTTCACATCTTTCTGGACTATAGGAGTGGGAGTTTCTGATTGTGGATTAGTAAAGAATTTCAGAGTGTTTCCTTCCAGTGTGGAATACCACCTTAAACTGGAAGGAAGGTTGATTTTCAGAAATAGAGAGGACCCCCCATCACCAGTCTGTTGTCCTACTGCTGTTACTGTCACGTCTGGAATTTGGTTGTTCTGGAAGTGAAATTCTACTTGGTCAGATTTTTGTTCAACCAATTGGCAGGTGCCGTCTAAACTAACATGGTTGACACTCTGTTTTAATTTTATTGGTCGGCTAGTCTGGGTCCAGAGGACCTTGTTTACGCAATCTATTAGGGGTGACAACCTTCTCAGGAGGTCATTCCCTAGTAAACAAGGGGTGCCCTCTGGAGTCGCTACTATGACCGGGTGTTTCACCTTGTGTCGCCCAATTTTGATGTCCAAATCTGCAGTCCCCCCGACGGGAATCTCCTTCCCGTCAAAGTTCTGGAGTTGTCCAGGAAGAGAGGTGAGGGGAATTTGGTACTTCTCCCCCCTACCTGAATTAAGTTCATCAAAGGCCCTTTTGGACAGAAGGGTAGATTGGGATCCAGTGTCCACCAGTGCCAAAATTGTACCCTGCCCCTGTACTTGTACCGGGGCATAGTATCTTCCCTCCTTCTCCTCAAGGGGGCACAGATAATGCACATTTTTGGACAACTGGTGGGCTAATTTTCTGGTTTCGGACATGGCGAGAGAAGAGATTTGGGCAGAATTCTGTGAAGAGCCTGGGGAATCTGAAAGAAAAAGTTGGCAACTGGAAATGGTATTGGGTTCTGGGCCGCCCCCACCTTTTTGGAGGCAGTCATCAGGATGGGTTTGACCCATGGGATTTTGGTATTGTTGGTTCTGGGATAGAATGATGGGCGGCGACAGCTCATTCCCCACATCTACCCAGTCTGTTGATTCAGTTTTAGGTTCCCCTGGTTCCGGTTCTGGGCCGCCCCTACCTTTTGGGAGGCAGTCACCAGGATGGGTTTGAACCAGGGGTTTTTGGTTTTGTTGGCTCTGGGATAGGATGATGGGTGGCGACAGCTCAATCCCCACATCTACCCAGTCTGGATTGGAATCTCTTGGGACCCATTTTTCCTTGGGAGGAGTTCCTTTTCCCAGTGTCCTCTCAGGATCCCTCTCCCTCAAACTGGAATACCTGTATCTCCTCCACAAAGTGGGTCTGTTTGGGTCCTTTGTTTCTCCTACCTCCTCTTTGCACTTTGGGTGGCAGACTTTCAGGGGTAGGAGATTTTGTTTCCGGTTCCTGGTTTTCCAGGTGCTGTTTACAAGTTGGGAAGGAAGCTTCCTCCCAGGCTTTACACCTCTGTTCCCCTTGTGCCTCCTCCCTGGGAACCGGTGGGTTATCGGGGTGCTGCCCCCGTCATTGTTCTGGAGCACCAGGCCCAGAGTTTGGAGCATTCTGCGGTGGCATGCTCATCTGAGGGTTCTGTTGAGCCCTCAGTATGTGACCCAGATCCCGTGCCATATTTTGGACCTGGCGCTCAAGTTGTGAAACCCGCTCAGGCTGATACGGGGCTCTATTTTCTCCCCTGGGCTGATCCCGGGAAGGGTAGCTATCCCTTCTCTGGTAATACCCCGGATTGGGAAGATTTGGGTACCCCTCCACCCTTGGCCTCCCCTCTCCCGGATTAGGTTGTCAGGGCTCAGGGAATTGGGGAAAGAAGGATGGATGATTTTGGGGCTGGTAATTGGGTGGATACCTGGGAAAAAAGTTCTGCCCAGGATTTGGTGAATTTCTGCCCTCTGGGGGAAGTTAGGAGGGAAGTTCCCTGGGTCAGGTGCTTGGCTGGATCCCCCCCCTTGGTCTGGAGGAGTCCACACATAACCCCAGATGGGTCGGTTTCCCTTGTAGCGGGGACTTACATAGTCAGGGTAGCGGGGGACCCCATTTGTGGGACTACCTCCTCGACTCCCTGTCTGTGACTGGCCCGAGGGCCTTCTGGGTTGTGAATTATTTGGTGCAGGCAGGTTTTTAGGCTCCCCATCTCCAAATCTAAAATGGGGGCAACCTTTACCTCCGCCACCTTGGCAGCAGCAGGGGTGCTGTTGGTTTTGGGGTTTTTCTGCACATTACTTTTATTTTCTATGGGCTTCTGCACCTCATAGATCCAGGTAGCCTGTTCAATGACCCAGTCTAGTGACCTCTTCTCGTGAAAACCTCTCACTAGCTGGGTCATGATGTATTTGGGCAAGGCATGGAAAAAAGTATTGACAAATTCTCTGCTGTCCGTGCGCACCCTTCTGGTGGTCTGCCCCAAGGCACACTTCAATTCTTGCACGAATTCTTGTGGGGCCTGATCCTCCCCACATTGCAAATTGTAGGCTGCCTTGCGAGCCTCTTGAAGATTTCTATGAACAGAAAAATGTTTCAAGATGGCCGCCCTATATGCGGACCATCTTGAATGGTTTTGGTCCTCCAGCCCTACAAAGAAACTGGAGTATTCTGGGGAGAATGTCCATTTGACGTACTGGATGCAGCTACTGCTGTCCTTCAAATGGAAAGTCTCCATCATTTGCTCATAGAGCTCCAAGTGTTCCCAAACAGAATACTTGGCGTTCTTATGATAAGGCGTGATGACACTCCTTATTGCCTTTATTTGTTTCAATGGGTCCTCAAGCAAGGCCCTTTTTGCCTTATTGGCCTTTTTGGTTCGGGTAACCCTGGTCCATTCATCCTCTGACTCCGAAGCACTGCTCCCAGAGGTGCCCGTCTGATCTTCCAGGTTTTCCCGGATTCTGCGAGCCTGGGAATGGCGGGCAGAATGTGCGGGACCTGGTCTCCTGTGTCCTGTAACGCTCAGAGGAGTCTTCAGATCCCTCCTTGCTACCAGGATTTGATGGGTACCCCCCCACTGACCTAACTGGGCAGAGGTTTTCAGGATGCCCTTAATGGGCCTACTCTCCTGGGGTTCCCCACTAAATTGCACTTTGCTTGGGTGCCCATACCCGGATGCCCGCCCCTCCATTCCTGGGTGGTACTGGCCTATGAGCCCCATACTTTTGGCTGGATAGTAATCTGCCATTCCTGTGGCCCTGTGCTCATGCGTGCCAGGGGACATGGGGGCGTCAGAGTCCAGGGACTGAGAGAGATGAAGGCCTCTGGTACTAGGGCTTCTGAGGTTATGCTCAGTTGTATCCCTTTCCCAGCGAACTTCATCTCTGTCAGCCCCTGCTCCCTGTTGCAATGCAAGAGCCTGCGCTTTCAATTCCTCAGTTAAGGCCTTACTAGACTCTATCAGTCTCTCCTGCATGGCTACCTGTTGCTGGAGCCTATAATTGTGCTGACAGAGAGCCTCATTTTCTCTCTGTGCCTCCTGATTGGTCCTGGAAAACTGGGCCAGTCTTTGCTGCAGGAGGGTTACCTCCTGAGTCCCATCCCTACTGGCCTGCTCCTTTCTTGCCAGAGCATCTTCCACCCTCCTGGTGTGCTCTAGCAAGTCGTGATGCTCTTTTTGGAGGTCACCCAGCCCCTAGAGGGCCAGGTGATTTTCTTCAATTTTTTCTTTTAATTGGCAGACTTCCTGGCCTAAGATGTCCCTTTCCTGACTAAGAGCCTGCATCTGTGCCGCCAGGTCGTCCCTCTGCCTTTGAAAGGCACCAGCTTTCTGGCGCTCTTCCTGAAATTCTGTCTAGGTGTCCAGGTCTTTCAGAATCAGTTTATTGCTCTCCTCTCTTTCTCTATCTGATTGGCTTTGCAGGGTGGCTACCTTCTTTGTGCATGCCCTATTGAAATCTATCTGTTGCTCCAGCTTTTTCTGGATCTGCAGTAAGGATTCCAAACTGTCTTGGTGCTCCTTCTGCAAAGCCAGAATTCTGGTATCCTGGTCAGCCTTTTCCTGTTCCAGGATATCCATATCATCCTTCATTTTAATTATGTATTGTCTACTCTCATTTTCTGACTCCTGGCTCCTGGGCAGCCTCTGCTCAGAAGAGTCCAGGTCAGATTGGGTCTTCTCTAGTGCCATCAGTTGCCTATTTGCCAGATCTTGGCCTTCAGCACATGTGTCCTGCATGGCTCCCATATGTAAATATAAATATGCCGCTACCCTGGCAATCTTGTTGTGCTCATCCTTGGCCTTAGGGGTCATATATAGTTCACTCAGGGCCACATGTAAGGGACCCTGATCTCCCCACATCTCTGGCCAAGTTGTATAGACCTGTTGTGTGATCGCCTGCAACCATACATTTTGGTCCTGTTTAGACCATTCACCTCTCACAAACAGTTTATGTAAGAGGTGCTCCCTAGCTATCTTCATATCTAGCCAGGTCGTCATTCTGGAATTTGAGTTCCTTCCTGATTTACAGAAGTTTGTATTTTATTTTGCAAAACAGACTGTTTCCTTAGAGTGTTCCTTTGAGGAGTGCTTTCACAGTGTAAAACAGCGTGGTGATCTAACCGGATATGTGTATCCGGTCAGTTGACACACTGTATTAAGATGCACAAGTGGTAAATCTAATCCAGAATATCCCAGCTACGAGCCCCCACTTTGTAAGTGGATTCAATTCAACACTACAGCTAAGTCAATGCCTAGTCTGGGATGCTGATGGAAACCCTTATTGATATATTTTTATGTCCAGTTCATGTACTCTGGATGACAACCCTTATATCACACCCCTCTCTTAGAATCCCCCTGACCCCACTGAGCCAAGAAGTAGGTTTGTTTTGCAAATTAAAAGGTTTTATTTGAAAAATTAAACAATATATATATATATCATACTTCTATAGTAAATTAATATTTGATAGCACACTTGTGAGGATGATAGTGATCAACAATGGATAATGTTACAGTGGTACACTCTTTTTGATGGCTTAGAAGTGATATAGAGAGGATGAAGTAGCTGAGAATGCTTTTATGGCTTCAAGGACAATGCAATGATGAATAAAATGCAGTACAGAAATAACTTGATATGATTTAGCAAAAGATAATATAATCACTTTTTCTCTGGCAATTCACCCCCCCCCCCCCTTTTGCAATGTAAGAAATGGAAGGAGAGCACACAGTCTTCAAGAATCCCAACAAAATGCAATACGAAATACAGTTCCCCCCTGGCAAGCTTAGAGAAAAACAGGTATGATTTTAAAACACATGGCCCAAAATGCTTTGAATGTGGGGGCAATGAAGTGAAATGATGCTAAAATTGATTTTAATTTCGCTCCTAGCACAAACGGTTCCGGAGATGCGGCCAATTTAGTCAAGGTAGTTGTTCGGATTTGAAATTTTAAAGCTCAGAATGACAGATGACAGTTTTCAGTTTTAAAGATGACAGAATGACACGATTCTAGGAGGCAGTTCTAATAGGCTAAAATAGTTTGGATTAGATTATTTTAAACTAAGAGATTGGTTTTGGCACAGTGAGTACTCACACTATATTTTTGAAATAAGCCGTCAAGGTCTGGTCAGGTTGGACGGGACTTCCGGCGGGTGGTTCTGAAGTCCCGGCTATCTGGGTCAGCTCTGCTCTCTGGGTCTGGCAAGCACCGGTTCTGCTCACAACGGTCTGGTTTGTGGTTCTCTCTGGTTCCGGATACAGCACTGCTTTCTGGATACTGCTACAGGTTCTCGCAAAAGTTCTTGGCAAAAAATTCAAACAGCTCGCCCGGCTGTTGAATAGTTTGGTTGGTTTTGAGGCCTGCTGAAGAGGATTTAGCGTGTGGATTCAGGCCTCTCTGCTACAAATTCTGGAGTTAATTTCTGCTACAGGTTCTGGAGATTGATGGATTTGAAGTCTGGATCTCTGGATGTGAAGTCTGAAGTCTCCCGGCAAAGCGTCCCACAAGAAAGTGGAAAGTGAATGTCCCCACCTGGGTTTCAATGTTCCTTTTATGTGTTTTGAAAATGGGTGTGTGTCTGGGCCAAGCTAAGCCTGCCCCTCTCTACTTGTCATTGGCCCAATTCTCCCATCTCCCATAATTGGGGGGAGGAAATGGATTGTCATCATGATGAGGTCTGTTTATGAGTCAGAGGATCCT
Source organism: Ambystoma mexicanum (assembly GCF_040938575.1). Lineage (NCBI taxonomy): Eukaryota > Metazoa > Chordata > Amphibia > Caudata > Ambystomatidae > Ambystoma > Ambystoma mexicanum. Next base: position 857,491,195 of record NC_090935.1, on the reverse strand, counting down.
CCCCTGGTCAATTTGCCCACAAATCTATATTTGATTCAAATACATATTTCCCAGATACACAAGTGGTTGACATTACATGTACATATTACAGATGAATTAAGACAGGTCTCTGTTCAAGCCCCATGTTCCTGCAAGCTGGGTTTCAGAAATGACATTTTGCGCTTTTTGGTCAGTTTACCCATATCGGACATTTACCAAAAATTACACAAATGTGCGCAAGGAGTATGGACATAAATTGATGAAGTGTTAGATTTTTAACATGCAGACATTTGGAGTAAGACCCTATTTTCTGCTAGCAACCCCCCAGAATACACCACAGGGTCCTAACACCTCTTAAAACGTGCACAGAAAAATCACAAGAATAATGATATTACTTATATAATTTTGACAAGTCCGCACTATGAGTTATCTATCTTTTTAAAATTATGCCCTGGTCAAAAAGGGGTGTGGCTTCCCACATCACATGGTGGAATAACTGGTTTATCCACTTCCCCCAAGCTCAGTTTGCTCTCACAGGCACTGCCCCTCCCAGTTTCTCCCAAGAGGAAGCCACTTTACGGTCCCCCCAATATAACATTTGCCTGAGCCCAGGACAGGGCTTTGTTCAACTTCCTGCAGTCTGCAGGTACCCCTCCCTTAATTCAATCAGAGAGGTGTGATCTCCTTTTGGTGGGGGCAGCAGGATGCAGCCAGGCCTGGGAAGAGTTGTTGAGCCAGTTCAACTCCTGTCGGGGGTAGTTGTCAGGCAGAATTCAATTTCTTTAAGTCAAGCTTCAGCTAAATGTCCTGTATGCTCCCAGTTTAAATCAATTTTTACACATGCAGCTAGAATGCTGATTCTAAGTTCAAAACCATGACATTTAACAGTTGCAAACTATGTGACACTCAAAAGTAGGTCACTCATTTCATTTAAACATTTCGATTTTAGTGGTTTTAAATCCAATTTCAATTAAGCTGCTGACATCCACAGCTCAGCCAGTTTTGTTATAAACATGTTTTGGGCTCTTCATCTTCCCAGATTTTGTATGCACACAATACTTCATTCTGCCAGATGTCTGCTGGTGTTCAGTAAGATTTTTGAATATCCTGCAATGTTCGAAATATGCACTTTGAGCTTGCATTCAGGAAAACAAAGGTGATTTTAAGGCGCTTTTGGTCTAACAACACTGTTATTTTTCCTTTGACACCACCTTTCACCCCTGGCCCTTCAGGTCCATCATGCTGGCACTGGTGGGTGGCAGGTTAGACAACCATTTTGGTGTGCGCACAACCGCACAGTTTTCCTGGTTCTGGGATGGAATGATGGGCGGTGACAGCTCATCCCCACATCCACCCTGTCTATTGATTTAGTTTTGTTCCTGGATAGAATGATGGGCGGCGACAGCTCATCCCCACATCTACCCCGTCTAATAATTCAACATGGGTCAAAACCGTTGACACTGGTCAATGCAACAAAAATCATTTCAATCTAAACATCCACCCTGAACAGAAGGGAAAGAAATCGCTGTCACCAGGAAACCAATTGACCACTGCCCATAAAGGACCAGCATTCACTGTCAACCTTTAGAGCAGGGTCTCAGGCCTTGGGATCTCACAAGAACTGTCAATGACTTTGTGTGTACTACTCAGGAACTCTAAGTAGCTTGTGTGTGAACCAATCCAGAACTGTGAGTGACTTTTGCATGAAACTTTGAGGACTATACAACCCAGCGGTGTGAATATCACCCTCAATGAATAGCGTTCTTCTTGAACCCCTGCACCTTTATATTGATTTGTATCTTTTTTGTTTGCATCAACTCCCTTTTGGACCCTACCTATGTGTCTAACCTTTCCCCAACCTATGTGTTTAACACCAATAGATAATAGTTTGTGCAAACTTGTGTCTTTTGTTGATCCCCTAGTCTGAGACAGCGTTGATTGTACAAGTTGAATCTGTGCTGCCTGTTTCCTGTTTGGTGGTTCCACAAAAAAACTGTTGAGTTAAGCTAATAATATTGAATAGCTCATGGGCTCAAGGTCTCAACCTTCACACGGGGCAAGCCTGCAGTTCGCAACGTTGTGTTTCACTTCGCGTATTGTTACCTGGTGGAGTGTATGCACTATACATGTCTTGTGTCCTCCATCATTGTGATAGGTACAAGGCATGAGACTCCCCTAGAAGGCTGTCGACACTGGGCGTGTCCACTGTGACCACATGCATGGAGGTTTGTGTGGTGGTGAAATCACCCAGAAACATTTAGGCTTTTGGGTGTATAAGCATAGATGTCGCCTGATAGTCTGCAAAGTTATCTCCTGCCTTGGCTTGATGTACTTATGACATTTCAAGGTACTGACAAGCTGGGCCCGTTTAAATCACTACAAAGTGAATATCAGTTCTTTGCTCCTTCAAAACCAGTTTCTTTGTTAGTGAATATTAGTGAATATTGCCTCAAGATACTGCACTATAGAATATTTAACCCACACTATTTTTTTAAAATAACCAGAAAGATGCTCCTATTGAATTAAATGTGTGCAAACGTAATATTTTTGTACAGGATTTTTTTTTTTACAATGAATGGATGCTTATCCTTTTACACACCTTCGAAACATGTATCCATATCGACTCGGCATGAACAAGCCGAATAAGTCAGATGGGAAGTCGGAAATCACAGGCCTGGCTTTCCACTGAAATACTATCTCCCACAAATACATCTTTCTCCTATGCTGGGAGATCTTAAAAGTGTAAAATAAATACACGAGCTGCGCCATGACAGTGTGATTTGTTTTTAATTATTGCGAAAGTCTATCTGAGCTGTTGATTGACTAAGGTCAATTCCATTGTGCATAATTAGATAGCAACTCATTTGCATTGCAGAGGCGGTAATGTCCCTAGAGGGGTGTATTCACAGTAGAGACGTTAACAAACATGTGTATTGGATGTGCAGGCCCATTGCATAATACGGAAAAGAAACTATTATTAGCCTCAATACTTTATGACAGTGTCAAACAGAAAGCCGGCTGGCAGGGGACTGACTCATTCCTTTTCGGATTTGATAGCAATGGCTATCCATGGTCTGTCAAACGCACATGATGCTGACAGGGGCGTCAAAGTTAGACATTAGCAATCAAAATTATTTTACATCGTTGCAATGCACAATTAATGATTACATGTGGAAAGTAGCAAGGACATGACATGAATTAAATTTCGCATAGCAAACATCTTCTCTCAGAGGAGCTAAACATGCATTTTAAACGTTAGTGAACCACTGTTAAGTTAGATTTTCATTTCTATGCTAAATCTTCCTCACCTGTTAGACCCCCAGAACTTTGTGCTGGACTTGGTGATTATTTTTCCATGTTCCTGGGTGAATGGGAAACTTTTTCCCCACTCACACTGCCTTTTACTGTTTTTAAGGGTGACCGTTTTATGTCTCTCCATACTTTATTTTGGGAATTATAGTTGCATATAACTTTTGGGCTCATGCATTTTCCTATGGCAGCACGTAGCACTTTCTGTGCAGTGTTGCTGGGGTGCCCCTTGGGCTCCCCTTTTATTTTCTCTTGGGTTCCTTGTGTGAACTACTATTTCCAAGGGTAAAGGGACAATGTGTATCCTTTCTACAATCCCCTTTGTGAGATCAGCACACCAGACCTTATGTCTAGTCGCTAAAGAAATACATAGTATCTTCGTTCTCACTGCTCTAGTAACATTTCTGTAACTGTGACAATCTTACTATTATGGCTAGTGACAGTGGACATACTAATTTGGTTTGTTAATATTAAACGCAGACTGTCAAACCAGACAGAGTAATGCACAAAGGGTCACCTTGTCCTTTCTTGGTACTTCTTCTGCCATCGTGGGTGGGGAGGTCCTGGTTGAAGTTTTGTCTTCGTATGGAACCATTTGTGTAGCTCGCTGAGGTTACAGCGTGTCTGTGAAGGCAGGAAGTGAGGGAGGAGTGCGAAACTCTGCATCCGTTTTTCTTCTGGTGTGCCTGAGTGAAACCAGTTTGAGCCTGAGTGCAGTCCAACATCTTTCAAAGTCTGATTCTCACTGAAACTTTGTTGGAGTACTGCTGGACCTCCAGAAGCAAGTTTCCACTACTTGAAGTCCCATCATCAGAGTGCTGGACCGAGATAGCGAGGCAAATCTGATTGGCAATACACATTCTACATCTGGTACCTTGAAAAGGGTGCCAAATTCACATAGCCACGAGAAACACAGAGGAATCCTTTGTTGGGAGCCTTTTCTGTTGACTTCTGCTGCAAGTTCCCATCAAGTGTCTGTTCTTTTGTCATCACTGCCAAGAATCCAGAGACCGAATCTTGTGATGCTGCATTGTGAAGGCGTCCATCTGCAAGCTCTTCTTCACTGCTGTGGTACAGTGTGAGGGTAGTACTTACCTTAAGTCTTGTGTCGCTCCTGTGTATCTGAGTGGGTGATTCATGTGCTTGGGAGTTCACCTATACCGTTTGCCCAAGCATAACACTTGAACGCATCTAGGGAGCCTTCTACGAAGTCCCTGAACACTTTTTACTAACTCTGAAGTCTGTACTTGTTGAATGAGAAATCCTCAGGAACTCGTGACTTTCTTGCATACTGACTTGCCTACTGTTGGCTACTATACCACTAGTGTCCCCCTTGTGCCTCTGAGATCACTCATGCCTTAGAATGTGGAAGGACCTTAAAAGATAAGGCCTCTAATTGAGAAAATAGAACAAGTGTTACAAAATGCTTACTTGCTAAAGGTGTCAGTGTTGTAACTGTATCTTTCAAATAGAATAAGTTATACAGTGTTACACAGTTCTTCTTACCTCTGAATTTCTGATTGCCATTCTGAAAAGTATACAAAGTGTTTTACTTACCTTTGAATTGTGTTCCACTCTTCTAGAAAGTAATTGAGTTGGTATTTCTTCATTATTCCTGAAACTGAATAAGCCTAAAAGTCTACCAACAGGGTTTACTCACCTCGAATAGCATACTGCAATTCTAAATGTGTAACATCAGGTTTGGCTTACCTTGAACTGCTGAGTGCCTTTCTGAAAAAGTCTATTAGAGTTCTTGCTTACCTTAGAATTGTAATCCACTCTTTTGAAAAGTAACATTGATTTAACTACATATTCCTGTAATAGAAATAGTGTAAGAGTGTATAACCAATATGGTTTTACTGCCCTTGAATAGCATACTGGCATTTTAAAAGTGTAATCCTGGAGTTCTTTCCTACCTTTGAATTGTGTTCGACTATGCTAGAAAGTAATGTTAGTGTTACTGTATCCATTCTGAAAGAAGAATAAGTTACATGTGTTGCAAGGTTGGCATAACTATAGTATTCCTGAATCAGAATAACACTACAGGTTATTACCGATAATGGACCTCATTACGGGTCGGGCGGTCCGGAAATAACAGTGGCGGTAAACCCGCCGCCACTGTTAATTCCGAACCGCCCGATCTCAAGTCCTGCAGGCGGCAGGTGGCGTTCCCACCAGGTCTGACCTGGCGGGTTTAACACTGCCCACCTGCAGGCGGACGTGGAAACACCGGCACCATCATGGTGCCGGTGTTTCCACTTCCCCATTCCCGCCTCCGGAATTCCTGGGACACCAGGGTCTTAATGCCTTGGTAATTCCGGGAGTCACGGAGGCGGAATGGTAATACAAGTCCGGCGGTAACCGAGCCGGAAAAAACGGCTGGTTGCCGCCGGACTCGTAATGAGGCCCAATGTCTGCTAAAAGCCTACTAGTATGGTTTTTCTCCCCATGAACAGCATATTGCCATTCTAAATGTGTAACCCTAGGGTTTACTCACCTTGAATTGCATACTGCTATTCTAAATACGGTTTATACTTTGGTTTGCATACCATAAGTATAGTGTTGGTTTTTATAATTGTGTTTATGAATGATAATAGTACTTACCTTTCCAAAGAAGTCTCTTTGCCTAAATAAACCATTATTTTTACAATACATGAGTGTATCAGTGCGCCTTTGGACCATGTGTATTCTACATGTTATTTTTACCTATCTACAGCCTTCTCTCCCTCCTATATGCTCTCATTGATTTTCGAAATACTGCACCTTGTTACACCAAAACCGGTTGGTTCCTCAAATTGCTCCACTTGCTCCAAGTATGTCTTGGGTCGCTCTCAGATCCATATTGTTGGCAACCAGTCAAGCTATACTTAAAGAGAGTGTTTGTCATGTATTAGTTGCGTTAAAGTTATTTTAATCCACGTGATCTGTTGCAAGGGATTGTATTGTACTATAAACATAGATGGATGCATTAGCTGGGTGAGCGCAGGTGATGTCATCTGTTGTATTAGTTGTAGAAGAACTAGTCATGCTGGGTCCGCTAATCTTAGCTCGAGTTACTGCACAGTTTTGCCATGGTTTATGCCCTTACTGTCATATTCTCAAACCCCTCCTCCCGGCATAGCCCCAGAATCAGCGTTAATTACATTCTTGAAGCCTTCCTCCTGGTATATCTCCAGAGTCGGCATAATTTATCCCTGCTTATACTTTCATTTCAGGCCCTTCACAGTGCTTATCTAAGCACCCCTGTGCACCGTATATACTTTCTACCATTACCAGCCATTGTCTTGTGCAATATATGTCTATTCTTTGTGACAAGATCTACCTGTGTTTTCAAAGATACCTATACACTGTCTACACCATTTTCCCTTTCTAAATATCTAAATTCTGTCCACGTACCTTGTTGTTCAGGGTTCTGGTCCCCACTTGAGTTGTCCTTGTCTTTCTTGTTGGATTACCCATGGTGCCTTAAATCCTAGTATTGGAGTGTCATGTGCATGCGGGTCGCAATAGCGTGACATGTCTAGTCACGTGATTAGAGTTAGTTAATGACAAGGTTCTAACGTGGCCTCCATCTTGAAATGTCTGGCAATATGATAGGTAAAGGTTCAAAACACGTGTACATTTTGTGGCAATTAATTAGCAATCACACACAATCATTTTATTGGAACTATATTTTAAAGTGAATTGTGTTTGAAAGGTTTAAGAGAAAGTCTCTTGCAAATTAAAGACATCTGTTAAGTGCTTAGCTTCCCCTGAAATCTACAGGTATCACTGTCATGGAGTTGTAATATGTGGTTGATGGTAGACTATCGGTCCCATTGTTTTTTGCATTTTGCCCATATATTCATGGATTAGTTGCCAATATTAACAACATTGTAAATGACTGTCATGTTGTTTAGCCCTATGGTTGTGCCCACCGTTTATTTGACCTGTCAAAGTTCCTGTTTGGCTATTTTACAGGTGTTTATACATCTTGTCTCATAAGAAGTATTGCATTTCTGTATCTGTATTGAGACCAGGTAGTGTCTGAATTTGCAGATGTATTTTGCTTCCATTTTGTTAGCTTGCTCTCTCTGTCCAAACTGCAAACTGAGGGTTTCATCTGATCGATTGCCAAGAATATCAACTTTTTCTTTTCCTCCATGCAATGCATGTCCATCCAATGTTGGGCAAGTGGAAAACGGGATCTTGTTTACTGAAGGAGTTCAAATGTTCTCTTACCCAAAACGTACTTGCCTAATCGTGCTACCAACATAAATCTTACTGCAGACACATATGATCAAATATACAACATAAGTGTTGGAGTGACCACTTTCTCCTTTCCTCCCACCTCGCTCTCTCCACCCTTCAGGTCAAGCCGACTCCAGCACTGCCACTTACCTTCTCAGTCATCCGGCTCATTAAGCATGTGTCAGTCGAGGCTTTTGCCGCTAATTTCTCTCTTCCTCCTACACATATGGCTGACACAGCCCTCTCTAACCTTCATCTCTCTATCTCTAACACTCTTGACATCCTTGCCCCTGCCATGAAGATCCGTTTGAAGCCCACATCCAAGTGAAACTCTTGGTACGATTCCGACCTTGCCATCCTTAAACGAAAGTGTAGGGCAGATGAGAGGAAGTGGAGGGCATCATGTGCACCCTCTGACAAACTGGCCTGCCGCCTGCTTCAAAGGCAGTACAGATTATCCTCTCTAAGACGAAAGCCTTCATCCAAGCCCATGTCTCATTGGTCTCTAACAACTCGGCAGAACTTTTAAAAATCTGCAAGGAGCTGGCCAATCCTGCTGCAGTCTCTACCTCTTCTGTTCCCTCCCAGGCCCTCTGCACGGCCCTGGCATCTCATTTCACCACTAAAACTCAGGACATTCTGTCCACTCTCTCTTCCTCTATGTCCTCTTCCTCCTCCTCTACCACCTCTGGCCAGTTTTCAGCCGTTTCTCCTCCTTCTTTCTCCTCCTTTCCCCTGTTTACCTGTGACAATGTTTCTAGACAAGTCATATCTATGAAAGTCTCATCCAGAACCATCAAAGACCACATCGACATCCTTGCTGCAGCCTTTGCCCATTTCTGCAATCACTTATTTGCCACTGGAACCTTCCCCTTCCCCTTAATCACTCCCTTGGGCACCCCCTCCTTAAGAAACCCTCTGCCGAACCTTCCTCTCCGGATAACTATCGCCTGATCTCCATCACTCCTTTCCTGGGCAAACTCCTGGAAAAGCTGGCCATCTCCCAGCTTAATCTGAATACCAAATCTGTTGGTTGTCTCCACGACCACCAGTTTGGCTTCAGAGCTGCCAGAAGCACAGAAACCTCTCTCCTGAACATTCTTGAAGACCTGCTCTCTAATCTCGATTCTAATCTACCTTCTGTCCTCCTTCTCCTTGATCTATCCTCTGCTTTTGACATGGTCAACCATGCCATCCTGCTCAATTGCCTCCGTGACAACCTGGGTATCAAAGGGCAGGTTTCTTACTGACCGACTCTCCCAGGTCTTTCCTCTCTTCTATCTCTTTACTTGTGGTGTTCCCCAGGGGTCTAGCTCTTCAACCACTACCTGGCACCTCTTGCCCACTGCATCGCTACATTCTGCTCTAACGTTCAGTGTTATGCAGATGGCACCAAGCTCTCCTTCAGGCTCCCCTCAGCCACTTCTGCTCCTTCTGTCATATCAGACTGTCTGGTGGCAATTCAGGAATGGTTTGCCACCAATGTTCTCTGCCTTAATGTCAGTAAGACTGAGATCCTCCTCCTTGGGACACCTGCTCCCTCCTTTCCTCTCTATCTGTCTCTGGCTCCCCAGTCTGGGCCCTGTTCCTGCTCCTTCCTTTGAGGCTAAGAACGTTGGCGACATCTTCGAATCCACCCTCTCCTTCTCTCCTCTCATCTCTGACGTCTCTAAGAAGTCACACTTTCAACTGCACCTCCTCAGATGTATTGTGCCTTTTCTCACTTTCTCCAGAAGCTTGCTATCTCCAGAGGCCTGGTCCTCTCTATGCTGGACTATTGCAACAGCCCCTTTCTAAATCTGCCTGCCTCTACTCTTCGACCTTTAAAAGTTATCCAGAACAGGAGTGCAAGACTTGTCCTTGGCCTCAAGGCTAGGGATCGTAACTCTCCAGCTCTGAAATATCTTCACTGGCTCCCCGTGGCTGCAAGGATCAAGTTCAAGACTCTTTGCACTGTCCACAGGGCTTTCTGGGGCCTGGGACCGCACTACCTCCAACTTTTTGTTCATAAACATCTTCCTTCTCGAGCTCTCTGCTCATCCACCTCCAACTCTCTGAGGATCTGGCATTTCTCCAAGCAGAGAGGTGGGGGCAGATCTCTTTCCTCGGCTGGGGCCTCCCTCTAGAACAGCTTCCATGCCTCGCTCAGACTTGAGCAGAATCACCTCCGGTTCCGGTCAAGACCTTCCTTTTCGCTTCCACTTTCTCTCTTCCTCTCCCCTGCTGATGTCCCAGATTGCTCCGCACACTGGTCACCTGGCCACCCACTGAACTTGGGCCCAGGCTCTTACATGACCAGTTCCCCTCGCACTGCCTCCATGCCCCCCATCACTCAAGGGTCAGTATCTGCAACCCTACAGCCATTTCTCAACGCACTTATGAGCCACCCTCTGGAAGCACTTATTGAGTTACCTGCAATTCTACCCCCCACCCCCACTCTATCACATCTCCCCTGCCTCTTTCCTGCACTTGCACAATCTGATTGACACAAGGCCTAGTAAGATCATGGTTTTGTCCTTCTGTTTCCCCCTCGTCTTGTCGCGCCTATAAAACACTTGTGTACATGTGCGTTTCAAAGGACATATCATGTCAAGTGCCGAAACAGTTGAGAAAATTGTCAATATAGACTGTGTGATAGTTGTTGCTGTATTTGGTCGTCTTATCCAAACTATACATACTGAATGAGCAAAACCCACATTTGTGAAATCTTTGGATTTGCTATGCTGTTCTGTATGCCAGTTTCCTCCTGTATCCAAACCGGCTACGGCAGTTCAAAAACTGCGCCTTTTCTTTTTGGGGAAAATAAATGGGCGTAGGCTGAAAACTGAGGACTTTTTATGTTTTCTTAATAACTTTTTCATTTATTAACAAATTGTTCCCAAGATTTCCAGTTTGGGGCGGCTCTTGACAACCTTTTTGTTTGGAGAATCTCATCTAAATCCATCCAGCAAGTCAAAAGTTATTAGCCTTGTTCAGCTTCTCTGCTGCAAAGCACCAAGTCCGAAAGGTTTTAAGGAGCAGTGGCACCCACTTCTCTGTCAAATATTTTAAATACTACTGAATGGTCAAGGAAATTGTGCCATTGCGTTGTGCCCAATTTGCTTCTTTTTTGGTCCAGGTTTGCTGAGCGGTTTTCATGCTATGTTAAAAAAACTGTACCTTTTCTCTATGGATAAATGAATGGCTGAAAACGGTGGTGTTTTGTTTTCTTAACGTTTTCATTTAATAACATATTGTTCCCAACATTTGCAGTTTGCGGGGCCCTTGACAAACATTTTGTTTTGAACATTTCATCTAAATCCATCCAGCAAGTCAAACGTTATTAGCAATTGAATTTTGCGAATAAATTGCTGCATTTTCATTTCTGAAAAGTCTCTTAGCCTCCCTGCTGCAAAGACAATGGGGAAAATGAAGTTATCATTTCGGGATAAGGGGGCACCCCTTTCAACATCAAATATTTAAAAAACTACTGGACGGAATAACCCCAGACACCTCAAAGAAATCGAGTCAACGCTTGGTGCCCAAGTTGTTTCTTATTTGGTCCAATTCCATCCAGCGGTTTTTGCCCTGCGCTGTGCAGAAGTTGGGACTTTTTCTCTATGGGAAAATGAATGGGAGTAGGATGAAAACAGCGTGTTTTGCTTTCATAATAACTTACAAATCTTTCCCAAAATTGTCACTCTGTGGGTTGAGGGGCGGGCATGACAATCTTTATGTTTGATAAATATCAGCCAAATTCGTCCTGCAAGTCAAAAGTTATTAGCAATTCAAATGTTAGGGTTTCCCTCGGAACTAGGTACCCACCTTAACTATAGTGCAGCAACTGCCACACTATAATATATTACAAGGCCTGCAGCAGCAGCCCTATAGTTATGTTTTTGTTGCTCAACTCATAGAAAGAGCACTTTTTGGGTGGCATATAACTTTGGGGCTATTCGATGAATCCTCACCAGACTTTGTGAAAAAAAGTATATGGCCACCTCGGAATGAATTTGCATAGTTTGGTGCGGTTTCATCCAAGGGGAGAGCAAAGTTATAGGGGGGTATGCAAATTTCTTTAAATACTCATAAAAACAATGGGAAAATGTTGCTTGCGCTTACAGCCCAAACCGCTGGTTGGATTTGCATAAAACTTGCGCGAGTAGCGGCTACTTGGTCCAGAGTGCGTGCTATTGCAAATTTGGTGTAAATCCAGTCAGTAGTTTTATAAAAAAAATTGGCAAAAAGAGTCTCTGGAACAATCAGAGAGCAGCGTGACATTCACGGACATCATAAGCAGCAGCTGATTGGTCAATTAAAAATTTCAGGTGCGTTAAAACAGTTGAAACGGATGCCATGTTGGATTTGCGAACTGCTCCCTTAGTATGCGGACATCACCGTAAAAACATATTAAATAACACAACATTGCACTTGTCGAACTAATGAAACCATCTCTGGGGATATGAGGGGTTATGAGGAGGGGGTGGGATATGGCCATAAAAAGCCAAAATCCAGTGTTTTTCTTCTATGAAGTCCACGAACATCCCAGATGTTCGGGGACATCTATTCACATTTCTGCTTTACAGGTTCAGTGAAAAGCTGTTTTTTTATGGCTTCTAACTTTGGCGCCACTCAATTTTGCAATGTTATCTTTGTTGTCCTGGGTTTTAGTCTTAGAAGTGCACAGTGGTGGCACAAGTTATGGTTGCTTAGCTTACCATAACTGGTGAATTTCTTTTTTTTTACCTCGGTCTTACTTGTAACCATATTGTCCCTTTAGCAACATTTTTTCAGTGAATATATATATTTATTCACTGAAAAAACATTGTTAAAGGGATGCCATGGTTACAAGTAAAACCCAAAAACCTCTGAAATTCGCCAGTGGCCCACATATGTCAGTAAACAAAAAGAAGTGGGCCAGATATGTGATGTCATCTTTGATGTCTTGGGTGTTAGTCTTAGCAGTGCTTGGCATACCATAACTGGTGAATTTCTGAGGTTTTTCGGTTTTACTTGTAACCATAACATCCCTTTAACAAAGATTTTTCACTGAATTTTATGGGTTTTTGTTAGTGCAACTTAACCATAACATCCCTTTAAAAACGTTTTTTCGGTGAATTTAATATGTTTTTACTAGTGCACCTTTAATCTGCTACAAGTCCCTTATATTATACTCACCAGACCCAATATGGCATATATGGAGTCTGCGGACAGGGTGGTAGTCCGCGGACGTCGGATGGTATTTACAAGGCTCAGAATCATTGGGGAGACCCAAAAAGGATGTACCCATTAACCAACACACAGATGTACATAAAATCGAAACTAATGTTTACAAAATGCAAATGTTCCTTTTTGTACAAACACTTATGTTAAGAAATACTAATTATTTATTTTATTTAGCACACATTATAATGGAATGCACCAATCACAAACCATAACTGTACACTTCATATAATCTCCCCACTAAAACTCTGCATACAGATTGAGAAACACCAGGTGCTTATTACACAACAACTCCTTACTACAGTAAGTGCATTGTATTTATTTCTCTATTATTTGCTTTCATTATATGAACGTATTATAAGACAGAAGCATTATCTTTTCTCACAGAAAACTTGAGTGGCTAGTTGAGACCTTCCCAAAAGAAGAAATGAGCGACGATAACATCTCCAATGGTATACAATACACATATGAATGGAAACGAATAATGTATTTTGTACACACCTTACTAAAATAATAATTTCTATTTTTCTTACATTACGCAGTTTTCATGAAAAAAACAATCCCCAGTTTAATTATAGACGATCCCAAGAATCACAAACAGATGTCCTATCCCCAATTGAAAATAATCAAATTGTAAGCTGAAGTGCATTGGCTGCAAGTGTGTGGCTGTTTTGCTGTCTAGCGGGATAGCAGGGGGCAGGGGTCGAGTTTTTTGGTCAGTAAATCATACAAACGGTGTAGTAATCTTGTAATTTTTACCTGTAGACATAAAATCAGCAGGACTCACCTGTTAGGCTAATATCCAAATTATTTTTCTAATATGTATACCTTAAAAACTGGAATGCCTTTAAGAGTTGCTGAGGGGATTCACGTAGGTGAATCCCCGCTTTCAAGGAAAAGTACAATGACCCTTAAACGGAAGGAACACAAATTGTCAACAGCGCAACGCTCAGCCTCTCTCACCGTTGACATTCGCTCTTATTGCTCATTAGGTACATCAAGAGCCAAGGGCGTTGTCATCTCTGTTGCACCTGACGCTGTAGAAAAGAACATGCCTAATCAAGAGGTATTGCCTAATAGTGTGGTGATTAACACAACCGAAAGTAATACATTTGTAAGGAACTTAATTGCTCTTCCCGTGAATGAAATCACGGATAGAACGATTTTATGTACATGCGAAGCAGGTGATTTATGTACAACTCAACCAGTAGGTGACTTATGTGTAACCCACAGTGTGCCGAAGGATCATCAGCGGATAGTACTTAATTGTAATTCATCACCTCAACATCCGCGAGTATGCACGGTACAAGCTAAACATGAGTTGAGAAAAGAATATGATAGGCTAACAATGGTTGGAGAAATTAATAATGAAATCATCGATTTCATGAACATTTCTAATGATGAAGGAGAAGGTTCCCAGGAGGTAAAATACATTTGTTCTAACACTGGCAATTTGATGCAATTTGATCAGGAATATATTGCAACAGGCGAAAATATTGAAGATAAAATAAAGATTGATGCCAATTTGGCTGCCCAGCTTCCAAAAGAAAATGAACTATCTGGGTCGCCTATCATGTTTGATAAAACAGACATGAGTGGATCTAATAGGTCATTATCCTTTGTTGCCCCAACTCCACGGCAAACAAAATTTGATGCTCCTATAGGAGAACAACCTTTCTTCATTAGAGATCAACAATCAAATTTCACTGCAGGGCATAGATTTTCATTCCCTGAAGCCCCTGCCTTAAATAATACGTTAGGGGCCATGAATACGGCGCTTTTCACAATGGCTAAACTATATGAAGCTTTGGATGAAAAAATCAACATCTACTTTGATGCAAATTATGACAAAATTAAACAAACAAACCTTGCTACCAAACATACAGGCTTTACTAAACAATCTAGAAATCAATAACCCTGAGATTAACAACCCTGAAAAAAACTTAAGTATCAAGGCTCATTCACTGCTACAACAAGATGAGTCAAAGATGTGTCATGACAGCGTGAAAGAGTCATTGGGTCCAGTCAAAATCCAAAGAGACCTGAGTGACATGAACAATTCATTCCTGTCTCCTGTTATAGAGATTGACACTGTAAACCAAGAGATACCCGTGTCACAGCCTGTATTGCCTGTAACTGGGGTTTTAAATCCTACAGCCAACCCATTCACCATACTATTTAACAATGGCAAAAATCGGACAACCGAAAAATCTATCAACGAGGGACCTGTGGTAAAAAAAGTATCGTTGCAGCTAAAGTCGCTAGGTAAGACTATACCAAAAAAATCTACACTAGCTGCAATAGCAGCGAGAAAAAAGAAAGTGATAAAGACAATTGCTAACTCCAAACAGCTAAAGGAGCAGCCAAAGAGGTATCAACCCTTGGATGATCTTATAGCAGTGTCGTTAGCTAGTCGTCACTGTTCGGCGCCTGACCAAACTACTAAAAATCAGATAATTGCACCAATGGTAAATACACCGTTGAGCACTTTAAATAAAGAGCCCAGTGGAAATAAATTAGAAATCCCTCACTCTCATCGGGCTCAAAGCCAAATTTTGACAATGAGCTCTACATCATCCAGACCACAGTCTGATCATTTAGAACCACTTCATAATTCCATCCATGAACTACGTGAGGAAATACGAGCATCCTTTGGGCCTATACAAATGAAAATCAAAAGATGAATCAAACCAACTCTGGTGGGACAATTGTCAGCCCGTTGTGTGGTAATCAGTTTTCGTTGAACACAATACCGGAAGCCAATCGGCTTTTAAGGGGTCCCATTGTAACTCAAAATCCAGCCAACTTTGGGGGACAAAATCGGAAACCTCATTATGGGGAGACTCGTCCCACTTTGAACGGAGTCCTGCAATCAAAAATGAATTCTGAGAAATTTGCAGCTAAACGATGGGCCCCCTTTAATAACCATCACTGCTTATTGATTACATGTAGACCCCACCCATTCCAATGCTATGATCTAAACAGGACAAGTATCTTGAATATTTGCTCAGACATACCCGCACTGGAAAATCTGAGATCTTCTGACATAGGTTTAGTAGAATTTACAGAATCACATGATTCACGTGATTGATTGACACCCTCGCTCCGGCCCTTGCTGATTTTTTGCAACCACTCCTTTGCATCGGGATCCTTCCCCTCCACTCTGAAGCACTCCTTTGTGCATCCTCTTCTCAAGAAACCCACAGCTGATCCTTCTTGCCGAGCTAACTATCGTCCAATTTCCATTAGTCCCTTTCTGGGCAAACTCCTGGAAAAGTTGGTCATCTCTCAGCTTAACCTTCATTCAATTCTGTTGCTGTCTCCATGACCACCAGTCTGGCTTCAGAGCTGCCAGAGCATGGAAACTGCTCTCCTGAACATCTGTGGAGATCTGCTCTCCAACCTTGACTCTAACATTCCCTCTGTCCTCATCTTCCTCGATCTCTCTTCTGCCTTCCACACGGTCAACCATACCATCCTGCTCAACCGTCTCCGTGAAAACCTGGTTATCACTGATTAGGCTCTGGCCTGGCTGACCTCTTTCCTCTCAGATCGACCCTCCCAGGTCCAACTTGGGTCCTTCCTTTCATCTATCTTCCTCTCTACCTGTGGTGTTCCCCAGGGGTCTAACCTCTCGCCCTGGATTTTCAACCAATACCTGGTAACTCTCGCCCACTGCATTGCCACTTTCTGCTCAAATTTCCAGTGCTACGCTGACAACACTCAACTCATTTTCAGGCTGCCCTCTGCCACTTCCTCTCCCTCTCTCATCTCTGATTGCCTAACTGCCATTCAAGATTGGTGTGCCGCCAATGATCTTTGTCTGAATGCCAGCAAGACGGAGATCCTCCTCATCGGCACACCTTCACCATCCTTTCCCCTCACTCTCTGGCCAGCCTCCCTTGGCCCTCCTTCTACCCCCACCTGCGAGGCTGACTCCACCCTTTCCTTCTCCGCCCACATCTCTGAGGTCTCTAAAAAGTCAAATTTCCTGCTGCACCTCCTCAGAGGTAGTCTGCCTTTCCTCTCCTTCCCCCAGAAGCTCATGGTATTCTAAGCTCTTGTTCTCTCTAGCTTGGACTATTGTAACAGCCTCTTTCTAAATCGTCCTGCCTCTACTCTCCGCCCTCTGCAACTAATCCAGAACAGGACTGCGAGACTTGTCCTTGGCCTCAAGCCCTGGGATAGTATCTCTCCAGCTCTGAAATCTCTCCATTGGCTCCCAGTAGATGCAAGGATTACATTCAAAACCCTCTGCATTGTCTTTAGACTTTCTGGGACCTGGGTCCAAAATACCTTCTGCTATCACTCCGGGCCCAGGAACCTGCTCACCCTGCCACCCTCCCACCCCTTGCACTGGGGTCTGTATCTGTACCCATAAAGCCCCATCCTTTTCTTCCTGCACTTATCAGACCTACCCGTCTGCTGCCTTAAACCTAGCACTTGCAAATTTCTGGCTGCACTACCACTGTTTGTTGCCTTTATTATTTATGTATTGTTATTTATCTGTTTCTCCTCAATTTGGGCTTTATTTTAAATCAGGACATGCATTTAAATGCAATTATGGGTAAAACTTTAGTCCAGCCAAGCCTACAAATATATGGCTCTAAAAAAAATCAGGGGGGCCATGCAACACAAGCAACGGGAGATATATCATGGCCCAACCAAAATCAAGTAAACAGATCATAACAATCCCTGCTATGTAATAAGATCAATATCATCTCCTGGAATACAAGAGCGCATAGTACCTTTATTAACACCAAGTGTGCATATTGACAGAACTATGATATTAAAGTATTCCAGGAGACGTGGCTTTCCACTGCCCCATATGGGATTTATATTACATCCATACGATACCAGCTATAGAAGCCCCTCAAGGGCGCCCTATGCTGGGGGCTCCTCATGGCATTTAAAAAAGATAAACAGTTCGAAGTCTTTAGTATAACTACTTCATCTTCATGTTTTCAAGTATTAAAAATACAACGAGGAGTATACATGATTGCTATTGTCAATATTTTTTGGGGCAGGAAACATCTGTCTGTAGATTATTTTTTTCGTGAACTACAATCCATCCTTGACAGCCTAGTATTAGATCAGACGATCATGTACACCCTAATTATGGGGGATTTAAACATGCATTTGATGTCCAATGTTCAATCCACTAAAACCATGGAGGAACATAAATGGCTGGCAATCATAGACAAACATAATTATGTCATGTTAAATGGAACCATTCAAGGTGACATGTCACCTAGTATGACATGGCATAGAAACGGCCAATATGCTATCGTGGATTATATTTATGTAAATTTCCATTTTTTAGACAAAGTCAGATCACTAAACATCAAAACATCAGACAAAAGTGACCATGATCAATTATGTTTGGTATGTGATTGGCCTACAGCCCAGACAGAGAATCAGATTAATGCATCCATGGTTGACTTAATTCTTTACAATGCCGGAAGTAGCATGGCTTGGAATAATTCAAAGCTACTTAAGTATGGGGAAGTATTGCATGCCTCGTTTCAGACTTCTAATAGCAACACCAATACAAGTTATGTTGAGTCCATGCAGGTATTCAAGTCTAAAAGGGTGATCGATTGGCAAAACTGTGGTAATCATGTACATGCTTTTGATTATGAGGTTAAAATCAAAAATGTGAACTAATGAAAAACATACATGATGCTAGAAAGGTTGGGAACAACCAAGACCAGATAAAAAAAACTCAAGAGTGCGTATGCACATTGGCAAAGAGGAAGATGAGCCATCAAATATCAACACAATGGCGAGTCTATGCTAAAATAACGTATGCTCAAATCGTCAGCTAAATGGTTCTTCTCAACAGACCCAATCTGTTTTACAAATTAACCCCATTACTGAAGAAGTATGGCGTAATTACTATGGTGATGCTTTTCGATCTCCCTTCAATTACCTCAATGTTGAAATATATAATCCAATTCAGCAAAGTAATATGGAATTTGATATAAATGATATTCAATATCATATAGGCAACTTGAGTATTTCCAGAGCAACTGGCCCGGATGGGTGTCCAGTCATAATTTCGAAAACATAATTTCGAAAGTAAAAAAAGTTGAATCAAAAATGTCGAAAAAAAAAATGTCGAATTGTTTTTTTTTTCGATATTTTTTTTTTGGCTGTAGTTTCTGTGAAAAAAATAGGTAAAAATAAAAAAAAGGGGGGTTGGGGGGGGAACCCCCCCATTTCGAAAAAAAAACGTCATAAAAAAAAAATTCGACCTTTTTTTTCGACATTTTTTTTTCGACTTTTTGACTTTCGAATATTTTGTATTCGAAAATATGTCTATGAACCGCCCGGATGGGCTCCACAACTCAATGCTAAAAAAAAATCCCGAAGCGTGGGCCCATATTTTGCACTTAATATTCCGAAATATTATAAAAACGGGCATGGTCCCTTGCTCTTGGAAAACCTCCATAATACTACCTATAGTTAAAAAGGGCTTGCGAACCAACCAATCCTCCTATGGGCCCATTGCCC
This sequence comes from Ambystoma mexicanum, assembly GCF_040938575.1. NCBI lineage: Eukaryota > Metazoa > Chordata > Amphibia > Caudata > Ambystomatidae > Ambystoma > Ambystoma mexicanum. Next base: position 857,471,959 of record NC_090935.1, on the reverse strand, counting down.
TCTTGGACTGTCCAGGCAAGATCTTCGCACACCTGATATTAGAGGAATTTAATACCTGGTTAGATATAAAAAAAAAGTTGTGATCCCTTCCAAACGGGATTTATAGCAGGCTTAAGTATTGCAATAAACTTGATAACATTGACCTCCATTATATTTCAACACAAACAGTACAATGAAGCCTTATACATTGCATACATTGATTTTCGATGGGTGTTTGATCTAGTGCCAAGAGAATTATTGATTAAAAAGTTATGCAATCATAAATGTCCGTGGTCTATAAGGAAGTGGATTGTGGCATTACATATGAACAGATAATACAAAGTATAGGTGGGCACCACAAAGTTTTATGCTGAAATCAGTTATAGCTACTGCAATTTGTTTGTTCAAAAATGTTTTAACTTGGAGCTACCAGTCTGTAAAAGGTCCTATGGCATCCGGACCTCACAAACCAGCTTTGAAGAAAAAGTAAGGTGACTATACCTTACTTACGACTGGTGCTCACAGATGACCCTTGTCAGGGTTACACAGATAAATCAAATTGTTTTTCAAAGTGTTTATGTTTTTTCAAAGATGCACAAAGTCGATGAAAAATTTCACAAAAGAAATGTTTAATTCACATTTCTAGTTTCCGTATCTCATATTTAGCTCATATGTAGTGAGGCAACCCGAAAATTTGTAGGCCGATTTGTTAGTAAGCACTTATGCCAATGCATTTCGGTCTGTGACCATCTTCAGGGCCATACTTAAATTATAAATCAACTAAACAGTTATAAACAGTATGACAATCCATCATGTTACAATGAAAATTGTGAAACACATACCCCAAGTTGATCCGAGTAATTGTAGTAAACAAGGGAGGAAAACAGTGAAAATAATGTCAGAAACGCTATACAACTGTAGAAGTCCAATATATATTATCCCTTGTTGCTAAGCAGTCTGTACCTGCCGTATTGTAGTTGTCCTCTCGTCTACGTGCACGTAAAAGTTGTCTCCAACGCTCCTGGTTAACAATAGTTAAAGAATGTCTAAGTCCTTCTATCTATGGATCGAGTGACTCTTATGTGCGTGCGTGTAAAGAAGTCTCTTACCTGCTTATGCGGTGCTTGCGTGCAGGGCTGAAAGCATTCGCTGTGAAAGCGAGAGCGAAATGCGCGCGAGTGTGGACGCTTTCTTAGATTCCCATGGAAACGTGGGCAGGGCGACAGGCAGCAGCGCGAATGCCGCCGCACGTACGCCTCGGGACCCACCTCTCTGCGGTGACACGGAAAGGCGGGGCTGTTGCCATGGGGACCCATGTTGTTGAGGAAGCTGTGTGCCTGTTAATGCTTGTTTTAAACCATCAAAATGGATGGTATATGGTATTGGGGTGTGCGGATGTGTGTGGTACTGGGTGCCTCTAATACTGCATAATAGAGTCCCCGTTATTTTCACAATTATTGTCATATAGTTGACCAGGATCTAAAAATAAACAGAATCCTAATAGTCTAAACTCAAATGGGAAATCTAATCCAAAGGAAGGATTTGTCACAAATCTCAGAAACATAAATGAACAACATAATCAAGAAATCATCGCATTTGTATATCATGATGACCAAATTATGTACGTAAAAATGTTCATCACATTTGTATATCATGACAACAACAGTATTCAGGTAAAGTTCACAACACTCCGGTAAAAGAAAATACATGCGCTTCTCTCTGTCTTAGAGGAAGCACATGTAGTTGATCTCCTCATTTATTCCTTTTGGTTTCAGAGAACTCAGTCTATCAATCCAGAACGTCTCACGTTGATCTAATCTTTTTTGTAGATCTTCGTGTTTTTCTCTTCTTTGGGCTCTTTCTAAGATTACAAATATAATTTGGGCCAAGTTATGTTGTTTATTCTGCCAATGTCTTGCCACCACTGAGCTTGCAGTTTTATTCCTGATACATGATCTGTGTTCGTTCCACCTTGTTTTTGCTGTGCGTTGTGTTTGGCCAACATAATACAATCCACATGGGCATTTGATCCCATAGATGATCCCTGGTGTATCACATGTGGCATAGCATCCAAGTCTGATTTTCTCTCCGGTGTAAGGATAATTTATTGTTTCTCCTTTCATAATGTAACTACAATTGCTGCAGTTCAAGCATGGAAACGTTCCTATGCGGTTTGTACTTTTCTTCTTCTGTGGGGGTCTGTTGTGAATTAATCTATCTTTAAGGTTGGAACTTCTTTGATAAGTAAACGTTGGACTTTCTTTGAACAGGTGTTCAACCCTTTTGTCACATGTTACAGTGTTCCAATTTTTCTTTATGATTGCCTTTATTCGATTGCTCTGGAGTGAGCACTTCAATACAAAAACAAGTGGTGGTGTGGTGTCTTGCTTAGTTGCTCTTGGCTTGAGTAGTTCTTCTCTGTTTTGTGTGGCTGTATGTAATTCTTCCGATGTAATTTCTTCCTCTGAATAACCTCGTGCCAGGAACTTTTTGCCCATTTCTTTTACTGCTGCTTCATATTCTCTCTGGTTGCTGACAATTCTCTTCACTCTGAGCATTTGACTATAAGGTAAATTTCTAATCAGGCTCGGTTGATGGAAGCTCAGTCTTTGTAACAGACTATTCCTGTCTGTACTGTTCCGATCGATCGATGTCTGGTACCCTGTTTCTGTGATATTTATCTCCACATCTAAAAAATGTGATGGATTTAGTTGAGTATTCATATGTGAACTGTATCCGAGGGTCTATGCTGTTGATATAGCCAAAAAATTCAAGGAGACGTGCTTCTGTGCTTTTCCAAATGCCAAAAATATCATCAATGTATCGAATCCAAATGATAAGGTCTTGGTTCCATAGATCATTCAAAAGGACATGTTTTGTTTCAAATTTGTGCATAAACGAATTCACGTATGACGGGGCCATGGTGGCCCCCCATAGCTGACCTGCAACTTGTAAATAGTATGAGTCCTTGAACTGGAAATAAGAGTTGTTGCTGATGAATTCTAAAAGTGCCCTGATAAATTCTTTTTGTGCAGTTATTTCACCCTCCTTCAAAAGTATCCACTCTACTGCTTCTCTGCCTAGATTATGAGGGATGGATGTATATAGGCTTTTAATGTCTACCGTGAAGCAGATGTTGTTGATGTCGAATGGGGTGGCTCTAAGATGTTGCAGAAAATGTGTGGAGTCTTTGATATAAGTGCTGTTTTTTTTAATCAATGGCTGTAAAAAATAATCGATGTATTTGCCAAGTGGTTCAAGAATGCTGTTGATTCCTGCTACTATAGGTCTTCCTGGTGGTTTTTGCATGTCCTTATGTATCTTTGGGAGAGTATAGAAGTGAGGTATCTTCGGATGTGTGTTGGTTAGAAATTTCTTTGCATTATGGTTAATCCATTTAAGTTCCTCTGCCCTTTCTAGAAGTTTTTCCAGGTTACATCAGATTTCTTCTGTGGGATCTGAGTTAAGTGCTGCATAGGTGTTAATATCGCTAAGCTGTCTCAAGCACTCTTCTTCATAATCGCTTGTATTTAGTAGTACCAAGCCACCTCCTTTGTCTGCAGACCTTATTGTTATGGTGTCATCTCCATATAGATTTTTGATGAGTTTGAGCTCTTGTGGTTTCATATTCTGATTCCTGGGATGTATGAATTTCATTTTTTCCAGGTCTCTTGTCACCTGTTTTTGAAAGATATCCACAGAGGGGACAGTTATCGGAGGGATAAAATTAATCTTGCCTCTGAATTCTTTAAGATCTGAATCCTCTATGTTTCTTGGATTGTCTTCTTCCAGTTCGCTAAAGAACACTTTCAATTTCATTTTACGAACCAGTTTGTATAGTTCGATTTTTGAATCAAATAAGGTGCTGTCATAAATTGGAACAAAACTGAGTCCTTTTTGCAAGGTTTTAATTTCACTTGAGGTCAGAATTCTGGAAGACAAATTGACCACTATGTTTTCTTCTGTTGCAGCCTCGTATTCGGTCTTCCTTTTTGTTTTTCTTTTCCCCCTTCGTGTTCTCTTCTTCCTTCTCCTAAAAAAGGCACTCTGTCTCTGTTCGGTGTTTCTCTTGTGTCTGCTGTTCTAGATGTTTCCGGAGTGGCTTCCTCTCTTTAATTGGATGTTTCTCTTTCTGTGTCGGTGCCAGAGCTGGATGTTTCGCTAGTGTAGTTCGGTTTTGGTTTTCTTAGTGGAGGACCATATTTCTCCATCCAACTATAAACTTCATCCTTCAAATAATCATAGGTATCACATTTACATTTTCAGATTTTCTTAGCTTCGAGTTCTGATTTGTATCCGGACAATTTATTGTTCATATCTTCTAAAATAGAGTCTACTTCTTCTCGATTTAGTGTCGCCACTAGTTCTTTTTTCGATTTCATGGATCTCTTCTCCCAGGTCTTTTAGATCTTTGGCTAATTCTTGTATAGTCAGTAGAATGAGATCTAAGGAACATTTATTTAGTATGGCTTCCCATTTTTTTTTTACAAAAGCTTTGCTCTCCTTACATAAAGTGGGTTGCAGCTGTAAACGTAGACCTCTTGGTATTCTTTGGTTTTTGTGGTATCTCCCCAGTGTGATTGCATGGAGTTTGTGATTTATCTCCTTCCTTATTAGATACTCTAATTGTTTTATTTGGCTAGTTGGATCTTGTTTTTTGTTGCTTGTCGCACTGAATCCGCTGTCAGTGATGAGACCAAGTATTTCGTTTGCCTCCTCGGCTGTGAAGCCTAACGTGTCGGCTTTATTTGTCGTTAAGCCTTCTATGTCGGCAAATGACATTAGTTCTAATAGTAATTCTTCAATATTGCAAAATGTGTGCCTCCACCTTGGATATGCCTAGACCAAGTTCTAATAATACAAAGTATAGGTGGGCGCTACAGAGTCTTATGCTGAAATCAGTTATATCTACAGCAATTTGTTTGTTCAAAAATGTTTTAACCAGGAGCTACCAGTCTGTAAAAGGTCCTTTGGCACCTGGACCTCACAAATCAGCTTTGAAGAAAAAGTAAGGTGACTATACCTTACTTAAGACTGGTGCTCACAGTTGACCCTTGTTAGTGTTACACAGATAAATCAAATTGTGTTTCAAAGTGTTTATGTTTTTTCAAAGATGCACAATGTCGATGAAAAATTTCACAAAAGAAATGTTTAATTCACATTTCTAGTTTCCGTATCTCATAATTAGCTCATATGTAGTGAGGCAACCCGAAAATTAGTAGGTCGATTTGTTAGTAAGCACTTATGCCAATGTATTTCGGTCTGTGACCATCTTCATGGCCATACTTAAATTATAAATCAACTAAACAGTTATAAACAGTAAGACAATCCATCATGTTACAATGAAAATTGTGAAACACATACCCTAAATTGATCCGAGTAATTGAAGTAAACAAGGGAGGAAAAAAGTGAAAATAATGTCAGAAACGCTATACAACTGTAGAAGTCCAATATATATTACCCCTTGTTGCTAAGCAGTCTGTACCTTCTGTATTGTAGTTGTCCTCTCATCTACATGCTAGTAAACATTGTCTCCAACGCTCCTGTTTAACAATAGTTAAAAAATGTGTAAGTCCTTCTATCTATGGATCGATTGACTCTTATTTGCGTGACTGTAAAGAAGTCTCTTACCTGCTTATGCGGTGCTCGTGTGCAGGACCCAACGCATTCGCTGTGAAAGCGAGAGCGAAATGCGCGCGAGTGCGGACGCTATCTTAGATTCCCATGGAAACGTGGGTGGGGCGACGGGCAGCAGCGCGAACGCCACCGCATGTATGCCTCGGGACCCACCTCTCCGTGGTGACACGGAAGAGCGGGGCTGTTGCCATGGGGACCCATGTTGTTGAGGAAGCTGTGTGCCTGTTAATGCTTGTTTTAAACCATGAAAATGGACGGTATATGTTGTTGGGGTATGCGGATGTGTTTGGTACTGGGTGCCTCTAATACTGCATAATAGAGTCCCCATTATTTTCACAATTATTGTCATATAGTTGACCAGGATCTAAAGATAAACAGAATCCTAATAGTCTAAACTCAATTGGGCAATCTAATCCAAAGGAAGGATTTGTCACAAATCTCAGAAACATAAATGAACATTATTGACCGCATTAGCTAAATAAGCCATAGCAAACTGCATTAGCATTAATACAACCAAATCACAAATAATGCAGTTTGGTAAATCTAAACATAAACAGTATCACTGGCAACTACAAAATACCACATTGCAAACAGTCCGGACACACATCTATTTGGGGGTGTGTGTCCATAATAATTATGATGATAAGCCATATGAGGATCATATGAAATCTAAACAACAGACTGCAAACTCTCAAATGTGTATAATACGAGCAGGAAGGCTCTTACTGGAAAAGAGCATTGATACTTCCCAAATCTGAATCCATGGCCATCATTCGGCGTGAATTGGGACTTATATCTTTGTATGCCATGCATAAGTGGAAGATATGTCAACTTTACAGGAAATGTATTATTCAGGGAAATGATAATGGCCTGTTACAAATAATTGCAAAGCATCTAAAACAAGCAAATGAGGCCTTTGCGAAGAGTTGGCGCAATTTTGCGTGCAAGTCATTGCATGGGGGCCAAGATAACAGAAAGATTGTTGATCGAGAATCCGGATAAAGCCACGCAAAAACTATGGCTGTCGGATTGGATAAAAACGAGATCTAAGTGTATGATATTACAAAAATTCCAAACAAATCCATTCTGTTTAAAACCACAAGGTCAAGTGGAAGCATATCTGCAGCGATCCCCCAACCCCACACATCAGGCTGATTTCTTAAGATTTAGATTGAATATATGGCCCACCAAAGAGATTTTGATAAAATGGCAAAATATACCCATACATGCCATAAACTGCAGATTTTGTGATGAATACCCAGAGACGTTAAAACATTTGCTGGTTGAATGTGGTAAGCCATTAGAGAATAGAATTGTTAATTTTAAAAGTTATTTTACTGACTATGTGGGATTTACAGAAGAAACCTTGTGGCGTGAATTATTTCATACTAAAGGAAGATGTGTGCGATATGCGATTGTTGGCTATCCAAACAGCTTGAATCTAAAGAATTTCTAGACAACAACACAACTATTCAGTATTTGAGAAAACATTATCTTCTAACCTTTACATGAGATAGAATCATCTTTATTGTTGATGGGGAGTTTTAATTATGTTATGTTTTTTAAACAGTTATGTTGTTCAAATGTTTGTTTGGGATAAAATTATGGAATGACATGGTAAATTGTAAAGTATATTATTTAGGGTGTTTTGTAATGATGGATATTTGAATATCTTTAAAACTTTTGTACATTATGTTGAAAGATTGTATTTTTCTGATCAAAACAACAATAAAAAAATAAAAAATAAAAAATCATCAAATCAAATCATGAACTCGTCTAAAAAATTGGATGAACTGAGTAATGATTTTAAAAAACTTTTACAGTATGTCAAAAATCATGTTATTAAAAATGTTCCCTATCACTGTCCTTCTTGCACATGTCAGAAAACATTCACCGGGTGCTGCACTCTAAATGGGATATAATCACGGGTACCTTTATGGCCAGTTGAGAATAGGGGCCTCCTCCCTGGAGACCACAGTCCCAATCGGTCAATGAGACTGAGATATTTGGCTGTGTGGATTTCAAAATAAAATTTCCTTATGTTTGTCAAGTGATGCACATCCGTGCAGCGATAAACCTGTCCTCCTGATTTCGCAGTCAGGAACCAACAAGACTGCAAATACAGGTCGAACAGGTAAACAAACTATTCATTTATAGCAAAATTCATAAACAACAAAGAAGAACACACTGATTAAGCGTCAGTGTGCAGAACACAAAGTAATACAAAATAGGCATTCATCAATATAGTTGAAAACAGTGTCATATCCAAGCTGTTAATCTACTCTAATAAACCATAAAATTCAATTGAATTGATGCATTCAGGATAATGACAAAAAATTAATTCATCAAATTGATATATGTGTATCTCATACATATGAGCAGAAAATGTCCTTCTGCTCAATCACTCATCCTAAACACTCCTATATGTTCATGAGTGCCAACGCGTTTCGGATTTCAGCAAATCCATCTTCAGGGCAGGACGTGTTAAGTTTCATGATATTTTCGGGACAAAATCTTAAGATCTTAAGAGATCCTCCTAGAAAAATGAAGATAGACTAATTAGCACTATGTCGTTCACTGGTAAGATGGAAATATGGGTTAACCTTATCCTTGAAGCAATAGAAGAAAATCACCTCAACCTGCATTAAAAACACAGAAATAGCATATCTCAGCTATCATTCCCATAGCATTTAACTCACGTAGGTAAAGGAATGTTAGTAATACAGGTATCCTTACTCACCCGGTCTGAAGGTAAGCTCCTCGCCCTGGGTATTAGTATGCTGCAGGATGGTTACTACCAACTAAGTGATCTAAAAGAGTCAATAGAGATATAGGGCACTTGAGGGGAGCCTAAAGGGTCACTCGTCATGTCTAAAATAACCTGGATATGCTGCTAGAGCTATACATACACAGTAATATCACCAAGTGCTGTAAACGGATCAGTACACACATAATACGTGCGTATAACAGAAGTCTGGGGCTTATCACACAATATCTCATTTGTATGTGGTAAGTAAACTAACCGAGCCTGATCGTCATGCTCGTACATGTGAATTCTGAATGTCGCTCAAAAAGAGCGCCCTGGATATGCTGCTAGAGCTATACATACACAGTAATGTCACCAAGTGCTGTGAGCGGATCGGTATACACATATAACGTGCGTATAACAGAGATCTGGGGCTTATCATGCAACATCTCATTTGTATGGGGAAAGTGAACTAACCGAGCCTGATCGTCACGTTCGTACATGTGAATTCAGAATGTCGCTCAAAACGAGCACGTTAGGAGTGAATCAAGCAGAAGGGCAAAGCAGGGGATCCTGCCGTGACATCTGAAGCATCATACCATAATGGATTCCAAAGAACACTGAACTTGAGCCGCCCGTCAGCCAGACGCGCTGCTCAAATCTGCGTTGTGTTTGAAGGTTTCCATGGGAGATGCACGCGCGTGCGCCGCGTCCATGGTCGCCATGTTGGTATGGGCACCTGTTCTGAATTGATGCAATCGCATAGAATCAAAAATCGACTTTTGGAGATAACATAAATGTAATCATTTAGTCATCCACACCGCGCCGGCACAAATGTTCCAAGTGGTAGAAGGTAACTAGGTGTCACCAGTGGAACAGGTTGCCATGGGTCACGGCAACCGTCCTGTGTACAGAATAAAGTACAGCGGAGTGCCCATAAGTAAACCGCCGATCTCCAGAACTACCAAAATAGGTTCAGAAAAAGAAGAAAAGAAAAGCGTAAAGGGACTGACACCCCTATATTTATTAAAGTGGATAAAACCATCCACTGCCCCTCACAGCATGCAGTGAGGACTGTGGGGGTTATTGATGGAGAATACAAACGCGGGAGGCAGGGCACCACCGCAGTCAATGACCGCGTGTTGCCCCACCTCACGCCCATAATTTAGGAGCCCACTAAGGCTGGACACCGGGCTAAGTGAGAGAGAATGCCCACGTCACTGTCCCCCTAAGTGTGGCATGATACATCAAATTCATGGACGATAAATACAACTCTATTATATCTCAACAGACTTAGTGTTTACAGGAAATACAATTCTCCTATGTCTGAACAGACTCAGTGATTACAGTAATTCAATAACTTTTGTGCAATACAGTAGGTGGTAAATACATGGAGTAAACTCATCCGCAATGTATCAATACCAAAGGAGCATAATACCTATCCATACTGGTTCACCTATCCTAAATATTGTGATACGCTAGAAACATGCTTCAATTTCTGCATCAGAGTGTAGTATTCTAAAAAGCAATTCAATCAAGCAAAAGCACATGTTGTTACACAAAGCACATAAGGTCAAATTCGCAATTCATGCCTCTTGGGCTCAAACAATCTAATAGATCAATCCAAATAATCTCCCTCTGTAACAGTCATTTGTGTACATCTCCCACCCTCGAACCAACTTGTACTTGTTCTAAAATGATACATTTCAACTGAGTAATAGAATGTCTTGCTTCAACAAAATGCATTGAGCACTGGTGATCTAAGGTTTTTGGTCCGAATGTTCGACTTATGTTCAGTCCATCTCAGTTTTGCCTTCTTCGTGGTGATCCCCATGCAGTAGAAACCACAGGGACATTTGAGCGCATATACAACATTTGTCGAATCACATGTGCAAGAATGTTTTAGTGTGATGGATTTACCTGTGCGTGGATGTGAGATTGTGTTCCCTGGCCTGATATTGTTACAATGCTGACAGTTGAAGCAATGTTGTGTTCCTCTGTATCTAGTGGACGCTGCTTGGTCCACCTGAGTCTCTGCTCTAATCAGGCTGTTTCTGAGAGCCCTACTATTTCTGTATGAAAAGATGGGAAGTTGTTGGAAGAGTGACTGTGTCTGAGGGTCCATTTGTAACATCGGCCAGTTCTTCTGGATGATACTCCCGATTTATTTACTTTGAATGGAATGCGTAGTCACGTACACCATGTAGTCATCTTTGTTCTTGTTTTTAGACGTGAGTAGGGTATCTCTCTCGATGTTCGCCACCTTCTTTTCAATTTTAGAGATAGATGCCGGGTTGTACCCTCTTTCCCTGAACTTTTGGCGTAGGGTGGCTGACTCACATATTCTGATTCCTCCGAGATATTCCTCCGATAGCGTAGAAATTGACTTAGTGGTACACTGTCAATTGTCCTACGTGGATGGAAACTTGTTGCCAACAAGCGGCTATTCCTGTCCGTTGTCTTAGTGAAGATACTGGTCTCCAACTTCACTCCTTTGGTGTAAACTTCAACATCTAAGAAGTTGATCCTCGATTTACTTGTCTGTGTGGTGAACTTAATACGCAGATGCATTTTGTTCATCATGGAGATGAAATCTTCTCATTCTTCATCAGGGCCAGACCATATGCCAAAAACATTGTCTATGTATCTCACAAAGATGATTAAATGACGTAGCCAACTTGCAGAAGTCAGCACATACTCTGTTTCTAGACAGTACATATAGGTGTTGGCATAGACCGGGGCCATGGCGGCCCCCCTGCTGGTTCCCGAGAGTTGTAGATCGTATCTATCTTGGAATCTGAAGAAGTTGTTCATGAGTACCAATTTGAGTAGTGTTAGCACAAAGATTTTGTCCACTTGGCAGTTGTCGGACTTCAATAGTAGCCATTCGACTGCCTCCAGGCCAGCTTCATGCGCAATATTGGTGAATAGAGATGTGACGTCCATTGTAAATAGAGTATCCCTTTCATTGACAAAATTAACCTCCTTCAATTTTTTGAGGAAATGCGTGGTATTCTTGATAAATGTTGGAGTTTCCTATATGAGGGGTTGTAAAATCTTATCCAGGTATCTCGCAAGACGTTCCAGAAGGCTATCTGTTGCTGCTATAATGGGTCACCCAGGTGGGTCCACTAGCCTCTTGTGAATCTTCGGCAGGATATAGATTACTGGGGTGATGGGATGTGTCTTTTCCAGAAATGTACGTGTCTTTTCAGAGATCAGCTCTCTATTTTCCGCCTCATCCAATATTTCCTTAATCAAGATCTTCACTTTCTCTGTTGGGTTGTAGTCAATTTCTTTATAGGTCTCTTGATCAGACAGTTGACGTTCCACCTTTGCGATGTATTTACTCTTGTCCATCAAGACAAGTGCGCCACTCTTGTCTGCTGGTTTGAAAATAATCTCATTGTTGTCCAACAATCTCTTCAGGGTTTGTCGTTCGCTGGCCGTAAAGTTCCCCCATCCCTTGGATTTAAAGGGGATTTTCATAAATTGATTTAGTACTGTTTTTTCAAAGACTGTTAACACGTGGTTATTGACTGGAGGGTTAAATGTACTCGTGGGTGGAAGTTCCAGGAACTCGGAAGGTTCCTTTATGTCTTCATCTTCTTCAACAGTGTTGAAAAAGACTTTGAGTTTATGTTTCCTCATTAGCTTGAAAAAGTCAATTTTTTCTCCATTCAGGGAAGGCAAAGTTATAAGCCGCCCAGAAAGTGCTATTCCTATGGGTTGAACAACTTAATCATAATTACAGGGCCGCTACAGCAGGGCGTCCCATAATGTGTGGTTTTTCCCATAGACGCAATGGAAAAATAATTTTGCTCACGCCTCCAGCCTAAACCGCTGGATGAATTTTCAACAAATTAGCAGCAGGATCAGCAGCTTAGTCCAGAAAGCCTGCTTATGTAAATTTGGTGTAAATCCATCCAGTAGATTTTTTTAAAACAGCCAAAAAGTAGGTAAATCAAAATTTTTGATATCTGCGTTTGGTCTGTGCACCTAATTTCCTGTGCGGTCTGCAAAACGGGCCCTCGATTGACCAAGAGGGCGGTGTGAGGTCCGCAGACATTGGCCGCACCCGCTGATTGGATGGTGAAAAGGCTGAGGTGCATCAGAATTTTGGAAACGCCTGCCTTGTTGGATTTGCAGACAGCCGTCATTTTCTGTAAACACTGCGGTGAAAACATATTAACATATTAAAAAACACAACATTGCAGTTGTCAAGCCAATGAGGCAATCTCTCTGGAGATTAGGGGTGATGAGGATGGATGAGGATGGAATAGGATGGAATAGGATATGACCTTAAAAAGCCCCAAAAACCAGTATTTTTCAACTTCGATGTCCTTGAACAGTCCGGATGCCGGGGATGTTCACGGACATCTATGCCTATCTCTGTATTACAGGGTTGGTGAAAAGCAGTTTTTGGATGGCTTATAACTTTGGTGCCACTAAATGAAACTGCATAACATTTTGGAATGTATCACTAGATCTGACTCTGAAGGGTTTGGTTCTGCAAAGTGTTGTGCTGTTTTGCCAAGAGAGACAAAATGAGAGGTGGGTTCCTAAAATATTTTAAAGGCTTATAAATGTGGGGCCATCTGACAAATCTGAACACAAGTTTGCAAAGAGATTTTAGACCTAGATATGAATGTTTTTGCAAAGTTTGGTGGGAGTTTGTCAAGATGGGGCAAAATTAGAAGAGGGAATCAGCATTTTTAAATTGCTTATAACTTTGTTGCCATTTCACAAATGTGGAAAAATGTTTTCCGAATGATTATAGACCCAACCTTGAATGTTTGTACATGAATGGACTTTGTCAAGTGGGGGCTAAGTTATATGACTATTTTACGTACGTACATTTTTACTAGGACCTGAAAGCATGGTTTTGCAAATATGACCATGTTACATTTTTTAAAAATTGTAATTATGCAGATACAAAAAATAGTGATATTCCTTTGGTGACTGAGGTATAGCCTGTGGCCATGGGCAGTGGCCAGATTGTCTGGGTGATCCGACAATCTGGCCACGGCCATCAACATGAGGGACCAGCAATGTGGTTAAAGTGGGCATGGCCACCAGGGACTGGCTATATGCTAATGTTTTTCGAAATTGGGATAGCTTTGAATGGGAAATAAAATCTGCTTGTGGGTACAGGTTGAAGTGCTGGATAGGATTGCAGCAAATATGGACGAGGAGGGTCAGCAACAACTTCAAAGCATGGTTTTGCAAATATGTCCTGTGTTTTATTTTTTTGAATGTGTGAAAATGTAAGTACACAACACAGTGATATAACATTGGTATCTGGGCAATTGGCCTGGCCGGCAGCAAGGAGAAATGTGTACTGTAATTTGCTTATTGGGGCATGTGGCATGGCCGAAGCGGTAGGTCTGAATGGGAAAAAATATTCTGCTTGCGGTTACACCTGAATTGGTGGACTAGATTACAACAAACATGCGCGACGAGCATTAGCAAGGACCTGAAAGCATGTTTTGGGAAATATGTCTTGTCTTTTATTTTTCCAAAGTGTAAGAATGTAAGTATGAAAACTAGTGATATACATTTGGTGTCTCAGTAGTGGGCCTGGCCCTCGGTAAATGCAATTTGCTTATTGGGGAATGCATCATGGCCGAAGCCCATGCTCCATGGATTTGGAGACTGGCCATGGCTGCAAGTCATGAGCACTGGCCATTGGTTGCATTATTAGGTTATAGGGGAAACTGAGCTAGGATGCAGGGTAGTCTCAGTGAATAATAGGGGAGGTTTGGTTGGGCTGGGGTCATGGTTGAACCTTTGCCGTCCGCAATTGACCAATGATTTGCATCCTGAGCATGTGCTGCTGATAACGACAGACGTAAGTATGTGTTGCAAAAAATATGTTTCTTAAAGAAGGTTTATAGTTCTTTCAAATATGAAAAGAGGAATTATTAAAAACGTATATACAGTGCTGTAACACCATGACACATTTTCACTTATAAAAACCCATTAAATTGACAGAAAAAAAACTTTCTTAAATGGATGTTACAGCTAAGATGCATCCCACCCTTGGAACTCCTCTGCTCCAGTAGTGGCATTTCCTTCCTGGGTTCTCATGAGCACTTGTCCATCCCTACTGACCCTTCTTTTATGCACTTCTTTCACTGCACTATGCATATGTGCATTTATAGGAGCACTGTATACAATGTTTTTGTATAATTAAGGGAAATGCAAAAGATTTATAGAAGATTAAGTGGCAATTGGTGTGTTGAAGCTTAATATGGTCGTAGGGTTATATGTACAGTTTTTGGAAGTGATTGGTGGATGGATGTGTGACTGTCTGAAAGCAGACATTGAGGGAGTGTTACAAATATAAAATTAAAAAGGGTAGAAGGGCTGCCCTGTGCGATGGTGTGCATGTGCCATCCGGCCATTTTAGTGATCCATGGCCTGGAAAGGGGACTATGGAGACCGTGGATAGGTATAAAGGTACATCAATTATGGTCCTTCTAGTATGCTAGAGAAATGTATTTGGGACAGCAAATTGTTTCTGTCCTTTTATATATTTCTCTAGTATACAATTGCCCATTATTCCCATGAACATAACACAAAATGCTAACGGGAATGTTGGAGAATCTTATTTCATCTAACTACTTTCCTGACAAATGTAAAGTAGAAGGAGCCCATAAGATTATTTTTTGTTGTTCTGTTTTTTAACTGTGAAAGGTGGTTCCTAAAGGAACCTTTCCTTTTTATTTTTGTTGTTTTTTTGCAGGAGAGGTCATAAAGTACGGTGGGTAGAGAAATTAGGGAAGAGGTCCCAACCACAAGTATGGAGGGGCACGTGAATAGGGGAAGATGTTGCGCGTGTGTTACATCTAAGGTAGGGGGCAGTGTTTCTCATGCTCCTTGATTACAGCTTCAAAAGCACTTCGAAATTGCTCCCCCCTGCAGAATGGTGTGTTGCAGTACATACAGTGAACTGTTGTCTTCGAAAGATATGGATCAACAGCCGCTTTTATCACTTGAAAGGTAGCTGGTGGGATTTTGTGTCCCACAGAAGTACGTTACAGTATTGGTTGAGGAGGATGAGGTGGAGGGAGACAGCCTACTACTTGCTAAGAAAAGAATAACCTTTCTGAGAGCGTTGCAGTGGTTGGATTTGGTGTGGCGGCGCATGGAGGTGTCCCCATAGGAGTACTGTCCAGGTAGTCCGCGACTGAGTACAACACTGAGTGCATTTCACTTTGGTAGCTCTAGCCTTTGGTACATTCCCAAAAGTGGTAAAGAACTTCCACACCCAATATTCCTCAATGGGTGCTAGAGGTAGGCACGTCTTCTACCTCATCTTCTTGTTCCTCTTCATTGTCTTTTGAAGTACTGAGCTCCTTTTGTTGTGTATGTCCACCAGCTAGTGATGGCGTCTCTTGGGGAGGAGGGATGGCAATAGCTAATGCCATTTTTAAGATAAATAGCAGTTTTGCTAATATTCTTCCAAGTATGTGCTTTGTGCTAGATTGTTAATGGATAATGAGTAAGAATAGGTGTAGAAGCTGTGCAAGGATACATTGTGAGCTTCAATGTTCCTAGATAACTGTTCACGAAGCACAGACCCATTTGCGAAATGCGGACGCATCCGTGGACACCTCATTATGCTGCGTGCAAGTGTGTGGTCACGTGACACTGTCCAAAAAATCTGTGATGATGTCAGACGTTCATTAACGTCGATGAATACAAAAACAGTGGAAAAGTTGCAAAAAGTGTAAATAAGTGTTACAAATTATGCTAGAAGGTGGGAATTGAGTTTTAAGGTGTAACTTTGTAAATTGGACAAACATGTTGCTCTATTTGGGTATGATATTAGTAAATTAGAGTGCACTGATAAAAACCCATGAAATTCACTGAAACAATTTTGTTAAAGGGGCGTTATGGTTAAGTTGCAAAAATAAAAACCTATGAAATTCACTGAAAGCACTTTGCAAATGGGACGTTATGGTTAAGTTGTACTAATAAAAACCTATGAAATTCAATGAAAGAAATTTGTTAAATGGACGTTACAGTTACAAGTAAAACGGAAACCCCACCCCAGAAATGTGCAAGTTAACTCGCTCCACCACCTTGCACTGCTAAGACTAACACCCAGGACATGAAAGATGACATCACAAATGTAATTTATGACATCACTGATGACATCACATATTACATTCATTTTAATAAACAGTCCCTTCAAGGGATTGAGTTTATACTGTTGGAAACAAGATGTTAAGGGTGATTGGGAGAACTATCATGATCTACTTAATGTATTAAAGAACTTTCTCATGTAAATAAATCATTATATTCTAGTGTTGTTGTTAGTTTAGGGACCTAATCTTACATACATATAGGCAATGGTTGCAGCATGCACCGTAAAAGCACAATATTTTTAATCTGGTAATTTCCGATAGTAAAATAATAAATGCTACCTTATGAGAGTTTTGAGTAACAATTGAAAACTTACCATACACTTTTGTTAGTAGAAAATTACATGTACAAATGCCCAATGCATACAAATTAGAGGCACATACTGGGAAACTAAAGTAAGGAAGAAAGAAACAACAGCACCAAAAAATGACAATAACATTAGAGTTAATCATCATGTACACAATTTAATTGTGTGTTTGAAGCGTGCTTATTGCCCCATGTATGTGCACTATGAGCTCAGATTAAACTCTAAGGATAGTACTTTAAGAACATATAAAAAGGTTAATGTGTAGATTTATAGCACCTTTTACATTTTGGAAATGATCATTGTCAGTAAAAACAAAAAACTAGTCTAATCATGTCAGTAAACAAAACACGTGGCCCAGATATGTGATGTCATCAGTGATGTCATCTTTCATGTCCTGGGTATTAGTCTTAGCAGTGCACGGTGGTGGCTTGAGTTATGGTTGCTCAGTTTACCATAACTGGTGAGATTCTGGGGGTGTTTGGTTTTACTTGTAACCATAACATCCCTTTAAAAAACACTAATTACATGTTGCATGGGAACACTGATGACATTAGAAATCGCATCACTGATGCCATCACTGATGACAACACTAATTACATTGTATATAGCTGATTACATCAATGATGGAATTAGACTTGGAACTCTGACATCCCTCTTTGCATTTAGACCACCTCTTCTGATCCTAATTACTTGTGGCCCGCCCCCAAACGCAACCAACCTTTATAACCAGTTGTGCGCATGCACTGCGGCAGTGCCTGGTAGTGCTGTTAGCTGTGGAGAATGCTGCTCGCACTAACTTGGAACTCTGGCATCCCTCTTTGCATTTGGACTGCCTCTTCTGGTAAGCGAATCTCTGCGCATGGACTATTGATATACTTGTGGACACTAGAATAGTACAAGCACTCTATGGTGTCTAACACTGTTTAATACCGTATATTTCTTGCCATTTTTTATTGTAGATCCTAATTACTTGTGGCCCCGCCCCAAACGCAACCAGCCTTCATAACCAGGCATGAGGGCTAATCTTAACGTCTTGTTTTTTATGTTTATTTGGTACAGCAGTAATCCTTTCGCGGACTGCGTTGCAAGTTTGGGTGGGTTCTTTTTGCCTATGCTGTATGCAGACTTTACTGCTAGTATTTGTCTGCCTCCCATTTCTACCTGCTGAGAGGACATTGAAACTGTGTGTGAGCCTGCTGTGACCAGTGCAAGCAGTGTATGTATGTAGGCGCTTGTTGCATTCGGCAAACTTGAGTGCCTAATTTGTTGTACTATTCACTGTCTCATTTGTGATGTGTGACGTGTGCGATGCCGTCACCTTGTATTCGCTAAGGGAGACAAAATAGTGCTTGGAAAATAAGCACTATTTTAGGATTTCTCAATAGGAGCAATAGTAGTAAACACACTCTGGGACATGGTAGCAGTATAAACTCACTATCGATACAGACTGTAACAAAACTTCTGTGACCTGTACCGTGAAGACTGACGTTGCCCCACAGGCTGTGGGTGTGTCTAGTGTAGATGTTGGTAAGCAGTACCTACAGTTTTCAACAAAGAAGTGAGTTCTATTTATGGAAAGAGTAGAGATGACCCTGTGAAAGATTTGATTTGCCAGGAGATTACATTTGCCCATATTTGTGCTTAAAATCCACACTCCAATCAATGTCACACGTGAGGTGAAGTCCTATGCCCTCCAAGAGGTCCATGATATGGATTTTTCCATTCACCAAAGTTTTCACAACCAGCAGGGTAACATGGTTAATACCTACCTATTGCCAAATCCTTCAGATTGCTTTAACAATTCGATCTCCGACATCTCAATGTTGGCCCCCGCTGTTATAGCCGAAATAGGCAAAAGGGTACAGTTATCACTTGGACCCTGCGCACCAGTAGTGTCAACATCAAGTGGGATTGAAGAGTTTCACTTACATAATAATCAGCACATTGACGCCAGTCTAATGGAAAATCCAGGCCCTTTTAAAAAGCATAGTAGATAAATCCTTGTTCTACCCATGGCCAGTTTCCCAAACCCCAATTTATCCAATCTTTATCCAATTCCTTCTATGATGGGATAGGTCTAACTCATCATGAACGGCATCATCCTACTAAGAGAGGAAACTCTCCATAGAACTCACAAACATTTTCCTAATGCCTCCATGGCAAACATAAACGTATCCCATGATTCAAATAATCCTGACAACTACTAATTTCCTGTTCTCACCCGTATTTTGAACCTCTTGGACAAAGGCCATGAAGTAACGCACTATGAAACTAGGCATATAAAATCATCTATTTCTGATATTTTGGCTAAACTTAATAAGTTAGAAGGATTTGTGTTTGCACAGGAATCTACAATGCCCATCAACTCGCTTAAATCTATCCCTGTAAAAAAGAAGTCAGTGACCTCAAGTTCATCCAAAACTATTGGTGTGAGTGTGTGTTCCAGTTCAACACAAACTGTCAATAGCAATGGACTGAAGGTTGCAATGAACATGCCATATGCTCAAGCTGTTAACAACTCGTCTTCGTCTTCCAAAACATTGAGTGTCCTGACTCACGAGATATATGGCACAATGTTATCTCGAATTCAGCAAAAATCACTAATCTCGAAATTCAAATTAGAAACCTGCAAACGAGAAACAGCACATTTCACTCTAATTGCTGTGTCCTTCCACAGTCTAAGGATATAGAGATTGTATCCATATGTGAGGCTCCAGAGAGTCCCACTGCTTCGACCAATTTAATTGAACAAGCCAATAACATGAATTCAAGTGAGGAGAAGCTGTTGACGTGCTAACAGAAACTGGTGAAGCCAGGACTACTAATCAATTTTTGTCATGTAGAGCCAAACGCCTTGAAAACAGAGCACTTAAGAGAAGGATTAACAGGAAGAATTAAAAAGATGTGCTAGGCAAAAATGCTAAAAATCTAAATCCATCTAAATTCAAAGGCCACAATTCTAATATAAGAAGCCTCTGCCACATGTCCAATGAGGATGTCTTGCTGGATCTAAATCACCTCAATGAGGAGAGCAGATCAGCGCTGCAACTTAAAGATGTAGAGCCATCCGTTACTGGCAACTCTCACATCACTGCTAGCATACAAAAAAAAAAACCCAAAAAAACTCAGTTAAACCCAGACATGCTGCAGGTACAAACTCAGAAGATCCAATTGAGTCAGAAACTATTGACTCCATGAAGCTTCCTCTTCATTTAATGATAGGATCCAGTGGCACCAAGCAAACACAACTATCTACCTTCTTTCCAGTTATCAAGAATAAAAAGGAGCGTGTCACACCCAACTTCTGTGGACTCATTAGAATCCAATGACAAGCAACCGACCTCTCCCAGCAGGGGTGACATCTAATGCCGACCAACCAATTGTGAATCCGGTAGATAACAAGACACACAACATGACAGATGTGAATGAAAGTAAAGTCTCGGACCTTATTGATACCCAGGGTATTGCAAACATCGCAGTCCCAATTGAGATTCGAGCAAGCAAATTTACCTCTGAAACCACCAATATAATTGGTTGGATTAGTGTCTCTAAAATCAATGCTAAGCGCAGAATCAATTGGTCTTACATTTTCCATGCCTTTTAATCGCATCCCTTCGCTCAGAATATTGAATTCTGAGGGTATTGACTGGGTCACGTTGACACTCATCAATAATAACCGAATGATGTGCCAATTTCATTCGGGTATTATCACAAAAATGATATGGGAATATCAATATGATTTAATTCAAATAGGCTTACTGCCGCACCTCTTTAAAACCAAGGAGTAAGATCAAATATTCATCGAAACCCATGACCCTGTCAGTGAGATGGCTCAAGGTTCGACTTCCTCCAATGACACCTCCAAAATCAATGATGATGTGCTTACGTCACAGTTTGCCTCTCTGTCCTCTGTCATAAGGGATTGGTTGTGGCTCGAAGCTTTAATGAAAAATATTATACCACCTAAAATTGCCAATACGCAACCGTAGCCATAAAATAATTAGCTTTGCTTCATGGAGCTCATGTGATTTGAACAATCTCATTTCATGGATTAACTCAATGTTTACGAGTAATAATCATTCTATACTGTTCATTCAAGAGACTAAGAAACTACAAAAATGTTATGTAAATGGTTATTCCACAGACTCTGTACCGGCTAATATTGGCAACTCTGGCAGACCCTTTGGGGGTTTAGCAATTCTTGTCAATAACAACTTGAAAGCCTCAACTCAGGTGGCGATGGCTTTGGAAGATATTTTGGCAATTGAATTGATCATCCAAGGTGAGAACCCTGTTTACTATTTACTAATTTGCATTTATTGGAACCCAGCTCGGAGATCGCAGGAATTCATGTTTGCACATATAGACTCCATCCTCGAAGATGCGTTTTATTGCAATTTGGACTACAAGATCTTAATTTGCAGCAATTACAACTCCAAATGTCTTTATAATTCAAATCAGCCATCATGCAATTCCACTCATAAATGTGACTCTCAGTCCACATCTAGAGGCAAAAGATGGAACTAATTTCTAGAACAATGGGATATCCAATTTGCAGAGATAGACAAAAGAGAAAACTGTTTTACATGGCAAAGTAGTTCCAATAAGTCCTATATTGATTACTTCGGGGTGTCTTTAAATTTGCTCAGCTTGTGTGACCCAGTGACCACCTCAAGTCCTGGCTTAGGTGATCACTTGATCATTAACCTCAACACCAATATGGTGTGTCACGTATATGACACTCTACCTGAGCTATGACTTCTAGAAATTGAACAGCCTAATCTCTCTGTTCATTGGAATTCCAAATTGTGTCACAAGCTGACCAATTTGCTCAGGCAAGAAGTTATACTGGGTACAAATGAGCCAAACCATGGATTTGATATTCCGCAAGTGGAAGAATGGATCAATTTTACAATCAAATGCTTGCTTGGTAAACTGGTGAAAAATCATATTAATAAGAACAATTGTCACTCACACCCACACATTCAATATGAAAGTCGCAAAACTAAAACAACAGAAAATCAAACAATTGAGGGATGTCAAAGCGTCGAATGTGTCTTCTGCCCTTTACGTAAACACAAAGAAGCAGATATGTGATTCTTACAAAAATAAGATTTAATCTATCAAACAGATATTGTACATTGCGGACAATCAAAAGATCATCCACAACCTATGTCTAAATAATAAGAGATTGGTGTGGGCAACTATGAGAAATGCTATTTCAACTTCTTCAGGGAAAATTAATTTGTCGAATTCTGCAGAGTCGTTCATCTCCTACATGACAGAAAAATGTAAGATGCCGATTGCGTACAACAAAGTGTTGTTTCAGAACTACAATAGGGTAATCCCGGGCCCTAATCCATGGTCATTTGAAGACGTTAAGTGGGCCATATCAAAATTAAAATACTCTAAAGCTTCATTACCTGATGGTATTCCTGCTTGTGTTCTTAAACTTGATCCCTCTTTATGGGCATCGATTTTAAAGATCAAGTATGACAACATTTACAAATCAAATTATCTACCAGAGTCCTGACTCACTTCCATTATTATCCCAATTTTAAAAAAAGACAATCCCTCCAATCCAGCAACTTTCACCCATCGCCCTTATGGATGTTTCTGCAAAGGTGTTTGCTATTCTGATTTTGAGAGAATTAGAAAGTTATATTAAGCAACATGTTATTCTCTCTTGCTGTCATGTTGACTTCTGCAAACATATGGGGACTGCTTTGAACGCTACCATTTTATAACACTTTCTTGAACGGACAAAACAACCTAATACCGGACCAGTTTACATGGCGTCCCTTGACATATCTGAGACGTTTGATTGCGAGATTTGTAATCTTTTATGGGATAAAATGTATAGGCTTGGATTCTCTCTGCAGTTAATTCTCATGGTGTCTAGGCTGCATTCCAGCACTAGCTATATAGTGAGGATTAATGAAGATGGTGCCCTAACTAAGCCCATTGACACATTTTACCCTTTTTAACTTGTATCTCTGTAAGCTAAATGATATATGACAACATAATATTGGTTTTCCAGTTAGACTCAGCAAACTCCTTCTTTACTGGATGTCGTTTGCCGACGACCTTATATTTTTTGACAGAAGGCCCTTTGGTCTTCAAGCTGAATCACGCATGTTTTCATTTCATGCACACAAGCTAAACTTGCATTCAAATGCCAGTAAATCTAGGATCATAATATTTACCAACAGGAAAAAAGAGTACGTTCATACCAATGGTCAATAGATGAAATTTTAATTGAACGCATGTTGGCACTTAGGTATCTGGGGTATAATTTATGTGATACCTCGTCTTTAAGTATGTGGAGGTTCACTCTAAATCAAAAAACAAACCCACTTATATCCCAGGTGAAAGTTATCTATAGAAAATATTGTAGATTTTCCATGATGCCAGTGATAGACTTCTATATTCCTAAAGTAGAAGTAATTATTCTCTATGGTTTGGACATGTTCCTGGTGAGCATTGAAACAATGTTGGATCAATTACAGTGGTGAATTTGGAAGTAGACCTTAAGATTAGCCAGTTCCTTGCCTAACTCGATATTGAGACATGAACTTGGTATCTCATCACTCTCGTCCAGATATTGCTGGTAAAATGAAAACATTATTGTCAAAAATGTATGCCAACATTGAGGACCTCTCTATGCTTCCGGCCTATGTGGAGAAAAAAAATGGTATGAACATGATGGGTGTTGTATCATTGAAGCTTTAAGTACCTATAGTAATTATAAAGAATATGCACGTTTTATATCTAAAATAACTCCTCTATCATCATATTTACTGCATTTTCCATGCAACAAGGTGCGTGATATGTTTTTGAGATTTAAATTGAATCAATTCCCGACCAATGAGAGAATCAAACATTGGAACTTTAACATGGAGGTTACATCAAGTGGTACTTGTTGCTATTGTTTGTGTTTTCAACAATCAGAAACACTAAAACATCTAGTTGCCTTCTGTCAGCATTTTGAAGATGCTAGAGTACTGATTTTTGGGAAATTTAACATCAGAGATACTACTTTCTCAAGGGAATGGCTATGGGTTAGATGCATGTGGGGAAATAATACCTCGTTAGTCTTGTCTCTAACTCACTTTTTGACCATCATTAATGACGAACTATCAGCAAACCTGAGTTTACTACTTCCTTTTGGGGTAGATGGTACAGTTTAGCTCCCAAATGTATTGAATACTATCATACAACTTAGTTATTGGTGCAGTCATGTAATGAATGGTCCAAAGTCAATATGTCAATTGAGTATGTGCTTGAACTTGTAAACTAGGTATAGTTTTTATTGAAGTGTATTGGTCTTTTTTAATATGTGGTTGCACCAATAGTAGAATGCTTAATTGTATACGCTATTGCGATGATTTGCACATTTGCTATTTGCATAAAGAAGCTTAAATTATAACCATCCATGTTATGGTTGTAATTTTAATGCAATTAATTCGATTTGACAATTGTCCTTTAATAGTCTAACAGCTTTGTCTTTTTATTTTATTTTTGTTTCAACTTACAATGTTCAATTTTTATGTGATGATTTCCAACATGAGCTAAAAAAAAAATAGGTGTTTAGAACTATGTTGTAAAGGTTTATTTATAAACTGAAAACAATAATAAAACAAAATTAGACATAACATCATTTATAAGTTAGCTCATGAAAATTTTGATTACCTTAATAACAATTTAGATCATGGACCAAATTCCATAGCTAGTGGTCGGTTAGTGTTAAAAAATGTGAATGTGCATGGTTAAAAGCTGTAGTCAGTGGCAATGGCTAAATGCCATAGCTAGTGCCCATTATTATGTGAGAATATACCGTTGGCACAGCCAAAGGCCATGGCCACTGGCTAGTATTGTGTCGAAGACCATGGCTAGTGACCGGTTGTGTATATAATACACAGTGGGCACAGGCGAAGGCCATCGCTTATTGCATTTTAAAATATACAGTGAACATGGCCAAAAGATGTACAAACTTCGCAAGGTCAAAGGCCATGGCTAGTGGCCCTTTTATGTTAGAATGTATAGTGGGCACAGCCAAAGATTGTGTCCACTGGCCAGTATTGTGCTAAAGTCCATGTCTAGTGCCTGATCATTGTATATAATATACAGTGTCAAAACAAAAAGGTAAACTCTCAAATTTGTTGTTATAGGGGGAACAATTCTCAAACGGGTGTGTGAGTACAGTCAAACAGAGAAAAAATAATTGTTTACCCCTCTCTACACAGACCTGGAAGTTAGAGATGGGAGTGGTGTTTACATAGTATTTAACGTGCAAACGACATGGAGATCACTCACTCGGTAAATACCAAGAATCCAGTACAACTGAATTAGAAGAAAATAGAACTATTTTAATAGTACATGGTACAAAACTTAAACATTACATATAATGTTAAAAAAGACTGAACAAATAAATGCATAGTTAGTGCAGTCAAACATCAAACATGTTCTCTGTTTGACTATAATATACAGTGGACACAGTGGAAAACTGTATCCACTAGTAAACGCCAAAATCTATGGTTGGTAGCCTGTTAGTGTCTTAAAACAATTCACTGCACATGGGTGAAGGTTGTGACCACTGTCGATAAGTGAAGGCCGTGACTAGTACTCATTCATGTGTTAAAATATATTTGGGCATGCACACTGACCATGGCTGAAGGCCATGCTTAATGCCAGTTACTGTTGTGATGTAATTAGTGATGTAATTAGTGATGTCATCCGTGATGTGATCTGTGATGTCATCATTGTAGTCATAAGCTGAGTAACAGGGGGCTCAGTTAAGGTGGCTTTAGCAGAATTGCAGGGGTTTTGTTACGTTAAGTTGTCACCTTAACGTCCCTGCAACTAAAGTTTTTTCCTTCAATTTCAAGGGTTTTGTTATTCATTAGAGTTTTAGAATGCCTTTGGCCGTGCCCACTGTCCATTTTAAAATGCTATCAGACCACTAGCCACGGCCTTCGGCCATGGCCGGTGGGCACACCCACTCCATATTTTAAAACACTTGCAACCCATCGCTCATCAAAAACGTTCATCAAACACAAACTGTTTTTGTCCTGTTTTGACAGTGGTATTGGTATGTATAAAAAATTGCAGGCTTTCAGAACTCCCACTGTTTTAGGCACGCACAGTGAGATAAAATTATTTGCTGAGGATCACACACTTTGGTTAAGCAGCGTGCTACACACCCTTTGTTTTATGGCCGGTCTCTTGGTGGCTGTTGTGAAACATTGCAGAACACCAACTAACCACATTTAAGCAGCACGTGAAAGGGAAAAAAATTACCAGCTGCAAGAATGACATATGCCCAGGTACTTTTTCCCCATAGTGAAACTATAGAGCTGGCACCCACGAAAATATATGCACAGTACGTGAACAACTATCTTAAAATGAAATATACAACTGTAGTTCATTAGACCTACTCCTTAGATGAAAGTGCGCGAGCCAAAATAGCATTGGAAATAATGAATGCCAGAAAAACAACCTGAGAGAGCAAATGTTGCAAAAAATATGCCAGCAAAGTATAAAAGGTGTTCACTTTTTAAACCCAGCAATCTGTTGTGAAATATTCCCTGAAAAACGGAATCACAATGCAAAACAAGTGCTTGTGGTCTTGAGAGTAAGCATCTGCACTAGGAATATGACAACATGGGTAAAATCCTGGTAGCCAAATACTTGAGCAAGCTTGCCAACCTCAAAATAAACCAAGTGGTTGCATCTCCCTCTGAAGAAATGTTACACTGTCCACCCACATGAGACCTTTACTTGTGGCCTGAAAAGCAGCCACAATTAGGATAAAATAACTGCTCCAGTATCCAGGATTCCAAACCCTCTTACCACATTGTGGGAAAATACTCATGACTTATTTGCCCTCTCATCATTTCCCCTCCTCACCACCATGTCTGGCTTTCAACAATACTCTGCTTTATAAAGATAACTTAAAAATTACACATACGATAGTGTCACTCAAATTTATAAATCCTTATAGAACTAAGTTAGGGAAAAGTGTACTAATTTCCTCCAGTCTTCTGCTACCAATTTCCTCATTAGCCTTTTAAGAGTCTGATTAAATCTGTCACCTAACCCCTCTGTCAGAGTCTGCTGTCGGGGGGCGTACTCAAGATCTTGATGTGGAGAAGATTCTTAATTTCCCCCAAAAGCTTTGACATAAAGCTTTATCCATGGTCGGTGAAGATATTTTTGGGAACCCCACATGGTTGAAGTAGGAACCAAATGGTTAAGGACCTTCCCAGAGGTATTAGCTCAAAAGGGAAATACCTTGGGGGTGGTGAACCGCATTGTCAAGGATGACTATAAAATAGCAATGTCCATCTCTTGAGGAGTCTAAGGGTCGCATTATACCCCTCCTGATGTGACAGAAGGGTACATCTCTAATAGGTAGAGCTTTAAATGGGTATATGGGGACATCTACCCATGAGGTTTTCTAGATTATGATCAGCTTCAACAGTTTCAGAACTAGCAGTTGGAATCTGGTCTCTGAACCCCTTTTATCATTGGTCACGATCTTGCATACGAATCTGTGTCTTCCACAAAATAGTGCCTTGTTGGTCCTATCCTTCAGCTTTAGGTATAACTTGCTGGTATAACTTGCTTGAAAGTGTTCTGAAGGGAAAGGTCATCTCCTCTAGCTTGCAGCAAAATTGGAGGACACATGCAAGCCCTCTTCCAGATCTGAGAGAAACATGGGGCCTCTGGTGGTATCAGTGAAATCAATGGCTGGCAAAAACTGACAGTGTACTACCTGAATTATTTTCAAGCCACCCAAGGCCCTTCCCTGGGTACTGCCATCTTCTTTTTGAAGTACAAAGTCGCACCCAACATTCTCTCCTCCAGCACCCTCCCTTCCCCATGACTCCAACTCACCCCCAACATCACTTCCCTGCCCCATCCCCTCAACTTACCTGCAGGCCCGATCAGGCCTCTGCTCTTCCTCACGTCTTTCTTGGTCACTGCAACGGAAATAGAAAAGGTAATCAGTTTCTATGGCACCAGCCATCTTGTTTAACTTATTTAACAGGAGATTGGGTGTTCACAATGCACACAGAGCCAGATTCCCATGGAAATAAAATAAGGCAAACTATTTGCACAGCTGATGAAGCTGGAGGTGCAAATATCTACCACACTCTCGTTGGGCGGGTATACCAGGGTCGCTGGCGGGCCATTTACGGCTCTGATATGCCCCTGGACGGGAGGGTGATTGTCATAATCAGTACTGGTAAATATCTGGAGCTGAATTACATAATCTTCACTGGGCGATACAAGGTAAGCTATTTCGGCTTGCAGTGCTTAACTCTGTATCTGTGCTATTTTCTTCCAATGGTGTTCTTTGCAAAGAGCAATATTGCTCACATGGTGCTGGAAAATAACATTGGCTACCATGTTCAACTTATTAGAAGTGTTTCTGTTTTTAAATAGGTAGGCAGTAAGAGCACACGTGGACTACGCATTAAAAAACAAATTGCAAGTGTAACATATTAACAGATACAATTTACTGCCATCATGTTCACGATTTCCCTTTTTAACACCACTGGCACAGAATAAGAGAGAAATGCAAGGTATGATTTCCATCTTAATTTACTCCGCCCAGTCGATTTCATATAATTCGACACGTGTTATTGCTGTAAGTGGTGCACATGGATGTTCCACAAGACTGGAAGGATTTTCATTTTTTATTGTAAAGAACCAAAAAACAAAAGGTAAAAGACAAATATTACCAGAGAGATTGTTATTTCGTTTAAGTTCACCACTAGGCAGGGTGGAACTGTGACAACAAAATGGACACCTGCAACAAAATGTCTCACACATTTGCAACCTGTAATTTGTGACTTTTTTTGACACAGGTGTGAGTAGGATTTGGGGCACACTTTTGGGAACATTTATGGCAGGTTGATATTTTATGATATTCCATTCATCACGCACCTGTACACGAGTGTTTCTAGGCATGACAATACAAGGGAGAGGGAAGATAGAGGGAGGACAAGAAAAACAATCTTACTAGGCCTTGTGTCATTCAGATCATGCAAGTGCGACAACGCAAAGTGCAGGGGGAATGGAAGGGGGAAGTGCCAGGGAGAGGGAAGGGGTAAGTGCAATCAGGGAGCATTGCTCTGATAAATTGCAGCCAGGGCAGCACAGCTCTGGATAAGTGCAAGGAGGCAGGGCACTGTAGGGTTACAGTTACCGGCCCTAAGTGTGCAGCAGGCCTGGAGGCAGAGGGAGATTGATCATGGAGGAGCCTGGTAGCCAGTGAGACTCTGAGGGTAGCCAAGCAACCAGTAGGCAAAGCAGAAAGGTAGGTTAGCAGAGGAGAGAGAGAGAGAAAGCAGAGAAGAAAAGGAAGGTCTTGAGCTGCTTCCAGAACTTCAGGTGGTCCGACTTACATTTGGGAGCCCATTCCAGAGGGAGGCACCTGCAGATGAGAGATATCTATGCCCCACTCTCTGCCAGGAGAAGCATCTGACCATCAGAGGGTTTGGGTAAGTTGAGCGAAGGGCCCGAGAAGGTAAGGTATTTTGGAAGAGAGAGTTGGATGCAAAGGGGCCCCAGCCCAAGAAAGCCTTGTGGACAAAGCAGAGTCTTGAACTTAATCCTCGCATCCACCGGAAGCCAGTGGAGAGATTTCACATCTGGAGAGATATGGTCCCTGGACTTGAGGCCAAGGACAAGTCTTGCAGTCCTGTTCTGGATTAGTTGCAGAGAGCAGAGAGTAGAGGAAGTCAGATTATGAAAGAGGCTGTTGCAGTAGTCCAGCCAGGGAGAACCTAGTCTCTGGAGACAGTCAGCTTCTGGGGGAAAGTGAGAAAGGGAAGAATACCTCTACGAGGTGCAGCTGGTAGTGGGCCTTCTTGGCAAGATCTGTGATGTGAGGAGAGAAGTAGAGAGTGGAGTCGAAGATGACACCAAGGTATTGTCCCTCCCAGGAAGGTGAAGGAAGATGGCCCAAGAAGGAAGGTCAGAGTGAGAGAGGGAAAGCTGGAGCATGGGTTACAATGAGAAGGATCTCAGTCTTACTGGCATTAAGGCAGAGATCGTTGGAGGTGCACCAAACTTGAATCGCGGATAGACAGTTAGGAATGAGCGAGAGAGGAGAGGAAGCTGAGGGGAGCCGGAAAGAGAGCTGAGTGACATCCGCATAACACTGAAAGTTAGAGGAGAAGGTTTAGATAAGGTGGGCCAAAGGGGCCAAGTAGACATTGAAGAGCCAGGGAGATCGGTCCATTATGAAGGAGGTCAACCAATCCAGGGCCTGATCCGTGATGCAGGTTCTAACAGAGTCGATTTTGATATGATATGAAATTTATAACACGCCTGTACACAAGTGTTTCTAGGAGCGACATGACAAGGAGGGGGAAACAAAGTGAGGGCAAAACAATGATCTTACTAGGCCTTGTGTCATTCATATCGTGCAAGAGAAGAGAATCGGAGAAGTGCTGGGGGGAGGGGAAGGGAGAAGAGCAGGTAACTCAATAGGTGCAGCCAGAGAGTGGCTCATAAGTGTGGAGAGAAGGGACTGTATGGTTGCAGGTACAGACCCTTAAGTGCTAAGGGTGCCCAAAGGCAGTGCAAGGGCAACTGGACATGCAGGAGCCTGGGCCTGAGTTCAGGGGGTATCCTGGTGACCAGTGCATGGTGCAGTCAGGTACGTCAGCAGGGGAGAGGAAGAGAGAAAGCATAACAACCAGGCTGAAAACAATAAATTGTATAACACTAGGTTGTATGTAGCCATGATAGAGGGTGACCTAACACGTGGTACAGCAAATCTAAGACCTATCCAGCATTGCCGTCCCACAGGTCAGTTCCGTGCATCCCTTACTTTTATCCCAATTGTATTAATGGTGTACCACAATTTTGGATATAGTTATGTCATGTGCATAAACTTTTTAACCCCCACTTTAGGCACTAATAGAGTCCCCCTATCTCTCTTCCAGGGAGACCAATTCCAGGCCCAAGATGAAGGCATCTTGCCGAAACGTCCAAGGACCATTACTCCATACTCAACCTGGTCCTTCCATCCTCCTGATTCAGATCTAGACGTCGACCACGTGTTAGGTCACCCTCTAGCCTGGCTACATACAACCTAGTGTTATACAATTTATTGTTTTCAGCCTGGTTGTTCTGTATTAACTACCTATACTATACATTCACTTGCCACTATAGGTGGTGGTTACACACTGATATTAAAGCACTACTATGTTTTAAGCAATGTATATCTACAAATCAGTTGCTAATTCAGTTACATTGAGGAACTTGTGAAGACGAAAGACTTATTACCCTTAATGTGCTGTACCTTCTGTTTTCTATAAAATCAAAAAATTACAAATGCATGATTTTGAAATGCATCCAACATCAAAATAAAATAAAAGCTGTATGATTTACATCTATTATTGCCTGAATTTCAGAATTTCCAAAGTACTACTATATTTAGAGTGTTCTTGCATGCATGTGACTTAATAAAATAAGTCTAGGTCTACTGCAGTCAATAAGTAGACCACAGAACTTCAGACCTCAGAGCTAACCCCCTTTTATGTATACCTAGTATTCTCAGCCCATAGCTCTGACGTTCTTAGGGCTGTCCCTCTAGTTACCATTACTGACGATTAAGGCAGAGAATGTTGGTGGCACACCATTTCTGAATTGCCACCAGACAGTCTGATATGAGAGAATGAGCAGAGGTGACTGAGGGGAGCCTGAAAGAGAACTGGGTATCATCCGCACAGCACTGAAAATTGGAATGGAAAGTAGTGACGCAGTAGGAGAGAGGTGCCAGGTAGTGGTTGTAAAGCCAGGGAGAGAGGTTAGACTCATGGGGAACACCACATTGATCAGGATGGCATGATTGACTGTGTCAAAATCAGAGGAAAGGTCATGGTGGATGAGGACAGACAGAAACTGGGAATAGGATTAGTGAGCAGACCTTCACTGGTGTTCAGGACAGCAGTTCCCATGCCTGTTGCTGCTCTGAAGCCAGACTGATGGTCATGGAGACAGCCAACAGATTCAGTGTGGAGAGTAAGCTGGGAGATGGCCAGCTTTTCCAGGAGTTTGCCCAGGAAAGGAGTGCTGGAGATCGGGCGATAGTTTGCCAGACAGGTAGTATCGGCAGAAGGCTTTTTAATGAGAGGGTTTGCACAAGGGAGTGCTTGAGGAGAGAGGGGAAAGATCCAGTGGCGAAAGAGTGATTGCAGGAATCGGCCAAGGCTGGAGCAAGGGTGTCAATGTGGTCCTTGGTGGTTCTGGAGGAACACGGAAGCACCTGTTTGGATGACACTTTCATAGATCAGATTTGTCTAGAAACCGCATCAGGTGTAGTCAGGGAGAAAGAGGAGAAAAGAGGAGGAGAGGCAGAGGCCGCCAGAAGGGGCCCAGCAGAGGTAGAGGGAGAGGAGGAGGAGAGAGAGGACAGGGTGTCTTGAGTTTTAGTGGTGAAGTTAGATGCCATAGCCATACAGAGGGCCTGGAAGGGAACAAGAGAGGTGGAGACTGCAGAAGGATTGGTCAGCTCCTTGCAGATTTTAAGGAGCTCAGCCATGTTGTTAGAGACCTCTGAGATGCAGGCTTGGATGTGAACTCTCTTCTTGTAAAGGACAGAGAGTCAGTATTGCCTTTGGATCAGGTGGCAGGCCAGTTTGTCAGAGTATGCACCTGAAGCCCTCCACTTCCTCTCAGCCACCATGCACTTGCGGAGAGGTCGGCGTCAAAGCAAGAGTTGCACTTGGAGGTAGGCTTCAGATGGCAGGTGCAAGGATGTCCAGAGTGTTGTAGATAGAAAGATGCAGGTTAGAGAGGGCTATGTCTGAGTGTGAGTCAGCCGCAGGCATCAGAGGGGCAGCGTAAGTGGCAGCCTACATTGACACACGCTTCATGGGCCGAATGACAGAGAAGGTAGGTGGCAGTTCTGGGGAGGGCTTAGCCAGAGGGACAGAGAGTGTCAGGTGAGAGCAGAGTAGAAAGTGGTCAGTCCAAGAGAGAGGAGTAGTGAGAGGGTTAGAGAGGGGTATGACTAAGGAGATGAGGTCATTCAAGATGTGTCCAACAGAGTGTGTCGGACCAGAGTGTAGAATGGAAAGAGAGAGAGTGTCACAGATGTTGCAGAAGAGCCCAGAGGAAGGATTAGAAGCATCCAGGTGGATGTTGAAGTCTCTGAGGTGGAGAAGTTGAGAGGTTGAAACAAGGAGAGAAGAGGAGATGTTAGCTCACTCAGAGAGGAAGAGGGCAACCTGGCCAGGTGGTCTGTAGATGGTGGCCATAATCAGAGAGAGGCCAGGAGAGATAGAGAGCCTGTAGACCAGGCATCCAAAGGAGGAGTAGCCCTGCATAGAAATTACAGAAGCAGGGACCCACTCCGGAAAGATCAGAGCTACTCCACCTCCGGGTCAGTTGGTTCTCGGTTAGGAGAGGATCTTGTAGACATCAGGGACAAGCGTGTCAAAACACGTGATAGAGCTAGGCATCAACCATGTCTCGGTTAGAGCGAGCACATCCAGATCAAGTTCTTTAAGGAGGTGGCAGATATCAGAGGATTGCTTGACAGCAGATCGAGAGTTAAAAGTGGCGATGTGGAGCAGGTTGCCACATTTGAAAGACTCCTGTGGTGGGGTACAGGCTTGATGGGTGTCCGGTTAAAGCTTTGAATCCATAAGGATGGAATGCCATAGGGTCGAGTCAATTTGACTTAAAACAAAAGGGTTGATTCTTTTTT
This sequence comes from Ambystoma mexicanum, assembly GCF_040938575.1. Lineage (NCBI taxonomy): Eukaryota > Metazoa > Chordata > Amphibia > Caudata > Ambystomatidae > Ambystoma > Ambystoma mexicanum. The sequence continues at coordinate 857,438,401 of NC_090935.1, read as the reverse complement.
TTGTTGACATTTTCTTTTTTGGGTTTCCGTTTTGGAAAAAAAGTGTTTTTTACCACAAAAAAAGGGTTTTGGGGGGGGAACACCCAAATAAAAAAATAAAATAAAAAAAATTCGATCCTTTGGTTTTCGGTCCTTTTGATTCGACCCTTTGGTAATTCGATCCTTTGCATTCGAAACTTTGACCTAGAACCGGCTTGATGTACACCCATCGAAAGTTGTAGAGGGGCCCGGGTGTGGGAAGAGTGGTAGCAGGATGTGGCATAGTAGCCACAGCAGAGGAGGAAGGTGCCAGAGAGGTAGCTTAAAAAGGAGGTGGCAGAGGAGCCTGAGAGGTGCTGATAGGAGTAGCAGGAGAAGGAAGGAAGTTAATAAGATGTGGGAGACATCTATCGAAAAGGCAGAGATTGGGCTGAGGGCTGTGAACCAAGACAGTGCCATTCAGATAGACTTTAAAGATGGTCTTGGAGGAGTGGGAGGAGGCCAAGAGGACCTCCCACCAATTGTCACCATTAATGGGAGAGGAAGAGATAGGAGAGAGGGCCGAGACCATATGGGGGGTCCATATGTCTGGTGAGGGAATGACAAAGAGGATGTTGGTGAGTCTGTCTGGAAGACACACTAGTGTAGGTATCAGTGATAAGGAGACCTGAGTTGGAGACCAGGATATCCCTCTTGAACCTCTTCCTTTCAAACTTATTGAGAGGGATAGGATAGGATAGGAGATAGAGTTGCAGTTGGAGAAGATGGGAGAAACGGAAAGCACCGTAGAGGGTGCAAGGAGGAAAATGGAGGAGGAGGGGGCAAAAGAGAGAAAGGAGAGATGTACATCCCAGCGCCGCACAATGCAGGATGCGCAGAGAGGGGGTCACACAGTAGGGAACACACAGGAGGAGCAGACAGGTGACGCACCACAGTACAGCGGTACCCCCAGAAGGGTGGTGACCTAGAGAGTGGGAGCGATCCTACTGGGACACAGTTCACAGTACAACAGTAACCAGGTAGGAGGTTTTACACCACATAGGGCCAGTTACATTAGTCAAATCTGACCATATGGAAGTTGCACTAAGTCATCAACCTCAAAAACATGGGACAGAACATTTTGCCCACAGTGGCATCCCAGGCTCATTCTTCAGCTACTGCTCTTTTGCCTTGTAAAGCAGTCTGAACCTGCTACGAGACCTATCCCATCAGTTTAATTATTTTCTAAAACAAACACCACCAGGATGTAAAAAATACCTGTATGTCTTTACACTCAGTGTAGAGATTTAAAAATAACAAGGGAAAGCAATAGAGAAGAGTAGGACAGTAGGGTAGGCAGGAACAGGAGACACTCAATAGTACCATTCTTGTCAGTGGACAATATAAACAAGGTTCTTGTGGCAGTAAAAGTAATTTCATTATAGGAGGCATTATTGGTGGCTACAACAGCACAGGCAAGAATAATTGTTGTGTGGTAGTTCTGGCAGAGCAAAACTGAAAATTGATGGCGGGAAGGTTTTGAATGAATCTTAACCACTGGCATTGCTCTGTGCACCCTTCTAGCCCAATGTTATTAAGCAGGTTATGGCATTGCGGAAGACGAATACCGCAAGAAAATCAGGCTTGGCCCCACCCCAAAAAAGGAGCGATCCAGCTGAAACTGCTGGTCATATCTCTTCTGCATGGGACCACAGGCAACCCCAGACATTTTTCAGCCTCAATGGGCATCAACAGTGAAGTACAGCTTGGATATCTAGGGATACCAAGTTAGGACCCATGTCTGGGCAAACTTGCCTGCATGGGGTGACTGTTGCAAACTGTCTTGTGATTGTTGGGAAGACCCCAGACTATTGTTTTACAGCCTGCCATGCCATTGCAGAATTGACCAGACCACCCGCTAGTCAGGCTTGGTCCCACCGAAAAGGGGCATGCTGGCCAAAACTACTTGCTCATATGCCTACTGCAGTAGATCCCAAGCAGGTTTCAGTCTTATTTGGCATCATCAGTGAGATGTTGTTTGGTTTTCTAGGCACCACAATCTCAGGGCACATGACTGGGCTCACCTGTCCCCCCAGGGTCACTATTGGAGAACTGAAAGTTTAGAATTAATCTTCATCATTCACATTTCTCTGAGCACCCCTCCAGACCTTTGTTTTTAAGTGTACTACTGTGACAAAATGCCACCTGGTAAGGGTGGGATAGCCCAAGCTTTTTTGATTTTTATTAATATACATTGATTTGGGTAATTATGCTTATGAAAGGAAGTCTGATAGCTGGACCCTCTTTTGATCAGTGCCTGTTCAAATGATGGTACCCACAAGTGTCTTTGTTGATACAACCTTCTGGTGCCTTCAGCACCAGCTCTGTATTGTTGTTGCAGAGCAGGTTTAAAGTTCAAATGTTCGTTCCTCACCTCTGCTGGAACACGAAGTTCCTGCAAGCAGAGGTGGATTTTTAAATATCTGCACCTCGGATCTAAATTATAAAAAATGTGCAGTCAGTCTGGTGACACATAAATGTGTAAATGTAAGCCTTTTTGAGTTGGTGTGGTGGCTCCTAGAATCACACAGTTTTAAAGACACCGCAATTTGATATCACATTAGTGTCAGCTCTGTGAGCAGGACTGCAGCTATGACAAGACTAATGTGTATTAGAGTCTGGTCTGGTTGTCTTCACTGCAGCCACGTGGAACTATGGCCGGGTGCTGCCCTTTTGGTTCTATTGCAGGAAGATTAACACATTCCCTCAGGGCACGGGAACACTCCCCAGGGATTCTCGGGGGAACCAGTGCTTCAAAGGCAGTTCCGAAATAACAAAGCCACTGTCACAGAAAGGAGAGAGGTGGACTGAGAGAAGGGTCCCACCATCTTGGTTCCTTTTCCTGTCCCCTCCGTTTTCTGCAGGCAAGGTACTCTGAGTGCAATATCATAAGGCATAGAATACTTGTTACAATAAGGCTTGCTTTGGACTAATACCCTATGGCATTTTCCCTTTAAAAGTAGAAGTGCATGCCCTCATGCCTTGATTCATCTTTGGACTCTTAAATGGACACCATCAAACTCACTGGTAGTCTGTTGGAAGTACTGGCTAGTACAAAGTCGTCTGCAATATTGGTGAAGACTGAAGGCAACCAAGGCAGAGGGTAGCTGTAATGCTCACCTGGCTCCCACGGAGGCGCTGGTCTAGTCTGGGTTGCTGTGACCTCTTCTAAGGAGATGCGCAGGGTTCGGAAGACGGTCTGGACCGGGCCCCCAAATCTGGCTTGTCTGGCTCGCAGAAGTATCCTTCTGTAGGCGAAAATAGGGGATTAACTCTCTGCGGGGTAATGCAATCGGCCTCCCACTTTCCCCTCTCACCCTCCTCGAAACCCTTCTGTGATTCCCCGTAGCATCTCACCTTAGGGTCTGGAAGGACGAGCTCTCCATCCTGCTTCTGATGCAGGGGCGCGTTGATATCCAGTTACTTCACTGGATTTTCGGATTGGTGAGAACCAAACTTGCTTGGCTTCCAGGTAAGTTTTTTGATAAGAGGTTCCCCTTGTGTCCATGCATTAATGTACTAATGCTAGTGTCTTTTTCCCCATAGGGGCCGGGGTACGGAATGCCGGTGAACAGGCACCGACCCGAGATGAGAGGTGAAATCCTTGTAGAAATCAGTTAAGTCTTTAATGAGCGTTTTTTGGTAATGTCTTTTTATTCGCTCATTAACGCTGATTTCCTTTTTCCCCTTAGGGGCCGGGGTCCAGAAATGCCAGGATGCGGCGCGGACCCGAAATGAAGAGGGAATGAATTAACAGGTAAGTCTTAATATGGAGATTTAGCTTTCCTTATTCCTTTCTCTCTCTCTCACCTTTTGTTCTTGCCTTTTTCTCCCTGGGTTCAGGGGCGTGACTGCGAATCCGGATGGTCGCTGCTGAACATGGAGGCGCCCTATAAAGGTGAGTGGAAAGCAGCGCTGCAGCGATCGTCGCGATGAGCTTTTAAATAAGTCTTCCTTTTCAGGATTGTCGGCGAGATGTGTCCGGGATGCGGATTTAGCAGGTAAGGACTTTTCCTTCTTCTGTTCTCTTCTTCTCTTCCTTTGCAGGTGATCCAGGATGCTGGCAGGCGTGGCAGAAGTCAGGATGCAGGAGCAGACACGGTGAGCGTCCAGCTGCTAGATGCAGAACAACGCGAAGCACGTGTGGCTGTTCGGGTGGGGTTTAAATAGCCTTGGAAGAAGTTCCAGGTATGTATCCTTCCTCCAATCAGGTATGTATCCTTCCCGGACCACGCCCGGATGGTAAATTAGTCCCACAGGTAAAGTAGTTCCCTTCAGGCCTCAAGGAGGCCGGGATCCTGCAGCATGGTCTGCATTAGGTAAGTGCACCCAAGCACTCCCATAATGAGCCTGGCGCCTATGGCGCCAGGACTGATGTCTTTTATGAGCCTGGCGCCATAGGCGCCAGGATACTGTCCAAAGGGCCCCTACATGGGGTTGCTGGGTCTTTCCTTGGGAACTGGATGTCCGCTTTCGGGGACGCAGGGCTTGAACCGGCTCCCCGGGAGCGGGCATCATGACAGCACTCCCCCCCAAGGCCCCTCCCAAGGTTGTTCCCTCCGGGGGTTTTGGTTTGTCTGGGAAGAGTCGGTGGAATTTCCTGACTAATCGAGGTGCATGCACATGGTCACTGGGTTCCCACGACCTCTCCTGAGGTCCGTACCCCTTCCAATCAATTAGGTAGAACAGTTTTGACCTAAACATTTTTGAGTCTAAAATGTTTTTCACTTCGAATTCGGGCTCCCCATCTATTAGAATAGGTTCTGGAGGTTTGAGTAGTCGGGTTCCGGGTACCACTGGTTTCAGAAGTGACACATGAAAAACAGGGTGAATTCGCATACTAGCTGGTAAATCAAGTTTAACAGCCACTGGCTTAATTATTGCCGTAATAGAATAAGGTCCCAGATATTTCGGGTTAAATGTTCGAGGCCCTTTGAGTGGTAAATGTCTGGTAGCTAACCACACTTGATCCCCAATCTGATACTGAGGTGCTTCACTCCGATGTAGATCAGCATTCTCCTTGTATTTTCTCTTGGTTTGTTGTAAATGCGTAGTTGCCTCTTTGAAGGCTTGGGTAATTGTAGAATGCAGATGTTCTACTGCAGGCATTCAGAGGTTCTGAGGTGAGTCAAGGTTTGAGGTTCGAGGGTGATGCCCAAACAAAGTATAAAAAGGACTGTGGCCAGTTCCAGAGTGTACCGAATTATTATATGCGTATTCGGCTATCCAAAGAATGTCTTTCCAGTTGCTTTCAGATTGCTGTAACATACACCGTAAGTACTGCTCAAGGGTCTGATTTGTCCTCTCGGTCTGACCATCGGTCTGGGGATGGTGACTGGTCGATAATCTTACGTCGATCTGCGCCATTTGACAACATTTGCGCCAGAAGTGGGAGATGAATTGGCTTCCCCGGTCAGAGATTAGTACAGATGGGAATCCATGTAGCCGAACAATATTTTCGAGGAATTCTTTGGCTAGGACAGAAGCTGAAGGTAAACCTTTCAAAGGAATAAAGTGGGCCATTTTGGAAAACAAATCCACAATTACCAGAATAGTATTGTACCCCGAACAAGGAGGCAGGTCCGTAATAAAATCCATTGATAGGGTGTGCCAGGGTGCTGGCGGTATGTTTAGAGGTTGAAGGAGACCGGCTGGTCTTTTCTTTTGACTTTTATTTTGGGCGCAAACACCACAGGACATCACAAAAGATTTAACATCTTTTCGCCAAGAGGGCCACCAAAATTGTCGTTTCACCTTTTCCTCTGTCTTGGCAATACCAGGGTGTCCTTCTATTAATGTATCATGATAACCGGAAATAACTTGTCCATGTAATTCCTTATGTGGCAAGAATAAGCGTCCTTGGAAATAAGGTAAACCATTATCTATGGTAAAGTCTGATCCCTTTTGTATCCAATCCTGTAAGGTTGTAGGGTCCAGGAGTTGTTTCACTCTGGCTTGAATGTCTTCTAGTGTCTGTAACGAAGTCATGCCTAGCATCCTCTGTTCGGGAATTATTGGTACTGGTTCTGAGTTTGTATCAGATTCTCCCATTCCAATTCGGGATAAAGCGTCTGCTTTGCCATTCTTGCAGCCAGGTTGATAGGTAATCACGAAATCAAATTCAGCGAAAAACAAAGCCCATCGGAGCTGCCGTGATGACTGAGCCTTGGCGGTTTTCAAATACTGTAAATTCCGGTGATCAGTGATCACTGTGATGGTATGTCGAGCGCCAAGCAGATAATGCCGCCAGGCTTTAAAAGCGGACTTAATGGCTAACAGTTCTTTGTCAGTGATTGCATAATTAACCTCGGGTGCCGAAAATTTTCTGGACCAAAATGCTACGGGATGCAGTTGGTTGGTTTCGGGATCCCTTTGGGACAGGACAGCTCCCATGGCTAGGCTGGATGCGTCAGTCTCGACGACATAAGGGAGATCTGGACGCGGGTGTTTCAATATAGGTGCGGAGGTAAACTTAGCTTTTAAATCCTGAAAGGCCTGCTCGGCTTCTTCAGACCATTCAAAAAGTTTATTTTTCCTCAAGAGTGCAGTAATGGGTTGTACCACGCGTGAAAATTCCGGGATAAACCTGCGATAGAAATTGGCAAAGCTGAGCATACTTTGAACTCCTTTTACAGAGCTAGGTGATGGCCATTTGAGGATGGCATCCACTTTTCTTGAGTCCATTCGGACTCCTTTGGGTGTCAGGATGAAACCTAGAAACTCGACTTCTGTGGTATGGAAAACACATTTCTCCAATTTAGTAAATAGTTTGTGTTGGCGTAGTTTTTCAAGTACTGCTCTGACGTGTTTTCTGTGATCAGATTCCGAAGAGGAGTACACCAGAATGTCATCGATATATACGACAACACAAACATCGATGAGTTCCCGAAGGACATCATTCATGAAGTATTGGAAGGCAGCCGGCGCGTTACACAATCCGAAAGGCATCACCTGGTACTTAAATAATCCGTATTTAGTACGGAACGCAGTTTTCCATTCGTCGCCTTCTTTAACTCGTACCAGATGATAAACCCCCCGGAGATCTAACTTGGTGTATATGCAAGCGTCCTTCACCTGGTCAAGGAGTTCAGGGATCAGAGGCAGAGGATAACGGTTTTTAACCGTTATCTGATTCAATGCGCGGTAATCGATACAAGTTCTAAGGTCGCCTTCTTTTTTGGGCACAAAGAACAAAGCCGAGGATGCCGGGGACTTTGACGGGCGAATAAAACCATTAGCTAGGTATTGATCCAAATATTGTCTCAAATGCAGGTTCTCAGGTTCGGTAAGGGCATAAATCCTGCTACAAGGGGGTTGTGCACCGGGCACCAGATCGATTTGGCAATCGTACGATCTGTGAGGAGGTAACGTGTTGGCCTGTTCCTTTTGGAAGACGTCCTGAAAGTCTTGGTATTCCGGAGGTAGTTGCATGGAGGCAGAGGTTACAGATGCTAGATTAATCTTCAGGTTTTTTGGGTAGCAGGTTTGTGTACAATCCGGGAAGGTTATTCTCTTAGCTCGCCAATCAATTCGAGGATTATGTGTCTGTAACCAAGGGATTCCAAGAATAACCTGAAACTGTGGAGCCTTGATTACATCAAACACAACACCCTCTCGATGGCCGTCGGGACAATAAGATTCACCTCAGTAGTGGAATGTGTTACCGGTCCAGAGGCAATTTCAGTTCCATCGACTGTGGTGATGACATCTTTGCTGGTTTTAGGACGGAGAGGGAGGTTAATCCTAGAGACCAATTCACGATCCACATAGTTTCCAATAGCCCCACTATCGATGTATGCCTTTATTGCATGCAACCGCTTAGGCTGTTCTGGATCTACGAGAACCATTGGCACAATGAAATGCGAGGTCTGAGAGTTAGTTTTCAAGCTCGGCAAGCGGACCCCTACGCTTGTCAGGCGGAGTCGTTTCCCGAAACAGAGTCTTCATGGTTTTTATCAGCGGCTCCTACCACCTTTCGGGCCGGTTTTGCCAGGCAATCTCGTAGAAAGTGTCCAGAATTCCCACAATAAAGACATAATTTTAACTGCCGCCTCCTTTCACATTCCTTTTGAGTTAAGGGTCCTTTAACCTCTCCAATTTGCATAGGCTCAGAGACATCAACTCCCTTGGGATTAGCATGGGTCTTGACCAACACCCGGGTCTCAAACCTGGACCGATCTGCTTTTCTGTTTTGAAGTCTGTGATCCAATTGGACCACTAAGTCTATATACTCTGTGCATTCTTGGGGCGGATTTACAACTTGGGCCAAGACATCTTTAAGTTCTCTGCGTAGGCCTCGATAAAACAACGTCACTCTTTTATCCTCTGGCCATCCTGTTTCCACAATTAGTCTATTAAAGGTTGCAATATAGGATAGGAGGTCCTGATTGCCCTGTCGCAGGGATAGAAGTTCGTCATCCAGAGCCTGCCCCTGAGAGTGTCGAGCAAATAACCTTTCCGTACTTGCTTGAAACCCTTGAAAATCACGGAGAATCGGGTCATCTTGAGTAACCAGTGGAACTGACCAATCGGCAGCGCAGCCACTGAGATATGACAATACAAAGGCTACCTTGGTCTGATCATTAGGGAAGGCCCCAGGTCTGCATAGGAAGTGCAAACGACACTGATTCATGAATACGGCAAATCGTTTGGGGTCCCCAGCAAAGCGTTCGGGTGGGGCCAGCGGCATGTTTCCGGGTAGATTAATCTGCACAGGGTTACTGGAAACCACAGGAGCAGGGTTCCCTCCGGAACCGGGTAGAGGAGTTTGCCCAGCTTGACCTTGCAGAAGCTGTCTGGCCAGGTCATCAGTTCTTTCCTTTGATATTATTAATTCCCTCCTGAGGGCATTAGTCTCTTAACGAGCGGCATGTACTCCGGCCCGTAATTCCCCCAGTAATTGGGCCAACTGATCAGTCTCAGAAGTTTCCATAGCGCCTGGGTGGAAATTTGTAGGAAGGCTTCGCGTTCTGTAACGCTCACCTGGCTCCCACAGAGGCGCTGGTCTAGTCTGGGTTGCTGTGACCTCTTCTAAGGAGATGCGCAGGGTTCGGAAGACGGTCTGGACCGGGCCCCCAAATCTGGCTTGTCTGGCTCGCAGAAGTATCCTTCTGTAGGCGAAAATAGGGGATTAACTGTCTGCGGGGTAATGCAATCGGCCTCCCACTTTCCCCTCTCACCCTCCTCGAAACCCTTCTGTGATTCCCCGTAGCGTCTCACCTTAGGGTCTGGAAGGACGAGCTCTCCATCCTGCTTCTGATGCAGGGGCGCGTTGATATCCAGTTACTTCACTGGATTTTCGGATTGGTGAGAACCAAACTTGCTTGGCTTCCAGGTAAGTTTTTTGATAAGAGGTTCCCCTTGTGTCCATGCATTAATGTACTAATGCTAGTGTCTTTTTCCCCATAGGGGCCGGGGTGCGGAATGCCGGGGAACAGGCACCGACCCGAGATGAGAGGTGAAATCCTTGTAGAAATCAGGTAAGTCTTTAATGAGCGTTTTTTGGTAATGTCTTTTTATTCGTTCATTAACGCTGATTTCCTTTTTCCCCTTAGGGGCTGGGGTCTGGAAATGCCAGGATGCGGCGCGGACCCGAAATGAAGAGGGAATGAATCAACAAGTAAGTCTTAACATGGAGATTTAGCTTTCCTTATTCCTTTCTCTCTCTCACCTTTTGTTCTTGCCTTTTTCTCCCTAGGTGCTGGGGCGTGACTGCGAATCCAGATGGTCGCTGCTGAACATGGAGGCGCCCTGTAAAGGTGAGTGGAAAGCTGCGCTGCAGCGATCGTCGTGATGAGCTTTTAAATAAGTCTTCCTTTTCAGGATTGTCGGCGAGATGTCTCCGGGATGCGGATTTAGCAGGTAAGGACATTTCCTTCTTCTGTTCTCTTCTTCTCTTCCTTTGCAGGTGATCCAGGATGCTGGCAGGCGTTGCAGAAGTCAGGATGCAGGAGCAGACACGGTGAGCGTCTAGCTGCTAGATGCAGAACAACGTGTATCCTTCCTCCAATCAGGTATGCATCCTTCCCCGACCACGCCCGGATGGTAAATTAGTCCCACAGGTAAAGTAGTTCCCTTCAGGCCTCAAGGAGGCCAGGATCCTGCAGCATGATCTGCATCAGGTAAGTGCACCCAAGCACTCCCATAATGAGCCTTAGGCTACTGTCCAAAGGGCCCCTACATGGGGTTGCTGGGTCTTTCCTTGGGAACTGGATGTCCGCTTTCGGGGATGCAGGGTTTGAACCGGCTCCCCGGGAGCGGGCATCATGACAGTTGCTCCGTCCCCCAGCCCTCCCCAGGAAACAGCGGGGTGACTGCTGTTGATCCAATGCCTGACTGTTGGCTGCACTCTAACCAGGACCATGCTCACTAGCGGTGGAAGGCCAGCAATACTCCCTGGAGTGGGAGTACAGAACAGATGGATTCACTTTTGTTTAGGAGCCCATGGATTGGGATTCTCACCAATACAGAACTCCAAAAGTAGCTTGAATCCTGTTCTGCCACATCAAAACCTTTTTGAGCTGTCTTCACTATTCGTGATGCACTTGGATGTCACAAGAGGACTCATGGTGCTGCTTCTTACACTCTATGCAACTTCAAACCTCTCGCTGCATTTGGAGCCATCCAGATAGCAGCTTGACCTTCTCGAACATCCGGACAACTGGCTCGACATTCGTGGGAAGAACCAGTTCAGGTGCTGACTCAACCTCGTTAAAGCCATTGAACTGGTGATTGCAAATACAGACTCAACTCAGCAGAAGCCATCATCTTGCTGCCAACTGAACTGCTTTCCAACCATTGAAGACATCATCTCACCATCTCAAACATTGACTAGATGCTTTATGAACCTGCTCCATTGAGCCAGCTTGATACCGACTGCCAGAGGGACTGACTCGAAATATATCGATATTGGGTTGACTGCAAGTAAAGAGCCAAGAAGCTCGGCTCAATGCTGTTGAGCCCCGAAAGACAAGAATAAATGTACTGAGAAGAAACCCAGTACCCTAGATCCACGATTGAGACCAAGGTGACTTTTAAGCTTCCCTTCTCTACCTTTTTCTTCAAGAACATTGAACATTGACATTGTTCAGCAATCTGATTGCCTGACCCCTCCTGCTAATCTACCCGCAGTGTCCTTGCACACAAATCTGCATTCTCTGGAGCTCCTGTTCCAATGAGCGGTAATGTAAATGGAAGGTGTAAAAGCCTTTCGTAAGGATTTAATGCCTCTCATGCACGCCACAGCACATTTTCAATCATTTGTATGGTGGAGGAGGGGTGGAACACAACTTGAATTTCCATCGCCTCCCTTCCTCTCCTCCATACACATTTTCCAGCATTTGTTCCGGCATTAATTTTCATTGCGGCACAAATGCTGGTGATCCCTATGGAGTCCTCCTGCTTTATGCACCATACAGCAGGTGCACTCCATAGGGATCCATTGTACACACTGCCTGCCAGCGTGTATGAATACAATGAAACCGGGTTCATTTGTATTTGTGAACACTGCTACCATGCATGCTCCGACAATTAAAGTAAACGCTAGCTGGCATTTGAGCATGTCAGGCAGCGTTTACCCACTTTGCACAGTGGAGTGCAAAAGTGCAGGGAAAAAGGTGGTGTACAAACGTGTACGCCGCCTTTTCCCCTGCACATTTGCACTCTGCTGTGCAAATGACGAATAATTGACAACGGGAGCCGCCTACGTGTATGTCAACACGCAATGGCTCTATATGCTGCCAAATTACACATTTTTATAAAATGAGCTCCTCTGTGTTTTCTTTTACAGAGGTTTTCTTTAGTGTTTTCTGGTTATTTCATAAAATGTTTATTATTCAATTAAAAGTCTGGCATTTTTGTACTGTTGTTGTTTTAGACTGCTACTGTTATCAGCTCACACCCCTCCTGAATGAATAGCTTACACTCGTCCTGCACTACCAAAAGAGGCGAAGGATGTATACCTTTCAGCCTCGCTTGTTTCACCTTTATGATTGGGATCACTGCTGGTAGTAGTAGTGAAGGGCAGAGTAGCCAGTTTTGCGAGTACTCATTTCTGTACTTCTGCGCAGCAGTCGTCATTTCGTCACCGCTACACCTTAACAGAAGGGGAAATAACACATGCAAATCAGGCTTTGTTGGACCCCACCACAAAAGGGGCAAAAAAAGCTCAAACTTCTATTTCCGAGCCCTTCGGCACGAGGCCAGATTGTGGTTTATGGCTCAAGATCTTCACTCATAAAGACTAATATATTGCTAGTATATTGCATTTGTTGTTATATGTATTAAGGGAGTTTTCCTTACTGAATGTAGCAACAGGTTTTTGTACTTTCTGGGAATTCTTTTCTGGTTGACGATGTAAATGGGCACATTTGCAGTCATGTGACCTGTCAATGTTAACAGACTCCAAGGGCCTAATTCAACGTTTTCCTATGGGATTGCGCCATTATAAAACACTTCCATGAATCAGGCCCCAAGGGTTTGCGTTTCACCCAGGGCTATTTAAGACTGTATTTGCTTAATTGTACTTCCCTTCGATTCTCCCGAATCGCACACGCCTTGTCATCCACATCAATACTGAAATGTAGTTCTTATTCACAGTTTCCTTCATCCCAGCTTGTGTGGAACTGCCTACATTGTAGCATGGCTGGCAACTCGGCAGCACCAGAAGCTGCAACATCACCAGCAAAGAAAATAAGAAACGCAAGGCAGGAAAAAAAAAACAGGCAGAAGGCCTTCTGCTGCACATCCGGGGCCAAATTATCTAACATTTGAACGAGCGCTAAAATACTGAGCAAATGCTTATATATTACGGTATGAAGCAAACAGGTGTTGTCAAAATCCATTACCTAAAAATGTTTGTACTAGGGTAGAAAAGATGTTTGTATCCTATAAAGATTGTCATGATACCCAACAAATTTGGAAATAAAACTTTGCTTCATTTTTGCCCCAGTGAATGGAGCTAAAATTTTGAGTTGATGTTGTATTATCTAAAAAGCAAAATAAATGCTAAATGAATTGGCTCAATTTTTGCTTAAGGGCTCAAGTTTGAGAAAATGAGTCGTGGATTCTGTAATTAAATACTGGGAAACATCACGTTTGGTCCCATTTCCCCTGAGTTTCAGGAAAGAGCTGCAGACCCTGCTTTTCAAGGAACACTTTTTCCTTCCCATTACTCCCCGGAGAACACCTCTTTCGCTCTTCTCCTCTCTCCCCTTGTTCTTCCTGTCGACCTCTCCCTAACCTCTCCCCACTCTTTGTACAATACTTGGTTGCTTGCTACGGTAGCTAGGCTCACTGTATTTAAATCCAGTACATACATTCAATAAAAATAATATCAGGAGACTAAAGAATGAGCAGCTGGAGCCAGCAAAGTGTGATGGCGCAATAGCTGATGCCAATAGAATTCATTCTTGTAGACACAACCCATTGCATATAAATGAAACAGACAAATGGCTTCTTAATACAGTCTGTCATGCTCCAGAGATTATGTGACAGCTGAGTCCTGCACTGCAGCTGCCACACCCATTGCCAAGCTCAGGGTCCTCGTCTTCTTGGCACAGGGTCGCACTGAGGAATGCAGTTGTCTCGGGCACCAATGAAAACGTGTTCCACCGTTGCAAATGGAAATTCATTCCTTTTGTGACAGACTGAATAGTACCCAACGGAGAATATTTTGATAAAATGTGATGCAAATTGTGCAATTTAAAGAATATTTATTCAGCAACAATGATCAAAACTAAGAGCCGCATGGTGAAGTAACTCATCAAATTGGCTCACATTGGCCACAAAAGTGACCCACTTTGACCAAAAAAACTGGCACGGACTAACATTTTGCATTTTTGGTTCGGGTATTGCCATATAGGCCTGTCCGAGCCTGTCTATGAACATGTATGGCCAATATTTTGGAGGTGATTTTGTGGGCACCAAAGTAACGGTGCACACGCAATGTTGCACCTGGTGTCCGATGTGAGACTGATTGTCTCATTAAAGGGGTAGTTTGCTCAAAAATGTTACTGTCCCAGTCGATCGGGCATGTGTTTTCGATCGTATATTGATCCATCTTAAAAAACAATCCTATGCACCTTAATTTTGTTTTTTTCTCACTTTTATACCGTCAAAAATGCCTGCCTGGGTACCACCATCTTGTGGATATCTTATCCGTTGATCCATCGCCCTAAGTTCAAGTGCCCTTGCTGCACTAAATCATATCACCCGCCCCTCAAACTGACATCACTATACGCTTAGGCCCCTGTTTGCTCCGCCAATGCACGTCTCATGTGAACGTCCTCGGTGCACTATCTATTGATGTATCTCCATGGAAATGCCAAGACGCCTCTTTGCTCACGATTGTAAACAAGCCTTTCTGATTACACAGCGTTGGAGTTTCTTTCGTGTCCGTGGATTTCTTTTCGAGTCTTCCTGATTTGTTTGAGCTCTGGTCAGCTATCTGCCAAGTACTCCACACATTTACAGCGGGTACTTATGCTGCCATAAAATAATTAACTCATTAGTCACTTTTTATTTAGTCAGCTTATATTATGTACAACTGTCTTCGCCTAACCATATTTTAATTATAATTTAACATGGCATGGTTTTTATATGTGTACTTGAGAATTTATTTTAATGTTTTCCCGATTATTCTTGTCTTTGCACAATTGGTTTTCTAACATGGCCGTTTTTTTGCTTGTTTTTCATTAACATTGAATTTTCTTGGGAAACCTCAGTATGTTAATGTATACAAACCAAAACATTTCTTTTTATCTCACTGTTGATTCTACACTTTTTCAATATTCAGGAACTATGTCCAATATTAAGCCCTACATGTATGTGCCGGAATAATTAGAAGAGGAAATCTGTGAATGAGAAAAAAGTCGAGACCATGGTGAATCAGATGCTAGTTGTGACTATCAATCACTGGAGCCTGAACCCAGTCACATGGAGGCTGTTTCCACCTGCTGTACCTGCTAACAGAGTGAGGTCATGCCAAGTGTGTTGGGGAATTGCTGTTGCTGAGGAAACTCCAGCTGCTTGGCCTACATTGCTGAAGAAGAGAAACCACCACTATGTGTTACCGAGCTGCATGACTACCTTTCCAGCCTGTTTTACAAGATCTGTATTGCGAATGCTGATGGTCCTTATGCATGAACTTCGATCTACAGATTGCCTGTGTAATCCAAGTAACAAGTATGTTAACTCAATATATGGTGTGTGTTTGATAACCAAGACGGCTAACATTTCATGTTGTTCCCCCATATCATTGTAACTTCTATGGGTCAGTGATGAAAGCATTTTAATTTACATTGAAAGATTATTTTTCTAATCTCAAACCCTAATATTCAGCTTTACCATCAACGTCCGAACAATTACATTTCTTTCACTTGGAAGTACAAAAGAAATTTGCCACCAGCTCCCCAACTGTTTTTTTATCGAATAGGTGTTCACAGTTTCAATTGATCCCCACTTGACATCCCAAGCGCTTAGTGCTTTCAATGAAAATGTACTATTTAATGTCTCACAATGCCTTACATTTAAAAAGGCATTTGCAACATAATACATTATGGGGCCAATTCATAGAATTCGGCGCACAAGTGGCGCATGCGGCTGGCGCACAGTGTGCGCATGCGAATCCCTGCGCCAGCCGCGTGCGCCAAAACCCATTTCCGCGCACAGCGTATTCATGGATTCCAGCCACCAAAACCAGCCGTGACGCATAGTGGCGCAGCGACCTTACAGCAGCGCCAGTTACGCCCCCAAGAACGCCTTCCGCGCAGGGAAAAGCCATCAAAATCCCCAATCCAGCGCAAAGGGCTGCGCTAACCCTGTACCAGCACGGCAAGCGGGCTACGTGTATTCCAGGGGTTCACGTGAAGTCACTCACGCGATCGGGCCTGGGGGAGCGGGCTACGTGTATTTCAGGGGTTCGCGTGAACTTTTTCACGCGATCGGGCCTGGGGGAGCGTGCTACGTGTATTTCAGGGGTTCGCGTGAACTTTTTCACGCAATCGGGCCTGGGGGAGCGGTCTACGTATATTTCAGGGGTTCGCGTGAACTTATTCACGCGATCGGGCCTGGGGGAGTGGGCTACGTGTATTTCAGGGGTTCGCGTGAACTGATTCACGCGATCGGGCCTGGGGGAGCGTGCTACGTGTATTTCAGGGGTTCGCGTGAACTTCTTCACGCGATCGGGCCTGGGGGAGCGTGCTACGTGTATTTCAGGGGTTCGCGTGAAGTTCCACACGCGAATAGCCTGGGCGCGTGTATTTCAGGGGTGCGCGTGAAGTTCCACACGCGATTTCAGCAGGGTACGTGTATTTCAGGGGTGCGCGAGAAATTCTACACGCGAATAGCCTGGGCGCGTGTATTTCAGGGGTGCGCGAGAAATTCTACACGCGATTTCAGCAGGGTACGTGTATTTCAGGGGTGCGTGAGAAATTCTACACGCGATTGGCCTGGGTACGTGGATTTCAGGGGTGCGCGAGAAATTCTACACGCGAATAGCCTGGGCGCGTGTATTTCAGGGGTGCGCGAGAAATTCTACACGCGAATAGCCTGGGCGCGTGTATTTCAGGGGTGCGCGAGAAATTCTACACGCGATTTCAGCAGGGTACGTGTATTTCAGGGGTGCGCGAGAAATTCTACACGCGATTGGCCTGGGTACGTGGATTTCCGGGGTGCGCGAGAAATTCTACACGCGATTGGGCCTGTGCGAGTGGGGCAGTGTATTACGTGGGTGTGCGGGAAGTTGAAGAGGTGAATTGCCAGTGTGGGTCCTCCCAGGTCTCCCCTCTACCCCCTCCACGACCTCTGCAGGCAGCCCACACCACAGGGGACTACCCTGCACACCTGGTCATGTCCCGCAGGCAGCACATCCACCATGGGCATGCCCCCCAGCCAAGCCACATGTCCCCTTGCACCCCCACCCCCCAGCAGGCCCCCACTCATGTCCCCTTGCACCCCCACCCCCCAGCAGGCCCCCACTCATGTCCCCCTGCACCCCCACCCCCCAGCACTGTGGGGCACCTGCCAGCAGGCCCCCAACCATGTCCCCTTGCACCCCCACCCCCCAGCACTGTGGGGCACCTGCCAGCAGGCCCCCAACCATATCCCCTTGCACCCCCACCCCCCAGCACTGTGGGGCACCTGCCAGCAGGCCCCCAACCATGTCCCCTTGCACCCCCACCCCCCAGCAGGCCCCCACTCATGTCCCCTTGCACCCCCACCCCGCAGCACTGTGGGGCACCTGCCAGCAGGCCCCCAACCATGTCCCACTCATGTCCCCTTGCACCCCCACCCCCCAGCAGGCCCCCACTCATGTCCCCCTGCACCCCCACCCCCCAGCACTGTGGGGCACCTGCCAGCAGGCCCCCAACCATATCCCCTTGCACCCCCACCCCACAGCACTGTGGGGCACCTGCCAGCAGGCCCCCAACCATATCCCCTTGCACCCCCACCCCCCAGCACTGTGGGGCACCTGCCAGCAGGCCCCAACCATGTCCCACTCATGTCCCCCTGCACCCTCACCCCCAGCACTGTGGGGCACCTGCCAGCAGGCCCCCACTCATGTCCCCCTGCACCCCCACCCCCCAGCAGGCCCCCACTCATGTCCCCTTGCACCCCCACCCCCCAGCACTGTGGGGCACCTACCAGCAGGCCCCCAACCATGTCCCACTCATGTCCCCCTGCACCCCCTCCCCCCAGCACTGTGGGGCACCTGCCAGCAGGCCCCCAACCATGTCCCACTCATGTCCCCCTGCACCCCCACCCCCCAGCACTGTGGGGCACCTGCCAGCAGGCCCCCAACCATGTCCCACTCATGTCCCCCTGCACCCCCACCCCCCAGCACTGTGGGGCACCTGCCAGCAGGCCCCCAACCATGTCCCACTCATGTCCCCTTGCACCCCCACCCCCCAGCAGGCCCCCACTCATGTCCCCCTGCCCCCAGGTCCTGACGAAACGCAATCATGGCAGTAATGGCCAGCATACCCAGCACAAACACCCAGCCAAGGATTGCATCCACCCACATAGTAGATGCAATTACATGATACAACCCCAATGGCAAGTATGTAAATGAACACATGTCCGTCACACACACATACACAATGGGTGCAAGTGAATGTCAAAACCCATATCATGACATGTATGAAACCAATGAGAAAATACCACAAATGTAAGTTATAAATATATGTATTAAAGATGAAAATGAAGTTAAGAAATAAAACACACAACAATGGGGATGACAAAACTAATGGTCCATGTCCGAGAACTAATAGAAAAAACCAAAAAACAAAGGAATCCAAAAACTAATGTAGTCCAAAGAAAAATAATGGGGGGAAAAAATAAGGAAAAACCATTGCCTCATGGTGAACTGAAATATAAATCCAACAAATGTTTTCCAAACATCAAACTATGTACAAGAATATCCCAGGGTCCATGAGCCCAACACCATAAATGAAACCTACTACTACTAACTAATGAAAAAAATATATACAGAAAAGTGGCCATTGTCCGAGCGGTCCAAAAAAAACTTAAAAAATAAAGGAAACCTAACACTAACTAACTAAAGAACTATATACAATGGCAGCGGGCAAGTCCTGCGGCTCACTCTGTGATGTTGCCGGCCAGGGCATCATCGAACTCCATGTCGATGTCCCGGAGGCGGGACTCTGTCCTGGCCCCGAGGTCTCGCAGGGACAACCCCGTGTCCACCTAAAACTCCCTGCGAGCTTCCTCGAGGCACTCAGCCCGCCTCAACGCCCGACGCATGGAGAACTCCGCCCTGACCATGGTGAGCCGCTCCTCTTCCGCCCGCTGCCGCTCCGCACCTATCCGCTGGACCAACTGCTCCCACACGGAAGACACTGCCATCCCAGGGTTCACCTGCCCTCCGGCCGATGCCTGCCCCTCTGATCTTGATGGCCCCGAGCCATGATGCCTCCCACGTCGAGCCTGCTGCTGCCTCCGACGCCACTGCCTCTGCCAGCACGACGGCATCCAGGCTGATGGAATCCACCGATGCCGTCGTGCACGTGCCCTGCCAGATGATGCCGGCACATCCTCCATCTGCAGGGGGACAGTTGCTGGTGTGTCCACCCCTGCTGGACCTTCGACTCCCGACTGTGGCAGGGATGGGGTCCCCACCGAGCTGGCTGCGTTGGTCGGGGCAGGTCCACAGGGGGCCCTGGTGGCATCTCGGCCGGAAGACGGCATGGAGCACGACTGGCGCATAGCCCCCACAGAGGAGGAGAGGGTTGCCAGAAGGCCACACACATGTAGGAAACCCCCGACCATGGCGGCTCCCAAATGGTTCACGTACGCACGGTGCTCTTCGTGATGATGTGCATGCTCCTCCCGGGAAGCATGCACCTCATCACGAATGCCAGCCGTGCGCAACGCGACACCAATCAGGACCCTCTCCACACGGCCAGGGGTCCCCTCGTCCGCAGGTAGAGGAGTGTCAGATGACATGGACATCTCCCCTACCTGCGGCCGGGCCTGGGATGGGGCATCCCTGCTGGTGCATGGTGGTGCAGTCACAATGTCAGGGACAGTGACATGCACAGGCACCTCCACGGCGACCTGTGCTGCCTACTGCCCCTGGCCCTGGACTGCACCACTTGCACCAGCGGGGATGCCCCCACCAGGCCCCATGTGTGGCTCAGTAGCGGCCTCCTCCCCCTCTGTGGAAACCACCAACCTGGATGTCTCCACGCCGTCTTCCGCCGGTGCAAGCCCCTGTGGGGGCTCACCCACCTCTTCCGCTGCAGCCGTGGCGGCATCCCCGCCGCTCTGCTCCACAGCGCCTTCTCCGCCCTCTTCTTCACTTGCCACTGTGTAGAGGGAGACATAGAACACAAGCATCAGGGTACTGTACAATGGTCCCCTAGACAGGAAGCAACAGCAGATGAGTGGCACTGTCATACATCACTTCCATCATGTCCCTCCACAACACATGGGTCAGTGCAGGCAAAACACATACAGTAACAGGCATGGGGCAGGCCATGGACATTGGCATACATGACCAAGGGACTCATGGTTCATACAATGTTGGTTTTAAACTCACATGCATCATGGGTCTTGCCATCACATGCACACACCTCACCGTAGTTCCATCCATCTGGCCTCGTGCACCACAGACGCAGTGGATACAAGGATGACTAGGCTGCATCAGTGAATCTGAACATTGTCACAGACATGTGTCATGCATCCATGGCATTTACAAGTCACAGACACGCAGGTCAGACACACACACATGGACACCATACGTGTACATGGGACCAGCACCCATCCCTCACCCCCACCCATGTCCAGGAACAGAGACTGCCATGCTTCCATGTGTCCATTCCGCACAGAGCCCCCCATGTTGCAATAGAACACATCACTGTACTCACATGCCTGACCATGATGTCCCTGCACACACACATACGTACATGGCCTATGTCACACATACAGGCAGGTATCAGACAACCAGCACACTGCAACATGCCCTGTCTCACACAGCAATGCTTGGCCACTTACCGGCCAACTCCAGATGGGTCTGCCTCCGAAGGATCTGGGCGTGGAGCGCTGGGTCTACGCGTTCCAGGACCCTCATCTGGATGTCACTCAGGCGTGCCCGGCCCCCCTCCGCGAGGCGCCGGGCCTTATTGAGGGTCCTGGCCCTCAAGTCCTCCCAGCGCTTCTTGATGTGCTTGATGTCGCGGGTTGCCACCCCCTCCGCGTTGATGGCAACCACTACATCGTCCCAGATCCTCTCCCGTCCTTCCTTGTTGGCGCATGGTCTTCCGAAGAGGGCATCATAATGCCCCAGGACATGCTCCACCAGGACACCAACTTCCTTCTCACTGAAGCTGGTGGCCCTCTGCCTCTCTGGCTGGGGGTCGCCACTGGTCTCAGATGGTGCTTGCCCCGACATGGCGACCCCCGAGGCAGGCGTGGGTGGGCAACTGGGTCCTGGGGCTGGGCTGTGGAGCGATGGTATCCCAGTCGGGAGTCTACTGTTCCAGCAGGGGTGGACACAGCAACTGGACCCCTGCAGATGGCTGATGTGCAGGCACCAAATGGCAGGGCACGGTGGCAGCAGGCAGGCAGGCAGGCAGGCAGGCAGCAGCAGATGGCACGTGGGAGGCTGCTCGGGGCACTGGGGGGGCAGTGATTCGGCCTTCTGGGCAGGAGCGTGGTCTTCCGTGTGTATTCGCGTGGCCAGCTTGATACGGAGTGATTTGGCACGTGAAAAATCTGCACGTCAGCGTGTAATTCGAGGAAAGGCCCTTAGCGCGTAAGCGCGTCTGCACGCATACGCATTTTCATTGGACCAAAGGCCCTCAGCGCGTGAGCGCGTCTGTGACGTGACGTGCGAGGGTGTATCCCTCATTGCACGTGATGACAGAACACACGTGGATTTCAACCAATCGCGTGTGAAAGTTCACGGCACCCCGGAACACACGTACCCAGGCTAATCGCGTGTAGGATTTCTCGCGCACCCCTGTAATACACGTACCCAGGCCAATCGAGTGTAGAATTTCTCGCGCACCCCCGGAATACACGTACCCAGCCCATTCGCGTGTAGATTTTCTCGCGCACCCTGTAATACACGTACCCAGGCCAATCGCGTGTAGAATTTCTCGCGCACCCCTGTAATACACGTACCCAGCCCAATCGCGTGTGGAACTACCCGCGCACCCGGAAACACACGTACCCAGCCCAATCGCGTGTAGATTTTCTCGCGCACCCCTGTAATACACGTACCCAGCCCAATCGCGTGTACGCTCGCTCTCCTCCATTCACACGCGATGACACCCGAATACGGGAAACACGTGCTCGGCAAAAGACGTGCACAGGCGTCAACGAGTCCGCCCACACGGAGGCGTCCCGCGGACAGCATAAAAGTGCGCGCAAACAACAAACGCTTATATACAGCGACGATGAATGCCCCATTTGTTGCTGCACTGATCGTGGGACACCGCAGGAGGAGGAGAATAGCCAGGGCACGCATTTTTGCACCACGGACAAGCCTTTTTGGGATGCCTGACGACCAGGTCTACGGCAGGTATGGGTTTCCACCCCATATCATCCTAGACCTGGTCAGGGAGTGGGAAGATGACCTCACATCCCCCACCCTTTGCTTCCAAGCATTGAGCCCCTTGGAGAAGGTGCTCAATGTCTTGCATTTTTTGGCCACTGGGTCGTTTCAGCGGACCACTGCCATAGTGGGGGGGGTCTCACAGGCCACGCAGTCACGCTGCCTACACCAGGTACTGGCAATCATGACAGCGCACCCCTCAGTCCGCACGCACATATACATGCCCAGAACACCCGCAGAAAGGCAGGCCGTTGTCCTGGATTTTTACAGGGTGGCACACTTCCCCAAAGTGCTCGGTGCCATAGATTGCACCCATGTGGCCCTACGTCCACCTAGGGCCACTGAGCACATCTACCGAAACCGCAAGCACTGGCATTCCATCAATGTACAGGTGGTATGCGATGCAAAGGGAATCATCACCTCTGTCTATGCAAACTACCCTGGCTCCACCCATGACAGTTTCATATACAGAATGTCCGCCCTGAGCCGGGCCCTGGAAGCTGGGCAGCATGGCGACACATTGCTCTTAGGTGAGTACAAATGCCCTTGCACATGCATGCAAGTCACACACAGACAAATATCCAAACCCTAATAATCTCAATTATTATCACCTCCCCAGGGGACAGTGCCTACCCTCTGAGCAAACACATGATGACGCCAATCCGGAACCCCACCACACCACCCCAGGTAAGATACAACACTGCCCATATTGCAACCAGGGGCATAGTGGAGCGCACATTCGGAGTGCTCAAGTCACGTTTCCGCTCCCTTGACCGCTCTGGTGGGCAACTACTCTATGCACCACCAGTAGTGTGCAGGATCATTGTGGCAGCATGTGTCCTGCACAATGTTGCAACACGGCAGGGCGTCCCGGTGGACATGGTGGTGCCCCCACATCCCCAACCACAGGCACAGGCGCTGCCCATGGGAGGGGACAGGGCACGTGGCGAGGAAGCCCGGACCCAGCTTGTGGCCACATTTTTCACCTAAACTCCCACCCCTGCGGAGTGCACACAGGCCTGGCACATACCAGGTGACAATCGATGATGACAAAGTGACAGTCAACTGTCACAACCCTACCACCCTGAGATAGTTGCCATGGAAGTGCCACATCGTCTGCATCCCTAGCTACTTAAACACAAGCTATCCTGTGCAACCAAAATGCACACATATGACATGTGAGATGACATGGGCCATACACAAGTATTCCAAGGCGCAATGAGGCAGGGGGGGGGGGAACAAGGGAACACAGAGAACGGTACTACTAGGCCAGGTGTCATTGAGATTGTGCAAGTGCAGGGGTAGGGGGAAGGGAAAAGTGCAAGGGGAAGGGTGGGGGGGAGTCCAGTACAGGGGAAGTAGGCCAAAAAAATAATACATAGGTCGCCTGGTGGCAACTGCAAAGGTAAGTGCAGACAAGTGCTGGGAAGGGAAGGCTGTAGGGATAGAGAGACAGTACTGCAGTGCAGGGGTTGCCAGGGTGGCAGTGCAAGTGGACAGTGGCTGGGCCAGGGACCGAGGTTGGTGAGAGTGTCCCAGTAGGAGCTCCTGTGCAGTTCCAGTGAAGAATTCTGCAAGGGAGAGGCAGAGAGTAAGCAGAAGCAAAGAGGAAGGTCTTGAGGTGCTTCCAGAACTGGAGATGGTTCCCCTCAAGTTCAAGTCAGGCAGGAAGTCTGTTCCAGGGGGAGGGCCCTGCTGCGGAGAGAAACCTACCCCCAGCTAGTTGCTCTGAGAAGCGGATGACCTGGACATGCAAGGTGTGCATCACACACACCTGCAAAACAGGCCATGGCCATCACTGTCATGTCAGTCAAACCCTCCCAAACATCAACATGACATGGCAAGCAATACCCATACACCGACGCAGTAACGATAAGGTACACATTGCCATGTCCTAAATGTACAGTGGCATCAGACAATGATGCCTGACCCGGAATCAGATGAAATGACAGACCAACAAAATGTCCCACCCAAAATAAGTTGTTTCCAAATGCATTGCAACAGTCGTAGACGTAACATCACAATGAATGCCTGTCTATATGCACATTATGCATTGCAAAATCAACACTGCAGCTCATGTGTGCAGTGTCCCACTCCTGCATCACACTGCTCAGCGCAAAGCACAGTGAACAGCCATTGCGTGTGATGCACACCCTGAGCATCACATCTAAGTGACAGACTACATCAAACATCAAATTAGGCATGTACTGGAACCATAATCGGTCACAGAACATGTGCTGCCGGGACACAGTGGGCACCAGAAGGCAAACAGTGTACACGTGGATATGCAAGGGTGGGAGTACATGCAGTGCATCCGAGTGCAAGTCTGTTGTTCTGCAGGGACATACACTCCACATATGCATGTGCACTCAAGTGACCATCAGTGTTCCCTACACATCACATGTGAACATCCACCATGTGTACACCCCAGCATGTCAAACCACAACTATCCCCTCGCACCTGAAAGGAAAACACAACACATGAACAGGCATTGATCAGCAGAATACAACATGTACATAGGACAACAACATTACAATGTCAGAGTTCCCATCACACTGCAGGGCAATGCAACTATCAACAACAACCCCCCCCTCCCGCGCAAATGACCATGGCCCACTGAACAACTGCACCTGGGTCATGGAGCCTCCAACCCTCATTTCCACCCGGCCACAGGATCACCTTTACCCTTCGTGTCCATCTCCCACCTTGTGTGTAAAAAGATGCCTGAACCCTCAGAATCCACAACCATTTCCAAAATCACAAAATCCAAGGCATGAAAACGAACCCAAACACCCTCCAGTAGATGACTTGACGTAGCAGTACCTCACAAACGCCAAGTACTACCACAATGAGTTTAACAAAGGTAGCGGGCGCCCCTCTCTCGCAAGAACAGACATGATAACCTGTTCAGTGGTTATTAACCACTTGAGAGGAACTTGGGGTTGGTCACCCTAGGTTACCTGGGGGCAACCAGACGTGGACTCCCTGCTCACTGTGCTTAGAGATGCTCAGCTTCACCTCACTGATGATGCCCAACAAGGCTGAAACACGTGTATGGGGTTGCTGATGGTACTCTTGTTCAGAGAGGAATTGCCATAGCATTTCGGTGCTGGACTGCCCTTGTGGGCAGGACAAAGACTGATATGCAAATGGATATTTCCCATCTGTGAAGGTACAGTGAGCAAAAAGCAATGGCTGCGAACTCTCAATGTGGTTAATAACCACTGAACAGGTTATCATGCCTTGTTCTTTCGAGAGAGGGGCGCCTGCTACCCTTTTTTGTATTTATGAAAGGAACTTGGGGTTGGTCACCCTAGGTTACCTGGGGGCAACCAGACGTGGACTCCCTGCTCACTGTGCTTAGAGAGGCTCAGCTTCACCTCACTGATGATGCCCAACAAGGCTGAAACACGTGTATGGGGTTGCTGATGGTACTCTTGTTCAGAGAGGAATTGCCATAGCATTTCGGTGCTGGACTGCCCTTGTGGGCGGGACAAAGACTGATATGCAAATGGATATTTCCCATCTGTGAAGGTACAGTGAGCAAAAAGCAATGGCTGCGAACTCTCAATGTGGTTAATAACCACTGAACAGGTTATCATGCCTTGTTCTTTCGAGAGAGGGGCGCCTGCTACCTTTTTTGTATTTATGAAAGGAACTTGGGGTTGGTCACCCTAGGTTACCTGGGGGCAACCAGACGTGGACTCCCTGCTCACTGTGCTTAGAGAGGCTCAGCTTCACCTCACTGATGATGCCCAACAAGGCTGAAACACGTGTATGGGGTTGCTGATGGTACTCTTGTTCAGAGAGGAATTGCCATAGCATTTCGGTGCTGGACTGCCCTTGTGGGCGGGACAAAGACTGATATGCAAATGGATATTTCCCATCTGTGAAGGTACAGTGAGCAAAAAGCAATGGCTGCGAACTCTCAATGTGGTTAATAACCACTGAACAGGTTATCATGCCTTGTTCTTTCGAGAGAGGGGCGCCTGCTACCTTTTTTGTATTTATGAAAGGAACTTGGGGTTGGTCACCCTAGGTTACCTGGGGGCAACCAGACGTGGACTCCCTGCTCACTGTGCTTAGAGAGGCTCAGCTTCACCTCACTGATGATGCCCAACAAGGCTGAAACACGTGTATGGGGTTGCTGATGGTACTCTTGTTCAGAGAGGAATTGCCATAGCATTTCGGTGCTGGACTGCCCTTGTGGGCGGGACAAAGACTGATATGCAAATGGATATTTCCCATCTGTGAAGGTACAGTGAGCAAAAAGCAATGGCTGCGAACTCTCAATGTGGTTAATAACCACTGAACAGGTTATCATGCCTTGTTCTTTCGAGAGAGGGGCGCCTGCTACCTTTTTTGTATTTATGAAAGGAACTTGGGGTTGGTCACCCTAGGTTACCTGGGGGCAACCAGACGTGGACTCCCTGCTCACTGTGCTTAGAGAGGCTCAGCTTCACCTCACTGATGATGCCCAACAAGGCTGAAACACGTGTATGGGGTTGCTGATGGTACTCTTGTTCAGAGAGGAATTGCCATAGCATTTCGGTGCTGGACTGCCCTTGTGGGCGGGACAAAGACTGATATGCAAATGGATATTTCCCATCTGTGAAGGTACAGTGAGCAAAAAGCAATGGCTGCGAACTCTCAATGTGGTTAATAACCACTGAACAGGTTATCATGCCTTGTTCTTTCGAGAGAGGGGCGCCTGCTACCTTTTTTGTATTTATGAAAGGAACTTGGGGTTGGTCACCCTAGGTTACCTGGGGGCAACCAGACAGGGACTCCCTGCTCACTGTGCTTAGAGAGGCTCAGCTTCACCTCACTGATGATGCCCAACAAGGCTGAAACACGTGTATGGGGTTGCTGATGGTACTCTTGTTCAGAGAGGAATTGCCATAGCATTTCGGTGCTGGACTGCCCTTGTGGGCGGGACAAAGACTGATATGCAAATGGATATTTCCCATCTGTGAAGGTACAGTGAGCAAAAAGCAATGGCTGCGAACTCTCAATGTGGTTAATAACCACTGAACAGGTTATCATGCCTTGTTCTTTCGAGAGAGGGGCGCCTGCTACCTTTTTTGTATTTATGAAAGGAACTTGGGGTTGGTCACCCTAGGTTACCTGGGGGCAACCAGACGTGGACTCCCTGCTCACTGTGCTTAGAGAGGCTCAGCTTCACCTCACTGATGATGCCCAACAAGGCTGAAACACGTGTATGGGGTTGCTGATGGTACTCTTGTTCAGAGAGGAATT
Source organism: Ambystoma mexicanum (assembly GCF_040938575.1). NCBI lineage: Eukaryota > Metazoa > Chordata > Amphibia > Caudata > Ambystomatidae > Ambystoma > Ambystoma mexicanum. Next base: position 857,411,046 of record NC_090935.1, on the reverse strand, counting down.
GCCATAGCATTTCGGTGCTGGACTGCCCTTGTGGGCGGGACAAAGACTGATATGCAAATGGATATTTCCCATCTGTGAAGGTACAGTGAGCAAAAAGCAATGGCTGCGAACTCTCAATGTGGTTAATAACCACTGAACAGGTTATCATGCCTTGTTCTTTCGAGAGAGGGGCGCCTGCTACCTTTTTTGTATTTATGAAAGGAACTTGGGGTTGGTCACCCTAGGTTACCTGGGGGCAACCAGACGTGGACTCCCTGCTCACTGTGCTTAGAGAGGCTCAGCTTCACCTCACTGATGATGCCCAACAAGGCTGAAACACGTGTATGGGGTTGCTGATGGTACTCTTGTTCAGAGAGGAATTGCCATAGCATTTCGGTGCTGGACTGCCCTTGTGGGCGGGACAAAGACTGATATGCAAATGGATATTTCCCATCTGTGAAGGTACAGTGAGCAAAAAGCAATGGCTGCGAACTCTCAATGTGGTTAATAACCACTGAACAGGTTATCATGCCTTGTTCTTTCGAGAGAGGGGCGCCTGCTACCTTTTTTGTATTTATGAAAGGAACTTGGGGTTGGTCACCCTAGGTTACCTGGGGGCAACCAGACGTGGACTCCCTGCTCACTGTGCTTAGAGAGGCTCAGCTTCACCTCACTGATGATGCCCAACAAGGCTGAAACACGTGTATGGGGTTGCTGATGGTACTCTTGTTCAGAGAGGAATTGCCATAGCATTTCGGTGCTGGACTGCCCTTGTGGGCGGGACAAAGACTGATATGCAAATGGATATTTCCCATCTGTGAAGGTACAGTGAGCAAAAAGCAATGGCTGCGAACTCTCAATGTGGTTAATAACCACTGAACAGGTTATCATGCCTTGTTCTTTCGAGAGAGGGGCGCCTGCTACCCTTTTTTGTACTACCACAATGATGCAACAACCAAGGTAGCACAGCAGAACAATGTCACGACAGGATGAGAGACATGTGTGGTACATGACATAGGATGATGCACCATGAATGGATGTGTACTGTTACAGGTCCCCTGTACAGGCGCGGGAGTCTCATGAAACAACCACCCACACCATGTCCCGGGTGCCTGCAAGGTCAAACTCACACAGGCCCCTGAGATCATGGTGGGGAATGAGGTTCAGGGATATGCAGTCGGGACAGGTGTAGACACACTGGATGACTGGAATGAGTGGCAGGTGAGGGAAGGAGGAATGACACATGAAACTAGGGAATGCACGAATATGTACAACCTGCATGAACACATACACAATCCAAACAAACTTGGACATCATTGTCATGGCCTTCTGTAGTCCAGGCTCAGGAGTGGTACGAACCAACCACCCCCTCTAGGGTTTTGGCGCCTGCAAGTTCGGGGCTTACACAGGCATCCGCAACCCCAGTGGGGAAAGAGGGTCAGGGAACGTTGCTTGGATAGGCACGGGAAGCAGGAACACCGGGTAGAGGGCACAGGTTTCATAATTGCATAGGATCACGGGTGATTAGGGAAAAAAACATACCAAATCGGACCACACATACATCCATGCATCAGTACACTCCACAGCAAGCCTATGCAGGGCAGTTTGTAAGGAAAACAACAAGACACTTAGCTCTGGTTTTGAGTGCTGGCCTCCTGCCTGCGCACTCTCAGGGCCGGTTACAGGAGCACTGCAATGCTGCAAAGAGAGACACAGTCAACAAACTGTATGTGCCAATTACACTAAAACACAACACAAAACATGCCCCATAGCAACAAACTACTCTACAAACAGACAATCAGTGCTCGATGCTTCGTAACCATATATAACATCACCCCTGTGACGGGTCATGCACAGTCAATGCAGTAAGTCAGGCGCTGGTGGGTGCGTGGCAAATGGAACACCAATGTGTCACAATTCACACAACATGCAATGTTCCCTGGGTAAGCAGACAGACCCATATGGCAAGCCATGACTACAGAGCAAGTTGCGTACCACCATGACCAAAACAAAGTTGGCAGTGTATTTATCATGAAGTACGTGGAATAGACATGCACTGCACCCAAGTATGTCCCTTGCTGTATGTCCCTGTGAGCTGCCCCTTTCCATGTCTCGGAAGGCTACATGGTTGATACAAGTGCCTCAATGAACCTTGTTGTACCGCAGGGTATGTGCCACTGCCCCTGCATGTGTCCCAGACAACCCTACTATCAACAGCCATCAGTCCACAAACACATCTGAGCTGCATTGTGTGCTTCAACACCAATATTCGTCTAAGCGCACCCTCAGTGCTGTGACTAAGCCCCCATGTGCAAGTCGCCTGGTGCAAGCTTTGCTGTGTCGTGGCCCCCCTGTGCTGCTCACCTTGCCAGGAGTTCCTTGGAACATGTCAGCAGTTCTAGGATGTGGGTCTGCAATCACTGTGGCTCTGCTCGTGCACACATGTGCATGTGGGCACCAACAAACGGGTCAGGAATTCCGTCGTCCAATGGGCCATGTCTGCTGCCAAAGGTGCTCTGGTGCCTCATCCCCCTGCAGAAAGTGCATGAAACAAATGATTAATGCATCAAAGTGATCTGTGTGTGTCTCATCAGGCATCTCATTACTTGACCATGTCAGAGAGTCACATCACAAATCACACCATCAGCCCGTCTTTGACTTCCAAAGTGTGGAACACTATCTACAGCATGAATTGCAACAGGCACGTGTACAGGAAAGATATGAGACATAATACACAATGCATAGCAATCAATGTCCACATTAATCATGACACACCCCATCTAGCAAAAGCTGAACAGTGGACAATTACACCCAAATCATCCCCACTAGGGGTGTCAACACAAGTCACAAAGCACCAGACATGCCACAGATATGACAGTCCAAAGCCCTTGTGTAAAATTCTGTAACACTGAACCATCCTTGCGAGCCCATTGATAAGGGAGGCAGGAGTGGCATATGTGAATCAAGGAACCCAAGCAGCAAACACATACACAAGACAACCATGAAGGGCCCAGCTGGAACAGACAGTGGATGCCTTCAAAAACCACAAGGCACCGCACTGTCACATGAAAGCACAATAGACTACAAATTTTAAACTAACTCAACTATTAACTAATTACACTGACTATGGAAAACCTACATTACCTATTTAAACTAACTATCAAACAGAAACTTAACTAACTAAACTAAAAGAAAAATCAAAAATGGCCACATACGACCCGGGGGGGAGGGGAGGCACCCAGGAGGGGGGAGGTACAGGGTGCTGCTCAACATCCACATGCGATGATGCTGAGCCAAAAAAAAATACCTCCATGGGCTCAACGCCTGCACAGCACGACCTATGTGGGAGATAGTTGGTCGTCCGAGTCTGGCTCATCCTGGAAAGGAGGACGTGGCACAGTAGCCTGGCCACGCCTAGCCGCAGCTTGCCCCTCGTCGGCAGCAAGTCTGCCGGACAGGTGAGCCTGGTTCTGTGTGGCGATGTTACATAGGTCTGCATGCAGAACCTCACGTGATACACGTGCTTCCTCTTGCAAGGTAGCACGTGTAACACGGAGTTCCTCCTGCAAGGCCTGGCTGGACAACCGCTGCACCTCCCGGCAAGCCTGTAGCTCAGCCGAGATGGTGCGCTCAAGCTGTGCAAACCTCTCCTCTGCCTGCTGCCTCTGGGACATCATAAGGACACTCCTCCCTCAGGGCATCCATGTGCGCCTCTGCGTGAGCAGCAATTGCTTGACGCAGAGACGACATTTCAGCCTGGCGTGCCCTGTCTGAGGCCGCCATGCCCAGCCTGAGCGAGCGGGCCGTGGACCGTGCCGCCTGCTGCTGGAGAAGCACCTGCCTAGCAGGGGGGAGCACAGATCGGGCCACACGCTCCATGCTGTCAGCGATGTTCTCCATTGCTGCCCCCTGCCGTTCGGAATTGGCAGTCATGTCTTGCTCCCACTCAGTATACAGCGGTTGTGCGCGGCGACCGCGTTGCCGGGCTTGACCCCTGCGGGACCCAAGGACCGGGGGTCCTCGCTGTGTTGGCACCGCCTGCGGCTGCACAACTACATGCCCCCGTCGAGGTGATGTCCCAGGCACATCAGTGACTGGTGTGGAGGGTGACCCTGCGTCCCGATCCACCACGGGCGGAGGAACCAAGACTGTCTGATCCCTCAGTGCAGGTGTCGCAGACAGAGGAGTGTCCACATCAGAATCACTCACCCCTGACACATGGACTTGATGCTCATCCAACTCAACATGGACGTCAGAGTCGTCATCAAGGCTGGACTCATAGGCAGCCAGAGACAGGATGGACTGCAGCACTTGGGGGTTTTCGTGGCCTACCACCCCACGACCCCCACTAGTGCCGGGTTGATGTGGTCTTACCAACCCTGTGTCTGGCATGACAACACCATCCTCTGCATCCATTGCGTCATCACCTGAAAAATAGAGAGGAAAAGGTCACTACACATGTCAGAAGCACACAACACACACACACACACCGATAGCAAAGACATCCGGCAGACATGTGACACACAACATATGACCTGGCATGCATGCTGGGTCTACTTTGATTAGCTACTGTGATCAGACCTGTTGAAAGGTGGCAGTTTGCATCGAAGTGGGTCTATGCAATGCTGAAAATGTGTACGCCACTCACTACCTACATGTACAAGCACTCCATGGTGTGTACCAGGAAATGTGAAGGCAGTGCAATGTCAAATTCAGACATCACGTGCATTGTGTATTCAATGTGTACCATGTCTAGCAGCCAAGCACCCCTCCACCCCAGTACCAAAGCAGGGATGCCTAGCATGGTATCAAAAGGCTGCCCACACACCTGTGTATTGACAAGCAGTGTTGACTGGCATCAACAGCTTAATGTGATTCAAATTACAACACTGCAAATGATGCTGGGACAGTGGGCAGGACACATGATGGAAGATCCGGAGGCCGGCCACGTGTGAAGAAGACACGACAAGAGTTGGACTGAGTCATTGGCCATTGAACAGGCTGAGGCCTGTGAGCCACACAGATTGTCAGAGCCTAAACATGTGTGCAACGCAGGACTGAGCCACAGTTGACATGGGGAGGCCGATAATATGGCAGGCAGTGTATGTAACCAAGGACTCATATTACAGTGATCATCCAGTCAAGGATACATAGGGGCATGCGTGCAATGCACATGGAGCATGAATGGGCACTCATGTCCCTGCGGGACATCTGACCCATGCACAGTACAAGTGGGATACCCTGCATCGAGTACTAAGGCTGTACCACACGGCATATGTCTGGCAGTTTCTGAGCTGCAAGTTAGCATCTACACAGGACACATGAACAAGAAACTACACATTGGCAAGAATGTAGCAGACCAGTGCATAGGTGGAACTGGGGTGCAGAGTGGCGGAGGAGGGGCAAGGGAGCATGCCCACATGGAGTCCCGCATGCAGGCAGAGGAGACATGCATGACGGTAGCATTGCATTACTTACACATCAGAACCATGTACACGTCACATGTAGCAGCAATCATGCACAACACATCCCACAAGTGAAACACACACGTCCTCAACAACTATGCATCAACACTCACTGGACTGGGCATCAAAGTCCAGCATCTCTCCCACACCTTCGACCAATTCTGGTGGTATGAACTCTGCAACGAGAGCCTCATGCGGAGTGAGTTCTTCCTCCTCTGGTGCAGGCCCACCGCCAGTCACCAGAGTCAAGTTGTAATTTGAGGCACGCTTAGCCTTAGTGCTGCGCTTGATGTCATTCCAGCGCTTTTTGCACTCCTGCGCCGTGCGCACCTCATGGCCGAATGAACTGACATGTTCCGCAACATGCTTCCAGTGGGTGTCAAGTTGGGCAGCCGTAGTCTGACTATTGGCACCCACTAGCATGTCACGGCTGTGTCCCCGCACGTAGTCCACGAGGAAGTCCAGTTCCTGCTTACAGAAAGGCTTCTTCCTCGACGTGCAGGAGGTCGTGGCTGTGTGTGGGGTCCCAGCCTGTGCTGCAGGTGCAACCTTCCTCCTCTTGGACAGTGGCGCAGACCCTGGCTGGCTAATGCCGCCCTGACCAGTATGGCCAGTGGGTTCGGTGGATTGAGCCGAGGGAGTGGCAGGTGGAGGGATGACCAAAGGCCTGACTTGTGTCAGTGGCAGCTGGGTGCCCACTAATGGACCCTGCGCAGCAACATCAGCTGTGGCAGGGTCATTGACCGAAACGGTCCTGGTTGGCAGACTCACAACCGGGGTGCTGTTGGGTGCATCTGCCCCTGCACTTGCCAACACCCGGCTGTTCGGGGCAGCAGATGACATGACTGCCCCAGGGACACGTGTCTTGGTCTGTACAGCCCGGCGTGCCCCTATGGTTTCCCCCCTGGCCTGTTGGAGATCTACCAAGGGCTCTTCAAGTGCCAACGCAGCCTGCGCTGGCAGACCCTGAGCCTGGGTGGCGGTGTCCACAGCTGCACCTGCAGCTACCGCTGCCCTTGGGCCCGTGGCAGTCGATGGAACGGACTTCCGGGTCATACGGGTGCCAGTGCCAGAGGCAGGAGCTGCATCCCCCGGAACCACAGGGGGTGGTGGCATGGCTGCACCAACACATGGCACAACATTGTGCTCAAGTGGCGCACCCCTGCCTCTTCCCCCTCTGTGGCTGCCCTGGACACCCTGGAGTCCCCCTACTCCCTGGTCACCACAGCCACGTCCCCGACCACGCCCTCCACGAGGAGTACGCCCAGCTGAGGCGCCCCTCACCTTTGGTGGCCTCCCAACCATGGCACAGATGTAATAGTGCTGGCACAGATGGAGTGGTGCCAATGGGAGGTGTACAGCACAATTGACCTGGGCAATTGGGGTGAAGGGGGTGGGAAGCAAGATGTTAACAGCCCCCCTGCACCTGCAAGGCTGTATGTGACCCCGGTGATGTGGTGACGGGTCACGCAACGCTCAGGCACCCCAAAACTGCAGTAAAACCGTGCACGCAACCCTGCAGCCTACGTGCGTGGATTTAACCTCCCGCAGTACGCGGTGGCACCCAGTAACACGAATAACGTGTACGCGTGGGACACGCAGGCTACGATGACATCGAAAATGGGTGCAATACACAGGGGCACCCGCAGTGGGAAAAGGAGCGTTTGCGACTCACCGTCTGACTAGCGAGATGCAGAAAAACACACGTAGCCAATACCCCCGCCAAAAGAAGAGATACGTCCTTGAGAGCTGTGAAGTAGATGGCACGCGAAACAACTGGAAGCAGCAACACACGTCGGTCTCCACGGAAGGCACGTACAGCGAACTGCTGGGCCCGCTCACCTTTAACCCGTGCTGAGGGAAACGCACGCGCGCGTCACGTCACATGCGGACGTGCAGTTTTTCACGCGATTACGCGCATTACACGCGGACGTGCAGTTTTCCACACGCGATTAGCCTGGGTACGTGTGTTTCCGGGTGCGCGGGTAGTTCCACACGCGATTGGGCTGGGTACGTGTATTTCAGGGGTGCGCGTGAAGTTCCACACGCGAATAGCCTGGGTGCGTGTATTTCAGGGGTGCGCGTGAAGTTCCACACGCGAATAGCCTGGGCGCGTGTATTTCAGGGGTGCGCGTGAAGTTCCACACGCGAATAGCCTGGGCGCGTGTATTTCAGGGGTGCGCGTGAAGTTCCACACGCGATTTCAGCAGGGTACGTGTATTTCAGGGGTGCGCGAGAAATTCTACACGCGATTGGGCTGGGTACGTGTATTACAGGGGTGCGCGAGTAATTCTACACGCGATTGGCCTGGGACGTGTATTACAGGGGTGCGCGAGAAATTCTACACGCGATTAGCCTGGGTACGTGTGGTCCGGGGTGCCGTGAACTTTCACACGCGATTGGTTGAAATCCACGTGTGTTCTGTCATCACGTGCAATGAGGGATACACCCTCGCACGTCACGTCACAGACGCGCTCACGCGCTGAGGGCCTTTGGTCCAATGAAAATGCGTATGCGTGCAGACGCGCTTACGCGCTAAGGGCCTTTCCTCGAATTACACGCTGACGTGCAGATTTTTCACGTGCCAAATCACTCCGTATCAAGCTGGCCACGCGAATACACACGGAAGACCACGCTCCTGCCCAGAAGGCCGAATCACTGCCCCCCCAGTGCCCCGAGCAGCCTCCCACGTGCCATCTGCTGCTGCCTGCCTGCCTGCCTGCTGCCACCGTGCCCTGCCATTTGGTGCCTGCACATCAGCCATCTGCAGGGGTCCAGTTGCTGTGTCCACCCCTGCTGGAACAGTAGACTCCCGACTGGGATACCATCGCTCCACAGCCCAGCCCCAGGACCCAGTTGCCCACCCACGCCTGCCTCGGGGGTCGCCATGTCGGGGCAAGCACCATCTGAGACCAGTGGCGACCCCCAGCCAGAGAGGCAGAGGGCCACCAGCTTCAGTGAGAAGGAAGTTGGTGTCCTGGTGGAGCATGTCCTGGGGCATTATGATGCCCTCTTCGGAAGACCACGCGCCAACAAGGAAGGACGGGAGAGGATCTGGGACGATGTAGTGGTTGCCATCAACGCGGAGGGGGTGGCAACCCGCGACATCAAGCACATCAAGAAGCGCTGGGAGTACTTGAGGTCCAGGACCCTCAATAAGGCCCGGCGCCTCGCGGAGGGGGGCCGGGCACGCCTGAGTGACATCCAGATGAGGGTCCTGGAACGCGTAGACCCAGCGCTCCACGCCCAGATCCTTCGGAGGCAGACCCATCTGGAGTTGGCCGGTAAGTGGCCAAGCATTGCTGTGTGAGACAGGGCATGTTGCAGTGTGCTGGTTGTCTGATACCTGCCTGTATGTGTGACATGGGCCATGTACGTATGTGTGTGTGCAGGGACATCATGGTCAGGCATGTGAGTACAGTGATGTGTTCTATTGCAACATGGGGGGCTCTGTGCGGAATGGACACATGGAAGCATGGCAGTCTCTGTTCCTGGACATGGGTGGGGGTGAGGGATGGGTGCTGGTCCCATGTACACGTATGGTGTCCATGTGTGTGTGTGTCTGACCTGCGTGTCTGTGACTTGTCACCGCCATGGATGCATGACACATGTCTGTGACAATGTTCAGATTCACTGATGCAGCCTAGTCATCCTTGTATCCACTGCGTCTGTGGTGCACGAGGCCAGATGGATGGAACTACGGTGAGGTGTGTGCATGTGATGGAAAGACCCATGATGCATGTGAGTTTGAAACCAACATTGTATGAATCATGAGGCCCTTGGTCATGTATGCCAATGTCCATGGCCTGCCCCATGCCTGTTACTGTATGTGTTTTGCCTGCACTGACCCATGTGTTGTGGAGGGACATGATGGAAGTGATGTATGACAGTGCCACTCATCTGCTGTTGCTTCCTGTCTAGGGGACCATTGTACAGTACCCTGATGCTTGTGTTCTATGTCTCCCTCTACACAGTGGCAAGTGAAGAAGAGGGCGGAGAAGGCGCTGTGGAGCAGAGCGGCGGGGATGCCGCCACGGCTGCAGCGGAAGGGGTGGGTGAGCCCCCACAGGGGCTTGCACCGGCGGAAGACGGCGTGGAGACATCCAGGTTGGTGGTTTCCACAGAGGGGGAGGAGGCCGCTACTGAGCCACACATGGGGCCTGGTGGGGGCATCCCTGCTGGTGCAAGTGGTGCAGTCCAGGGCCAGGGGCAGGAGGCAGCACAGGTCGCCGTGGAGGTGCCTGTGCATGTCACTGTCCCTGACACTGTGACTGCACCACCATGCACCAGCAGGGATGCCCCATCCCAGGCCCGTCCGCAGGTAGGGGAGATGTCCATGTCATCTGACACTCCTCTACCTGCGGACGAGGGGACCCCTGGCCGTGTGGAGAGGGTCCTGATTGGTGTCGCGTTGCGCACGGCTGGCATTCGTGATGAGGTGCATGCTTCCCGGGAGGAGCATGCACATCTTCACGAAGAGCACCGTGCGTACGTGAACCATTTGGGAGCCGCCATGGTCGAGGGTTTCCTACATGTGTGTGGCCTTCTGGTGACCCTCTCCTCCTCTGTGGGGGCTATGCGCCAGTCGTGCTCCATGCCGTCTTCCGGCCCAGATGCCACCAGGGCCCCCTGTGGACCTGCCCCGACCAACGCAGCCAGCTCGGTGGGGACCCCATCCCTGCCACAGTCGGGAGTCGAAGGTCCAGCAGGGGTGGACACACCAGCAACTGTCCCCCTGCAGATGGAGGATGTGCCGGCATCATCTGGCAGGGCACGTGCACGACGGCATCGGTGGATTCCATCAGCCTGGATGCCGTCGTGCTGGCAGAGGCAGTGGCGTCGGAGGCAGCAGCAGGCTCGACGTGGGAGGCATCATGGCTCGGGGCCATCAAGATCAGAGGGGCAGGCATCGGCCGGAGGGCAGGTGAACCCTGGGATGGCAGTGTCTTCCGTGTGGGAGCAGTTGGTCCAGCGGATAGGTGCGGAGCGGCAGCGGGCGGAAGAGGAGCGGCTCACCATGGTCAGGGCGGAGTTCTCCATGCGTCGGGCGTTGAGGCGGGCTGAGTGCCTCGAGGAAGCTCGCAGGGAGTTTGAGGTGGACACGGGGTTGTCCCTGCGAGACCTCGGGGCCAGGACAGAGTCCCGCCTCTGGGACATCGACATGGAGTTTGATGATGCCCTGGCCGGCAACATCACAGAGTGAGCCGCAGGACTTGCCCGCTGCCATTGTATATAGTTCTTTAGTTAGTTAGTTTTAGGTTTCCTTTATTTTTAAATTTTTTTTTGGACCGCTCGGACAATGGCCACTTTTCTGTATATATTTTTTTCATTAGTTAGTAGTAGTAGGTTTTATTTATGGTGTTGGGCTCATGGACCCTGGGATCTTCTTGTACATAGTTTGATGTTTGGAAAACATTTGTTGGATTTATATTTCCGTTCACCATGAGGCAATGGTTTTTCCTTATATTTTCCCCCCATTATTTTGCTTTGGACTACATTAGTTTTTGGATTCCTTTGTTTTTTGATTTTTTCTATTAGTTCTCGGACATGGACCATTAGTTTTGTCATCCCCATTGTTGTGTGTTTTTTTTCTTTACTTCATTTTCATCTTTAATACATATATTTATTACTTACATTTGTGGTATTTTCTCATTGGTTTCATGCATGTCATGATATGGGTTTTGACATTCACTTGCACCCATTGTGTATGTGTGTGTGACGGACATGTGTTCATTTACATACTTGCCATTGGGGTTGTATCATGTAATTGCATCTACTATGTGGGTGGATGCAATCCTTGGCTGGGTGTTTGTGCTGGGTATGCTGCCCATTACTGCCATGATTGCGTTTCGTCAGGACCTGGGGGCAGGGGGACATGAGTGGGGGCCTGCTGGGGGGTGGGGGTGCAAGGGGACATGGTTGGGGGCCTGCTGGCAGGTGCCCCACAGTGCTGGGGGGTGGGGGTGCAAGGGGACATGGTTGGGGGCCTGCTGGGGGGTGGGGGTGCAGGGGGATATGGTTGGGGGCCTGCTGGCAGGTGCCCCACAGTGCTGGGGGGTGGGGGTGCAAGGGGATATGGTTGGGGGCCTGCTGGCAGGTGCCCCACAGTGCTGGGGGGTGGGGGTGCAAGGGGACATGAGTGGGGGCCTGCTGGGGGGTGGGGGTGCAGGGGGACATGAGTGGGGGCCTGCTGGGGGGTGGGGGTGCAAGGGGACATGAGTGGGGGCCTGCTGGGGGGTGGGGGTGCAGGGGAACATGAGTGGGACATGGTTGGGGGCCTGCTGGCAGGTGCCCCACAGTGCTGGGGGGTGGGGGTGCAGGGGGACATGAGTGGGACATGGTTGGGGGCCTGCTGGCAGGTGCCCCACAGTTCTGGGGGGTGGGGGTGCAAGGGGACATGTGTGGGGGCCTGTTGGGGGGTGGGGGTGCAGGGGGACATGAGTGGGGGCCTGCTGGCAGGTGCCCCACAGTGCTGGGGGGTGGGGGTGCAGGGGGACATGAGTGGGACATGGTTGGGGGCCTGCTGGCAGGTGCCCCACAGTGCTGGGGGGTGGGGGTGCAGGGGGACATGAGTGGGACATGGTTGGGGGCCTGCTGGCAGGTGCCCCACAGTTCTGGGGGGTGGGGGTGCAAGGGGACATGTGTGGGGGCCTGTTGGGGGGTGGGGGTGCAGGGGGACATGAGTGGGACATGGTTGGGGGCCTGCTGGCAGGTGCCCCACAGTGCTGGGGGGTGGGGGTGCAAGGGGACATGAGTGGGGGCCTGCTGGGGGGTGGGGGTGCAGGGGGACATGAGTGGGGGCCTGCTGGGGGGGGGTGGGGGTGCAAGGGGACATGAGTGGGGGCCTGCTGGGGGGTGGGGGTGCAGGGGGACATGAGTGGGACATGGTTGGGGGCCTGCTGGCAGGTGCCCCACAGTGCTGGGGGGTGGGGGTGCAAGGGGACATGAGTGGGGGCCTGCTGGGGGGTGGGGGTGCAGGGGGACATGAGTGGGGGCCTGCTGGGGGGTGGGGGTGCAAGGGGATATGGTTGGGGGCCTGCTGGCAGGTGCCCCACAGTGCTGGGGGGTGGGGGTGCAGGGGGACATGAGTGGGATATGGTTGGGGGCCTGCTGGCAGGTGCCCCACAGTGCTGGTGGGTGGGGGTGCAAGGGGACATGGTTGGGGGCCTGCTGGCAGGTGCCCCACAGTGCTGGGGGGTGGGGGTGCAGGGGGACATGAGTGGGACATGGTTGGGGGCCTGCTGGCAGGTGCCCCACAGTGCTGGGGGGTGGGGGTGCAGGGGGACATGTGGCTTGGCTGGGGGGCATGCCCATGGTGGATGGGCTGCCTGCGGGACATGACCAGGGGTGCAGGCTAGTCCCCTGTGGTGTGGGCTGCCTGCAGAGGTCGTGGAGGGGGTAGAGGGGAGACCTGGGAGGACCCACACTGGCAATTCACCTCTTCAACTTCCTGCACACCCACGTAATACACTGCCCCACTCGCACAGGCCCAATCGCGTGTAGGATTTCTCGCGCACCCCTGTAATACACGTACCCAGGCCAATCGCGTGTAGCATTTCTCGCGCACCCCTGAAATCCACGTACCCAGCCCATTCGAGTGTAGATTTTCTCGCGCACCCCTGTAATACACGTACCCAGCCCAATCGCGTGTAGCATTCCTCGCGCACCCCTGAAATCCACGTACCCAGCCCAATCGCGTGTACATTTTCTCGCGCACCCCTGTAATAGACGTACCCAGGCCAATCGCGTGTAGCATTTCTCGCGGACCCCTGAAATCCACGTACCCAGACCAATCGCGTGTAGATTTTCTCGCGCACCCCTGTAATACACGTACCCATGCCAATCGCGTGTAGAATTTCTCGCGCACCCCTGAAATCCACGTACCCCGCTCAATCGCGTATTTGACTTCCCGCGCGCCACTTTTTTGATGCGCTGGGACTCTACCGCCTGCCTTCGTGTGGCGGCCGTGTTTCAGCTTGTGCGTGTCTTTGCCTGTGCGTGGCTTTGCCCTATTCGATTCCATGAATACGTGTGGTTCGAGTGCGTGTGGGCGTTCCGTCTGCTTCCCTGCAGTACATCCCCAGTTACGCCCTTATTTTCCCGTGTTGTTCCCCATTCCGCGCGTTACGCCCCATGTCCCGCCCACTTTCTGGTGTGTGCGCTGAGGTTGTGCGCTTTCACTGTGCGCGTCGCGCACGCCTTTCCCGATGTTGCAGTGACTTGTGCGCCATGCATGGGTTTGGCGCACATCCCGCGGTGAACACGCGCAGGGACTTCCATGAATCACACGCATGCGCGTGCGCCTGTTTTTTTCCTCTTGCGCATGCTTGCGCATGCTTGCGCGAAGATTTTCGGCGCACGTTTGTTCCATGAATCGGCCCCCAAATTATTGGTTCATTCAAGTAAACCTTTTCTGTATCTTTTTCACAGGTGGTACAGGCTTCTGGTCTTCCATGCATTTACATGGTGGATTCATGGAAGACTGGGGTTCCGTGTTCGATGAGTGATACCTGCCTGTGGGTTTATAGACATAATTTCGAAATCAAAAATTTCGAAAGTCAAAAAGTCGAAAAAAAATGTCGAAAAAAATAATGTCGAATTTATTTTTTATGACGTTTTTTTTCGAAATGGGGGGGTTCCCCCCTAACCCCCATTTTTTCTTTTTACCTATTTTTTTTATATAAACTAGAGCCCAAAAAAAATATCGAAAAAAAAATTAATTCGACATTATTTTTTTCAACATTTTTGATTCGACATTTTTGACATTCGAAATTTTGTATTCGATATTATGACTGGACACCCTGCCTGTGTAGTTTGTGCCAAAATTCCCAAGTGACTTGGGACAATACCACAGATATATTCACACAGTACCTAGACTGCAGCAGTACAAGTTGTAGTTTGTCAATGAAACCCACTCTACAAAATGTATTAAAAAAATAAAAAAATGAGTTGATATGAAAAGTGGATGGAAATTATTTGTAAGTACACAACACAAAAAAATCATATAAGGGTTGTGAATGATTGGTGTTCTTCAACAGGTTTACTGGACTATTGAGCTCCGCTCATCCAAATCCATCCACCCACCATTATCAATGGCAGTTCGCACCTTTGGCCGTGCGCTCGCAAGGGGGCTGGCTTGGTGGGTGGGAAGGCTGAAGGTGCCGAATACCATGAACACCTTAAAGGGCTCTTTGGAACCAGGACCATTGACCTCATGGCCTCCCCAGACCCAGTGTCTCCAGACTCTCCTTTGAGAGATCCCATCCCTGCAATCAACATATCTCTGTTGTGCCCTTTCAATGAGTTCCAGGCCTATTGCACTCCCTTCATCCACATCCATCCACCCTCCGATATCAATGGCCGTTCGCACCTTTGGATGTGCGCTCTCAAGGGGACTGGTTGGGTGGGAAGCCTGAAGGTGCTAAATACCATGTACACCTCAACGAGCTCTTTGGCACAGGGACAATTAACCACATGGCCTCCCCTGACCGGTGTCTCCAGACTCCTCTTTGAAAATGCTGTCCCTTCAATCAACACATCTCTGCGTCCTTTTAATGTGTTCTGGGCCTATTATGCTCCCCTCATCCACATCCATCCACCCTCCGGTATCAATGGCTGTTGGCACCTTTGGCTGTGCGGTCACAAGGGGGCTGGCTGGGTGGGAAGAATGAAGTTGCTGAATACTATGTACACTTCAAAGGGCTCTTTGGCACAGGGACCATTGTCCAAATGGCCTCTCCAGACACAGTGTCTACAGAATCCCCTTTGAAGACCCTGTCCCTGCAATCAACCTGTCTCTGTGTCCTTTCAATGTCTTACGGGCCTATCGCACTCCCGTCATCCACATCCATCCACCCTCGGATATCAATGGCAGGTTGGACATTTGGACGTGCCGTGCGCTCGCAAGCGGGCTTCACTGGCAGGATTTGGGGGGTCAAAATTTGTCATTCATAGATACCTTGTGGGTGTGAACAAACACATCACACATTCACATATACACCCACTTCTGGAAGCCTTTATAAAAACTGTGGAAGTTACCAAGAACACATCTCAGAAATCGACTAGGGATATCGCCATACATCCACTTTTTTCATTGCTTGCTGAATCGGCTCATCTGCTCTTCCAACTAATGGTTAGTCAACTTTTACTATTGTTTTCCGTAGTGTCAAATGTTATCTGTTCTGCCACTTTCTATAGCTTTGTACTCAATATACACCATATTTTCTGTTTAATGTATGCAAAAAGTCACACCATTACAAACCATCCTATGTACATTTTTCTCTGCAACTAGGACATGGGCCACTTAATCTGTAACTTCATTGCTAACTTTAAGTCTTATGCAGATGACACTTAGCTCTCTTTCAGGCTATACTCTCAGCCTCCTCTCCTGCCTCTGTCATTCCTGAGTGTTTATCCACCATTCTGGATTATTGCGCCTCAAATTATTTCTTTCTTATTGCCAGTAAGACTGAGATCCTTTTCCTTGGTACCCCTGCTCCCGCTTTCCATCTCTCATTCTAGCCACCCTCCTTGGACCCTCTACCTTCGCCTTCCTGTGAGGCAAAACACCTAGGTGTCATCTTCAACTCCACTCTCTCCTTCTATTCACGCATGAAGGATTGTGCCAAGAAGGACCACTTTCAGCTGCACCTCCTCAGAGGTATTCTACCTTTTTTCATTTTACCACATAAGCTCACTGTCTCGAGAGCCCGGGTTCTCTCCAGGTTGGATTACTGCACCCACCTCTTTTTCAATCTGCCGACCTCTACTCTTCGCCCTCTGCAACTAATCCAGAGTAGTACTGCGAGCCTTATTCTTTGCCTCAAGCCCAGGCACCGTACCGCTCCAGCTCTGAAATTTCTCCACTGGCTCCCAGTGACTGCAAGAATCAAGTTTAAGACCCTCTGCATCATCCACAAGCATTCCTAGGGCCGGGACCCACACTACATCCAACTCTCTTTCAAAATACTTTTCTTCTTTAGCCCCTCACTCTGCTACCTCCAATTCTATGAGAATCGGACGCGTCTCTAGACAGAGAGTGGGTGTAAGACCTCTCTCCTCTGCAGGTGCCTCCCTCTGGAATGGACTCCTTGTATTTACCCTGACCAGCTCTGCTCCAGCTGCACTTACTCAGTGCCATGCTGTCCTAAACCCACTTCCCCCTACCCTCTTCCTCGTACTTCCCCCTCTCCCTTCAACATGCACTTCACGCTGTCACACTTACACGATCTGAAAGACACAAGCCCTTGTAGGATTGTTTGTCTCGTCTTCCCCCTATCTTCCCTCCGTTGTCTTGTGGCTCCTATAAAAACATGTGTACATGCACGTTATAATTGACATATCTTATCCTCATATCACATAACAGTACTCAGTATTGCTTCCAAATCTAATATTTTGTAGGTCATGTTCTCAGTTAATGTTTGCCATAGTACTCAGTGTCACATTATTTTGACATTGATTTCTGTTGTTGTTTTCATTAACAGTTTATAAGGGCAATCCAAAAATGCCCTAATGTGTCATGTTTGGTTGTCTCAATGTTAGCCATGACAAAAGTCAAAGTACAGCCCTGCATGTCTTTCTGAGGGATAGCAATTAAGTTAAAATATGGCTGTCAAACTGTGGCTGTCCGAGATTGAAAGCAGAGCCAATGATGTCTTGGCTGATGTGAGGGGCAATCGATTCCTTGACTGCAGCATGCACTTCTCTGAAGAAATGTACAAACAGTCCAAGTTCACTAAAAAGGGCCGCCGCAGACTCCATCGTAAATTAATACCCAGTGCTGTTCCTACTGAATTTGAGCAGACGCTGAACTTGGTGAGTATTTATTGGGGCCCGATTAGTGTAATGTTTTGCACTATTTTGTAAAATGTATGTGTATAATATGTTTTCCAAATGATCATCCAATACCTAGAAATAGTATGTGAACAGGTAACATAATGAATGATTTGTAATTTTTGATAAATACTTCTATTTATATTTTACTGCATGCGTTTCCATCGTTGCACAGTCTTCTGCGGTTTATACATTTATATCCGTAGATTACTTTCTGTATACCTTGTTTATAGATACAATAATAGTTTGGAGCAATGTGAGCTTCTCATAAAACTGTGTCTTTTACAAATTGGTCAGTTTGTTAAATGTGTTCATTAGCATTTGTGTAGACCGCACTAACTGTAGGACAGACCGTGACCATGGAGGAAACCACAGACACGTCAAACATCCAAATGGTGAGGCCGATTGACTGGAACATAAACGTGCCTAATCCCTTTTCTAGTTGTATAAATTATAATAAAAATGTACACTATTTAGGAATGGTGTTAATATATGTATCAATGAAAGGATATACATTGTACATCTACCACTATTCCTGAGTTTACAGCCACCGCACTCAGCATTTAAGTAATTTTTGGAACAATATACTTCTGATTTATTTGTTTTAGTGCATAGCAACCCCGAATTCTGTCGAAGTTGCATGTAGGCTTCAATTTAAATACTGTCCATCATGACTTTTTTAAGTTTAATTTTAATTTAAAATTTTCCTTTTACACCTTTATTATTGCTTTTACTTTGATATAGGTGGAGGCTGGAACATCAACACTGTGCAGAAACCATTCTGGAGGATGAGGTATGACAAATGATAATGTATTGTTATTATCTTATTATTTGATTTTGTTATTTGAAATTCCATCTGGAAATTGAAAAGCATTAGCTCAACAACCTCGATGTATTTGTCACAGAAACAAAGGCCACAATGTCATTTAAAACAATATTAACAGTATATTACTTTATCTATTCTGAGGTCATGTATACACTGATAGTTCGGTTCAATGTGAGGCTTCTATAAAAATGTAAATTGCATCTTTTACAAAAAGTTCATAATGTTCAATGTGTTCATTAGCATGTCTGTCTTTACGTAGGTGACACTGATGGAAGTACATACCATTAACATGGAGGAAACCACAGACACTTCCAACATCCACATGGTGAGGACGAGTGACTAGCACATAAACTTACATTCTCTCTTTGGATGCGGTGCAGTTTATTATCCAAATGTCCATTGTCCATTTAACAATGGTATTAATATATGTATCAATTAAAGGATATAGATTGTACATGTACCACTATTCCTTAGTCAACATCAACCGCACTGAACAGTAAGTAATTTTACGCTAAAAATCCTTTCAATGCGATTATTCAAAAATATTTAATTGATTTGGTGTATAGCAACCCTGAATTCTGTCTAAGTGGAATGTAGGCTTCAATTTAAACATTGTCCATCATTATTTAAGTTGAATGCTTTTTTACATATTTATTGATATAATTTGATATAGGGTGAGGCTGGAACTTCAACAATGTACTATTCTTATACTGCAACCATTCTGGAGGATGAGGTATGACAAGTGAAAACTTATTGAACTAAATTAAACTTTTATTGTTGGAATGTGCAATACTGTCTGCTAATTACAAAGCATTATCTCAACTACCTCGACATAAACCTCTGCAAGTAATGACACCAGTAAAAGAAAAATTCCCGAAAAATAATTTGTTACTGAATGATAGATACTTCCACTTACTATATGAATGGAGTATGTTTTTGTTCATAACCATTATCATAAATCTAATGGCTATACAGTAAATATTTAATGCATGATTTAATTAATATGTTTTGCAGGATTATCACACACCAACTCCCTGCGACATTTCTGTAGGTTATCAAGTACACTTTTGCATCAGTCTTTTTAAAATGTTACACACACAGTGTTCTAGTATATGTGCATACTAATGGAAACATAGTATTCATCCGAATAACCGTATGTTTTTATAAATTATAAACTGACATCTTTAGGTGAAATATCATTAGATTGACTGTCCCAAGATGTAGTTTGTGAGATCAATGATTTTAATATTACAATGTTTAACAATCTAATAATTTTCGTTAAAATTATTATGTTTAAAGAATGTACTACTGAAGTGGTCGAAATTGAAGATACCGATGGCACAGAGTTATACATACGATATTAAAGGAATGGTTCGCCCAAAAATTTTTATTGTAAAAAAAGATGGCCAATAATAAAAAAAATCGATTGCCACTTTTTTTTAAGTCCCTATGTAAAATGTTGAGAAAATGAAGCTCAAATTGAAGCACATGGGGGTATCCATTTTGTGAAATGGATGCCCGCCGCTGTGCTCGCTTTGGCTTTTGCGGCACTAATGAAGGAAAAGCCAGCCAGCTGTAGTAAACAAAAGCTACCACTGAGTGGCTTTTCCTTCATTGGTGCCGGGACTCGGAGGACGGAGACTGTAGACTACAGGCAGAAAAGCTGCAGCTGCATCTCGGTAAGTGCTATTTTTTAAATAAAAATAAACACTAGCTGCTGTTTTTTTTCTAAGTTTTCCAGGCTGGAGGAGCCCGGAAAACTTAGAAATAAAACTGCAGCTTCAAAAACGTTGTATTTATGTTTGCGGTAGCTTTTGAAGCTACCGCACACATAAATACAACGTTATTTTGTTTCAAAACGCTGCAGATTTTATTTCCAAGTTTCTCAGAGGAGGAGCCTGAGATACTTGGAAAGAAAAATCACAGCATTTTTTAAACACAACCGCATTGTGTTTCTGCTGCCGTGGCTATCACTTTGGGTCTCCGGTGCTCCCGGAGCACCGGAGACCCAAAGTGACAGCCACGGCAGCAGAAACACAACGCGGTTGTGTTTCCATGCCGCAGTGTTTCTGCCTAAAGCTGTTTTCCCATTTGGGGCTCTCGGGCTCTGAGCTGGAGGAGCCTGAAAAACTTGGAAAGAAAAACCGCAGCGTTTTCAAACACAATAACGTTGTATTTATGTGTGCGGTAGCTTCAAAAGCTACCACAAACATAAATACAACGTTTTTAAAGCTGCGGTTTTATTTCTAAGATTTCCAGGCTCCTCCAGCCCGGAAAACCTAGAAAAAAACGCAGCTTATGCTTATTTTTTTAAAAATAAATAGCACTTACCAAGATGCAGCTGCAGCTTTTCTGCCTGTAGTCTCCGGTCTGCGTCCTTCGAGTCCCGGCACCAATGAAAGAAAAGCCACCCAGTGGTAGCTTTTGTTTACACAGCTGGCTGGCTTTTCCTTCATTAGTGCCGCAAAAGCAAGCACAGGCGGGCATCCATTTCACAAAATGGATGCCCCCATGTGCTTCCTTTTTAAAATGTTGAGCTCCATTTTCTCAAAAATTTTACATAGGGACTTAAAAAAATAAAAGTGCCACTCGATTTTTTTTCTTATTGCCCCTCTTTTTTTGCAATACAAATTTTTGGGCCAACCATTCCTTTAATACATTTGAAGTCATCAACATTTATAACATTCACGTAATATTTTAAATTTGTATAATGTTTACAAGAGTGCAATTGGTTATTTGCACATTTGTATATATGAGTCTTGCAGTTCAAAAATTAAATAAGATGGTTTATACAATTTCTAAATTTTGGCTATCAGCTTGGTCTTGAGGTCGGCAAATCAGAATCTAATGTCCCAAGGTAAATACAGAAAACTACGGTAAATAAAACACAATGGGCCTCATTACACGGATGGCGCTAAGGGTTTACCAGCACCGGTAAAGGCACCGGTGCCGGTAATCCCTTAGCGCCATACTACGAGGTCTCTCAGCGGGTCCCGTCCTTAACGTGTGGCCAGACCACATGTTAAGGAAGGGACCCGCTGAGGGACTTCAGGGCAAATAACGGTACCGCTGATAGCGGTACCGTTATTTGCTCCTTCCCCATTCCCATTGAGCCCTATGGGGGCTCAGATGGGAATGGGGAAGGGCCTTGGTGAATGGGGAATTACCGCCCCGCCAACCTTGGAGTGGGGCGGTGATTCCCCCATTCACCAAGGCGGACTCGGTAAAATACCGGCGGCAACCATGGAGCTAATAGCTAATAGCGCCATGGTTACCGCCGTCCGTGTAATGAGGCCCAATGTTATCAAAATTAATTGTTTACAATCTATTATTTTGAGTTTAAAGTTTAAAGGTGTTATTGCAATATTATGTATGTCTACAAAACAGTAAGTATGTTTCCTTTCATCTATTAGAGACCAAAGAAGAAGAGGAGCATGTAGACTTAGACAACAACCCGAACGAATGAAGTGGCTTGCCAAACCAATGTCAATTAGTAGCAGCTACTTTTTGATGCTCAGCATGCTCCTATCAGAATTCATAGCTGTGATGCACATGTCCAGTGTCCGGAGTTTGAATGTTATGTCACCAGTGACACGTGTAAAGTAACCATGGATCATTGCTACAGCAAAATAAGCCAACACGAAGATACAGAAATAACAGAGCATTTTACAAATTGCTTGCAGAACCACTGCCACAATCAACAACTGCTAAAAAACTAAAATCTAAAAAAGAGAAAATGATCACTCTTTCACCAATGCGTTTGAAAAATCCTGAAACGTCACAAACGAAATAAGTCAAGCAACTTTGCAAGTGATCGGCGATTGTGCTCCACCATTAAATCACAAATCATGGTAGTGCAGGATTATTGGCTGTTGCAGGAGCCAAAATAAATTGTATTCAACTGCTGCCTGATTGAGATTATAAAAATGATAAGGTCTGATCATAGACTACATTGTAGGGTTTGTGGGGAGCCATTTGTTAACTATACTTGTGTAGTTATAGGCGCAAACGTAAAGATTGAGGGTATCTGTGTACAGAACTATAACACACTGTCATGATGCCTGCCTCCAAGGAGCCAAACCAGGCCCGGCACCCTCAGAGACAGACACCATGCATTCAAGGGAAGTCCCAGCAGCCCCAGATGGGGGGGTTGGACTCAGTCCTGGCGCCGTTGGCGTCAGGCTCATAGGGGACATCAGTCCTGGCACCATCGGCGCCAGGCTCATACAGAAGTAGGTTGGGAGTAGTGCTTGGTGTAAACTTACCTGTGCAGACCATGCTGCAAATTCCAAGACTGGAAGGAACTATTTTTCTAGGGACTACTTGATCTCTAGGGTGTGACCGGTGGAGGAATAAATATTTCTGGGGGAAGAATACATACCTGGAACTACTTGAAAGGCTATTTAAGCCACACCCAAGCAGCAGACCACGCTTCGCGTTGTTCTGCACTTAGCAGCTGGACGCTCACCGTGCCTGCTCCTGCCTTGGTCCTCCATCACGCCTGCCAGAATTCTGGAAACACCCAAAGAAGAAAAGGGAAGAGAACAGGTGAAAACAAGAACCTTACCTGATACATCTGCACTCTGGATTCTGCACGCCGACGATCCGGCAAAGAAGGCAAACATTTTAAACGCGCATCGCGTCGCGCGCAGCACGCTGCATTTCACTCACCTGCACGTGGTGTTTTCGAGTCCTGCGACGTCCATCCGGAGCTTCCACTGCCATCCAGCACCTATTGGAAGGAAGGAGAAAGAGAGGTGAGAAGGGAAACACGAATCTAAGTAGAACTTACCTGTGGTTCAATTCCCTCTCCGCCTTCGGGTTTGTGCCATACCTTCGGCATCTCAGCACCCCGGCCCCTAAGGGGAAAAGAAACAAACATTGTATTAGTGAGAGCATGTGAGAACATTAGCAATACGCTCACTCAAGACTTACCCATTTGCAAGAAAGACACAGCAGCTCTTTTTGGGTCGGCGCCTTACCTCCGGCATTGCCGTACCCCGGCCCCTATGGGGAAAAAGACATTGGACATTAAAGGAGATACTTAAAACTGCAAAGGAATCTCTCATCAGAATTCTTACCAGAATTTGGCTTCATCCAAATCGCCTGCAGCCCGGAATCTTCTCCAGCACCTGCGAAAGAAAAGAACAGATGAGTGAATATAAACCCAAACTTGCCATAAACATTTGCGGTACGATGGGAATGGACAAACTAGTTTAAACTCATCAATCCAGTGAAGTAACTGGAATCACAACGCGCCCCTGCATCAGAAGCAGGATGGAGAGCTCGTCATTTTGGTCCCTAAGGTGAGTCTTCGCAGGGAATCCCAAAAGGGTTTCACGGAGGGAGAGAAGGGAAGTGGGAGGTCGGAACATCACCCGCAGACTATTAACCCTTCCTTTTCACACACAGTGGGATATTCCTCCGAGCCAGAAAAGCCAGGTTGGGGAATTCAGTCCAGTCCATCTTCCGGATCTTACGCATCTCTGCAGAAGAGGTCACAGCAGTCCCAGCCACGCCCGCGCCTCCGTGGGAGCCAGGTGAGCGTTACACACACTTGCATGGTCTGCTCAACCTATACTTGGGAAAGTGCCTGCTGGAAATATACTTTGTTCAGCTGCTTTGCTGCTTAGTGCGTCAACGTTCAGCAAAGTTTCAGTGGGACTTGAGTTCCTTAACAAAAAAACAATACTACAGATATCAGAAGAAATTCTTGTACTGGGCTATTAGCCAGGCATGGACACAGGAACTAATATCTTTGGACTATGCTTTACATGGAAAAAGGCTGATGCTTGCAGTGATGGACAGTGTGACAGTCCTAGTTGTTCAGCTAAATACTGCACTTACCACTTCCAAGACATGGAAACCAAAAAATAGTGAGCTCAGTCGTGGTGCAAGGGTCTTCGGTTGCAATGGAAAAATATGGGTTCATTAACTTCATTGAAATTCTGCAATCCAGAGGAGTGCAAATAGGCCTGATAGCCACTGACAGGCATGTTTCATTATCCAAGATCATGCAAGAGCAGTTCCCACACATACAACATCAGTATGATGCATGGCACGTTGCAGAATCAATTTCTAAAGAAGTCACAGCTGCTGGAAAAAAGGGCTACAGAAAACATGTTAAGTTGGTCACATTCTATAAGCAACCATCTTTGGTGGAGCCCAAAAACTTGTGATGGATCAGCAGATATGCTGCTAAAAAAAATGGCACAACTATGCAAACAAACACTTATGGCAAGAAAACAAACATTTCCACGAATGTGCACATGACCCATTAGTGAGCAGCATGAGCGTAAGAAAAGCAGGTTGGTGCCAGGCTACCCTACTCACACAGTACTCGAGGATATTGTCTATGACAAAACACTTCTCAGACACACAAGGGCATTCACCTAATCCGGCCACACAGAAGATTTGGAGGTTTTCCATAATATGTGCCTGAAGTACAGGTTGCAATTTTCAATAGACGGTACAGGTTGCATTTTTCAACAGATGGTATAGAGGCCAGAACAAGACTAGCTGTATTTGCACATGATGAGAACGTTGGCAGGGAACAATCAAAAACTGAGGGAACATTCAGGGATCTCCGTTACAACAAAGAGTTTACGAAAAGAAGCAAACAGTGGGTGGCAGAGCCAATATTGCAGCCAATGGATTTCTATTTTGTAAAAGATCTGACATTGAATGTGCTGGCCAAACAAATGCATGGAATAGTTCCTGACTTTGTTCCCAGTAGCCAGTCTATGCCACAGAACATTGCCATAGAGGTTTGCCCTCCCAAACCTAAACTTATTGGAAGGTTGACTTCAAGATTGAAATGATGTGTTTCTCTCCTCGCAATTCTTCTTTATGTAAATAAAGCCTGTTTGAACCTTGTAAACATTGTTTTGAAAAAAATTGTTATTCTACCAAGTTGCATAGAGTTGGGGCAGGTCTTTTTCCTTGGATGGTGCCTCTCTTTGGTAACGCCTCCCAGCCACCATCAGACTTCAGCTGCACCTAGTTTACCTCCAGAAAGTGCTCAAAACTATTCTCTGCTCTGCCACTTGACTTCTTTCCTGTCACCACAAATCAACCTACTGCCACTGTGTCCTGACCTCCCGGGAATGTAACATCATCCAAAGGCCCTTTCTCCCAGTCAATTACAGCATTCTTCCACACCCCACTCCACTGCCATGCGGGCCCTTGCTTGGTTGATTCACATCGCGCCCTTGGGAGTCACCTGTACTTGTGATTAGCCTGAGGTTCTCCTCGTTGGCTCTCCTTAGCACTTCCCTCCCGGACCCTCCTCTAGCACTTGTCCACTACTGTGCTTCTCCTTCCATTCCCATCCACTGCACTACTCCTAATTGCACTTCCAATTCCGAATACAACAAGATCCAGTCATGGTGCACCTCTAATGATCTCTGTGTTATTGCTAGCAAGACTGATATCATTCCTATCAGGACTCCGGTCCCCTGATTCCCCCCTGCACTTGGGCCACTCTAAATGTGTTATTCTACCTCTCCTTCCTCTGAAGCCAGAAGTCTTCGAGTGTTGTTCGACTCTTCTCTTTCCTTCACTCCTCATATCTGGGGCCTTGCCAAGAAGGCCCACTTCTACCTTTGCCTCATTAGAGGGATTTTACTCGCCTTCACCCAGAGGCTCACTATCTCTATAGCTCTGGTCCTCTCCAGGTTGGACTACTGCAAAAACCTATTCCTTAATCTACCCTCTAGCTCTGTACTACCCATCAAACTAATCTGGAATGGGGCTGCACTACTTATCCTTGGTCTCAGGCACAGGGACCGTATCTCTCCAGCCATAAGATTTCTCCACTGTCTTAAAGTTGCTGGAAGGATCAAGTTCATATCCCTCTGCATAATTCCCAAGGCTGTCTGGACCGTGGTGCCTGTGGTCTGGGGACACAATACCTGCCAGTGGCTCTTACTAAATACTCTCCTTCTATATCCCTTGGATCCTTCGACTACAACTCTCTGCTGGTCAAACGCTTCTCTAAGCCTAGAGCTGGTGGCAGATCTCTTTCATATGTTAGCACCCTTCATTGAAACAGCCTCCCTCTCCATCTTGAGCCAAATCTCCTCAGATCTGCAGGCTTCTCAAAAATATCCTCTTCTCCTCTTCCTTCCCTCTCTCCCTTACGCTCTAACTCCCCTCATTTGCTGAGATTGGGGACCAGGTACCTTATCAGTTCTACCAGTTCCTGGCCTTCTGCCCAATCAACTCCAGCATCCGGCACTACTGTACTTGCCTTCAGGCCCTCTCCTGCCTCTGTAGCTGTATCAGGTCATGTTTGCACTTACTGGTCTGGTGGCTGGCATCCCCTCCCTGGGCTGTCACAGCCTTGAAACCAACATGTGCTCTCGTAAACAGGCTCCACTGCACTTCCCCTTGGTTTCCCCTATCAATTCACCCCCAACCTTTTTCTTTGCCCTCCCTCTGTACACTTGCACATTCCAAACATCTTGAGGAGTAGCAGGAGTGGTGTTGTCATGTTTAATTTACTATAAATTTCCTTCAATGTTCTGGTTGTTCGATTGCTACCTTGCCTTCTTGACTTGTGACGCTTTGAAACACTATTCTAGCTGTATAAGCGCCTTACAAATGCCCAATAAATAAATAACTCAATAAAAAGCATGACTAAGACTGTATATTTAGAGTTTTTGACATTGTTGTTCTTATTTCCCCTGTTCCTATCCCATGCGTCCCTGTGGTGCTTTCAAACACAATTTTGTTGTTTAAAGCACCTTACAAATGATAAATAAAATATGAATACAAATATTGATGGTGGTGCAAACCGTCTTTTCATATACAGAGTCTAACTTCGCTGGCAAGTAGGAATCTTGCTAAGATGCTGCTGATTGAAACAGAACAAACGTTTATGTGTCAACGCATGTCCTCCTTCTGTGCTCATTTCCAGTGCTATGTTGATGACACACAGCTTTCCTTCAAACTTCCCTCTACTACCTCCTCTTCCACCTGTCTCTTTCCCAATTGTATTACTGTTAATCATGCTTGGTGCTTAGACCTGTGTCTTGATGCCAGTAAAACAGAGGTCTTTCTGATTAGGGACCCTGCCCCATGCTTGTCTCCAGCACTTTGTCTGCCCTATTTGGGCATTCTACCATCACAATCTAGTGAGGCCAAAATTATTTTGGTGAACTAAGACTCCTCTCTCTCATTACCCCTGACATCTTGGACATTTCCAAAAAGACATCATTTTAACGTTGCCTCCTTCAATGCATTCTCCCTTTCCTCTTCTTCCCCCAGAAGGTCAATGTCTTCAGAGCTCTTGCCCTTTCCAGGGTGGACTAGTGCAAGAGCCTCTTACATAATCTAGCTCTTTCCTCTCTTTGCCCCTGTCAACTATTAAAGAATAGAGCTGCAAGACTTATCCAGGCATCCTGGTACGAAAAAGCACATTTGTCCAACCTTTCCAACCCTTTGCGCCCACTTCCAGGTCCACTGAGTCCTGTCTGCACCTGGACTCGAAACAATCTGTAAATGTGTCATCAAGTTTGTTTTTACTGTTAAAATGCTAGTAAATATTTTTGTATGTGGAATACTGGAAATATTTCATTGCGTTACAGCGCACAGCTTCCCAAGAATATTTTTCATTTTTGTGGGATGTGTACCCACATTAAATAATCTCGCTGTGAACACTGCATAGAGGGTCTCATTGTTATTTTGGCCTTGTATCTACCACACTAGCAACTTCAAGGACACAATGGGGTGAAATATCCACAAAGAATTGATATGATTCACTATATTAAAAGCATACACAGCAAAGTTCAGTTTCTATTTCTGAAACCTGTATTTTGAAGCATTTTGCTCTTGTGACAGAGAGAATGGACGCTCAAAGCACAATGTAAGTAATTATGTAATTGTGGCTGAGTAGTGTGCTGTATGTTATATGATTAACCATGTTACGGATGAATGTTCAACTTGACGGAAAGAATCAACATCATACATGTTAAGTGAACTTGTCGCTTGCACCTTCACCATCCAAGACTTGTGTTTGCTACCACGTCTCAAACCCGCAGCTCCCATACTTTATTCGTGCCTAGAGCACTGTCTCCTACAGTCATTGTTAGCCTTCACTGGCTCTGCCAATGTAGCCACCTTTCATACAGGACGAGGCTTTCCAGTTTATGCTAATTGACCGTTCCTATTTATGTCCTAAGCGCCCTGCACACCAGCCAGCTCCATATGTCTAAGGGATGTGTGCCTCCATTTGGGAGCTCTTTCTGATCCGGGAAGTCAGCAAACACTTTCCAACAGTTTCAGAGTGAGGCTGTGTTTAGCACTCGAGTAAGCGTCACCGCCTCCACTGTCTCTTGGTATTTGAACGCCTTCTGTTCTGTACTGACCAGGTTAGCCCCTTCCTCTCCACAGATGGCTACTAGCACTGTATATGTAATTTATTTACAATAAACCTGTTTTGTTGGGTCTACAGCTTTGTACTGCTTAACATGTCCACCTGCTTTACTTACAACTGCATACTTGATGTTGTATTTCACCTACCAGCAATTACATGCCTGATGTAGCCAGTCTGTGTACCCACACCTATTTCGATTCACATGCCTGTCTGCATGCCTGATGTAAACTGCCGTACCATGAGGTGTGGCTTTGCCAGTCTGTGTACTCACACCTATTCTGTCTGTAACCATATACGTACTAATGCACTGCACTAATGTACTATGCATAGGGCTGAATGGGGATGGGGAGGTCGGATGCACCGGCACTTAAAGAGTTGTGCCCGTCATTCCGACGTCCTCTGCTCACAGGTGCCGTTACACCCGCCAGGAAAAACCTGGCGGTTCAAACAGCACCCACGAGCACAGCACGTAGTATGGCCGTCCGGGAACTATGGTACCGGCATGCTTACCGGTACCGTAGTTCCCTGACCGCCATGCTTGTAATGAGGCCCCTAGTCTTTTTTTCTAAATGTTTTTATTTGTTTAACAGTTACACAAACAAAGAATCAAAATACAATAATTCTAATACCAAGTATAATACCTATATGAATGTATCTTAACAATCCAATTTAAGAAGGAAGTTAGCTAAAAAAAAGTGTGAATGCGAATAAAAGAGTAGATAAAGTGGAGATGAAAGAAAGAAAAAAAGAAAATAATAACACCAAATGAGATGGGGAATGAGTAAACATCTACATACAGCGGCGGCCAAGCCCGGGGTGCAAAAAACCTTAGAGTGTGATTGAAAACAACTAGGCATAAAGGGCATTAAACGCTCCCCAGATAGCCTCAAACCTATGCTGTTGGTCTTTAGCGTTGAAGAACACATTCTCCCTCCTAGACAGGAGAGATAAACGCTGTAGCCAATCATCAACACGGGGCAGTATCGCTTTTCCAGAATTTCAAAATATGTCTCTTAGCAAGAATTAGTGCTCTATATGTCCAGAACAGTTTACCACTAGTCAATACAATAGATGAAGGAAATAAGCCCAACACACCAAGAAGTGGATCCCTGGGTAGAGATAGAGCCAAGACCAGGTCTATTCTCTGGTAAACACCATCCCAGAATTTTGCTACACAACTACAACATATGGAAGGTGGTGCACAAATTAGTTTTACAGTTCCAGCAAACATCCTCATTGCACAGCCCGCACAGGCGCATCTTCCAAGGAGACCAATACAGGTAGTAATTAATCTGCTGCTGCGTATACCACAGTTCTAAATCAAATTTGTACTTAACCGGACCTGCACATATGCGGTTCCACTCAATAGCCAACAACAAATGACCTAAGTCTGATTCCCAACTTCCTGTACCGCATTGCGATGCTAATGTAAACATGGATGGTATAGTACATTTGTATAAAGTGGATGCAGAGAGAGACATGTCCCTAGAGAGGAGTAAAATCGCAGGGGGAGCATGCATTGCAGCATTCATTGGCGAAAGAATATCAGCAAAGATGTCCCGCAATACATTGTAACAGCAAATTCCCCCGGCTTTCAGCTTATATTTATAGTGCAAGAATTCAAAGTCAAGCATACTCTGACCATCATGAACCTGTCAATTTCTCCAAATACCTGCTTTTTGCCATGACATCCACGATAAAGCATAGTTACCCTGCTTCACAGCTGAATTTCTCCACAAACTAGAGTCTGCACAGTAGATACTCTTCATCTCGAAGTTGACCATGCTGACATAATGGAAGCTGTACATCCAAGAGATCAGTTCACCATCCTCACACACTATGTGGTTTTCAACTTTTACTGGTGCATTGTTCATGGTAATAAACAATAGCAATATAATTGTATATTTTTAATACTGCATTTGATGTACATAGAAATGACTTGCTTTACTCCCTCTAGCACCAAAGGTGCTGGCTTGGAACTGCTGCAAAATGTGAATTGGGACTTAATTATCTGTTGTAGCAACTTCAATGTCTATATTGATTTACTCTTTTGCAAAAAGGAAGCAACCCAGAAATATTTTTCTTCCTCCTTTCTTTGGGCCACCTTAGTAGCCCACATCAAACTGTTCCTTGGGGAAACGTTTTGTTTTCCTTCAACCGACTTCACGCATTTCAGTGGGAGCTGTAATGGTAACAATGCTAATAATGGTGGCTTCATGGGACACCAAGTGAATGCGCCAGAGGGCAAGGGCAAAATGTGTGGTACCCAGCACATAATATCTTCCTAACTGGGGCCCTGTTAAAGGATCATTGTTAAGTGGAGCGGCTTAAAGTCAGGTATGAATGCACTGCTCTGCCATATGAGCCGCCTGCGTCTCAGAGGAGAGGAGATTCAAGCGTTAAAGTGTGCAGCAAATGGTGGTGCAAAGTCTTTGCTGCCTGGCACACAATTCCCCATTACTGTAACTGGGTTCCCATTAAGGGGCCATTACCAAGTTGATAGCAGGGGAGTGGAAGGGAATGCACTACTCTGCTGTAAGAGCAGTTTGAGTCAAAGAAGGGACAGAGTTCAAGTGGGGTGGAATAGCAAGAGGCAACAGAGAATGCATATGCCGCCTCCTCGGAGTGGCTTTAATTAAGCATAACATCCTAGAATGATACAGGACGTGTTGCCAGGGGGGCACTGAGAGGCAGGGAGCTCACACTTTACTATACCAAAACATGGAACACTGGAAAATGATTGCCACTTTGTAGCCGAATACTGCACAATGTATGGGGATGGTTTGTAGCACATTTACGTTTCTCCAGGATTACTCATAACAGAACTAGTTGTGAAACAGCTGGAGCATTTGCCTCTGCTGGCAAGTAATGTTGTTTGATTCCCACCTCTCCCAACCCCTTTTGAAAGGGGTCTTTTGTGAAATGTGTTTTGGTGCTTTTGTTTTGATCTCCTACAGCAATTACAATGCAAAACAACAGTAAGAAATACAACTCGTTATACTAAAACACACAAAAAAGCATGCGGAAATGAAATCAATGCAATGTGTTGCAGTTGTAAAATGTGTTCCCTGGTGGCAGGGGGCAGCGGAAGGAGGCATGTGTTCTATGTTGGTTAGGAGGGTAGTTGAGGTGGTCGGGTCTTGTTGTGAGTATGTTAGTTACGCTTAATGGTACAGTTTTCCGGGTTTTTGAAACTTGGTAGTGTGTGAGGAGGTTTCTGATGGTGTGTCGGTGTTGTGCTGTGGTAGTGAGGATGGGTTTCTGGTTGTTGTATGTGTTTGAGCTTTTGCAGTAAGAGAAGGAGGTGTTAGGGTTGGTCCTCCTTCCTGTATGTATGAGGTGTGTTTTTCTGCTGCAAGGAAAGGAGGTGTTAGGGTTTGTCTTCCTTCCTGTAGGTATGAGGTGCTTGGACTGATGTCATCTTTGGAATGTAGGCTGTGAGTGTGGAATGTGAGGTTGCAATGTGTGTAGATGAATAGTTTCTAGCCCAGGCATTTGAAAGATGTAAGCCTGGGTGGTGGGAGCAGGGTCGGTCCCGGTTACTGCAAGGATGGCAGACAGTCCACGGTCCCGAATGCTGTGTGTTTTCCTAGTTTTAAATATCTCATACCACACGGCATCTGCATTTATATAAAACAGAAAAAATGAAATTTAAAAAATCACATTTATGCTGAACTCGTCTATCAGAGAACCCTGTCCTTAAGGAGTTCGAGACGTAGCACTTAACCAATATGCTACAATGATTTTATTGTTTGGATTTTCACAAGTTTTATACCTACCCTTTTATCATTGAACATATTAAATGATAGGCTAAGTATGAAATGTATCCCCCATGAAGCACCAAGCCATTGTGGCCTAGTATTTAAATGCTGGGTCTCGAATCCTGGCAGACCAGGGTTCATGGCTGTATATTTTTTTATTTAATTAAAAGAAAAGCAAAGCAAGTGGGAGGTGGGGAGGTTTGTTGCAGTGCAGTCCGGTGATCTTATTTAGGATGAGGGCATTTAGACGTGCAAGGTCAGCCACGTCCAAACATCCCTTGCGCCAAAATAAAAGCGCCGGAATGGCTTTTGCGCTGAAAAGGGCATGCCAAAATGGGCTCCGTGGCGGTATGGGCATGTCGAGATCAGCCTGCACTAAAATTATGGTGCCGAAAAAGGGTGTACCCCTTGGAGAACGCTGATTAACCAAAGTGTGTGCTCCATGGCAAATCATTTAATCTCACTGAGCATTGCCTAATAACATTGTGAGTTCTCAAAGCCTGTAATCCGAAGGCCATGGCTAGTGGTCTGGTAGCATTTTAAAATGGACAGTGGACACGGCCAAAGGCCATGCCTACTGACCATGGTCGAAGACCATACTGGTTGTCTGGAAGCGTTCTAAAATCTATGTAAAACCAAAACCCTTGAAACTCAAGGAAAAATCTTTAGTTGCAGGGAGGTTACGGTGAGCAATACATTGTAACACACCTTTGAAAATCAAGGAAAAAACTTTAGTTGCAGGGACTTTGAGGTGAGAACTTAATGTAACAAAACCTTGGAAATTCAGCTAAAGCCACCTTAACTTTGTGTCCCCTGTTGCTCAGACTATGACCACAATGATGACATCACAGACCACATCACTGATGACATCACTAATTACATTACAAGAGCAATTGGCATTAAGCATGACCTTCAGCCATGGCCAGTGTGCATGGCCAAATATATTTTAAGACATGAATGGGTAGCAGTCAAAGCCTTGCGTTATGGACAGTGGTCAGAACTTTCACTCATGGACACTGAATATTTTAAAACACTAACAAATCTTTGACTATGCCCACTATATATTAGAACATATAAATGGGCCACTAGCCATGGCTTTTGACCTTTATCAGTGTGTACATCGTTTGGCCATGTCCACTGAACATTTTAAGATAATAAAATGCAATAAGTGATGGTCTTAGGCCATTGATATTGATATTTTATTTCTATCGCGTTTGTACACATGTTTTTCAGAGCACGACAAGGCAAGGGAGGGGAACAGGGGTGAACAAAACAGCAATCTTACTAGCCCCGGTGACATTGAGGACCATGCCCTTTGTGTATTACACAAAACTAACCAGCCACTAGCTATAGCCTTCAACTGTGCTCACTGTATATTATATCCACTAACCAGCCGCTAACCATGGTTTTCAACACAATTCTAGCCAGTGGCCAAGGCCTTTGGCTGTGCCGACTGTATATTCTGACATATTAATGGGGACAAGCTATGGCCTTTAGCCATGGCCGCTGACTACAGCTTTCAACGTTGCCCGTTATTTTTTAAGACAGTGACAGGCTACTAGGCATGGCTTTTAACCATGCACACTGGTATTTTTGTAACACTAACCGACCACTAGCTATGGCATTTGGTGCTCGCCAGTGACACCTGGTCCAGGCCTAAATTGTTATTAAGGTAATCAACTTTTCATGAGCTAACTTATAAATGATGTTATTTCTAATTCCATTATTGATGTAATCAGTTATTTACAATGCAATTAGTGTTGTCACCAGTGACGGCATCAGTGATGTGATTTGTAAGGTCATCAGTGTTCCCATACGACATGTAATTAGTGATGACATCAGTGATGTGAGGTGATGTCATCATTGTGGTCATAGTCTGCGCAACAGGGGGTGTGATGTTAAGGTGGCTTTAGCTGAATTTCCAGGGTTTTGTGCATTAGATTCTCATCTTAAAGTCCATGCAACTAAAGTTTCTTCCTTGATATGTATTTGTATAAATTGCACAGCACATTATTCTCTTGGCTTACACATGCTTGTAATGTTATTTGCTATGATGTCGCTAGTGACCATGTAAATCCATAACTTAAAAATTAGGGTTCTGCATATTCTTTGCTGGATAGGTCCAGAAGACGAGTTAGAACAGTGCCTTGTATGCCGAATAGTCCCACAGTGTTGTAATTCTGCTTTTCTGTGTATGTGTTCAAGAGCTTCATGGAGGGGTGGGCCCGAGCAGCTGCCCCTGTTTTGGCAGTAGTACTACACAGCGACGTATTTCTTTCTTTCATGGTATTAAATGTGCACTTTGCATTGTGTGCATGTTGCAGGCTGCCCTTTGTTGGCTGCTGTCACCTTCACTGAAGACTTTAAATGTGCACTTTGCCCTGTGTGAATGTTACAGGTTGCCTTTTGCTGGCTGCTGTCACCTTAACTGAAGACTTTAAGGGCCCGATTCATGGAATATTTGCCCAGTTCAAAGTGAATTTGCATTGCTGAAAAGTGACTTTGCACTGCCGACACAAACACTGATTCATGGAACCATGCAAAGTGTATTTTTTGCAGTGCAAAGTCTGACCAAAGTCAGCGCATAGTCATTTTTGCAGTACACTTTGCACGGTTCCATGAATCAGGGTTTGTGTTGCGAGTGCAAAGTCACTTTCCAGCAGTGCAAATTCACTTTGAATGGGGCAAATATTCCATGCATCAGGCCCTAAATGTGCACTTTGCAGCAGCTTTTAGTGTGCCTTTGATAGCACACAACATCCAGCAGGAGATAACCTCTTTGCCTTTTACTGCGTTAACACCTTGCTGACATAGCAATTACTAACTTTTCAGTGTCAGTTTAGTGTTTCAGCTCCCCTATCCATTTTTAATTACGCAACCCAAGGGCATCACCGACTGTGTCCACCCCGCCTAACTGTGGGCAATGCAGGGCCCAATTAAATTGAAATTGGTCCTCACGAGCCCTGACAAACGTTTAGCCAGGCCATGTGAGCGAGCCCTAAAACACTCTTTATTCCAATATGCCTGACTGCCAGCAAGCAGGGATGAGGGCGTGTGTGTTGTGGCTGATGTGAGGAGATTGGAAAGGTGGCGGACCAGGACATGGCAGTGCCTGCTCGCCGTTTGTCTGTCATCCGAGTGTTAACTCTGCTTCTGAGAACCACTAAAGTTGCGAGCATTCGGGTCACGCTTGGCCTACAACCTCAAGGACGAATCCTCCACTCATTGAAGGTTTTCAAATTGCTGCTTGGTTGATGCATATCCATTCTTTGGTTTGTTTTTTTATTGTGCATTTGTTAGGCACTTATGCAACAAGTCAATTGTGTTTCAAAGCACCCACTGGGCATTAGGGAGGGAACATGGAATAGAAAACAATGAACTGGGGGATAAAGACGAACCTACTAGGCCTTGTGCATAGCTCTCAACCATTTGTGTCTCGTGACTCAGCTCTTTACAAGGCGGGTGACACCCGCCAAAAGCATGGGAGTTGAGAGCTATGCCTTGTGAGCATTCAGAGTGTGCAAGTGCATTATCGTTTAATATTTTATTTTTCTCTGCATTTGATAAATTATTTTAGAACAGACATCTAGTGCGTTTAGGCCAAATGTGTCACGTGACTTCGATTTTTTTCATAAATGTTAAATGATGTTAAGATATCAGATGTTAACTCTCTCCGTGGTAGAATAGCATCCTCAGTTCCTCTGGGTTTGTGACTCAGTACCTCTGGGTTTGTGACTAGCTCTCCAGACAAACAACAAATGAGCATGCGCAAACAGCCTGCATATGATTGGCTGTGGTTGCTGTGCAACTATCGGTGAGTGCTGATTGTTAAATACGATGCGGGATAATGTCTTTTGGTGTTTGAGTGTAATAATGATATGTATTCCTTTCATCGCTGAGTATGAGGAGCCTGCATCCATTTTGAAAGCGGGTGTG
Organism: Ambystoma mexicanum; assembly: GCF_040938575.1. Classification (NCBI taxonomy): domain Eukaryota; kingdom Metazoa; phylum Chordata; class Amphibia; order Caudata; family Ambystomatidae; genus Ambystoma; species Ambystoma mexicanum. The sequence goes on along the minus strand of NC_090935.1, from coordinate 857,374,869 downwards.
TTTTCAATTTACTGTGGTCTTTGTAATGCAAATGTCCAGATGAATACATCTGCACCAAGGTAATAAAAATAAATAAACCGCATTTGCCATAAGGTAAGAATCACAGGACTGACGTGTGCCACATGTAAAACGGAAAGATGTCTCTGGGTCATGGGAGTGCAATGTAATCCGATTAATCGTGGAATTGACAAGGAGCACGGAAACGTTTTTAACTTCAAATTCCATTAATCACAGACATTGGCGGCACTGAGTTCCAGAATATGCTCTGCATTGCATAGTGTACACATTAAACGCGTTTCTGGTTTCATGTATTAATTAACTTCAAAATCAAACCTTTTTCTTTCTTAAAAAACGTCGTTGAGCACATGTGATAATATGGACCATTTGTAGTCGTCTAGAAGACCCTCTTTTGTCACGATAATAGGAATGACTGCTGCTTATCGCTTTTTTAGCCAATCTGGAATTTGTGTTTGGGAACTACAGATTTCGAACTGGGAGCTGCACCAGGCGCTCAACCCATTCCCTCCAATTAAATGAAGATATAAAGGAGACACACATTAAATTCAGTTAGTGAAAAGGATACTGCACTGTGGGTGGTTGCAGTTTAATGTTTTTGTAAATATTCCAAACGTATGAATCCTTTTCAAAATATACGTTTGGAAATCCGGCCACTGTGTATATTCCTGAAACATGGCTGCAACAGGAGGGGCGCCTGGGATTGACTGTCCTCGTGGGAGTTCTGCAGACACCTCTGCCTCTTCTGTTCTGGTGAAAGAGCCCGCATCCATACTTGCCAACCCTACAGATTTAGGCAGTAGGCTACTGCTTTTGAAGCAGTCCTACTGCCTACAAATTTCAGTGACAGATCCTACTGCTTTTTACAGTAGCAATTAATTTATGTGACTGTAAGGCAGGCTCCAGGACAAAGCATGCAACACATTAATGCGTCTGTCTGTATAGTGTACTGGTAGGTGTGTAGAGGTATCGCGAGAGCCCCGCTCTCGCGAGATCTCGCTCGCGCGATCAGCTCCGCCCCCGCGCGTTACGCGCGATTACGGGACGAGCTGAGGACGCGGAGAGCAGCGTCTTCCCGGCTCCTCCGAGCACGGGAGTTATTTACGAGATTTGCCGCGGATTATAGCCACGGCACCCAAACCCCTGTTGGCCACGTTTGGCCCAGTTAATCCTGGACATTATCTATGCTTCATTGCTCCAGACATGTTCGAAATAAAGTCCTGGTGAAAAACCTGCCTGGCTCCTGTCTTCCTTCAGGCACCATTATACAACATAAATTGGCGACGAGGATCACCACAAGAACCGCGCAGAAACATGCAGGGAGCCACACCGCCACCACCCTTTCTACAGACACCAGGTAGGCCTGCCATTCCTTGGCCACAATGGCAGCCCCTGTTCACGACCTACGTGGAGGCAATGGGTGGATCTGGATTTTCAGCAGTGAGACGCAGGGCCATGTTACTTAACGCCTTAGGGGTGGAAGGGCAAAGAATTTTCGAGGGCCTTACCCCGATACCAGTAGATGACGTCAATGACGATGTGTTCATGGAGGCCGTTAGAAGAATCATTAAGAGGTTCGCCAGCAAAGAGAACACTGTACTCCATAGAATAAGGTTTTACACTCGGAAACAGGAGCAGTCCGAACCCGTCGATGACTACGTCACGAAGTTAAGGGAACTAGCAGCCCTGTGTAACTTCGGTACCAACGCGGAAAACCGCATATGCGACATGCTAATCGTCCATACCAACAGTCGCAAAGTCCAGGATAAGTTCATCCTCGAAAAAGAGTTACAGTTAGAAAAAGCCGTGGAAATTGCCAGAGCGGTAGAGGAAACCGCGGGGAGAAGGAAAGAGTTTACAGGGGCCCAAGTCCCCACTGAAATACAAGCAGTTGGATTCCGTCCAAGAAAGGAAAAATCTGCACCAGACACGAGAGAGTCAAGAAACAGCAAGAGAGAACCCCTCAAGTGTCATAGGTGCTCCAGCACCAAACACCTGGCATATGACAGAGAGTGCCCAGCCAGAGACAAGGAGTGTTCAATCTGCAAACGCATAGGACACTTCTCGATAGTGTGTCGATGGAGGAACAAGAAGGTCGCGAGCCTCACCACAGACCACACAAAGGAAAGGGAATCCTCGTCAGATGAGGAGGGGAGACCCACGGTCATAATGGTGAACAGCACCCGAGCCAGGAGAGAGAAGCCTCACTGCGTCATCAGAATCGATGGAAGAGAGACTCGGGTTATGGCAGATTCCGGGTCGGACCTCACCATCCTACCCCTTCAGACATATAAAGACATGGTGGGTAAAGAGAAAGTGGAAGTGCTCACCACACGACACAAGCCCACGGTGTTTGGCGGGGCCTCAGTCGAACTCTTAGGGTATATCAACGGAAAAGTCGAATTCAAAGGAAGGGAAACCATCACCAGAGTCTACTTCAGCCATGAAGGGCCTGCAGTATTGGGCTGGGATGATCAAGACAAGTTAAAAATCAGACTGGATCCCAGCACAGAAGATCAAGTCCTATCAGTCCATACGAGGAATGAATCTGTTGTCAAGAGCGATTACCCAACACTTTTCTCGGAGGAGCCGGGGCACATTAAAAGTTTCATTCACAAGATCGTGCTCAAAAGAAATGCCGTCCCTGTCAAGCACCGGGTGAGACCAGTACCGGCCACAGCAAGGGACACCCTGAGGCAACAGCTGGACAAAATGAAGATGGAAGGAGTGATAGAAGAGATTGAAGCGTCCGAATGGCTGAGCCCAGTCGTCCTGATAAAGAAACCCCACTCACAGGAATTAAGGGTGTGCATAGACCTGCGCAGCCTAAATTTAGAAGTCATCACGGACAACTACCCGCTCCCAAGCATAAACAAACTCATATTATTAATGAAAGAGGCCAAAATATTCTCAAAGCTTGATATGAGAAATGCATATCATCAGATACAGCTCCATGAAGAGTCGAAACCACTTACCGCATTTATCACGCCCTTTGGCACGTTTCAATTCCCAACCCACTGACCTGACAGCTACTTGACTCTGCCCTGTACTCTTGCCAGGACAACCCATAGGTGAACCACCAGTGAAGGCAAGTGGCAGAGTGTAGGGGGTATCAGTCGCCATGTCATTCAGTGTTCAACATGCAATAAATATGTACTGCCTGGGCAGCTGCTACAGACCAGTGGCACACATTGCCTACCAGCTCTGTGTTATTTACTTCTGCAAAGTTAGGTAATTGAATTTGGTGAGTTATCATTCAGAATTATACATTTTTAACATTTGAACATCTTTCCATATTGTGCTGTTTATGGGTTGTGTATTTTAGAATGCTTCAATGGTGTCAACAACGTACGTTTTGTATTTTCCTGTGATGTCATTGTTATGGGAATTATTATTATTGAAACTTCAAAAATCCTACCTCTTTTTGGTCACAGAATGTTGGCAAGTATGCGCATCCTTTGGACTTCCTGCATGTATGTGAGGAATTACCCCATGTAAACTACATTTAATTACATAGCCCCACATCTTTTTCTTAGAACTGTTAGGAGAACAGAGTAGTCTCTCCGAAAGAAGGTTTAAACATACTCCAAACGTATCGAGCATGAAGGGTTCCAAAGTAAGATTTTAGAATTGATGTATTGTTATTTTCATATACTCAGTGCTGAAAATGGACCCCATTTATGGGGGGAACTCTCTCCCCGCCCCCTTTTGGGGAAGGGGCGTGGTCAGAGTGATGTGAAGTGTCCCAAGGGGCGAAGCTATTAGCCGCATAGTGAAGTAACTCATCAACCTGGCCCACATTGGCCAAAAAAGTGGCCCACTTTGACCAAAAAAAGTAGTCCACACCAGCATTTTGCGTTTTTGGTTCAGCCATGGGCCTATTGCCATATAGGACAGACTGAGCCTGGTCTCCAGAGCAGGCAATCTCACAATTTGAACCTTTCCAGAGTTACAGGACTCTGAGAACACATGTGCAATGTATTGTCTAATTTTCAGGCCCTGCACAGTCTCATACGATACTAGGCTTCCTTAAACGTTGCCCTTAATACCAGTCTTACTTGTACAGTTGTACAGTGTTGTATGTGGCCAGATTGCCCCACTGGCCCCTGTGAACCCCCCAGCCACAGAGCGCACTCAGAGACATGCTTGCTGTCCGGGCTCCACGGTCGCTCTACTGTGGCTACAGAAACGCCCCGTTTATTCCAGGCACACGCGGTAGAGTTACATCACTCCGCCAAGTGTGTGTGCCCCTAAAAGGGCAGCGCCACACTCCTCCTTTTTCATAGCAAACAAAAAAAGAAAGTAACTACAAGCACTTCAAAACATTACACTGCACCCAAAATAAAACACCCCTTTAATCACGTTCCTCCCAGTCACACAAGTCACTCTTCAGCCCAAGGGCTGGGCCCACTAGTTCAATGGTCCAACACATAGTCATTGATATGGGCAGGCTTCCCCACTCCCAACCTCCTGCCCGCCTCCTGGTTCAGGCCCTCCTCACCTGCATACCCCGACCTGCAGGAAATTGCAGATGGGCCAGGCCACCGCCCTCATCCGGTACCTCACCACAGTGTCTTCTCAAGATTGCCTCCCCCACCCTCTTGAAGAAACTGGCATTGTGGGTAACAGTGGCAGTTCCATCCGATGCAGTCACCATCGAGCCACGCACCGCCACCACGTCCATTGGACCAGGCTCATAAGTAAGTGTAAGTTTGCCTTGAGGATGCCGGTTATTCACGAGCACTTCATCCCCAGGAGTTAGCTGCTGGGGCCGGAGCCCTCTCCTCAAGTTCTCTCCCTCCGTCCGGAGTCTCCTTTCACGCTCCACCTGGGCATCATCAATTACTGCTGTTTCCCACTCATGCACTTCAGGGATCAAAGCCCTTGTACACAGCTGAAACATCTCCTCCGCTGGTGCCACTCCAGTGGACGCATGAGGGATGACCCTATATTCCCTCAGGAACTGATACAGAGCTCGTTGCAGGCAGTGTCATTGGCCGTGAGCGATGCAAGACACCTTGTTCAGAGTCATCATAAACCTTTCAGCTTTGCCATTCGCACAGGGCCAGAATGGTGTGATCTTCCGATGTTGTATCCCGTAGTCCCCCATCAGCTGGGCGAAGCTGTCCCCCTGGAATGACCGTCAATTGACTCAACGCAGGGTCTGAGGCAGACCGTGCGTGGCAAATATTTTTTGTAGGGCCACAGCCACCTTGTCAAAAGAGACCGAGTCGAGGAACTCAACCTCAGAGTACCATGACCACTCATCCACCACCATCAGGAAGCGAGTGTCGCGGCCCGCGGACCCAAAGTCGGCATGGACATTCTCCCAGGGCCTCGTTCATTGGGGCATCGTCTCAATCAGGGGCTCCCTCTCTGCTGGGGCCGATGCGTGGCACCACACACATGCTGACACAAATTCCTCCACCCGTCTCTATAGGTCCAGAAACCATACTTTCTGTCGTAGCTGGGCCTTAGTCTTGGCAATTACTTGATGGTCCTGGTGCGCCAACTCAATGACTCAGGGGACTTTGCACATGGGAACTACTATGCGGTCACCCCAGAGCAATAGTCCTGACTCAACAAATGCTAGTTCATCTTTGATTCTCCAGAGTTGTTCCAGCGCAAACCTTGCCTCATGGGTACTTTGCGCCAGCATGTCAACCACTGACCTCCATGACCCTTGCTGAAGGGCCGCCTTTAGAATTGTGAAGCACTCGTCCTCAGCTGCCACTTTTTCCAGCTCATGGAGAGGCACTAAGTTTGGGGTTGCTGCCTCCACAACCAGCCTCACATGTTCATCAGTGTCCTCTCCACTGATGTTTCCACGACCTTCAACCTCGCCTCTGGGGTGCCTAGACGGATAGTACGCAGTGAAATTTGCCCGGCCGATACAGCAATTAGACCCAATATTCCAGGAGAGCCAAAATCCATCTCTCAATCCGGGCTGGAGGTTTGGAAGACAAGCCAGTCATGATCGGTAGCAGGGGCTTATGGTCAGTTACCACTGTCACCGGCCAGCCCAGCACACACAGGCGAAAGTGCTGACACCCCCACAGGACTGCCAGGGCCTCCCTCTCGATCTGCGCGTATCGCTGCTCTGTCTTCGACAGTGTCTTGCTCGCGTAGGCAATCGGCCTGATCTCCCCTTTAGCATCCATCTGGGTGAAAACTGCATCCATCCCAAACGGGCTGGTATCAAGCACGTTCTCTGATGACAGGGATGGATCGAAACACACCATGGTCTGTCAACACTCCCTTCACGTCTTCGAGCGCAGCCTGCTCTAGGGGACCCCACTACCATGTTGCCTCTTTCTTGGTGAGGCTCCTCAGGGGCTCAGACCTAGATGCTAGGTTTCGGATGAACCGGCCACAGTAAGTGACCATCTTCAGGAAGCTTCGGACATCGGACACATTCTCTGGAGACCTTGCCTCCACAATGTCTTTGACCTTTCAGGATCCGGTGACACGCCTCTCTCCTTGAATACTAACCCGAAAAACTAAATGTTTTTGTTGAGGAATTTACATTTGTCCTTGTGGAAAGTCAGTCCAAGTGCCTGCAGCCGTTCCAGAGTTTTCACTAGCCTCTCCAGGTGTTCCGCCTCCGTCTTCGCAAAAAACAGGATGTCGTCACTGATGTTGAGGACTCCATCCAAATAAGCCAAGGCCCCATGAATGATGTTCTGGAACACCTCCGCCGCAGAAAACACCCCGAAATGTAGGCGTTTGTATCAGTAGAAGCCTCAGTGTGTGGAAAAGGTGGTTATATGTCTTGAGTCCGGATGCAACACCACTTGATGGTATCCTGCCCGAAGGTCAAGCTTGGAAAAGAAATGCGCCCCTTGCAATTCTACAATGTCATCAATCGTGGGGAGATGTGTCTTTCACGCTTGATGGCCTTGTTCAGGAGACTCATGTCCATGGTTGCTTGGGCTTCCTTGCTATGACAATTGGAGACACCCATGGGGTCGGTCCATCCATCTTCTCAATGATGTCTAGTGCCACCAAACTGACCAGCTCTTTGTCGATGATATCCCACAGATGGAACGGAACTCAGCAGAGCTTGAGCGCAATTGGTTGTATTGACTCATCAATATGTAGCCTCATTGGTTTGCTGGTCATGCAGCAAATTCCCTATAAGAGCTGGCAGTACTTTGCCAGCAGCCCCTGCATGTCTTCCACATACACAGAGTATGCAAAGCTCAAGTTGCCCAGCGCTTCTGCTGCCGGCCAACTCAGGAGGGTATTGCTACTGATGCTCACATAAAATCAGGCCTTGATGGATGACCCTCCAAGCTCCACGTTTGCCGCAAATGCCCCGGCCAATGGGACAGGCTGCTCGCCACCATAGGAGAATATGCGCGCCCTCAGCTTCTGTAATGCGGGCGACCCACCATGTCATCATAGTGTACCCTGGCCATTACATTAACTGAAGCCCCTGTGTCCACCAGCTCCGACTCATTGACTTTCACAAGACACTGCGGCTGTCTTCTGGTGGTGGCACGTAGCGCTCTGACACTCGAGATAAGGAAGATATTCTCCTCATCCTCCTCTTCATCCTCGTAAGGTGAACCATCCTCCCCTTGGTCTACTTGGGAGACATTGGGCGGGCGCTCTGGCCTAATGAACCCTATCCGCACCGGCCCCCTTGTGACCACCACCGGCAACGGAGCCCTGCTCATAAGGGCATAATGGTCAAGTGCCCCACAACGTCCACATGCTTTTCCCTGTGCCGGGTACTCTGCAGGGTGCGGGAGATCATACCCACATTTTATGCAGGATTCGAGGGCTCTAGCATCTATCCCGCGGGCCACCACTTGGACGTCGGGCTCCTCTTCCACCTTGACTGTGGCCCACAGTACATACATCCTCCAACTTCCCTGGATGCACTGCTGCATCCATCAGCAACCAGGAAGGCACCTTGTGCACCTTGTGCCATCCTGGTTGCCGCTCTTTTTCCACACTTTGCAAGCCCCACCCACCTGGTGCCTTCCTGGTTGACGCTCTTTTCCCCACTTAAGGAGCCCTCTAGCCTCTTTTTCTTTGCAGATGGGGAGCAGGTACAAGTGGATCTTGGTCACCTGGCTAAGGCCCTGCCCACCTTGTGCCTTCCTGGTTGCTGCTCTTTTTCCCTGCTCAAGGAGCCCTCCGGTCTCTTTTCCTTTGCAGATGGGGAGCAGGTGCAAGTGGATCTTGGTCACCTGGCCTTAGCACTGCCCACCTTCTTGGCCCAGCCTCTTCCTTCCTGCTGTTAACTCTTAGATCAAGGGCGTCTTTTGCCTGGGTGTCTGAAGCGAAGGGTAGTCAAAGAAAAAGGCAATTTCTGATTGGACCTGTTTCGTCCAGGAGGATCCAGGGCCTGAACCCCTGCTAAGACAGCAGGTAAGCATGCACCAACATGTGTTTACTCCCTCTGTCCCCACAGGCCATTCCCCACCCCTCTGGTCTCTCTGTGATGTTCCCTTGTGCCCCCCCTTCTCGCACACAGGTGTTGCCTGTTTTGCTTGATTCTTCTACCCTGCTCCTCCCCACCCCCAGCCTACCTCTGCAGGGGTCTGTCCTGATACATTCTGGTTTCACCATCACCGTCTTGTGGCCAATGCCTGATTTGACTTTTATGGACTTCATTGATTCACGGTGCGTCATCCTTTCTCATGGTGGCCCTGAATCATGCTGTTCCCATCTTCATCTTGTATCCAGGCTTGCAACATTATGTGTTACTACTGACTGGTGCAATTATATTTGCTCTCGCCTCTTGCTTCTCAACTCTTTTTGACTGCTTACTCTCTGTTCTCTCTTCCTGTCCCTTTCTTCCTTTTCCCAACTACTCCCCTCCTCCCCTTACTCTCTTCTATGCACTTACTCTATAAGAATTGTCCCTGTACCTAGCCTGATAGCAAACTCGTCTGTCTCCTGCCCCCTCCCCATACTAGTTTATACCCCCCAGCACTATCTGAAATGTCATCAGGCCTAGTACGATAGTCATTTGCCCCCCCCTTACAGCACTATCTGAAATGTCATCAGGCCTAGTACGATAGTCGCTTGTTTTGTTCCTCCCCTCCATTTCTGCACCCCTCTCCCTCACCTTTTGTTTTCTCCGGCTCTACCAGAAATGTCGTCAGGCCTAGTACGGTGGTCACCTGTCTGTTTCCATTTCCTTCCCACTCTCCCCCTCCCTTCCTTATCTATGTCTTAGCTCTTGCACTATCTGAAATGTCTTCAGGCCGATTATGATACTTAATTTCACATCCTTACTGTTCATGGCTTCTAAGAATGTCATTGTATTTTCCCTCCCTTGCCTTGAAGCACTTTGAAACACATTGTATATAGGCGCTATATAAATAAACTATCATATCATTCTCGAGGCACGCACCTCCGACACCTCCTGGCAACGGCCAAGATCCAATATGCTGGATAGCGTGAGTCCCGGTTGCCGCAGCACCTGTCAGTGCAGTTTTCCAGAAGAACATCCCTGTTTGAGTTGGTTCCTGATCATTGTTTGGGCATTCTGCCAGGCACACAACAGGGACATCCGGTGCAACCGTCCATAGAAAGTGTCTAGAGACTCATCGTCCTTCTGTCTGGCACTGCACATCACGAAGCGTTCATTAACTGCGTTGGCCAGCGGCATGAAATGCTCTCGTAGTGCATTCCTGGCCACTATGTACGACACATCAGGGACTGAAAGACTTCATGCACAGCTGGTCCCACTGACTGTGGCCACTTTACTGTCCTCATCAGTCTCACCAGTGGCCCCAAAGTACATGTTGAGTCGATCTATCCAGAGCCTCCACCTTGGTCCAAGGCTTAACAGGGCTCCCGAGCTGTCAAACTCGGGCATTGGTGTGAGTGCTCCCTGCTGTCTCAGCGCACGCGCAGCCAATGGGCCAGCTGGTCCTGCCACTGGTGCTTGGGCTCCTGCCCCGCCACCCAGGTCATCCATGATTGAGAGCGCACAAGCACCCCACCAGAGCACTCGGACCGGAAAGCACAGATGGCCTCCTCCAGGCAAACTGCGCCAAAATATTGAGCGTGATGATGTTGGCCAAACACTCCCCTTGCAGTTACTTGTGATGATTGCTCTCCACCATACCACACAGTCACGAAATGCCCTGCCTGGCACCCAGTCCAAAATGTCCAAAAATTCGGTGTGCAGCCACTTGCCACTACTCCACCCTAGTACTTACAAACATAGTTGCCCCTTCCACCAATGTCAAAACAGCCAGGACAATTTGGGAAAGTTCTCCTTGTCCAAAGACTAGCTGTCCCAAAAATTGAGTGGGGTGGACCCAGAGGACAAGAACAATACACTTCAGGTCTCCCCTTGCTCCTCACCTCCCACTCGATGCCTAAAAAGTGTTGAAAACACCCCAGAAATGATGGATGTGCAGCACAATGCTGTCCCCTGTACAAGGGTTCCAGAAATTCCATGTGAGGGGGCGCACAAGCAATCCTAGCAGGAGCCACAACCTTCACCACCGCGTGGACAAGATGGCGGCCGACTGTGTGGACTCTGCCGGCTCCGCAGCATGAAAACGGGAGAAAATGCCTCCACGTTCTTTCTCGGCCTACACCCAGGTCCACGTCAGATCAATCCCCCAACTCGTCACCACTCTTGTATGTGGCCAGATTGCCCCTCTGGCCCCCGTGAGTGCCCCCAGCCACATAGCACACTCAGAGAAGTGCTTGCTGACCGGGCTCCATGGTCGCTCTACTGTGGCCGTGGAAAAGCCCTGTTTATTCCAGGCACAAGCGGCAGAGTTACATCACTCCGCCGCATGTGTGTGCCCTTAAAGGGGTAGGCACCACATACAGCAATTGCAAAATTGCACCAATCGGTCCACAATGCCAGACTATTGAAAACGTTTCCCAACATGCCTGCTTTTCGGCACTTGCACAAACCCTACCCCGCTCATGAGCACTAAAAGAACACATCCACAAAACAACATAATGCCCCATTCCACTAAAGTAATATGCTTTCCTCCACAACTATCTCACAAAAAAAGAAAGCAAAAACACGCAAATAAAATCAGTACATTTCTGTGCTGTCCTCCACCGAGATACACGGAAGCCAAATCACTCACAGCGAAATTCCAAAACAAACAAATAATCAATTTAACGGACGGTGTTCATTTAAAAAGGAAAATAATCCTTGCGAGCACCGTCCGTTAAAACAAAATCAGTAAAGCATGAAGATTTTCTTTTCCTGAGTCTGCACGGGAACGACAGGGCTCTGCAACGCTCCAATATGGCTACAGTGCTGCGAGAAGGAAGAGGATGAGGCTCTATCAAATCAATGAGGTAAGTTATGATGCTCACACCAGTGCACTTGCAACGTGCGCAATGATTGGCTGCTTCTGTGCATCCTTATGATTGGAAGCCGAAGCTGCTATTCAGCTTCTGGTCAATCATAAGGATGAGAAGGAAACAACCAATCATTGCAGCCAACAGTGCTTTGTCAGAGCAGTGTGAGTTATCAGAGCTTTTAGCCTGTGGCATCGAGCTATGTTTTTCAGGGCAAACCATATAAGTGGGGCAGGGGCAGTTTGGGGCAAGGATCTAGGCCTCTCCTGCAAGACATTTTTTTTCCGGAGCATAGCTCTGCCTTGTTCCGGGTCAAATCCTCCTTTGCATGTCCTGTACAGTAAGTATATGAATGTATCATTGAGATATAAAGACATTATTTACTCCTTACACTGTCACATTAGGCTTGTTTGAGATGTCCCCGAGCTTTATTAACATTCAAGGGAGAGTTTTGTCCTGATTAGAGTGCAAGAAGCTTCCAACAGAGCATGCACTGGATCCTTTTTGCTCATTTTTATAATGGATCTTTGTGCTGGAGAGCTTCAGTTTCTTCGCACCAGTGAATGTATCACTAAACTATTTATGTTTTAGACAAAATAATTTTGATCTCATTTATAAGTGTTGCTGTGTGCTCCTGATCTTTCTTCTAGCACTGCAAGTGCCGCCAAGCTGTACCCTTTATCATACAAGGGGGGGGCTCGTTGCTGCCCTGCACGTTCCGAAAGTTTCAAGACCTTTTAAGAACGTTTTGTTTTTGTTCTATACTTTTTCCTCCTCCCATTCCCCCACCTTGTCTTGATGCGCCTTAAAACACAATTTTCCTGCAACGTGTGTAATACAAATAACCACAAAATAAAACATAAAATTAATAATCCATACTATCCATGAATGGCATTGCCCTCACACTTGTGCTTGTTGTTCATTCCCTTGGTTTTCTGCTGGGCACCCAACTGTCCCTTGAGGCTGATTTGACCAAGGATTTTTGAGGGCCCAATATCAAAGATCTTTGCTCCAGTGGCTAAATCTCCATGTGCCACCTGCATTCTTCACTTGCACTGCACTGCACAGGCGCTGCTGATTTCTCATATTGATGCAGCACAGGCCGTCCTGCTGAGCTGTCACAAATGTTTGCCTACATCACTGAAGTCAGCCTTTCACGTGGCAGTCAGGCTGTTGGTGGATGCTAGGATTACAAACATGTTTTACCCATTCTTTTTAGATTGACAGTCCTAATAATCTCTCTCTATATAAAGCAGAACATGCGTTAGTTTGTTCCTTTTACAATGCCACAGCATTCTGCCTATCTGCCTATAAGAGTCACAGTTTGCCTCTGTCGTGGTCTGTTGCACGTTGTTGCGCGGCAAACTACAATCTCCACAGGAATTGTAGTTTGTGCACCCATTTCTACTGTTGTCAGGGACTAACATGTCTGCGCCCCCAAACGGGATTTGTGCGCCATTCTGCCCGCAAATCCCTGTTTAACTAATGGGGGTTTGCGGGCAGAATGGCGCACAAATCCTGTTTTTCTTGGCGCAAATAATCCATGAATCAGGCCCTGCTAGTATCTAAACCTATTCCCTTGCGCCGGCGTGATTCTTCGACCCTTTTCTGCCAGACGGTGCTTTTTAATAGCAGTCTTTGCACTCCTAGATAATTTGCACTTCTACAGTCGAGTTGATCATTTTAAAACTATTTACATCGTTTTTGAAAATGTGTTATTTTATCTAGAATCAAAATCATTGATTGTATTGATTTTAGCCCGTTAGGGTTTGTTTGCTTTTATGGTTTTGCCCACTAAGTCACTTTATTGTCAGACAGTTTGTCTCTGTCCCTCGTATAACCACAGCATAGTCTGCTGCACATTGTTGCCCAGCGAACTGCAATCCCCAGTGGAATTGTAGTCCGCGCACCCATTTCTACTGTTGTCAGGTGGGTCATCGCCGGTGTGTCAGAAACTAGCAAGGCTGCGCAGTCCGCAACTGACGTGCCAGCTCTGGCACCCCTGCTCTGTTGATGCGAGATCCTGTTATAAGGACGGTTATGTGTCTATCTGTTAGAGTATAGTACCTCCATGTAGATCATTTTTATTGGGATACACAGACAGTTACATACCTCGAATAAACATGGAAGAGGAGTCAGCAAGGTACCCAGACCTTGGATCCGGTGCTGTGATCACCAGGCCTATGCCTGTGAATAGACTAATTAGCCCTGTGACTCAGGCCGATAACTCTGCCGCTATGTTGGCTAGAACGAGGAAAACGTTTGGATCTAGTCTCACCATGCCTATCAAAGTCACACTACTTAACACCAGATCCTTAGATAGATATGCCTTGAATGTAGGGGAATATATCATTGACCAACAGATTGATATAATGTGTCTTACAGAAACCTGGATGCAAGGTCCTAGAAGACCCAATATACACCTCACCACACCCCCAGGCTATACATTCTATGGACGAAATAGAGAGACAGGGAAGGGAGGAAGAGTGGCAATAGGAATTCGTGAAGACTTACATTTTTTCCAGACACCCATTGGTTGTAAACATTGTGAAATTATGCTTATTAAGGTTACTCCCACTCCTAACAACTTTATGAACATTCTCCTAGTTGATCGCCCTCCAAATGACATGCCATTCTTTGCTGATGATTTATTAGAAATCCTGTCTTCTTTTAATAAAGCAAATAATGCAACATTAGTACTGGGAGATTTTAATAGATGGTATTACAACCCCCAATATACAGAAGCCACCTGTCTTGTTCAACGACATAACGTGGCTTTGAGGTTCATAATAAAGGTCCTACTCATAAACTAGGTAATATCCTAGATTGGGTGGTTACCGAGCACCTGGCCATAACCCCCTTGGTCACCAGTCCTTGTATCTGGTCTGACCATTTTTTCATTTCATTCAGGTTGAGTATTCCGGATTCCCATAATGGATAAGAAAAATCTATTGAAGAGAGTGGCTGGTAGGAATTATAACAAAATCAGTCACAGAGACTTAGCGAATAGCCTCGACAGCCTCATGAGGACTACATCAAACTCAGATCCATCTTAATTTTTGGTAGCTAAATACGACAAAGAGATAACCAATGCCTTGGATCAGGTAGCACCTATTAAAGCCAAGATCCTTAGAGAAAAAACGTACAATCACAAATGGTACACAGCAGCACTGGCGATTCAAAAAAAGAAAAACGAAGGGCTGAAAGACTCTGGGAAAGAAAATCCATCACAGACTAATAAGGACATGTGGAAATCACTAGAGAAAGTCTAACCTGCAGACATTTTCCAGGCCCAAAAAAATAATTTCAATTCTCAAATCACTTGCTCTAAAAATGATTCCACGAAATTGTTGGAGATTCTTAGAGATTTTGAAAAACCTAAAGCTGCGTCATATGCTAGCCCACCTTATAATTCGGACTGTAAAAACATTCAGAAGGCCTTCTCAGACAAGATAGCTAAAGCCCATGCTAACATTGCGGAAAATAGGGATCAGCTCAATGTAGAAATATGCATTGGGAATAAGAAGCAACATGATCAACTAGAGCAACCTAAGTTCTCTTTCAGACCCATTCATGATGAATAAACTAGCTGAGGCCTTGAAATCCATGAGTCCATCGACCTGCGCTGGTGAGACGCTTCCCTCTAAAATCATTCAAGCGAATAGCAAACTTTTTATACCTTTTCTGACTCATATTATTAATGCGTCTTTCAGAGAGAGTAAAGTCCCTAGTTCCCTTAAAAAGGTAGCAGTGACTCTGTTAGTAAAAAAACAGGTCTGGAACCTAAGGACTATTCAAATTTTAGACCCTTCTCGAATGCCCCTTTTCTTTTGAAAATAATAGACAAGATGGCAATGGCCCAATTACAAGAATACCTGGAAAGTGTACAGGCCTTGCATTGGAGGCAATCTGGTTTCAGAGCTCACCATGGCACTGAAAGTGCATTAGAGACTTGAAGACAGAAATGGTCTTGCTCATGGATGAAAGCAAAGCAGGGCTTCTTATGTTATTAGATCTATCAGCAGCCTTCGAGCTGGTGGACCATGAGAAGCTTGTGAGTAGGATGAAGATGGTAGGAGGATGTTCGGATGAGGCAGCTGCCTGGATCGACTCATTTTTAGAAAACAGGATGTCCAGGGTTGTATGGGGTGATGCTTGCTCCCCTTTTGAAGTGCTGAAATGTGGTGTTCCACAGGGCGCATGCATTTCACCATCCTTGTTCAATGTTTACTGTCAACTATTGTGTGTCCTATTGGAGGATCTAGGAGTCTGCTTCACTAATTTTGCAGACGACACACAGCTTGTTATCGAGCTGTGTGGAGTATACAAGAAAGAAACTAAGAGAGTGACATGGATCTATGATGTGATACAGAATCGGATGACATGTAATGATATGTGTATGAACGCTGTTAAGACAGAGCTGCTACTCTTTCGGTCATCTCAGTCTAGAGGGAAGCTAGAGGATTCATATGCTGGATTTACTATTGTTATACATTTCATTCCAATAACTACTAAGGTGAAGACCCTGAGAGTTCTCTTAGTTCAGAGGCCTATATTCATAATGTAGTCAACAAAACCAAGTACTATCTTAGATTATTGCGACTCCGTATCAGAAACCAATTGCACAATCTTGATTCAGGCATTCATTATACCCAGGATCGGCTACTGTAGCATCTTACATATTGGCGCTAGTGAGGGCAGCAGGTCCTGCAAAATGACAATGTGCGTCTGGTGAAAAATGTGAGTAGACACGAGTATATCTCAGAACACAGAAGAAACCTTCACTGCCTCTCATGCATAAATGTTGCTATGGGCAAGTGCCAGGATATTTAAAAAAGCTCATGAAAATGTATGTCCCTAAAAGAATCACTAGATTAAGTGATGAAATACATATGATCGTCCCATGCAGCAAACAGGTCAGAGAACATGGCAGATCCTTCCCAGTACAGGCAGCTGTGACCCGCAACAAACTTCTGAAGGAACTTCACGCTGAACCCAATCTTTTGAACTTCAGAAAAAGTCTGAAAATGTTTCTTTTCGAATAGCTATGCTTTCCCAGTATTTGACTCAGGCTCTACACCTTACTTTCCCCCTCTCTCTGCGCCCTGATGCCTGTAGGCTCCAGCCTCATATAAATGGACAAATAAATTAAATTCACAATGTTTGGATGGCTGGAGTGAGTGTCAGATTAAGGGGCATTTTGTTCTTGCTTCTCAGGGCTGTCACAGGGTTTTACCTCAGACCAAGAAGTACGCCAAGACAATGTGTTATATTTCAGTATTATACTTCAGGATTGGTTACAAATGGTATCTTCCTAAACAATAAAACAAGGATCAGGATGCTTCTTCTTCTAGCTGAGTTCAGTTCCCTTTCCAATATGAGATCCTCCTTTTTGCACAATGTCCCTTTCACTGTTGCGGGATCCTATGCCTTCCAGGTCCCTGAGATAATTGTCCAGGTGCATATAGTTTAAGAAGGTTTGTCAACCCACCTGGTGGAGCAGGTTTTAGGGTGATTTAAACTCTTCTTTGATGTTTGGTCTAGATGTGGGCTTTCCCAAGACTCGCTCAACAGAAAGTCTTGCAAGTATACTGTTGATGCAGCCAGCATAGAGAACTGGATAGTGGTCACTGGGGTTTGGTCTTACTGAGGATTCCTCCTTTTTCTCCTCCCCCTCCAATCTCTCCAATTTCACAATTACCTCCCTGAACCAGTCTCATTCCTCCTCCCACCTTCTGGTCCTACTTAGGGCTGACTAGGCCCTCCTGAATCTTACAATTCTGTATATATACATATGTGAGGGATTGCTCTTGGCCTTCTCCTTGGTCTCTGCATTGCTACCTTATGTTATTGCCTCTTCTGCTATTGGTCCTCCTTGAACACTTGCTGTAATCCTCTCTTCCTCCTCTCATGACATTATCACAAGTCTGTTCTGTTTTCCTCTCCCACTTCTACCACCTCCAGTCCACCTGCTCCTCGGGGATTTACTAATGTTGGGTTAGCGTCTTCTCCCCTTGAAGTCACACTTCCAGCTTCCTCCATACCTCTTTCACTGCCACCTCTTCTTTCCTCCCTCTTTTCTGTGTTACTCTTGCCCCTCTGATATTATCTGTGTCACTTTCATCCTCCGATGTTCTCACCTCCTCCTTCCTTTTGCAATTTACTACCTTCTCCTGCATTCTAATTTCCTCCACCACCTCTTGACTCCAGCTAATTTCTCCTGATGCTATCATCTCCTCCTGCTACCTTTCTCCTTCTGTTGACACCAACTCCTCCTTTACCCTCTTTGCTCTCACCATCTGATCCTGTTCATCACTGCTGCCACCTCTCGACTCTCCTCCATTTCTGCAATCTGTGCTTCCTCCAACACCGTCCAGTTTCCAGTCATTGTCCTACAGTTTTCAAATCTATAAAAGGGTAATATAAGAGGGGTGGGGCATACGAAAATGTGGGCTGGAAGTTAAGTACTTTTTTTGCTACAAACAAAGGTGGCTCACACCTGCACTCTCAAACACTACTTCCACACACCTTGCCCTCTTTAACCACTCTCTCTCTGACACACTATCTCTCTTGGACCCACTCTCTATTTGATCCACACTCCCTTTCTTGCTCTCTTACCCACTCTCTGTCTAATCCACACTCTCTCTGACTCATTATCTCTCTGAGCCAACTCGGACCCACTTCTCTGACCCACTATCTCACATTCACACTCCCTCCATACACACACACACACCCTCACACCTCATCTTGAACCCCACTCACACACACTGACTCACATGCACATACAACCACACACACACCTTCTCACACACCCTGCCCTCTATTTCATCTTCTTTCTTCCCCTTGTTCTCCCTCTTCTTTTCCTTTTGCACCCTCTCCTTTATTCCCTGTCTTTCTATGTCACCTTCGGTACCATCTTTCCCCTTTTCCCCCCTCTCTTCACCTCTCTTTCCCACTCTATTGCATTGCTCTCTCATTTGCACCATCTCACTTTTATTCTCAGGCCCTTGCTCTCTCATATGCTCCCTTGCTCTCTCACACATAGGCATCCTGACAGCATCTAAATTCAACCCCAGCTATTGGAGATTGGATTATTTCATATCATAGAAAGCTGCAGTGAGATTAATCACAAGAATGAATACCCATGATCTAAATATTGAGCTTCCTGATTTTGCTCATGTTCATAAAAAACTCCATTATTGCAACGTTAGATGCGGTTGTCCCCATAATTACCAAAAGGTTTCAGAATACTAACTTAGACAAATATGATCTGGTAGCATATGCACGGACATGAGGCTACCCAACGAGGCAATTCCACATGCAAGTCATCATTCCCCCAAAATCTCTGATATGACGCATCTGCTTAATGGAGCTATTGCCTTCTCCAACCTAGACCTCAATAAAGGTTATTACTGAATTGATCTCGCGCCTGAGAGTAGATACATCAATATTTTTTCAACTCTGGTGCTATATCGCTTGATGCAACTAACGTTTGGAGTGTCATCAGTGGCTGAAATATTCAAAGAAGAAATATGTAAGGTAATCCTGCACGATATACCAGTATATCATCAATTACAGTGACAATATACTAGTATTTGGCACAAATCAGGAACAACATGACGATATATCACAATGTGTATGCATGGCATTGGAAGATGAACGCCTGACATTAAATAAAGACAAACTTGAATTTAGCAAGAGAAGTTGTTTGGACATGTATTTTCAGTAAAAAGCATTCAACCTGACCCAGAAAATGTTTCAGCTCTTACGTCTGCCACAAGACCTCAAAATCTGTCCACTCTTCATTTTTATGATTAGGAAGTTATTGCACCCACGAAATACAATATTTTCCATCAATCAGTGCCCTGCTGCACAATCTAACACAATAAAATCAAGAATTCCTATCAACTCAAGTTTGTCAAGAAGTTTTTGATACCATAGTACAAAGAAATGCTTCCTCAATCTGCATCTCCTATTTTGATTCCAACCTACGTACAGAACTAACTGTAGGACTAGGGACCATACTAGGCCAAATAGACCACAACTCAAAGTGTCTGATGTGCATCATTTCATATGCTAGCAGAAGCCTGAAAGACACAGAACAGGTTGACTAACAGGCTGAAAAAGAAGTCTGGCGGTTGTGTGGGCCAGTCAACATTCCTATCTGTTCATGTATGGGAAATAATTCATGGTAGATACAGATCATCAAGCCCTCCTCACTATTTATGGAAATCCAAAAGCATGCATGCCACCTCGAATCACGAGAAGGGGCCTACAACTGCAACATGACACAATTCAAATGATTCACAAACCAGGAAAAGATGCCAATCCTGATGACTTGTTATCAAGACATCCTCTACCAACATCAGTTTCTGAAGAAAATAAATTGCTGATTCATACATCAGTTATGTGGTACATCATGCCAAACCACTGTGTGTGTCATTAGATGACATTGGGAACGAATCAGAAAGAAGGAAACACTTGTAATAATTCAAGACTGCTTACAATCAGGCAAATGTAAACATCCCCAGGACATGGCCAAGGCGAGAAACATTGAAGGCACTGGAGAACTGGAAAATGTGTTACTGGTGCTAACCTATCTCTAAATAACTTGCTGCTGAAATAAAACATTCCAGGTCCACCAAGGCAACACATTATTGAATTAGCTCACAAAGGACATTAGGGCCTATTGTCCATTAAGAGGTTACTGTGCCAAAAATTGTGGTTTCCTCGAATGAACAGTCCAGTGGAGGACACTTTCAAAAACGGTCACACCTGCACAGCAATAAGTCCACAAACATTCCCTGAACCTCTTCACATGACACTGCTGCCACAGACCATGTGGGACGAAATTGCAGTCGACTTCTTTGCCTTTAAACTTGGGTTTATATGTACTTGTTGTTATTGATGAATACTTCAAGGATCCCGAACTTCAACTTCAGCTTCTACAGTGGAATTTCACACCATTTCAGCATTGAATAAAGTATTTGCAGTTTATGGGATACCTAGAGTGGGAAAATCGGACAATAGTCCACCTTTTGCAGGTTGTGATTTTCATCAGTTTACTGAATATATATGGGTTTCCACCAAGCGTATCACTCACCTGTGGCCACAAGCGAAAAAAAATGCTTGAACGCTGTATGGAAAACATGAAAAGAGCAATACAACTATGACATCTCAACAAGAATTGAGTGGACAGACACCGTTCCACCTTCTGACAGATTATCGGAACATCCCTCATGGAATAACAGTGGAGTGTCCTGCAGAACTGATGTCTGGCAAACCCATTCAAACACACTTACTAAAGATGTTCACTCTTGCAGATGCAAACACACACAACCAGGTACTAAGCGTAAGGGAGAAAGTGTCTCCCAGGCCACCCTTCATTCCCAACAACGCGCACGATATGCTCATTCCATGATTGGCGCCACACCTCTGTCCAAGGCGTGATGTCACCATTGACTGACTCATAACTGTGCATGTTTTATTAGCCACGTGACTCCATTTTGTTAACTACTAACTCCATTCTCTGATAGGCCGTGGCTAAATGCTGAATACAGGCCTGCACCTCTCCCCTTCATTCTCCATGCACAAGCTAGTATACCAACCCCCCACCTCCTCCCCTCTGCCGTCTTCATGGCTGTCATGTCTCACAGAAGCTTGGACGCAAAAAGTAACAGCTAAACCTTGTATCTCTCTTCTTTCTTTTACATCACTGCCCTGTGTGTGACCGGGCCGAAGCCTGGTCCTGGAAAAAACCATCCGTCTCCACAAACCTGCCTCTACACCAGAAGACCCCGCTAAGAGAAATATAGCATGCAAGCACGCTAACCTTATCCCTCTTTTGATGTAGCAGTTGCATACCCCTCACAACGTGTGCCACTTCAGTTCACCCCTTTTCACTAATCCCAAGTGTGGCCATATTTTCTCCCTGTACCAACAAACAGTAAAAAGCACCTATAGTACATCTATGGAAACCCTTGATGTGATTCTAAGATACTGTGTCAGATGAGACACTTGGACCCATGTATGTATTCTCCAGGGTACCCTTTAGAGGGACAGCGGTGGTAGGGGACAATGTTTTCCACAACCATGATACAACGAGACACCCAGCGTAGGACAGCCCACAGAAAGCACTTGTATGTCCATTACTATCAACGACCCTCCGTGCAGACGAGGAACCATTTGTGGGGCCAGAGATAGCAAACAAACAATTAATCTTTATGGTGGATTCGGGAGCAGAAAAATCATGCCTCAAAGAAGGAAGTTTTCCGCTTTCGTATCACAAAATGGAGACACAGGGATTTTCTGGGGCAGTGGTCGAGGTTCCATACACACAAGACTTGGATATAACGGTAGGGGGTAAATCAGTACAGGCACCCCTGTTGTGTTAAGAAAATTCACCCATAAATTTGTTGGGGAGGGACTTCGTCAGCAAGCTCAATATGACCATCTCTTTCACAGAAAGAGGCATAGTTTGTTCAACCACGGGGATATGTACCATGAGGGCCATGTTATTAATACACACACAGGCCAATGAACTAACAGTCTGCGGGATGCCCATTGACCCAGACATGTTTGTGCAAGGGATACAGGTGCTGGCTAGAGTAGTGCCAGAGATAACGTGCCAAGAATGACAAGTACCATCAGAATGTATATTTCGCCCCATCGCAACACCAGAGATGGTGCCCGGGAAGATAATGGCCATAGATCTGGACAGTGTACTAGTATCTGCGCGAAGAATTGCAGTAATAGGTATGGACATGCATAGATGTGAATGGCAGTCAGTGCTGTGCATAGATCCCAGTGTAGCGCTGCGTGACATATCAGATGCGGAGCTGTTCACTGACAATGACACTGATGGAGAAATAATAATGGAGATTTCAATCCCATGTGAAATAATGGACCAACACACAGGTGATGACACCCCTCATGGCCATTGTCACTGCACCGCCAGCATTTTCCGATGAAGACATGCAACAGGTACTGTCCATATTATGGACCATAGGGCCCCATGACAAGAAGAAACACCCATTAAGATCAAGCTCAAGCCAGGTGCAATACTACCTTGTGTGAAACAGCACCCACTATCTAGAGAAGCAGAAGAGGGGATAAAAGAAACAATACATGCCTTTTTAGAGCAAGGGATAATCGTGCCATCAAACTTGCCCGTAACACTTGCATTTATCCGATCAAAAAAGCAAAGGGAGGGGCTTGGAGGATGATACAAAACTTGAGGCCTCTTAATGACGTCAGACGAACAGAATTTCTTCTTCTCCCAAATCCTGGGTCCATTCTGTGCAGCATCCCAAAGTCTGCAACATGTTTCATGGTTGTAGACTTTAAAAAATGCATTTTTCTCGATACCACTGGACCCAGAGTCACAATATGTAACAGCATTTACCCTGGGGGGGGGGGTACAAACACTGCAGATTGCCCCAGGGATACTGTGAAAGTCCAAGCATTTTCAACAGGATCCTACATGAAGACTTAGGTAACATTGTCACAAAGAGCACAATTATTCAGTACGTGGATGAGCTGCTAATTTGCAGAGGGAATGAGGAGGAGTGCAGACATGACTCAATAATTCTGCTCACATTGCTAGCACACAAGGGGTACAAAGTAGACAAGCAAAAATTACAGTACTGCCTTACTGAAGTATTATATTTAGACCAGCGAATTTAAAAAGATGGCAAACGAATAATACCAGACAGAGCAGCAGCAGTGTGCACAGTTAGCAAACCAAACACAGTTAAGGAAATGCAAAAATTCTTGGGTATGTGCAATTACTGCCGCGCTTGGATATTAGACTATGTGGCATACACAAAACCCCTATTACACGCACTAAAAGAAGTGCAGAGAGAAAATAAAGCATTGACATGGACCTCAGAAATGAGCACAGCCTTTGGCACACTCAAAGAATTGATTTCAACAGCACCCGTTATAGCTACCCCTGATTCTGACCGTGAGTTTTACTTGTTCTCAACTGTGATGGAATGCTGGTGACAGCAGTACTGACACAAAAAACGTCACTGGGGCACAAACCCCTTGCATACTACAGCAGAACACTTTATGTGGTAATGCAAGGACACTTTGCATGCGAACAAGCTCTTGCTGCTGCCGCATTTGCGATTAAAAAAAGCACTACAATTGTGATGGGATGCTCAGTAACAATGTTTGTTGAGCATCCGCTGTTTGCCATTCTTGAGAGATCAAAATCCACATTGACAACACGGAGAACTACAGCATATGAGATTATCCTGTCCAGCCCAAACATACACATAGTGCGGTGTAAAACAGTAAACCAGGCAACATTCCTTAATGAGGCCTACACCATCAAAGATATGCAGAATCATAATTGTGCCACATACAGGGGGGAGGATGATGACATTCTCAAAGCGAATGAAAATGCCCTAGAAGAGGGAGAAGTGTACCTTGTAGATGGTTCAGCATCAATAAATTCAGAAACAGGAGAAAAGCATGTAGGGGCAGCAGTAGTATGATTGGAAGATGGGGAGCGTGAGACAATAGTACAAAAGAGGTTGCCATCACATTTCTCAGCACGAGCAGCAGAATTGGTAGCACTAATTGAGGCGCTTCATACAGCAAAAGGGTGTACAATAACCATCTATACAGATTCAGCTTACATGACGACAAGAGTACATGGGGGGGTTATCACGCTGGGGGAAGAGAGGGTTCAGGAGAGCAGATGGGTCCCTGGTACAGCATGCTGAACTCCAAAAAGAGCTCATAGAAGCCTTAAAAGAGCCAACAATGGTGGTACTGGTAAATGCCAGGCACACACTAACAACAGTGACGTCATCGCCTTGGGAAACACAGCAGCGGATGCTGCTGCCAAAGAGGCGGCATGCTTAGGTAAGGAAACGCAAAGAGAATACATAATGAAAGGACATGTGGAGGAAGAGAAAGGTGAGGGGTACAACTCAATGTCAACATCCCAAATAATTGACTTACAGAAAAGAGCCCCACCAGAAGAACAGGAGTTATGGGCAAAAAGAGGGTGAATACAGTCATCCACCGACCTACTCAGATGGCAATGTAGTACAGGGAAAGTAGTAATGCCAGTAGAACTATTAGAGATAGCATTCCAACAACTGCACTTCCCAGCACACACAGCGAAACAGCAGACATAAAGGAGAGTTGGTTTGTGCCAGGATTAAAGGAACATGTAGCAAAATTGGTGATAGAATGTACATGCCAAACATATAACTCGGGAATGACTTTGAGAACATTTAGAGGAACATTGCCCCGCCCTATTGGACCATTCCGCGAACTGCATATTGATTATGCAGACATGAGAGAAAGGTGTAATTGAGCACGATACCTAATTGTAGTGGTCTGCCCCTTCTCACGTTGGGTGGAAGCAGGACCCTGCCCCCACCCGGATACGAAGTGTGCAGCAAAATCCCTAGTGAGGGATGTGTTTCCCTGATGGGGGATCTGTGACATCATACAATCCAACAAAGGAACGCATTTCGTCAACAATTTGTTCAAACATGTGACTACGTTGTTGGGGATAAAACACACATTGTGTTCGATTTATCACCTGCAAGTGAACGGAGTTGTAGAAAAAATCAATGGCCCGCTTGGAAGCAGATTATCGAAATTGTGCCACACCCTAAAGAAAAACTGGGTGTAGTGTTTGCCGTTGGCTCTATTCGAATTGAGGAACCATCCTAGCAAGGACCACCACCTGTCACCCTATGAGATTGTGACAGGGAGGCGCATCCACACACCAATATCACCTCTAAGAAGGATGTCAGATGCTCATAGAAGTGTCACAATACTGGGTGAGGAGTTTCAAGATTACCTAAGAAAACTGACTAGAGCATCAAGGATAATAGCAAAGCAAATAGCACTGCCCTTTACACGAGAAAATGAAAGTGACACAGTAACCACAGCAGGAGATAGCCCAAACACACAACTGATGCCAAGGGAGATGGTGTATGTAGGCAGCTTTGTGCGCCTCTGCAATGGCCCAAGATTTCATGGCCCATATGAGGTAATTTACGGCACACCCACAGTGGTGAAAGTAAAAGGGTTGAAATACTGGATACATTTATCGGTTGTCAGAAAAGCATATGACAGTGTTGTACAAGAAGTGGAGAGGAACATTGAGGAAGTAACAACGCAGACATAGCTGAATAGTGAGGACGAGAAATAACGCAGAAGTAAACTAAAAGAGAAGTAAGATAGGAGGTGCAAAAGGAATACGCAAAGAAAAAGGTGTATATAAGAAAATGGAAAATTGTACATAGAAATGGATAATATAATGAGAGAAAGAATATATGTATATAATGCTACAAAAATAAAATAACTATTTCTCTCTCACTCTCTCTATCTCTCGCTCCTCCTCAGCCTCTTCCAACATACTGATATGTTATTAAGTTTTCGCACTTTCTATTATGTGATATGAAAATAAGAATATAGATGAAATGAAGATTATGGCATAAGAGATATTTATATGTAAATTATTATAGCTAAATTAAACATGCAATGTATGCTTAACCCAATTATACCTCACTCTGTAGATATTGAAATGGCAGAAATGAGGGCCCTCAATGCCAGCGATACTATAATAGATAGTGATAGGAGAAATGTTAATGCTTCCAAATTGTACTCCTTCGAGTGCGGTATATGTTTTTACGCAATTGTTTTCTTCACGCTATTGTTTGGTTTAGCATTATATTGGGCAATTTCTTTCATATATGTAAATATGAAAGAGGGGGGTAAAATAAATCCAAGAAGGATCCCACCTAGTATGGGATTGTTTTAAACTAATATGGTCCCACAAAGTTCCTACAAACCTCACGACCTTGCATAAGAATAAAACTAGTAGAGCCCCATTAATGAAATGTTCCATAGCTGATTATATGAGATGAATGACCCCAAACCTTATGCATATATGTTGCCATATGATGACCTCTATACAACCACACAGACTACCTCAAGCAACAACTATGTAAATGATGAGAAGCAGAAACCCGCCCTGGCTCATGATAAACTGGGCGTGAAGCAAAGTGAAGAAAGGGGGGCGGAGGTAATGGCTGGAATATGTCTGATCCTATACAAGGAACTAATAGAAATGCAAAACGCTCCATGGGGGAACAAGATGTGAAAAAGGGGGCCGGGACGGAAACAGTATGATGAATATCACGGCCTTGGCCTAGATACAGTAGAAGACCCACGTCACCCACACCAGTCCAACAAATGGTATGCAGACATGAGCACAATGGCAAAGCAAGCTACCAACGAGAGCTGCTATGTGTGCTCCTTGATCCCCCATGCCTCGGGGACACCCAAGGTATTGTTACCACAAGAGGCACCTGTTGCGGATGCTCAGTGTCTACTTCATCTTGCACTGTGTAGAATTAAAAGCACCTATCAGGCACACACAGTTACTTTACAAATGCTGCAAAATGAAAAAACCTGCTACAACAAGCCGCAAGGAGTCATCTGCATTAAGGAACCTTTCTTTGTTATTCAAGGGACAATGTTTTCTGACAACAAATGGCACGAAGAGCAAGCAATGTGCAAGGCAAAGGTGTTGCAAGGACTGTCGGACGAAAAACTACAATGGATCAAAAGCAAAAGCGCTCCAATCTGGGCCCAACACATCACCAAACTCACATGGGTCACAGCTCTCGAGAAGCCGATCAAGGTGCAGGGTGAAACAGTCTATGAACTATGCTTCCGCAGAGAAGGGAAAGTGCCCTTAGGGACAAACAAGAACTGTAGCAAAATGCTCATCATTCCAGACATGATAAAAGGAACAGCAGCACTAATGGGCACTTACTGGTTATGTGGAAAACAGGTGTATTTGCACCTTCCACAGTCATGGAGGGACACTTGTGCTCTGGCAGCGCTGCATTCAGCCCTGATGGTAATACCAGAAAGCCACATTTGAGGGGAGAGGATGCCAGCAAAGATGTCCCAGGCACCCCCGTCAACAACTGAAGAACCCCCTGCATATGACATTTTATCCAAAGAACAGCTGCAAAGAACAGTATCATGAAAGCGAAGGTCATCAAACTACATCTCTGAAGAATCTTCTGAACTTTTGGTGCAAATCCCAGATAAGTTAAAACTTTTTACATCTGCAGAGATGTTCTTCGCGCCCCTTGCTCCAAGCATCCAAGCCCGAGTGAATGCGAAATAGCTCCAGATCAAGCGCTGAGAACTAATCCAGCTGGCCAATGACACAGAAGAAGGATTCAATGTCATTAAAGTGGAGGTGAGAGCACTGTGGCTGATGACCATGCAGACCCGCTACATCCTGGACCTGCTAACTGCTATGGACGGCAGTGTTTACCGGAAAATCGGGAGCGCATGTTGCATGTTTGTACCCTGTGCCTACGCGGACAACGGGACACTTTCACATGTGATAGCAGTGATGCATAATCTTGGCGAAAGGATGAAAGAAGAAGGCGGGGTGCAGTTAAGCACATGGTTCGACAACCTTTTTGAGTGGGTACCGACATGGCTTGGAATGACAGTGAAATTACTGGTACCCATCTTTGTCTTTTTTCTGCAGATTTTTTGTGTGTGCCAACTAGGGCTCAGGTGCTGTGCAAAATCTATTCCTAAGAGTGCAATGATGATGGTGACGATGGGTAGTACAGATAATACACGAGGATGAGGTCCAAACGGGAGAAGATTCAGAACCAAAATAATGAATGACTGCCATTTATAACACTGGGTATGTTGTAGACCCGTTCTGGCACACAACAATCAAGGAGCCCGGGAGTTGGAGTGGTATGATGAAGTATGGGTAGATTTGGAGGGGGATGGAGGATGTATCTATATGACGAGCATCCCTGTTGAATATGCATGGTCGGGGGAGAGCCTAAGGGCAGCATGTCGGGCCTGGATGCCAAGAAAGGGAACACCAGCTTGGGATGAAGCTGTAGCTGAAGAAGCCGAACGGAGACGTTTGGGAGAGCTACAGTTTCGTTACTTAAATAATGAAAGAGAGAATGTAAGGGAGGAAGGGTCTCCCAGGCCCCCCTTGATTCCCAGCAATGCGCACGATATGCTCATTCCATGGTTGGCACCACGCCTTTGGCCAAGGTGTGGGGCCACCATTGACTGACCCATAACTGTGCATGTTTTATTAGCCACAAGACTCCTTTTCTTTAACTATTAACTCCATATTCTGATAGGATGCGGGTAAACACTGAATACAGGCCTGCACCTCTCCCCTTCATTCTCCACACACAAGCCAGTATGCCAACCCCTCACCTCCTCCCCTGTGCTGTCTTCACGGCTGTCCTGTTCTTATGGAAGCTTGGGCGTGAAAAGTAATAGCTAAACATCGTATCTCTCTTCTTCCTTTTAAATCACTGCTCTGTGTGTGCCCAGGCCAAAGCCTGGTCCTGGAAAAAACCATCCGTCTCCACAAACCTGCCTCTGCACCAACAGACCCCGCTAACAGAAATACAGCCCGCAAGCCCCCTAACCTTATCCCTCTTTTGATGTTGCAGTTGCATGCCCCTCGCAACGTGTGCCACTTCAATTCACCCCTTTTCACTAATCCCAAGTGTGGCCATATATTCTCCCTGTACCAACAAACAGTAAAAAGCACCTATAGTACATCTAAGGAAACCC
Organism: Ambystoma mexicanum; assembly: GCF_040938575.1. Lineage (NCBI taxonomy): Eukaryota > Metazoa > Chordata > Amphibia > Caudata > Ambystomatidae > Ambystoma > Ambystoma mexicanum. Next base: position 857,345,922 of record NC_090935.1, on the reverse strand, counting down.
TTGATAAATGTGATTATAAGATACTATGTCAGATAAGACACCTGGACCCATGTATCCTTACTCTTATTGTCTAGGTCAAACATTTGATCATCTAAGCATACTGCATGTTGGGATTTATGAACTGTATTAAAAGATGTGTGGCCCCAAGGGCAAATGTTAGATACATCACTCACAGCAACTTGAACATCGCCTGACCCTGCACTCCCCCCAGATGAGCCCAGCTGACCCGCGTGCTCCACAACATTGTCCTTCCAGTGCCAACCAATCCGGGACCACCAAAGCCTACATGCTTCAATACTGTCCTTTCGTATTTGCCCAATGAAAGCAATTTAATGTATCCCCTATAGTACAGGTCATAGGTGACGCGTTTTGTAATATAACATGTATTTTCTGATGTTTGGGCAGAGCGCTCTCGGAGTAGCAGAGTCCTCTGCGGGCCCCGCTTAACTTTATATAAAGTATTTTCTTTTACTTCACCCGCACTTGGTCCTGGACTCATTCCCTACTGGGGTGTGTCCAATAGTGTCTCCTATTTGGTTATTTTATTATATTTGTGTGGAATACCAGCCTTTATTAGGAACAAGAATACTAGTGCCAAAGAAGGCAGGAAATGATTAACTGATGCAAAGAGAAGGGCTAGAGTACCTCAAGGTAGGCGATGCTGTCCAGGTCAGACAACCCGCCACATACAAGGCCATGCCTCCTTTCTGTCCGGATGCCCCCATGGTCACTCAAACCCAAGGCTTCCAGATAACAAGAGGGGTAAAAGAAAGTACAAGAATTGTGTCCTTTTTTAAATAGACACCTTACAAACCGAATACAGTGCCACACTTAACAAGGAAACCCTACGAATATCCATATCACACTAAAGAAATTTAACAAACTGGCCAATAGGGAGGTCCTGTACATGACTACCCCGGCTAAGGCCCACAGATATGGGGAAAGCAATAAGACAGGCAAATTCTTAGCCAATATGCTTAAAGCCGATAGACATCACACTCCTATCCCCAGTATACAGACAACACTAGGAACAACGGTTAATGAAGAACAGGACATTAATGCCACATTCGCTGACTTCTACTCTTCCTTATACTCTAACCATGATGTGAATTCCAGGGAAGACACAATTAGGTACCTAGACGACCTAGACCTCTCAACACTAACTCCCGAGACACAGAACATACTTGATCAACCCATCACAGTTGAGGAACTTGTTGCGGCTATCAAATCATTATCCTCTGGTCGGGCCCCCGGTTCGGACGGCCTGGCCTCCGAATTATATAAAGAATTTCAGGATAAATTAGCCCCTTTACTCTTGAAAGTGTGGGAGGAAGCTATGGACCGAGGTGCCCTCCCGGAGTCAATGCGCGAAGCAATTATCACAGTCCTCCTGAAACCCCGCAGACCAGCACAAGACATGGCCTCTTATAGACCCCTATCCTTAATAAACACGACACGAAGATCTTCGCTAAAGTACTGGCCACCAGACTACTCCCGTACATGCCAACCCTGGTACACCCCGATCAGGCCGACTTCATCCCAACCAGATCCACGGCCCTAAACCTAAGACGTTTATTTGGCATAATGCCACAGATTGACCCAGGAGCTAGGGTGGCTATAGTGGCTCTGGACGCTGAAAGGGCCTTCGACTCGGTTTCTTGGGCATATATTTTTTTGGTGCTTGAGCGGTTCGGTCTTGGTCAATATTTTGTCAAATGTGTTTGGTTATTATATACACAGCCATCGGCCAGAGTTCTGACCAATAACACCTTGTCCCCCACATTCCTGTTACACAGAGGAACCCGACAGGGCTGCCCCTTTACTCCCATCCTATTTGCACTTACCATAGAACCAATGGCCGAATATATCCGTAAGAACCACTCGCACAGAGGACTCAGGATGACCGGTCCCCCACAGATCATATCACTGTACGCGGACGACACCCTACTGTATGTCCGAAACCCACAGGAGAATGTGCAACATATAATGACAGATATACACACATTTTCGGATTACTCTGGATACAAAAGCATCGTCCCAAAGTCTGAAATATTCCCACTGACCGCGAACACTGGAGACCTTTCTGGGATAAGGTGGTTTAAGCCTGCTCCTATTCAGGTACGCTACTTGGGAATCATGGTAACCAGGGATAAACAACACTATACCAAAAAACCATGGGGAGCTACTACTAAACCTGACGACCAAATTCCAGTTGTGGACCAACCTTCCGCTATACTTATACGGTCGAGTGGCACTACTTAAAATGGTGGTGCTTCCCAAACTCCTATACTACTTTAACAACATCCCGATTTGGCCCGCCAAGACCTTCTTTACAAAACTCCAGTCACTTGCCTCTTCCTTTATTTGGAATGGAAAGAAGGTTAGGCTAGGGTGGGCGAAGATGGTGGAACCATTTTCGCAGGGTGGTATCTCCGCCCCTGACTTTGAACTATACTATTCAACAGCACAGGCACAATTTGCAAAACACTGGTTCGACCCGGAGGACACAGCTACCCACATATTCATGGAAAAACATGCCACCCGTCCCAATGACATACGCTCCGTTATTTTCAACTCTACCTACAAAGACACCTGCCCATTTTACCCGGTACGTACCACCATACAAGCCTGGTCCAGGATATCTAAGAGAACTGGCCTAGAGACCCCAGAGGTTCCCCCTATGGAATTACCCCAGCATCGCTCCTTCGACAGGGCTCTCCAGCACTCATGGGATCCAGATAAACTCTTCAAAATGGGGGACATGTTCCCTGGTGGCACATTCTGTGAACTTACAGACTTTATCAATATGGTGGGCGGGGGCCAGCTTAAACGCTTTCAATTCCACCGAATGAGGGCTGCGTTTGCTGCTAGATGGCCAACATTCCCACTGGAACCCCCAACACATGAATGTATCGGAGCTGTGGTGTCTGCAGATGGTCATGGCAAGGGGGTCTCAATGTTATACTCCCTGGTGCAGGCACACTCCACTTCGCGCAACACAATTAAAGAGACCTGGGAATGCGATACGGGCCCAGTGATCGACGACACCAAGTGGTCCCACTATTGTCAACTCACCAAAACTGTCTCAATGAACTCTGGGCGGTGACTGATACAATTCAAAATTTTAAATCAACTGCACTACTCCCCAGCCAGATTGGTCAAATTTGTAGAAAACTGCACAGGATCCTGCCCAAAATGCGACTCCCCAGATGCTGGAACGTACCACATGTACTGGTCATGCCCTTTGATTGTAGAGTTCTGGCAGGAGGTGGTGGAGCTCCTTGAGGAAATCACTTCGATCCCAGCGACCCTATCCCCCCTAAAATACTTGTTTGGGGATATTGGCAAGGTGAAAGAAACCACAAGGCGACTGTTTAATATCTCATGCGTCATTGCCAAGCGATGTATCCTGAAATGTTGGAAATCCTCAGCGAGACCAATCCGAACCGACTTCCTGAAAGACTTATGTATGGTAAATGATAATGAGGAACTTTTTGTAGTGTCGGTACCAACACCCTGCCGCCCCAAGGACATATGGACACTACTGCGGCTCTATCTATTTGATCTGCTACCCGAGGCTGATATAACGCCTCCACCCTCCCCATGATTTAATGTATTTACCTGTTTGCCTTGTGCATATATGCCTGAGCCTTAATGCAATGTTTGTATAATGGCCCTGCCGTGAAGCAGCTCTCTTAATAAATAAAAGTTGAAAAAAAAAAGAATTGTGTCCTTTTTCAAGAAAACACATGGCCTCATCATAAATTTGGTGGTAATTCGGCAGTAAATCCACCAAATTACTGTCAAAATCAGTTACTGATAATCAGTCTGACTTACCAGAGGATTTCAGCTGATAGTATAGCAGTGTTAGCCCCCATTTCCGGAGTTCATGGGACTCCATGAGGATTTTGGTGGATTTACTGTGATGAGTAATTCCTCCAGAGCAAATCCACCAATTTCCGGCATTAAAGTGGAGGATTTACTTCCAGCATTATACTGGAGGTAAATCCTGCACTTCAAGGCCAAACTCATAGTTTGGCAATGCACTAAATGCAGCGGTAACTTCATTACCACCAAAGAAAGTGGCAGTATAAGAATTGCCACCACTTTTTGCCCACACCACCAAACCTGTATTGAGGCCTTAACACACTGAGACAACCACATGACAGTGAGGGTGTAGTGGCCATAAAACCTAGCCTCGTCGTCATGTGAGGTGGGACAGAGCTGGGTCCAGAAATGACAGAGGGTGAGGGCAATGTAGGAGAGAAGGGCAGCAGAATATGAGATGCAAGAATAAAGAAATGTGTATGTCCTGCCTGGTTTTGTGAATATTATAGTATGGCCTGCATTGTTTGGTGAAGCTCACCATGGTTGGCGGGACATAAAAATCTGGTACACCAAATTACTAAAGTTGCTAAAGTTCATGCAGCAGAAAGAAATGGAATAAGAATGTAATTTGTATTTTAGTTTTTGTAATAAGTACTCATGGCCCTGCTCCATCACAATTCAATCCATTTTATATAGCTTTACTGACGGACAAAGACGGCTCAGACATTTTCCTTCTTTAAAGCTTTATAAAAGATGGATTGAATTGTGTACTTTTCAAGCCATCTTTTATAAACTTAGAAATGTTTAAAACAAATGGCTTGAAATGTAAACAAACCATAAGTTAACTGTTATATATTTGTGTGGATACCTTACTATGGTCTGTCTAACGTTCAAGCCATCTTGAAGTACACACACCATAGTAAGGCATGCAAACAAATATATAAATGTAGACATTTATATATTTATGTGCGTACCTTATTATGGTTTGTGTACTTTTCAAAAATGGGGGGGTTTGGGTGGGCACCACGCTATTCAAAAAGTTGTTAAAATTCTGTTAGATCAGTCATTCAAAAGTAATAATAATTATGGGAGCACACCCTGTAGCCTTGGCACCAGGTTATGAACAAAACTAAAAAGAAATTGGGACGGGGGTCCCTCCGTTCCTGAGTGTGCTCGCTCTTAATACTTCCTCCGGAGTATATTTATATTTGATCATTTTCAAATCAGTGTTGTGTTACATCTTCTCCAAAAATCAACTCAGGCAAGGTAGAGATTAATGTATATCATTATTTTTGACACACAAGTGTCGTATTTTATTGCTTTTTTGTTATTATGCCGGACAAGTCAGTGCCCGATTTTTCATTGCCAATGTATTTCGGACTATGTCCATCGTCAGGGCTCCTAGGCACTGAATGTAAATCTTCTAATATTAGCCTGTCACAGGCTAATCCTGAATTTCCTGTTGCCACTACCATTATCTTGCCCACTCACCCCTTTCGGTCCATTTGGCTTGTGGGCCCCAATTGCTGGTGTCTGACTTCTGCCGGGCCACTGATCATTCTTGGTGAGATGGGCCAGAGCACCCTCCACTCTTTTCTGGACTTCAAGTCCTCATTCTCTATCTCAAAAATCAGAATAACCCCCACCTATATTTCACTTCTTGTTCTCTCAACCATGTTGTGAGGGCCCAACAGTATCTCCATTTCCCCAGGGTAAAGGAAGACAGGTCTTCATATATATTGATCCTGGATCCCTTGAAAACCAGGTCTGTCCTTCTCCCTGTTTTGCCAATATCTCCATTTTATCTTTGTAGTAATGGCACTTTGCCAATACCGATCTAGGGCCTCCTGCCCTGTGAATTCTGTCGAAACAAAAGTCCTGCACTTTCGCTTCTTCTCCCTTTAAATATAATTTGTATGATTGCCTTGCCTCTTTGCTCAAATCTTTGCAGGATCCCCCCATTACTCCTCTCAGGACCCCAGAAATTGAATGTTCACTCTACGTCACCTATTTTCTAGGTCATCTACCTTCAGGTTCAGGCTATATTCACTCACTTCTAGTTCTTTAATCTGTGCATCCAATTGCATTTCTACAACGTCCGCTGACAGCTGGTTGTTCTCAAGGGTTTTAATTTTCTCTTCTATAATCACCACACCGCGGTTTATTTCTTTCATTGATTGAGTGATGTCAGTGCGCATAGATTTAATGTTATACAATTTCATGTGACTATCTGCCTTTGTCGCCTCCTCTGCTGGATGAATTATTTGCAACATGTGTGGCAGTGCCTCTTTACACTCTAATAGTGCCTCTCGCCTGAATTTTTGCAGGGACAACGGGGCATTGGGTTGTGTCATCCAACTAATATGGGCTCCTAAATGTCTTCTCCCACTTCCGGTGCAGCACTGGTGTTGCTCCTGTCAGCCTGCGCCATCTTGGACCCTATATATCCTTCATGTGTTCCACTACCGTTGGGGAGATCCGAGGCATTTTTCCTTGAAGGTCCCAGGCCTGTGTCCTTCTTAACGGGTAGGCCCTATCACCAGTCCCCACAGACTGTTCCCCTGTGAACTGTCCAGCAGCCTGACAGCCTATGTGCTGTTCACCAGAGTATCAGGGATTTCTCAGTTCTCCAATCCCCGTTTCTCATATCCTTTAACCCCTCGTTCTCTGCCCAGACTTTAATGTCTCTCGCGATCCAGTTGCCTACACTGTGTCTGGGTCCCCCATATCACTTCCTTTTGGGTCCAGACCATCAGCCCTCTGTACCCAAGTGCCACTGGCTGTTGCGTCCAGGTCTCGTTCTCTGACACCATTCTGGCAGTCAGGCTCTCCCCGTCTGTACCCTATGCCGTCACTCTCAGTCACTTAGTTGAGTCCCTCTCAGGCAGCTCTCTGTTATCGTGGTCTGGCCCCTCCGGGCACGTCCCACTGTTTTTGGAGTTCTGCAGGCCCATTGTCTGCAGCTCTCATTTGTGGCCTCTCTCAAGAGTCTCAAGCCTCTCATTTTGTATCCGCACTTCTTCCCCGTCTAGGGGTGTGGAGAGTCCTGTTATCACAGTTTCACCTGTACCTTCACAGCTTAATTTCCATTAGATGGGGCTTGTGGGCTGAGCATGACGTTCAAGCATCCACCTTGCATGCGCCCCCTGGTGGTCTCCCATTTTATTCTTTTTAACACAACTAAATAACTACTGTAAAAACAGATGTTTAAATCCTATCCATTCACCATGAATGGTGGTGTTTCGCAAGGTGCATGTCTTTCACCCATCTTATTTAATTTTTACATCAGACCTTTACATGACTTGATGACCATTTTAGGATTCATATTGCAAAACTATGTGTTTGACACCCAGATATTGTTCAGACTCGCTGGTGCTCCGGAAGAAAATTTAGAACACATCCAGAATACATTTATTATCATTGAAAACTAGGTGAAAGACAATTATCTAATTCTTAATCGTTCCAAAACAGAATTTCTGTTCTTGCATCTGGATCACATACAACCCAATATAACTTCCATTTATTCCCAAATGCCAACCTTGTTAGAATGTAACAAAATCACAGATAAGGTCAAATCTCTTGCCGTTCGATTAGATACCACCATGTCCATGACCCCATTCTATCTTATTATGACAAATCTTCCATCTCTTGTCAGAAGAGAACTGAGATACAATTGCTCACGCAATTATTGGGACAAAATTGGATTAATGTATTGCTTTCCTCCGAAGAGCAAATAGGAGGAGGATCCAGCGCCTGAAGGTTATCCTTAACGCTGCAGTCCACATTGTCACCAACACACCCAGAAGGAAGCATATTTCTCCCATTCATGGGAGACTGCACTGGCTCCCGGTACTGGCCAGGGTGGATTTCAAAGTGATGACTCTAACCAGATCATATATTAAGATCAGATAAGAAGCTTCTAGCTGTGATGTCCCAATATAGATGCAGAAATGCCCGTGACTGTTTGCTCCAGGTGTTGACACCACATCTCTAGAATTCTTTGCCTAAAGGCATTCGCTGTACCAGCTCAATTTCTCTGCATTCCCAATGCACAACACAGCTACTAAGGCTTGTAAAGGTAACTCGATTTGCTCAACATCGCATTCCGCGTCATTGTACAAGCAGAATATTTGTATGGTGAGGACTGCAGATTCCAAACTACCTCACCTCTTCTGACCCAAATTCACAACGCATAAATTCGGGGTGTGACAAAATGACTACTGCTCTGCAGGGGTACACATGAGTAGCAAGTAAAATGCCACAGTACTCCTTAACCAGCAATGATCCTGATCGTAAAGGTAAAACAGGCACAGCCGACAGGTATACTTTCCTCACCTCTTTGATAACATGGGCAGAGGGCAGCCTATACTCTTCATGATAAGCGTGAGCAGGGCACATAAGCACCACAAATGACAATAGTACTGCAGTAGCAAACTCACAGACCGTCCAATCAAGGTTCTAGACAAATAGAATCTTTAATAAAAATAATAATATGCATACAACTAATAACACTACCAGTCCACCCCTACAAGTGAAAACACAGAGGAGCTCATTTTTTATAGTGGCGTAACATGGAAGAAGGCATAAAAGATTTAAGTAAGGCTTTAAAGCCTTCCATTCACGCTGCACCACATTTTCTATCATTTGTATGGCTTAGAGGAGGGGCGGAATACAACTTGTGTTGCCGCCATCTCCGTTCTCTCTACCATAAAAATGCTTCTGCATACATGCATGGTAAGCAATGTTCACAATTACAATTAAAACCTGCCCATGCTTTCATGTCAGGAAGGGTTTCATTTCAATTACAATTTCAGTTACAATTAAAGACTGCATACACACCTGTATGCCGCCTTTTGCCCTGCACATTGACACTCTGCCAGGCAAATGACGAAGATTCATCGGCAGGGAACAGTACACACCAAAGTGCATGCTTACAGGTCGCTGCTGCAAAATTACAGGGGAATCGAAAATGAGTAGTAAAGAAAGCATACTTCAAAGGATCACTGTGGCAGAATGACCATTTGGTGAGGGCAGGTTAGCCTGAGGGTTTATGATTTTTATTGACATAAAATGAAGCAGGTAATTCTGTTTCTGAAGGAAGGCCAGCTAATCAAACTCCTCTTTCATAAGTACTCCATGCCAAAATTATAGTTCACTAGTGTGCCTTTGTTAAGACAGCCATAGGTCCTGCAGTGCTGCGTTTGGCACGCTATGCTAACTTCGAACTGCTTTCTTCACTTTGAGCCATCTAGATGCTGGCTCAACCCATTGAAGTGTACCAACTCCTCTTGACCTGATTGCAGGCTTAACATCGTAGGATCAACTGATTCGAGCACTGATTTGACTGTGGTATTTCATCGATCCCTCCCTCTTGAATGTTGACCTAGCAGAATTATCATTTTGCCTTTGACTTAACCGCTTGCCCAAACCCATCATTTCATCTTCTCGAATGCTGACTCGACCCATCAGCACCTTTGAACAGACCTGATGGCAACTGCCAGTGGTATTGCATGACTTCATGACTTGCACGTCATGAAGACAGCTTCACTGTGGCAAAAGCACCTAGAAGCCCAGCTCTACTGTTTCAAGTGGAAAGGGAAGAATAAAGGTACTGTGAAAAGGCCTGGTTCCCTTGGTCCACCTTTTGAGGCCTTAGTGACTTTTAAGTCACCCTCCCTACCTTTTTCTTCAAAGATAAATCCTTGAATAGTGACATTGTTGCAACTCTCTATTGTCTGAACACCCCTGCTCATCTACCCTAAGGGCCATTCACAAAAGTCTGCATTCTCTGTAGCTCCTTTACAGGGGTAGGGGATTGTAAAGTTTTTCAATCGGCTGCTTTGCTTGCATTTTTATCTTATTATTTGATGAAAAGTCTATAATTGTATAGGACCTTGATTGGATATTCGTTTATTTTTGAGCCATTGTACTAAAGTTGGTTGGGTTGCTACTATTATTGGCTCAAACCTCTCCTGAAGATATAGTCTGTGGACTATGCCTTTTCACCTTTGTGATTGGGATCCCTGCTGGTTTAGTAGTACTGTCGGGCTAAGTAGATGGATGAGCCACTACTCCTCCCTGTGCTCCTGTAGAGCAGTAGTAATTTTGTCACAGGTGCTCTGGGTCTATAGCTCAGGCAAATATATTAGCAGCAAAATGTCATAGTTATTGGATATGTATTTCAAAAGATAAAGAAGCGGAATTAAAAGTCAATAGATCCCTTTTAGGAAGAGCAGTATGATAGGACCTCTTCATGTTCCTTTGCCTTTGGGTTCAACAGCACCAAGCCAGGCTTTTCAGTGTCAAACCTGGAGCGGGGTGCTTTTGGTGCTTGGGCAGCCTTGAGTTCGGGAGAAATGGCGATGGGTTCCAGCAATGCAAAGCTGTTTGCCAGCAGCAATGGTTTGCAGACGAAGATTCTGGGGGAAACAATCAATAGCTGATTGGTGGTGCTGTCTCTACCGCCTCAGGTGCATAGAAGTGGAGACTGTCCTTTGGTGGCGAGTGGGAGCACCAAGCTAAACATGGTATCAGGATATTGCAGCCTGGATATCTTGGAGTTTGAAGAAGATGGCAAGCAGGAAGGCACAGTTGATTGGCGACGCTAGAAGAATTGGTTGGTCTCAGATATGGAGACAGTGGAGCTTTGTTGTCGAGCAAAACTGGCAGATGCAGAAGGGGTTGAGCGTTGAAGTTGAAGATGACTCTGGTAGTTCCCCTTGCAGCAGCATGAATGTAGTTGAAGGTGGGCAAGCTTGGGTTGAGGTGGTTTGGATATGCAGGAAGAGCCACCAGAGGTCACTTCCCAGGTTTTGTATTTGCTGGGAGACCATGTACAAGTTCACAGAGACAGGGCCTCTCCGTTCTTTTGCAATACCCAATAAGGAGGTTTTTAGAGAGTACTCACAGGATTCTGTAACCTCCAGTGGGCAGAGCCCTGGATACCAGTGTTTCAGTTGCAGTAGGCGTTATCCTGCCAGCTGGTCATTACAGATAGGCCTTTGGGATGGTTAGGGAGAAGAGCTTTCCGCTTCCTCTGAATTCTCTGTCTACACCTCTTTACAGAGTAGACTGTACCCACAACAGCGTTCCAGTGAATCCCTTTTCTTTAAGAGTGCAAAGATTGATCAACTAAGGGGGGAGTTTCTCTCTTATATTGAGAAAACTCTACCCTGGATTGGTCCACAGAAAACGTGTTATTAGGGGTTCATTCCTAGATGCTGTCCCACATGTTATTGGACAGCTGATGTCATATCGTAACCAGAGTGCCTTGTGTGCAGAACGTGTGGATGGGATGCAAGTAGCTTGTGAGCCCTAGAAAAATGCAAGATGTTGAGACCTCTCTTTGGTTTGAATCTCTTTTCTGGGCTACTGTAACTCCACCCCTTTTTCTGTCTGCCTTTATCAAAAGCTCTTCAGTATTCAGCACCCTGGTGTGAGAGGGCCTTTGTCATGACATGGCTATCTTTGAAGCATTGGTCTCCCTTGGGACCTGCCAGGGAGGGGTTCTGTTCCCTGGAGGAAGGTGTCTTCTCTCCTCAGGGGATCGAAGGGAAACTTCCTGGGTTGGTCCCAACATGGTTGTGGGTACACCCAAGCCAGTCAGCTAACACACAACCGCCCGTCATGCATTAGTCACTGCACATCAAACTGACAATAAACAGTTATAATATTTTAACCTGAGGTGCAGATAGTTAAAACGCCACTTTGCCTGCTGTAACTTTGAGTTGCTGCATCTGTGTCTAGGAATGCACGTGACCTTTGAACCTGCTCTGCTACCAATGAAGGGCAGCTGTTGGGGATATGAGATTATAATCCCAGTAAGGCACATGTGTGCATTCAACATTTTGGATTGTAGCATTATGAAAGTGGGATCTGATGAGCAGATCCAGCTTCCAGAATCATAATTACTACATTATTGTATCACTAACTAAAAATAAAAAGTCTCAGGCCATTATGCCCTCACAGACAGCATTCGGACACAAGGTGTGTTTTGCTGTTGTTGATCTGCATTGTTATCTCTGCTTGTGAAACCAAGCTCTCACCAGGAATATGTAGCAGTGTGGAGCTCTGCTAAACTACCTATTTGGGCTCAGTTTCCTTTTTAGTGATTCATTGGGTTCATGGGAGTGACAGGAGTGGAGCTAGAGGTCACTGAATATCACCCAATATGCCCACTTTGCCTCAACAACATAGAGAAATAGTATCATAATTGACAAATTCTGTGACCAAAAAGATATAGGATTTTACAAGTTTCAAAAATAAATTGCATAACAATGACATCACAGGAAAATACAAAACATACATTGTTGGCACCATTGAAGCTTTCTAAAATACACAACCCATGAAACAGCACAACATGGAAAGATGTTCCAATGTTTAAAATGTATAATACGGAATGGTATGTTAACACCAAATCGAATTACACAGAAGGTAATTGCACAGGCTGGTAGGCAACATTTGCCACTGCTCTGTAGCAGCAGCTGGGCAACAGATATGTATTCCTGCAGTGCAAGTTGAACACTGAATGACATGAAGACTGATACCCCCCTCAGTCTGATAGGCAGATGCTGTGTGATGGTGTTACGCTCTGCCGCTTGCCTTCACTGGTGATTCACCTAAGGGTTGGACCAGCAAGAGTGCAGGACAGAGTCACGTAGCTGTCAGGTCAGTGGATTGTCTGAGCCCAATCTAAGTAATCACCTACCAGCCACTGCACAGACAGACTAATGTATTGCATGCTTTGTCCTGCAGCCTGCCAGAGAGTCACATAAATTACCTGCCACTATAAAAAGCAGTAGGATCTGTCACCCAAATCTGTAGGCTGTAGGACTGCTTAAAAAGCAGTAGCCTACTGCATAAATCTGTAGGGTTGGCAAGTATGTAGTATTGCCTGGTGCCTGCAGAGGAGCCAGCCTTCCCCTTCCAGTACCATAACCTACCTCATATAGAAAATACAGTCAGATAAAATTGGGAATTTTAATTCCACTTTATTTAAGACATGGTTGGCAAACCCTCTGGGAAGCATAGTGGCAGCAAGCCTCCTGCGTTGTGATTTCATCTCTTTTCGAGTACACCGAGATAAGCTGAAACCCCCTTCACTGCGCGCTGCTACTGCGCGCTGTGCTCAGCCAAAAGGCGATGCCTCTCACCTGACATTGCTCGATGTTGCATGTGTGGTAAAAAAGGATAAACATATTTTTAATTTACAGCAGAGTAGAAATGTTAAGTGCTCGAACTATTCACCCTTTCAAAGCTCATTCAGCCACCAGTGAAAGGATTGACTGCAATGAAGGACAACGGATTAAAGCCCGAGCGGATGTAGCTAGGACAGGTCTTTACAATGACAAAAACATCCTTGAAAATGGTACATTAGGGCCATAAAACCTCATTCTCCTTCTGTGTCTTTTATGTCTCGTCCTCTTCAACAAGATCATTGCACAGAAGGACAATAAAAAGCATGAAAGACTGGTGGTAGAAATATTGCTAAAATGAGAGCTCCGGCTATGCCTGCAATCCACTGGCTGCCAATGAGTAACTCGGGCAGCTGCAGCATTTCCAATTCTCCCAAGTGACATACATGCAACAAAATGCCAGGGGTACCATAAGTGAGACCACTAGCCCCAATAACAACATGGGTGTCAACCTCACATGACCATTGCTTCTAATGACATGAACCGGAAGTGACATTAATGAAGTGAAAGCAACACTGTCAGATCAATACAACAACAATACATTGCACTAATCAGTTAAACAGGTATTTGAGTTGTCTATCGTGTATTAAATCAGATAATGTCACGATATACCAGCTTTTAATACCTGCCATCCCAGGGATAGTGTAGCAGACTTCGTAGGATAGGGATAGTGGCATTGTATGCTAGCTACAGCCTAGCCTGCCTGGTGAAGGCTCGTATGTCCAGATACAGTCTAACATGTCCAGCTACAGCCTCTAATGCCGAATCACCTGTCTACATCGCCTGCACCACTGTATTTGCCCCGACGCAGCCACTGTGTTTTCAGTCACAACATCATAGATGAAACATTATGACAAGAAACAAACGGATGCACCCACGTAGAGCGTGCTGTGTCCAGGAACCCATGTGCCTAGGAACACACGTATGCGCCCAGAAACAGACAGCGTCATACAATTCATGGGCAGCCCCATGTGGTTAGATACGAAGGCACATGCTCTGATGCGCAATACAGCCTTGTGTTTCCATCTGCAATCACGTGTGCCAAAGCGCAGCCTAGTTTGCCTCATTTCCCTTGACACAGCCGTATCTGCCCAGGTACTGTAACCATTATATTAATAATAACTTGCATTTCTATACATATCTTGCTATCACATTGTGCCATTGTACAGCACTTTACATATGAAGCGTTACTATTTCCCGCTTACTCCATTTATAAATATTGGAAAGAAGGGCTGGGTTGGTCCTGTTGTGCTCAGATCCTATGACCTTCAAGGTTGAAATCAGATCAAAAGAGCGAGTCCTTGAGTCACTGAAGCATACCATGGCCGAGCACATCTATGGTCTTTGGCCTAGAAATGTATCTTCATTGGGGTGACCAGATTTAAAAAGTAAAAAACCGGGACAGGGCAACTGACATAAAAGTAGGACTAACTCTTGAAAGTGGCTGTCAAGGCACTACATTTCAGTAGCGTTGCAAGGAGAAGGGGGTTTAAGTGTTACTGTTCAAATAAACACATATTATAACTAATTTATCACAAAATAACACTATCGTCAGTTGTAAAATGCAGCATTTATTCTGTGTCAGACTGTGCATTCATGCCTGTCAGCTATGAAGACGACTACTAAAAACCGGGACCACTGCAGTTTTCAATGGAAACATAATCTTGAGAAAGCGGGACAGAGCAGCAAAAACCAGGACAGTCCCGGCAAAACCGGAACATCTGGTCACCCTAATCTTCATTATCTATCGCCCTCGTGTGCAAGATCACTTTTTGTCAGACTGGGACTTGGCACTCTGCAGACAGCCTCCCTAACACAACGCTGGACTGCGTGGGGCTAGGGGGCAAAGATTCGTCCTGTCTGTGGCTGGGGGAAGAGACAGTGGTTCACTTTCTGTTTTTGTGTGGCGCCTCAAGATCTTTGAGAGGGAGATGCCTGCGGCCCCTGCTCAGGGAAGCTGGTGGTCGCTCAACTAACGAGGCATTGTAACTATGTAAAGGAAGCCCAAATCCATGCATTGTAAGTAGTGTCGATCAATACGTCCACAGACCTCGCTTTTAAGACATAAACGGACTAGTCCATCTAAAAAGGAACCTTAGTTTCGAAGTGATCAGAACCAGTATACGGACATTAATTACTGATGCCATGAACCGATCAGAATCAGCATTGGCATATTAACTATTGGAGTCATTACGCGCCAGTAGGGGTGCGATTTTATTCTCCCTACTGGACTCCAAATAGAGATCATATCTATACTTTTTTCACTATGCACTTTAGCTTGTGTGCACTTTTTGCTATGTAATGAATTCAGCTGGCTGTGTTTTAATATTTTACTGCTGTGTTTTCTTGTCTGTAACATGTATGGCATCCATGCCGAATAAAGTTGTATTGATGATGATGTTGACGGTATGAACAGGTGCACATGTCAATGTACTCCTATCAGAATCTGGGTAGAGTAGCAAATATCATCGATGCAGTCTCCCAAGCACAGTTACTGTCATTATAGGTCACCAGCAGCCTACATAGGACTTGTTATTATGCTTTATGTACAGCCCTGCATGGCCACAAACTGCCATGATGAGGCAAGTACAGCCAAATATATTCTCCGGTGCTGCCATCATGTGCTAGGCATAGCTCCAAATGACAGGCAAAGTTGTCATACACTAGAAGCCTCAGACTCAGATGTCCATGTAATGCCATCAGATGCAAAGTGTAGCCTCATATCCACAGCATATGTAAAATGTCATATGCAAAGTGTATCCTGATAACCACAGCATATGTAAAATGTCATATTGCAAAGTGTGGCCTGATATCAAATGTGGCATCTTCATATGCTAGATGCAGCCTCACATGGCCAGGCACTACCATCATATGCTGAGGTGGAGCCTCCTCCATGCCAATTACCTTAAAGGGCTGTGCCTGGAGCTCAGCAGGGGGCAGGGAATTCACGAGGACCTGCAAAACTACATGCAGACTCTTTAAGGCAAGGAGAGAGAGGATGAGCGCCTCATCCCATCTATGCTCCTCCGTGTGGGGGAGGCATATGTGGGATGAGGAGTGGCACAGTGCTCAGTGAAGAATGGCATGTGGGAGTGTAATACAGTTCTGGGAGAGCTCGAGGAAAGAGAAAGCCATGGGGGGGGGGAGAATGAAAGAAAGGTGGTGTCGTGGAAAGAGAAACTGAACTAGAAGTGGACATATAAGTGATCTATATGCTATCACCATCGGAGTGGTCCCCTGGCACTCTGTGACTCAGGAATTTGGAAATGGCGATGAGGACTCAAGAGAATAGTGGTGGTGGTCTCACTGAAACTGGGACAGTGAGATGAGACTGTTACATGTAGGGAGAGAGATTGGATGGAAGCTAACATGATATACGTTGGAGGAGGTTAGAGCTATGGAAGGAAGGTAGAATGCAAGCATTGAACTAGATGGAGGCCAGATGAAAAGCAAGTAGATGTAGGATTGAGTGCATGAGAACATTAAGCATAGGTGAGAGAATGAATGACAGGAGAGGAGATGGGGGGAGCTGAGAGACATAGAAGTAGCTCTTTTGGTGGCCAAGAAAGACAACAGTGTTGAGCGAAAAGTACGGATGAATCAGAGAGAATGAGACATGAAAAATGAAAGAGACACTAGTTAAGAGACTGAGTGATGCAGAGGTTGGGCTGCAAGAACTAAAGAAGTAAGATATGGAGGTGAGAGGGAGCTAGGGGTGAAAGAATGAGAGATGGAAATGATTTTTAGAATATAAGCAATGCATATATGTAGATAATATGGTGAGTGGGAGCTATGGATGTGAGAAGATGCAGGATGTACAGGTGACTGTTAGTGGAGAGGCGTCCCAGTACTGTGTATGTCAAGCGTTAAGAATTATTGCAAAAAGAAATATCTTTCTTAAAAAGGAGGATTCCTACCCCAAGACAACCCCAACATTGTGATGCAAACCTGGCACATATATGGGTAAATGGGGGTAGAGGGTCGTTCCTTGATTCACCCTCCACACTGTACCAATGATAGGCAGTTAAAATGCACAAACGTATTCTGGCAGGAGATGCCAAAATATGTATTCCTGAAAGGGCCTACTCTTAAACATTGTGCTTCTTTTCTGCAGAAGAAGTGGAGGGTGCAATTCCACTGAATCATTGCATCCGGCCCAGTACAGACAAACTACATTTCACCAATTGCTGAAATATGTGAATATGTGGGGGAAAGGCTGTGTACGAGGCTGCTCCTTTTACTGTTCTTGTTCTAATCTTGAGCAAATGATGCCACAGAGTCAATCTGTTATTCATGCCAGCCTTTTCAAAATACTGTGTCTTTTTTCCGTTGCTGTTGCTCCCTCTTCTTCCTTCCCAACGTCATTATCTTCTACTATGGAACAGCGCTATGACTCTTTTAGTCTCTTGTTCTCTTCAGCTTGTGGTTCTCTGGCACAGATCAAATCCTACTTCTCTATTCCAAATGGTTTACTTCTGAAGAACTATTTAGCAACGCTCACCACTGGAAATATAGCTCATTACTCCGATGAATTCCGTATTATCTACTTGGAACAATCCAAACAATACAGAAAAGCCACTGGGCTTGCTAAGAATGATTTATTTACCTCTTGAATTGTGAATGCCCCAGTAAGCAAAACTAGCTATTTGCCATCTTTGACAAGTTCTCTGATACTACATCTGGTTCTACTTCTCCTGAGTCTGTTAGGAATTATGTGAGCAGCTTGTCTGCTTTTTTCCTTAAAAGGCTCAGAAGGTGTGGGACCTTTTCTTCTATGGCCCATCTTCTTTCTTACAATGAAGACACACCTTTCTTTGATTCTTTCCATCCGATCACTTTCTTTTGTAGGAGTCATATTCTTGCTTCCTCCATATTGGGTTGCCCTTTAGTTAACTGTCCATTGAAGATCTTGAAAGCGTTTCTGGTACTGATACCCCAGTTCTCCAACAGCTTCCGAATTCCTCCAGTTCCTTAAATTATGTTCTTTCAGCATTAAAATCTGGTATTCCCGCTCCTCTTTGAAAACAACTTGTTGATCCTTTGAGTTTTAATAGTTAGAAGCCTATCTCTATCTTCCACCCCACTCCCCCTAACCGAATTACTTAAGTCTTGTGTTACCTTTCATCTTTGTCAGGGTGTGTTAAAGACAATTCATTACTTCATGTTCTTTGGGATGGTTTGCATCCAGGCCCCTGCACCTGATCTATTTTGGTGGCAGTAATTGACATCTCCCATCTTATGACTGATGTTTGGGGTGTCAGAGTACTGGTCATGCTAGTTTTTCCAGCTGCCATCCGCACTGTGCACCATCAGATCCTGGTTGGCCACCTCCATTCATATGGTATCTCCGACAAAGTGCTTAGTTGGCTTCTGACATTCTTTTCAGACAGGAAGGAAGCAGTTTTTTCTGCCTCCTTCTAAATCTCAATTCCACCCCATCTCAAGTGGTGCTCCAGAGGTTTCTACCCTTTCACCATTGTTTAATCTTTATGTCTGCCCGTTGACAGAACTTACTCTTTTGGTTTTATCTTCTATACTTACACTAAGTTTATTAAGCTTCTTATACATCTTGATGCATGACTGATATATTTAATTGGATAACATATAGCAGCCTAAAGATTAACAGTGATTAAACAGAGGTTCATTTGGTGGGCAGAGAATCTTGGCATTGGGGACTGCAGCTATGGTTCTCTGTCCTGGGCGCCTGCCTTAGCCCAGTCTTTAAGGTTAAAAATATGGGGGTGAAGATCAGCAAATATCTGTTTTTGGTATCTAGATTCACCAGGCTGCCAAATCTTATGAATTGAGAGACCCATTTTCTCACCTTTGCCTGTCATGTCTCCTATATCACTGCAACTGTAAATGCCTGTTTGGTTTATTGAAGTACTACATACCTGGGTCTTCCAAATGACCACAGCAGACAACTCAAGGTCATCCAAAGAGCACCAGCTTGACCACTGCTATTATCATTCAATCACATATGTCCTCAGTGTTTAATTGACTCCCTGTGAAGAAGTGGTGTGAGATGCTTTGTATCATCCGTCATTGCTTTTATGGCTTTGCACGTGGTTTTCTGTCTTCTCAGCTTACTCTCTATCAACCAGTCAGACACTGTTATTCAGTTCATTCTCATCTTTTGAAGGTTCTCCATTTCTAATTCTCGTGCAGAGATGGTAGGTCGCTTTCTGTTCTCACTCCCCACATTTCGTATTCCCATCACAATTTCCATCATTTTCATGGCTTTTGCCATGCACTTTTTCACTCTACCATGAAATGTGAGTAAAAGCTGCCTAGCATGCTCACGTGTGAGTCACTGTGTACTTTTAATTGTGAGTGCGGCTTGCCATGCTTGTAAGGCAGGCAGAGTTTACAATTACAATGAAATGCTGTCCGACATGGTTGGGCACCAATTAAAGTTCATTGCGAACACTGCTTACCATCCGTGCATGTTCTCAATTACAAATAAATGCTATCCGATATGTGAGCATGTTGCACAGCATTTATTTTTAATTGTATTCGCAGCCCACAGTAGATCCCTATGGGGTTCACCTGCTTTATGCTGGTGCATAAAGCAGTTGGACCCCAGAGGGCTCTCCAGCATTTGTGCCAGGCATTTGTATGGGAGAGATCAAGGAAGGGACGGAAATGTAAGTTGTGTTCCTCCACTCCTGTCTGCCACACAAATAAATGAAAGTGAACTGTGACGTTAATGGAAGGAGTAAAACCCTTACACAAGGCTTTTATTTCTTTCAGTAACATTACGTTCTCATTGAAAAAGAGCACCACTCTGATTCCTCTAATTTAATAAGTAATCCCAGCACAGAGGTACTGTGAGAAAAAAGTTAAAAGTGAAACAAATAAAGGCAAATAAAGTGATTTAATAAGTAAAACCTAAATGCAAGTAAAAGTGTGGACTGCACACCTTAGTGACACCATTTTAGAGACAACCAGAGGACATGTTTCCCTTCGAGAGGATGTTGAGGGTTTTGATGCACTATTGGGATTTACTTGGCCATTGCTTGGTTTACAGGTGACATTTGGGCATGCGTGAAGGGCAGTACTGGAAATGTGCTGTTCAGCAAGAATTCGGGCCAAGTTTCTTTGGGCTGTGTGACTGAGTGAACTGGATTAGTCTGGTAAGAACAATGGACTGCTCACAGAATGTCGTCACGGTGAGAGGGGTGCCTAATCACTTGCTGCGAAGTGCGAGAGCCAACGCCCTCATATATGATGCAGGGAGTGTAATTGATATTGAGAAAGGACTAGAGTCATTTGAAAGTTTGCATTGTGCTGGTGGGAAGTGGCTTGTCTGCTGTAAGGCCTAGTGATGATTTCCAAAATGTTCTTAGGTTTACGGGTCGTTAACCATTGACCTCTAAAGATGAGGTGTCTGTGGGGTGGGTTTGGTTAGTGCGGTCAGTGTTGAGGATAGATGCATGTTGCTGTTTTTCTTGTCTTACAAGGCAACAATAAAGTTGTCTCTGTCTGTCATCATGCAAAAGTGATGCGTGAGCCTGGAATCGTGTGAACATGCGTTCTATAAGTAGCCTGACACAACATAGCAGTAATTTTAATGTTAAGTAACTTAGCTCTGGACTTTATAATACAGTGTTAATTATGGGTGTCAGTTCTTTAAAAGTAATTTTCAGGACACCTCTATTTTCAAGGGGGTGCATCATGGGTCCTTTTTATTAAACACGAAATCATTTTGCGAGGCACCTTGCAGAACATCATTAGACCACGTATAACTAATTAAATTAAGCCCAAAAATGAACCCACAAATGAATCCTTGGGCAGCCATTTTAGAATGAATCTTTGCCACTCTTCAGAAACGTTTGCAAACTAACAAAGTGATTTAAGATGGGAAGACTGCCTTTGATAAAGTTTTGATTGCTTTGTATTGAGTAGGCAAATGCTGCTGAGCCATGTGTCACTTCAGCACTTTATTTAAAGATATGTCAAGCATTGCTATTCCTGCAAGGCAAACTGTGGTTATAAAGTTTGAAATGCTGTTTTTGCATAATTTCGTATTTGCCCACGGTGCTTCATTATTGGCACTTGTCACTCACGCACCACTTGTTACTTGGAATTGCAACACATGTCACTTCAAAAACGGTACTGCAGAACTTGACATTCTAAATTCTAGTGAGATTTAATGCAGCTGTGACTGTCATGGTCATGTGATGACTTGAAAAACATGGGAGCTCCCATGCAAAACGCTGCTTGGCAGCGTCTGCATTCCTTGATGGAAACTATGGCCAAATAAAATTAGTCTCCCAACAACTTCGCGACCACCGAGTTTGGTGTTCTTTTTACGATACA
The DNA here is from genome assembly GCF_040938575.1 of Ambystoma mexicanum. NCBI lineage: Eukaryota > Metazoa > Chordata > Amphibia > Caudata > Ambystomatidae > Ambystoma > Ambystoma mexicanum. The sequence goes on along the minus strand of NC_090935.1, from coordinate 857,324,578 downwards.
ATATCCACACTGTGGTACAATTTTTTAAGCAGTTGAAATTATGCCCAATGTGTGATACAGAAATGAATCATAAAAAGAGAACATACATAAAATCAATACAATGAGTGATGTTATTTACAGTTTTAAACAACCTGATATTCAGATTAAGTATATGCAGAATGGTTCAGGGCTTTAAAGGGAATTAATACATTGTAAATTCAGTGATGTAGAATAGATTTCGTGTTATTCTAGAAAAGGTTACACACTACAACAGGCTGCAGGTTGTGATAAGCCCTACAAGGTAACCTCGCCTCAGAGCTGCTGAAACACCCGCTACCTTATTCATTTATTTATTTGCATTTTTAAAGCGCTCACACAGCCCGGGGGCATCGAGGCGCTGTTACCGGAATATCTCTTAGTTGCCTATTTATAACGTGCTTAATACCAGGAGGTTTCTAAGCGCGGACCCGGGGATCGAACCTGTGTTGCTTCGTGTTGTCTTGTTTCCAAAAATACGCCTGCCCACCATGCGACTGTTTATATATGCTGTTGCTAGTTTCAAGCCAAAAAGCGTCACGCTCACTCTACCCAAGAATCCCAGCACCCCAAGATAACTGCATTCTGGATGGTTAGTCTGCATACAGCAAGGCCATTCATTGTAGCACAAACACCCAGAGCCCTGCACGGGTCCAAGCTTTCTTAGCTGTTTATAATGTTGACAAAAACCCCTGAGCAGTATGTATGCTTGTCGATTGTCATGTTGTACCACCAAGCTGTAAAGGTGGTGAATTTAATATAAAAAGCTCTTGTGGATGGGATTTTAATGTGATCTAGATACATCTAATTGGTGGTTTGGCCCAATCGCCACAGGGGTTTCCCCAGAGATAAGCCATTCTGTCACACTCACCTGGGTCTCTGCGGGAGCGATGAAGTCTTCTGGACCCTTTCCCTGAAGTAGTGGAGTGGTACTACTGGTATCTGTTGAGAGAGAAGTGAGCTGCTCAGTTTACCTGGATATGGCCCAAATCCCTCTTTCCCTCCTCCTGTGTGTGTACTGTGATAGATGTGTAGGGGTATGGCTCACCTTTAGAATAGTTTGGGCAAGCTCTCTTTCCTGAAGTAGGCAGGGGTGCTGTATCTCTGAGACCCTTGGAACTTCGTTAGGTTTGGGGTGCTTGCTGATGTTCTAGTTCCTGATTGCAGGTAAGTTCTAGTTCCAGTTACTTCACTGGTTTGGTTTATATTTGCAGGTAAGTTCTGATTCCCGTTACTTCACTGGTTCGGGTATTCAGTGCGTCTCAGAGAGACCTTGCTATGCGGTGAGTTCTGCGTGCGGTAGGCAAGATGATTGCTAGTTCTAATCCTGTTCTTTCTTTTTTCACAGGTGATTCGCAGTGGTTCTCGGAGGGGTCAGACAAAGGAAGTGCGCGTAAGAAATCTGAACGCTACCTTAAGGTTTTCCAGGATTCGGGTAAGTGATGCTGCTGACTGCTCGCATGCTCGCTCAACAAGGTGGATTACTGCGAAGGCGCTGACAGGTACTGCTTTCATATGCTGTCTTTCTCTTCCAGATGCTGAGATCCATGGCGTGCACTCGGGTGTGAGAGAAGGGCCTCAACGACCGGTGGGGGGTGTCTGTACTTCTGCTCCCTATATGGTAGAGGAGAGGCACAGAAGACCCCAGCCAAGATTCTCTATTACGGTAGCAATGGTCGAGCAATCAAGGCCTAGCTTCTCAGGAGGTGATGCAGGCTGGTTCTTAAGTACAGTGTAGTCCCCAAGCCCCCACAAAGGAATATCCACACTCTGTATTGGTTAGAACACAGTCTTTATATAATCAATATTCAAGGTTATGTACACTTATCATAATAACCCACTTTGTACTCAGGAAAATCAACAATAGCAAGTATATACAGTTCTAAAGTGGTACCACCTTTTGTATTAGATCTCATTAAAGTGCATGAACAATACTGTAACAATGTCACACAGACCAATCAAGTGAAACCAACAATAGAGAGAGGAGAGAAAATAAGATGGTTGAGCAATAGGCAGTATACTGGCCCCTACCACTAGGCACAGTTCTGTGTGGAGATCCCCCCACCTGGGCAACCTGTAAAACAAAGATATAGCGCACGCCCAGTCCATATATTGCTCTGCAAGTCTTATTCTCTCCTATAATGTTTTTACCCCCCCAATGTACCTGGTGGAGTCGAGTTCCTTGAAGTGGCGTCGACAAACGTCGAGGAACTCGCCGTTCGGCGACGGGGAATCGACGGCCCTTCTTGAATGCCTTCCCTTTCAAGCGGGAGGCACGGGGCGTCGAACGTCCGTCGACAAACAAGGTAGAACGGCGTCGATGAGGCGGCAGCTTCGTCCGAGCGGTGCTCGTCGGCGTCGGAGCGTCGGCGTCCTGCAAGGCAGAGGCGTGCGGGGCACCTCGGTGACAATAGTTCTGGACCGCAAAGATTGTGGAGACGGAGGCCCAGCAAGGGCGTCGAGTCGTTCGAGTTTTTGGGGTCTTCTGGTGGCAGGAAACCCACCGGCAGGTTTCTCCTCGGCGCGTTGGTCGTCCTCGACTTTCTCCGGCAGGATAAGCGGTCGACGATGCGGTCGAGAGAGTCCTTCGATTGAATGTTCTTAGGCAAAGGAGCGGACGGCTCCGGTCGTCGGCGGCACGGCGTCAAGTGGTTCCCACGGCTGGGCAACACAACTTCGACGGGCCTCCAGCGGTTACACAAACCTGCGAACCCTGGTCGACGGCAATGGACTTCGACGGCGTCGATGTCCGGGTGCTTCACTTCGATCTCCTCGGCGGTCCCGTCTCGGGTCGACAGCCTTTCGAGGGTCTGTCTTCCAGGGCGCTTCGGCGAAGATGGAGCGGTGCTCGATGGTCCCTCGGAGCACGGGAAGAGGGCGCCTTACCAGGTCCTCTCTCGGGTCAGTCTTCGACGATTTCGTCAGCCTTCGGATCGGTCGAAGCAAATGCCACAGCAAGTCTTCTTCTTCCAGCTGGACGTCGAGGATCAGCAGTTCCAGTTACTCTTAGAGTGGAGACTCAGCTCCAGGATGCTTCTGAACGTTCCTGAACGTTCCTGAACCTCTGGCTGCTTCTGAACCCCCTACCAGTGGTGAGAGGTCCCCAGATATACTATCCTGCCTCTCATCCACACTGCTGGCACACACTCAGCAGCCAATCATACAGAAGGGCATTCATGCAGTCAGTCAGCCAATCAGGCACGCAGTGCATTCAGGCCACACTCCTCCCTTTCAGACACTCACAACAAGGAATGTGGATTGGGACAAGTACCCAGCCATTCAACACTACACACTGCATTCAGGCCAGTTTCGGGCAGGGCTGTCTCAGTCTTTGTCTCTCATGCCAGAAACCAGACAACCACAACAAGGAGTGTATATTGGTCACACACTCCATTCACCCAGGTCCCACCCACAGGAGGTACCCACAACATACAGTCACTGGGAAGGCTCCAGTCAGTCTAGCTGGGCCTTCACAACAACACCATATATGGAACTTCCACCCAACAGCCAGTCAGGGGGAAGGGACAGAGACAGGGCTTCCCAGGACTTTGGGAAAACAAGATAACAGGCAATAGAAAGCAAGAGGCCACAGGGGCCATCTTGTTTTCTATCAGGAATCAACTGATCCCAATGGCAGGGCCTGGGTATCCCAAAATGGAGGACACCCGGAGCACCTGTCAATTTCAGCATGGAGCTGCCACCAGCCCATACCCTGCTCTGGGGCCACCCACAGGTGCCCAAAATCATACACTAGGGGCACAGGGTTGTACCCCTACCCATGGGTGCCATAAGGGTATCCCATGGGTCTGTTCACCAAACCAAAAGAGAGAGCTGCACTGCCAGGAGTCCCACATGGACTCCCGGGCAGAAAACATGACAGAACACACGGTAAAAAGCAGTAAAAGGACAAGGATTCAGAGGCCCTGTCCCTCAAATGCATTTCCAGCATCACATCGGGCGAAGCTGAGGAAGGAACAAGTCGAGGATCGCAGTAAGCGTGTTGCTCAAAGCCACAGTTGCAACACGAAGCACGGGTCTGCCTTTGGGCGTGGCTTATATAGCCGACCATGCCCAGAGGCTGGAATGTGCCCTGGTATTCACAGGATTCACAGGAAGTCTCTCTGGGGCCATCTTGAGTGTGCTGGAAGTGTGCCTGGGCCAATCAGAGTCCCTAAAGGGGGCCGGGCTAACTGTGCAATGCACCTGAGTGCAAGAGTGTGGTAAATGGATGTTGGATGCCTGCAAGGTGTGTTTAGTCTGCCAGGCTTTAACCCATCATGTTCCTGCCTGTTCCCCAGCATATATGACAGTTATCCCCCTCAAAGCCCCTCCTAATGGAGTACCTCCCCCTGGGTTTGGTGGGATTGTCCCTGTGGAATTTTCAGAGTAACCGAGGGGCGTGAATGTTCTCCCTGGGTTCCCATGACCTATCCTGGGGTCCGTATCCCTTCCAATCTATCAAATAGTATAGGGCCTTCTTGACAATCTTAGAGTCCAGGATACGTGTTACCTCGTATTCGGGTTCTTCTCCTTCTACCACCATTGGTGTCTGGGGAACTTGCATTTGAGTGCCAGGATTCACAGGTTTTGATAGTGAGACGTGAAATACTGGGTGTATTCGCATATTAGATGGCAGGGTTAGTTTCATGGCTCAGAGACTGATCACTTTTGCAATAGTAAATGGGTTGATGTATTTTGGCTGAACTTTTCTGGGCCCTTTCAAGGCCAAATATTTAGTTGCCAACTACACAGAATCCCCTGCTTGGTAATCTGGAGTCTTCCTCCGATGTTGGTCTGCATATCTGTTCTGGGTAGCCTTGGCTGCCAGTAGATGTCTGGTTGCTTCTTGTGCTGCTTGTGTTATTCGCTCATGTAGCCTTTTTACTGCAGGCATTTCAATCGCTTCAGGTGGGTCGAACACTGAGGTTCATGGATTTCGGCCATACAAAGTATAAAAGGGAGTCTGTTGTGTTGAAGCATGGATTGAGTTGTTATAGGCGTATTCAGCCATCCATAGGAGTTCTGTCCAAGCTTGGTCAGTCTGATGTAAGAGGCAGCAAAGGTACTGTTCGAGGGTTTGGTTAGTGTGTTCAGTCTGACCATTGGTTTGGGGATGGTGACTGGTTGACAATCGGATTTTGGTCCCTTCCAGAGCGCAGCATTTTTTCCAGAAGGAAGACACAAACTGACTTCCCCTGTCCAAAAATATCACCAAGGGGAATCCATGTGCTCTTACAATGTGCTCAAGGAAAACCTGTACTAGGGTTGATGCAGAAGGGATTCCTTTCAATGCTAGGAAATGGGCCATCTTGGAGAAAAGATCGACGACTACTAGTATGGTGTTATATCCAGAGCTTGAAGGTAGATCCATAATAAAGTCCATGGAGATGGTATGCCAAGGTGCTGGTGGTATTGCCATGGGTTGTAACTAACCAGCTGGTTTCTGTCTGGAGGTTTTGTATTGTGTGCAGACCTCACAAGAGTTTACAAACTTAGTCACATCTTCCTGCCATGTCAGCCACCAGTAATGTTTCCTGACCTTCTCAAGGGTCTTGGTAATCCCTGGATGGGCTTCCAGAGACGAGTTATGGTAGTTGGTTATAATTTCCTCTTGAAGAGTACAGGTGGGGAGAAAAAGATAACCTTGGCAGTAAGGTAGGCCATAGCATATAGTGAAATGTTCTCCTCTTTTGTCTCAGGTCTTCTTTTTGTCTTCTGGGAAGGTATCTCTAACAGTTTGTTGCAGGTGTTCTAGCAAAGTGGGAGATTCCCCACAGAGACCCAGAATTTTATGACCGGGAATGATGTCCACCGGATAGGGGGTGATGTAGGCGCCTTCGCCCTTGCCTATGTGAGAGAGGGCATCAGCCTTGCCGTTCTTAACTCCGGGCCGATATGTAATCACAAAGTCGTACTCAGACAGGAATAGGGCCCATCGGAGCTGTCGGGATGACTGTGCTTTTGTAGAGCGTAAATACTGTAGGTTTCGATGATCCGTTATGATGGTGATGGTGTTCTTGGCCCCAAGTAAGTAATGTCTCCATTCTGTCAGGGCGTCTTTAATGGCCAGTAGTTTTTTTCGGTAACTGCATAATTGAGTTCAGCAGGAGTACATTTCCTGGACCAGAAGGCTACGGGGTGTAAGCACCCCGTGTTCAGATTCTGTTGGGATAGGACAGCCCCCATAGCGATACTGGAGGCATCTGTTTCCACGATAAATGGAAGGTCTGGTTGTGGGTGTTGAAGCACTGGTGCCGAGATAAACTTGTCCTTCAAGGCTCGGAACGCTTCCTCTGCTTCTTGTGTCCATTCAAATTTTCGGTTTTTGCATAGCAGGGAGGTGATTGGATGAACCAGATGTGAAAATTCAGGTATAAATCATCGGTATAAATTCGTAAAACTGAGGAAGCTTTGCACTCCTTTTACTGATGTCGGTGACGGCCATGTGACGATTGCCTCCACCTTACGGTTGTCCATTTTGATTCCACCTGGTGATAATACAAAACCTAGGAACTCTACTTCAGTGATATGAAGCAAGCATTTCTCGAGTTTGGCGTATAGATGGGTTTCCCTTACTTTCTTAAGCACAGCTCTTACGTGCGTCACATGTTCCTGCACATCGGTTGAATATATAAGGATGTCGTCGATCTATACAACTGCGCAAACATTCAGCAGTTCTCTGAGTACATCATTCATGAAGTGTTGAAACGCTGCTGGAGCTTTGCAAAGCCCAAAGGGCATAATTTGGTATTCGAATAGACCGTATCTGGTCCGGCAGGCAGTTTTCCATTCATCGCCCTCTTTGACGCATACTAAATGGTAGGCGCCGCAAAGATCTAATTTCATGAAGATTTTGGCTCGTCACACCTGGTCGAGTAATACTGGGATCAATGGTAATGGGTACCTGTTCTTTATTGTTACCTGGTTCAAGGCCCTGTAGTCGATGCACGTGCCTAGGTTGCCCTCTTTCTTGGGAACAAAGAAAAGCAGCGAGGCTGCAGGGGACTTAGAGGGCCTAATAAAACCGTTTGCCAGATATTGGTCCAAATAGGTCTTCAGGTGAGCGTTTTCCTTTTCGGTCAAGGCATAAATCCGGCTACAGGGTATCTGTGCCACAGGTATCAGATCAATTTGGCAATCATAAACCATGTGAGGAGGTAGGGTGTTGGCTTGCTCCTTGGCAAAAACGTCTTGGAATTCTTGATACTCCGTAGGTAAGGTTCCTATTAAACCTAAGCCTGATATTTCCTTATAGGATGCTGGTGGTGGGCGCCTCCCTTCTCGATCCTGGTGATAACAGTGGTTACATTCCCTGGAGAAGGTTAAAGTCTGGCACGCCAATCTATAAGTGGATTGTGCAGTTCCAACCAGGGTATGCCGAGTATCAACTGGAACTGGGGGGCCGCGATAAGATCAAATGAGATGCTTTCCCTATGGCTGTCTTGGCAAATTAACGTGATATCCGCGGTGCATTGAGTTACTGGGCCAGAAAGCAATTGAGTTCCATCCACTGCTGTCACATTCTCAGCATTCCTCTTCGTGCAAATGGGCAACCCTAGTCTGCCTGCAGTCTCTAGGTCCATGTAATTCCTGATAGTGCCACTGTCTATAAATGCTTCAAGTGCGTGCATCTTGTTTGGTTGTTGCTGGGATGCCAGAACCACTGGGATTGCAAAATGAGAGGTCAGATGAATCTTTCATGTGCTTGACAAACCGACCTCTAAGTCTGCCGGGCATCTGCATTTTCTGCCTCATCATCTTTCCCTTGAACACTGTCCATAGCTCCTGCTGTCTTTCGTGGAGGCTTTGCGGGACAATTTCGAAGGAAGTGACCTGATTGGCCACAATACAAACATAGTTGTTCCTAGCGTCTTCGTTCCGGTTCAGCCTTAATGAGAGGTCCGCGAAGAACCCCCAGTTGCATGGGCTCGGTATGTGATTCCGTGTGTTGCCGGGTCGTGTTTTCCTTAAGCCGTACGTAAATTGTCCGACCTTCTGTACGGGCCCGATCTGCCTTACGGTTCTGTAGGCGGTGATCTAGTTGCATAGCCAAATCTATATTTTCAGCGCAGTTATCTGGAGGGTTCACTACTTGGACTAGGACGTCTTGGATCTCTCCTCGTTAACCCCGGTAAAACAGCGTGATGTGCTTTTCATCAGGCCAGTTCGATTCAGCAATCAGGTGATTGAAAGTGGCAACATAAGTGATGAGTTCCTGGCTACCCTGCTGGAGGGACAATAATTTCTCATCAAGTGCTTGATCCTCTATGCGGCAGGCAAAGAGTTTCTCCAACTCTTGTTGGAAACCTGCATAGTTCTGTAGTAGAGGGTCGTCCCTACTGACCAACGGAACCGACCAATCCACTGCATGACCACCTAAGTACGAAAGCACAAAGGCTACCTTTGACTGATCAGTAGGAAATAGTCTGGGCTTGCACAAAAAGTGCAGACGACACTGATTCATAAATGCTCCAAAACGTCTGGGATCCTCTGTGAACCTCTCTGGGGGGCAACACTCTCCTAGCTGGCACCTCCTCCAAAAACATTCACAGAGTACAAACCACACAAAACAATGCCCTAAGAGCTGCTATGAGCATCCCTAGAAGAGACGACATATCCCATGCCAGACATGCAGCACAGTGGCTACAGGTCAAAGACCGCATTACTCTCAAAATCCTCACTATCACACACAGATGCATAAACAACACTGCTTTCACATATCTATCTGAAGCTATATCAAAAACCGCCTCCTTGCGCCCTTCCAGAACTCAGTACACCAACCAGCTACACATACCACGCATCCAGAGAGCTACAGCTGGAGGTCTAGGCTTTTTCTTATATTGTGCCGAAATTATGGAATACACTCCCTGCCACCCTCAGAGCTGAAAGTTCCATCTCTTTTTTCTGCAATAACCTCAAGACCACTCTCCTCAACTAACACTGCTACCACTTCCTCAGTTCCTAACGTGTATATTGTAATATAAACACAAATGTAATATAATTAGAATGTAATTTTTGTATATATATGGTCTACAAATGTAAATCCATTGTACTGAAACTGCTTACTATCTAACAAATGTCTGCTTCATTCCTCTGTAACTAAGTACTGTCTTGTAACAAGTGCCACGATGCCCACGGGCTGCTGGGCGCTATATAAATACGAATCAAACAAACAAACAAACAAACATTCCCAGGGATGACTACTTGTACAGGTATTACTGATGATGGTGTTGGATTCGGCCCTTGAGGAACCCCACCCGGAAGAGGGGACAAACCTGCCTGAGTCTGCAACAGCTGCCTAGCCAAATGCTCAGTCTTATCTCTGTTTACCACTAACTCTCGTCGCAATGAGTTGGTCTCTGAACGAGCCGCATGCACTTCTGCCCACAATTTCCCTAACAATTGTGCCAACTGGTCAACCTCGGAAGTCTCCATCGCTCAGGCAGAGTGTTTCAAAACAGCTTCGTGTTCTGTCACACTCACCTGGGTCTCTGCGGGAGCGATGAAGTCTTCTGGACCCTTTCCCTGGAGTAGTGGAGTGGTACTACTGGTATCTGTTGAGAGAGAAGTGAGCTGCTCAGTTTGCCTGGATATGTCGAAAATCCCCCTTTCCCCGTGTGTGTACTGTGATAGATGTGTAGGGGTACGGCTCATCTTTAGAATAGAATGGGCGAGCTCTCCATCCTGAACTAGGCAGGGGCACTGTACGTCTGAGACCCTTGGAACTTCGTTAGGTTTGGGGTGCTTGCTGATGTTCTAGTTCCTGATTGCAGGTAAGTTCTAGTTCCAGTTACTTCATTGGTTTGGGTTATATTGCAGGTAAGTTCTAGTTCCAGGTACGTTCTGGGTCCAATTGCGTCACTGGCTCGAGTTATGTTTGCAGGTGAGATCTAGTTCCAGAGTACAGGTAAGTTCTTGTTCCAGTTGCGTCACTGGTTCGGGTAATTTTTGCAGGTAAGTTCAGATTCCAGTTACTTCACTGGTTTGGGTATTCAGCGCATCTCAGAGAGACCTTGCTATGCGGCGAGTTCTGCGCGTGGTAGGCAAGATGATTGCTAGTTCTAATCCTGTTCTTTCTTTCTTCACAGGTGATTCCCGGTGGTTCTCGGAGGGGTCCGACAAAGGAAGCGTGAGTAAAAAGTCTGAACGGTACCTTAAGATTTTCCAAGATTCGGGTAAGTGATACTGCTCGCTGCGCGCACGCCCGCTCAAGAAGGTGGATTGCTGCAAAGGCGCTGACAGGTACTGCTTTTCTTATGCTGTCTTTCTCTTCCAGATGCTGAGATCCAGTGCGTGCACACGGGCGATGTCGAGGAAGGAACAAGTCGAAGATCACAGTAAGCGTGTCGCGCGAAGCCACAGTTGCAACACGAAGCACAGGTCTGCCTTTGGGCATGGCTTATATAGCCGACCACACCCGGAGGTTGGATCGTGCCCTGGCATTCACAGAATTCACAGGAAGTCTCTCTGGGGCCATCTTGAGTGTGCTGGAATTGTACCTGGGCCAATCGGTGTCCCTAAAGGGGGCCGGGCTAACTGTGCAATGCACCTGAGTGCAAGAGTGTGGTAAATGGATGTTGGATGCCTGCAAGGCGTGTTTAGTCTACCAGGCTCTAACCCATCTTGCTCCTGCCTGTTCCCCAGCATATATGACACATTCCTAGTTGGGCTATTTCAGCCATGGCAAAGAACATGCACCAGATAGGGCATGCATTTCAAGGAGCACCATCCCATACATGCAGAGCACATGTGAGCTCCATGCTCTAACCTGATAAATCACGGGCATTTGCCACACCTTCAAGTTGTACAGGTATGGACAGAGTGTGTAACTGGGCAGTTGAAGCCCTTTATTTAAAAAAAAGAGGCTCTGGTTTACTACGTACATGTTTGTGTTTCTGGATCCCCAAGACTGCCACCATTTGAGCTAGGTTTACTCCCATGGCCATGGCAACCACATGCCCCGCAAATCTCTGAGAACCGTTTGCTACGGCTTCTCCCCATCTTGACAGGGGCATAGTACTTTTGATCAATCTGAGCTGACCAAGTAGCCCTACTGTTCAAAGGTTTAAGGCCATCCTCATACTCAATCCTTTTCCGTTGTGATGGTAAGTGGAATTTCTCATTGCCACGGAATTTGTCTTGGTTACATTTTTTGACAAGCATCTTTCATTGAAACGGGCAAGTTGATATTGGAGACCCAGAGGGGTTTTAAATATAAGTGTTTGCATCCTCTGCGAACAAAAGGGATGCCAATATCCTCTAAAATTGGAGCATTAGCCTCAAGGTTGGACATGCTCAAAGTTAGATCATTATTGACTCCTTTCAATAGTCGAAATGGACTAGTTTTCACCGCTCCAGTGGCCCAACCTACTGCCTATTTGTTCGATTCAATCCCTTTGATTGCCAACAATAGCTTTGCTGGAAACCTTAGGATTTGCCATACAACTTGGCCAAGGGGTCCAGCAAGGATATGGAGTGGTGGTTAGAAGGATACGCTAGATTCCCATTTATTTTGCCTGGACCTTGCCCAGAGGCCAAACAATGTGTCTGCATGACATCACAAGTCCCAAGGAAGTGGTAAATGAAGCTGCAAATGGCAAAGGTGGCCTGGACCTTCCCACCAGGGCTGAGGGTGAATATCAAGGACTGCAAAATCCATTGGCCGATAGCAAGGGTGGGTTGCACCCATGACTTCACCAGTCTGGACCTTTGGCCCAATCACCAAGTTGACGAGGTGGGATGCAAAAACATAATAACATCAGCTTGCACATTGTTGGCAAGAGGTTACTAAGACACTGCAGCCAGCACAAGGATGATGCCAGTGGAAGATCGCTCATATAAATATGTGATGGCACAAGTATCCCTCTGCCCTCTGACTGGGGGAAAAATGCTGGAGCCATGTCTGATGCTTGGAAAGGAGTTTAGTTGAAACCTCTTATTTTTCAACCATTGATTTGGGAGTGCACCGCCATGTACATTACTAAGTGAACTTTATCTTACTTTGCATACTGAAACGCAAGTGCAGAACTGTGCAACGGAAGTGGCAGACCTCAGGCTCACCCTCTGACAAACTGGCCTGTCGTCTGCTCCAGAGGCAATACAGATTCTTCATCCGCACCAAAAAAAGTGCCCACATCCAGGCTTGCATGTTTGGTGCTTCCAACAATGCAGCTGATCTCTGCAAGGAACTAGCCAACCCTTCTGCAGTCTCCTCCTTACCTCTCCCCTCCCTGGCCCTCTGCAACGCATTGGCCACACACTTCACTGCAAAAACCCAGGCGCTCTTGAGCACACTTGTGTCCCTCTCCCTCTCCCGTTCCCCCACCCCCTGCCTCCTATGGCCTCCCACCCTCCCTCAGCCTTTCTCTCCTCCTTCTCCCCTATCACACCCGATGAGGTCACCAGAGTTGTCCACTCCATGAAGGTCTCTTCCAAACAGGTTTCCCCCTGCTCCTCCAGAACCATTAAGGACAACATTGGCGCTCTTGCCCCTGCACTTGCTGATTTCAGTAACCACTCTTATGCTACTGGATCTTTCATCTCCTCCCTCAAGCACTCCCTTTTGCAACCCCCCCTGAACAAACCTTCTGCAGACCCCTCCTGTCCAGTCAACTACCGCCCCATATCTATCATCCTCTTCCTTGGGAACCTCTTGGAGAAGCTGGTCTTCCCCCCAATTTACCTATCGCACTGAACTTGCTGGTTGCCTCCACAACCATCAATCTGGATTCAGAGCATCCAGAGGCCCAGAAACTACTGTTCTGAACACCTGTGAGGAACTGCTTGCACCTCTTGACTTCAAATCTCCAGCTGTTCTCATTCTACTTGATCTCTCCTCTGCAATTGATATGGCCAACCACTCCCATCCTCATGAACCGGCTCCATGATTCCCTGGGTATCTCGGAGCGGGCATTGGACTGGCTGACCTCCTTCCTCAGTGACCGTCTGTCCCAGGTTAGTCTGGGCTCTTTCTCCCCCCCATCACTATCTCCACATGTGGTGTCCCCCAGGGATCCAACATCTCTCCCTGGCTCTTTAACACCTATCTCGCTCCACTTGCACACCTCATTTCCACCTTCTCCCCCAACTTCCCCCCAACTTCCAGTATTGTGCAGATGGGTTATATAGTCATAAAGTCAAATTAAATAATGTCGAAAGTCAAAAATAATAATAAAAAAAAATGAATGTCTTTTTTACTATGTTTTTTATTCGAAATGGAGGGTTCCCTTCCTTACCCCCCTTTTTTATTATTTTATTGTTTTGACATTTTTTTTACATGCAGAACCCAAAAAAACCAAATGAAAAAATAAAGCATTAAAACATTTCTTTTTCGACATAAAGTTTTCGACTTTTTTGTAAATCGACATTATTTTTTCCATATTATGACTGCACACAGTGCAGATGACACACAACTCTTCTTCAAACTTCCCTCTGACAGTCTGCTTACTCCTTCCAGCATTCCTGACTGCCTATCTGCCATCCAGACCTAGTACACTTCCACCAATCTCTGCCTCAATGCCAGCCAGACTGAGATCCTTCATTTTGGGATTCCTGTTCCCTCTTTCTTCCCCTTACTTTGGCCATCTTATATGGCATATCCCTCTTCTCCTTCATCTGAAGCCAGAAATCTTGGAGTCATCTTCGACTCCTCTCTTTCCTTCCTACCTCACCCTCAGGACCTTGCCAAGAAGGTCCACTTTCAACTCTACCAAAGGAATTCTCACTTTCCTCACTTTCCGCCAGAAGCTCAATGTCTCTAGAGCTCTGGTTCTCTCTATGCTAGACTACTGTAAGAGCCTTCTCTTTACTCTATCCTTACTCTACCCTCTTCTTCTCTACGACTCCTCCATCTAATCCAGAATAGGAATGCAAGATTTATCCTTGGCCTCAAGCCCAAGGACAGCATCTCTCCAGCCCTAAAAGCTCTCCACTGGCTCCCGGTTGCTCCAAGGATTAAGTTCAAATCCCTCTGCATCATCCATAAGCCTGTCTGGTGCCAGGTACCATGCTATCTACAACTTGCTCTCACTAGGTACTCTCCCACCAGATCTTCACGCTCCTCTGGCACCAACTCTGTCTGTCAAGTGCTTCGAACAGGGAGCTGGTGGCTGATCTCTTTCCTCAGCAGGCTCCCTACTATGGAACAGCCTGTCCCTGCATCATCCCATTAAGCTGGATCTCCTCAAATTCTGGAAGCTCCTCAAGACTTTCCTTTTCACCTCCTCCTTCCCTTCCTACGCCTGCTGCAAAAAATCCCACAGTTGCTGAGATTGGTGACCAGGGCCTTTATGTGTCCTCTTGTGCCCTGGACTCCCACACCTTATCCCCTTCAGCCTCTGCCTGCTCCCAGCACTTCTGTGCGCAAATACCAGTTTCTTAATTCATGGAATTGAATGCGCAGTACTTTTCCTGGACTTGCGTGGAGTTTGCGCTAGCTCGGCACATCCCTGCGAGCCGTGGAGGGCCTTGCGCAAGACTCCAAGTACAGCGTGGGCATGGCTTGTGCAGAGGGCTGGGAAGGGGACAGAACACCAGAAATGGTGAAGAACATGCTAAAAAAGTGAGTGTTCCGAGGGGCGGCCTGCTGGCAGATCCTTGCACGCCCACAAATGCACAGCACAGGCATATTCATGGATTTTATTGCGTAATCTCTCGGCCGGGAAATGGCCACACAAGTCCCTCATATGATCCGCCACCCAAAGGCAGGCAAAAGTACACGTGTGAGTAGGATCCACAGCGTGGAGGTGGGGTTGCATGTTGGATTTTGGGGTGCCTCTACACAACCGGGGTTCCAAACTTACTTCGAGGTGTGTGTAAGCAGTGTAGCGTGGTACAGGAATGGTTTTATGAGTTTAGACCAAGCTATGATTTTTCATATGCAGGTTGTCGGGGTGCTGGGAACAGTTACGGTGGACCCTGCATAGGGTGCCTGAGATGCAGGACTGCTTGCAGGGGACCCCACAAACTGTCTGAAGGATGTATGTATTCACACTCAGGGGAGTGTTCAAAGGTGGCTTATCTGGATGTTTATGCTTTGCGTGTGGGCGTGTCGGGGGCGTTCCGGCCGTGACTTGTGAATACAATTACGTTGCACAAACAATTCCATGAATACGCGACGCGCACATTCTTTTATCTGTAAGCAGGCTCGCGCAGTCTCCTTCTCGGTGCGTGGCACTTGCAGGATTTCTGCGCACATTTCCATGAATCGGGCCCTAGGTATATACCTTGATTCCACACTCTCACTGACACGCCAGGTCAACACCATTGCTATGTCAGCCGCCTACACCACAAAGCTAATTAATGCCACATGACTTTTCCTAGCCTCAAACAGCTGTCTACCATTGCTAGAGCCATCATTGGAGCCAGGTTAGATTATTGAAATGCCCTTTTCGCTGGTACCTTGATGCACAGCATCCACAAATTCCAAGTAATCCAGAAGAATGCTATCCGAGTGGGGCATAACATTCCGAAAAGAGAGCACTTAACTGAGGGGAGAAGAAACATTAATTGTCTCCTGGTCGAGAAAGGATCATCTTTAAAACTTTATCCATCACTCACAAATGTTTGTCCAACTCTGCCCGGCCTTGCATTTCCCAAAGATTCTTGAAGACCCAGTCCTCCAGACCTGTGAGATGGGCATACACCCACAGACTCATCCAACCCAAATCTAAATGGGTAAAAAGTGGTGGTGCAAGTTTCCCATTGGTGGCAGCTCATCAATGGAACTCTCTGCCAACACACCTAAGAGCAGATCAATCCTACTGATTCTTCAGAAAAGCATTGAAAACCCGGCATTTCACTTAAACCACTGGACTCTCACATACCTTTGCACCTGGCTCTTGACTCTTGCATGAATATACTCCTTTCCTGATCATATTTGAGTGTAACCGGTTGTAACGGCGCTGTGATGCCTGAGGGTTTTGTGTGCTTAATAAATGTAGAAATAAATAAACATGGTAAACAGTGTTCACAATTAAAAATAAATGCTGGCATGGCAGGTAGCTTGTACAATGTATACCTACGGGTTCCGCCTAGTTTAAAATGGTACATGGTGCAGGAAGACTCCATAGGGATCTCGAACATTTGGACTGCTGGTGCATTTGTATGGCTGAGGGGAAGGGAGTTGGCGTAAACGCAAGTTGAGCCCTGCCTATCCTCTTCACCATACAAATGATTGAAAATGAGGCGTGGTGTGAATCGAAGGCGTTAAAGCCTTACTCAAGGTCTCGAATTCAATTAGATATTTTGGAATCCATACATTCCACACATTCATGAAATGTAAAGAAAAAACTAGAGTAGAAAAAGATCATGAATCTAATGGCAAACTGGTCACATCTTTCTTTATCTTGATAGCGATATCTGGAGATGATGATTTCTCTCCACGTTCTGTTTTTCAGAGGAATAATCTCCCCTGGCTCCACCTTTATAATTCTATTGCAGTTATTCTACAAGACATTACAAAATATTGAATAATGTCTTGTAGAATAGCAAGCAAGCAGAAATTTACTTTGATAAACTGTAATGACTCACCGTGATTGCGAGGGTCAACATTGCGAATTACACGGTCAGTCATGTGTCTTTCACTCTATAACAGCTAGGGGAGTTACGGTAATGTTGAGAATAGACCTTGAGAGGGGACGTGTTGCCCCTTTTCTACTGAACATCTTTTTGTTTATGGGGAACCAATCTTGCAAAAGTGGGAGGGCAGTGATAAAGTTTGTCAGGTGATATATACTGACTAGATCATCAAGGATATGAATTAACTTTTTGGTTATTCACTGACAGAACAAGAAGATTAAACCAGGGCTACACAGTTGTTCTTGACAGAGATGGCAGGAGAAAGCATACATTTTGTGGGGAAGATCTTTTAGTGGTGCTAGCTTCAATGATTTTGCATGTGTCAAAAGATTGTATGGTATTCATTCAAATGAATTTACAAGATGATTTTTCTTGTTTTCTGCTTCAAACCACTTCCTTAAATACACATGGGATACATCTACTGAGGCCTTGAGTGTTGATTATAGTTTAATTTGGCTTTTCTGGTTGACTTAAGTCAACCAGAAAAGCCAAAGACACCATGGTATATATCGCAAGGTTTCCAGACAAAAATCTAAGAGGGACATTCATGAGAGATAGACTTGTGCACCTCCAAATTATTTCTGTTACAGAAATCACTTCTTTATGAAAGCAGAGTAATTGCAAAAGAATTCTTTTTCTTTTTTAAGAAAAAATATTTTTCTTTTTTTTTTCTCCAGTGGGGCCCCCTCCCAGGACATGGGCTGGCGCCGCCCCTGCGCTACGGGGCTGCGGGGGCCCCTGTTACGCCAGTGTGTCCAGGAGCACACCTAATAGTCTTGAAGATTCTTATAGATTTCTGATAAGTAGTGGGGTGCTGGGGAGAAAAACCAACCCTGACACAAGGTTGTACAATCAATTGGAAACAGTAGATGTCCACGCCTTTGTGAAACTCTCCCTTTCCCTGCACACCCAATTTGTATTGTAAAAACAAACAATGGTTCAATTTATAGTAAATCTTTTTGAATAATACCTCTTGATACTCAATATACAGAAAAAAGTAAAGATTTACTTCATCTTGTTCCGTAATCACAATTAGTCAATTATCAATACTTTATTAATTTGTTAAAAAAGAAAACAATGTTAGTAAATGTGCTGTGCAATCTGGGACATTCACAAATATGGTTATTTGCCCTCGACAGCCAAAATTAAACAAACATAAAAACTGGCTCATTTTCTACAAAAAACATGAAATCAGCGGTAGCCTGTCAGAGTTGTTGGCCATTTTGTAGAAGTGTGACTCCAAAATATTTTGGGAATTAGTATCTGAACGTAATCATTGACCAAACTGCACCAAATGTAATCCCATCAGAATCAGGATTTCAAGGGCCTTTTTTGTGGAATAATCTGTGCTGCCAGTTAATACGGAGACTCCCATAACCTCCTCAATTGGTCGGGATCTTTCTCTGAGTTGGACATTGTCAAAGTAATTTCAAATCCAAGAAATTCTAGATCACCCCAGATCGACGGCTTAACTAAAGTAATTGTGAAAGCTAATCCTACTGTATGCATGGACATTTCAGTGTTATTATTTGACAAATGTATAAACATGCCTACCTTAGCTGCTTCATGGTCTAAATCATTGATTTTTCTTATATATCAATAAGGGGTTAGGAACACCTGGGTAATTTTAGACCCATAGCTTTACTGGACATCTCCAGTAAAACATGTGCCTCCCTTACACTAAAAGAACTTACAAAATGGGAAGAATATGTTTCCTTTATTCAAAACTGGTTTTCAGGAGGGTTTGGGGACGTCGAACAATGGTATAAAAGTCAACCTTCTAAAACATTGGGCTGTAACTAAATCTGATCTCTCAATATTTACAGCCTTTTTCGATCTCCTCGCTGCTTTTGATAGATTCGATAGAGAGGGAAATTGGACAGCAGGGTTAATAAGAGCCTCTTAAAGCTTAATTCTCTGTTGTTTACCAACACGAGTCTCTGTATAAGGCTAAATAAGAATGTATGTTTTTCAGATGATGTAGATACTCATAGAGGTTTGAACCAGGGTTTATTTTGGCCCCTTGTTTGTTTAACTTAAACATTTCACATTTGAAGAAGGCTTTTTGAAAAGTAAATTTTCCACCTAAAAAGTGATATGACGGTGAGCTGGCTAGCATACACAGAACAGATCGTTTAGTTTGACCACCCATAGATTGGTTTGCAATGTAGACTTAATGACGTATGCAGTTGTTAAATCACAAATTCTCTTCTAGTAAAAATTGAAAAAATGAAAAATAATGCTTTTTGGAACAAACAAGATTCTTGCTGGATTGGACACTCTAAGCCCTGCTATTTTACCATTGTGGCGCAGGAGGGCCCTAGAGCTCTCGGCTTCTGGTCCCCTGCTCCACGACGAAGGACCATTCCAGAAAGCAAAGCCCTGCCGGGCCTGTAATATTCTTCACACAAGTAATTTAAAAATGGTGACCACCACACCGACGACTGAGGCTGTTCCTGCCTTCCCATGTTCCCACCTCCGCAGGGAAGCGATTAGATGATGCTCCAGAAAAGCAGACTACCAGGGTGAGCCAGCTGGCGATGCCACCAACCCTGTAAAGGCCAGCTTTAAAGACCTTACACTTTTATCCCTGTCTGGCCCTGTCCAGCAATGGCCATCGGCCTGCTGCATGACTCTGTTTATATTTCACAATGGCCGTACACTCATTATGTTGAATTCCGCTCCGTTATTCTGACTCAGTTCAGATATCCTCTACACCCACCTTCCCTGTCAAAGGTACCACCCGGTAAGGGTCGCTACACCCTGTGCTCTAGCACCTTGAAGCATCTCTTGTGCTAGATGAAAGTACCAATAAATATCTCAGACCAAATAACCGGACAGACTGAAGGAATATGGCAAAGTAATACTTTATTCTTAATTTAGTAAAGCAGGGTACACAGGCAGACATTTGACTGAAGCTTGCTCACACACACACAATCTTGATTACACAGAGGTCTTATACCCCAATGTGTGTCATCTATCATGTCATCCTATGTCGCCAATTGTAAAACTTTTTGGCGGCAGGGATTGGTTAAGGGAGCATATCTACTTATAGAATGTATATGGGTTAGTTCTTCATTGGCTGTCTCTTATCTAAGACACACCTTGAACTACCTCTAAAATATGTATAATACTGATTATAGCTAACAAAATGGCAGCGGATTGGTCTATGCAACATTGTATAGCAGGTTTCCCCATAGACCCACTGATTGGTCGTCGTTCCCACCAAACCTTAGACTTTCGGCTCGGCTAGCAGCACGTAAGGAAACCTAAACCCAGGAAACATCCTGCATCAAAGTACTCCAAAGTTTCATTGTACTTTATCTAGGTTCTGAAAGTCCTTATGGGTTGCAGTCGTTGTTCGGAAACGTTTGTGTGAAGTGGTTTTAGAATTAAGTTCATATTTTTGTTTGTAGCGTTCTACTGCACTGAGGGCAGAATGGTCTCCCTGTGTCATGACCGCAGCCTCCAAGGAGTCAGGTTTAGCCCAACTGCCTCGGAAGCTGGGTCACAATTTCATTTCCAGGCACCTATCGGCTCCCATAGGGGCCTTATGGACCTTGTCCTGGCGCCAGTGGCGCCAGGCTTATAAGGGGACCCAGTCCCGGCACAGGACGTGCCGGGCTCATGATGTAAGGAATGGTGCTTGGGTGGACCTACCTGCTGCAGACCATGCTGCTCACTCACCTGCAGTGTGTAATGGATTGAATGCCCTGATCCAAACCCACTCTGCATGTGCACTTGTGCCTGAGTCAATTGGCTATGCAGAATATTTGGATTCAATTCAGCGGCCGATAATTCTGTAGCTTGTGTATTGCATTCCATTGTTATGGGTGCTTCCTCCGATTCTGGTTATCTAGTAACATCCATCCATGGCTGGAACTACTTTACCTTCTGGGTGTGGCCAGCACCACTCCCTGGGACTGGATACTGGAACTATTCTGGAAGCTGGGACTTCTTACCTGGGCGAGGCTGCTGTGGAAGGAGACACCTAAGCACTCCAGTAAGCTATTTAAACCACGCCCGATCAGAGCAACGTGCTTCGCGTTATTCTGCAATAGCAGCAGGACGCTCACCATGTCAGCTCCAGAGAATCTTCAACTTCTGCATCTGGGGAAGAGAAATCCGCAATCTTACCTTCTGAAATACCATCTTCGTCTTCAGCAGCATCTGAAAAGGGAAAAGAACACCAGGTTAGCACGAGATAAAAACCAGCGCAGCACTTACTCAGTCCATCGGTGCATCTCAAGCCACGGGCTGCAGCTTTCCATTTTTTCGGCACCCTGTGGAAGCAAAGACATTGGTTAGTAAACCTCCGTGAAACTTTCCTTACCTGCGCTGCATTCTTCTCGCCTCCGCCGACGCTGCTACTCGCATCTGCAAAACAAAAGGACATCATTAAGAAATACAAAACTCCATCTATACGCACGTGTTTTGGGCAGCGCTCATCTTTCTCACTCCTCGGCGCATTCCTCGACATCCATTTTTCTACCCAGCTGCTTCTGCGACCTGAAAAAGGAAAAGAGACATTAAGAAGTGCTTTTAACTTCGAATTGACATTTTCTACTTACTTGCCTGCAATACCTTCGCCATTCCATCGCTCTCCGGACCTCCATATTCAAGCAACCGCCGTTCGTGCTGCTAACAACGGCCTAGCTCCAAATCTTCATCCTCTGCAACCAAGAGGCTGGACAATTAACCAGTGAAGTAACTGGCTTCGGCGCCCCTGCACAGACGCAGGATGGAGAGCTCCGCTTTCACCTACATAAGGTGAGCACATTTAGCCTACGAACTACTTGGGAGTACCAGGAAGGGGAGGCAGCTTACCCAGTCAGACTTATATATCCATATTAACCCCTTGCTCTCATAATTGCAGACACCTCACCCTTCAGATCAAGATCTCAGTGAGGAAAGGGCCTTTCCAGGGTGGCATTCGAGGCCTGCGCGTGACCCTAGAAGACTCCGAGAACCCCAGCCCAGACCTGCGCCTCCGAGGGATTCAGGTGAGCGTTACACCCTGGGGATACGGCTACTAGATCCCAGACGCAGATACCAATCCTTGGCCCTTCTCCTTCTTAAAGTACTCCACGTACCAGGTCCTCCGCGGTAATAGAAACTTGCGGAAGGAATCCCTATCAGGACCAAAGGGGGCGAACCCTCAACAGTCTCCCTCTAATGATAGCTTTTCACTGGGCTTTGTTCTTTAACACTCTGCCCGTTGTCCCGCTTACCCTCTTGGAAGTAACGTCCTAGCTTGCGGCACGTATTTAAATAATACTATGCACGGGAAGGTTGCCGGCGGGATCAAAGAATTTTAGCCTCTGCAGTCTCCCGCTTTTTACACACGCTTTCTACACAGAAAGCCACTTGCAATCTCTTTCCCGTTTTGATTTTTATCCATTTCTGGTCTTCGCTTGATGTAAAGTCCTCCGCTCCTCCGGCCCCAACGGACCCCAACAGGCCACTTTTTCACCACTTCTCTCCATGCGCACTCTACGCTGGAATCATGACTTTGTGCAAGTCCACACAGCTCGCTTCACATAGGCTCCTCCTCTCAGTAGAACCAGCAGCAGCAATAGTGGAAAGACTCCAGTACCCGACCACAACAGACCACTTTTTCACCACTTCTCTCTGCGCTTCACTGAAGTAGCTTAACGTTTCCTAGCGGTGAGTCACTGGCTCGTGCCACCAGGTCCATACCGTTTTACTGACCTCTCTGTTTCTTCACTACCACTGTCTCTCTTCTGCTTATTTGTCTCCCGATTTGCCATCTAGCGCTACACACTCCAGTCTTTAAGGAGAAGACTCATCTGCTGGTGAATCCAACCTACTTGACATTTGTATTATGACTATGCTTGTTCTATGACTGCCTGCATGTTTGAAGTAACCCCCTGTAACATGAGGTGAGGCTATCCCAGTCTGTAGTCATACACCTATTTTGTCCATTATGCCTATCTGCATGTCTGAAGTAGCCCCCCGCAACATGGAGTGAGGCTCTCCTAGTCTGCATTCACACAAATATTTTGTCCCTTATGCCTGTCTGCATGTCTGAAGTAGCCCCCGCAACCTGAGGTGAGGCTCTCCAAGTCTGCATTCACACACCTATTATGTCTCTTATGACTGTTTGCATGTCTGAAGAGCCCCCCGTAACATGAGGGGAGGCTTTTCCAGTCTGCATTCACGCACACCAACTTACTCAGCAACCAATATGCATGTTCTTGTACTTCACAAATTGTACTATGTACTTTCTGTAACTAGGGCCTAGATGCCTCTGGGTTTTGTGCGCTGATATAATTGCAAAAATAATATTAAAATAAATAAATAAGCTTTCAGAATTTAAAGATGTTACCGCTGCTTCATCTACAAGGCTGTTGTCCTCAGGCCCTCAAGCTACCACACTGAGAAACCCAGCATCTTGGGAGGCCTCCGATCCACCAGAAGTCATGACATGTGCAGACTTGAACTACAGATCAGAAAGGAGTTCAAGACCCTCCTCTTCAAGGAATGGCTCCTCCCTAACACCTAGGTCCACACACACCCCACTCCCCACCATGAGTGATCTGTTTTCTGATGTTTCCTCCCCTGGTTAATTGAAGATCCCTTGCTGCCAAATTGCCTCCCCAGCTACTCCCCTATTGTTAGCTACCCGCTCCCTTTTTTCTCCTTGTCCTCACTGTGTTCTTCCCCCTTATTACTTTAAAGCGCTCGCTTGTTTCCCAAGCTAGGTCCACACTCAATAAATACCATACTACTAATAATAATAAAAGGTAACAACTGTCAAATCTCTCTCTCTTCCTCTCCCCCTGCCCCCTCTACTCCCTGCTCTTCCTCTGGCCCTTCTTCGGCCACCTCTCCTCCCTTCTTCTCTGCCTTTCCCCTATTCTCCCAAGAGGATGTTTCTAAACCAGTCCGATCTATGAAAGTCTCGTCAAAACAGGTTCACCCCTGTTCCTCCAAAACCATCAAGGACCACATTGACACCTTGGCCCCTGCTCTGGCTGACTTCTGCGACCACTCCTTCACCACTGGAGTCTTCCCTTCCCCGCTGAAGCACTCCCTTGTGCACCCTTTTCTTAAGAAACCCTCTGCGGACCCGTCCTGCCCGGCTAACTATCACCCAATCTCCTTCACTCCTTTCCTGGACAAACTCCTGGAGAAGCTGGCCATCTCCCAGCTTAATGTTCACACTGAATTTGTTGGTTGATCATCAGTCTGGCTTCAGAGCTGCCAGAGGCACGAAAACTGCTTTCCTGATTATCCATGAAGACCTGATCTCCAACCTCGATTCCAACACCCTTATGTCCTCATCTTACTTCATCTCTCTTCTGCTTTTGACATGGTCAACCATGCCATCCTGCTCAACCGTCTCCGTGATGGGTATCACTGATCAGGCCCTGGCTTGGCTGACCTCTTTCCTCTCTGATCAACCCTCCCAGGTCCAACTCGAGACCTTCCTCTCCTCTATCTCTATCTCTACTTGTGGTGTTTGTCAGGGGTCTAACCTCTCTCCCTGGCTGTTCAAACCTGGCACTTCTTGCCCACCGCACTACTGCTCTCTGCCCCAACTTTCAGTGCTATGCGGATGACACTCAACTCGTTTTCCAGGCTCCCTTCTTCTCCTTCTCTCATCTCTGATTGTCTGGGGGTCATTCCGTGTTTCGAGGAAGCTATGGTGCTATTAGCACCATGGATGCCTCCAAACTCGGGTCCGGGTCTGTGGTGTCGGAATGGGGACTTACCAGGACATTCCGACCTATGCGGACCCGGTAAATCCCCATTTGAAAAACCATTCCCCATTCCCATTGAGCCCCAATAGGGCTCAATGGGAATGGAGAAGGAGCTAATGACGGGCCCGCAAATTGCAGGCCCGTTATTAGCTCCATGGTTCCTTAACGGGTCCCGCTAAGGCCGGCTGGTAAAACCAGCTGGCCCTGGTGGGACCCGCTAAGGGACCTCGTAATAGGGCGGTAGGGGGTTAATGGCACCGGCATCCTTACCGGTACCGTTAACCCCCTAGCGCCAGGGTCAGAATGACCTCCTCTGTCTGCTATCCAGGAGTGGTGTGCCACCAATGATCTCTGCCTTAATGCCAGTAAAACCAAGATTCTCCTCATAGGCACACCTGCTCCCTCCTTTCCTGTCACTCTCTGGCCAGCCTCTTTTCACCCTCTCCCTGCTCCCACCTGTGAGGCTAAAAACCTCTGGGTCATCTTCGGCTCCACACTCTCCTTCTGTCCTCACATTTCTAACATATCTAAGAAGTCACACTGCCAGCTGCACCTCCTCAGAGGTATTCTTACTTTCCCCTCCTTCCCCCAGAAGCTCACTGTCTCCAGAGCTCTGGTTCTCTCTAGGCTGTAACTACTGCAACAGCCTCTTTCTACATCTGCATGCTTCTACTGTCTGTCCTTTGCAACTCATCTAGAACAGGACTGCAAGACTTGATCCTGGCCTCAAGCCCAGGGATCGTATCTCTCTAGGACTGAAATATCTGCACTGGCTCCTAGTGAGTGCAAGGATTAAGTTGAAAACCCTCTGCATTGTCCACAAGGCTTTCTGGGGCCACCATACCTTCAACTCTCTCTACCTAAATATCTTCCTTCTCAAGCTCTTCTCTCATCCGCCTCCAACTCCCTCAAGGTCAGCCGCTTCTCTAAGCAACAAGTTTGTGGTAGATCTCTTTCTTCGGCTAGGGCCTCCCCCTGGAACAGCCTCCCTGCTTCCCTCAAACTTGAGGAAAACCATCTCTGGTTCCGGAGGCACCTCAAAACCTTCCCCTTTGCTTCTATTTTCTCTCCTACCATCCCCTGCTGAACTCCTGGCTGAAACTGAAACTGCACTGGTCACCTGGCCACCCTCTAATCTCGGGCCCAGGTCCCCTCCCTCGTCAGTTGCACACCTGCACTGCCTCCCTGGCAACCCCCTCACTTGGGGACTCTTTTCTGTATCCCAACAGTCCCCTACCAGCACTTGACACCTGATGCCTGCACTTACCCTTGCACTCGCCACCAGCTGGCTGCACTTTTTACTTATTGCTTTTATTTATTCTATTTATTTGTTACTGTCCATCCCATGTACTGCACTGCCCCCCTTCCCCCTGCACTTTTCCCCACCACCCTTCCCCTTACACTTGCACAATCCCAGTCACCTGGCCTAGTAAGATCGTTGTCTCTGTCATCCCTCTGTTCCCCTTCCCTTGCCTCGTTGCACCTTGAAACACTTGTGTATAGGTGGGTTATAAATGCTTATCATATCATATCATGCAAGTGATATGTTTGGAGCTAGGTTTGACACCCTTGGTCACTTAGCTTAACTCGACTTCTGCATCAATTACATTTGCTGAGCCAAAGAACCAGACAGCAGCGAAAGCGATGAAAGCGACAATAGCGTCTCACCCGACAAGTGCGACAAAGAAAAATGAAAGAAAGCATTCAAGAAGATACACCACGTGCACCTCATCTCTGCGGTAGAACCTCTGAGGTCCAAACAACGGAAGAGGCCCTCCTGTACCGTTATCTCAGATGGAAGACCAATGAAAGTGGTCATCGACAGATGAGCAACAGTCAATGTAATGCCAACGATGGCTTTCAACAAGCTCAGCCCAAGGCCGAAACTTTTCGCCTATGGTTGCAAGAAACCGCTGCCGGTGCAAGAATCCTTCTGGTCTGACATATCTCACAACAACACAGCCTGACGAACAAGAATCTACGTAGTTGAAGGTGGCTGTGAGACTCTCCTAAACTGCAGGACTGCTAAAAAACTGCAGCTGATCCACTTTGAGTTCAGCAATCAACATACCGAGATCGACGACCTACTCAAGAAACACCACCAAGTGTTCCAGGGCATCAGCTGCCTAAAAGGCAGGTCCATCAAGCTGCACAATGACCCCACCATTGAACCCAAAGCCGTGCGACATCACCGGGTACCCGCTCACATGAGGGAGGCTGTCAAAAAAGAACTTGAAAAACTAGAGAAGGCCGACATCATAGAAAAAACTTCAGGACCAACTCTGTGAGTCTCCCCCATGGTGGTGGCACAAAAGCCCAAGCTACGGAATGCCGGGAGAATCTGAATTGATATGCGGCTCCCGAATGCAGCAATCGGGAGACAGCGGCACATCACACCAACCATTGATGAACTCATTGTTGACCTGACAGGTGCCACACTGTTCAGTAAAATAGACCTCAGGTCAGGGTACCACCAACTCCGATTAGCGAAGGAGTCAAGATACATCACCACCTTCTTCTCCCACCTTGGCCTGAGGGGATACAAACGCCTGAACTTTGGAATATCATCGGCCACCAAGGTGTTTCAACATGAAATCCGGAACGTCCTGAACGGCCTGGAGGGGACGACGAACATCAGTGACGGCATCATTGTACATGGAACCAACAGCAGAGAACATCACAAATGCCTGGCGGCTGTATTACAGCAGCTCGAAGACGCAGGACCACACTGAACCCGGAAAAATTTGAGTTTGGCAAAGAAGAACTCTTCGGCTACATCGTCAATTCCAAAGGTGTGTCACCTGATCCAGCGAAGGTGAATGACATCAAAACCACCAAAGCCCCACAATCTTCAACAGAAGTAAGATGCCTTATGGGCATTGCAAAGTATTGCGCTAGGTTTATCCCAGACCTTGCTACCCTAGCGAGCCCCCTCTGCGAACTCACAAAGAAAGACCAGAAGTGGGAATGGTCATCTATACACCAGCAAGCGTTCCAGCAAATTAAGGACTCGCTGTCCACCTCCACAACAATGGCTTTCTTTGACATTGAAATGGACACGGAACTCCTTGTCGACGCAAGTCCGGTGGGCCTAGGGGCTGTACTAACTCAAATTGACCAAGAAGGCAACGTGTATCCCATCGCTTTTGCCAGCCGCGCATTGACCAAGGCCGAACAGAACTATGCGCATATTGAGAAGGAGGCGCTAGTAATCCTCTGGAGGTGCAGACACTTTAAGGTATACTTACTGGGAAAACCAGCTAAGGTATTCTCAGACCACAAACCCCTCATCCCCATCTTCAAGGGCTCCGCCCCACACTCCCCTGCATGAATTGAGAAGTAACTTCAGTCCTACAACATTGAGGTTGAGTATCGAGCAGGGGCCGATAACCCAGCTAACTATCTATCCCTCCACCCGCGTCCTGCTACAGAACCAGAGAGGCAACATGCCGCCGAGACGGACGAACACGTGTGTCGTGTCATCGCTTGCACCCAACCGTGGACCCTCACACTGCAGGAAGTGGCTTGACGAGACCAAGGCAGATACCATCTTGACTTGAACCACACAAGCCATCCAGACGGAGAACTGGAAGAACCTCTTCGCCATGGCGGCTCAGTACACGAAGTCAGCCCAGGAGAAACTACAAGCCATATTTGGGATCCACCACAAGCTCACTGTAGCCCCCAAAGTGGTAATACTCAAAGGACACCGAATTGTATTACCAACAGAGCTGGAAGAAAGGGCGCTCAAGTTAGCCCACAGTGGGCACCAAGGGATTGTAAAGACAACCTCATATTTGAAGTCCCGAATGTGGATGCCCCGCATGCAACAGCGGGTAACGGACCTCATAGAATCTTGTGCAGCCTGCCAATCCACCAGAAGAACTGCAACCCCAGAGCCAATCATCAGCACCCCAAGGAGTAACAAAAGGTGGGAGTCTGTCAGCATAGACTACTGCACCATTGTGGGAGAAGGATACCTGCTGGTCCTAGTGGATGAGTTCAGTCACTACCCGGAGGTCGAACACGTAGCGTCCACCAACGCTGAGACAATGATCCTGGCGCTCGAGAAAATATTTGCAACACACGGAATCCCAACCAAAATCAAGAGCTACAACGGCCCTCCGTTTCCTAGTCAAGAACTACGGCAGTTCTTCCAGGATCTTCACATTCAGCACAAGAGCCACAAGCCAGTGGGGTCGCTGAATAAAGTGATCCGCATCACCAAGGAACGCAACCACTCATGGCTAACTGCTGTGTACCGATTCCTGAGGACTCACCCACAGACCTCACACTCATCAACCGGCATCAGCCCCGGAGCCCTCATGTTTGGGGAGCCGATCCAAGCGGAACTCCCTGTACACCCGACATGGGTAGCCCCAGATCCGGACATCCCCCTCAAAGAGGCAAAATCGGGTCTGGTGAAATTAACAGGAGAGCCACACCCAGCGCGCCAGCCACCGGGAGTTGCAGCCAGAAGACACGGTTCTGGTCAAGAACCGGGCTCCGCCCAAGAAGATGTCACTAAACTTCGAGTCCCGACCGTGGACAGTAAGTACCGCAAACCACAGCATGATCACAGCCACCATGGGGAGTGAAAATGTGACCAGAAACATATCTCACTTCTGAAACGTTCCAGCGGCAATGTGGGAAAAAGGGCAGAGGAGCCCTAGAGAAGAACCGAAATCACTGGATCGACCCAAGGCCCCAAGGAGAACGACGCACCCCAGGAATCACAGGAACCGACTCCACCCATGGACGATGCCCGACCGGAGACCCCTCGAGGGGAAGAGATGAAGAGAAACTATCCCTGCTACAATCTGAGGGAGAAGCCGCGACTGTCATCTCGCCTCCAAGGGTATGTCGTACAAAGGTGTTTATCACCGGTCGAGCCCGACAAGGTCGCGTTCCTAAGAGAGTCGAATGCACTATGAAATGTTATTGTTTATTGTTGGGAAAAGAAAAGCATTCTAAGTTTGGGAGGAATGTGATGTCACGTGTGCCGTGGGAGACCGGGTCACGTGCAGGGGGCGGGAGCTGGAAATAAAGGAATCACCGGAACTGCGCACTTCGTGCCTGTCTGGGTTTATGTATCCAACACGCTGGTCCTGATTTACTTTGCCTGCGCTATGTGTCACCGGCCCGCGCAAGCCTGCATGCTTTGATCGAGTCTCCTCACTAGCGGAGACCCGAACAGAACACCACGTGTGTTTTGATGCCAAAGAGGGAGCTTCTCCCTGCTTGTCGCACAACGCCGGCCAGCCAACCAACCAATCACTGCGGCCCAGCAGCCTGTGTCATTGCGTTTGCTCCGCCCCCTCCCCTCTGATTCACACAACGTCCCCCACGGGTCCCCCTGTGTGAGAGAGAAAGACATCTCTGCCATCCAGTGTTTGTAGGCTTAGATCCACAACCTACTGTATTGAGTTCTGTTTCTGTGTGGCAAGTGGGTCAGCAAGCTGTGTTTTTTTTTATTTCCCAGGTAAATTGATTCGGAGTGCACTACAATTTTAAAAGCGCCTTGCAGCATTTTGCTAAATGATGTCATGGTGGCATGTGACTCCTCTCACTATGACCAGCTGCACGCAAAGCTTGTAATAATCCACCCCTTTGCTCCCTGTCCTGGTGTACACTTGGGTTACAATTACGAAGCAGGCCCATTACAACTGTGGCTATTGCTGCAATGTGGGAACGTGCTATGAGATTTCCCTATTAAGCCCGTCAGTCGCTCAGTAGGAACAGCACTGTAATTCTGAGCTATGAACAATTATTTTAGGCGTTGCGTGGAAAGGCCCCTTTGGGTCAAATCCCATTAACACCTTATTGAGTTCATTACTCTCGCACTGTTACCCCACTGTCCCAGAAGCCACGCGCCGAATATTACCTTTATTTCCAGAGCTTTTTCTTTCCATGACGTAGTTGGACAGCACCAATTAATTGTATTTGCATATTGTATGCACACACACCGTGACCATAGTAACCAGATCTTTCCTTTCAATGGTCTGTTATCAGGCGACTTTTTATATCACTGTGCCCATCAATTACCTTATATTACCTTATAACTGCAACTACTTTATTTGAGTTCATTGCAATTTTTAATCTGCTTTATTTATACTGAGTTACTGCAAATGTCTTTATTTGCATTCCTGTATCTATATTGTGGGGATGTTTGCATCGCCAGCGTCCTTCGGCCCAGCCAACTGTTCTGCCAGAGAGCCCTGCATTCTTCTAAACGCCTTTTTGATTAGATGTATTCTCCCATCACTCTTCTCGCTCGGTACAGCCGTAAATTGTAAAATAAATTGCACTAGGTTCAGGGACTTGTCGTTTATCTGGAAGCCGTTAGTGAATCAGCGAGGTAAATAGTTTTGCAGGATTTATTGAAACATAAGATACATCTCTGGCCACGCGCAGGTAGTGAATTATAATAGCTTCAGGGCGCAGGTGAACAGGGCCTGAATACACAACATCATGGACGCCTCCCCCAGCAGAGCTCATTATTGCATTTCCGGGGTCAGTCCTCGCTCCCGGAATGCATGCATGCGCTCGGGAGACTCCCCTGAAGTCGGCAAGCGTGCACGCCTTGCCCACATGTTGTGTGTTAGGCGGTTAATGAGGGGGGCAAGGACTCGGGCCTGAAATCAAATAGCTGCCTTTGTCATGAAATGCATCCTGTTGCATTGTTGAGTTTTGCTGTGGGTTTAAAGTGACGGCTTGTGCATTGGGAGGGGATGCTTTTCATCGCTGTGATAAATGGAATATATGTTGTATTTAGTGCTAATTTTGAGTTTCTATTACATTTTAGTTTTAAAGAGGACTTGCTCGAGGTGTTCCTGTCTGAGAGAACGGGGGTGGGTAGATGTATGCATGTGATTTATAAAGCGAAAACATAGGTGGGAAACAACAGAGCGCAGTACATGTGGAATGTGCCCATGTGGTGGATTGGGGGGGGGGGGTTACCAGTAGGGTTTGTGGCAGCAGAGGTAGCTGGGTCGCAGAAGCAGGGTTGAGTGATCAGAGATGGGTGAGGTTTTCTTTTAAGAATAGGGTCTCTAGGCCATTACTCAACTGGAGGAGTCAGGGGCTCCGTCTTCTCTGTGTTGGCGACCTCTTCTAGAGACTGTAGTGCCGCAGGGAAAGGCCTATTTCTGATTTTTCCTCCATTTCTGGCGATTTTGCGGATTCTGACGGTGCACTGGCCTCTTAGTGTCTCAGCCAGGTAGAGGGGCGTGTGACCAGGTTGATCATGCTAACACTTGACTTATTCCCACCACGCATTCAGGCTGAGGGCTTGAATCTGATGTTGCTGTAAACATGATCTGCCATTTCAGGATCTCTGTGTTGGGCCTCAATTCTGTTGGTGCATAATGTGCTACACGTTGTAAGAAAGGGTTCTTGATGTGCTTTGCTGGTGTACTTTGAACATGTTCTTATTTGCTGACAGTGTCTTCTCCATTTATGGTATTTTATTACAAATTCGGTAATTTGCTCCAAATTCCTTAAATTCTAAAAATGGTGTTCATGTGCTCAGACTTAGGTGTGGTGTACTTAGGTGTGCTTTGTGATGTTTGTTGGTGGTAGAAACTAATATGCTAAATCTACTTAAGTGTTCTTATTGTGATTACATGCTGAGTAAATGCAGACATATAGGTCCAATGTAGCAAAGCAATGCTAATTGCATTTACTTCCACTGCCCGAGGTACTTTATTTCTAAACCTCTGATATCATTTGTTAACTATGTTTGGACTGCATGATAATACGTGCGGTCCAACACATTTCCTTATCTGGCAGTTGCCATGACACTAGTTAGGCCGTAAATGAAACTGCCATTGCCCTCTGTCTCTGCAATGTAAGCACCAACATCCCAATTTTCTAATTACGCAATAAGCACCTGTTACATGAGCTCCTCTGGGCATTAACAGCCCATGGTCCAAGTTATAGGCCTCAGAAAAAAGAGAACCTTAACTCTGTCCGTGGTGCCATTACCGGCTGGTGAAGTCCACAGAACCTGTGTTTATTGCTATTAGCACCCTGTGGCGAACCCGCAGGGTGCTAATAGAAATGTAAAAAAAAAGTGGCTGCACGCTTCCCTCGCTGTGTACAAGGCAGAGGTGCGGCAGTGACATGTTGCCATGGTAATGGAAGGTGGAGCTCAGCTTGGATCCCCTCTTCCATTTCTGTGGTAGATTCGGGAAGCAGCGGTACTGGAGGCTGAGGGGAGCTGGATGGAGGCGCAGGAGAAAGGGCTTGGGGCTAGGGGCAGCAGACTGCGAGGGACAGGAAAGGAAGGGTGGGATGCAATGGAAAGGAAATGGAGGTGACTAATGGGCTGTGGCTTGCAAGAGGGTGGCAGTGCCAGGCACTCAGGATGCTCCAAACCCAGGCTTGCATAGTCCGATTCAGCCTGGTTTTGGAGCAACCTGATTGGCTGACACACTCACCAAAGGTGCTAATTAAGCTATCTAGATGTGATGCGAGGGCTGTATTGGGCTTTTTGATCCCCGAAGACTGAGTTAAAGGCCCAGGCACAGCTGCAGAAGCAAGTTCTTCCCAAGTGTACTGTCTTGTACAATCTTATACTTTGCTGTTAGTTCTTTATTCATTATGTTAGTGTTTTTGAATGAGACCCATTCCCATAATGAGAAACCATACTGTACCTGTTATTGTGGGCGAGATTTGTCTGCATGGCTGTGACTATTATGCAGTGTTGTGATGCACATATAGTGGCAATTGCCCTCATTAGTAATTTGATCATGATCTGTATTCTGCTTAAAGTTCCATGGTATTGCATGCTGTTGCTAGCAATGAAGTCAATACCACATGTTTTGCCCGAACACCATGGCATAAGCATGAGGATGTCTAGGTAAGAGTCACCACTCACATGGTTAGCCCTGATCAGACTTTGTCCAAATCCCTTGCCAAACTGAAGTACAGACCATTAAAGTAAAAAGCCCTGATAAGGTACTTGCAGATCTTGGAGTACCTGATAGCCCTCTGGTACTTTTGGAGGATCACAACATCCATGTGCACTGTAAATTAATGCTGGCAACCGAAAGCATTAAGCCCCCTCAACCACCTTAAACTGCAAGCACATCCTCAGAAATGCATGACACACAGAAGAATCTGCAGTGTGTGAACTAATGGAGATCATTAATGAGCAGGTGAGCTATGGCATTACACCACCAATTACGCATTGACATCAGCACATGCTGGTAGGGGAGACACGTGGCAAGCTCTTGGAAGCTTTACATCAGACCATGCAAATGACATGGCAAGTGTTTTGAAGGCCCTGGCCAGGCGTGCAATGTCATTGAGCTAATTGGGCTCCAGCCACCCCGAAATGTGAGCTGAGGGGGGTGACTTCCGTGCAGGGCCTTTGTTAACAGCAAAGTTGTTTAACTTCAGTGTCCTGTTCTGTCCGGCCAAGGATCTGTTGGTCAGCCAGGGGGCACAAGGGTGGGGGGGGCAGGGGCTAGAGCCCGATCTGCTCAACGGGGTTGCACCACTGGTTACGGGTGTGCAGGTTCTGCTAACACCCCAGACACAGCTGAAGGCAACAACACTCCCTTGAAAACAGAAATCTTTGCTTTACCTGTGAGCTGCAGTGATCAGTGTGTGCCGTGCTTCCCTTCACTGCAGAAGAGGCCTTCTGGATACAGAATTTTTAACGCAAATAAGCAACTTTCTATGGCACAGGATTCACAGCGGACTCTACTTCAACTTGCCTCCTCACAAACTGTTTTTATAAGAAGAAGGTCTGGTTTTGCAATCTAATGTAAACTTTGTATGGAATTTAAAGGCATTGTTTGTGACATGCATCGGGAGTGACAGAGCTGACAGGCGGGTGTAGGTCAGAAGCCCCCAGGTCTTGAGTGATGATCTTCTTCAATGGGTTCGGGAATATGTTATGAAATGCGAAAAACCCGAGGTCTGATTCCTTGAACTGCTTTGTGGAAACCTTGGTTACATACAGCATTTCATTGTTAGCACCTGCATTCAGATGAATACATTTTTAGGCAAATTGAAATCGTGATGTGGGGGTAATACTACCAGGGGAGTGATTGGAAGGGTAGAGAAGGGACAGGAGACCACTCATTCTCACAGCAGCCCTTAAGTGGGTGCTTTCAGACTTAAAGGAGAGAGTTAACTGCTTTTACCTTTTGAAGCTGCACTAGACTAGTCTCATTAGATTGTGGTATGAGCTTAGATGCCAACCACGCAAATATGTTTACCACTCTCCCACAGCTCCTGAAGTTAGCGCCCATCCCAACATTTGACAGGTTAGCCCCACCTAAATTGTAGTCTAGGTGCACCCCTCGATGTGCACACTTGCATTTTGTTAGGCAGAGAGGTGAGGGAAGTCTTTCCTGAAACTGGCAAAGTTTGACTCTATTTGTGGTTTCTGCTACCACCACCCATCACACAAATGGGGGTGCCATATCCAAAAAAGAAAATAAGGTGCTAACATTTTGAGGCATTATAGGTTTGACAAATCAATATGGCCATGTACTTTTTCAGCTGTTTCCTCTTTGTTAATACAATACAGACTGTAATTCATTTGCATCTTGACAGCTATTACAAGCAAGCACGTGTTTCATTGTGTTCTGTGTTAAGGGTTGGTTTGAAAGGAAAGTGCTTCTATAAAGGTTATTCTCCATGTACAATCAGTGCATAACATTGTTTTTAAGCAAGAAAAAAATCCAGAGGCATTTCAAAAAGTTTCCTCTTTAATGTCTAGCTCATTTGTAAAGCAATGTCAATGTTAAGAATTCAACTTCATGAGAAATAGAACAGCATATCAGCAACACAGGTTTGAATGGAAGTATACTCCCAATTGTGAAAAAAGAAAAGCCAATATGCAATGATTTATCCTGCTGTCCCTTTAGTGCTCATATATAGCATATCGTTGATGTTCATTTGAGAATCGCTTAATACAGTGTAGGATGTTTTAATCAGCGACGTCTAATTCGGGGGAATTTTCCACTTACCCGAAACACAGTCGTGCACAATTAATAATATTTATTTAATAAAGTTATTTTTATGAACCTGGAATCCCCAATTTAACAATATTGATTCCGTACAGCATCTTTCCCCTTTCAGGACAAGAAACACACTGGGTTGTTCAGAGGTTCTGTGTATCAATAAAATAGGAATAATTGAATCAATTTAAATATACAAATTATGCATTCATGAAATTCCAACACCAACAGTCAAAACAGCATTTAACCTGAAAGTTCACTTTTAAAGCACCCACGTCGCCCAATGTGTCTTTGAATTATCCTGAGGTGCATCCACTATGTGTTGAACATTGTATGAGGGCCCGGGATAAAATCGTAATTTTATAGGAAAGCAGATTACGTCAGAACATCACTGCCTGTCTAACTCTCTACTTCTTATTCGTTGCAAATAAACATCCCCCCACCCAATGATACTGGCAGAAATTCAAACTGCATTCTAAAAAAATCAATTGCAAGACAAACCACTTAACATTCCCGATAATATCAGTTAGCAACATTTCCTTTAGTGGTGTTTCTATTGAATTACTATGTAAAAGTGTTCATTTGTCACCTTCAAAGGGCAACTTAAAGGCAGGAACATAGGTGACAGTTAATAACCCTTTCCCCCTTTTCTTGAATGGAAATTACTTCAATAACTTTTTTTTCCAGACATGCACATACTGAGATGTCCTTTTGTCATGATTCCTGCCCCTTATGTCCCCAGCCCTCCAAGATGTCAGGCTGGAGCCAGGCCACGATCACCTACATGGCCCTCAAGGGCCTCTCCATCCCTCCAAAGACCCACTTGGAGTCAGACTTGGCGCTTGTGGCACCAGACTCCCTCACTCCCATAGGATAACATTGGGGATTGGACTTGTAGTGCATTGATGGTGACAAGATGGATGCACCCACATATTTCCGTTCCCAGAACTGCATGTGCGGCCTAGTCTTTTTTTTGGTGTGGTTCAGCCCAGAGACACCTGGGATACCCAGAGACTATTTAAGCCACACCCAGGCTGAGAAACATGCTTTGCGTTTTCTGCACCTGCAGGGTGACACTCACTGTGTTCGGGTCGGTCTCCAGTAGGCCTGCATCTTTCTTCTGCGCTCAGCTCCTGCAAAAACAAGAACACTGTTAGGAACAGCCTTACCTTGCGGCGCTTCGGACCATCATTCATTGCTCCATCTGTTCTGCGGGCATCTTCGGCGGTGTCATTCCCATCCCAGCACGCCGCTTCCTAAGGAAAAGGGAAAGGAACAGAACAGAAAAAGGGCATTAGTAAGCATTCTGCAAATCTTCGCTTATTTTTAAATACTTTACGAACTTCAAACGCTTACCTGAATCCCAGCCGCTCTGGAAGAACTCTGTCTCCGGAACTTCTCATCCATCTGCAAGAGGGAAAAGACACTCCAGGTTAGCGTTGAAACATCTAGAGGCACTGCATACTGCGCTTACCCACCACATTTGTTCTTCATAACCGGCATCCACTCTGAAAATGTCGCGTCACCTAAAAGACACAGATAAAGAACTCGGTTCAATGCAAATTCGAAAGAAGTGCATCGCGCATCGCGCTCTCACTCACCTTCAGCGCTACTCATCTCAGCAGCACCCCACCATCCCCGGACGCTGGCCATCATCTAAGGAAGGAAAGGAACGAAGTTAAAGAACTGTTCAAAAGACTCATTATACTTACCTGTTGGACTCTTGCCAATGAAGTAACTAGGCAGCAACGAGCCTGCATCAATCAATGCACCCCTGCGCTGAAAGCAGGACGGAGAGCACACTATCCAAGAAAACAAGGCCCAGTAACCAGTCGAATAGCCTCCAGGGAAGGGCTCGAGGTCGTAAGAGGTCAGAACAGGCTGAGTGACGTCCCCGTGGATACCAGGTGAGCATTACAGAACGCAAAGCCTCACATCAAAATCCACCTGCGCGTCATGGAAACGTCAGAAACCGACCGTTTAGCCCACATGTTAGGGCAGCTACGTTCTGAAGTACATGCAGCCAGGCAGGAGACCAACACCCTGAGGAGAGAGCTGATAGTAGCCAAAGAACACACTGATGATTTAAGCCGGCAACTTCTCTAGTCACAAGCAGGGCATGCAACATTGCCGGGAAGCGTGCCCTCGATGCCAGTGCCATCAGCCAATCCCGTTCAGATAACCCTTCCTGGGGCAGTTCCCTTGGCCCCGCCCGAACGATTTACGGGGGATCCCAAGAGGTTTGCAACGTTCATGAACCAGTGCCACCTGCACTTCCTTTGTAGGCCAGGGGCCTTTCTGAATGACCAATCACGGGTCGCTTTTCTGCTATCCTACCTGAGTGGTAGCGTCGCAGACTGGTCTGTACCCTTTGTGGCCCAAGACGATCCTTTGTTGCATGACTTCAGGGGCTTTCAGCAGGAGATGGAAAAGCTGTTCGCCCGTCGTACTCATGGGCAGGCATTAGACAACGAACTTCTGTCCCTACGCCAAGGGAATCAAGACCTATTAACATACATAGCCACGTTCAATAGACTTGTAGTTGAAGCAGAATGGCCAGTGGAGAAGAGAACCACGTTATTTCATCGGGGGTTGCGGGGGGAGCTCAAGGATGTTCTCGCACAAGTAATGAACCCCCCGAAAGACTGCTCAGAATTCATTGACCTTGTTGTTCAACTGGATCATAGGTTGCAGGACCGAAGAGCAGATCGAACCAGACCGGACCCTCGCCCTATGTATGTGCGTTCAAAGGACAATACTGGCCGAACAACGGAAGGTTCAGGAGAACCAATGCAAATCGGGGGGGTCAGATACCCCTTGACTAAAGTGGAAAGGGATAAAAGGAGACAGCAGCAGTTATGTCTGTACTGTGGAAGGTCAGGTCATTTCCTTAAAGAGTGCCCTTTGAAGCCACCGAGGAGGACGGTAGGGGCCACGGACAAGGAAGATACCATCAAGGAATCGGAAAACCCCCCAGCCCGGCAAGTGTAGGGGTCCACTTGTCGAGCGAAGAAAGTAAACTACAGACCTCCCATCTGTGGTCTTGATCAATCACCAACAACCATCTCGAATGCACGCAGTAAGAGCATACATAGACATCGGAGCCGTTGGGAAATACATCGACCAGGAACTTGCGGGAAAGATGGGGCTTCTGTTACGCCCTAAATTAACCATCGACACTGTTACCACAGTCGACGGCACGGAAATAGCTTCTGGTCCAGTATCCCAATGCACTGCAGCTTTAACCCTTCTGTGCCAGGATGGACACCAAGAATCTATCGTTTTCGACCTCATTAAGGCACCACAGTTCCGGTTGATTTTGGGAATGCCATGGTCGGTATCTCACAATCCTCGAATCGATTGGCGAGCAAAAGAATTGGCCTTTCCCGAGACTTGTGCCCACACATGTTATCGCCAAGAGAAACAACCAATAGACACCAGAACCTCCACGCTTGTGACTGTGGCAATCAGCACCCTACCAAGTGAATACCAGGACTTTCAAGATGTCTTTCAGAAAGAACAGGCTAATACCCTGCCACTGCATAGACCATACGATTGCAAAATCGACCTGATGCCCGGTGCACAAATCCCTTGTGGGCGAATTTACGCACTCACGGAACCCGAAAACCAGCACCTGAGGGCCTATCTTGACCAATACCTGGCCAACGGGTTCATCCGTCCCTCGAAGTCTCCAGCAGCCAGTCCTCTATTCTTCATACCGAAAAAGGAGGGGGACTTGAGAACGTGCATCGACTATCGCGCACTGAACCAGATTCCTGTAAAAAATCGCTACCCCCTGCCACTGATCCCTGAATTGCTTGATCAAGTCAAAGATGCCCAAATTTACACAAAACTAGACCTGAGGGGGGCATATCACCTTGTTCTCGTAAAACTGGGGGGCGAATGGAAAACCGCTTTTCGCACCAAATACGGCTTGTACGAATATCAATTAATGCCCTTTGGCCTTTGCAACGCACCTGCTGCATTTCAATACTTCATGAACGATGTCCTACGGGAATTGATTGATATCTGTGCTCTAGTGTACATTGACGATATCCTAGTATATTCCGCATCAAAGCAGGACCACGTTAAACGCGTCTGATCCGTATTGGAGAAACTCCGTCAACACCAGCTCTACGCTAAGCTCGAAAAGTGCTCATTCCACGTCTCCGAGGTGGAATTCCTGGGCTTTATTCTCAGCCCGAATGGAATCCGAATGGATGTACACGAGGTAGATGCTATCCTGAACTGGCCATCCCCAAATTCATTCAAGGGGGTTCAAAGTATGCTGGGTTTTGCAAACTTCTACCGCCAGTTCATCCCAGGATTTTCACAAATCGTGCATCCCATCACGTCATTACTAAGGAAAAGCAACAAAAAGTTCCAGTGGACAACAGAAGCAGAGGAGGCTTTCCAGGAACTCAAAGCAAGATTCACATCTGCCCCAATCTTACGCCACCCTCGTCCTGATGTCCCATACCTGGTGGAAACGGACGCCTCAAGCATGGCTATGGGAGCCGTCCTCTCACAAAAGGACCTCGAAACAGGCCAGTTACACCCTGCTACCTTCTGGTCGCGTAAATTCACACCCCTGAACTCAATTACGCTATCACAGACAAAGAACTCCTGGCCATTAAGTCAGCCTTTAAGGCATGGCGGCACTACCTCTTGGGCTCCAGACACACAATCACTGTAACAACTGACCACCGGAACCACCAGTACCTAAAAACGGCAAAGGTCCAATCCTCACAACAACTACGTTGGGCTCTTTTTTTGCTGAATATGACTACGTGATTACATTTCGACCAGGGGTGAAAAACGGGAAGGCTGATGCCCTTTCCTGTATGGGGGTGGAAGAGCAAGGGTATCAGACCCCTGACCCAATAGCAATCACCCTGAGTGACAAGCTCCTAGGAATCACAGCAACCATAACTCAGAAAGAATTATATGAAGAAATCCAAAACCTGATGAATCCGGGGCAATTACAAGTGTGGAGTGCACAAGGAGAACATTACATGATGAAAGATCAGTTGCCCTACTTCAGGAATCGTTTATTCTTACCAAACCAAGAACTACGAGAACAAGTCATGTCCGGTTATCATGATTCCTTGATCGAGGGCCACCCCGGAATCACTAAAACCCTAGCCAAGGTAAAATGAAATTATTGGTGGCCCACGTGGCGTAAAGACATTATCCAATTCATCCGATCTTGTGGAGTGTGTGCTCAAAACAAGTCATCCAAGCATAAACCGGCTGGGCTATTACAACCATTGGAAATCCCACCAGCACCCTGGCAGACGTTGTCCCTCGATTTTATTACTGACTTACCACCCAGTCAAGGGTTTAACACTATTCTTGTGGTTGTGGACCTATTTTCAAAAATGGCACATTTCATTCCTCTTAAGGGGCTCCCAAATGCTTCCACTCTGGCAAAGGTATTTCTTGAAGGCATCCTACGGCTCCATGGGTTTCCTTCAGTTTTGGTCTCAGACCGAGGTACTCATTTCGTATCTAACTTCTGGAGAAAATGCTGCTCTGTGGCCCAGATCGACATCCGGCTATCCACCAGTCACCATCCCCAAACAGATGGTCAAATTGAGAGGACAAATCAGACGCTCAAGCAGTATCTGCGTTGCAGGTTACACCAAGCTGAAGAAAGCTGGTTCGACCTATTATGGATACCTGAATATGCT
Source organism: Ambystoma mexicanum (assembly GCF_040938575.1). Lineage (NCBI taxonomy): Eukaryota > Metazoa > Chordata > Amphibia > Caudata > Ambystomatidae > Ambystoma > Ambystoma mexicanum. The sequence goes on along the minus strand of NC_090935.1, from coordinate 857,283,586 downwards.
TATAATAATTCCCTACCCACCAGCACTGGGCAGACACCCTTTTATACCATGTATGGCAGGCACCCACGTACTTCTGAGTTGGACGTTCCTACAACCCTGGAAATGCCAGCAGTCAAAACCTTGCACAAAAACATTTCTCAAACCTTTAAAAGGGCAGCTGAACACCTACTTCAAGCTAAGAATCGCCAAAAGAAGTTTGCTGATCAACACCGAGCAAAGGCCCCCAACTACCAAGTGGGAGACAAAGTCTGGCTGGCGCCTAAACACGTGTCCATTAAAGGAGCCCAAACTTTCCATCCAACATACCTGGGTCCATTCACCATGACCTCTGTGATAAATCCTGTGGCGGTTCGACTAGCTTTGACGTCAAACATGCAGATTTATCCTGTGTTCCATGAGTCTCTCCTTAAACCTGTTCAACCTGGGACCCGGGTAGCAACGCCACCGCAGCCAGTAGTAGTCGCTGGGGAGCCAGAATTCTAAGTCAAGGACATCCTAGATTCAAAGTACGTCAGATCCAATTTATACTACTTAGTAGACTGGAAGAGGTATGGTCCACAAGACAGGACATACATCCATGCACCTCGCTTGCTTAGACGATTTCATCAAAACCATCCAACCAAACCAGGACCAGACAGAAGAGCCACCTTGAGAGGGGCCTTGGGGGGGAGTACTGTCATGATTCCTGCCCCTCATGTCCCCAGCCCTCCAAAATGTCAGGCTGGAGCCAGGCCACAATCACCTACATGGCCCTCAAGGGCTCTCCATCCCTCCAAAGACCCACTTGGAGTCAGACTTGGCGCTTGTGGCACCAGACTCACTCACTACCATAGGATAACATTGGGGATTGGACTTGTAGGGCATTGATGGGGGCAAGGTGGATACCCCCACATATTTTGGTTCCCAGAACTGCATGTGCGGTCTAGTCTTTTGGGTGTGGTTCAGCCCAGAGACACCTGGGATACCCAGAGACTATTTAAGCCACACCCAGGCTGAGAAACATGCTTTGCGTTTTCTGCACCTGCAGCGTGACACTCACCGTGTTCGGATCGGTCTTCAGTAGGCCTGCATCTTTCTTCTGCGCTCAGCTCCTGCAAGAACAAGAACACCGTTAGGAACAGCATTACCTTGCGGCGCTTCTGCCCATCATTCATCGCTCCTTCTGTTCTGCGGGCATCTTCGGCGTGGTCATTCCCATCCCGGCACGTCTTTTCCTAAGGAAAAGGGAGAAGAACAGAAAAAAGGCATTAGTAAGCATTCTGCAAATCTTCGCTTATTTTTAAATACTGTACGAGCTTCAAACCCTTCCTGGGGGAACTCTGTCTCCGGAACTTCTCATCCATCAGCAAGAGGGAAAAGACACTCCAGGTTAGCGTGGAAACATCTAGAGGCGCCGCATACCGCGCTTACCCAACGCATTTGTTCTTCATAACCGGCATCCATGCTGAAAACGTCGCAGTGCCTAAAAGACACAGAAAAAGAACTCAGTTCAATGCAAATATGAAAGGAGTGCATCACACATCGCGCTCTCACTCACCTTCAGAGCTACTCATCTCAGCAGCACGCCGCCATCCCTGGACGCCGGCCATCATATAAGGAAGGAAAGGAACAAAGTTAGAGAACTGTTCAAAAGACTCATTATACTTACCTGTCGGACTCTTGCCAGTGAAGTAAGTAGACAGCAACGAGCCTGCATCAAGTAACGCGCCCCTGCGCTGAAAGCAGGACGGAGAGCACACTATCCAAGAAAACAAGGCCCAGTTCCCAGTCAAATAGCCGCCAGGGAAGGGTTCGAGGTCGTAAGAGGTCAGAACAGGCTGAGTGACGTCCCCGTGGATACCAGGTGAGCGTTACACCTTTACTCTTCTGTGCTTGCTCAATGCACAGAGAAGGAGTCAGGAGATCTCACCATATATAGACCATAGGATCTAGTTGATCAAATCCATAATTCCAGAAGCACATATGCTTTTGAAATGTTTTCTAATTTCACAGGGTGTACAGTCAATTGATATACCTTTGCCCCTCAGTACTTACATTTGAAAGTACCAGGATTTAATTAATTTCCCTTTAGAGTATTTTTCCCCTCAGAATTATATTTCCCCTTGGCATTATACTTAGGAATTTCTTTTGAGAGGTAGGCACCCTCTTAAGAACTGGTTTAACCTACCTCCTCCCCCAGAACAGGTGGGCATCAGTCAGCAACGCGGTGTAAACTCCCCTCCACAGCCTGGCTCCCTCTTTCTGTATTGTGACCTGCCTGTTGTCTTTTCCACTGAAGTAGACCTGGGTCTTTGACTCCAGGTAGGCTTCTCTTACAATGTGCTGTTATTAATAAAAAATAGGTTAACAAAGGAAGGCAATCTATTCCATTCTCATTTCTGTTGTTATTGATTTTCCTTTCTCTCCTTCTTCCCCTCCATAAATGAATGAGCGAGTAAGTGCCTGTCCCCAGAATCTATGGGGTTGAACCTTTATAGAGCAGAAACAACTCCCTTGAGAGGTGTGTATAATTTCCCTAATCTAATTCGTCAAGGTACGTGATCGGACATCATTCCAAAAGTGATATCACACTAAACCAACGTCTTCCTGGTCATTGGTTATATTAATGAAGAGGGCAGTCTATTGGGAGCGACTTCTGTACCCAGTTTCCCTTCCATTTGATGTGATGTTATCTTAGAGATTTTAAAATTAAACAATTGTAACTTTCTATAGCACCATATTCCACCCATATGACCATATTACTAATCGGTTCATCAGATTGCTCTCACTCAGGTGAATTAAATGATGCCAGTCTGATCTCGGCCCGACATGGGACGTGTGTGCTACAAATGTACGTCTGTTGCACTGTGATACTTTTACACACATTCCATTTCTAGCTCAGAATGACAGGCTCTCCAGCATGGACACTAGGATGTATAAATCACTGGCACATGCTGTTTGTTCGCAAAGATATTCATATGAACCTAATTTACATAATTAGCATATATAAAAAGTTTCTTGGCAGCCATCTGACAGAGCCCTTCAAGCAGAACTTTATTTTAATAATCAAGTCTCTAGGACCTTTCGTTCAAAAGCTATATGCGAGTGATTCTCAATGTCATTTCAATGGTGCATTTTGTTTCATATTTACAAAATATTACATGGCGATTCCAATTAATTTGCCCAGGAACAGAACATCTGGTGTCCCATATTGTTAGTTCAGGCAAGGGGCATGTTTTGACTCCTGTGAATACTGTTGTCATGGTGAACGTTTTTTGTCGCTAAGTTGGCATAGGGATTTAGGTAATATATGACTTCAGTCCCGCACTCTTTGAATGATGCCAGGACTTAGCTGCCCCTTGGATGACACATACACATTCCTGGGCGTGAAGTTGCATCTTCCTTCAGGAAAGGCCTGGCTGCTTGTGAGAAGTTATTATTTGACAAGAGACCACTATTGACAGCTGCTTAGTATCAATTCAATGTACATTTGAGGAAAATAGCCCAGGTTCAGAGACAGATGGAAGTTGTAAATGCTGGGAATTTGTTGTTATTGCAGGACTTGAATCCTGTGAATCAACTCCAGGCACAGTCCTAAGGTTTTAGGATTGAGCTTCAAAACCCTTAAGTTTCATTTCCTTGGGGAAGCAAGGCAGCCCCTACTAGCCATTTAGTTATGCCTAGCCTGGTCTCATTCACAAAATGCAGCTTTTAAAGTTACCCTTTTCCCCATGTCGCAATTGTCACATAAAACAGAACAATATTATAACTTTGTCATTGTCATCAGAGTCCTTTCACAAAGACATAGCTTCAGTAGCTCTGTGTTTCTTTATTCAGAGCTGATTTTCAGTCCTGTAATGGGAAATCGACACAATGCAAGGTCCAATTTGTTTTACATTTTCCTGTGACATGCTGTGCTATTCATCTCAGATTGGACAGTTCTCTATTTTAATAAAGGTTTGCTGGTTTCTTTCTATTATACAACAATTCCTTTTTAGTGTTTTGTCAAAAAATGTTGATTATATACCTTTTTTGTAGATGGGCTACAAACATTGCACATTTGCTCGCACATGTAATTGTTTCAGAAGTTGCAGGCAGGCCACAGCTCGCATGTTTGTTTTAAACTAGCACCTTTCTTTCTTTGCATAAAAGTGCTGACAAGATAATTTTGTTTGTTGAGTGTCCTTCATTCAGCACAGCAGTATCCAAGTTATAACAGTTACGGTCGCCAAAAGCACCTCCTTCATCACCTCCATCATCCACCTAATATTCAACACTAGTGGGTAAATGTACCCAGTGTTTCATGGTTAAATTGTGTAACATGCAGTGCAGCACTAAAACTCTACTAATGTTTGAGGTGTGTCCAAAGTGGAGGGCATAAACCAGTGTGCTGCGCTGCTAATGGGTATTTATAAGGCAACTCTGAGTCGCACTTGAGACAATTGGGTGTGCTTTCCTAGAAACCGTTGAGTTTGAAATTAAATCTCTTTTAAAAATCAGGAGTCACATACTGAGCATCTTAAGTGTCAGATAGTATATTGTTTGAGGTCCATACCTTATATGACCACTTGATACATGTAGACATCTAGACCTACTTTCAATAAACCAAAGGCAAGCTCAATGGGACTCTTTTCAATATATGCAGTGTACTTCTCCTTGCCAGCTGTACATGGGTGCAGTGCAGGTATCAATCACAGGCTTGTAAGGGATATACACCTAATGTTAATTATTTCCAAAATTACACATGGTAATGTGCTGGACACACATCTACGCATATACTACTTACCTAACAGTCAAACTGACATCCATGCTAGTGAGTAATGATGTCTACTGTATATTATAAATGCATTGTGTGTTGAGCTGTGGAAAGTCACATAGCAGTGTGTGATAGAGTCATATCAGAAGCAAAGACATCTGCACATTGATGGAGTACATAATTTGCTGTACTTAAAACTGTGTTCTTGCTCTTTTGATGGGACAATGTACACACGTGGGAATGCCAGAGCACCAACCACATGGGAGAAGGATGAATTTTAAATTTGAGTTTATTTATTATGTGCATATTGTCGCCAGCGATGGAGAGAAATCAGACAGACTAAACTGCATCTGACTGCTGATCCTACCCGGAGAAAAGAGCAGTGGGTGCAAAATGATAATGAGAGGATTATTGGAAGAGATTGGGTATTAGGCTTTTCAGAATTGATAGATAAGAATCCATCATTCGAAGATCAATATGAAGTGAGTTCCATATGTAGGAACGTGGAACTCACCATATGTGGAAAGGGAGATCCTCTGTGGGGTTCCCCAGGGAGCCAGCATGTCCCCGTTGCTGTTCAATCTCTACATTAGATACTTATGCTACATTTTAGATCAGGCAGATATATTCTTTACCAACTATGCGGATGATACGCAGCTGGTACTGGAACTTAGCGGGGACCATAAAACGGACAACGACAATCTAATCAGAATATACAACATCATAGAACAATGGATGGATTCCAACTGGATGTGCTTGAACGGCAGCAAAACCAAGTTGATGGTTTTTGGATCCACCCAAGCCAGAAACTCACTGCCCCATGACTATGCAAACTTTAAGATCAAAGACGCCAACATCAAAGTACTTGAGAAGGTAAAAACCTTGGGCATGATGATGGAAGCATCCCTAGGAGCAGAAGCCCAGACTCAGTATATAAAGAAAACATGCAATTATTACTTGAGACTCCTCAGAGCCATTAGACCGTACCGTTCAGAGAACAACTGTGCCACAGTGGCCAGAGCAACCGCCCTCTCTCGATTAGATTACGGGAACGCACTTATGCTAGGAGCCAACAAAAAAAGCATACAGGCGTTCCAGATTATCCAAAATAACGCAGTTAGGATAATCAAAGGCAAATCTAAATCAGACCACATCAGTAACTCCAGGAAGGAATTACACTGGCTCAAAGTGGAGAGTAGAACACACTTAAAGGCGCTTACAATAGCCCACAGATGCATTCACGGGAAGGCACCAGGCTACCTAAAATCCAAAGAACGTCCTTATGTTCCAAGCCGCGCCTTAAGATCCACGGATCAAAACAGGATCGCAGTGATGCCACATAAAGGTAGGTCCGATCTGGGAAAATCCTTCCCAGTCATTACAGCAGGTATCTGGAACAACCTACCAGTCCACATAAGGAAAGAACCTAACTACTTACGCTTTCGTAGGCTAGTAAAAAGGTATCTCTTTAATTGACCTTGTCATCCTTGACCCACTAACCCTTTAATTTCATTAGGAACTGTCTCATCACATTCTTGTTTGTCTTTGTATCCATCTCTCTGTGCCCCGAAACTCGTGAGTTACAGGCGCAAAATAAATAAATACATAAATAAATGTAAGGGCCCCCAACTGAGAAACAAATACATGTTGATCAGAGGATTGTAATGACTGTGCTGGGCACTAGGGTGCACATCTGGCCATAAGATAAGCTGAAGTGAGACCATAAATGCACTTAAAAACAAGGCAGAAAATCTTAAAGATAATTCTATGTTGTACCAGCAGCCAATAAAATGCCTTACGATTGTGGGAAATATAGGAGGATTTTGGAACATGAAACAGAAGTCTCACAGCTACACTTTGATGCTTTTGCAACCGATTAAGTTGTTTTTCAGGGTTCCCTGTAAGGTTGGTGTTACAATAGGATAATTTGGAGTTGATCAGTGAGCCAGCGACTATCGATCTGTCACTCTCGGGAATAAAAGAAAGGATTGGTCGCAGAAGTCTGAGGCTGTAGTAGATGGACTTCACTCTTTCACCAACCTGATGTTTACAATCCAGGATCCAATTCCAAATGCATCCCGGGTTCTTAACATGGTGTGCGGAGGATGTGGGAAGGTCAAACAAGCCTCAGCAAGAAGGCAGTTTAGATTAATTTATCAAAAGGTTTTTGGGGCCAAAAAGGAGGACCTCCGTTTCTGAGGGATTTAGTTGGAGCTTGCTGGTCATCATCCAACTTTTGATTTCTGATGCATAGTCCATAATGCATTGGAGAGAAACAGAAGAGTTGTTCACACGCACGTAAATCTGCATGTCATCCGCATCTGAATGAGAGTATAAATTAAACTTTGTAAAAATGTGCATGAGTGCCTGGATGTAGATGTTAAACAATAAAAGACATAGAGGACCCTTGTGGAACCACAAGAAACTGGTAATTAACTTGAGTAGTTTGCTCCTATCCTAACCTGTTGGGTCCAATAAGAACTAGACAACCATTTTAGGGAGTCCTGTGACACATGAGCGACCTTGATAAGTCTAGATTGAAGTATATCGAAGTTGACTGGCTGTTAAGAGGTCAAGCAAGACCAGCAAGGTGAGGTCACCCCCATCGCTTGTCAGCCAACTTCAGAATATCATCCCAAATGGTCAGGAGTGCTGTCTCAGTTCCATGAGATGGCCTAAAGCCTGAGTGAAAAGAATCAATAAGACAATGTTTTCCATAAAGTTTTGAATAAAATACCAGCATTGGGTTAAAATTCTGAAACAAATTGTAATCCAATTAGGGTTTTTGTAACAGAGGTGTTATGCTTGAATCTTTTAACTTGTTAGGAACGTTTCTTGAGAAAGTGAAGAATTAACAAAGCAGGTGATGAATGTATTTAACACGGTCGCAGAGCTGAAGATATGCATTGTGGCTTAGAGAATTGTTTTATTACATCAAAGAGTTATTTAGGCCTATTGACCACCAAATTAGTGTGGTCCTCAAGGAAACTAGATTTGGATGTATGTGATTTGGCCATGGCATAATTCTTGGTGGCGGAACTGACTGTGGTAAATTTTGCTGTGAATACAATTTTGCTGCTGCCAAATCCGGCAACACTTTGTAGCCACCCACCAACCAACACATCCCAATGTTTAGAGGAAATTATTTCAAAATCCAAGTGAATAAATAGGCGATGAGGGAACATGGTTTGCTAAAGGGAATAACTTACACTCCCATCAGGGTATTTTTAGGGGCAACATTAGCAGCGAGGAGCACTGAAAAGAGATATATGTTGAGGCCGGCCAGTTTGTCAGTTTGTGTATTGTATGTATTTTATACATAGAGGAAATAATGAGATGTCGAAGAGCAACACATTATAGATTATGTTAAGAGTATAAGAGTATGTTATTTATTTATTTAGTCATTGATGGTGTTGATTGAATAGGTAGATTGAAGTAAGCTGAGACACAGAGATTTTGAAGCAGCGACTATTGGTGCGCGCTCGTACTTCATTGTTTTTCTGAAAAGTATTTTTGTGTACAATAATGGTGAGTATCGACAGTCAATTGAGACTTGTCATAATGGAGGATGTTACTCCGCTCATGCACCTATGCAAACAGCTGCCAAAACACGCACCAAACCATAAGCAATATAGTGCAGAATGGGTTAAGAGTACGGCAGATAAACTGTTCATACAATGGCCAAAAGAGGGGTCACTGTCAAAAGCGGTTTTGCAACATATGACCACATACTTGCGCGGTGCGTACACAGGAAAGAAATTAGAAAAAAGGTTAGCTAGCCTCGAGCTTTGGAAGATGTACCAGGAGTAACAGGAAGACCTGCCTCCTGAAGACTGGATGCTTAACCGGTGTAAAGAGGGGGTGTTGAGCCTTCGGCTCCCCCCACTGAGCTTGAAGTAAATGGCGATAGTACACAAGATGAAGGATTGCATCCATTAAGAGAACTTAAACCAGCAACAGGATACAGTAATCCGATACATGAGCCGCCTGCGTATAGCAGTGACGAGAGCCCAGAAAGAACTCCAGAAAAGGATGTGATCTCGAAAGTTCCACGGGACAAAGAGAAAAGTTAACGGCCGAGTGTGACCCTAGATAAAGAACAGGAAATTAAGAGATGGAATGGAGAGAAAGACAAAGATGATGCTTACAGACCCAATGGATGGAAAGTCAGATACTGCTCAAACTTGATAGGAAAAGCATTGAGGAAGTAAGGCAAGGAGAAGACCAAGATGAGCAAGATAAAAAAGACATGGAACGAGAGAAGCGATTGAAAGAAGACGATTGCAAAAGAAAGAGTAGACAAAAACAAGAGCAGATGCATAAGGAAGAGCAGTTAAGAAAGGAAAAAAGAGCAGAAGAGCAAAGACGATATGACAATAGACAGAGAGCAATCGAAGAACAAGATAGGCTAGAAAAGAAAAGAGAAGAGGAGGAAGAATAGAAATGAAGGGATGAAAGAATGCAAAGATAAAGCGATGAAGAGGTGCGCAGGGTAAATGAAGGAGAGAAATGAAAAAAACTGGAATAAGAATGGGTTAGAGAAGAAGCAAGGAAACAAAGGGAATTTGATGAAGAAATAGAACACAAGAGAATACAGATGGCACTCGACATTGATTGCATCGAAAGAGAGCTAATGGAACCAAGTTCAGTAGTATTATGGTAAGACATAGATGAGTTTCTCCCGTTGCAAGAAGTGATAACAGGACCCCCTAGGGTAAACCTAGAGGAGAGGTTTGAGATAGGAAGTATCAGAGACAGTATCGAGAAGGCTTATCAGATGAGGACGAAAAGTGAATTGAGAAGCAAAGGGAAGGACGATCAATATGAAATTTCCCAATCACAAGGCATGAAGGGAAGTTTGTTTAGTCTCGAGCACAGAGCCTTGTCTTTGGACAAGCTGACCCTAAACAGAGACAAGAGGGATGACAGCCATACGAGATGGGGACAATATATGTCAGACAAAGACAGGGAAACCTTCCGTGGGGAGGAGGGTGTTGGTGCATGCAGTCTCGATGAATGTTTCCAGACTGGTGAAGAAGTAAGGTGGTCAGATTTAGACCACTCTAAAGAAAGGACGCCAGAGCCTATGGTGTACTCAGAGTGACCTAAAGGTGATCTCATAGTGAGAGGGGGTAATAACAACCATTTGTGAGCAGACTGAGGTCGTTACCAGGAACCATTGTCCCTACTTGGATAGGCAGACAATGCGAGCTGATTATGATTTTGGGATTCCCCTTTTTAGAAAAAGGAGGGGCCAGACTGCAGTATATCCCATGGCCCCAGATGGATAAGGACAATTTAAGATGCAAATTGCCCCGTTTAATGGGGTGGGGAAAGGGATCTATGAATTGGAAGAAATGACAGGAGGCAATACGTTAGCTATCGGGGACATTAGGGGTCTTCTAGCAGCTATCCTTGGGGAAAGGGCTGACAACAATTGGACAAGAGCAGGATACTCAGGTGTCACAGCACAGTACACAGCGCATGATGGAGCACCATTTAATAATTGTAGGGAAGCAGTCTGGAAAGCGCTCAGAGTACAATATCCTGATACATCAGATATGGGTGCAATTAGGGCACGTAAGATGCATGAAGGCAAAGATCCACTTGCTTACATTCAGAATTTTCAGGAACAGTGGTCTTTGGAAACTTGAGAGCCTTGGGGGAAATCAATATCTGTATTCTATCAGGGATTGCCAGAAAAAGTACAGAGACAGCTCAAGAAGCTGGTGGGTATGGGAGCAAAGCTATGGCCAGAAATACAGTTGACCATTGCGCACTATTGCCGATTGTTGCAGGAGAAAAATAAAAAAAAAAGATGCTAGGAAGCTCGAGGAAGCTAAGCTAGAACAGAAGAAACGGTCAAATATGCTGTAGAAGGGGTGATGTTGACCAGTGGAGAGGGGTTGGGGACACAGCAAGTAGGGTGAGTGCCACAGGTGAATAATCAGCGGCAGTCGGATCAAGGAGGAAACAGATTCATGCGAGAGGCAGGGGAACAGGTTTTAGAGGAAGAGGAGGCTTTCAGAATAATCAGGGAAGCTTCCAGAATAACCAAGGTGGTTTTCACAATGTGCAGAATGATAATCAAAGCATGCAGGGAGGGCAGATTAGGAGACCCCCTCCTGTGTGTTGGACATGTGGAATGACAGGACACATTGCGCAAGCATTTGGGAGCCAAGGGTATGTACAGAATGGTCAATTCTCAAAAGGGGGGACAGCTTATACTCCAGCATATAGCTTACAAGGTAGAGATGGGTTCGCCCAAGATCAGACAGTATTTCAAGCACAAGTGCCGCAAGCACAGCAGGCTTTGCAACCACAGCAAGCACCATTGAATCCGCCACAAGGGCAGTCACAGCATGTACCCATGCAGATACAGCAGAGTGAAAACACAGGACAGGTATTGACTCCTGATCGCAGGAGGGAATCCCTTCATAGGCATGGGAATAAGCATGTACCCACAATAGGACAGCTCACAGGGATGACTTGATGTGTTCAGTACTATCAGTGACATCAAATCCTCAAGAGGAACCATGTGTTGATGTTACGATAGGAGGCAAATATTTTTCTTTTTTAGTAGACACTGGGGAAACTTGCTCATGTACATGAGAGGGAAGATTTCCATTATCAGGAAATGCCATGAATACTCAAAGGGTCTCTGGAGCTACAAGTAGAGTTCCTTTTACTGAAAAATGACCAGTCTCTGTAGGAGAGTGTGATAAGTCTGTCCCTTTGTTGTATTCAAAGCAGACACCAGTCAATATTTTGGGCCGAGATTTAATGACAAAGCTGAATATGACGATTTTCTTCACTGACAAAGGCATAGTGTGTTCCACACCAGAATACATTATTTAAATGTGGGTGGATTTATCATGGGATTTACAGGACAAGTAGCTCTGCGAGGAACACTGTTAGAGCCAGAAGTTTTTCACTATGGGGGACGCACTTTGTTAACGTGGCTACCCGGTTTAAAGGTCAAGATTATGAGAATCCCTGATGAATTTTTGTTCAGGCCACAGATACCTATGGATGAAGAGGGGGGACAGGTTTTTCCCTTGGAATTACAGGCAGCCATAGTGCGAGGGGAATTGGCTATGCTTGAAGGATTTGATGACGAGGCAGGCCATGGAGAACAGTGATTGCCATTGGGGAAGGGTATATATTGACCGATGTCACTGAAAAGCATATGTTTAAAGACGACCCTTCAGACGACAAAGGTGTGTTCAAAATGAATATTAATTATTGGATCAGGATAGAAAGAAGAGAGATTCCACAGAGGATGATGATAGGGCGGCAGCGTGTAGCATTTCTTGACGAGGATATGGAAAAAGTGCCAACCTCCTTATCGACTAGGGGCCCCAACGATGTAGGCCTGTTAAAGTGGGTGGGAGAAGTTAAGATTAAGTTGAAACCAGGAGCAATTTTAACCCGAGCAAGACTTGTTTTGAGAGGCAGATGAGGGTATTTTTAAGACTATATCAGCCATGATTGAACAAGGCATCTTAGTGATGTCAGAATCACCATGTAATACCGCAGTATATCCAGTAAAAAAATCGAAGGTTGGCTCATGGCATTTAATTCAGGACATGAGACTGATTAACCAAATTGTAGAGGCAGAGTTTCCTCTAGTTCCAAATACTGTGACAATTGTATGCAGTATTCCCCCAGAAGCACGATATTTCACGATGATTGACTTGAAAAATGCATTTTTCTCAATCCTGTTGCATAAAGATTCCCAAGATCTTATGCCCTTTACGTTCTGGCAGACTAAGCTGAAAAGCACATGTTTGCCCCAGTGGTATTGTGAGTCTCCATCGATCTTTAATAGGATCCTGCAGATGGACCTAAGCAATATTGGTTTGCCAAGTGTTTACTGCAATAAGTAGAGAATGTTTGTTATCCATAGCACAACAGAGGAAGAGTGCAGATGAGACTCAATTCAGCTAATGATTCTTTTAGCAGACAAAGGATATAAAGTGGATAAGGAGAAATTGCAGTATTACCAGCAAGAGGTATTGTACATAGATCAGTTAGTTTCGCATGCAGGAAATAAATGTACACCCGTAAGAACTGAGGCAATCATGAAAATGTCAAAATGACACACAATAAAGCAAATGAAGCAGTTTTTTGGACTGTGTAATTATGTCAGAGCATGTATATTTGATTATAGTTCATTCACAATACTCCTTTTGCAGACCCTGAAAAAAGAACAGGTGAATGGGGAAAAATTGAATGGACTGAGGAGATGGAGGAAGGGTTTGATGAATTAAAAAAGGCAATTTGTACAGCTCCCGTTTTTGAAATTCCCAATTATTCTGAGGAGTTTTTTTTATTTTCCTATACAAATGGAACAGTTATGACAGCAGTGCTCACACAGAGAATTACACTGGGGTACAAACACCTAGCATATTATAGTGGGATTTTAGACCCAGCTATGAGGGGTGATTTCCCTTGCAAAGAATCGCTGGCAGCAGCCGCTTTTGCTAAAGAGAAATCTGCAAGCATAATGAGGGGGTGTTCCATGACTTTATTTGTTGAACATGTTTTGGTTGCTGTTTTGGAGAAACATAAGGGTACACTGATGTCTCAGAGAGCTTCTGCGTATGAGGTGGTTATATTGAATCAAGCGATCAAATGGTGAGGATTAAAATGGTGAATCCTGACACATTTGTAGCTGAACCGGTGGCAGCGGATGAGCAAGTGCATGATTGCTCAAATTATGAGGAATTTTATGATGATATCCCGAGGGTAAAAGAAAATGCTTTATCAGCTGGGGAGATTCTCTTTATGGATGGGTCTTCGAAGAGTTATCATACTGATGGAGAAAGACATTCAGGTTCAGCTACGGTAAGGCACAGAGCGAACAGTGAATTTGAAGTAAGTAGCGAGTGCAAGACTACCATCTCATTTTTCAGCACAGGCTGCAGAATTGGTGGCGCTTATGGTCATGCTTGAAAATCATGCAGGACAGAAAGTGATAGTGCACAGTGACTCTGCCTACGTGACGTCAACTATGCACGCAGGGTTAGCACATTGGAAAAGGAGGAGACCCCTCCGAGCGGACGGCACTCCAGTGCAACTTGCCACAATATTGGACAGGCTTATTAAAGCACTACAACTCCCGGTAGCCATCGCAATAGTTAAGTGCGCAGCACATACTAAAAGAACTGACTTTATTTCACGTGAAAACCAAGCCACAGACGAAGAGGCCAAAAAGGTTGCATATTCATCTGATATTTCTAGTTTTCATACTCCTGAAGTGAAAGAAAAAATGGTTGTAACAATGGTTGTAAATTAAGGGTTTAATCATTTGTCAACAACAGAGTCAAGGTGGAGCACCACAGGAAGAAAAGGAACTGTGGACGCAGAGGGGGTGTTCTTTATCCCCTTCCGATGCACTGTGGCAACAAGACAGCACTGGTAAACCGGTGATACCTGTAGCCTTATTAAGGGTGGCGTTAGAACAGCTGCACTACCTTGCGCACGTTACTCGGGAGAGCATTGTAGCAACCATTGCAGAGGACTGGTTCATACTGAACCTGTTAGAACACATTGCTTTTTATATAATAAATTGCATCTTAAGTCAAAAGTTTACTGCTGGACAAATGCTGCAAACAGTCAGAGGAGTCATTCCTCGACTAAATGGTCCTTTTCAGCATTTCCATATGTTGACATGCTGCAGGTCTGTCATGGATATGATAGTGGTTTTGTGCCCTTTCTTGAGATGGATTGAATCTGGTTCATGCACAAAGCCTGATGCCACTTGCACTGCAAAGTTTTTAGTTCGAGAAGTATTTTCCAGCTGGGGAGTATGTGGGGTGCTGAGGTCAGACAATGGGCCTCATTTTGTGAATGGGGTATTCGAACAGATTAGCTTATTGCTTAGTATTAAACATACCTTTTCTTCTGCTTATCACCTGCAAGTGAACATCATATGTGAGAGACTCAATGGTCTTCTCAAGGAAAGAATAGCAAAATTAAACTTAACACTGAAGAAGGGGTGGCTGCATTGCCTTCCCTTTGCATTATATGCATTGAGAAATCTGCCCGACTCTGACCACCACCTTAGACCCCACAAATTAGTTCCAGGGAGGCGCATTAGAACGCCCCTGACTCTTCCATCGAGGACTAGGAGTGATGCCCATACAACTGCAGAATTGTTATGAAATGAGTTATGTGAGTACTAACATGAATGAATGCTAGTATCTCTGTCATTTCAGATCAACTCAAGCGGAAGGGGTGTCGGTCTCAGAACACAGATGAAGACAATACATCAACCAGGCCTAAAAAGTTATGTGTTCCTAAATTATTTGCCGGAGACACAGTTCTAGTAAGAAATTTCACAAGGAAGTGGCACAAACCCAGATTTAGTGGCCCTTTCGTTGTGGAAGACGTTTCCCCCTCAGCAGTTAAAGTCCAAGGGAGACAAGCATGGATACACTTAGGAGATGTGAAAGTCTACGCTGGAGAGACTGTCACACCCCAACCCATTCGGAAGCAAGTAAAGAAGAAGTTCAGCATGTGCAGACTCGATCAGTTACGAGGAAGAAGGACGCTAAGACTATCCAGTGTATAGACAAAAGTGTACATTTGGACTGTGGCTCCCCCAGAAACATTCCTTATAGATATTATACCGGAAAGTGAGAAAGCTACTGTTCTTGAGCCACAAGAGTTTGTTGACATTGGACTTTGGAGTGCTGAAGTAAATGGAAAAATGTCCAATTTAGACATCCTTTTAGAAGACTGTAAAATGGAGCAGTTCCACGACTCGTTTCTCACTGAGTTTCTCTTTGGCGGGGCCCATGGTGCTGTCAGATGTTGACATACACAGTCTACTTCTTGGTGTCTTCATTTTTATATTCCAAGTTTACCCTACTCTTGTTGGGTGCAGCACTGATGTGCAAACGTTTATCCAAGATCCTAAAAATGGTCCGGCGATTAGACGGTAATTGGCAGCAATTATAGAACAAATCAGACAATTACCTGAGCATTTCTTCGGACACGCAAATGGTCCTGTCTAAAAACGATGCCCACAAACTACTTGTCATGATCTTTTACTGTTTACTTCAAGTTCATCCTTCTCTTGTTTGGCGCAACACCAACACTTATGTGTTTATACGAGATCCTATAAATTGTCCTGCAATCAGCCGGTTACTTGTGGAGATAATAGAACAAATCAGGCAGCTTCCTGAACACCTGATAAATTTGTCTGAGTAAAAAGAGTTTTTCCTTCCTTAGAAGTAATTACAGGTAATATGTGGTCTATCAAACATATTGCAGGTCCAGAAAGTGAACAGAGTCAACGACGTGTGGAGAGACATCAATGGTGGAGCCTAATGTATTGGTGCATAATTTATGCCTGTTCAGCATCCATTTTCGTTTTTCTGTTTCTACTGATCCACACTGTTTACTTTAATGGCTCTAAAAGGGAAGGCATCCCATTAATCCTTCCCACTCTGGTTACCTTTGCAGAACTGGGCACTGTAAAAAGGCCAGAGCCATATGTGATTGTCCCTACACCAGTGACCCATGTAAAGGTACCAATTTCTCTTACAAGTGTCTCTTTAATTCCTCCAGTAGGAAAAATGTATACTGATGTATTTAATGAGTTGCTTATATAAGCTCATTTGGCAAGAAAGAGACCTTAGAGAAGTGTGAGGGAGGATGATTATGAATTAAATGATTATTTAGACAGTACAGCACATTTGGGAAATAAAATGTGGTATCAGCACATGAAAGAGGTGAGAAAAAGGACTTCCAAGGAGGATTGCTATGTATGGGCTCCCTTGCCTTATGCTATGATTAAGTCTAAAATATTCATAGTTATTGAGATAGATGTAAACAGCTTGTTGCCTGACTCATCTTTCAAGACGTCAGTTTCAGGGTCGAACGGCATCCTTGGTATAGGTGACAGAATGGTCATCCCCAGATGAAGATGACTATGTCCAAGATTTGAAGACAAGAGAAAGAGCACACACCAGAAATCATGTGATAAGATGTGAACAACCTGGCATGAAGGGAGCTGGAATCAGATGGGTAATAAATAGGAAGCTCAACTGCCAAGGAAAAACTGATGAAGAAGTTAGAAGCTGCAAGGAAAAAAGCCAGATGAGAATATGGGGAACAGTACTTTCTCCAGATGGCTGGGAAGAAGGGATAGTCGTGTGCAGAGTCGTGGCAGTAACTGGTCATCATAAGCCAGTTAGTGAACGAGTGAAAATGGATGAAACCTCTCTGGCAAGGCTTTCAAAGCTTCTAAAGTGGGTTGAAGACAAAGGAGGCCGATTGCAGATAGTACCTTTGGCTAGTGCAGAGCTGTGCTTCAGGAACAATGGCAAAAGAAAAGTTGGAGAGAATCAACAATGCAGTCTAATTTTTGATGTTCAGGAATGAAAAATGGAACAGTGGTGATAATGGATCCCTACTGGGCCTGCGGATCCAGAGCATACATGAAGCTGCCCAGAGACTGGGGAGGACTGTGTTCTATTGTGGTGTCTAGACTTTTCACCGAAATCAGGTGCCTCTAAGTCATTTCCATCGAATTTCTTTAATCTAAAATCATTTCAATTGAAATGCCTTTTCTTTGAAAAAAATTCAATGGTTTTTCGATGTTGTTTTGAGGTAGGGCAAGGGTTAGATTTATGGTTAGTGTAAAGGGTTACATTTAGGGTTACGGTTAGTGTAAGGGGTAAGGCAGGGGTTAGAATGAGGGTTAGGGTTGGTGTAAGGGGCAGGGCAGGGGTTAGAATTAGGGTTAGAGTTGGGTTAGGGTTAGGGGGGTGCCTTGGGGGTTGGGGGGTTGAGGGGTAACACCCAAAATAATAATTAAAAAAAATGGAACGTTACATGAAGCTGGACAGTGCAGAAATACTTTAAAGATTTCAGCACTGGACAGCTCTATGTAACATTTTAATCTGAGAAATAAATGCTTCGAAATGTTATCTTTTACATTTAAAAGTACCTATCCATTGAAACTTGTGCATTCCTAATATTCGATGGACAAGTTTCGATGACTATGTACCTTTACATGTTAAAGATAGCATTTTGATGGATTTACATTTGCTTCATTTACATCGATGGATTTGCTTTTCGATGCATTTCCATCAATGGAAAGACCATAAACCTTCTATCGTGATTGTTCATGTTCCAGCATTGGTGATCCCCAAGAGTGATCTGAACATTCGTGAGTTTCTGAAAGCAGATGCTCACCTGAGGAAGAAGAGATCTACTCAACTTCTTGATCGAATGAAGAGAGAAAATGAGTCAATACAGGCCTTTGATGCCATTCCATATAAATACAAATTGTACAGCAAGACTGCTTCAGTTTTTACTGTTATCTGTATGCTTGGGATCCAGATGATGGTAAATACCAAATGGTTAAAGATAACCAGATGGGAGTTTTTGCACACGATCAACACCACTAAAAAGGGATTCAATGCCATAAAAGTGGAGCTAAAAGCCAAAAGACTGATGACTCTTCAGAATAGATATGTCTTGGATATGATTACAGCTATGAATGTTGGTGTTTGTGTCAAAATCGAAGAATCATGTTGCACATTCATACCTTCTCGCGACAACGAGAATGGCACGCTGATGGAGGCCATAACACTGCAAACGAAGCTTCACGTCAAGATGGAAGACGAAGTTGAAGACATTGCTGATAACAGTTGGTTTGCATCAATTTTCTCATGGGTTACACAATTGATTGCGAACATTTTCAAGTTCCTGGGAGCCCTGTTGGTGATGATAATGTTTAGGTTTTGTGTGATCAGGATAATAATCACACCGTGCAAGAAATCTGCAAAGAAAGCAGTAGGAATGAAGATTGTGATTGATGTTGAATCAGGATTCAAACTTAAAGAGTTGACAGATGAGGAAATCAGAGACTATGTAAAGACCAGTATTCATGCACCTGAGAGTACAAAGTTCCTGTAGCCGAAGAACCACAAGAAGTATGTGGGAAGATGGATCTACTATAGTCCCAATGGACAATGCAGTCTTATGACCTGGAGTGTTAATGAGCATGTGAAATCAGTAGGATGCCTGAAAGGAGTCATAAAGATATGGACTGCAAAGAAGCATTTTAAAAAAATTTTTTTTTATTTATTTGATTTATATTTCAGGTGAACCTGTAATTTTATCAAAGAAAGTCTTGAAAATGTGTTTTTGAAATAGTTTTTCTTTTCAGGTTCTTCTAAAAAAGGTGTCTAGGTTCTTTCTAAAAAGGCTTTCCACAGATCAAACACTAGGTGGATATTGAGGTCGTCGCGCGATTTGGCCAATTAGCTCGCTGCAAGAAAGTTGCCTGATTTAACGGATGGTCTCGTTGATCTGTGTGAAAGCCAGTTCAACAAGGGTCGCCATGGCCACTGTCCACCGTGTGGATTCTCCAGAGATTAATCTTTTCCACATATCGTCTTCCTGGGCCAACAGGGGGTTCATAATCAGTGGTAGCAGATAAATGATTCTGTTTTGTTTGGTGCAGGGACACGTTAGCACCAGGTGCCTGAGAGTTTCCACGCTCTCCGTGTGTTTACATAGTCGGCAGGTTTGGTTTTCCGCCATGGCTCGAATTGTGAGTATTTCTTTTGTCTGCAGTATGTTGAGTCTCGCTTCATGAACAGCAGTCTTTTTTTCTTTTCTGGAAATTTGCTGACATACTTGATTGGCATTTTCAGTTTGTTGAACGTGGGCGGCAGGTGTTGTAACAGTTTGTTGTCAGCTGCTGCCTGCAACGTCATGTTCCAGTCCCTTTCTTCAAGTTTGCGTTTGATTTTATCCGGATTTTCTTTTAGATCTGTTTCTGTACATGATATATCCGATAGACTTTCTTCTCTGATTTTGGCCCAGTTTTTGAAGGCGGTGCAGTTACCGAACTCCAATTCTTCTTTGATCGAAGCGTATAATGGCAGGTAGTCGGCTAAGATGATTTTTCTGAATAGTCTCATTGCACTGAACTCAGCTATCGATGCCAATGATAGCAGTCCCAGCTCTCTTCTGATAGCCGCAATTGCCGTTGATTTAGGTAGCCCTAAAGCGGCTTTCCAGATCATACCTTCTATTTTGTTCCATATCGTCTGAGGCATGCTAAGTGAGGCCTCTGTTCCAAATATTAGCGTCGGCACAACTTTCGATTTGTAAAAATGAATTGCTGGGCTTAGCGAAAATTTGCCAAATTTCCTATCCAATGTTCTCATTTACGCTACCAGTCTCTTCGCTTTGTCCCAGATTGCTGCTTGCATTGCCTGATCAGTTTTTGAGTTGTCTAGGTCGAACCCAAGATATCTGATCTCTTTGACTTTTTCAAATTTGATGTCATCTAAGTGCCATGACTCTGCTCTTGTTGGTTTTTTCGATTTTTTCTCAAGTGTCATGATTTTTGTTTTATTTTTGTTAATCTCTAGATGATTTGTCGCAACGTATTCTGTGAGATTTGTTAGTTTCCTTTGCAGTCCCACCTTAGTCTGGTCGATCAAAATTACATCATCAGCATATAGTAGGCGGGGGATGGTGGTTTTTCCTATTTTTGGCGGAAATGTTCTGATGTTTTCTTCAGCATATTGCAGGTCACCAAGAAAGGCGATAAAGAGCGCTGACGCAAACGGGCAGCCCTGTTTTACACCTCTTTTTACCTGGATTTCGTCCGATAAGGTGCCCTCTTGATTTAGCTTCACTCTTACAGTTGTGTGCGAGTGTAGTGCAATTAGAGGGTCGAGCACTGATTTGGGACAGTCCCAGGCTTCCAATTTTTTCCATAACAGGTTTCTATCTATTTTGTCAAAAGCTTTTGACAGATCAACAAACGCCAGATAGATCTTGGGTGCTCCTTCTTTTACTTTGGCTTTTAAGATGTTAATTATCAAGGTGTTAATAGCTGTTGATCCATTTTTTTGGAAGCCGGTTTGCAGAGTGTCTTTACACTTTGCTGATTTTTCCCAAATCCTCCACTGGTCCAGAATGATCGAAGAGAAGATCTTTCCCATAATGTCTTGTAATGCGATTGGTCTATAGTTTACTGGGTCTTCCCGACAACCCTTCTTATGAATCGGGACGATAACTGCTTTTAGCCAGGACTCTGGGATTTGTTGCGTTCTTTCGCATTCCTCGAAGATTCTTCCAATCAGTTCTGCCCATTCTTTTGGAAATTGCTTGAGGGTGGTATTTGTTAATCCATCTGGACCAGGAGCTCTAGATTATTTCAATTTTCTGATTTTTAATTCGATAACTTCCGGGTTTGAGGTGGATACCCAGGTCGTGATTGCAGTTGTTTTAGTCTGTTCTACTGATTCCTTGGGTTCTTCAAACTCCCTTGATAGGTACTCGATCCATTTCGCTTCTGGGACAGCATTTATCGGAGCTGAGTTTGATGTAAGGCTGCTTTTTTTGATTAATGACCAGAAGTTGCTAGATTTGTTTGTTGCCAGTGTTCTCAGCATTTCTTCAGCGTCTAGTTGGTATTGCGCTGCTCCAGTTTCTTTCCGCCAATTTGCGTATCTTTTTACTTCAGTTTTCCACTCCCGCCAGTCTTGTTCTTTTTTTGTTTTTTGCCCTTCTTTTTAGTTTGCGCCCTAGTTTTTTTTGTTCTACCAGCTCTTTGTTATATGCGTGGGCCGTGTGTGGTTGGGGCGTCCTTCTGGCTCCTGCCGGTTTCTTGTATGGCAGCAGCAGAGCGAGATAATTTGGTCTCTCTTTATTCTTGCTTAGTTGGTTAGCTGATGTTTTTTCCTCCCAGACCGATTTTATTTGTTTGAGGTTTGCTTCCGTTAGACATAGCCGTGTTTGCTGGGCGTTCGTTCCCATCGTGGCCGAGTAGACCGGTTTCCTTGGTTTCCACCCATGCCAAGTGCATGTGAGTAGGTTGTGGTCGCTATTAGCCGTTTTTATGACTTCAAATCTTGTTATGTTTGTTGCTATGGCCGCGGAGATGAAGATGTAATCTAACGTCGCTTTAGAGGCCCCTCGTTCCCAAGTTGGAATGTTCAATTGGCTGGGGAATAGGGCAGCTGTATTTTGTAGGTTTCTCAAGCTGATTAAATCCATCCAGGCTTTCCCACGTTCCAAAGCTGCGTCTGTCCACGGTCCCTGATTTTCTTTGCTGCATTTTGCGTTGAGGTCCCCACATACCATTATCTCTATTTCATCAAACTCTTCATATAGTTGATCGATGGTCGAACTCATCGTTGAGCAGAACTCTTTTACTGTTGTTCGTTGGGGATTCCAGTAGCAATTTATAATTGCCGAAATGTTGCGTTTTATCCTCTTGGCGTTCTGGGTGGATGGGGACCATGTGGTAAGGGTCACTAACATTTCATATGATTCTCTCAATTTCTTCGGCACTTCGAGACCCAGGCCGTTTTTTATCGCCGTTAGCAGCCCAGATGATGGTCTTCCTAGGGGTCCCCTCGTTGCTGCTGCGATTTCCAAGCATAATCCATCTAAGGTGGGTTTCTCAAGCAGCCATGTCTCTTGTAGACATATAATGTCGAAGAAACCCAAGTTCACATCTCCCGGCGTAGTTAGGTGATTGTGTCCTCTGGTGTTCCAGGATCCAAGGATGAAAAGATCCTTGTCGGACCATTTCTCGATGGTCGACGTTGTTCCCACTGTTTCGAGACCCGGCCCTGCTCGCTGCTATTTCATAGTTTTCTTAGACCAGGTAGATGTAAGCAGTCCCACGGGCCTCTTGCAGGTCTGAAGGTCCGTGTTTTTTGGGGGCTCTTCTGGTCGTTCACTTTTGCGATGGAATGTCTAGTTGCCTGTAGTGTTTGATTTTCTTTTCCACTCCTTCCGCTTGGTCCAATTTCGTGTTGATGACGATTATCGTCCACGTTACTTCTTTTGCGCGAGTTTGGGTCTGCGTGGTTCAAGGACCCTCTCTGGTCTCGTGAGTCATCTCTGCGGTATTGTTTGAATTCTTCATGTGCATTTTCTTTGTCTTTCGTCTTGTTCCATCGGTTGTGCACGTAAAGATCTTCTGTTTTTGAGTGATAGTGCGCTTTGTAATTTTTGAGTTTTGTTATTTTCCAGTCTTGCTCCTCTCGTTTGGTCTTTGTCATTTCAGTCAGCGGGAGTCCCATTGCTGCCATTTCCTCAAAAACTGCTTTGTCCATGTGGATGATGCTCTCAGCCTTTACATGTAAATAGGCTTTCGCCGTCCTGCCCTTGTGATAAGGCTCTACCAACTCGATGTCTCTTGACCTCACGTCCCTAAGGGTTTTTGATTTTTTCATGATCTGAAGGATGGTTGGTCGGTTTAGGATTAAGTACTCCTTTGTGATAACTTGTTGTTCGAGTTTAAATAAGCGGGCGTAACTCTTGTTTGTCGTTTCCTTTTTCCTCTTTTCTCCCACGGGAGATTGGAGTCTCGGATTACTTCTATCTCTCGCACTCTCTTTCCGTCTTGATGGTATGTTTGCTTTCAGATACGTGCCAGTGGACATGATTGCATCGCCCTTCTTTCTGGATTTGTCCTTTTGTTTCGATTCTTCCCATTTGGCCTTTTCCTCACACGAGGGTCCTTTTTCTTCACTAATGGTTTCTACTTCCCTCGTTTTTTTGGCTGTTACGTTGGAAGTTACGTCTTGTTTTCTGTTATCCGGGTCAGTAGATTCCCGGTGCTGTGATACATTCATTAGCGGCGAGTCTGTCATAAATTCTTCCACTGTTCGTGGAGATCTTTGGGTGGTGTTCTTCGGGGAGCAGGGATCATCCAGGGTTACAATCTCATCTGTTTTCCCCTCTCCTTTTTTTAGAGTTGTGAACAATTGTTCTGGTAGTAGTTTAGTGACTCCAGGGGGTTTGCCGGATGTACTCGCTCTTATTTTTTTTTTTTTGTTTATACAGAGGCTTGTCTGGATCTTTTCTGTTTTGTCTTCGGGCCTTTTATCCCACTGAGCACTTTCTGGATTCGGGCTTCCGGGCCTGTTGTTCCACTGTGCAGCTTCTGTGTTTGGAGTTCTAGAGGCTTTCCCAGGTTTGAACCTTGAGGTGGTGTAGGGTTTCTAGTTTGTTGTTCTAGTCGTTCAATTTTTCGCTCAAGCGCCTCGATTTTTCTTTCCCAGTTTATTTCCTGGATATTTTTCTGTGTTTCCATGGCCGTTATATAGCTTTCTACATGGTCCATTTTTGCGCTCATATTTCCGAGGATTGCTGTATTGTCCTGTATTTCATTTTTTAGTGCTTCATATAGTTTGCAGAAAGGCGCTAGTACAATTGACATTGCCGACATGGTTGCTATCATGTCCGGTTTCTGGTTTGAGGTGTCTTTGTGAATGGCCGCGGCAATATCGCTTAGCCGGCGATTTTTAGGAGAGATTTGGGTTTTCTCAGCTCTTTTTGACACACTTATACTGTGTGGGCCCCGTTGTTCTGTTTGTGAAGTCGGGTCCTGACTTGTTGACGTTCTCCCTGCCTGTAGCTTCCGAGGTGTCCGTTGGAGTTCCCAGTTCCTTGTGGATGGTAAGGCCGCTGTTTGTAGTTCCGTGACCAAGTGCGGCTTCGTCCATACAAGCCGTTGCGCACTGTCATCTGTTAGGTCCACGGGTCTATGGGTTTCCTCCGAGGACAGGCTTGCTATGTGATCTTCTGCGGTTGCCTTTGTCCTTTCGTCCTTGTTTGTCATTGGGGTTTTTTGTTTCTTTTTGGGCTCCGAGTTTGAGGTTTCAGTGTCCGACGGGCTCTTCGGATTGGGGGATTCCATTTGTCTTTCCCGAGGGTGATCCTCTTCCCCGCTCTTGGACTGGGCTTTGGTTTCTCTTTTATTGCTATTTTCTGTGCAGGCTGCACCATTTGGTTTTTTCCCCATCTGTGTGGCGAATTTGGTTTGGGTATCGTCTGTTTTGATCCTGGCGTGATTTCTTTCGCTATTTTGAGCATCTCTGCATCTGATACCTCTGAGTCCACTGTTAGTTTGCGTTTGTACTGTTGGGTAAAGAATGTTTTTAGGGGGCAGGATAGTAGCAGTGCCGGAAGTTTTGATGGTTTTTTTCTTTTAGACCACTTTCCTTCTTCTCTACTTTTTGTGGTCTGGTCTTTTGTACCCCATATTTTTTCTTGAGTTGAGGGTGCCTTCCGAGGTGTTTGGTTTCTTTTAGATTTGAGTTTTTTCTTTTTTTGTTGATTTACACCAGTTTTTGCACTTTCGTCCTCTGTTTCCTTGGTTGAGTCCTCCTGGTCACTTGCTCTGTATGCGTCCCCTCGTTTGTTATCTTCTTCAAAGACTTCATCACTATCTCTATCTCTATCTGAGGACGATTCACCGGAACTGATTTCAACTGGTTCCTTGTGTTCCTTTACCTGATTTTTATACACAACTGTTGTGTTTCTCTCGTCTGTGTCTTTGCTCTTATGGTCTGCGTGGATCATTGCCTTGATGTTCAACGTTTTCTTAGGGCAGTCCATATTTTTTGCTGTTCCCCCGGGGGAAAGCGATGTCTTTTTTGATCCTTTCTCCACGTTATTTTGGATCTGCATATTTGCATCCACTGGGGCTTGGCTGCCGGGGGGGTTGAAGCATTTCTCACAGGGGGTGTTACATGTAAGGGGGGACCACCCGCTGGCTGTTACATCAACGTTTTTGTGGATCAGGTTACCCACTGGCACCTCCAAACTCCGGCTCTTCCGGACGTCGTCCGCCTCCTCACTCCGCCCTACAGCCAGAGCCCCGCAAAGGTGGTGACGCGGGTCGTCCTCCGACGACCCTGACGCCACCAACACTCGTCTCTAGGACGGTTGCTAGGGCCCCTGCTGCGTCGCGGACGATTGGGACGACAACTGGGTCAGGTATGCTCTTTTTCTCTCTCCCGCCCGGCCCGGCGTGGCAGGGGCTCTCTACTTCTTCCACCTCCGTCTCTGTCTCCGTCTCTGTCTCCACCGGCTGATTTCCTCGCACTCCGCACTCTGCGGGTGCTGCGTCGGCGGGTGTTGGGGGGGATCTTACAGGAGGACTCGAACTCACAATTTCAGGCGCGTTTGCCGCAGCCCACAAGGCTTGTAGGCTTGTTTGTGCTTGCCTCTGATGTGTTTTCATTATAAGCTTACCTCTGGGGGTTCTTACTTTTTCCGCTTTCTTGGCCACAGCCCCCGCGTCCGCGGCCTCCGGTGCTCTCATTTTCTGTGTTGGTTTAGACGTCGATTCTCTGCGTTCCTCCGATTCCCAGTAGGTCGTCTTGGCCTTTCCTACTGGGGGTTTGGGAGGACGCACTTCAGGCTCCATCGTGCTTTTACTCCGCCTCTGCAGCGGACTGCTGCAGACTGCTCTCACCTCGGTTCGCAGCTCTGCTCACCGCTCCACGGTGTACTGGGCTAATTAACCACTTCCTGGCACAACGATGTGGTCGGACTACAGGACTGCTGCAGACTGCTCTCACCTCGGCTCGCAGCTCCGCTCACCGCTCCGCGGTGTACTGGGCTAATTAACCACTTCCTGGCACAACGATGTGGTCGGACTACAGGACTGCTGCAGACTGCTCTCACCTCGGCTCGCAGCTCCGCTCACCGCTCCGCGGTGTACTGGGCTAATTAACCACTTCCTGGCACAACGATGTGGTTGGACTACAGGACTGCTGCAGACTGCTCTCACCTCGGCTTGCAGCTCCGCTCACCGCTCTGCGGTGTACTGGGCTAATTAACCACTTCCTGGCACAACGATGTGGTCCGACTACAGGACTGCTGCTGACTACTCTCACCTCGGCTCGCAGCTCCGCTCACCGCTCCGCGGTGTACTGGGCTAATTAACCACGCATTTCTTCAGACAAGGATGTCTACATGTGAAGACTGATGAGAGAGTGGTCGATGAATCTCCCAGGGGGAAGTGTAGAGGCAGTGCCAAATACCCTCACCAGAAGCTCCGCCCCCATTTTGCCTATATGTTGGGAACCGGAAATTGCGACACATGCAGTACCGGTGAGGATGCCTATAACGTAAAGAATTCTTGAGACAAGATATCCACTGAGAAAACCTTATATGCATTCACAAAGAAATGATCGTCTTCTGGACAAAGTCCTGGAAGAAGTATGAAAATGGATGAGAAAGAGGAGTGGTGACGTTATGAAAAGCAGAAAAGCAGAACTGATGCACCTAGAATAGGACAAAATGAAAGAGGAACCTAAGCATTCTGTAAGATATAAAGAGAAGGTGTTGAATTTCGCAACATTTAGGGATCGAAATGAAGATGTTTGTGTGAAGAAACACTGGAGAAAATGCAAAGTCATTTTACACTTGTACAGATGCTGTAACGCAAGTAGAATAGATTGCGGCGATGCACCAATGTATATACATAGGAATATATAGAATCTGGATGTTCCACCATGCGCTTTAGCAAACATCATCCCCGTGAATGGAAAGGGTTTGAGTGTGGGGCTGTTGGAAAAAAGCTGATGGCGAAGAAGAATTCAAGAAAGGCTGGCTGGCCCAGCACCAAGAGTCAAGGCCACTAAGAGCGTGGTTATCTGTCAAGAAGCTACATGAACGTGAGAAAGAAACAAACTAGAGCGTCATGTATTTTGTGACGATGAAGATGACTTGCACTAGAGGAGGGCTAAGTTGTCCACCTGATAGTAGAGACCCAATCACAACCCCCGTCAGCATGGAATGTATACCTAGATGTTCCCGTTAAGCCTCTCACATCCCCAAGTAGGTTTTCTTGGTTCGTCACATAGTATGATGTCAGTAGTGACAAAGGTTTACTATAAGAATGTTGTTTTTATGACATGTATTGAGATCCTACTGTGTGATGTCCGTTGATGCCCATTGCAACTCCCTGTTTTAGATAATTGCTAATAAAACAGTACTAAGTTTTGCCAACTTCCTGAGTTTGTTTGATTATTGATTTATGGGTAAGTTCTGTATCCCCATCCATCTCTAAGTATTGGTACCTCGTCTTAAAGGGCTCCAGGTCCCGGGGGTTCACGTGCTAGCAGAGGATACTTAAAGATCTGTTGACCCAGTAGACTTTTAAGGGTCTCGGAATATCAGATGTCCTCTGCCATTTAGCTGGAGGACCGCAAGGCTTCCTGTGGATAGCAGCCAAAAAAAGTTCTTGCAAGACACAAAGAGATAGGTGGGATGGGTGCTTCTTTCACAAAATACCCTCCTGGTTTCTACAGGGAGCTGCCGGACCAAAGGCGACGGTGGCCGGTTGAGGAGGAGACAATCCCGAGGGTCAGGAGTTGAAAAATAGGTGAGTAGATTGAGAAAGGTGTCAACAAATAAATGAGCTTAGATTGGGGAAAGTTATAATGGGGTTGGTGGGGTACTTAATTAACAATGAAGAGCATCACATAGAGGTATAGATGACAAGGAGCGCCTTAGATTAAGCCCATAATCCTACATTCAAGGAATGTTTAGAGGAAGTTATTTCAAAATCCAAGTGAATAAATAGGCGATGAGCGAACAAGGTTTGCTAAAGGGAATAACTTACACTTCCATCAGGGTATTTCTAGGGGCAACATTAGCAACGAGGAGGACTGAAAAGAGATATATGTTGAGGCCGGCCAGTTTGTCAGTTTGTGTATTGTATGTATTTTATACATAGAGGAAATCATGAGATTTCGAAGAGTGACAAATGATAGATTATGTTAAGAGGTTAAGAGTATGTTATTTATTTATTTAGTCATTGATGATGTTGATTGAATAGGTAGATTGAAGTAAGTTGAGACACAGAGATTTTGCAGCGGCGACTATTGGTGCACGCTCGTATTTCATTGTTTTTCTGAAAAGTATTTTTGTGTACAATAATGGTAAGTATCGACAGTCGATTGAGACTTGTCATAATGGAGGATGTTACTCCGCTCATGCACCTATGCAAACAGCTGCCAAAACACGCACCCAACCATAAGCAATATAGTGCAGAATGGGTTAAGGGTATGGCAGATAAAATGTTCATGCCATGGCCACAATAGGGGTCACTGTCAAAAGCAGTTTTGCAACATATAACCACTTACTTGCACGCTGCGTACACAGGAAAGTAATTGGAAAAAAGGTTAGCTAGCCTCGAGCTTTGGAGGATGTACCAGGAGTAACAGGAAGACCTGCCTCCTGAAGACTGGATGCTTAACCGGTGTAAAGAGGGGGTGTTGATCCTTCGGCTCCCCCACTGAGCCTGAAATAAATGGCGATAGTACAAAAGATGAAGGATTGCATCCATTAAGGGAACTTAAACCAGCAACAGGATACAGTAATCCGACACATGAGCCGCCTGCGTATAGCAGTGACGAGAGCCCAGAAAAAACTCCAGAAAAGGATGTGATCTCAAAAGTTCCACGGGACAAAGAGAAAAGTGAACGGCCGAGTGTGACCCTAGATAAAGAACAGGAAATTAAGAGATGGAAAATAGAGAAAGACAAAGATGACGAGATACATAACCAATGGAAGGGAGGACAGATACTGCTCAAACTTATGGGAACAGCAATGAGGAAGTAAGGCAAGTATTAGACCAAGATGAGCAAGATAAAAAAAGACAGGGAATGAGAGAAGTGATTGAAAGAAGATGATTGTAAAAGAATTGTAGACAAAAACGAGAGCAGATGCATAAGGAAGAGCATTTAAGAAAGGAAAAAAGGGCAGACGATATGACAATAGACAGAGAGCAATCGAAGAACAAGATAGGCCAGAAAAGAAGAGAGAAGCGGAGAAAGAACAGAAATGAAGGGATGAAAGAATCCAAAGACAAAGCGATGAAGAGGTGCGGTTAGAGAAGAAGCAAGGAAACGAAGGGAATTTGATGAAGAAATAGAACGTGAGAGAATACAGATGGCACTCGACATTGATCTCATTGAAAGAGAGCTAATGGAACCAAGTTCAGTAGTATTATGGGAAGACATAGAGGAGGTTCTCCCATTGCAAGAAGTGATACCAGGACCCCCTAGGTTAAACCTAGAGGAGAATTTTGAGATAGGAAATATCAGAGACAGTATCGAGAAGGCTTATCAGATGACTACGAAAAGTGAATTGAGAAACAAAGGGAAGGATGATCGATATGAAATTGCCCAATCACGAGGCAAGAAGGGAAGTTTGTTTAGTCTCGAGCACAGAGCCTTGTCTTTGAACAGGCAGACTCAAAACAGAGACAAAAAAGATGACAGCCAAATGAGATGGGGACAATATATGTCAGACGAAGACAGGGAAACCTTCCGTGGGGAGGAGGGTGTTGGTGCATGCAGTCCTGAGGAATGTTTCCAGACTGATGAAGAAGTAAGGTGGTCAGATTTAGACCAGCCTAACGAAAGGACGCCAGAGCCTATGGCGTACTCAGAATGACCTAAAAGGTGATCTCATAGTGAGAGGGGGGAATGACAACCATAAGTGAGCAGACTGAGGTTGTTACCAGGAACCATTGTCCCTACTATGGATAGGCAAACGATGCAAGATGATTGAGATTTTGGGATTTCACAATTCCCCTTGTTAGAAAAAGGAGGGTCCAGACCGCAGTATATCCCATGGCCCCAGATGGATAAGGACAATTTAAGATGCAAATCGCCCCGTTTAACGGCAGGGGTGGGGAAAGGGATCTATGAATTGGAAGAAATGACAGGAGGCAATACGTTAGCTATTGGGGACATTAGGGGTCTTCTAGCAGCTATCCTTGGTGAAAGGGCTGACAACAATTGGACAAGAGCAGGATACTCAGGTGTCACAGCACAGAACACAGCGCAAGATGCAGGACCGTTTAATAATTTTAGAGAAGCAGTCTGGAAAGCGCTAAGAGTACAATATCCTGATACATCAGATATGGGTGCAATTAGGGCACGTAAGATGCATGAAGGCAAAGATCCGTTTGCTTACATTCAGAATTTTCAGGAACAGTGGTCTTTGGAAACTCGAGACCCTTGGGGGAAATCAATACCTGTATTCTATCAGGGATTGTCAGAACAGGTACAGAGACAGCTCAAGAAGCTGGTGGGTATGGGAGCAAAGCTATGGCCAGAAATACAGTTGACCATTGCGCACCATTGCCGATTGTTGCAGGAGAAAAATCAAAAAATGGAAGATGCTAGGAAACACGTGGAAGCCAAGCTAGAACAGAAAAAACTGTCGAAATATGCTATAGAAGGGTTGATGTTGACCGGTGGAGAGGGGCTGGGGACACAGCAAGTAGCGTGAGTGCCGCAGGTGAATAATCAGTGGCAGTCGGATCAAGGAGGAAATGGATTCATGCCGGGAGGCAGCGGAACAGGTTTTAGAGGAAGAGGAGGCTTTCAGAATAATCATGGAAGCTTCCAGAATAACCAAGGTGGTTTTCAAAATGTGCAGAATGATAATCAAAGCATGCAGGGAGGGCAGATTAGGAGTCTCCCTCCTGTGTGTTGGACATGTGGAATGACAGGACACATTGCGCAAGTATCTGGGAGCCAAGGGTATGTACAGAATGGTCAATTCTCAAGAGGGGGGACAGCGTAACCTCCAGCATATAGCCCACAAGGTAGGCATGGGTCTGCCCAAGATCAGACAGTATTTCAAGCACATGTGCAGCAAGCACAGCAGGCTTTGCAACCACAGCAAGCACCATTGAATCCGCCACAAGGGCAGTCACAGCATGTACCTAGGCAGATACAGCTGAGTGAAAACACAGGACAGGTATTGACTCCTAGAGTAGGGGGGTCACTATCGCAGGAGGGAATACCTTCATGGGCATGGGAATAAGCATGTACCCACAATAGGACGACTCACAGGGATGACTTGATGTGTTCAGTACTATCAGTGACATCAAATCCTCGAGAGGAACCAAGGGTTGATGTTACCATAGGAAGTAAATCTTTTTCTCTTTTAGTAGACACTAGGGAAACTCACTCATGTACATGAGAGGGGAGATTTCCGTTATCAGGAAATGCCATGAATACTCAAGGGTTCTCTGGAGCTACAAGTAGAGTTCCTTTTACTGAAAAATGACCAGTCTCTACAGGAGAGTGTGATAAGTCTGTCCCTTTGTTGTATTCAAAGCAGACACCAGTCAATATTTTGGGCCGAGATTTAATGACAAAGCTGAATATGACGATTTCCTTCACTGATGAAGGCATAGTGTGTTCCACGCCAGGAATACATTATTTAAATGTAGGTGAATGTATCATGGCATTTACAGGACAAATAGATCTGCGAGGAACACCGTTAGAGCCAGAAGTTTTTCACTATGGGGGATGCACTTTGTTAACGTGGCTACCTGGTTTAGTGGGCAAGATTATGAGAATCCCTGATGAATTTTTGTTCAGGCCACAGATACCTATGGATGAAGAGGGGGGACAGGTTTTTCCCTTGGAATTACAGGCAGCCATAGTGCGAGGGGAATTGGCTATGCTTGAAGGATTTGATGACGAGGGCAGGTCATGGAGAACAGTGATGGCCATTGGGGAACGGTATAGATTGACTGATGTCACTGACAAGCATATGTTTAAAGACAACCCTTCAGATGACAAAGTGGTGTTCGAAATGAGCATTACTTATTGGATCAGGATAGAAAGAAGAGAGATTCCACAGAGGATGATGATAGGGCGGCAGCGTGTAGCATTTTTTGACGAAAATATGGAAAAAGTGGCAACCTCCTTATCAACTATGGGCCCCTACGATGTAGGCCTGTTAAAGTGGGTGGGAGAAGTTAAGATTAAGTTGAAACCAGGAGCAATTTTACCCAGAGCAAGACTTGTTTTGAGAGGCAGATGAGGGTATTTTTAAGACTATATCAGCCATGATTGAACAAGGCATCTTAGTGATGTCAGAATCACCATGTAACACCACAGTGTATCCAGCTAAAAAAATTGAAGGGTGGGTCATGGCGTTTAACTCAGGACATGAGACTGATTAACCAAATTGTAGAGGCAGAGTTTCCTCTAGTTCCAAATACTGTGACAATTGTATGCAGTATTCCTCCAGAAGCACGATATTTCACGATAATCGACTTCAAAAAATGTTCTCAATCCCGTTGCATAAAGATTCCCAAGATCTTACGCCCTTTACGTTCTGTCAGACTAAGCTGAAAAGCACATGTTTGCCCCAGTGGTATTGTGAGTCTCCATCGATCTTTAATAGGATCCTGCAGATGGACCTAAGCAATATTGGTTTGCCAAGTGTTTACTGCAATAAGTAGAGAATGTTTGTTATCCATAGCACAACAGAGGAAGAGTGCAGATGAGACTCGATTCAGCTAATGATTCTTTAGCAGAGAAAGGATATAAAGTGGATAAGGAGAAATTGCAGTATTGCCAGCAAGAGGTATTGTACATAGGTCAGTTAATTTCGCATGCAGGAAAGAAAGTTACACCCGAAAGAGCTGAGGCAATCATGAAAATGTCAAAATTACACACAATAAAGCAAATGCAGCAGTTTTTTGGACTGTGTAATTATGTCAGTGCATGGATACTTGATTATAGTTCATTCACAAGACTCCTTTTGCAGACCCTGAAAAAAAGAACAGGTGAATGGGGAAAAATTGAATGGACTGAGGAGATGGAGGAAGGGTTTGATGAATTAAAAAAGGCAATTTGTACAGCTCCAGTTTTTGGAATTCCCAATTATTCTGAGGAGTTCTTTTTATTTTCGTATACAAATGGAACAGTTATGACAGCAGTGCTCACAGAGAGAATTACTTTGGGGTACAAACACCTAGCATGTTATAGTGGGATTTTAGACCCAGTTATGAGTGGTGATTTCCCTTGTGAAGAATCGCTGGCAGCAGCCGCTTTTGCTATCGAGAAATCTGCAAGCATAGTGAGGGGGTGTTCCATGACTTTATTTGTTGAGCATGCTTTGGTTGCTGTTTTGGAGAAACATAAGGGTACACTGATGTCTCAGAGAGCTTCTGCGTATGAGGTGGTTATATCGAATGCAGCTATCAAAATAGTCAGGTTTATAATGGTGAATCCTGTCACATTTGTAGATGAACCACTGGCAGTGGATGAGCAAGTGCACGATTGCTCAAATTATGAGGAGTTTTATGATGATATCCCGAGGGTAAAAGAGAATGCTTTAGCAGCTGGGGAGGTCTCTTTATTGATGGGTCTTCGAAGAGTGATCAAACTGATGGAGAAAGACATTCAGGTTCAGCTGTGGTATGGCACAGAGCGAACAGGGAATTTGAAGTAGTAGCGAGTGCAAGACTACCATCTCATTTTCCAGCACAGTCTGCAGAATTGGTGGCTCTTATTTTCACGCTTGAAAATCATGCAGGGCAGGAAGTGATAGTGCACAGTGACTCCGCCTACGTGACGTCAACTATGCACGCAGGGTTAGCACATTGGGAAAGGAGGGGCTACCTCCGAGCGGACGGCACTCCAGTGCAACACGCCACATTATTGGACAGGCTTGTTAAAGCACTACAACTCCCGGTAACCATCGCTATAGTTAAGTGCGCAGCACATACTAAGAGAACTGACTTTATTTCACGCGAAAACCAAGCCGCAGATGAAGAGGCCAAAAGGGTTGAATATTCATCTGATATTTCTAGTTTTCATACTCCTCAAGTGAAAGAAAAAATGTTTGTAACAATGGTTGTAAATTAAGGGTTTAATCATTTGACAACAACACAGTTGATGGAAAGTCAAGGTGGAGCACCACAGGAAGAAAGGAAATGTGGGCGCAGAGGGGGTGTTCTTTATCCCCTTCCGAAGCACTGTGGCAACAAGACAGCACTGGTGATACCTGTAGCCTTATTAAGGGTGGCATTAGAAGAGCTTCACTACCGTGCGCACGTTACTCGGGAGAGCATTGTAGCAACCATTGTGGAGGACTGGTTCATACTGGACCTGTTAGAACACATTGCTTTTTATATAATAAATTGCATCTTATGTCAAAAGTTCACTGCTGGACACATACTGCAAACAGAGGAGTCATTCCTCGACCAAATGGTCCTTTTCAGCATTTTCATATGTTGACATGCTGCAGGTCTCTAATGGATACAGGTAAATGTAGTGGTTTTGTGCCCTTTCTTGAGATGGATTGAAGCTGGTTCATGCACAAAGCCTGATGCCACTTGTGCTGCAAAGTCTTTAGTTCGAGAAGTATTTCCCAGATGGGGAGTATGTGGGGTGCTGAGGTCAGACAATGGACCTCATTTTGTGAATGAGGTATTCGAACAGATTAGCTTATTGCTTAGTATTAAACATATGTTTTCTTCTGCTTATCACTTACAAGCGAACCTCATATGTGAGAGACTCAACGGTCTTCTCAAGGAAAGAATAGTAAAAACTAAACTTAACACTGAAGAAGGGGTGTCTGCATTGCCTTCCCTTTGCATTATATGCATTGAGAAATCAGCCTGACTCTGATCAGCACCTTACACCCCACAAACTAGTAACATGGAGGCGGATTAGAACGCCCCTGACTCATCCATCGAGGACTAAGAGTGATGCCCATACCACTGCAGAATTTTTATGAAATGAGTTATGTGAGTACTAACATGAATGACCGCTGGTATCTCTGTCATTTCAGATCAACTCAAGCGGAAGGGGTGTCGGTCTCAGAACACAGATGAAGACAGTACAGCAACCAGGCCTAAAAAGTTATGTGTTCCTAAATTATTTGCAGGAGACACAGTTCTAGTAAGAAATTTCACAAGGAAGTGGCACAAACCCAGATTCAGTGGCCCTTTCGTTGTGGAAGGCGTTACCACCTCAGCAGTTAAAGCAGGCCCGGCCCCAGCAGGCGGGCCAGGGGGGCCAGGCCCCCCCAAGAAACTGCTCTGGCCCCCCCTAGAAAGGAGGCCTCTGCTCGGACTAAAAGTTGTTGCTGCTTGTGTGCCGTACCGTTTTCTTTTAGTTCCATTAATGAACGTGAACAAAAGAAAACGATACATGCACACAGCGTGCACATCGCACAGTGGTCAAGAATAGGGTTAAGGGCAGGCGGGCTGCTATTATTTGATGAAGCTGCTTTTTGGACTCCAAAAAGTAGCCGCAGCAGCCCGCCTGCCCTTAACCCCCTGGAGCACTGCAGTAAGTGGCTAAGTCACTCACAGTGCACGCATGCAGAGCAACACAGAGCAAGGCTGCACAGCTGGTGCTGGATCGGCGCACAGGCTGCCTTGGCCCAAGCCTGCGCAGTGGAGTAACTCTGCTGGAAATGTTGGGCGGGACATGACATCTGAAGAAAAGGTGCCCCAGCCAAATTAATGAAGACAAAATAGTGTGCCATGAAAGTTGGGGGGGACAAAAACCTCTGCCCCCTCCTAAAATTACGCCCATGTGCCTGCGCATTGATTGAGCATTTTCACGTGCCCTCACTATGCGCAGTAGTGGGCCAAGCCTAAACACCCTTCCTTTGCTGGCACAAACATCATAATGCAGTGAATGCAGACAAGGGTCGGGCCAGCTGCAGTGTCAGTGTGCCTACAATCTACGTTGGAACTTCCCAAGTTCCAAGGCTGGAGTCAGTTGGACTTGGAGACAGAGGGTAGAATTTCAGTTAAAAGTAAGTGCTGGAGGAGGAGGCAGTGGCCAGTCTGCCGTAGCCCCGGGGTGGCATACTTGCCAACCCTACAGATTTAGGCTTTAGGCAGTAGACTACTGCTTTTTAAGCAGTCCTACAGTCTACAGATAATCTGAACCTGCAGCCTGCCGTAGAGTCACATAAATGACTACTCGCCACTTTAAAAAGTAGTAGCCTACTGCCTACAGCCTAAATCTGTAGGGCTGATTTCAGTGACAGAGCCTACTGCTTTTTAAAGTGGCGAGTAGTCATTTATGTGACTCTACGGCAGGCTGCAGAACCAAGCATGCAACACATAATTATACATTTTTAACATTTCAACATCTTTCCATTTTTGTGCTGTTTGATGGGTTGTTAATTTTAGAATGCTTCAATGGTGCCAACAATGTATGTTTTTTATTTTCTTGTGATGTCATTGTTATGGGAATTATTATTTCTGAAACTTGAAAAATCCTACATCTTCTTGGTCACAGAATGTTGGCAAGTATGTGGCACTGGCACACTGAGATTCTAACCAGAAACTGGCAGTCAGGGCGCTGGCAGAAGAC
This sequence comes from Ambystoma mexicanum, assembly GCF_040938575.1. Lineage (NCBI taxonomy): Eukaryota > Metazoa > Chordata > Amphibia > Caudata > Ambystomatidae > Ambystoma > Ambystoma mexicanum. The sequence continues at coordinate 857,246,890 of NC_090935.1, read as the reverse complement.
TCAGGACTGACAGTCTGTCAGGTACATCAGAGAAAAAATGACTGCCTGTCCTTCTCACTGAAGCCGGTAGACTCTACTGGCAGCCTGTGCTTTCTGAGATGCATGCTGATCGCAATAAAAACAGCTGTGTGCAACATTTCCAAGTTTAGTCCAAGAAAAAACAGTTTCATTTCGGCTTTAGTTGACACATGGCTGAGAATTAAATAGGAAATATTGCACAAATATATTTTAAAGGTATGCACTTTTACTTTAAAAAAAGATTATTTTAAATTAAAAGCAGCCGGACGCACTTTTCACGTATTGGAACTTTTTAAGAGAGTGCAAAATCTGATGCAACGCAAACAGTCCTTGGAAATTCCAATATACTGTAATTGTGACTATGGAAGAGTTTTCACCACAGTGAGGGAACAGGCCATCACAGACTAAATCACACTCTGGTGTCGTGCTACCAGCTTCAGTGAGAACGAAGGACAGACTGGCCTGGCAGGAAACTGGCCCTGACTGCCAGTTTCTGGTAGGAAAGCCTGATGCTCTCACTGCCAGGCACTGTAGCTCTGCTGCCCTTCTGGGCTTTTGTATTTGCAGCAGGAGGTAGGAAGAGAGACACGGTAGTGGGCTAGTGGCTGGTAGTTTGTTTGTTGTTGTTGCTATCTTGGCTGTTTAGGGATAGAAAGTGACGGGTGCAGAGGGAGAGGTGCCGTGTTTCTTTGGGAGAGATATACCACATGTCAGAATGAGGTGCAGGGAGAGATATATTGCATGAGCGAGAAAGCAATGTGTGGTGGGGTTGGGAGTGAGGAAGAAAAATGGGAGGAGGCGCTGCAGTAGAGTGTATGGGGCGGTTGTAGTCATAGAAGGAGAAGTACACTGAGAATGAGCAGTTTAAGTAATAGTGAGGTTGGTTCAGAGAGCAAATTTAGCTAGCAGGGACTCGAGACAGGGTTTACACGAGAGAGCTCAGCTGTTTGGGAGATAGCCGTGCACTGGCAAAACCATTGCTGCAACAAAAAAATCACAGCAGGTTCAAATATTGCCACAATTTGTGAAGTGCTAAATAATTATGCAGATGCTTTTCCAGGACTGCATGAAATATATGTCTCTGCACTGGTCATAGGCATTTCACCTGCGTCCTGTGAGAACTCATTTTCTACTATGTCCCGTGTAGTCACAGCCTTTTGGCGCTCAATGCTTCATAATCGCAAAGAAAATCTGACCATATTAGCATTAGCATAGGAGAAAGAACTGACGGAAAATCTTTGCATGGATGACTTTGTAAGGGAGTTTTCAAAGATAAAGATAAAGTTACCCCTTTAAATCAGTTGCCAAAGGACTGTTCTCATTCGTCAAGAATACAGCTTTTTTGCATGGATGTCTTTGTAAGGGAGTTTAAAAAGTTAAAGAGAAAATTACCCTTTTAGTTTAAACCAGTTGTCAAAGGGCTATTCTCATTTGTCGAGAATACAGCTTTTTGGAGAATAAAATTCATGTCTTGCTAATTTCTTCCTCTATTGTTTTTTGTTCAAAGTATTTTTGTTTTTGGGGAGTACACCTTAAGTCTAACCTAATTAATCATTAATATTTATGCAGTTTGAATTCTACAAATGAAAAAAAATGGAAAGAACACAGATGGGTTGCTTAAATAAAAAGGCAAGGACAAAACCAACGGTTTGAGCTTTTGGTTAGGTATGTGGTAGGCATTTGCTAGGCACTGCTACTATGGTGGTACTACCTGGCCAAAGGTTTGCAACAGTGTCGGGAAAATGATGTGATTACCTAGACATTTGATAGCAGTGCTTGGCAAATTCCTATGTAATACCTATACATAAGCCACCTGGCTTTGTCAATGCTTGTTTTTAACAGGACTTCAGTGCAAGGAACAGATAATAATCAAGTGGCCAATAGCACACTTGGTCAAGACATGTTTATTACACCATTAGACATTTACTTCTCCAATACACTCTCAGCAGACTGCTTAGAAATAACTCTGGCAGACAAAAGTGTGAAATTTCATATTGATAGTGTGCTCAAAGAGATCTACGGGGGATGTGTTTTGGGTGGTTAGGGGCAGGTATGGGTGTGTCCTTTCTCACTTGCCAACTCCCACTTTGCTGTACTCAAATACAATAGTTTCAGATTAAAGGTGTCACATCATAGCCCAAACTAAAAATAAAATGGGTAAGATGTGCAGGTATGGACTTCATTTTTACTCACGCAGAGCGCCAACCTAACAACAATGCCTGATGCCTGCCCTAATTGAAGATGCCAAGAATGGGACTTTCAGAATGTCTCTTCTATACTTGGGTGTCAGGCAGCCTGCCCTGCCTAAAAATGTGTCAAGGCAAGAATGATGACTTTGTTCCTCTTCACTCTAAGGGTACATCTCATAATGATTCCTACCTAATCAGAATGTATCCTTTGTACTTGGGCGGGTTTAGCAGCTTGCCCTGCCTGCCAGGGACTAGGGCAAGATGGTGAGTATGGGCCGTGTTTTAGTGCTTTCTGTCGTACGTACTTACTAGAGGGTTTCTGACCAAACAAGTATGGAAGACTGCCCGGCCAGAGGATGTCATGGCTGCTGCTGTTTATAAAGTACTGATCCTCATTAGCTCATGCAGTTTGGATAACTGTCCATAGTGCATGTATGGAAACAGAATCTAACCCGTGTATTGTTTGTGCCAGAGGCTTGGAAGGCTATATAATGTAGCTCCGGGGTGGGTTAGGCTACTCTCACACCAACTGAAAATTGGGCCCCCCAATAACACCTCTGGCCCACCTAGATGATACATTCTGGAGCCGGGCCTGAGTTAAAGTCCAAGGGATACGAGCGTGGATACACTTAGGAGATGTGGAAGTCTACGCTGGAGAGACTGTCAGACCCCAACCCATTCGGAAGCAAGTAAAGAAGAAGTTCAGCATGTGCAGACTTGATCAGTTACGAGGAAGAAGGAAGCTAAGACTATCCAGTATATAGACAAAAGTGTACATTTGGACTGTGGCTCCCCAGAAACTTTCCTTATAGATATTATACAAGAAAGTGAGAAAGCTACTGTTCTTGAGCCACAAGAGTTTGTTGATATTGGACTTTGGAGTGCTGAAATAAATGGAAAATGTCCAATTTAGACTTCCTTTTTGAGGACTGGAAAAGGGAGCAGTTTCACAACTCGTTTCTCACTGAGTTTCTCTTTGGAGGGGCCCATGGTGCTGTCAGATGTTGACATACACAGACTACTTTTGGTGTCTTTGTTTTTATACTCCAAGTTTACAGTGCTCTTGTTGGGCGCAGCACTGATGTGCAAACGTTTATCCAAGATCCTAAAAATGGTCCGGCGATTAGACGGTTATTGGCAGCAATTATAGAACAAATCAGACAATTACCTGAGCATTTCTTCGGACGCGCAAATGATCCTGTCTAACAACCATGCCCACAAACTACTTCTCATGATCTTTTACTGTTTACTTCAAGTTCATCCTTCTCTTGTTTGGCGCAACACCAACAGTTATGTTTTTTTACGAGATCCTATTAATTGTCCTGCAATCAGCTGGTTACTTGTGGAGATTATAGAGCAAATCAGGCAGCTTCCTGAACACCTGATAAATTTGTCTGAATTAAAAGAGTGTTTCCTTCCTTAAAGGTAATTACAGGCGATATGTGGTCTATCAAACATATTGCAGGTCCAGAAAGTGAACAGAGTCAACGACGTGTGGAGAGACATCAGTGGTGGAGCCTAATGTATTGGTGCACAATTTATGCGTGGCCAGCATCCATTTTCGTTTTTCTGTTTCTACTGATTTACTGTTTACTTTAATGGCTCCAAAAGGGAAGCAGTCCCATTAATCCTTCCCACTCTGGTTACCTTTGCAGAACTGGGCACTGTAAAAAGGCCACGGCCATATGTGATTGTCCCTATACCAGTGGCCCATGTAAAGGCATCAATTTCTCTTACAAGTGCCCCTTTGATTCCTCCAGTAGGAAGAATGTATACTGATGTATTCAATGAGTTGCTTATATAAGCTCAACTGACAAGAAAGAGACCTTAGAGAAGTGTGAGGGAGGATGATTATGAATTAAATGATTATTTAGACAGTACAGCACATTTGGGAAATAACATGTGGTATCGGCAAATGAAAGAAGTGTGAAAAAGGACTTCTAAGGAGGATTGCTATGTATGTGCTCCCTTGCCTTATGCTATGGTTAAGTCTAAAATATTCATAGTTATTGAGATAGATGTTCAAACAGCTTGTTGCCTGACTCACCTTGCAAGAGGTCAGTTTCAGGGTCGAACGGCATCCTTGGTATAGGTGACAGAATGGTCATCGCCAGATGAAGATGATTATGTCCAAGATTTGAAGACAAGAGAAAGAGCACACACCAGAAATCATGTGATAAGATATGAACAACCTGGCATGAAGGGAGCTGGAATCAGATGGGTAATAAATAGGAAGCTCAACTGACAAGGAAAAACTGATGAAGAAGTTAGAAGCTGGAAGGAAAAAAGCCAGATGAGAATTTGGGGACTAGTACTTTATCCAGATGGCTGGAAAGAAGGGATAGTCGTGTGCAGAGTTGTGGCAGTAACTGGCCATCATAAGCCAGTTAGTGAACGAGTGAAAATGGATGAAACCTCTCTGGGCAAGGCTTTCAAAGCTTCTAAAGTGGGTTGAAGACAAAGGAGGCCGATTGCAGATAGTACCTTTGGCTAGTGCAGAGCTGTGCTTCAGGAACAATGGCAAAAGAAAAGTTGGAGAGAACCAACAATGCAGTCTAATTTTTGATGTTCCAGGAATGAAAAATGGGACAGTGGTGATAATGGATCCCTACTGGGCCTGTGGATCCAGAGCATACATGAAGCTGCCCAGAGACTGGGGAGGACTGTGTTCTATTGTGGTGTCTAGACATTTTATCGAAATCAGGTGCATCTAAGTCATTTCCATCTAATTTCTTTCATCTAAAATCATTTCCATTGAAATGCCTTTTCTTTGAAAAACATTCAATGGTATTTCGATGTTGTTTTGGGGTAGGGCAAGGGTTAGATTTAGGGTTAGGGTTAGTGTAAGGGGTAGGGCAGGAGTTAGAATGAGGCTTAGGGTTAGTGTAAGGGGTTACATTTAGGGTTACGGTTAGTGTAAGGGGTAAGACAGGGGTTAGAATGAGGGTTAGGCTTGGTGTAAGGGGTAGGGCAGGGGTTAGAATTAGGGTTAGAGTTGGGTTAGGGTTAGGGGGGTGCCTTGGAGTTTGGGGGGTTGAGGGGGAACACCCAAATAATCATTTTAAAAAATGAAACGTTACATGAAGCTGGACAGTGCAGAAATACTTTAAAGATTTCATCACTGGACAGCTCTATGTAACATTTAAATCTGAAAAATAAATGCTTCTAAATGCTATCTTTTACATTTAAAAGTACCTATCCATTGAAGCTTGTCCATTCCTATATTCGATGGACAAGTTTCAATGACTATGTACCTTTACATGTTAAAGATAGCATTTTGATGGATTTACATTCAATGCATTTCCATCGATGGATTTGCTTTTCGATGCATTTCCATCAGTGGAAAGACCATAAACCTTCTATCGTGATTGTTCATGTTCCAGCATTGGTGATCCCGAAGAGTGATCTGAACATTCGTGAGTTTCTGAAAGCAGATGCTCACCCGAGGAAGGTAGATGCTCACCCGAGGAAGAAGAGATCTACTGAACTTCTTGATCGAATGAAGAAAGAAAATGATTTCTCAGCCAAGTCAATACAGGTCTTTGATGCCATTCCATATGAACACAGATTGTTCAGCAAGACTGGTTCAGTTTTTACTGTTATCTGTATGCTTGGGATCCAGAGGATGGGGTCCTCCTTTCTGGAACACACCGAGCCAAGGACAACAGAGACGCTCCAGGAGACGGAGACGTTAGACAATTTTTCCGACAACAATCAGTTACCGATTTTCAATTTGGGTAACTTTAATCTCACTCCCGAACAAATTTCGCTTTTAACCAAAGGTCTGTCTTTTGTACCAACTAGTGATACAGATTGGTTTAAGGCCGAAACTGAAATGCGCCGCTTTTTTCGGAATCTAAGACTTCGTGTCTTTTTCCAAGATCATAATATACCAGATGCAGAGCCAGACACAGGCCTTCATCCTCAGTCTTCCTTTACTCCAGCAGACAACCAGACACCGGACGACTTACTCACCTTTCAGAGATGCGTCCTGAGAGACATCAGACTGTTGAAGAAGAAAAAGAAGCACAGAGTACATCATAATCTTACTAAGGGTCAGAGAAAAGCTTTGAAAGATCTCGCTAGCAACCATGATCTTGTCATAAAACCAGCTGACAAAGGGGGCGGCATTGTCTTGATGACCAATGACCAGTATACCAACATGATCAATAATCTATTGAACGATGGGGTTAGCTACCGTATACTTAGAAAGGACCTTTCGAAAGAAATGAAAATAGAGATCTCAGAAATGGTCGCGTTTGCACTCGAAAGAGATTGGATCACAGACAAAGAATCAAGTTTCTTAACTACATCTTCCAATCGCACCCCCTGTCTATACGCCCTCCCTAAGATCCATAAGAACGCTCAGGATCCTCCGGGCAGACCCATTGTCTCGGGTTGTGGCTCCATTTTGGAACCCTTGGGTCAGTTCATTGACCATTTCCTTAAACCCTTGAGCAGCAAAACCCAATCATATCTCAGGGATACGGCACATACCATTCAGGTGTTTGAGAACCTGCCGTTTGATGGTTCCAAACAACTTTTAGTTACCATGGACATACAAGCCTTATATACATCCATCCCACAAGATGCAGCGATTGATTGTATCTATGAACAATTGACCCGGGAGCACACTGAGACCGGCCCATCCCGGGTACCACCAGAATTCATCATTGAATTAGCCACGTTTGCTCTATGCAAGAATTCTTTTACTTTTGACAATCGGTTTTACTTGCAGGTCAAGGGCACAGCCATGGGTGCAACATTTGCACCTAGTCTTGCCATTCTTTTCATGGCCTCTTTTGAGGAAAAATACATCTTCAGTCAAACCAACCAGTGGTGCACCAATATCTCTCACTGGCATCGATATATCGATGACATTATCTTCATCTGGACAGGTGACGACACATCTCTCCAACAATTTTTTGAATGGTTGAATACTTGTGATAATAATATCAAATTCACCATGGAACATAGCACTACACAGATACACTTCCTGGATTTAGAGATTACAGGTTTTAACAACAAATTAGCCTGTAACCTATTCAGGAAACCTACAGACCGCAACACTCTCCTTCATTATCAGAGTGACCATCCAGTACATAGCAAACAGAACTTACCATATGGGCAATTACTAAGAATCAGAAGAAATTGCACTTCTCTGAAAGATTTTTATGAGAATGCCGAAGCACTCGGTCAGCGCCTACATACACAGGGATACCCCAAAAGGTTGGTGAATACTGCTACCAAGAGAGCTAGGTTCACGGACCGAGATTCACTTTTGATATCACGGCCGGAACCAAACACCCGTGATGCAGCAAGGTTAACATGCGTCTTGACTCACGGACCCAATGTCTTTGATTTCAAAAAAATGATCAGAAAATATTGGCCCATTATCAGATTACAACTGGTGGATGAGCCTACACCTTGCTTTGCTTATAAAAGAGCAAAAAACATCAGAGATCATCTAGTGCATTCCTCATACAGCAAAATTCCACTCCGCACAGGCCTGTGGAACTTACGCAAGGTTACCGGACACTATCCGTGTGGATCCTGTTCGGTCTGTAAATTTACTCAGAGGATCCAAACTTTCAATATTGGCGATAGAAAATGGGTCTTAAACAATCAATCTAATTGCAAGACCAGCCAAGTGATATACTGTATTGAATGCCTCTGTGGGCTCAGATATGTGGGACAAACTATGCGGAATGTAGGGACTCGTATCTCAGAACACCGCTCGAGGATCCGGTGTAAGAATATTACATCTCCGTTGGTCACACATTACTTGACCAACTCCCACAGCCCTGATGACATCTTGTGGTGGGTCCTTGATAGGATCCATACAGGTCAAAATGTACAGCACAGACTTCTCGAATTGGAAAAGAGATGGGTGCACAGATTGGACTCCCTGGACAATGGTCTCAATGAGCTACCTCCTTCTTGAATCCTTCACCGCTAATAGAGATTCTTGTTAAACAATAATTTTTTGAGCGGAGTTCCCTTATGGGCTTATTGTCTTCCATATTATCCATAGATAGGGACTTCCAGTTTACTTAACATGCTACGCACATTCTTACCCGGGACGGCCTCCACAAAACCATTCAGTCCCGGCATGCATACACTGTTTACATGCACACCCAGCATTTTCTTCCTTACCCGGCAGAATTTTATGTCCAGTCAGTCTTCCCATTGCACAAGGGTCTAGTTACCTGGGAGCCGGTCAGGAGGTTTAGGTCCCTGGCACATGGGTCCTAACTACACGGGTGCACCACAGACCCCAACATCACGGGTGCTATTTGGGTCCCAGCATCACCGCACGCGGTTTACTCCTGGCGTACCCAAACGCACAAGAATCCGTTCTTCTCAATTGCACAGTTTTCTTCGACCAACATTTTGGCACTAGGGGGTGTCCGCTCTGGTACTGGTCCATGGAGACCATCATGCCCTTGGGCTTCTAATTAGTCAGAGGCGGCACGAAGAAACGCGATCCCCTCTATGTCTCGAGGCGGATGCCGGCCCTAACATCCATCACTTGTTTGGTCGACGCTGCGTTGTATTTATTACAACCCTACCAAGACTCTCTTTCCCTTCCGATAGGCTAGGCGGGACACACACCCCCTGCCACTCGGCGGTCACACAGGGTCCTGATTGGATACCCCGCCTGCTACCAGACACCGGCCCCACACGCCTGCCTCCACACGTCACGGCGTCCACCCAAATAGAAAGGCTGCCTTTCCACATTCCAGGAGCCAGTCGCAGCAGATTTTGCAGCGCGATACAGGCGCCAGCTGGAGGCTGTCTTTCCCTCCACTCCCCTTCTGCCTAAGCTTTTTCGCTATGGAACTCAGCTACACCTTATCACAGGTACTGAATTACCTGTACTAAAAATATAAAAAAATAATTTCTTTTTTACACACGAGTTCTTTCGCTTTGGCTTCATAACTTGAAGGCTAACTGCCCTTTAATTGGGTTTTGTTTCCTTTCTTTTTGTCCAGGTTGGCTTCTTCAACAGACCTCATATATATCTGGTGATATAATCTCCTTTGGGAGGCAACTGCCGACTCGATTGTCACCATACAGGATTTAGCCATTTTCCAACAAGCAATAATGGGCTCACCTCTCTCGTTGAGCGTAGCATAGGATCACGCTCAAGGTAATAATATTTTCGTGTTTTGACTATCCACTTATGCCCCAAACGGGGTTTCAATTTCAATTTTAATTGCACTCTCTTTTTGCCTCTTCACCCTCCCTCCCCGGGGGTGGCGGGTAACGAGTGGTGTGTTCCAAGTCCCCAGCGTTTTTGTTCACAGAAGGGGGTCTCTGGCCAGGTCCTTTTATTTTCCTTGGGGGGGGTCACACTAGCATGCTACCAGGTGATCCCAACCCGTTAGGAAATTTAGACTTTGGCATGATGTGAGTTGCAAACATGACTATGATCATGCACTTTGCAATTTTTTGACTTTAGCGATTCATCTACATAATTTTGTTCCACATAAATCATTCTCTTCATTATCTTTTGAACATGTTTTCTCTCATTCATTCAGTTCTTTTCTTTACTAAAACATTCCTTTCTCTCCTTTTCCCTCTGTTGTTTCCCACAGGGTCTTGCTATTACTGCCCTGATGAAGGCAGAGCTGGTACCGCCAAACGCAATATTGTCTAGAGGGGATTGAAGGTCCCTCAGAATAACATCTGATCTATATTGGACCTCTTGTTTACAACAATACATGTTTTGTTGTTCTTTCAGTTAGCCAGGATCTACAGAAACATTTGCTCAGTATCCCAGTTGGTTTTCGTAGATCACTGTCTAGTGAATCAGCCTTATTCTTTTTTTGGGCATATCAGCATTGTTCTTACTTCCTTGTCTTCCCCCTCATGCGTTGGCAGACCCCACCCCATTGGTGTATGAACAAATATTCCCACTGGGGTGTTACTGATACTTATTATGATCATATAATATTGAAAAAAGTATTTGTTACCTTTTTCCAGTGTTGATGTCCCTACATTGGGAGAAATATTTCCTTTACTTTTGTTTATGTCTCATTGATTCTTCCATTTTTTCTTCTTTCCTTTTTAACTAACATTCATGATTTCTGTTTAACAATCTTGCATTCTGATTTATACTAAGAAGGAATGTTTTTTATATGTATGTAACCTCGTAAATGTTTTATTGATTGTATTTGTACGGATGTTTGCACATAAAGTCTTGTCTTTAACTTACAATAATTTGCATGACTATCCTTGATGTGTTGTATTATGATGGATACTAATTATATGTAGATGCTATTTCCCCAAATGGGGTACTTAGGTTTGGACCAGGGGCAGGACCTTAATTCATTCACACCTTCCTATATGCCAACCTACATACGTACTAGTACCTTGTGTTAATATGGGATCCAGACGATGGCAAATACCAAATGGTAAAAGATAACCAGATGGGAGTTTTTGCAGACGATCAACACCACTATAAAGGGATTCAATGCCATAAAAGAGGAGCTAAGAGCCATAAGACTGATGACTCTTCAGAATAGATATGTCTTGGATATGATTACAGCTATGAATGGAGGTGTTTGTGTAAAAATCGAAGAATCATGTTGCACATTCATACCTTCTCACGACGACGAGAATGGCACGCTGACGGAGGCCATAACAATGCTAATGGAGCTACACGTCAAGATAGAAGACAAAGTGGAAGACATTGCTGATGACAGCTGGTTTGCGTCAATTTTCTCATGGGTTCCACAATTGATTGCGAACATTTTCAAGTTCCTGGGAGCCCTGTTGGTGATGATCATGTTTAGGTTCTGTGTGATCAGGATAATAATCGCACCATGCAAGACGTCTGAGAAGAAAGCAGTAGGAATGAAGATTGTGATTGATGTTGAATCAGGATTCAAACCTAAAGAGTTGATAGATGAGGAAATCAGAGACTATGTAAAGGCCAGTATTCATGCACCTGAGGGAACAAAGTTCCTGTAGCCGAAGAACCACAAGAAGTATGTGGGAAGATGGATCTACTACAGTCCCAATGGCCAATGCAGTCTTATGACCTGGAGTGTTGATGAGCATGTGAAATCAGCAGGATGCCTGAAAGGAGTCATAAAGATATGGACTGCAAAGAAGCATTTCTTCAGAAAAGGATGTCTAGATGTGAAGACTGATAAGAGGGTAGTCGATGAATCGCTCAGGGGGAAGTCTAGAGGCAGAGCCAAATACCCCTACCAGAAGCTCTGCCTCCATGTTGCCTATATGTTGGGAACCGGAAATTGCGACACGTGCAGTACCGATGTGGATGCCTATAATGTAAAGAATTCTTGAGACAAGATATCCACTGAGAAAACCTTATATGCATTCACGAAGAAATGATTGTCTTCTGGACAAAGTCCCGGAAGAAGTGTGAAAATGGATGAGAAAGAGGACTGGTGATGTCATGAAAAGCAGAACTGATGCACCTAGAAAAGGACAAAATGAAAGAGGAACTCAAGCATTCTATTAGATCTGAAGTGGAGGTGTTGAAGTTAAGCAACATTTAGGGATTGAATTGAAGATGGTTGTGTGAAGAAACACTGAAGAAAATGGACAGTCATTTTACACTTGTACAGATGCTGTAACGCAAGTAAGCAAAGTAATCGTGAGGCTGGCTGCATAGTGAATAGATTGCGGCGATGCACCAATGTATATACATAGGAATATATAGAATCTGGATGTTCCACCATGCGCTTTAGCAAACTTTAACCCTGTGAATGGAAAGGGCTTGAGTGTGGCTCTGTTGGAAAAAAGCTGATGGCAAAGGAGAATTCAAGAAAGGCTGGCTGGCCCAGCACCAAGAGTCAAGGCCACCATGAGTGTGGTTGTCTGTCAAGTAGCTACATGAACGTGAGAAAGAAACAAACTAGATCATCGTGTATTTTGTGACGATGAAGCTGACTTGCACTAAAAGAGGGCTAAGTTGTCCACCTGATAGTAGAGACCCAATCACAACCTCCGTTAGTATGGAATGTATACCTAGATGTTCCCGTTAAGCCTCTCACATCCCCAAGTAGGTTTTCTTGGTTTGTCACATAGTATGACGTCAGTCGCGACAAATGTTTAGTATAAGAATGTTGTTTTTATGACATGTATTGAGATCCTACTGTGTGACGTCCGTTGATGCCCGTTGTAACTCCCTGTTTTAGATAATTGCTAATAAAACAGTACTAGGTTTTGCCAACTTCCTGAGTCTGTTTGATTATTGATTTATGGGTAAGTTCTGCATCCCCACCCATCTCTAAGTATTGCTACCTTGTCTTAAAGGGCCCAGGTCCCTTGGTTCACATGCTTAGAAACCTCTTGGTATTAAGCGCGTAATAAATAACCAACTACAATTTCAATTAAGTGAGGCAAGGCCAAAGGGGCATCCAAGGTAAGTGGATGGGGAAAGGTAATTTTGAATCATAAATATCCTAACATAATGATCGGACCATGGGACTGGTACAGTCTCTTGGCCTTTATAAAGTATGAAATCAAGACTGTGTCCTTGACAGTGAGAGGGTGAAGAAACAAGCAATGAAACACTCTGTGCAAAGTAGTTCATCGAGTTTGACCAGGTCAGGGGTGTCTGAGACATTGTACCAAAAGTTAAAATCCCCTGGAATGAGTAGCTTAGAACGCTTTAGAGCATTGGTCCCAAGGAACCCGTCCAGTTTATCTAAGAACAGCTTGGCAGATCCTGGGCGTTGGTGGCAAAGTACTGTATCAAAAGAACATTTACGCTATACATGTAAGTTAAAAACACAGATCTGGGATAGCTACCCCAAAACTGAGACTCAAGGTTGGTTAGGGTTGGTTAGGGTTAGAGAAGAATAAAAAAAAGCAATTTTGACGCGTCCCCCTCCACCCTCACCCCTCGGTGAGTTTCCTGATTAATCCATTTAATTTGAAAATCAGGTGGTACTAGAAGCTGAAACACAGAGGTGGAACTTCATTTCAACCAGGTTTCTGTTAGGAAAACCAAGTCCAATTCATGCAATTCCATAAAAACGGCCAATGCTGTATCATTGATACTATGATATGGTGTTATATCCATTTACTTTCAGTGCACTCAGTAAAACACTCATTCCCTCCAACATGTCATCAATGACCAGCTTTAGAATCTAACGGAAGAGTGGCTAGGACACACCAGCTACCAGTGCGATTGTTCCTGTCGTGCAGAAGTGCTAAGCTGATAATAGTTACACCTTTGAGATTGCAGTGTGCATGTTTTGAGAGGGCTCCAAGTTAATTTTGATCTTCTCCAAATGATACATCCTCAGAACATTTGTATCTGATATATTAAAATGCATGTAAAAAAGTACAACATACTCCTCCATTGCAAGTGAAGGATTGTATGTGACTCGTTCGCCTCACACACCAATTCTTATTTTTATTATAGTATTTATTGAGTGTAAATCTTGCTTCTGGAAGCAACAGAGCACTTTACAAGTCATGGGGGGCACAATAAGGGAAGCAGAGATACAAGGGAGTGGGGAGCCAGCGTCAAAAGGGGAAGGGCAGGCTATTTCTCAGCAACGGATCAACAGGCATCTTAGGGAGAAAAAACAATCTGACCAGATCACCCAGTCTCAGGTTAGGTGTGGTGTGTGTGACCCTATGTGTTAGGGAGTAGCCATTCCTTGAAGAGTTCATAATAGTTGATAATAATGGCTCTGCTTTTCTGCCTTCCTAGGTCTCACTGGGTACTATTGGAACTTCATAGAGAACTATGGGACCATAGCTTCTCCCTTGAATGTTATCTCCTCTCCCAAATTCCCTAAAAAGGTCACGTGGAATGAGGAGTGCACTCAAGCATTTGAAGGCCTAACGAAAGCCCTTTGTCAAACTCCAGTCCTAAGAGCTCCTGACTATAACTAAACCTTCATTGTGCAAACTGATGCTTCGAATACAGTTATAGGTGCAGTCCTTAGTCAACTGGATGAGAAAGGTAGGGAGCACCCCATTTGCTTAATCAGCAGGAAGCTGAAGGAACAAGAAACAAGGTGGGCAACCATTGAGCGTGAATGCTTTGCTATTGTGTGGTCATTGAAGAAGTTTAGACCATACTTCTATGGATCTACTTTTGTGATTCAAACTGACCACCAACTTTTGAGATGGTTGATGCAAAAGAAAAGGGGAAAAACCCAAAACTACTGAGATGGTCAATCAGCCTGCACGGGTTTGATTTTACCATTGAACACAGGTCTGGGTGTCACCACAGAAATGCTGATGGTCTCCCCAGGATGTTTGACCAACTGGAGTAAGGAGATTTATCCAGGAGTGGATTAAATCCTCCTGTCCCTTAGTCTGGGGGGGCGAGTGTTCGGGAGAATTCTCAAGAATGTGCTAATTTCCCTTACCTTTTGAGACCCCCAGCAACTTTGCTGGATTTCTAGGATTTGATTTTTTACCTGGGAAGAGTGTGAGCCTTTTCTCCCACTCTTCCATGTATTTTGATGTGTGTTTTACTTTTGTGTTCTTTGGATATGGAGTTTTAAAACCACTCCATAGGCATCATCTTTTTCTGTGTGTCACATAGCACCTTCAGTGCAGTGGCACAGGGATGTCTTTCAAACTTCCCAAGGTTTAAATACCTTCCCTGGGACTGACTACTGTCCCCAGAGCATGTAAAGTTAAATTGACTTTACTAGTCTCTTTAAATTTACAGACCCAGCACACCCTATCTTCCTATAGAGTGCTGGAGGGGTTGCCTAGCTTCCCCTGAGTCAAAACCCTCATGTAACAGTCAAATGTTACCCTTTACTACTTTAAATGGCTGGTGGCAGTGGTTTAGATCAAACTACCATGATTTTTCCCGACTGCGAACAACGGTAGCTAAAAATCGGTTCAGCCATGTTTTCCAATATGGCGCCCCAGACCTATCTGTAAAAAACAGACTGGGGTCAACTTTTTTCGCCATTTCTTTTAGGAAAGCTCCTTCTTGTGTTTGTCTCTGCGTGCCAAACCAGGTTTGGTCCCTTTGTTTGTTGGCCTTTGGCGGGCTTCAGTGTTGAAGCCCTCCTCTGATGCCTGAGTGTCTGGGATGGACAGGATGTGAGGGAGGTGCCCGAAACTGCCTGTGCTTTAGGAGACCTGAATGCGTTCTGGCGTGATTGGCCGGCTGGCTGTCCGTCAAGGACAGCCACCCTGCTGTGTGAGTGACAGCAAGGCTGGAATGAATGGGGGAAAACTGTTTAAAAGCAGGTCTCTGGGACTTGGAAAGCAGAGTCGACCACTGGAACAAAAGAACGGAAGACGAGCTGAAGGAAGAGGACTGCTGCAACTCCTGGACAACCGGTGAAGCCCTGCTGCAGGTCCAAATTGCCTGAAACTCCATCGACAGAGAAGCCCTTCAAGGTTAACTTCTTCCCTTGAGTTTGGTGGGAACAACCAACTCGCAAACCACCTGGACAACGTCCCCATCCTGGTTGAATTTTCTTCAGAGTGCTGTTGAAAACCAGATAGCCGGGGGGAAGGAAACCAGCTTGTGGACTTTAAGGCACTCAGACCTTAAACTGACGTTTTGCTAAGCTTGTGGCCTCATGCCTGGGCAGTGGAGGAACCACCTGACGTCCTCCTTCTGTCCCCACGACTAAAGCTCAGGAACAGCAAGATCTGCTCGAACTGCCAGGAACAACTGCCTCAGCAACAGCTCTTCTTCACTTTAAAAGTACTGTGCAAACACGGTCCGGAAATCTTTTCGGCCACTGAGAAAGTTTGTGAAACTTTCCCAACCTTGAAGGCTTGTCCTTCCCTAAATATTCGTGTAACATTTCGCCTAGCCAAATTCTTCTAAACTCTGTAGCAAAGACTTAACCGTTTACTACCAGAACTGTGCTATTCTATACAAAGACTCTGAACCATTGACTTTGGCCCAGGCCTATGAACTGAATTGCTGGGTATAGTTCACTGAATCCCTTTGCCCTGCCTATGAAACTATGTGTGCTACTGATTCTTATAACCTTGTCTTTTTACCCCTTTTGAAAGTGTCTGCAGTGCCATTTTGCTCCCACTTCAGCGGAGCGGAACTTGTTCAGTAATTTATTGGTCGTGTATTTGTGGTGTATTAAGCATATACCTTCAACTCTCTCTTCCTAAATATCTTCCTTCACGAGCCCTTCGCTCATCCGTCTCCAACTCCCTCATGGTCAGCCGCTTCTCGAAGCAACGAGCTGGGGGTAGATCTCTCTCCGCAGCAGGGGCCTCCCTCTGGAACAGCCTTCCTGCCTCCCTGAAACTTGAGGAGAACCATCTCCGGTTCCGGAAGTACCTCAAAACCTTCCTCTTCGCTTCTGCCTTCTCTCTCCCTCTCCCCTGCTAAACCTGCTTACTCCCCACTGAGTTCTGCACTAAACCTGCATCTGGGCCACTCTCAGCGACCTCGGTCCAGGGCCCAGCCACTCTCCACTTGCACTGCCTCCCTGGCTCCCCCTGCACTGTGGGACTGTCACTGTATCCCTACAGCCCCCCTTCCCAGCACTTCTCAGCACTTGCTCTGCACTTACCTTGCACTTGCCACCAGCTGGCCCTTTTTATTTATTATTTTATTACGCTACTTACCTTGTACTGCACTTCCCCCCCACCTCCTCCCCCTGCACTTTCTCCTTTTCCCCTTACCTCTGCACTTGCGCGATCTGAATGACACCTGGCCTAGTAGGATCGTTTGTCTGTTCTTCCCCTTGTTTCCCTCCCTCCCTGCCTCGTCGCGCCTTGAAACACTTGTGTATAGGCGCGTTACAAATACCATATCATATCATATCATATCATATGATTTTGATCTGCTCTTGCTAGTGTAATGTTTTCAAACTGACTGTGTAAATAAATATATATTCTTTTACCAAGAAACCTTGAGTAAAGTGTTTGTTTGAATCACTGTATTTGTTGGCCCTATGTGTAACTTGTTCTACTGCTCACTCAACTCTTGAGATAAGTCTGGCTGCTCAGCCACTGCTACCACATAACTGTGTAGTACATGCTTGTACCAAAGGTCAAATTGTACTGACACTTGTAGTCCTAATTACATGTAGTGTTCCCAAAGGGTACTGCATGTGATTCCCCCTAACAATATGCAAAAAATAACATGTGGAATTTGTCATAGCTGAAAGTGTTTTATCTGATATGAGCCGTGGATGTACATAAGCAACAGACAGAGACCAGAGCCATCATTCAACAATGACGTGGTAACTGCAGCTATATTTAGAGCGCTGGTATGATATGATATGATATAGCATTTGTAACGCGCCTATACACAGGTGTTTCAAGGTGCAGCGAGTGATATGACTGGTCAGCATGCACAAGAGGGAATGATGTAAGCCTCTGCCTGAGAGGAAGGTACACCTATTGACACATACCAATTGCTTGTAATGGAAAGATATGTTATAGGTGTCAGTTTGCAACTCATGGGTAGACCGAATTGAAATGTACAGGTCTTGGATGGTGCTTTAAATCTAGGCCCCCCAAAGTTGCCGGATGCTCTTTTAGGAAGTTAATTGAAAATATAACCAACTAAATGTGCCATACTAACATATATTTCTTCATAATATTTTTGGACAGGAATACTATGCCAGTTTCCCAGTCAATTTCTGCACAGCTGTCTTGAAATAAATCCTGTCTCTCCTTTTGCTGCCTGGGTTGCTTACGGATTATACGGTGATGGACTTCAGCTTCATCAAATTCAAAAGCTTTATTTCTTAAAAAGACCCTAATGCCCG
Source organism: Ambystoma mexicanum (assembly GCF_040938575.1). Classification (NCBI taxonomy): domain Eukaryota; kingdom Metazoa; phylum Chordata; class Amphibia; order Caudata; family Ambystomatidae; genus Ambystoma; species Ambystoma mexicanum. The sequence continues at coordinate 857,228,961 of NC_090935.1, read as the reverse complement.
CATTCAACAGGTCTATAAAGTACAGATATTTTTTAACTAAATGTCAAAACAAAATGGAAGGTTCTAGTGTCACAAGAATTAGCTTAATTGTGTAAAAGATGTATTTTCTATCGCCTAAAAGGAACGGGGAATCAACAGACACCTGAAAACCCAACTTCTAAAGCAATTTAGCAAGATGGCGAACGTGCAGTCAGACCCTCAACCTCCTTGTTCACCAGGGTAATCAGTCCTTCCCTCTCTATCTTAGTTGAAGGCTGCTTCCCAAGCATGTCAAACAGTCACTCAGAGTGTCTGTGATTTCATAGTGTGCCAAACAGATCGTGATGGACTTTGTGTGGTTCACTTCAGAAAACGTGGTAACAACACGCAGGACCAAGAATGTAGGACTTGCATGTTATTGGTTCCCCTGCATGAAATATTTTACATTCACAAAATAGAGTGGAACACGAAAGAATAAAAACAGGAGCATACTCAATAAGCTCTGAATGACCATGCCCTCATCCAGGGTTTTGCAACCTGCAGCTCTGCAGATATTTTGGACTACAACTCCATGATCCTCACCATTGACTATGCTGGCTAAGGTTGATGGGAGTTGTAGTCGAAAACATCGTGCGAGCCAAAAGTTGCATACCCTACGCTAGACCATTCATTTCCATGGGCAAACAGGTCAACACTTAAAGACATATTAGAGCAGTGTGAGAACAACATTGAAAAGCATTTTGGGACAGCATGGCTACCGCACATTGAGCATCAAGCATGTGGCAAAGCAGTTACAGGTAAACCAATAATCTATAAAAAAAAATCTTTTGGACAAAGGTCTCAAGTGATCAAAGGCAAACTGTTCATCAAATCAAGAGACCAAACAACGATTTGTGCGCATCGTTGGTCCTCCGTTAACATCAGTCATGCTGATAATGGTTTGGACACACTAATTGACTGCAACATGATACAACATACTGATTTTGTTTATTCAGGCAAGAGGGAAGATTTACATGCTTTAAACCACAGATTTGCAAGGCGTGACATCCTTAAATTGAAAGGGCTAATTGGAGGAGAAGCATGCCAGAGCCTCCTAGTCGCCCATGCTGTGACAGAGTGTAACTCAACTAATGCCTTTTGTTACAAACTGGGTGCCTTTAATTTAAATAGCTGATGACTTTAAGCAACATAATTCTAAATTAATTGCGCTTTAAATGGTACTTGAACACAATTGCAAATGGCAAAAATGTATTTACCACTGCGTTTTTGCCTCTTGCAGAAAATTCAGCACGGAATCTACTCAGGAATGTCCCCGACACGAAGGTAAGGCTGGAGCCGGGCTGACTGAGACATGCAGCTGCCCACCATGGCCCTGGAACCGACTCCCATGAAATGACTTGGCATGATGAGCTGCATCTGCTCCGTTGGTCAGGCATGCCGTGGAACCTGCAGGCTCACATGATATGGCGTGCTCTGCTCAACACTGTGAAGAAACTGTGACAGCAACGAGGATTGCACAAGTGCAGGCACAGAAGTGGAAGAGGAGGAGAGGGTTTGTTAGGTGCCTGCTAATGTGCAGATTGTCTTCAGATCAGAAACAGCTCAACACATGTTCCTTATATCACAAGCAGCTTTTTTGTATCAGTATTTTTCAGTATGTACCATTGTTATTCCAAGGGTATAGTATTTCATAAGTTGCAATGTAGTTAGTGTATATTTAATGTTCTTACATCAAATGCTATCTCAATATTTGAGACTTCGTTGTCTTAACAATCGTTTCCCCGTATGTATTTTGTCATTTTTGGCTATATGGCACGACATTGGCAGCAGGGGAAGTTAGTCCATATTGGGCCAGGGGGCGTTGACCCACCAAAACCCTCGCCCATCATGGAGGAGCTGTGCCAGTCCAACTGCACCAGCTTGTTACAGCTGAGGGAGGGCTGGCCTGAACTGTCAAGGGGAAACGTGGGTTCGCTTTGACAGTTCATAAACCAGCCGCGCATGTCCAACGGGCATTGAAAGGCTGGGGAGTTTTCTTCCCCAGCCATGCATGTACCATTGGAGGTGCAGGTGGGGGTACTGCATCTTTGTATGTGCAAGAGGGCACTCCTGCACCTCCCCGCACATATAAACAGGGGGGAGAGCGGAGCACTGTGTCATCACAGCACCGTCTCCTGCCCGCGCATGACCAAGAGCCACAAATGTTTACTGGTTCTTATTCATGCTGTGCAGGAGCTGGAGAGGAGGCCACAATGGAGCTGGATCCGGAAAGGAGATGCATTCAGGTAAGATTGCAATTTTTTTATGTAAAATGTGTGTGTGGATGAGTGAATGAATTCTGTGTGCGTATGTGTTGTGTGAATGTGTGCGCCTGTTTGTGTTTGTGCTGGGGTCAGGGAGCAGCAACAACTCATTCTTTACTGGGGAATCTATCAGAGCATTCTGGCCCAGCCAGTCTAGTCATTTTTTTTATTGTAGAATTACTTTTTCTTTCCGGGCATATATGAAATCAAGCATGTTATGTGTTATTACTTTGCTAGAGTGGCATTTTAGGGGCAGCCAGTCTAGCTCTTTCTTACAGTTGCATGACGTTTTTTACTGGTCATCTATGATAAGCCAAGCATGATATGTGTTATCATTTGGCTAGACTTGCATTTTTAGGCAACCAGTCTAGACCTTTCTAACTGTGGCATGGCACTTTATTGTGGGCATCTATGCTAAATCAGATATTATGTGTGTTATTATGTGGCTAGACTGGACTACCTTCTGCTTCCTTATGTGGGTCTACAGCCATATATTGGCAGAGCCAGTGTGGGCATGTGTTCTTGAAGTATGATTACAGGCATTATGTAAGCAAGCATGAGTGTGTTCTTATAAAAGAATTCTGGCATGTATTGGTGCTGCCAGGATGGAAATGTATCGGCAAGCCAGTGTGACATTGTTTTTATACTGGCATATATTGTGGGCAAAGACATCATGAAAATGCATTGGGAAATGCACCTGTGCACTGTTGGTGACTTGCATCTATTGCATTTTTGGATTGGAGTTACCGTACAAAACCAATTGCACACTGACTGGCTTTTTAGCAAGTCTTTCACAGAAAACGGGAACAGAAATAATGTTTCTTTTTTTAGCATTTCATAGTGACACCCGCTTTAAGAGCGCCTTAAGGCACCTTGAAGGAATGTCACTGTGAAATGCGGTCCGGGATCCTATATTGGGTGGAATTTCCGTTTGGGTGTAATTCTCCACAGTTGTGAGTCCCCCAGAACCTTTCTGCTGGACTCAGGTTTTTTACCAGTCCTCCTGAGTGAGTGGGTACCTTTTACTACACCCACACAGTCTTTTAATCTACCTTTGGGAACCTTTTTCTACCCTTTTGGTTGTATCCTTTTGTAGTCATGCTTTCACCTAACTTTTAAGGCATCTGCAATTTATTACTGCAGCACACAGCACTTTATGTGCAGTGTTGCTGGGAGCTCCTGGAGCTGCCCTTTTTATTGTCCTTGTGATACCAAACATTAGCAAGGACAGGGGTATTCTTTTTTTCCTACCTGAATTTTACATTGTGAAATCAGCACACCCAACCTTATGTGTAGTGCTGACAGGTCACAATGGGCCTCATTATGACATCGGTGGTAGCGTGCCTGTAAAACAGGCACGGCTGCCACCAGTGTCATTTATTTTCCAGGGCCCGCAAATGGGCAATTACCGGGTCATTACAGCCCTGCTGGACCTGGTAATTACCCATTTGCGGGCACCGGACAAATAAATGCTCCCCATTCCCATTCACCCCCATAGGGCTGAATGGGGAGGTCAGATGCACCAGCGCTGTTTATAACGGTGCCAGTGCATCGGACAAGCTGTGTTTGTGGGTGCCTTTCTGCCTGCCAGGTCCAACCTGGTGGGCAGAAATGCACCCGCGAGGACAACTCGCAGTTTGCCGGTCCGGGAACTATGGTACTGGCATGCTTACCGGTGCTGTAGTTCCCGGACCGGCAAACTTATAATGAGGCCAAATGTATCCCTTTTTCCACTTCTCCTGTAACTTTCTAGTTACAGTGGCAAGTCTATCTAAGTGGCTGGTGGCAGTGGATATTGTCTACCGACGTCTGTGAATTTTACACGCAGGCTGCTATCGAAGCTGTGGTAAGAGACACATGTGTCACCATTAACTTAAACTTGTGCCTGACCTTTTTTTCGCAAACTCACAATAGCTTGCCCTTTCTTGAGCCTTCCTCTGCTAACCTGGGATGGGGAAGTCTTGCTCACTCCTTTGTCTTCGAAGGGCTCCCATTGAGAAGCCCACCCAAAGGCGCCAGTGTTTCTGGGAGGACAGGAAGCTGGGAGGATACCGAAACTCCAAAGGTCTTTGTTGTCCAGTATGTCTGCTTAGATCTAGTTTTGACTGGGTGCCTGGCTGCTCTCCAGGGACAGCCACCACCCAATGTTTGAATAGTGCATGCATGCTGATTTGCTAGATTCCTGAATAAAAGGTGAGGGTCTTAATGCTGAAGCCAGGATCGGCCACTGGATCTTCCATTACAAAGAAGAAGAAGAAAGAGGAGGAACTCTAAATCTACATCCAGCGACCTCCAAAGCTGACTAGGTGACTGCTGCTGCTTCAACTGCTACAACCCTCTCTTCTGTGCGACTGGGGAGATCCAGAATGGATGACTTCCTTCCTTGGACAAGTAGGCCTAAACATTCCTGAGACCAGCTACAGTTTGAGCCATCCCACTAAGTGCTGCGACTTTGCAGACCTGCAATACCCAAATACTCTGGGACCTCTGGCACTGCTGCAGTGCATTGTCTCGACAAGCCTGGTTCCAGCTGCAAACTCATGGGCATCTGTCTGGCCTACAGAGACTCCATCCTGCTCATAGAAGTCCTCTTGAAAGAGTTGAGGACCGAGAGAAGGAAGAGAAAGTCTGCTGGGCGACAAGCATCACTGCTAGAAAGCCTGTGTTGAGCCTCCACAATCAAGTGCTACAAAAATCTTCTGCTAGGCATCCCTGTGACCGCCAAAGGTCCCTCTTGAAACCACCACGGCCAGATTTCCAAACCAGAGCTGCTGTCTTCTTCCTGTGGTGAGTTGCCAGTGCATCATTGTTTTTCATTGTAGAAGGTACTGTCTGACTCTTGGGTACTTATCTGGGTAATTGCTGTGTTGCTGTTTGCTCCTCCTGAGCTTCCTGAGTCATGTTGGGGTGGACAACCCAACAATGTTCTCACGGGCCTACGGACATCCTTCCTGAAGGCTGAAATCCTTCAGGTGGCCTATTTAGCCCCCTGAACCATTTGAATCCAATTCCATTATTTACTTGTTATGAAAATGCCTCTTCTGATATTTGACAATGTTGACATTGTCAGCCTTCCTTTGTTCTGCTGCGCAAAGGTCACTGTTCCCCCAGTGTCTCCATCTGAATTTCGCAACACTCACGCTCCAGATAGGATTGGGCTCCTAAAGATAAGGTTTTTCCTAAGTTTCCTACCTACCAGTGCTACTAATTAAGTAAATGATTTGCTAACCTGAAACTACTTTGTACTTACATGTTTATCATCTAAAGGTCTACTATTGAATTCAGTATTGCAAGAGCAAATCTTTAATGTATGTCTATCTGTGTGAACTATTTTTACTTACCTAAACTGTAGTGAATTTAACATTGTCCTAGTATATATAATAAACTAGCAGGTGTACCTGTGCTTTACACAGTAATTCCTACTTCAGCCCTAGTTTGAAGTTTATTTAATGAAGTAAACCTATGCTTCTTTGCAGACAATATTACTAGTCTTTCCTGGTGTGAACACATTGACTTTGTTTCTAACTCTGGAGTAAGCCACATAAAGCTGACCATGAGAAAAGCATGAATCCTGTAAATCTGTTCCAGCTACAGTTGGAGTGCTGAGATTGTGCAGACACATTATTGGTGTGCTGATCTACAGCCGAGGCTGCAGCGACCTCAACATAAGTGCTATACATGTGGGGCTGAAGCATGTAAGCTTTAAGTGCCGTACCCGTACATGTATGGCTGAAGCATGTAAGCTTCGTACTGTTGAGATGGCATACATTCATCAACCTCCGTGGGAAATTAAATTTCTGTAATTAACATGAGAGATTTGCCACAATGTGAGGGACAACACCATTGTGGATACATTGAAGAGACATGCACCGTTTCCTGTCACCCGAATTACTACAAAAGCACCATATTGTGCACTTCAAAAGTGAGTCCTGCTAATGTCAGCTAGAATGCTGATAGTGTGGAACTTTAGGAACAATTAATGTAGAACTACTGCAGAACTACCGCACAAAGAGCCATATGGTAGGGGTAAGCATGGCAGACTGCTTAAAAAATAAATAAATACAAAAAAAGGTATATTTTATCCAGATTATGACGCAAATGTAATACTATGGACACGGTACATAGATGCTGTACTTATCATTTGGAAAGGGGAAGAGGGACCCCTGGAAGATTTTAGAAGCAGAGCGAATAAGAACACGATGGGGAAGGAATTCACAGGAACTGCCAGCCCTAATGAAATAAACTTCTTAGATCTGAACATTTATGTAGAAGACAACCATCTCAAAACTAAAACCTTCAGAAAAAGCACTGAGGCGAATTCCACCTTATTCTCCACAAGTTGCCATGTTAATTCCGTGATCAAGAACATGCCAAAGGGAGAATTCATCAGAGCTCGGAGGAACTGCTCTGAACAAAGAAGTTTTGAAGATGAATGCAAACTACTAACAAGCAGATTTATAACAAGAGGCTATGGAAACAAAACAATAGCACAAACTAGAGATAAGGCTTCCCAAGTTGACAGGGAGAACACCCTAAAGCCAACAAGATCCAAACAAGATGAAAGACAAGAAATCAGTTTAATTACCAGTTACTGTGCAGACAACAAAGTATTGAGAAAGATATTAAGGAAACATTGGCATTTGTTACCACTTGATCAAAATGTGAGAAAGTACATAGGAAACAACCCCACATTAACTTACAGACGAGCCAAAACTATCAAAAATATTTTGAGCCCTTCACTCCTTCCAGAAGAGAAAAAAGAAGTTCCATCTACATGGCTCCCGCCACCACCAATAGGGTTTCGTAAATGTGGAACATGCACAATGTGCAAACATGCCCTAAACAACATAGTGACCTTCAAAGACAAACATGACATATCCCACAAGATAGTGGATCAAATCAACTGTAGAAGCAAGTTTGTGGTTTATACAATCATCTGCCATTGTGAAGAAATCTACATAGGTAGTACCATTCGGGAACTCAGGACAAGAATAAGGGAACACATATCAAACATCGGAAGTCAAGATACCAACTTACCTCTAGCCCAACATTGGCAACGCAAACACCAATTAGTTGATAAAAAGCAATTGAAATTTATTGGACTTAAAAAAGTGACCCTGGGACCAAGAGGAGGAGACCTTGAAGCTAAACTGCGGCAAGAAGAAGTGAAATTCATTTGCAAATTCCGTGCAGTGGAAAGAGGCTTGAACTCAGATCATGAGATGGCCTCATTTTTTAAAAGATAAATGAAAGAACAATCTTCATATTCATATCAGCACTAAATGGTCAACAATTCTTGTATTCATCATTGCTATTTTCTAAAAATATTTTTCATAAAATGGGCTTAAATCGCATAAGTATGTTTCATGTACCAGGTCTTGAACTTTAACATGGACATCCATAAGTTATGTACACTTTACAACTTTGCAATATGCTTAATAACACACACTAGGTTAAAACCTTTAACATAAGGGTTTTGTGAATCAATTCAATATTAAACACCGGTCAATGCTGTAATTCGCTCAAAACCTTTTATAAATACATGTGAAACATGCAAAAAAGTTCTCATAACGAGTTTTTCAGACTTTATTTCAATTTACATAAAGGTCAGTAATGAAACCCGCCCTGCATCAAAACCGCTCACAAACGTATGCCCATTGCAACATTTTTCAAATCGGCACCATGCCCCTACACACTAAGAGAGCGTGATTCCGACACTAAATAACCATTGTTCTCCCAAAACATGGCTGCGATATCAGAAACTAACAAAGGACTACTAGAGATGCTGAGGCATCCGTTTTTAAATTTTGTATTTTCTCATACTCCTTATTAAATTTGTATTTACACACAACACAAATTATACACTTTCATTATGATAATGTAGCACATGGTAATGGTATTTACCTGTAATACACCAGCAAATTGAGACCCGTTTAAAAAAACACATTATATGTGGGAATTCAACATCTAAAATTCACCTAATACGCGAGCAAGTCTTTTATTACATTTGGAATGCCCTATTATTTGAAATCCGCTACAAATCGGAAAAAGGAATTGGACGAACCTGGTAAAAACAGAAGTAGGACTAAGCCGTCTAGTTACTATGGTCACAATATCAATAGTAAACCGGCTTTAGAACGAACGGGGACTCTTTGAAACGGCACACGCTGACAAACCAGTAAGTGTGCTGAAGGGGCTTTCGCAGGGGGGCTCACTCATACAATGGAATGACACATGGAATACACGTGGTGACACGATCGCTATTGTTCAATACTTTCGACCGCGAAGCACGATTGTTAGCATTAGGAAAATCAATACACCCGCTCACTTGGAGTGTAAATACAGTTTGGAAGACCATGGTGATTAAATGGAAACCTGGTCCCTTGCTTTTTTATTCAGCATTGACCATTAATGGATTAGCCATTTGTGAAAATTCACAACGGCAATCTTAAAATCGCCCACAAATTTATGTGCTCTTTAAACAATGTATAGCTCCATTGACTAAAGGGACTTTATTAACCGTAAGCGTGAAAGCTTACTAATGGGACACATGTTGTTTTTGTTTTAGGGATTTAACCCATGACTATCCAATCTAAGTATTCAACTTATGAATTGTAAACCGAACTGACTAGGTAAGAAATCTAAACCCCCATTTTTTTGTTTTTTAAATTATAAAAATTATATCATATATGTCTTGCAAAGTGGAATAGGATATCGTCAACTAACCAATTTCTCATGTATGTTTTTCTCTTTTTTCCTTTTCGTTCTTATTACCCACTGCATTCTTTCTTTTGTCAACCATCCTTAACAATCCCACCCTAACGCCTCCCTCAATGGCCATCCTTTAACATATGTGCATAAAACTGTGTTTGATATATAACATGCATACAATGATTATTCCTTTTTTCTTTTTACGTCTGTAATGAATATGACATTTCTGTTAATGGAATTTGATCAGCCCTGATTTGAAAAAGACGCAGACGTCGAAACACGTGTAATCTTAAAGGGCAATTTTTCGAATCAATGCACAATTAAAAGCTCAAAGCCTACAACTTGGAGAATAAGAGGCAGTGTTTGTCTTTCTTTTTCTCCTCCATGACAAGGGCGCATGATACTAGGTAAAGTAACACAGTTTTTTGCATTTTTATATTTTATCCTTGTTACATTGTCTTCACCATGGAACCTACCCACATGCAAAATTCCAAGTTTGTAGCATGTTGGGAAGTATGCTGAACATTTCTAACAGACACACACACATATCCAAGCATTGCAGGGTGCTTAAAAAAAAGAAAATAAGAAAAATGCATATTATATACTTTTTACAATGTTTACACCATGGAACCTACCCACATACCAAATGTAAGGTTTGTAGCTTCTTGGGAAGTATGCTGAACTTTTCGAACAGACACACAAACATATCCAAGCATTGCAGACTGCTTAAAAACTTAAAAATTCATTAGAAACATTTATATTTTATACTTTTTACATTGTCTACACCATGGAACCTACCCACATGCCAAATTTCATGTTTGTAGAATGTGGAAGTATGCTGAACATTTTCAAACAGACTCACACACATTTCCTTTTTATATATATATAGAGAGATATAATCATATTTTTCTATTACTACAGTGTGTAAGTGCTTCCTTGACTATAAGTGTGCTCAAAGGTCTTTGTACTCAACTACAGCCCCTCTTCCTCCAAGACTGGGGCTGGCTGCTCGACCACAGCTACCAAACCTTGGGTAGTTCAGGCCAAACCAGTTGGAGCCCTGTACTCCTATGAGTGAGTCTACTAAAGTCCTACCACGGGTGGACATTAGTAAAACTCCCTAACAGCCTGTATTACATTAGTGTCAGGAGCATGCTTTCCAAAACTAATGTGTGCCACAGGGCTGGACAGCACATCTTTTGCAATGCTGTTCAGTCCGACTGAAATGCACAGGTCACCTTTGAGATTTAAGTGACCTGCACATTTTGTATCCTCTGTGCTTTTTTCATTTGTGGTAGTTTCTAGAAATCTGCCCCATAGTGTGCCTATTTTGTGCCTGGCTTCTACCATTTTTCAGCAGTATGATGAAAGATATCCATATAGCGGCACAAAAACATTGAATCTCTACTTATTTATTCAATGTAAGCCCTTTTGGAAGAGAAACCCTGTCAGTTACCCTTGATAGCCCTTAAAGCACAGAAAGAGCTTTTAGCACATCCCCTCATTAGCCCAAGTGACTGGAGGTCAGATACACAGAATGCTGGGTAGGTAGGAGGAATCAGGGATCAAAGGAGCCCAATAGACCAGTAAGATGAGGTCATGGGACTACCCAACAAGGGGGTGAACACATTAGAAGGTATGAGAACATGAAAAGCCACAGGTCAGAAGCTGTGGATACCATGAAGAGACTGCAGCTGCTGAAGCCTAGAGGAGAGAGTGATATGAGCAGGAGGTTCTCTGACTGGGGTTGGGCTGGACCTAGGAGGGGAACTGCAAAGAGACTTGAAATGTGGTGGGGCTGGTGGGTTCGGAAACCGGGAGGTCACAGTGGGAAGATGGCAGTAAATCCTGGAGAGAGCATTGAACATAGTTTCAGAGATTGTAGATATACCTCCAATAGAGCTGCAACGAGACCTGCAAAGATGTGACTAATATGTTTTTCATGTGAAAGCTCTCCCTTTTGTAGCTGCTCTGAACAAAGGCTACTTTGTTTTGGCAGCACTAGAGTGGCCAAAAACTGGTTTTAAATGAAAACAATGTTTCCATCAGGGTTTTCCCCCCCAAACCTTAAACTCTTACCCCACCCCACAAAGCATCTCTGTCACCTTCTCCCCAGTCATGTCCCCTTTGGCACTCCATCTCTCCAGCCCTGCACATTCAACTATAAACCACCATGTTCATCTTAATGGCTTCCTAGCACCCTTTCCATCCCTCTCCAAGCTCCCCACTTTGTTCACACCAAGCCCTCACCAACCACTTACCTGATTATACATCTACCACAGCCACCCTGCTTCTTCTGTGCCTGCATGCCATAAAGTAGCCTCTTCATGGTTCATTGGGTTCTCTGGTTGGCATTTCCGAGGTGTCAACTTTTGTGGACAGTCCAGGAAATTAGGTCCACAGAACCACAATAGACTAATACAGTACTTGTCATAGTCATTTATAATATTGTTTAAGACACAATGTACCCTTTGCTATAATACAATACCCTGCGTAGTTGAGTGCCACCACCCACACATGTACTTATTTTTCCCAATCTCTGGCACACTAAAAAACAAACTGACTGCACTTCCCCACTCTCTCCATGGTATGGCACTAGGCAGAAAGAACACTCTCGCGTGCAATGTTTAAGCCACAGTCAATGTGTCACATTATCTACTGTCCTGCAGTTTAGGCATTGAATGCCATTCCAAAGTGACACACCGTGCTGTGATTGAGGATAGATACGCGTGCACATATTTCATATCCACAGCATTGTTAGTGTAGCAAATTGTTCACTCGACTTTGAAAACAGTGAGATATCTTGTGGACAGGGTTCAAACCTCCCCACAAGTGCTTTTATTTTTAAATTTGAACGACCATGATCTAAATAATGTGAACATTTGTACAACATATCATTTTACATCTTAACCAAGGAGAGAAGACAAAAGGGAGCGCTCATGGTTTCTGGGAACCTCTTTATTATTGCTCTACATTTCTCTTTGTTTCATAAATGCAATGTTTCCACCTGTCAGTGGTGTCAAATTGCTCTGAATATAGAAGATCATAGCTGACCACCCCAGGAACCAATTCTTTGACATGGCAAAGGCCCTCTACCTTCATGATTTGGTAGATTCACACATTCCCGCTCCACAAAAGCTCACAGTGATCGATTTAAGGACTAACTGTTGGTGGCAGGCCCATTGGCTACCAAAGCTATGCTGTGGGTTATATTAAGCACTTTTCTATTTATAATGATAGTAATAATACAGAATAGTAGGTGCTCGTTTGCAGAGTGGTGCAAATGTTTCTGTCTTAACCTGACCAAATACAGTCACCCATGCAAGAAGTCTGCTGGTTTTAGGAATTATGATTGTGACAGAACCCACTGTGTGTTTACTTCTAGCCTCTCATTTGTAGCTACCCTCACCTGCCTGACCAGCAGAGAGACCATCTTAGTTGGGGAGCAATGAATTTAATGGAGGCTAATGAGGATGCTGTTCAGCACTCGTACCCACTTGAAATGTAAATACAGACAACATTGTGTGGGCTAGGGGGACAAATGAGAAGCAGCTAGCCAAAACATTTAGGCACCGTGTTTATACTCAAGTAGTAATTGAGTTAACCATAAAATAAAGTAAGTCACAGATGGCTCAAAGAACAATCCAGCTCCCAGAGACAGTACAAGGGTTTTTATTGATCTTTTAGTCAGGTCTCTAGGGCCCTCCCTCTCTCTTGCATCTAAAGGCACCAATCCCTCTCTAACCCAAGCATCCTTCCTCTCCAGGTTACTGTATATACTGAATGCTTTTCCCTACTGCCAATGCCTCATCTGTATGAACAACCTCAAAGATGTTCTAAACTGACCCTAGACTATCAATGATGTAAGTGGACTAAAATGGATTAAGTGGAATTCATGAACTAGCATGAGTTGTATGTAGCATTGAATGTCCCGTTTCATTAAAAAATGGAACACGTAAAATATGGATTAAAAGATGGGCCTTTCAGACACACTGCCCAACTCAGTATTCTTGCTATTACACCCACATACTATTTTCCCCGCCCTCTTCAGATGTTCTCTCCCTATTCTTCTGCTCTCAACTCAACCTACCTTCACTTCCTCCACTCATAGGGTCTTCCTGCTCTCTCCCTCTGTTTTTGCATACTCCTTCTATATTTGCTGCCACTTTTTGATGTTCCTCCTTCTTCCTCCACACTACTACTCCCTCGTCCACACTACTACCCCCACCTTCACACCACTCCTCCTCCCTCCACACTACTGTGCCCTTATACACACTGCTCCTACATCTCCACCCCACCTTCTTCTCAGTCACCCTCCTTTCGCACACACTATCACTTACCACTCACTCCCTACACTTCCTCTAACAATTTCAATCACTATTCATGCACACCCATTCACCAAACACCAATTGCTCTCCCCATCCAATAGCTCACCTTTTTGAAAAAATTGCTTTTGCGCTTCAATACACCATTCTTCCTCCAGCTGTTCCCTTTGTCTGCCACCTCCTCCCCAAACAACCCACACCTTCCTGTTTCCTGAAGGCAGTCTTATCCCCCTTCCTTTTTGCCGATTGGTTGTTTGCCCCATGCCGATCTGGCTCTGTCATCTCCATCCGGAAGGTGTTTCATAGAGCAAAGCTTTAAAATAGCCAGCTAAACCCTGTCCTTTTCTCTGCATGGGTTTGCTGTAAGGACATGGAGACCTGTGTGGTTCAAGTCTGAGTTCATGTTAGGGATCCTTAATGTGGTGTCCAACAAGGTAGGTGTAGTCTTTAATGATGGTGGTTTCCCAAGTCCCAGGTGGTATATGGGATGGCCTGCGGCCTCATTGTAGCCAGCACCAATGCCGGGGAGCATTGGATGGCATATCCCAAAGTCACATATGCTCAGTGGTCTTCTCTCTGCTGCCTGTCTCTCACTTTGCCGGTTCAAGTATTCTGTTGTTGGGACGGGGGCTGTGTAGGGCACTGGTGGGCTGCTAGCTCTATGCTGGCCTCTCTAGTTTGTTGTGTTCTGGAGGCTGGGTCTAGAGAAAAAAAGACAAAGGGCTTGATCACGAGTAGCAGGGTAACGGTTATTGGCCATTGCCTATTGGGTTCATTGGACCCACTGGGCCTCGGAGCGCTATGAGCACTGGCGCAAATTGCACTGGCACTAATAGCGCTGAAAATGCCCATGCCACTGGTACATTTACCTCTAGCTCTAAGCTGTAGGGGAATGTGACCTTACTCGGTATTGGGCGGACCCTTAAATGCAGCACTAATAGCGTTAGTGCCGCATTTAAGGGCTACCGCCAATGCGTGATCAGGCCCAAAATCCTGGTGAGAATTTGGTTTAAGACGCATTGGTTGATGCAAGCGGTTGTTGCTCAAATATATACAGGGCCTTGAGAAAGGGAACAGGAGTTGGGCCCTTTTAACTGCCACTGCTCCCCCCCGGGGTTGGAATGGCTCTGGATTATCCCCATCTAGGCCTCCTACACCAGGCTGAAAAGGTTTCCCATCCCCTCTTGACAAGGTCAGACTACTGACCTTGTCACATCACCCTCTGCTGAGGAATTCTGTGAGCAAGAAAATGTGTTTTGTGCATACATACATGACTGAGCACTGTGAAATACTAATTTCAGCGGATCTCTACCTTAGAGTAAGCAGCAGTTAAAGAGCAGTGGCTTACTAGAGGGGAATGAAATGAGAATATATATATTCAGTGAAAAAACTTTAGTTGCAGGGACGTTAAGGTAAAACTTGAATGCAACAAACCCCTGAAATTTGTCAGACAATTCAGGCAAAGGCACCTTAATTTAGCGCCCCCTGTTGCACAACGTATGACCACACTGATGAAATCAGAAATTACATCACTGATGATATCACTTTTGACATTACTAATTACATCATATATGGCATCACTGATGATTACATCACTAATGGAAAGTTCAAAGGTTTTGTTACAAAGTATTGCTCACCTTAATGTCCTGGTAACTAAAGTTTTTCAAGTGAATTTCAAGGGTTTTCTATACAAATACTTTTTTTATGTGCAACTAGCCATGGCCTCGCACAGCCATCGGCTGTGTGAACTGTACATGTTCCCCTAATATGTTTCTTTTCAACCCACTAGGTGGACACAGCCTTTGGCCGTGACCACTATACATATCTTTTGGGCTGACTAGCCAGGGCTTTCAGTCCTGGCCAGTGAGCACAGCCTTTGGCCATGGCCACTATGTATTTTAAAATATTACCAAACCACTAGCCATGACCTTAGGCTGTGTCCACTGTACATGTTTCCCCAATATATTTATTTCCGACCAACTAAGTGGCCATGACCTTTGACTGTGACCACTATACATGTTTTCCGCGCCCACTAGTCAAGGCCTTTGGCCCTGACTAGAGAGCACAGCCTTCATCCGTGCCCACTGTATATTTTAAAACACTACCAGGCCACTAGCAATCACCGTGGGCCATGGGCAGTGGCCACGGCCTTTGCCGGTGTCCACTGAGCATGTTCCCTCAATATGTTTCTTTTGGACCCAATACTGCTAGCTAAGGCCTTCGGCCATGGATTTGATAGCGCAGTACCCTAAAAAAATACACATGTCCACGGACTGTCTGCACACTTCTAAAAAATGCACAGGGCCCTCCAGTATTTCATTGGCACTTCTATTTTAAACTGTGAAAGGTGGCTCTGAAAAGAGCCTTTTTTTTGTTTTTTTGTTGTTTTGTATTTTTTTGTTTTTTTTAAACAAGACGCGAAGGGAGGGTAAGGAAGGGCACCAACCACAGCGATAAGAAAGGGCAGGTGGAAAGAGGAAGATGTTGGGTGGGCCTTAATCAGGTAGGTGGCAGACTTTCTCATGCTCCTAGACCGCCCTGCAGAGTACCGCATCGCAGTACATACACAATATTGTGACCATCAAAAGGTAAGGGTCTACAGCATAACGTATGGCCTGCAAGGCTAGTTCAGGGATGCGCTGCCCCACGGGAGTGTTTCTTGTGGTGACAGGAGCAGAAACTGAGCTTGCTGTAGAGGAACTCAACCTACTACTTTTATCCAGGGGACGACCTTGCGAATTACCCTCGTGTCGAATGATCTTAGGTGTCGCCGCATGGAGGTAACCCCGTAACTGTACAAACCTGGTTTGCCACGACTGAGTACCACTCAGTGCAGTGCACCTTGTGTACACAAGCTTTGGGTACCTCTCCAACGGTGCTAAACAGCCTCCACACCCAAGATCCATGGCAGCTGCTAGTAGTAGGGACTTCCACTACCTCAATCTCGTCATCCTCTACATCACTCTCTGCATCTTCACACCTGTTCCCCTCTCCAGGCCCTTGGGGAGGTGGTGGTGGTGGTGGTGGTGCTGAGGCAGAAGTAGCAACAGCAGCAGGAGCAGCCATGGATGCCATCTCCAAAGGTGTTAGGTTCCACCAGGATGTTAGCAAAATGCAGACAGGAAAGAGCAATCCAGCAACGTGGAGTAGTGTCTGTCCTGGAAGTCCAAAAACAGAATGAAGACCAGTTCTGGGGAGGGGCCTTTTGTAGGGGTGCTGGTGCACGTTTGCGGACAGCCGTGCTGTCCGCGAACACTTTGAACACCAAAAAGGGCTCAAAAAGTTCCAAATAATATCCAGATCGCTAGGGACATGGTCTGGGACATGTGCAAGAGTGAAGTTTCACAGTAAAATAACTTGGATTGCTCAGAAAAGCACTTTTTTGGCATCTGGGGGCCAGGGCTGGGTTCGCGGACAAGGACCCGCGCTTAGCGTGGGTCTGGTCACATGATGACGTCACGGACACGTTCGCGAATGGGACGGCTGTCCGTAGGACACCGAATAGGCGGGGTCAGTTGTGCACATGCGCACGAGTTTTCTACGGACAGTGTTTGGGTCCCCAACTAATTAAAAGTGCAGCACACGTGCAGTGGACAGTTATGGACAGGCGCAATGTTCGTAGGACCCGAGGGTGGGATGCTTATGCGCACAAGTGTCCACCGGACAGGGTTTGGGTCCCCAAACTAATTAAAGGTACATCACAACTTTGCAGACATGCAGACGGCTTATGTGTTCTACGGACACTTCCACTTTGATTGCGGACAATACGAACAGGGGGGGGGTGTTCTTAGGACACCTCATTTTCTTTAATTACGGACAGGCGGACAGATTATGGGCCTCATTACGAGTTTGGAGGTAAGTAATGGCCCTTACCGGCATGGAGCAAATACTGTGTCCGTGTTGCTCCAAGGCCACTATTAAAGGGCGATTACGAGTATGCGGGCCCAAGCTTTGCGCCATGCCGGTAATGACCTTACCGCCCTGCCATTAAAGGGCAAAAAATCGCCCTTACCGGCATTGCGCGAAGCGCAGATAGCTCCACCACCATCCATGCCACCGGCATTAGCAGCGACCACTATTAGCGTTTACCGCTAATAGCGGTCACCGCTAATAAGCGGAACCGGAAGTAGCGTCATCGCACAGGAACGGGAAAGAGCACGGCAGCCATCTTCAAAAACACAATCCATTGCCATCCTCTGTAACCAGGACCCATATCACCACCACACCTGTACCTATCGAGAACTGCAGCATATCACAATGCCCAAGGCACTACAAAAAAGTGCTGAGCATTTGCGAGCGCTTCTCACAAGAGGAGCTCAACATGCTGGCAGAGACGCTGGCAGAAAATGCGGATGTTGTCTTCTCCAATAACATGCAACAACCTGCAGTGCAGCGCAAAACAGAGATATGGGCGGAGGTGGTGCAGAAATGAGTGCCGTTGGCACCACCCCATGCACAGCGAAAGATGTCCGGAAGCGCTGGGACGACCTGCGCTTATGCGTCCGCAACATCATCTCTGCGAACTGTAACCTGGGGATGGCAACAGGTGGTGGTGCGGCCTCCCCCATAAAGATGCAACCCTGGGAGGAGATCTGTGCGAGCACCATCGGGATGGAGGCAATAGATGGAGTGGGGGATATGGAGCGTGGAGCCTCGTCATCGGCTGATGCAGGTAGGTGTCCCAAATTAAACACTGTAAAGAACAACACAATGATGTCCCCCTGAACTACAGTGCAATGATGGAAAGCAGGGCCCACCAGACACATTTTTGCAAGACTGCCTACAGGCAGTGCACAGCGCCATCTTGTCCACATGCATGATGCACCCCGTAGATGTTTCATCACAGACGCATCCCTGCATAAACCACCCAAAAGGCAAGTAACCCGTATGTCACTACCCCAATGCCAATCACCTGCCATTCCATAGAAATGCAGCTACCCCAATGCATACCTGATGCCTGTAGACCCATCACTAATGGACTCCCTCTCTTGGTCCCCCACAGGCACACATTCTGAGAGTGAAGATGAGGACCTCAGGGAGGATGCAGCGACACCAGCCAAGAGGTCCAGGGGCACGGCACCAGCAAACCGTCCCTCAACATTCAGGGGAAGAGGGCAACCTGGACTACTGCGCAAGCCCAACACAATGCAGGATCCGACAGCACAAATTTGCATCACTGACACTACCACAGTACCCTCACCAGCTACATCCACACAGGAGCCATTGCCTGAAGGCATGGTATCCACTGCAAGCAGTACCGTTGGGGAGACAGCTGTCACAGCAGCTGTGTCCGATGACGAACAATACACTCCAACACCCGGAACACCTACTGCTGCAGGCCCCCAGCAGTCACCCCAACACTCCCCACCCAGCAATCATTATGCCAGCAGCCGTGAGCTGTCCGCGGTGGAGTCCTGGCCAGGGAGCTTCAGCCCCATGGGAAGCATGCATGAGGCCCCAACCATTCCGCATGCACCAACAACATCCGCCAGTGTCCGGGACAGGTAGGAGGGCATCAGGGCAATACAACAGCGCCAGGAGGAGCTGACGAGGCTGCTGACCCAGCACATCACCGAATGTGGCCATGCAAGGGAGGAAATCAGGGAATGCACAGCATCCCTCAAATCTGCCATTGAGTCCACTGGCAAAGACATATGTAGTGAAATGGCATCTTTGAGGCAGGCCCTCACACAAATAGTGTCAGCATTGGAGGCCTCCTCAAATGGCAGCTCCAGACAGACCGCACCCTGCGTAGGTCTGGGCAGAATGTGCGCAAGTCAGACAGGGGTCCACCCGATGCTGCCAGTGGAAAAGGGGTGTAGGTGCAGCCTGGCAATCCAAACTCCTGAAAACTAATGGTGCATGCAAGTGCACACCATGTGTGGGGAAGTAGAGGGGGGAGGGCTAGGGGGGAGAGGGTGTGTGGGGATGTTGAGGGGGAGGGGGAGGAGTGAGAGGGTGTGTGGGGAAGTTGAGGGGGAGGCGGAGGGGGAGAGAGTGTATGAGGTGGAGGGCTTGTGCACTTAATATGTTACATTTATTCAATATATCTGTTGTGAAATCAGAATTCACATGAGCAGACATTGTTTATAGTGTACGCGTGCTTTATTGGTGAACAGGCTACAGTTTCCATGTCCCTGACACACCCAGTGCCCTGAGTCCCACCTCCATGTCACACTCCCCATCCATGTGTGCTAGAAACATTGGTTTATCAAAGTCTGACGCATGGCATGTCCCACCTGTGCATCGCTGCCTCCCTGAAGTGCAGCCCCATCTCCACCCTCCTCATCCTCATCGTCTGGTGTTTGCAGTTCAGCGTCAGGGGGCAGAGGCACATTCCGTCTGATGCACATATTGTGTAGCACGACACATGCCATGACGATCTTGCCCACCTTCTCATGCCCGTACAGGAGTGCCCCACCAGACCTGCTGAGACAGCAAAAACGTGCCTTCAAAAGGCCAAATGTCTGCTTAATCACCACACGGGTACGTGTATACGCACGATTGTAGTCCTCTTCGTGCCTATTCTGCGGGTTCTGGACTAGGGTAAGGAGCCACCTCTTCAAGGGATAGCCTGCATCACCTGCATGTGTGCAACAATGGTTATGTGTAAGTGATCACATCTTATGGGACCTGTATCAATGACACCATAGCATGCATTTATTTCCAGTTTGCACCCACATATCCATGCATGAATAGAGCGTCATGATGTAACTGCAATGTGTGTATTCATCTGATCGACAGGTGTGCGTGGTATCGTCTAGTGGGCGCACAGGTGTCCTATTCCTTGTGAGTTCCCATGCACTGTGGTAGTCCATGCCGGTTGTTCCCATGATCTGGGTGCTGTGTAGTCAAATGTATGCTTTTATCATGTCACCGTTGATGGAAGACTCATGATGATCTCACTCTGCACAACAGATGTTGACATGCTGTTTTGGTGGACCTCTGTGTTGGTGGAGGGGTGTGTTCATGTATTTTGCCCTCATGTGACTCCTTTGTACGCAGTAATGGAGAACTTTCCTTTTTGATGATGGTATTTGGTGCTGTGCATTGACCATACGAATTGCTTGTCGCTGCATTGTGTTGCGGGGGCTACGGTCTGATTATGTGCAGTGTACATGTTGATGGCTATGGAATGGTTGTAGCACTGCATCATTTTCATGGTAGGGAAGCTTACGTCTTGCATTTTGGGGTCATGTGTCGGGTCAAGTCTGGCCTGCTTTGGGGTATGAGCATGGTCCATCCTCTCAGGTACTCTCAGCCAGGTGAAGTATGCATCTCTCCCCCCATCTCAGCCAGTTGAAGTATGCATCTCTCCCCCCCATCTCAGCCAGGTGAAGTATGCATCTCTTCCCCCCCATCTCAGCCAGGTGAAGTATGCATCTCTCCCCCCCATCTCAGCCAGGTGAAGTATGCATCCCCCCATCTCAGCCAGGTGAAGTATGCATCTCACCCCCCAATCGCCTACCCACATCGCGTTGCCATGAGCCTAACATGCAACTCACTGAGTAGCCAGGATCTGTGCCCTGCGTGTCACTCCATGTAGCGTGGTATCGTGGAGTTCCGCATGACCATTGAATCATGGGTTGATCCCGGAAATCGGGCACAACAATGTGTGATGATCTTCTTTGAGTCACATACCATTTGCACGTTGATGGAGTGGTATAACTTACGGTTGCGGTACACTGCCTCCATGGCATGTGGGACCACCAATTCAACATGGGTGCAGTCGTTGGTGCCAATGCAACCAGGGATGCCGGCCAGTGAATGGAAACCAACTTTGGTGTTGGAGATCTCCTGGGCTGTCTGTGGTAGGATAATGTGTTCGCCTGTGTGCTTCAGGAGGGCATCAAGCACTTGGTTCAGTGTATGTGAGAATAATGGTTGTGATATGCCATGCATGTGCCCCACTGTGTGCTGGTAGGTGCCTGTGGCTGGGAAGTGGAGCACAGACACTACCTTCAGTAGAGGTGGGATGGCGGTGCGTATTTCAATCAGGCTGACAATGTTGTCATGTCAAATGTCCACAATGGTGGTCATGGTGTCCCGGTCCAGACTGTACAGGGTGTGTATCTGCTCAGGGGTTAGGTTGAATGGTCTGACTCTGATGCGAGGGATTGGGGGCTGCCTGCGTGGTACCAGTGGATGCACTGGTGGGGCATGCTGGACCTGCCTCACCTTCCTTCTCCTCCTGAGTCTCCCCTGTGCTGCCTGTTGTTGTTGTTGTTGCTGGAGTTCCACTGCAATCATGTCCTCCAGCCCCAGCATTGCTAGTAGTATTGGAATCATTTTGTTGTGTGACTGGGTGTGGAAAGGGGTGGGGTGTGCTCCTTTTGTGCTGGCCCAGTCTATATTGCCTCCACCTGTGCTGATTGTGTGCACCTGTGGCAGTTGGGAACATTGCACATGGCCGTTTATGGGTGGTCCGTGATGCCGGTATTTACTCCATGCCGGTAAGGTACTTTTCGGGCTTCAGTAGGCCCTTATTTGCATGTCCGCCTGACTTGTGCTGTCCTCCTGTTTACGCCATGCCGGTATTGCCGGCATGAAGGGTTGCATGCCCGCGCCCATGCCGCTATTAGAGGCACCGTTAATAGCAGGTTGGTGGGTCATAATAGCCCAGAGGGTTAAGCGATGCCGGTAATCCCTTACCGGCATCGTTTTTCCCTTGCCTCCAACCTCGTAGTGACCCCTTATGTATCCTACAGACACCTCCATTTTGATTGCAGATAGTACGAACAGGTATAGTGTCCATAGGACACCCCCACTTTGGTTAATTGCGGACATCCCGGACAGTCGCGCCGTCCGCGGACACCCAAATGGCCTTTTTATTTTTAAAAACACAGAGTAATATAGTAACAGTATACATAATATTTTATTAATGTACAAAAATATAGACATTATGAAAGAGAGGGGGAAGCAGAAACTGAGACAAATGCAGGGGAATTAGGATTTTCTACATGTTGGATGGGAGGGGGAGGAAGGGATTGAAGTCTCATCATAACGTTTTTGGTGATGGGGATTTTTTGGGGATGGTTGACTGGGACATGGAGAAGGGGTACAGGTGCATGTGGGACAGTGATATTTAATTTTTTGCATGATGTAGTTATTTACAAAGTTCTTCAAAATAATGAAATTGGTCATTAATTGATAAATTCTTTGTTCTTAACGCTGTAGATGATTTTCCACAGTATCTGTTTCAGTATTATTCTTATTTTCTGTATGTTCTGTTAAAAAAGAAAATGTGTTAGGTACATATAAAATAATGTGTATTAATTGGCTTACTTTGAAAAATGCAGTTTCTACCATTAGTATCACTGTTTTCACTCGTTTCATCCTGGGGAAAATTTTCTTCAAGCCACTCGAGAGAGCGAGTCATTTCTGTGTAAAAAAAAAAATACATACTTTTTTAGTGTATCCTCCTATAGAAAGTTTATAACTAGAGGAATTAATCTAGTGTACTTACCAGTTTGTTTTTCAGTTTTCCTGTTAGTGCTTTGTAGGTGTGCTGTTGATATTTGTTGTACAGTTTCTGAATAAAGTATCAGTGAGGTAATTCTGATGGAGGCACATGTTATTTTTTTTTGGTATGTTCCATTATTTTGTACTTCTTATTTATTTTTAAGGTTATGTATTTATATGCTGCTCTTCGAACATGTTCAGTGTGTTTGTTGTATGATACAACAATGTAAGATACCTCCTGAGCTTTTGGACAGTGTTGATGTTGACCGAGCCTGTCCGCGGACATTCACCTGGTCCGTGGACATTTCAGCCACTAGCATGGGACTGGGGGTTCAGTATGGTGTATGGTATATTTATATAAACTAAGGGTATTCTAGTAAAAACCTATGGAATTCATGATATCTATATATATATTCAATGAAAAAG
Organism: Ambystoma mexicanum; assembly: GCF_040938575.1. NCBI lineage: Eukaryota > Metazoa > Chordata > Amphibia > Caudata > Ambystomatidae > Ambystoma > Ambystoma mexicanum. The sequence continues at coordinate 857,205,755 of NC_090935.1, read as the reverse complement.
AATTGTTTAAGGGATGTTACGGTTAAGTTGCGCTACTAAAATCCTATGAAATTCAGTGAAAAAACTTTGTTGAAGGGACATTACGGTCAAGTTGCGCTACTAAAAACTTATGAAATTCAGAAAAAAAACATTGTTAAAGGGACTTTATAGTTAAGTTGTGCTACTAAAAACCTATGAAATTCAGTGAAAAAACTTTGTTAAAGGGACATTATGGTTAAAAGTAAAACTGAAAAACTCCTGAAATTCGCCAGTTATGGTAAGCTAAGCAACCATAACTCACACCACCACCGTGAACTGCTAAGAATAACACCCATAACATCAAAGATGACATCACAAATATCAAAGTGTTTTCAGTGAATATATATATATATAATTAGTTAGCCAACATATTTTCCGAAAAACCTTTAGTTGCATAAGTGAATTAGGAGCCCCACCATATATACCTTAAAAGTAAGAAAAAAGCAATTGCAAAACATTTCTACAATACTGGTAAGTAGAACCTGATGAGAGCCGGTGTACTATATTGGTAGTACATGAAATCTGATAGCAGTGCTTATAAAATAGTGTAGCTTTATATAGAGAGAAACATACATTTTAGAGATAGCTATTTATGAGAATTAGAAACTCACTAGAACACTGACAATATGTTAATTCCCCAAACCTTCTTTTTTAAATGTTCACATTTTTTATAAAAAAAAGTACCTGTGTAGAAAAAGGGAAATGGTTGAATATGAATGCTGTTCTTTTACAAATATTTTGTGCAGAATTTTAGTGGAAGTTAAAAAACAATGCATAGGTGAATTTGGAGCCCCACCATCTGTACCTTAGTGACAAGTAAGGAAAAAGCTATTGCAAAACATTTCTACAATACTGGTACGTGGACCTTGGTAACCGCAAGTATACTATGTTGGCACAACATGTATTCTGATAGCAGTGCTTATAAAATAGTGTAGCTTTATAAATAAAGAAATATGCTACATTTTAGGGAAAGCTATTTCATAAGAGCATCAGACTATAACAATGCTAATGCATAGGCATATAAATCGGGATGGCTAAATTTAATAGCAACTCAAAAACAATGACAATGCATAGGTGTTTGAGCAGCACAAACACATTTATAATTTTGCAAAGTTAAGAAGAATACATTTTCTCAGCACTTTTATGCTACCATTAACTGCCACTTGTAATGAGCCGGTGGAAAATAGTGGCAATATATACCATCTGATAGCAATGTTTAATATAGCTGACACACACAACACTGCAAATAAACCTTTCAATATGTAAATATGTACTGGCGCTTGCTTTAACATCAACCACACACTCAACGTGTGCACAATGTGGATTCTGCAATGAGTATGGGAAAAGTGGACAAAAAGGTGGCTTTATACTTTCCAAAATCAATAGCAGAGAAAGAGGACTATATAGTAAACTAAGTACTAAAATGGCCGGCACATGTTCGCTGCAACCTATCACAGGCAAGTACACAATTACAACAGTAGCACCAAAATTGCAAACACCAAAAACTTATACAAAACCTATCTTTTTTTTTTAAACCATCTTGTATGGCCGCTACTATTCAACCTGTGGCTATAAACACATTATTGTTATAACTAGACAACAAACATTGGCAACCTTTAATAGTTCAAAAGAGATGTGGGTACAGGTGAGGACATTGAATCAGAAAAATTGCGTGGTCTAATATCCCCATAATAATCTGATTATTGCACAGAATTGTGCGGCTTAATACCCACTGCTATTCTTGGTAGCCGCATGTAGGCCAGCAATCAATCAATTGATGAGATACGTTAATGCGGCTACGTGTGACTGGCTGCCCACTGTATACCCATGGGTATAGCAACACCTGCTGAGGTTGTTTGCTCTGTAGTCACGGCTACTCGGAAAAATGGTGAAAGAAATGTTTTCCTGCACTTCCAAGCCATTAACAAGTGACCCCAACATTAACGCCACCTCCCTCACAACCCTGATGCCCTCCTCACCCCCTCCCCTTCTCACATTCCCCCTATAACACTTGTGGTTTCTGTGATGCAGTTTCGATCAAAATGTTGGGTAGCCACGGCAATGCAACTAGAGAAAGTACACAACATGCCATTGGCCTGTATATAGCCGTGATAACACAGGGGGTCCCTGATAACTGTGACTACATGTTCTGTGTAGTGATATGTACTGATGTAGCCACGATACACAATCCGTTAGCTGCTGCTATTATCTACCTGTGTGTTTCGCGCAATCACCCCACTTGTCACGTAGCCACGGGTATAGCATTTATTTTATTGCAAATGTATATATGTGTGTATTTAGTACTCCTTATATTTTGTATTTTGAGATATATACAGAATGAGAGAAAATGGCAGAACAGTACAGAAGCATGAATCCATTCTGTAATGGAAGAGTGGGTGGTTAATGGCCAATGGGCTGGGCATATACTGCATGAGGGTACAGAAAGTGTAGGTAGAGTGTATGGATAGAGAAAGACATGTTGGGGGTACAATAGTACTAAAGATATAAGTATGGTGAGTACATGGGGAGAATCAGTGTTAGATAAGCATGGAGAGAATAAAAAAGCTCAGAGTATACTGCCTGGTTGGGGTAGTAAGGATTGTGGGACGTTCAGTGAATGTACAAAAAGTGGGATACAGTATTTGCATAGCGGTACAAACACTAACCATGTCCACAGTAATATGTACAATGTGATTATGTGTTACTATGCACTTTTCAGTCTGTAAAATAAAGAACATATAATTACCTAGAGAACATACTTTATGAAACGCAATTAGTTACAGTTCTACACATATGTAAAAAAAAGAATTACACTCATAAGTGGAGGTACTCCACGGAACTGGTGCACTGAAAGTTTAGGACAAGTGCAAGGAATTAAACCTTTAACCTCAGTAACCTCTGTACAAACAGTGAAATAGTTGAAAATGAATGCTGTTATATGAAGCTTTGCTCTAAGCTAACTTGTGCTAATTTATTAGGCAACGTACAATGAAGGAGCCGGCAACTTCCTCACAACTAGGGAGAGTCAATTCCAGTTACTGCATGGATAAGAAACCCACATGCCTACCATGTCACAGGCCATGGCCAGTGATTATTCACCCCCAACTATAGCTGTAAACATATCTTTTAAAAAAAAAACTATAACCATAGGTAAGGAACGACACATTCCTTCAGTTAGCTGCAGTCTTATAAAAACTGCAGTTATCAGGAAAAATTATCAAAGGGACAAAATGCCTCCCTGCCCCGCCAGACCCTCACCAAGTGTCCCCCTACTCTGTGCCTGCTCCCCACACACCCATGACGGCCTCCTAACCTCACTTGCCCTCTCCCATTCCCCCCACAACACATAGGCCCTCATTACGACCCTGGCGGAAAGGGGAAAACGATGGCGGAAATGCAATACCGCCATCGAAAAGCGCTCGGTGCGACTATGACCCGTCACCGCAAAGTACGAAGCCATTAGCGACACCGTAGTGAACGCCAACGCTAACTGCACTAAGCACGCGCGCGCGCACCATGCCAAACCGCAAACACCACCATGGTGCAACGGTACGCCAATTCCGACCCTAGCGGACATGTACCTAACGCCATCAGGCATGGCGGAATGGACCATTCCGCCATGGCGAGAAATACGGCATCGTGAACCAACCGTAAATGGCCCACTGAGTGCCTGTACTCCACTCCCTGGCCACATTGCACAACTCCTGGCAGGCGCAATGTACTCACACCATGCAACCAGTGAAATCTACAATTCACCCATGCATGCCAACGTAGAAATGCATGCAGGTGTTCGAAGCGCCCCGTGAGTGGGCATCCATGTACGGCATTTCACCATAGCCGTACTGATGCAGCACAGGCATGTGAAGGTACAAGACATCAAAATGGAAATCAAGAACACATGACACAAAACAACAGTAGTCCCCCATCGCTTGCCACCAGCGCAAGGCAACATCCAAAACAGCATCCTGAGGGGGATTGCACCAGACCTGTACTCTTGCCAGTAAACAAACCAACCATCAGCAGAAGCATGTACCACACAAGTTGGCAGAGTGACTGAGCAGCCAGGCACATCCCAAGAGGGGCCGATGGGAGCTGCAGGGCACAGATGGCATGAATACAGAAGCTATTCCAATGGACATGACCCCAGTCCCCCTCCAACAAACGCACGCAAACACAGGCACCTGTGACCAGCCACATTCTGAACATCCCATCATACCATCAATCGACCTGGCTGACAGGCACCAGTCGGCCAAAAGCCAATCCCCCGCCCCTGAACAGCACATCATGTAAACAGTCACAATGGCAGCCCCTATCCGTGACCACACTGTGCTACGTAGGCAAAAGCGGCCAGTACTGTACCACACAACTCAACTCAGAAGGCGGAACACAATGCAGATCATCTCGCAATACATACCGCCACAAATCGAAAATCGCCACATCACCTGCAAAGAATAACGCAACACGCCAAATATCGGAATACAATTTAAATGCACATCCAAATGACAAAGGCCTCACAGCAATTTGTAAAATAACACCAAAACATCCATCATCACCGAGGGCTGCATCTGCAATAATTGACCAGCTTCCACTTGTGTGACGCCCTGTACCATCATGGCACACAGGGCCAACATCAACGTTCCAAAAGGCAACATGGAAGCGGCAAGAACCGCAGGTCCGTCCCATGAGGCAGGCACTAGTCCAGCTGAAAGGCCGAAATGTTGCACCTAGCCACCAGAACAGCGTAAGGGCATGTGGCCCATTGGCGATCGTCCCATAAGATCGTAATGCTGCTCCACTGATTCACCCGAAGCTGCAGGTGTCGAGAGTAAAAACCATCTGGAGGAGTGGCGTACAGATGGCATCTGCAATAGGGCAGGAGATACCTGTCACCAAAATGAAACACAAATTAACCGATTGCACTACATGACACATGATGCATCACTATCTTCATTCAACACACCAAATCCACACCCATATGCATGCTAGCCCACTCCAAAGGAATATACACACCCCTAAATCAGTATCGATACATAACGAAACCAATCGAGGTTAATACACCATTGGCAACGTCGGTTACTGTGCATGCGTCCGTCAAGATAGAACCCATGACATGGGATTAGTAACGTGCCTAGACACAAGTGTATGAAGGCGCGTCGAGACAGGGAGGATCCGACAAGGGCAGATAGACGTAAGTCCCACTATGGCAGCCTTGCATCACATAGCGCAGGGGAAGGGGATTGAATCAAAAAACACATGTACATGGCAGACCCTAAATGGAATCATCTGTCCATGCATCCATTCATCATTCCCTCATCCCGCAATGAAAACGCATGAACATTCACTCACATAATATGTGAAACTTCCATCGCGTCTGTGCGTAATGCAGTCTGCAAAAACCACTGTGCTCCTGGCCGGATCTGTAGTGTCGTGAAGCTAGATGGACTTGGGAACGTCCTGCCTTATCGTCCACTACGCTATTGCGCATCCCATTCAATTCATGTCATTCATTGCTTGCTCGTTATGGGCCCTGTCCCAAGGACATTCAACAATAGAACGTTACATTTCCAGGCAGACCTGTGGGCGTCTCCTCACCGCTACTTCGCAACCAAAAATCCTGGCCTTCGAATTCCTCACTTGCAACATTACGTCGAAAAGGCTTCTGTGAACGCTTGCATTCACAATTACATCAATGTAGTGCGGCTGTGTGTCATAATGCTAACTGGCTGCAATCACAAATGGGACGCCACGGCCGTCGGTGAAGTACGATACTGTGCTGCATGAGGGTCGGCCATCGATCGAGCCCTACATACCACTGACTCTTCACAGGTATGTAAGCGGCTGCAATCATAGCATGTGTAACAATGGGAGCATAGCATGAAAATCAGTCAAAGTACATCACACTGCCATCGGGATTTGATACATGATTCCAATCCCAAGATGCCATGCGGCCAAATGCAGCCTTACGTGCGGGACGTGCTCGGCCAGAAGGGATTGCATCTGCCACAGATTCATTCAATCAGCACAGGTGGAGGCCATACAGGCCGACAGCACATATATAGCAGACCCAAACCCCTCCCACAACCACTCCCACTCCAAAATGCTACCGGCAGGACTAGCGATGTTGGGCCTGGGGCACCAGATAGCACTGCAAGTGCTACAACTACAAGAAGACGACGAACAACAACAGGTACAACAACCGGGCGCACAGGGGAGACGGAGGAGAAGGAGGAGGAGGAGGGCAAGGCAGGGTCAGCAAGGCCCACAAGCACTGCCACTACCACCACGCAGGCGGCCCGCAATCCCACGCCTCCGAGCTGATCCGTTCAACCTCACTGCTGAGCAGATCCACACCCTCTACCGTTTGGACCGGGACACCATAATCGCCATTGTGGACATGACACATGCTGACCTCGTGAGCATGATAGATAGCCCAACCGCCATCCCACCCCTACTGAAGGTGGTGTCTGTACTCCACTTCCTGGCCACAGGCACCTACCAGCACACAGTGGGACAGTTGCATGGCATTTCACAGCCACTGTTCTCACGGACACTCTCCCAAGTGCACGATGCCCTCCTGAAGCACGCCGACGACCACATCACACTACCACGCACGTACCAGGAGATTACCAACGCAAAGGTGGGATTCCATGCACTTGGCGGCATCCCGGGTTGCATTGGTGCCATCGACTGCACCCATGTTGAATTGGTTGTCCCACATGCCATGGAGGTCCAGTACCGCAACCGGAAACAATTTCATTCAATCAATGTGCAAATGGTGTGTGACTCCAACAAGATCTTTACGCATTGTTGTGCCAGATTTCCAGGATCTACCCATGATTCTATGGTCCTGAGGAACACAAGAATACCACGCTACATGGAGCGACACGCAGGGCACAGATCCTGGCTACTCGGTGAGTCTCATTCCATGCATGACATCGTGGCCCATTTGATGCGTCAATGACCTTGCAGGAGGGGGGGGGGGCTACTTAGCACTATCATTCCACTGACACCCTTTATTCGTCCCATACAGGTGATGCCGGGTATCCACTGAAGAGATGGCTCCTTACACCAATCCGGAACCCACAGAACCAGCATGAGGAGGACTACAACCATGCCCACTCACGTAGCCGTGTGGTCATTGAACAGGCATTCGGCCTACTGAAGGCTCGTTTCCGCAGCCTCAGCAGGTCTGGCGGGGCACTCATGTACAGCCATGAGAGGGTTTCTAAGATGGTCATGGCATGTGTCATGCTGCACAACATGTGCATACGTAGGAATGTGCCCATGCCCCCTGACGCTGTACTGCATGCACCTGAAGATGATGATGATGAGGGTGGGGATGTGGAGGCACCCCAGGGAGTCCATGAGGCACAGGATGCACGTGCAATCCGACAGAGCATCATAGATGCATGCTTCTAGCAACCACGCATGGTGCCTATTACACGGAAAGGGGACCTGTGGCACTGTGTGTGTGTAGTACAGGCACATAGTGGACTGTACGCCTATGAAGGCCTCGTACGCAAATATCAATGTCCACACATGTCATTGGATGATAATGAAGTGCTGTATTGTTAATGTGATTTGATTCATACACCCTATGGACCCGCCACCCAGTGAAGCCCAACACACCCCCTCCACCCTACTTCCTCCCCCCCCAACACCAGTGTCCAGATATGCATGCTGCCCGTGGGTAGACGCTATTGCAAGCCCCCTCTACGGGTATCAGGGGCACCCCTGCCCGTGGAGCGCAGGTTCCTGCCAGATCTGCGTTGGGGGCTGCCCTGGACGGAACTTGCCACGGATGACGTCTCTGCCTGCTCGCGTCCATGCATGTCTCTGAGGGTTTGTGAGAGCTCCGAGAGCACACGGCGCACAGCAGCAAGTTCAGCACAAACGTCTTTGGACGTCGCATGCAGTTCCCCCCTCAGGCTCTCGGTGCTTTTCTCCATTTGTGCTCTCAGGCTCTCGGTGCTTCTCTCCATTTGTGCTCTCAGGCTCTCGGTGCTTCTCTCCATTTCTCCCCTGAGGCTCTCACTACTTTTCTCTATTTGTGCCCTGAGTGTCTCGGTGGATGTTTCCATGGCTGCCCTGGAACCCCCGCATTCATTTGCATGGTCCTTGAGTAGCGTGGACGCTTCCTGCTGTTGCTCGATCAGCAGGTCGAGGGACTGTTGCCTCTGCTGGGCCATGGACATTTGCGGTGGTGTGACAGGGGGGCTGCTCAACACATGTTGCCTTGGCACAGGACTTGTGGGGGTTGGCCAGTCGTCGTCTTCAGGGTGCCCCTGCGTGGTTTCGTCATGGTGTAGGGGATGGAACATGCAGGGGGATTGGGAAAGGTCATGGATGGTACCTACGTCGCCAGCACTGTTTTCCGTGTCGGAGCATGCTGGCATGACAGCTGTGTCACCTATGGTGCTGCTACCACCAGAGGCAGTGCCATCAGATACGTTCTTTGGGGGGACCTGTGGTGCTGGGGTTGTGGACTTGCTGGCTGCTGGGGTGCCTGTTGCAGTCCCCTCCAGTGTGCTGGCACTTGATTCCTGCTGCTGCCGTGTCTTGATCCTTGCACCTGAGGTGGAGGCTCTTGGGACGTTGGTCCTGGCCCTCTTTGCAGGCGTGCTGGTAGGGGTGTCCTGCAGCTCGTCGTTGGTATCGGACCCTGTGGTGGAGTAAAGAGGGGCGAGCGTTAGTTATGGGTCTGTCGGATTTGGAATGGCAACGTATCAAATGCATTGGGGTGGTACATGAGGCTGATATGGGACTGGGCCTTGGAGGTGGTCTCATTTTCGTGTGGATTGAGGATGCATTCATTTGGCTGCCTGCAGTTAGGGGGTGCATGCTGCACATGTAGGGGTTGTTTATGGCATCTTGATTAATTTGTTTATTCATTCTGACTTTTAGAGGGCGCTGTCAGGGCAAAGTATGTATTGCACTATGGGGTCACATGGTACTGCACATGTTCGTGGTTTGTGGATTTCGCATTGTTTCTCTTGGCAAACCTACCTGATTCTCCGGATGTCGGCACTCCTTTCTCCATCCCTCCGACTCCCTCTATGCTCTCCATTCCTATGGTGGAGGCGCAGATCTCCTCCCAGGGGGTCAACTTGATGGGCGACTCTGATCCCCCCCCGGTAGCTGTGGCGATGTTCCTGTTCGCAGAAAGTATGCTGCGTACGCGGATCCGCAGGTCGTCCCACCGCTTGCGACATTGCTGTGGCGTGCGGGGTGTTGTCCCCACCGCACTTACGCGCTGTGCCACAAGGGCCCATATGGCCTTCTTGTTGGCAAGGGCCGTCCTGGTCATTTGACTGGAGAAGACGACGGCGGCATTTTCCTGCAGGGTCTCGGTCAGCACGGTCAGTTCCTCTCGGGAGAAGTGGACCTGCCGCTTGCGATCACACGCTTTCTTGGCTACCTTTCCCATATTTATTTTTTTAACTGGGGTTGCTAACGGGTTGGGATGTGTGTCAGGGTCGGATTTTTAATGGTTGTGTTGGGATTCGGATTTTATAGTTGTGCGGCGTGCTGTTTCCCGTTCCGGCCACATGCTTTTACTTCCGTTTCCGTATATTTACGGTGCCCGTAATTTGCGGTGCCCGCTCATTACGGTGCCCGCTCATTACGGTGACCGCTAAGATGGGTGGCGGTATTGCACCTGGTGCAGCGTACGGCGGCGGTAAGGGCCGTTTTGGGGTCATTTCCGCCATCGCAGCCTTTCGGATTCCGCCATGGCGTAATGCTCGTGCCCGATGGGTCGTAATTAGCCGCACTTTGCTCCTTCGTGCAATGGCGGAAACGCTATTTACGCTGTTGCGGTCCGGTCAGTCAATTTCCGCAAGGGTCGTAATGAGGGCCATAGTGATTCTGTGACGCAAACCCAGTCGCTAGACCCCCTCCCAATCCAAAATGTCAGTTTGATTACTCTAGCCACCTCTAGCCTAATCACAATTGAATGTTTTTTGATACGCAAATGGATTTTTTTCCAGCATTTCATTTTCCAATACATTCGTCTATAGCTGTGACGACCTCTCACATTGAGGAAAAAAAAGATGGTGGCTGTTTCACTTCTAAAAATAGCAGTTTTTGGCAAATTTTGGAAAGTAGGCTACAACTTTGATTTTGTTTGTTTCTTTGTTTTCTGAATAGCTTTTTATTTTTTTTGCGGCAGTTGCTGCACTATAGTTCCAGTATATAGCTAGTTCTATAGGAAACCTGAAAATAGAATTGCTAATCATTTTTGACCTACAGGATGGATTTGGCTGATATTTTGCAAACAAAAACTTGGATTGGAAAGATTTATTAAAAGATGAAACAGTTATTAAGAAAGCAAAAAAAAAAAAGTTGGGCCTACTCACATTTATTTTCCCATAGAGAAAAATTCAACATTTCAGCGGAGTGCAGGGCGAAAACCGCTGGACGGAATTAGACCAAATATGAAACAAATTGGGCACAAAGTGTTGACTAGATATCCAGGAGGAGTATGAAGTTATTCATTCCAGTAGTTAAAATATTTGCCCCCATTTCCCAAAATTATAGCTATATCTTCCATGGTTCATTGCAGCGAAGAGGCTTTTCTGAAATGAAAAAAACACCTTTTTTTACTCGATTCGAAAGATAACCGTGGTGTCTGGGGTTAGATGAAGACTAAAAGAGAAAAAAAGCGATTTGGAGGATGATAAAGGAAGAAATTGCACCATGCTGGTGGTGGGGAGAGGCAAGAGGACACTGTGTGAAAGTGGGGAGTTGGGGGTAGTCAGGGTACAGAGTTACAGTTTGAAGGTTTTTGTATAACCGCAGGTATACCGCTCGGATCTTGTAAAATAACCGCAGCTATAACGGAAGATGTGAGCAGAAATGAAAGGGCATCAAATGAAACGAAGAGTGACAGGGGGTAACAGAAGAGGCCTACTTAGGGAAGAAGCACGTGAGAGGGATGGGGGGACCAAAGCAAGAGGAGGGGGGCACTTGGTGAGTGCCTGTGATGGCAGGGAAGAGTTTTGGATTTTTTGAATGTTTTCGGTTAACTGCGGTTATACCCAGAGATGACCGCAGTTATAAGTAGTTCATTGCAGATAACCGAGGGTTTTGGAAAAGAGGTTTCTTTTTATTTAAAAAAAAAGGACATTTTAGAGATACAGCGGGAATGGTAAAATAGTTAAAAATAAGAAATTTCTGAGCTGGAATATGTAAAGTGAAACTTAATGGTGTGACATGGACAGTGGCCACGGCTCTAGGCCATGGCTGGTGGGCCCCATACAAACATATTGGAGCAACATGAAAAGTGGCCATGGCCGAAGGCCATGGCTAGCGGGCACCTAAGAAATGCATTGTTGCAACATCTAAAGAGGCCATGGCTAGTGGGCCCCAAATAAATGTATTAGTAAAACATGTAAAGTGGGCACTGATGAAGGCTGTGGCCACTGACCATGGCCAAAGGCCATGACTAGTGGGCCCTAATGAAACTTATAGGTGGAACATGTAGGCCATGGCTAGTGGGCCCCAAAGAAACATATTGTTGCAACATGTAAAGTACCATGGCCAAAAGCCCTGGCTAGTGGGCCCTAAGAAAACTTATTGGTGGAACATGTACAGTGGCCACAGCCGAAAGCCATGGGCCCTAACGAAAACTATTGGTGGAACATCAATATCAGGATTGTCATCCCATCCCTGCTGAAGCTGGTGGCTATTTTGCCCTTGCCAGTAACAGGCACATTTCAGCCTACCGTCAGAATGTTATGTTATACATTATTTATAGAGCGCAAAATGCCCGAAGGCCTCAGTGCGCTAAAGGAATCATGGAACAGCACCAGAGAGTCAGTAGAATAGAAAGGCAGACTTAGTCATTGGTACTAAAGAAACAGGTTTTAATGGCTTTCTTAAACCCAGAAAGGCAAGAGGCATTACAAATAGAAACTCAAATGCCATTCCAGAGCATTGGGCCTGAACAGAAAAACAACGGCCCCAAAAACTCTTACCATGGAACAAAAAGCCTGAACTTATCAGGTGATCTAAGATTGCGACTAATAGAGGATCTGGCCACCCTGTTAGTTAGGTAAATGGGACCTGATTGGAGAGACATTTATATGATAGGTTAAGTATTTTATGAGAGATACAATGATGAATGTGCAGCCAATGTAAACCTCATCTTGACTGAGGTACATGTTCTTAGACTACAGATTGTCCTGACTGGATTATTTTGGACCACTGGGCAATGAAGGCTTTTTTGGAGGTGCCTGCAAGTAGCCCATTGCAGTAATCTAGGTGAGAATTAATCAGCGCAGTGGCAAGGGGGCAGTGTTTTCTATGGACAAGTAAGGTTTAATCTGCCTTGAGAGCTTGTTAACATAAGAGCAAGAAGATGTAACTTGTGCAACATGCTGATTCATGGTTAAGCTTGAATCCACGATAACTCCAAGTGTTTGTATGTATGGGTTTACCACAATACAGCAGTCAGAGATGGGGAAGTGTGAATAACGAGCATCCAATTTCTGGATTCTCTGAGAGGAGCCCACCCAAATAAACTCTGTTTTATCGCTCTTTAATGCTAGAAAATTGGCAATCATCCAACTTTTAATTAAGTCATGGACTCTATTCACAGAGGTAAGAGCAGTGTTCTAGTCCCCATCAAGTTCGAGGACAAGCTGGGCATGTTACATGAATGACCCTTCTTGAGGTCTTCTTGAAAGTGCTGGCATTGATGCTTGATGCACTGAGACATGCCCCAAATCACATTTCTCTGCTCACCACCCAATCCTAGCTGAATGCATTAAGGCATGTTTTGAAGCAATCGCCCAGTTCCCCAGTGGGATTGTTGATCTGGACTGTATGCATGTATCATTGGCCCCACTGCAGGCAGAGGAGCATATCTACTGCAACAGGAAGAAGTAACATTTACTACTGAACATGCAAATGATGTGTGATGACACTGCTGTCCTCATTTCCCGGGTTCAACGCCTGGTTCCATGCCATGGTCATTTCAGGAGACATGGACACCTGCATCGGGCATCATACATGGATACTGGATAATTAGCAAAAATGACAAACCAATTTGCAATGGGAAGGGGATGGGACGTTGGGGGCACAGAGCAGTTACAATGCAAGCATGCCCATATTGCTGTCACTACGTGATGCATATGGCCATATTGTAGCAATATAACATGACCCAGGCCTATGAAAATTCCAAAGTCTTGGCATAGCTGAAGTGATTTATAGGTCCTTACACACACATTCCTGGATGTGACTACAGTTCCCATGGTGTCTAGCACATGATGCTTGAAAGTGCCATGGCCAATTTAATCCACTCCCCATGCACAGTGTGACCTGAGTGGGCACAATAGTCAAGCACCCAGTCCCGCAGTAATGTACAGACCCCAACCTTTGACCATATCTACCCCTCTGTGGAATCCGGAAAGGCATAACAATGACAGGATCACCCACAAATCAACAGCACGAGTTGCATAGATTACCTGTATCATCCCAGCATCTGGCCATTGAGTATGGGTGACATTGCAGCTGGTATAATGAGGTGATAAAGGTGGGAAATTCATTCAGCATGGAGCTGGATTACCAGTACTAGTCGGCATTCCCCATTCTAAAATACACCAATGCCAAATGTCATGTGGTCAAGGTCTCAAGCATATCTGACGAAAAAGTAAGTCCAGCTGTACATAAAAATGATGACCACTTACCTATTGCTGTTGGCCCTGACTATTCGCTGCTGCCATGGCTGATGACACGCATCAGGAACCCTGCAACCCCACACGAGGTGGCCTGCAATGATGTGCACATTAAAACTGCTTAAGGGAAGGTTCTGGTACCTCTACAAGGCTGGTGGGCCACTCATGTATATCCCTGACAAAGTGCAAACCAGGCAGTTCTGCCCCTGAGCACTAGCACGTGCACCCAGACTCCGATGTTGATGATGATGAAAGTAATCACAAGCCACCTCAGGGAGGATGTGATGATAGATGGAAAGATTCATGATCTGACAGGAGCTTTATTTTTAACACATATGAATTGACATTTAATTGTACATTTACTTATCTCTAAAACACATCTATGCTAGAGAATACATTACCACTGGATTCTTTTGCTGGATCGCTCATTTTATCCAACAGGAACATACCTATACCCACTCACCATCCTCATCTGCAACACCTATGTCCACCCACGACCCCATCCCAACATCATGCCTTTCTCACTTCTCTTGTCCCCAGAACCAATGACTGTGCTATGCTAGTCCCTACTTTTGTCTGTGCTTGCCATGTCCTGATATGTGTGCTTGGTAGCAAGAAAGTATCCTGTGTGATCGATGTTCCGGACTGCTGGGGATGGACCCTTCTGTGGGAGTGCAGTAATAACTCTCAGTACTGTTTCATTGCTGACTGGTATGGCCTCAGTCCGCATTTGCAACCTCTGCTCAACCAGGGTGATGCCAGCAGTGCCATTAGCAATCCTTCTACTCTGCCTCTCCATGGCAATTCCCATCTGACTTGATGCCCATGTACAGCATCCCTCATAGCCTCTGAATGGCTAAAGTGTTCTTGAGCAATCCTCTCCATGCACTCCTGGAGCTGCTAAATCGTGTTCAGTTTCTGCCACTTTTTCTCAAGTGTATGTTGTGGTATGGGGTAAGGAAGGTCTCAGGTCTGCTCCCTCCATGATACACAAGCACCTTGCAATGCTGTGTTATCATCATCAGTGCCGGAGTTGGATACCTCATGATGGTGCTTCCCCTGTGCATGGCCACTGGATAAGGGCAAAGAAGTGGTGGGGAAAGGGCAAACGATTGGAAGAGGTGAAGAGTCTGGCGGGTAAATGTCCATTCTGAACATGACTTGGGACATTTCATGGGGTCAGAAAAAGGAACAGGCTCAGTGAAGCCTGTGTTGGTTGTAGGTCCAGCAGTAGTTTGATCTATTGTCAAAAGGAGAGTAGTGGTGATAGTGATGATGGTGGTTGTGGCACATGAAGGTCTGCTCTGGTAGTGGTGAATTGTGGAACAGTCTCCCTTATGCCTGAAGTGATGGTGGTGTTGTGCGACAACCGGCTTTGTGGACAAAAATGTGGTGGGTGCAGGGAAAGAGGTGGCTTGATGATTTCCAGCGAGGGCCAGACCCATCCCTGAGTTCTTCAATTTGTGACCGGAGGATGGCACTGGTGTGGATGTAGCAGATGCTGCAGTGGAGGATGTGTTTGGCTCCTCATACCCTGCTTGGCTGCCTTATAATAGAAGTGTGACATGTTTTCACTTGACATGCGCATACAGGAATGATTATTCAATAAATTCAGGCTCCTTGCTAGTGGCTGGATGTCACTCATGTTGGTAAAGGGATTTTACATTCCACATGGGGTGTCTTGACTAGCATCCTGGACTAAATGCACTCAATTCTGTTTTTGTTGCTACTTAGGTATGGCGCTGGGTAGGAAGTTTGTGTTTAAAGGACAAGTGGGCTTTTGGATGGGTCATAATCATTGTCTACAAAATGCATGTAGGCCACAGGTGAGTCTTCAATGTCCTGGGGCACCAACTCTACTGGCACCACTTGTCCTGCACCTTATTCTTGACAGACTTTGGGCCTCCAAAAGCTCTTCAGAATGGGCCACAACCTCCGCTGCCAATACATTTAGCTTTGCTTCCGTAAAGTTTGGCTTTCTGGTCCTTATTTCAGGCACTTGACTTCACCGTTTACCCCTGACATGTTTGCACCCCCTTCACCCTTGGATAGTAGTAGGAATTCAGCAATTTTCAACGGATACAATTTTACAAGATGGCCACCTCCATGGTTTCCTTTTATGGTATGACACTATTTCTACCTAGCGTTTATTCGACCAAATTTTGAATAACCTACCTTGGTAATTCCTACAAATATAGCTTTTGGTAATGATAATTACTTCGGAAATTGGCAAAATGAGTACTTAGGAAGTGCTTTTGCAAGTCATGTCTCCAGACAGAATAACCATTACACAATGGACATAAAGGAAATGTTATTTGGAGGAATGACTGTCATTTTTACAGCCAAACTTATATTGATGTCCAACGTGCCTTTAGTTTGGGGGACAGTTAAAGGGGAGAGGGTATTTGGATCCTGGTTTTCATATTGGCCATTGTCTTGCTGAGTTCCATCTTGAGGGAGGCAGTCTGACTTATTTGATGCTTTGTCCCACTGTTCTGTTCTCAACTAAAGCATTACAAAAAGTAAAACTGCTAATTCACAGTGTGGTAAATAGGTTAGCCCTTTTGAATTCACCTTCCTTCAAGAGACTTACCTCTACGGAAATACAAATTAATAACTGAATGCCCCAGGCTATTGCTCAAACAAAGGGTCTAACCATCTCTGAACTCTGTGCAGCAGAATTAACAGATTTATGGTGAGATTACCAGAGTGTATGCTCTTATTGAACCATAATCAAATGAATGTCCCCTCAAGAGGGTCTCTATTTCATAGGACATAGCAAGCTGGGAGAGGGCTTTGTGTAGTGGGAATCGGCTCCCAGGAATCTTTGGTTTGATGAGGGTTCCCTTTTCCCTTGCCCCTGTGAGATTGAATGGCATTTTAAATCCAACTGTCAAATTATCCACATTCTCTGAAAGCATTATTGAAGATAAAGCGCTCTGACCATACATCAGCACTCTGTCCTAAAGCTACTGATTTGCATTCCCTCCACAATTTGACCTTTTCAAAGCATGTGATTTCAGTGACTTACCAACGCTAAAGTGCCATTGCACCTTCAGTACTACATGCAAACCCATTTGGAATAGTTTTTGTGATGGTTGCCCCAGTCAAAGTGAGTAAAATAATTGCACAAACATATTAGTCTGAACAATCAATCATCCATATGTTAATTTAAATGGGAATGTGTGTTTTAAATAGCAGTATAATTTCTATTCTTGGGGCTTATTCTGTCTGATTAATGAGGCATATTACAGTTAGACTGCATTGCATTATGTGTGTGTTTGAAAGTCGGGATTTGCAAACAGTGCCAGCTAAACTAACTCAGGGTGAAATTATCTGCATTTTACAACCTTTTCTATTTTAAATTATCCCCACCACTTCCTTTAGCGCAAAGCACTTTGGATGCTTTGTCAGAAGGCAAAAACCACTTGTGTCTTGAACTTGGATTGGACTCCTTAATGCAGGCTTGTTTCAAATTAAGTCATCTGGGGACCATTGCCTTTAAAAGAAGGCATCTTCCCCTCCTTCTTTGATTCATTCTTGAATAAAACACCACAAGAATAATTAATTGAACCTCTGTGGTTTAGTTAACTTTCCAAAGACCTCCACCAGTGAGGTGAACACTGAGTGTACAAGGCAGAGGCAAACTCTGTACCATCCCCACCCCCAGGGCACATCACGGTTGACCTGCTGCTGGAACAGGTCCTGCATCTCTGCCAGTCACAATACTGCCCAGGGCCTCATTGTGGTGAAGGACTCCTGAAATGAGAACAAGGACTACACTTCAGAGTGGGACTCATAGTGCCTGAGAGCCAAGACAGCCAAGACAGCCAAGAATCCTGTGTTTTTGCGGTTCAACTGCTGCAAGCTGTGCTTCATGTCCATTCAACCCCTTTCAAATGAAGAGGGCCTTTGTCACCTGACCGAACTTTCAGCTGCTATCTCACGCACTCAAACCAGTTTACCACTGCACCACGCTAGATGAGAATGCCATTGTCTTGGCTCCAACTCTAAGTTCTTTGTTGCCTTGACTGCATTCAAAACACCTTTTGAACCATCAGCATCTACGCTAGTTGAACCGACCCTGATGGCTCAGCGAACAGCAACCATTTAACATGAAAAATAAAACAGCTCAAACTGCACATCCAGTCATCAGCATCTTTGCTGTTGAACCGAGTGTGGAATCGATCCTGGTGGGCCCTCGCAATATGCACTTCTAGCATTACTTCGAACCAGAATGAACTTCAGCTCGACCCCCGCTTGACACCGCTCCCCATCTGGAACAATGAGACTGTTGCATTCGAGCCATTTCAAACTGCAGGAACAGCTCCTAGAAGTTCATCTTTTTCGGACTGTGAAGACCATCAAAAAGGTATTATTGACTTGTAACTGCCCCCTTAGTCCATCTTTGAGCCTAAAGTCTGGCTCGGTCACCTTCAATCCCTTTTCACACCATAGCATATCCTTTTTGAAATCAATGTGGTTATTTATTGCCTTTCTTCCCCTGTTTTATTACCCAGAGTGCTGCATCTTCCTATCATTGCATATTCTGTGTTCTTACTAGAAAGGTGGGTTTTGTGTAGTATTTATGTGTTTAGTTAGTTTTGCAGATGCTGTGTTTAATTAAAATGTGTATATATTACACGGCCTGCACTAGTGGCCGTGTAGTTATGGTTAAGTTGCTAAAACCATAGCAAGACCACTTTTTGGACGGCTTATAACTTTGCTTCCCCTGGAGGAATCCTCACTAAATGTTGCAAAAACATATATAGCCAGCTATGAATTCTTTAGGCAATTTTGGTGCGGTTTCATGCAGGGGGGGCAGAGTTATGGGGGGCCCAAAAAAATGTGTTTTCCATAGACTGAATGGGCAAAAACCTTGCGCACGGCTACAGCCCAAACGGCTGCATGGATTTTAAGCAAAGGTGCGGCAGGAGCTGGGGCTTGGTTCCGAAAGCATGCTTTTGTGTGTTTGGTGGAAATCCGACCAGTACTTTTGTTGCAAAGAACTGAAATGTATGTCTAAAAAAACTGGTGATGTCTGGCTCCACTCCGCTGACCCATTTCCCTGTTTGCTCTGTGGACAAATGTCTCATTGGCTTGCAGTATGCCATGATGTCGGTGAACATTCGACGCGGCCGGTGGTTGGCTGGAGGGAAGCGTGCTGTGCGTCAAAGATTTTGGGAAACGCTGACATGGTGTATCTGAGGATAGTGTTGTGGTGTGTGTGCCAAGCCCCTAAGGCATTGTGTACAAGGCTGGAGCTCTTGTACCTAACAGTGTGTCCACTAACATTAGTGATATCTGGTGCCACTCAGCCGTACCATTTCCCTGTTCGCACCGCAGTCACATTTCCCTGTTCTCTCCGCGGTGAAAAGTCTGATTGCACTGCAGTGTGCCGTGATGTGATGTGTGTCATATGTATTGGATAACGCTGGCAGGTTGTATCTGAGGACAATGCAGTGGTCGAAAGGGCCTGGAAAACATACTTTACGGGATCTGGTGGTGGGAAAAAGGGATTGAAAGGGTGGGGGAGTGAGAAGTGGTTTATCTGATATATCTCATTGGAAGAAGACAGTGGTGTGCCAGCGGTATCTGTTCGTACTACACCAATTAGCAGGTACCTCAACAGGCAACAACCTTGTGTGGTGATTGTAGGCAGCCTTCATTATGACATGACAGCTCCAGTGGCAACCTCTTTGTGTAATGAGTGGTGGCAGGCTGAATTGTAGAAAGGGAGTGCATTCCACATGACATGAACATTTAAACATAGTGTGAATATTATGGTGTGTTGTGTGTGGTAAGTCCGTAGCCCCTTCAATGCATGGCTGGAGCACTTGCACGGAAAAGTATGTCCACTGGTTGAAAAGTATGTCCAGTGGTTGCAAGTAGGTTTGACATTGTTACTTTGTGTGTGTGGTTTGGCATACATTGTTGGTTCCATGGGTGTGGTGATTGTTAGAACATCCTACAGTTGTCGGTGCATGGCTGGAGATGCTGCTGTGAGCAGTACTGTAGTGTGTCTACTGGGTGCATTGTTGGAATAGCGTCCATGTAGAAAAGGGTACGGTTGGACTGGTTCTTATATGTGCTTGGGTAGTCAGCATTGCGCAGATTACTAAGTGTTGTACTGCACTGTGCAGTATTGGTTATATGCATTTCATGCATAGGACCAATGAATCCAGGCATGGATGGCCACCCAGGGACTATGCCTGAATGATGACAAGACCGAGATCATCATCCTGGGAACGGCCTCAACCCTCAATAAATTGAGCCCCAATTACTCTGCCTTCAACATTGACAACAATATTATCACTGTTGCCAAGGAGGTGAAAACTCTGGGCTTCTACCTGGACTCAACTCTATCTCTCAATAAGCAGGTCAATGCCATGGCCTCGGCTACAGTATATACCTGTAAATTGATTAGACCAGGTAAACCTTTCTTGTCTAACAACAGCTGTATTACCCTTGCCAGGGCACTCATTTTATCAAAGTTTGATTACTGTAACGCGATGTACATTGGGGCAAACAAACAAATTATTAAGAAAATTCAACTCCTTCAAAATAATGCCCTTAGAGCAGCACTGGGAATCTCTAGGAGAGAACATATCTCCGAGACCAGAAGAGCTAATAACTGGTGTAATATCTTAGTACATGAACATGCATTTAGTTAACACCTTTATATGTAATTGTGGGACAGTGTTGTAATAGAAGAGGGAATATAGAATGTGGAACGCAGGAGAAAGGATGCTGATCTGAGTGAACTGAGAGATGAACTGTTAGCTGTGGTGGAGCCGGTGTGTTTATCTATGGATCTTAAATAAACCAATTTATCTACAATACTGTGTGAGCCAATACTTCAGTGGCGGTGAGGATGGGATGTTATTTGGCTTAGAACAGCAAACCCACCGAGTAGCTGTTCATTCACACTGGATTTACCACTACCTGCAACCCAGGTAACATTGGTCACCAATTGGAATAAACTGAACTCCAGGAAAACCACAATTGAACAGATTGTGAAGTCAAAAGACTGAAGAGCAGAAACTATCACACTACCTGTGTGAAGGATCAAGTACAGAACATAATTCATGAAGGCCAGGAGTCTGCAATCAAAATTGTCACTTTTTAAAACAAAAGGCCAAGGAAGTTTACTTGGATATATAACTGTCTTCAATAGACCAACGCTTGCTCAGCAGTACAATCCAGTGAGAATTTTATCTATATGCAAAGTGGGATAATAGAACTAATTTGTAACATGAGCAGATGTATGATTGTAATTTAACGCTTGCATATATAATATAATAATATTTGAGAAACGTGTTTCTAATTATTCTTAAAGGTCATTGGTCTTCCAAAGCACAATCATAAAGAATACGAGTGCCATATTAAGGAACATCTAACTTTGAGCAACCTGTTGCTAGTTATTTTTAAAGGTGATTGGGCTTCCAAATTGTACAGAGCAATTAATAAGGAAATAAAGACATTATTGCTGAACAAAGGAACATTCAACCTTGAGCAACGTGTTGCTTGTTGTTTTTAAAGGCGTTTGGGCTTCCAAATTGTACGGAGCAATTAAAAAAGAAACAAAAACACTATTGCAACAATTGTTACACTTCCATCACCATCATATTATCAATTATGTCATTACAGTCAGCCACATAACAAAATTACAAGAAAGAGAAAAAGCAAATATATTGGGAATCACATCTGTTCCACTAATAGAGGCAACATTCCATCGCAAGAATATAAAGGATCAAGAAGGACCACGCATCTCACATAATATAAAGAAATATACTATATACAGATTTTTCTCAAACCTCATTTAAACAATTGTTATCAGTGACTTCTGCAGTCAGTTACTTTTTAGACACCAAAGGTGAACCTCCTGTGCCTTGGAAATGGTGGTAGAAGTGTTTTGATCATTATGTATTAGCAGCGCATGGTCTCAATTTATCCAGTGAGAGGAAGATTTCTACTTATTCATTGTTTGGGAAACTATGGTCAGGAACAGTTTGAGAACCTGGCTGCACTATCTAATCAGGAGTCTGTGGGGTTAACAGACTATGACAAGTGTATAAAAATGCTTGATCTACATTATGAAAAGTCCATTAGTGTCATTCTTGAAAGATACCATTTCGAGAAGTGAAAACAAGAAAATGGAGAAACAGTAGAACAATTCATCACTGCACTACGTGGTTTAGGCACTACATGTGATTTTAGATCAAATTTGGAAGAGCGCCTCCGTGATCAGTTTATGTTGGAATGTAAGGACAGTAAAGTAAGAGATGCCTTATGGGCCAAAGGCAATCCTTCATTGGATGAAGTGCTCAGGATTGCAAAGGAAGTGGAACATACAAACAGATGTGTAAAGGAACTGGAAAAAAGAGAAGAAACTGATAACAAACTAAATATGACTAATGTTCCCGAAGTACTGTATACACAGGAAGTCAAAAGTAAAACTACTAAAAACAAACAAAAAAGAAAGAAAGATCAAGTATATGAAAGGAAAAAGGGCCACAATTCAAGGAAAGAAGAGATTAAAAAAGGGATGTGAACAATCATAAGAGGAAATGTTTTAGATGTGGGATATAGCATATATCATATTGCTAGCAGTGATAAGTGTCCAGCGTTAAAAGAAATGTGCAAAAGGTGTAATAGGAAAGGACACTTTATGAATTGTTGCAAAACCAAAGCAGAAAATATTGAATGGGTTGATGAGTTATGTGATTATTTTGAAGAATGTACCTTTATGATTGAGAATTCAGACATCAATATAGTGGAAGATAGATTGTGATGCGGATTTAGAAAAACCTATGGCTGACATACAGATTTGCAATTCAGTTGTAAGATGGTCATTGACTCTGATGCCAAGTATACATTGTTACCAAGAATAATATTTGATAGACATTTCAAAGAAAGTATTACATTAACAGATATTGATGTGAAGCTGGTTGCCTATGGAGGTAAACAAATTGAATTAGAAGGCTAGTTTTGGTCGACCATGAAATTTATAGACAGAACAGCAAAGGGAAAAATATACGTGTCAAAAAGGGGTCTTCATCCTTTGTTGAGCTGGTCTCTTCAGAGGGGATTAAAAATAAGACTAGACCCCAGTGCAGATGAAATGGTGTATGCTATGGATCAGGAGGTACAATTTGAACATCTTGAACATCATCCAGTTTTCAGGGAGGAACTGTGAAGTTTAAGAAATTTTAGACATGAAATAAGAATGAAATGCAATGCTGTTCCTGTTGTACATAAAGTAAGACCAGTGCCAATGGTTATCAGGAGTGCTGTAAAAGAGGAATTGGAAAAGATGGTAGAGCAAGGTGTTATTCAGAGAGCTGAATCTTCTGAATGGGTGTCGCCTCTGGTTGTAATCCATAAACCTAATGGGAAACTTAGGCTTTGTATTGGTCTTAGGTTAGTAAATAAATGCATAATTCCTGATAGAAATCCTTTGCACAATAGAGCAAAAATGTTCGGTTAAATTTGGGATCCAAAGGTCATGAGCACGCTTGACCTCAAGTCTGCGTATCATCAAATTGTGCTGCACCCTAAGTCTAAGAATGTAACAGCTTTTATTACAAGTGAAGGTTTGTTTCAATATAGGAGAATGCCATTTGGGTTAATCTCTGCAGCTGCAGTGCTTCAAAGTATAATGTACAATTTATTCCATCATATGGAAGGTGTCCTATGCTTTCAGGATAATGTTTTAGTTTATGGGAAAGACAAAAAGGAACATCATGATAGAATGTACAAAGTGTTAAATATTTTTCGAGAAGCTGGTTTTACGCTCAGTAAGGAGACATGCAAATTCAACAGATAACAGATACAGTATTTGGGACATGAAATTTCTGAGACAGGCATAAAGCCCAAGCAAGATTTGGTTAATACTATCTTAGGTTTTCCCAGTCCAGACACAAAAGATAAAGTCATATAATTTTTTAGGAATGGCAGAATATTATGCCAAATTTATTCCAGACTTAGCTAGAAAGAGTTTCAATATGAGGAAGTTAGCAAAAAAGAATGTAAAGTTTGTATGGGATGAAGAATGTGAGTTGGAATTCAAAAAGATCAAGAAGGATCTCAATGCTGCACCCACTTTGAAGTCTTTCAATCCCAATAAAGGTAGCATTCTCGTCACTGAAGCGAGCAATCAAGGTTTAGGTGCAGTATTATCACAGGTTGAAGGGGGAAGTGAACATCCCATTTGTTTTGCTCCAGAGTACTCAAACCAGCAGAATGCAATTATTCTGCAATAGAAAAGGAGTTACTAGCTATATAATGGTCCATTGAAAAATGTAGATCCTTTTTGTGGGGCACCAAATTTGTGGGAGGACAGATCACAAACCGTTAAAAGACATTTTAACAATCAAAGGTTTAGATAAAGTGTCGGCCAGGATTAGGAAATGGGTCACACATTTTCAGGAATACAATTGGGATGTTGAATATCTTCCAGGAGTTAAAAAATAAGTATGTAGATTGTTTATCTAGGTTAACAAATTATGTAGACTCTGATGAATGTGATGATGAAGAAGTACTTAACGTGACTCAAGAAGTGGTATCTGAAGATGAGTGGGAAAAGGCAATGGAATCAGATGAAGTTTTATGCAAATTGAAAAAATGCATTTGTGAGGGAGTCAAGAGTAGTGCAATCAGGAAAGGGTATTTACCGGAAGCGGTCAGACAAGTGTATGATGAATTTCATATGAATGACAAATGTGTAATGAGAGGTGACAAACTGTTTCCATCCACTAGTGTGAGATGTAACATTTTGGAGATAGCACACGAAGGGCATCAGGGTATGACAAAAACGAAACTGTTGGTAAAACAAGACTATTGGTGGCCTGGCATGGACATTGAAATAGAAAGAGCAATCAGAGAGTGCTGTGCATGTGATGATTCTGCAAAGGGATACATTACTAGGCAGGAGCCCATGACATTAATGTCTGTACCTACTATACCATGGGAGAGGGTGGGTCTGGACATTGTGGGACCAGTAAGGAGCAACGGTAACTTGAAATATTGCATTGTTTTAATTGATATGCTGTCCAGGTAGGTGGAAGTGAAATGGGTAATAAATATCTGCTCCAGAGATATCATTATATTTTTAAATGACATATTCAAGAGGGAAGGGTATCCCACTACCATCATTACGGATAATGGGGTACAATTGATATCACAAGAAATGACACATTTTTAAAAGAAAATGGGGTTGAGCACAAAACCAGTTCCATTTATCATCCACAAACAAATCGAATTGTGGAAAGGTTCAATAAGATCATCAAAAATAGTATTAGATGTGCCTTGAAGGATAAAACAGATTGGAAAAAAGCAGTTGAAGACACTATAGTTGCACACAGATTCACACCTCATACTACTACAGGGATATCCCCGTTCGAGATGCTTAGAGGTAGAAAGCCCAATACAAGGTTTTGTCCACCATGGTTGGGCAGAGTGTGCAAAAAGGAGCTTGATTTCAAGGAGATTGAAAGGAAGATTATGAATAAGCAATTAGCCAAGAACGAACGCTATGATGTGAGAAAAGCGGTGAAAGCTTGTGAAGTGAAGGTAGGTGATTTAGTGAGAATAAAACTACCTTCCATGGGTAATTTGGTGAAATGGTCACCTGTGAGAAAGGTTGTGGAAAGATTCCATGGAGCAGTGAAAGTTTCAGATGGAAGTGTCTAGAATGTAAAGAAAGTGTGCAAGTGTTCAAAGGAAAAAAGGAGTGTGGGTAATGTTAGTAGACGTTGGGTGGGACATTCTAAAGAGGAAAGTGAGGAAAGTGGCAAAACAAGTTGTGGTGATGAACACAATACACACTCTAAACGGGTCAGCAGGAGACCAGTGTATTTGCAAGACTATGTGAAGTAGGAGTGTAATTAATGTTTGTATCAATACTGTTATTGTATGTAAACCTACATTGAAATAGGAAGAGTGTAAAGTAATTTTATGTTGATTCTATGTTTTATTGCTCATTAATTGAAGCGTTAAAAAAAAAGTTGTGTAAGAAATGGAGGTATGTAATATCTTAGTACATGAACATGCATTTAGTTAACACCTTTATATGTAATTGTGGGACATTGATGTAATAGAAGAGGGAATCTAGAATGTGGAACTCAGGAGAAAGGATGCTGATCTGAGTGAACTGAGAGAGGAACTGTTAGCTGTGGTGGAGCCGGTGGGTTTATCTATGGATCTTAAATAAACAAATGTATCTACAATACTGTGTGAGCCAATACTTCAACTGGCTTTCAACACACGACAAAATCAAGTTAAAAGTCACCTCACTTACATACAAATGTCTGAACAATGCGGCATCCTGCTACCTGATAGACAGACTCACCATGAGATCCTCAACAAGAACCACCAAATCATCTAACACCAACTGCCTCTTACTCCCTAGATGTCATCTATCTAGAGTGGGGGAGTAGCTTCCCGGTCAAGACAGCCCAATTGTGGAACTCTCTACCCACCCCACTGAGGGCAGTTCAATCTTACCTAAACGTCCACCAGAGTATAATAAGATGGCTCAAAGATTCTGACAACTAGGCTGGCCCGCACATCCATGACTAACCTGCTTTGCCTTTTTTTGTAAAAGTATTTTCATAGCTATTAGTTTATTATTGACTGTCATCTACATCCTCTGTATCTGTCCTCTTTTAGGACTATGTCATGTCATTGATTCTATTTGATGTCTCTCTGCGTGTACACTATCTTTGCTTTGTAGATTTCATATGTATCTATTACCCATATATTGTATTGTATTATCGTGATGTGTAACTGTTATGTTATGTTTAACCCAGCTCGTGGGACTCTGCTCCCACGAGCCCAGTGTTCCAGCCCCATCCTAACCGAACCTTCCCACCTCCCCGTTCTATTTCGGTTGCTGTGGTCCGACCTCTGGGGGCCGCTGAAATAAATCTCCGTAACTTAATTGTACGCCTCGCCTCTTTATTACATTGGCGACGAGGAGGTGAACCGGCCCCCGGAGCGTAGCGGACTGCCTCAGCTACCAGCCTCGTCCCGTCTCCGTTGCCGCCGCTGTACACATACGGCCGTGCCCTTCCCCGATCCGGGTCGAGGGCGGCGCAGACACAGTCGGCCGCGCCCCTCCCCAATTCCGGGTAGAGGGTGGCGCAGCCGCAGAACAGGTACCCTCTCAGCAAGCTAAGGTACGATTTAACTGGGGTTTTGGGCACCAGACACCTCGTCACGCGCCATCACGCCCACGCGCAGCTTAAAAAAAAAAAAGAAGAAAGGACCGCAAAGTACATCACGTGCAGCCATTTTGTTGTCTTTGTTACCATAGCGACATTACGGCAGCCATTTTGTTGTCCCTGTTGTCATAGTGACAACATTATCAAACATTTCTCGTTCCCACAGCCACCAAACAAATCCTTGTCTACACAAAAGCCCCATCTGCTTTTAATAAAGACCAAGAGCAAGACTCAGAAGACAACAAATAACGCCTTCTCTTACCCAGTGACTTTTGCAATCCAGAGACACACGTAAAAAAAAAAAAAAAATAATAATTCCTTCCCAGCCTACTTCTTAACATAGTTTTCAGCACAGTTTTAACACAGATTCACATCTTCCATCATGCAAAACATCCCCCATCCGGCCAAATTTCTCCCGTGCCCTGGGACACCAGCCTCTCCCTGGGAACAATGGATCGACGGGTTCCACATCTACCTGAGAGCCATTGGGGGCAACAAATTCAATGATGACCTCAAGGAAGCAACACTATTGAACTGCATAGGAGCAGAGGCACTAAGACTGTTTAGGGCACTACCAGAACCGGACGATGTTGGAGGTGATGGCAACCACAACCACAAAGACCTCCCAGATACAATAGAGGCCCATCCATCAGATCTGCCTCGGTGAGATACATAGAAGATGATCCCAGTTACGATAACATGCTGCTCATCGACCGAGACTCCCCTCCAATACAAATACTCACCATCACTTCCTCACGTGACGCCAAGGGCCCGTGGGTCGACATGCATGTAGATGGGACACTTCTTCAAGTAATGGTAGATACAGGTTCCCCCTATACAATGGTAGATGTCCAAACATTTTTGGGAACTCTCTCTAGGAAGATACAGGACCTACGCTGCACGCCAATAAAGGCCACAGGTTATGGCAAGACTCCCATCGAAATAATTGGGTATACCTGGTTCAAACTCAAATTTTTTGAGAGAGAGACATATTGTAAACTCTTCGTGGCCAAAAATGGCTCTTCAGTTGTTGGTTGGGAGGAGCAAGCTGCCTTACGAATAAAGATCCACCCTGGAGAAGAAGTTCCAGTCCTGAGTGTGCTGAGCGACACCGATGCTACAACCAGCTTGGAGCCCACCAACATAAAGTCCACATTTTCCAAAAGTATTCAACAACAAAGTGGGACTCCTCCGAGGCTTTCAACATAAGATAGTTTTGAAGAAGGACGCCGTTCCTGTAGCCCATCGTGTTCGTGGAATCCCCTTTGGCACCAAAGACGCCTTGAGGAAAGAGCTCAACCGACTTTGTGAGGAAAACATCATCCAACCCATTGAGAGTTCCGAGTGGCTCGCACCAATCGTCCTTTTCGGCAAACCAGACAATTCGATAAGGATGTGTGTTGACCTACGTGACTTGAACAAGAACATATGGGTGGACAGACACCCCCTCCCTAACATATCAGAACTCCTTGCAACCATGAAACCAGCCAAATACTTCAGCACCCTCGACCTCTCGTCGGCATACCATCAGATCGCATTGGAGGAGAACTCAAAAAATCTCACTTCCTTCGTGACACCTCTGGTAGCATTCATGTTTAATAGGATGCCTTTTGGCCTCGCATCAGCCGCAGCTGTCTTTCAACGGTTAATGTCGCACCTATTTGGAGGTCTCGACGGTGTCCACTCAGGACGACATACTCATATCTGCCGAAAACGAAAGAGAACATGATGCCAAGCTCATGTGTGTCCTCCAAGTAATCCAAAAAAGTGGACTCACCCTCAAATTGGAAAAGTGCAACATAAAATGCAACCAAGTATCCTATCTTGGCCACTCCATAAACGCTGAGGGAATCAGCCCCAAGAAAAAACTCATGGATGTCAAAATAAACATCGCCGAACCCGAAAATAAGGATCAACTCAGGAGTTTTCTCGGCATGACCGAATATTACTCAAAGTTTGTAAACGACTATGCCAACAAGACGAAACACATGAGGAACCTCTTAAAGAAAGCCACCAAGTTTGTATGGTCCTCGGAATGTAAGAAGGAGTTTGAGGAAGTCAAGTGCGACATTAACAAGGCTTCTGCTCTAGCAATGTTCGACTGTAAGGCTAAGACCATCATCTCCGTCGATGCCAGCAAATATGGACTTGGTGGTGTCCTAGAACAACAGCAAAAGGGAAACATTGTGACCGTTGCTTTTGCCTCAAGAGTCTTGCGAGGCGCCAAACTAAATTATTCAACGATAGAGAGAGAAGCCCTGGGGGTGAAATGGATTTTACAACATTTCAGGAACTTAATATGGGGCTTACCTATACTACTCAAAACTGATCACAAACCGTTAGTAAACATCCTTCAATGCAAGACGCCACATCTCATTTCGCCAAGAATCAGGCGTTGATTTCTCGATATCATGCAATACAACCTCCAAGTCTGCTACACTCCCGGCTCATCAAATGGAGTAGCAGATTGCCTCTCTAGACTCTCTACCAACCAGGAAGAAGAGACCGATCAACCTCAAGAAGATATCATAGCAACCATCAATCCTGCCATTTCCAAAGAAGATTGGCTGAACATCACCAACAATGACACAGAACAACAAGAAATGAGAAAAGCCATAATTAATGATTGGATCAAACCAAACCACATTCTAACAGACTTCATACCGTTCAAGGACGAAATAAGTATGGATGAAAACCACATATTCAGAGGAGACAAACTAATTCCACCTGTAATGCTTAGAGAGAAATTACTTGAACTAGCCCATGAAGGTCATTTGGGAAGAAGTTTGACGAAAAATAGACTCAGGAGCAATTACTGGTGGCCGCACATGTGGAAAGAAGCAGAAGAAACTGTAAAAAGTTGCGTCGCATGTGCCTCAAGCGACAAATCAAAAACTGTAAGGAAGACCCCTCTCCAAATCATAGAACCACCCCAAGAAGTATGGTCAAAAGTTGCTATAGACATTATGGGCCCCTTCGAAAACATTGAAAGTGAGAAAATATAATAGTGCTCGTAGATTATACCTCAAAGTGGACTGAATGGGGAATAGCTGAAACAAACGTGTCATCCAAGAAAGTAACACAATTCCTGACAGAAATTTTCAACAGAGAAGGGGATCCCAAGGAACTGGTTTCAGACAACGGATCCCAGTTTATATCGTCTGAATTTCAAGAATTCCTCAAGCACAGATGCATCAAACACCTAACAACATCTCTATACCATCCTATATCAAATGGATTGGTGGAGAGGATGAACAGACTTATAAAGAGCATAATACAGCTGACCATCGCTAACACTCTTCCATGGAGAGAAACCCTCAAGGAAGCCTTCTGTGCGTACAGAACAACACCACACACCACCATTAACATCGAGCCATTTACCCTGATGCGTGGTAGAGCTGCAACCAATCGTCTAAGACCAGCTTGGATATTCATGAATGGTGGAGAAGTGAAGATTAACATGGATAAAATCCGGAAGAGGACAATTGAGAAACAGACAAAATACAAAACACATTACGACTCCAAAAATGCAGTAAAAGAAATGCGAGTGCAAGCAGGAGACTGGGTCTGCGTCAAAGAACCAAAAAAAACATCCAAGTCCGAAAGTAAGTTCAGACCTCCACAGAAGGTCATCCAATGTCACGGCAAATCCGTCACACTTGATGATGGAAAGAAGTGGTCAGGAGACGACATAGTAAAAATAACAACAGACGTTCACAGACCTAGCACCTCTAAGCACACACCATTGGGAAATCCATCAGAGTCAAATCCTCCTTCCACGGGAGCATCTCAAATCAACCAACGCGAAGACAACAGCTCTCACATGGACACTGAGAAAAACCCCAACAGCAGACTATCGAAGAGGAATCGGAAGATCATACAAAACTTCAATCAAGACTTCTTATATTATTGACAGTTTCCATATGCATAAACCCTTCCCCTTCCCCCCCCCTTTCCTGTTTTCCTAACAGCGGAGATGTTATGTTATGTTTAACCCAGCTCGTGGGACTCCGCTCCCACGAGCCCAGTGTTCCAGCCCCATCCTAACCGAACCTTCCCACCTCCCCGTTCTATTTCGGTTGCTGTGGTCCGACCTCTGGGGGCCGCTGAAATAAAGCTCCGTAACTTAATTGTACGCCTCGCCTCTTTATTACAGTAACCAAGCTGCAAATTATCTTATGGTATCGCCCTGATACCTTCGGGTCTGGTGCGCAATACAAATAATAAAACAAAGAAACAAACAAACTTTCCAGAGCATTCAAAGCAGGACCAAAGTTGTGAAGATTTTGTGGTTTGGTTGGCAGTATTTTAATGCTTAGTGAATGAAAGTGGGTAGGGGTGCCAAACACTGTGGGATGTTTGTGGATTATGGTAACTGGAACATGTTTGCATGCATCGCTGTAGTATGGTGCAGCGGTTGTGCAGAAGTGGCGGTGCCTATGTTGTCTTTGTGAATTCTGGTACCTGGCTACATGTTCCCCTGAATGGCTCTGTTATGTTGTGGTTGGTGTGGGCAAGGCATAGACTGTTCAGTGCTGTACCTTGATTGGTTTTTCAAGAGCTGTGACCCATGTTAGCTTTGTGATATGCTCTGTCCATATTTGGGCACATGTCCTTTCTACAAAGACCAGTTTTTCATCAGAAAGGCCACGGAGACCCTTTGCTTTGCACATAAAGGTTGATTCTTGCCATTTATTTTCTGGGAAACTTGTGCCGTCGATAGCCAGGAACGGTTCTATGAAACATTTAGAGTCTTTTTATCCTATTTTGCATTTCCTTTTGGATTCTATAGTATTTTATTTTGCAATACAAACAAATAAAATAACAATAGCCAGTCAAATACTCGACATTAGAATATAACAGAAGCATACCATACAACTGGATACTAACAATAATGAATTAGACGATGCAATCTAACTAATGGAGTCAAGGGAAAGAAGAAAAAGACAGAAGGAAAAAGAAAAGACAGAAACTCAGCAAGAGATCTTAAATAGTGAACTCAAATAAGTTCAACAATCAGATACAGGATTTATGGAAAGCATCATACAATAACTTGGACCACAGATCCATGGCATGTATTGAGAAAAAAAACATAGTGAATCATAAAACAATGGTAATGAAATCTTTCAAGAAACGGGATTGTTCAAACTTAACTCACACATCAACCATATACATCGAGGAAGCTTCCCCATATATCCCAAAACGCATCAATGTCTCCCGCTGGTTTGTGGATAACTTTCTCATAGGTGGAGATAGTGAGCAGCTCTTCCACCCAGTTGTCAAAAAAAAAAGGACCCGCTCAATTTCCAGGATCTTATAATCATTTTCTTAGCAACCATGCAAGCGCGGAGAAGCCAGATCTTTTTGCTGAATGAGACTGCCTCCAGCAGAGACACATCTCCCAGCACCATTAGAGAGGCAGTCATGGGGACTGTACAGCACAGAACCAAACCTAATCTTTCACAGACAACCTCCCAAAATGTTTTAGTCTTTGGGCAGAACCAAATCAAATGACAGAGGGTGCCTCTCGCGTTTTTACATTTCCAGCAAAGTTCGTTCTCCATAAGGTGTCTTTTGAATAACCTTACGGGCATCCAGAAAGATCTAAAAAGTAGCTTTGTTTGCAAGGCTCTAAGGCCCCAGAACAGACTCATAAGGTGCGTATTTCCACAGCACCGTTGCCAACATTTCAGACCGATATCTTCACCCAGTTCTTCACCCCACATGGATGGCAACCTTGTGTCTCCTTTACGGCAAGCCTTTAAGACTCCATACATAGTAGCTGCAGGATGAGATGCACTTTTACAGGTCTGTAAAATTGACCAAGTGACATTCTGAGCTGCCAGTTGAGACACATCCAGACTAGTCTTAACAATGTTCTTTAATCTCCTTTGTTCCACAAGTGTGCAATCAGTCATATTAAATGATCGGCTTAATTGTGCATATGAAATCCACTTACCACCTTCAATCAGATTGTTAAGGTATTTTATGCCCGATAAAAAACATTCTGGCCAAAATAGGACTTTACCTAAAGATTTTCAGAGCCAGGTTAAGCCAGATGGAGGAATTGAGCACAGGGGTGTCTCTGCTAGGCATTGTTACCTGGGAGGATTTCAGATTTACTCCAATTCACCTTATAACCAGAAACAAGGGAGAACTGTTGGATATCTCGCATCATGTGAGGTATACAATTCTCTGGATCCTGAAGGGCCACTAGTAGATCATCTGCGTAAAGCCAGATTAGATTCTCATGAGCATTACCAATTATTGGTTGAAGACTGTCATCAGCTCACAATAGAACTGCCTATGGCTCCATCGATAAAATGAATAATAATGGCGAAAATGGGCAGCCCTGTCTGGTACCCCTATGAAGTTGGAAGGCGTCCAATATGAGGCTATTTGTAAGTACACTTGCAGATGGATTCGTGTATAATAGCCATACCCAACGCTTAAAGTCCTGACCAAATTTCATTCTGTCCAGGCATGAGAATAAGAAGGCCCATTCCACACAATCAAACGACTTCTCCGCGTCCAATGAGATTATTGCAGTGGCAACTGGTTGTCTATGTCCTTGCTCAATTGATAACAACAGGCACTTCATGTTGTCAGCCACAGCCCTCCCAGTGACAAAGCCGACCTGATTTTCATGGACTAATGATGGTATGAATGTTTCCAATTTTATGGCTAAAGACTTTGCTAGAATCTTACAGTCAGTATTTATTAGACTGATAGGCCTGTAGGTTTCACATCTCGTAATAGATCTATCTTTCTTCTTCAGAACCGCTATTAAAGCGTGCCTCATCGTGTCTGGCATGCAGTCAGTCTCAAAAGCATTGTTATATACATCACAAAGAAGTTGCAAAGCAGAATCAGGTAGGATCTTATAAAACTCTACAGGCAATCCATCCATACCAGGTGATTTACTCACAGTAAGTTTACAAATGGCCAAACGAATATCTTCAACTTCCAATCTCCCTTCAAGGTTCGCTGTTTGATCATCTGACAGTACAGACAAGCCCAACGAATTCAGGAAGTTTTCTATCACAACATTCTCGCAAGTCAATTGAGATGTATACCGTTTTTCATGGAAGTCACGGAACAATATGTTTATCTCTTTGTTGAGTTTTCAAAACATTACTCGAATCTCTAATTGCAGTAATAAAGCAATCACTTTTTGCTACTTTTAGTCTGTGCGCCAGAAGTTTGTCAGCTTTTTCCACATTTACAGAGTAGTTGATTCTCTGCCTGAATAAGGCATAGTCTACCTGGTCAGATATCAATTTATTCAATTAAAATTTCGCCCTTCTCAGTTCAGTCTTATTTCCTTCATCTCGGCTTGCAGCAAAGTGATTGTCTAGACGCTTAGCCTCTGCAGACAGCCTTTGAATTTCTTTCGCTTTTAATTTCCTTTGCTTGCCAGTTTTTGACATTAGCACTCCAAGGACAATAAAATTAATTGCTCCCCAGACTGTGGATACTGCAACAACATCAGTCCTGTTAATTTGAATAAAGTCCTTAATTTCTTCCACAATTTCATCTCTAATCTGTTCATTTTGCAAAATGTTAGAGTTCATTCTCCATCTAGATGATTCAATCAGAGTATGTTGCAAGGAGAGACGTGGGGAAACATGTGCGTGGTCTTATAAGGCAATGAGCCCGATACTTGAATCAAAACAGCTGGAGGTCACTTGACAAGAGGTCAAGAAAAAGTCAATGCGGGAGTAGGTATCATGACACAACGAGTGGAAGCTGTAGTCTCTATCAGACGGGTGTTCTAAGCGTCATATGTCCACCAAATTGAATTCACTCATCAGACATTCTAAAGATCTCCTACTCTTCTTTGGAATTTGTGTACAGTCACCATTTGATCGATCTAATGCTGGATCCAACACTTGGTTAAAATCACCAACTAACACAATTGCACCAACATCATAGCTTTGAAGCAACTGAGCCAGCTCATGGAAAACGAGGAGATCATCCAAATTAGGTTCATACAAATTTCATAAAAGCATCTTTGTATCTTGTACTTTGATAAAACACAAACAATTCTTCCTTCTTTGTCTGCTTTACTTGAGATGATTGATATTGGCAGATTTTTCTTAATGAGTATTGAAACTCCTCTTTTACTGGTTGAATAAGTCGAAAAAAATGTTTGACCCACCCATCCCCATTGAAGTTTTTCAGCCTCTTTACAATCCAGATGTGTCTCTTGGAGGAAAGTGATGTCACATGAAGTTGATCTCAAATGAGATAAGATTTTGGTCCATTTTACAACAGTCTTTAAGCCATTAACATTCCATGAAACAAAGTTAAGATGATTTATAGATTTTGAATTCATACTGCTAAACTTTGTTAAGGTAAAAAAATAAGTATGATCAGTATAGAATAGTAGGAAAAGAAAATAGATCAGAAAGAGAAAAGCAGAAAGGTAAGAACCCACGCCCCACCAGGGCATGAGTCAACCAGATAACACTGGTACTAGTTACAAATAGATGGCACACTGCTCAGATGTAACACTAAGGTGTATAGAAATACAGCATTCTTAACAAACCACTATCTGTATACATTCACCAACCCCAGCCCCCCTGCACCCACTCTATATATATGTGCACTTGCTAACACAAATACAGAAGAGAAAATAAACTTGTGCCCTCAATACCCCAATAACATCTATGGATCTTATGCCTTGAGCTCTCGAGTTAATAACCTAATGATAATGATCATTAATTATCATAAACACATACTAAAAAACACAGTTGGGCTAACAGCGTCCCAACACACCTGCCCTATCAATGTCACTCTGATCCATCTGATAGTGGACAATATCTACTATACAGCATCACTAAATTAGGTCCCCATAAAGGCATAACAGCAGGATAGATCATGCCCGATAATAAGGTCAGAATACTAATAATCACCTAAAACAGCCCTAATCATCCTATGTATCTGGGTCACAAATCCAGAATACTGAAAAATGTGCTTGTAAGGCCAATGCAATACAATTACGTATACAATGTCATATGCTCAATGGGCAGTCGTCAGCTCAAACATGCCTGTCTGCCCAGGAACATGTACCATAAATTTGTTTCTCTTCATCTGCCACACGGGGAATCACAATTCCACCCTTTGCCCCAAACAAAATGCCATCAAGCTACAAATAAAGTTGCAGATAACCATCAATTGCAATACGCAGGAGTCCATACAGTGCACAGGTGAAGAGGAAACGCCGGCCCACATGGTCCACAAACACCAAATAGCATGCAGTCAATTTCCAAAGGGAACACACACATATGAAACTGAATCAGCAGGCCACCGACCCCCAAACCAACACGCATGCAGCACAACATTGATAAAAACAAACCCTGGGCCCCATTTCACGGCAAGGTAATGAGGTTGACACTACATCTTGCAACACCCACGTGGATCCAAAGGTAGAACCCAGCATGCCATCTCAGGGCCTAGCCTACACGCTTCCCCCACAGGGCCCATCCGCACACCACCCAACTCCAATAATCACACAGACCAATGCCCCCACACCTGTATACTGCATAACTGGTCGTGTCACCGGGCCAGCCGGACTGGTTTCTATAATGGTTCATTGACATCCTGATCAGACTTACACAATAAAGTCATAGGAGATGCACATGGCACATTGCTGCGAAGTGGAAATCCCTACTTGACATGAAGAACCACCCGATCATTGTCAGCCTCAAAAGAGTCAGACTGCCATGGCGGTGAGTGAATGGAGGACAGCCCTCTGTCTTTTTTCAAATGAATATTTGCAAAGAGCGTAGCTTTGGAAGGCAGTCGGTGGTCAACTAAATCCATATCTATACCCAATAACATGTAACATGGCAGACTTGTGGCAGTATGAGACCCGGACTACTACATAATCCCACGGATCCTCCCCCCAATTGCAATTCCTCAAGATATGTAATTAGCTTACACAATTGTACACATACAAGATTGATCCATGAACAGGGCAGAGTCAAAGATTGTGGACTCGGGTCAAAGGAACAGCTAAGCTGCAGAATAAGACCTGCCTTGACAAAAACATGCGAATCGTTAGGGCAATAAATAATCTAATCGCAACGTTCAAGAATCTCTGAAAAACATACAGAATCGTACAGAGATTCAACAGAGCAGAGTTCTACGGCACGGCCATGTAAAACTGGAAGAGTGACACTACGTACCAAGCGTATTAAAACAATAGCATCATCACGCTAGCACGCAGCACAGGGTCCTTGACTCAAAATCAACCCCATACAAATCTTATGGCACGACATGCAACAAATTGAAAATAAACACTGAACACAACACGCGCAGCTACCGTTTAATAGCAAATTCCCAAATAACAATAACAAGCAATCAAATCAAGCAATAAAGGCAACAGTAATATTAAAAACAATAGTAATAAATCTACTGGACACATTAGGAGTATTTTGACCAAAGGGAAGGAGGTTGAGGCAGAAGAACAATTAAAACCTCCTTATGGTGGCAAATTTTTGCAGGGATCGTTTTTGAGCCAAACACTTGCTTGATCTGGGACATCAGTGAGTTTAATCCCATCAGGCATAAATAGTTTCAAAACAGCTGGTTTGAACAGAGAAATTTTAAGTCCACGTTCTTTGGCCATGCGTTTTGCTTTCCCAAATGCCTTCCTTTTAATTGCCACTTCCTTTGGAAAATCAGGGTAGATATGAAACAAGTTTCCTTGCCAAAATAATGACTCACGCTGCCTTGCAATATGTAGAATATTTTCTTTCATGGACGTCTTCACAAACTTGACAATAATTTGCCTTGCTTTACCAGCTTCTTGCTTGCCAGCTCTAAATGTCACGTCTAGGTCACTCAGTCGTACAGCACATCCAGGCATACTTTCTTGTAAAATATCAATAACCAAAGCAAACAAGTTGGATTCAGGTTTTTCATGAATGCCGACCAGGCGTATGTTGTTGCTCCTAGCCTGAATTTCCAAGTTCATGTTTGTCAGTTGGAGTCTAGACATCCCTCTTGCAGCTCCTGGTATGCTCTGTAGCTGCCAGAGGCTTCTCTTTCCAAACCAGATGTCCTACCCTCAACATCCACCATGCGAGTCTCCAATCTACTGACCTTTCCAGCAAGTCATTCAAAGTTGACTTAACCTCACTCATATCACTTGCCACTTGCTTCAGAAGTTTAAAGATGTCAGCACAGCTTGGTGTATCTTCTTCAGGATCCTCATTGATCTGTTTATGCTTTTTTGAGAGGGGGTATGCGCAGTCTCTTTCTTCTTCTTGCTTGACATTTCAGCCAAATAGTTGATAGGGTGGAGGACACGAGCTGCTCTTTCAAGCTGCTACTCCTTCAGTGCCTTTTCGTCTGGTGGGAAAAGTTTCATTTTAACTGTGTGTGCCTGAAAGGTGCCCTTTATCCTACATAGTGCAAGGTGGATGAGACATTGGCCCTCATCACAAGGTTGGTGCTCCGGTAATAACGGCACCGGTAAGGCAATACCGGCATCCATTACCGGGCCGGTGTATCATGACCCTAGATGCCATTGCTACCGGCATCGTCAAGGACCTGCTGTGCACCGTACCGGCATGCGGGCACATGCGCAGATGGGGAGGCCTTAATACCAGCATGCCGCAAAGAAGGGGACACCACGAGTCACACATACAAGTTCTTATCGGCATCGAGATTCCGATAAGAAGAGCCACCATGATGCTGGCAATACCGGCATCGCGGACCACTCGTAAACAGCAAACTGCTGTGTAACCAAGTACCACAGGTGCACACAATCAGCACAGGTGGAGGCAATGGAGTCAGGGTCAGTACAAAAGGAGCACACCCACACACCACACCCCCTTCTAAGCCAAAATGCTACGACTTGTACTTGCCATACGGGGCCTGGAGGACATGCCTGCACTGCTACTCCTTCAGCAGGCAGTACAACAGGAAACACAGAGGAGACGCAGGAGGAGAAGGAGGGTGAGACATGCCCAGCAAATCCCACCAGTGCAGGCAGTCGCTCCCCGCAGACAGCCAACAATCCCACGTATAAGGGCCAATCCATTTGACTTAACCCCAGCACAGATCCACACCCTGTACCGCCTGGACAGAGACACCATCACCAACATATTGGAATTAATACAGGATGACTTGGTCAGCCTGATCAACATCCGTACAGCCATCCCCCTTTGCTGAAGGTGGCATCTGTGCTCCACTTCCTGGCCACAGGCACTTACCAACACACAGTGGGCCAAATGCATGGCATGTCCCAATCATGCTTCTCTGTTGTGTTAAACCAAGTGCTGGATGCACTACTGAAGCACGCAAGTGCCTACATATCCTTACCAAGGAAATCACAGGAGGCAAATGCCACTGAAATTGCATTCCATGCACTGGCAGGCATGCCCATTGTAATTGGTGCCCTCGACTGTACCCATGTAGAGTTGGTAGTCCCACATGCCATGGATGCGGTGTACCACAATCGGAAGCTATACCATTCCATCAATGTGCAGATGGCGTGTGATGCCAGCCAGATAATAACACATTGCTGTGCCAGATACCCAGGATCCACGCATGATGCCATGGTGCTGCGGAACTCCTCACTACCCCGCTACATGGAAGGAGACATTGTACGAAGTGGCTGGCTGTTGGGTGAGTCTGCCCTCTGGGCCATGGGGGCAGATGGATTGGGGGGGGGGTACATGCATATGCAAGGGGAATGCCCTCTGGGCCATGGGGGCAGATGGATTGGGAGGGGTACATGCATATGCAAGGGGAATGCCTTCTGGGCCATGGGGGCAGATGGATTGGGGGGAATGGAAGTTTCTTAAGTCATCCGCCGACACACAGCCCTCACATTTGCATGCAAAATGTCCCTAGCCAAGACATACATTGGGTGGCCTGCTGGTTTAAAATCCTAGGATCCTAGGTCGTGTATGTCACACAAGGCTCCCTCTATGGATTGGCATGCACTGTACAGGGCTGACAGTCATGTGGATGTGGCTGCCAATGACGAGATTGTGCATATGAACTTGAATGATGTACAGGGTGAGCACACCTGTCAACTGAGCCTCATCCTCACACATACCTCCTTCTGCTCCCATGTAGGTGATGCTGGATATCCTCTGAAGCCGTGGCTACACACCCCTGTCAGGAACCCGCAGAACAGGCACGAGGAGGACTTCAATCGTGCACATACACGTATACGTGTGGTCATTGAGCAGACGTTTGGCCTTTTGAAGGCACGGTTTCGCTGCATCAGCAGGTCGGGAGGGGCACTCATATACGTGCCTGAGAAGGTGGGCAAGATCATCACAGCATGTGCAATGCTGCATAACATGTGCATCCGGCGGAACATACCCCTGCCACCTGACATGGAGCTGCCACCACCTGGTGAAGTAGAAGGAGAGGAAGTAGTAGAAGTAGGACATAGGCCAGGACGCGAAACACGTGAGGGTCGCGCAGTGCGCAAAATGGTCATAGACCAATCATTCTGATGTACTTGGATGCAGAGGGTGCCATGTGTTGTGAACTGTGGGCACTGGTTGTGTGGGCACATGTGCACGAATCACCATGAAGCAATAAATTGACATACAAAAAATCAGCAATGTCCACTCATGTGATGTTTGTTACACAACTGATGTATTCCTGAGAAATTAAGTGCAACATGATTCAACAATCCACACCCCCACCACCCCTCCACCTCCCCCACCCTACTCCCATGCCCCCAAACACCCCAGTACTACACACTACACCCACCACTCCTCCACCTCCCCCACCCTACTCCCATGCCCCCAAACACCCCAGTACTACACACTACACCCACCACCACCCTCCACCCACCCCCTAAAACCCAAAGTCAACTATGGCACAACATGTGTCTGGATGTATATCCAAAGAGGTTATGCAGGGTGGCCCTGCTACTGTTGAGCCCCCTTCGGAGGTGGGGGTTGGATCTCTGAGCGGCGGGAACTCCGCAGGGACATGCGCACGGGGCTGGTCTGCCTCGAGCTCGCTGGCGTGGATGATGCGGATGACCCAGATGGTTGTGATCCCATGGGCAGGGTTTGCCGTTGGTCCATGTGGTCAGCAATCCTGGTGAGGATCTAATCCAAGGCATTGAAGCCATCACGCAATTGCTGTGCACTTGAGTTAATGGCCTGGATAACGCCCGCAGTGCTGTCCGATAATACGGCGTGTTGTCTCCCCTTCAGCAAGGCACTGCTGCACATAGCCTTGCATCGCCTCCTGCCGGGCCTCCATCCTGGAGAGACGTCCCTCAAGGTCCCGTATGGCAGTGTGGGTTGTGGTCGGTGGGTGATGTGGTGGCACAGCATGAATCATGGGGCTGTGCATGGCCAGAGACCACTCTCCATGGGTGCCCTGGTCGGATGAGTCCCGCTGAGGTGTGTCCTGTGGGGTGGCCTGCGGGCTTGGTGTGTGCACTACAGGCTCTGAGTGGACAAGTCCTGCATCACCCTCATAGTCCGGCTCAGCTACCTCATCAACACTATGATCTGCCAATGCAGCCATCTCCCCAATTGTGCTGGCAGCAGCAGAATGTGTGCCTTCCTCCATGCCTGCTGTGTCCTCAGCCAGTGTGGATGGTGTGACCATGGATGTAGGTGCAGGTGTTAGCTTGTCCTGTGTGCTTGCCTGTGGTGCTGTTTTTGCACTGGTTCTTGGCCTGCTTCCCGCTTGGCCCATCCTTGGTCCACTTGAGGTTGATGGACCTGTGCCATCAGATTGCCTCCAAGGCCTTTTGGCTGGTGTTGTGCATTGTGCACTCCCTTGCGCTTCGTCACTGTCAGCATCCGTACCTGTGGGGGACAGAGAGTGGCAGGACATCAGTGATTGTTCCGCTTGCATTGTGCATGCATTAGTCATTGGCCATGTGGCGCCATCCGATCAGTTGCATTCGTGGCTTTGTAGGGGACTGTGTACATGCAATGTTGAAGAGTGGATTTTGATAGCGTAGTCGTGTGCACATGTACGCATAGTTGGGTGCAGTTGGACATTGATGTGTTTTTAGAGGGTCGTCCTGGGTGGCACATGCCCATAAAATGTGTCTTGTGTGTGTATTCGTGTATGACCGCAACATGCATTGGGATGGGATGGTGGTAGACCCAGAATGTGTACATGGATATGTGTAGGTGTGCATGATGGCCCATTTGTTGGCTGGTGTAGCAGCCACATTTGGGGGAGGATGATTTTGATTATTTTTACTTTTTCAGTAGGGACACTCACCTTCATCTGCCGATGTTGGTATGCCAAACTCTGCTTCACCGACTCCTTCGATGGACTCCACGTCTATGATGGAGCTGCAGGTCTCCTCCCATCTGACCAATTTCAGTGGGGAGTGTGGTCCTCCTCCTGTTGCCATCCCCTGGCTCCGATTAGACGACAATATGTGCCGACTCTCAGCCTGAGGTCGTCCCAATGTTTTTTGCAATCACACACTGTGCGTGCGATGGTGCCGACTGCACTTACTTTCTGGGCAACTTCTTCCCAGATGGCCTGCCTTTTTCTTGAGCTGGGCTGGACGCCTGAGGTCGTTGCAGAACACCACTTCAGCATTTGCCACAAGGGTGTCGGCCAACATGTTCAGCTCATCGTCCGTAAAACGTGGTTTGCGCAGGTGGGCCGTGCCTCTCCGGGTGGTCTTCGACATGTTGTCCGTGGTGGCCTGGGAGTTGGGGTGTAGAGGGTCCTGTAGGTGGAGGATGGCAATGGATTTTTTTTTAAGATGGCCGCCATGTCATTTCCCGTTCCCGGCGCGATGATGTTACTTCCGGGTCCGGTATTAACGCACCCGTTATTTGCACTATGTTAATAACGGTAACGGTATTTAGGGGTTGCCGAGGGCGTAGCCGTTCTGTGCGTATTGGTCGATGCCGCTGTCAGGGGGTTTGTGGGTCATTACCGCATGCCGGTACGGCCGTTACCGGCATGTAGGGATGCGCGCGCTTGCGCACTCTTGATCGTCTGCTATTTGCGGGTTGGTTATTACCGCTATGCCGGTATGGCCAGATTTTTAGCACCAACCTTGTGATGAGGCCCATTGTGACTCTACTAGGGGTACCTCTTGAGGTACTAACACCTTGGGTGCCCCAGATGCATGCGGTATTAGGGAACACACATAGCAACTCCCTTTGGTCATTCACCTTCCCATGGCACTCATATCTGTGTACCAACTGTTAGATTGCCCAGGATGGTGAAGGTCCTCCACTTTATCTAATCCTAAAACATGGTAGGCACAATATTTGCACTGGTGTGTCTGCCTTCTCATTCTACTATTATACAAGACAGATTGTCGTTTCCCTGCTAAGCTTCTACATAATCTGTCATTGTTGCATAGTGACTATTGTACAATTGATGCTAATAGATGGACCATTAGGCTACTGCAGAGTGTGGGTTGGGAGCCACTACACGCAGTATTGGTGGTGGCAGGCATTAGAGATTTTTTACTATGCAGTGTGGAAACATCAATTGTTGATATACTATAGTGGGGTAATAGGAACTTGGTTTCGCATTGGGAACTGGGGTGAGTAACACATCAAACATTTCATCGAACGTTGAGGTAGACATCTTATTAGGTTGTGAAGTGCAACCCACAGTGGTAACTATATGCTTGGGTTGCACTCAGCTTATTCCTACTGCTATCTAACTGAACAGTGTCATTGAGCGGCGTCAACTCCAACATCGTTGCACCTAAAATAAGATGGGCATTAATAGAAATCTAGATGGTATATGAGGAAGAGGGATCGAGGAAAGGAGAGAGAAAGAGAAAGAGTGAGAGAGAGAGAGAGAGAGAGAGAGAGAGAGAGAGAAAGAGAGAGAGAGAGAGAGAGAAAGAGAGAGAGAGCGAGAGATGACATTTTATATTTTTAACAGTTGTTTCTCTTCCTTAAATCAGTCTTTTATGGCAACAGTGAACACATCACTTATTGTCATTTCGTAAGGAGCATTGGAAGTTGTTTGCTTTTCAACCAGAGTTTTTGGGGCAGCGTCACCCTTTGCTTTTCTGATATCTGAGAGATGGATCCAATATAGCCCCTTTACTTTTACAGTGAGTGGGGTACAGTATATGACTTCATACGGATGATAGAATCTGGGAAGGTTCCATTTCCAGACAAAACATCGCACATTTACTAATCTCCTGGCATTAGAGGTTGTACAATGCTATTTCCTGCTGGCACCCCGTAGCTGTCTCACTCACTGCAGTGAACAGGAGTGCAATCTGTTTCACTAAGCATCTTATGGCCCGGGTGAGTTGTGTCAGATATTCTTTGAACTCTTCCCTGAATACTGTAGCTGCCATATGGTCGTCAGAGGCTCTGCTTACTGGTGACAGTGGTGTTTGCATGCGTCTACCAGTCACTATTTCATGGGTGGACAGGTGGTGGTCCTTGCTGGGTTTT
The DNA here is from genome assembly GCF_040938575.1 of Ambystoma mexicanum. NCBI lineage: Eukaryota > Metazoa > Chordata > Amphibia > Caudata > Ambystomatidae > Ambystoma > Ambystoma mexicanum. The sequence continues at coordinate 857,161,421 of NC_090935.1, read as the reverse complement.
GTGCACAGCTGAAACAGTGCCAGGGGTAGACAATACACCCAATCTTTCTTTAGGGAGGTACACAGTTTGGATAATCTGCTCTTGAGGAGTCTGTTTATTTTCTCCAAAACCCTGTTCACTTCGGGGTGGTAAATTGAGCACATCTTGTGTTTTATCCCCAGCATTGATGTGATTTCTTTGAAAAGCTCATTTAAAAAACGTGTCCCATTATCTGATCATATTAGTTCACATACTCCCCATTGGGGGGATGTCTCTCTCACTAAAAACTTTGCTGCACACTTTACGTCTGGGTGGGCACAGGGCCCTGCCTCCACCCATTGGGAGAAGGGACACACCACCACAATGAGATATCTGGCACTGTTACATCTTTCTCCCAGGTCTGCATAATCTATATGCAGCTCAATGAACAGCCCTACAGGGCGGGCAAGGTGCCGCGCAGCGTTCTTAAGGTCATCCCTATACTGAGCACTTGACATGTGGTCCACTGGACCACCATATTGTTGAGGTACTGTTGGATGGTTAGAATGAACCAATCTACCTGGAGAACTGCAGCTATGTGCTGTTTTGAACTGTGTGCGAGAAAATGTAGTTCTTCGAATGCTACGTATAGCAGCCCTATTAGCATGACAACCTTCCCTGTTGTGTACTGTTTCCATAACAGATTAGTGGGTGATTGGGTGCACCCTCGTTTGAGCCATAATTCTTGTTCAGCTGATGGTGCACTGCTCTGCAATTCTATCACCTGTGCAATGGGTAGTGCATTGTATCTGTCTACTTTGGGATTTCTGCTTTGCTCACGAGAATACATTCTGTGCTCATGGGTACTGGGAGATACGCTGCTTCTTTTGCTGCCACTAACGCGGTTGCATTTCCCAAAGATATTTTGTCTCTGTTTTGTGTATGTGCTTGGAATTTCACTATTGCTACTAAGGAGGGTTCTGTGAGGTCTACAATCAATTGGTTTAGCAAATCTGCATGCTGTACTGGGTAGCTATCGGCACCCCTAAGCGCCTTTCTTCTCCATCTTGATAGTCCAGCATGTACCATCATGGTTACATATGCTGAGTCAGAATAAATTGTCACTGCGCATCCCTTAGCTGCATGAAGTGCTTCAATTAGAGCTATGAGTTCTTCTGCTTGTGCAGAGTAGTGCAGGGGCAGGAGTTTTTTAATAAGTGTTTCATATTCCCCTTCCTCCATCATTACAACTGCTGCCCCTACATATTTTTCACCTGTTTCTTGGTTGATGTATGTTGACCCATCAACGAAGAACACTTCCCCCTCCTCCAGGGCGTACTCCTTTGCTTTTGGAATGTCATCCCCCTCTCCCTCGTATATGGCACAATCATGCTCATGCATATCTTGGACGGTGCATGGTCCTGTAAGTAATGTAGCAGGGTTGATAGTTTTGCACCTTACCACATGAATATTGGGGCTGGACAGGACGATCTCATATGGTGATGCTCTTTGTGTAGTGAGGGTGGATTTTGATCTTTCTAGTATCGCAAACAGGGAGTGTTCAACGTACAGAGTCTCAGAGCACCCCATGACAAATGTTAAGCTTTTCACAATAGCAAAGGTGACTGCTGCAAGAGACTGTTCGCACATGAATTGACTTTGCATCACTGAATCGAATGTGCCACTATAATAGGCGAGTGGCTTGTGACCCATTGAACTTTTCTGTGTCAGTACTGCGGTCATGAGGGTGCCGCTGGAGTGCGATAAAAGATAAAATTCCTGATCATAATCAGGTATGGCTAGTACTGGGGCTGTTGAAATGAACTCTTTTAGGTCATTGAAGGCTGTCTGCATTTCTGCTGTGCAGGTGATATGTGTTTTTTCTTTCTGTGCTTCTTTCAGCCTTTGCAGGAGAGGCCTTGTGTACACTGCATAATCTAGGATCCATGCTCTACAATAATTGCAGAGTCCTAGAAACTTCTGCATTTTTTTCATTGTGTTTGGTTTGGCAGTGGGGCGCACTTTTGCCGCTCTGTCAGGAATTATTGTTTTGCCATCTTTTGAAATCACTAGGCCCAAGAACAGCACCTCTGCCAAACAGTACTGCAGTATTTTCTTGTCTACCTTGTACCCTTTTTGTGCAAGGAGTTAGAGAAGGGCAAAGGTATCTCCCTGGCAACTTTCTTCACTCTCACTGCAGACTAAAAGGTCATCTACATACTGAATGATGGTGCTCGGAACTTGAATATTGCCTCGTCCTCTTGCAGGTCTTCCTTGCCACTGGGGTCCCATGTACTGTTGCTCTCCTCCCCACTGTTCTTGTCAGTTGTCTGCCCACACTTGCTGCCATTCTTACCTGTGTGGCCACAGAGACACTCCCTTCCTCTTCCATCTGTTCTGGGGGTGGCACAGTTGTTACAGCCGCAACCTTCACTAATTTTGTCTGTACGAGTTTCGCTTCCTCAGCTAACCTCCTTTGAATAGTTTCCTTTTCTCTCTCTTTGATCTTACCACAATGGTGCACTATAATGCTTTGTATCTCAGGCCATCCTTTTGCTTCTATCCCTGCTATCTTGTCAAGGGCCTTCTGTACTTCCTTTTGGAGTCCCCGTTTTATGATGAAATAAAATAGAGAGGTGGACTGATCCCACTCTGTGCCCGTTTCCGCGCACCACATCTCTTGGACCCGGAGAATGAACTACGTATCATCTTCCTCATTCCCCATGATGCATTGCATTATGAAATGTAAATCAGGGGTATCTGGGAAGGTCCTCCACAGTCCATCCCACATTTGTGCGCAAACATTATTGAAAGACACTCCATTATGTGTGTCATTACTTATTGTCACTCCTGGGTAACCCGCCTTTACCCAAACTGATTCTGCTTGATCACCCACTGCGGACACTAAGAGGCTTTTAATATCTCCTATGGCAAGGGCACCCCTGCTGTGTTTTTCTCAAAGGCATAGGTCCATTTTCCCCATGCCTGCCGTAAGCAGGGGGAGGGATTTGAGGAGGTTGTTTGTATCCATCTGTGCCTAGGGGACATAGTGTGCCACCCAGCTCCCTTGTGGATGAAGGGCATCTGTAGTTTCGATTTTGCCTTTCCACCTTTCACTCCTGTTCCTTTCTTTTTTGCTAGGCCATCCTCTCAAGCCTGTTTCTCAGTTTCCCCTCCCATGTATCCTCCACTCTAGGGTTGGCCCATTGTACTTACTGAGCCCACGTTCTCATATCCCAAACTATATGTTTCCCCTGCTCGTAACCGCGTGGCCCGCATGGGCACGCTGTCAATCCTGAAGAGGAAGTCTCCTGATTTCCATTCATCTTCCTGTAGGGGAAAGGTGGCACTTGGGGGTCAGGACCACCCTCTGTCCCTCTTGTTGCTTCGCACGCTGCTTGCAATCGAGCCAATTCTGCGTGGGTGGAAGTCAATGTCACCTCAATATCTCTGGGTGGTGGTAGATGGGTTGTAAGTCGGTGGTGGGGCTGTGCCAGGCATTGCTTGTACCCTCCCCCCTGACACATAAGTTGGATTTGAGTACCCTTCTGCTGGCCGCATGAGCAATGGGTACATTTTCTTGGGCTCCTCTTCCCCCTTTTCTTTCTCTCCCACATCCCTTCCAGTCACTTTTAAAGTTTTCAATCCATTCTCCTGTTATCGAACATCCGGCACAGATCTAATATCTCCCTTCTATTTTGTAACTGATTTCCCTCATACTTGGCTGTCAGATAAGTGGACAGGTGGTCTAATGTTCTCTTATCAAAAGACCCTTCTTCCAGCCAGGCATGAGATAGTCCCTCTCCCTTTGTCTCTGTCACCCATTGTCTGGTATTTTTTTATTCGGTCACTATACAGAGGGAAATGTTTGCATATATGGGATAGCGGGGTATCTATCCCCATGGCTAATCACTTTTATGTCTGGTGTAAGTTCCAAAAAGAATCGTATGGGCTTTTATCTCGCCTTTCTTCCCCTCTATACGCTTGGGCCCTGTTGTTATCAGTCCATAAATAAATGGCATAGATATCTCACTCTTGTTTCTCAAATGTTAAAACATACATAGAAATGGAACAATATTTTAGCAAAAAACATAGACGCATAAAACAAAAAACATACATTTAATTCTCCCTACTCTTCCCCTTTAGAGCGATACATTTTTCACACCCACTCACTCCTTTCTCACATCCCTCATGCCCCTCCTGTGCCTCATGCCTCCTCTTTACATACATAAAAAAACACTGAAAATAATAAGCTAAAATAATAAGTTAAAATAATAACCGCTACTTATTTCAGAGCCCTCTACTTACATGGGGCTTCTACTTTGTCTCTGTGTTTATTTTCCGCATTGGTCGAGACAGTACAATGTGGCTGCCACCTTCTGCCCTCTTTCGGGGGTAGGTTCCCGTATCTCGTCTTTTATAATCTCCTAATTTCTCTAATAAAAAAGAATAATAAATGGAAATACAAAAAAGTGCTTTACTTCAAATAACCACCTAATTCATTCACTTTGAACCACTGCCTGTTCCCTTCAATCACAATGCTCTAAATCCCTCAAAACCCCACTGTTTATTTCTCCTTGCAATTTATACTCACGTGCGGGTGTTCTTCCAAAAGCCTCTGTGCGCAGTTAATCCACAATGCCTGGGCCTCTGCCTGGGGCCGGACCCGGCTCCAACGAGCAGTGGGGTATTTGCAAAGCCAGAACCGCTTCTTCTGTGTACGCGCTTTTGTAATGCTCACCTGGTATCCACGGGGACATCACTCAGCCTGTTCTGACCTCCTATGACCTCGAACCCTTCCCTGGAGTCTACTCGACTGGAGACTGGGTCTGAAACACAGGACTGGTAGAGTTTAACTCCCTATTGTCTCTGTGTGCTTGAACCCCTTCTTCCCCGGAGTACAACCTTTCCCTTCGATCCACAGCTCACCTTGTTTTCTTGGAAAGTGTGCTCTCCATCCTGCTTTCAGCGCAGGGGCGCGTTGATTGATGCAGGCTCATTGCTGCCTATTTACTTCACTGGCAAGAGTCCGACAGGTAAGTATAATAAGTCTTTTGAACAGTTCTCTAACTTCATTCCTTTCCTTCCTTAGATGATGGCCGGCGTACGGGGATGGCGACGTGCTGCTGAGATGAGCAACGCTGAAGGTGAGTGAGAGCGCGATGCGCGATGCGACCCTTTCGTATTTGTATTGAACTGAGTTCTTTTTCTGTGTCATCTAGGTGCCGCAACGTTTTCAGCGTGGATGCCGGTTATGAAGAAGAAATGCGGTGAGTAAGCGCGGTATGCAGCGCCTCTAGATGTTTCCACGCTAACCTGGAGTGTCTTTTCCCTCTTGCAGATGGATGAGAAGTTCCAGAGACAGAGTTCCCCCAGAGCTGCTGGGATTCAGGTACGCGTTTGAAGTGCGTACAGTCTTTAGAAATAAGCGAAGATTTGCTGAATGCTTACTAATGCCTTTTTCTGCTCTTTTCCCTTTTCCTTAGGAAGTGGCGTGCCGGGATGGGAATGACACCGCCGAAGATGCCCGCAGAACAGAAGAAGCGATGAATGATGGGCAGAAGCGCCGCAAGGTAAGGCTGTTCCTAACAGTGTTCTTGTTCTTGCAGGAGTTGAGCGCAAAAGAAAGATGCATGCCTACTGGAGACCGATCCGAACACGGTCAGTGTCACGCTGCAGGTGCAGAAAACACAAAGCATGTTTCTTAACCTGGGCGTGACTTAAATAGTCTCTGGGTATCCCAGGTGTCTCTGGGCTGAACCACACCCAAAAGACTAGACTGCACATGCAGTTCTGGGAACCGAAATATGTGGGGGCATCCATCTTGTCCCATCAATGGACTACAAGTCCAATCCCCAATGTTATCCTATGGGAGTGAGTGAGTCTGGTGCCACAAGTGCCAAATCTGACTCCAAGTGGGTCTTTGGAGGGATGGAGAGGCCCTTGAGGGCCATGTAGGTGATCGTGGCCTGGCTCCAGCCTGACATCTTGGAGGGCTGGGGACATGAGGGGCAGGAATCATGACAGCTTTTCGGGGACTGGTCAGATGTAGGTGGGCACTGCCTTTCCGTAAAGGCCCTGGATCTTGCAGCAGGTACGGGGGGCTAAGGAAATCCCACTAAGTGGTCCCTAAATGAAGGCACCAACCTCTAAACACATGTCCCAATAATTACACACCCCGTCAGGGAATAAGACCAAGAGATAGTTTTGGAAGGAAAACAAAGTTTATATAATATCAATATGCTAGCAAAGAATTTTGCTACCCGAGAGTGCTCTGCCAAAAATTACAGGGGCAGCACATTAAAAAGGGCAAACGCATCATCATTGATGATTTTGTATAAGGCAAAAGTAATTTTGCTGGTTGGTGGGGGACATATAGATGGGCCTGCTCCATATGGGATGCCAGGTGGTAATTGGCCACTGCTTCCCAGTCGTTCTTGGTGCACGTGGGTCAGCTGGGCTCACCTCTGCATTGAAGGTCGGGTCATGTAGGCGAAACTGTCTAACTAATCTAAGCTAAACAACAGGAGCTGGTAATTCATGAGCAATGGTAGATACCTGAACATCATATGAGAGGGGGTACTTTGAGAAAGAGGATAATACATTGAAATGCTGACCTCCACATTCAGGGCTTCATTGATACCGCAGTTCTCGCACACAAGTTTCTCCACAGGGGGTTTGATCTACTGTCTGCCTTTCCTGGTGCCTCATGATACAAACAGACGTTTGCTGCTATAGGGAGAATATATTGCTGGACAGGATTAGATCTGTGGTGGGTAATCTGAAATGGGCAAGACCAGGGGGTTATATGTTTATTGGCATGAAAGGAATTGGGGGGTCGGGACTGAGAGGCCAAGTGGGCTCTGGCTTGGCGGGGTGGAGGTCGAGGGGACACGGGCAGTTTAGTGGAGATGGATGGGCATTTGTACTGGGGCCTGTTTCTGTCTCACACTATTCACAGAGCGCATTCTTTGAAAAACGATACTAGGTATTTGCAATATTGAGAGGACAGCGAACGGGTGGACTTGCGTGAAAAGGAGGCTTGTGCAGAGCTGGCCTGGTGTGTTGATGGCTTGGCCCCTCTGTGTGAGACACTGGGGATGCGAGAGCGGCAGCCTCACAGAGTGGTGGTTTTTGGGCATAGTTAAAAATGGTGTCTGGGCCTAATACAAAATTCTGTCTTGGTGCTGGGACATAGGTGCTGTTATTCCTCTAATTTTCTAAGTTATAAAGCCCTTTACACGTGCCATGGGGGTGTTTTTTTTTCTCCTCTTCGATAGGGTTTTTTCACATGTCCTCTGGCTATGGGGGTGGCATAGGACCATTTCCCTCCAAACAAATGCGATAGTCTTTACAAGAGGAATTTAATTCTTTTTCTTTTTTTTTTAACTTGTTTTAATTGAAAATCAATTTTTACAAGAGTCGAGCTGTTTGTATAAAATGTTCAAAGTTAAATTAAAAATCACAATCTTACAGAGGGGGGAGCAACAGTGTTATTAGGAAGATGCTAATTTCACCTCCCTATCTTAGGGGGGTAACACTTTGTAGTGTAAGTCATGTTGGTTAGACTGCTCCCTCCACTGTTTTCCTTCAGAGTTAATCCTACAGTTACGTAATAGCCTTTTTATGAGAAGTTCAGATCAATATTTTTAAAGAATTTGTTAACAGCGATGACCCACAAAGTTTTTTCGCCACTCAGCAGGCGCGACCACCATTCGTCCTCGTCATAGAAAAGGAGGCCTGAAAAAAATGGCCTAAATAAGTCTGGCGCTGTCTACCTAAGGCTTGACAGTTCAACACCAGGTGTCTCAATGTTTCAATTGTTGCAGCAGTTTTGCAGAATCCGCAGTTATTTTCACTCGATTTGCTCCTTATCACAAATACCTCTATAGTTTTCAGCAGGTTTAATCTTATCCGCATGAAATTTTCTCTGAAGCTTTTATTCGGGAATTTTTGGAGGTACTTTGCGGGCTGGTTTATTTTATTTATCAATTGGGGAATTTACTTTATGAGTGATGATTGTTGACAAGACATAAGCACATGCCTTGATTACTGACACGGCTGGTGTTTTTGGTTTCTTCTGTTGTTATGTCTTTGAACATAAACTGCTCTACCAAATCAAGAGGAAGGAGCCACAGTTCAGGCCTCTGGAGCTATAAGTGTGTTTACATCTATGACTTCAGTAATCTTGAGAGAAAGACTTACATTACGACACATATCTCATATTTTGTCTGAGAAAACATCTTTGCAAGTTATTACACCAAGCATTTGAGGATTGACATGTTTTAGTATCAAACAAAGGATTTATCTGTTCATCTAAAGATGAAAATCGAGCTTTGGTAGAATTAACTGAACACATCAATTTGGTTGTCAAAGAATTGTCTCTTGGCATCTAATAAAATGTTTGATCATTAGGATGCATTCTCCTTAAATGAAGACCATTTGGCTTTCTCCTGCAGTTATGTTCCATCCTATTTAAGTTCTTTTTAAGGAACTAAGTTATCAGTAATACAAACATTTCCATAATATTTGGCTTTGATCATTTTCGTTTTTGACAATGCCACCATGTGTGTTTGATTCTTGTAATCAATATAAGCACTAACAATGGATTCAAGAGAGAAGCTGGACTCCAGATTTCCCCCGTATTATGTGCAAAGAATTTAGCTTGTCAGCGGACAGGTTTCTATTCTACCTATATGATATAGCTACACAATTGTACAATGTATTTTACACAGCGGATAAGGAGTTACACATGATAAAAAGTGGTGTGGTCAGTCCAATCAGCATGCTTGCCAGAGGGGTTTGCCGTAATACCATTATGCATGAAATGCAGTCCAGAGTACTACTCTTTTGTGTATGCAGGGTATATGAGTTAGAGAAACCCAGTTTATTAACCTATTCTTTATATGTTTTTGATACAAATCTTTGGCATCTTTCAAATCACCCAACAAGATTGAGGAGATCTTCATCTGCAATGCTGTTGCAGTCAACATGTTTACAGAGAAGGGAGAATCATATGTGGGCAGACAGCAAATAATGAGCATTTGACCTGAAAGTGCAAAGCACTGACATCGAAGCACTCCGGCTGAAGGTACAGAATTGCCCCGCGGCTGTTGGAAAAAATAGTCCCTCCAAGCCGAGGTGCCCTGCAACAGTCAACTAGAAAACATTCTCTCCTCTGTCTTATGTTCCTCTTCAGAGGCGTGATGCCTAGATGCAGCAAAATCACAAAACAATGAACTAAATTTGGCGAACATTATACTCCCTTATCCCCACTCCCTGACACCCTGTTGCCCTCGTTCACGATCCAACCTTGTCTGTCATGTTTCCTTGTGTTTCTCCCTTCAGCGCTTGGAGGCTAGGTGGCAAAGTGATATAACAACCAAGTCACGTGACTTTATTCTGCAATTTTGATCAGTATCAATTTACATAACATACTGCACTGATATTTCTAGAAACTTGAATTCAATATTATCTTGCCAGGGTGCAGGATTTACTTTTAGCTTTTGTGTATCGGTCCCTTTAGTTATATCGTTCAAAATGTAGTGGGGATTTTGAATTCCTATTGTATTTTATATTCTATATTGAAACCTCCTAAACATTGTAAAATATTTTTAACAAATGAATAACGGTCATTTGAAGTCATTTGTGAGGGCATGACATTTTTTTCTATGAACGCTATAAGGCAGTTTCCATGCAGTCTGGTCTGCCTTTATGTCGAATTGAAAATAAAACATTAAATAAACCGTAACCACACACAAGATTTAATGAATAATGATCCTGTGGTCTAGGAAACCTCACCTCGCCATTTCTTGCCAACTACGTGGTACAATTGCCTACGCTTAATTGTATTGATTGTTGTGCAGGTGTCAGAGCTGATGAAATAGCGTGCGCAGCTGCTTTGGGTATTTGCGCCTTCATCGCTTCATTCACTTCCTGCTCCCGTGAACTTTCCTTTCCTCACTGGGGGGATAGGAAGAAACACTTGTCATCTCTGCATTCAAAACTGCTGACCTGGAAGATATGATCAATGGTAGGCCAAGCGCTGCATTGTGTACACCTCAAGCAATCTGTGCAAAAATGCACAAGCTGCAATGGCTCTGTGCAGCAGGGAGTGCATAATAATGGGCTTTCTCCAAAGCAGCTTTTTATGTTTGACTTTTCCTCTAAATCAATGTGTCCATGTGCATTATCGCGCGTAGCCTTCCTGCAGAAGGAAAGTGGGGTCTAACATCTAGGGAGGTATTAGGGTACGTTGCTCACGCGCAAACACAGTTTGCGATGGCAAAAACTGCATTTAAACATGTGCAATTGATTTAACATCTGCATAAGCACAGTGCAAGTGCAGTGCATGGGGGCAAATTTCATAATTTGATTGCCCACTCACAGATATACTTTGTGTACATGGAAGCTGTGTTTGCATGTTAGGTTATATGGCATTTTATAGCACCAAATGCCATTCAAAGTACTGTGGGTGAAAGTCCTTGGAGGACCGAAGCCCGAGGTATGAGAATTGAGAAGAGGATATTAGAATGTGTGTATTTTAGCCAGTACGAAAGTAGGTAGGGGCGACTAAGTCCCTGGTAGCGACCCATGGAGATCTGGCTAGTGGATGGGTGTTGTGGTAGGCTGTTGGGAGAGTATGCAAGTCAAGGAGACTGATTATGTGCCCAGATGCACCGAATTTGTCTTACGGCAGTCTAGTGGCCGAGGTGATGTGCGTAATGAGGTTGAGCAGTTGACTAATGCAAATCTGTGTGGGTGGGTGGTTGTGCCCCGGAAGGGAGAAAGCTAAGTTCCATTAAGATGGAGTGCTATACTTACCAGAGAGTCATGGCTGAAATGTTGATGCTATGTGGGTATGCATATCATATGGGCCAACTGGAATCCTTCCTGTGTGTGCTAGGTATCGTGCTGTCTCTTCATGTGACTCCTCTGTGCACCCTCGTGCCTGTCGGGGCGGGGGCATGTCTTGAGAGCCTTCCTGAAGGTTAGCAGATGCTAAATGGGATTGAGTTCCAGATGGTGGGGGCTTGGACTGATAAAGAGGCCCCACATACTCTAGTCGATTTAGCGGCTGGGATGACATGGAGCGGAGCAGAGTCTGATCTCAGGTTTTTCATTGGCATGTAGGGTGTGAGATTGTGTTGTAGATATTCTGGGCTTGTGTTGTGATTGTTGCTCAATCAGAAGTCAGTGAAGGACACAGAGGGTGGGTGTGATGTGTTCTCTGGAGCATAGGGCCAGAAGGATCCTTGCTTCAGTGGTTTGAGCCCGTTGGAGTTTTCTAAGTTGTGATGCAGGGGCACCCACGTATAGGACATTTGCATAGTCTTGGCAGTAGAGAACGATGGCTGTGATCTCAGTGACTCTGTGTGGGATGGTCAGGTCGGCGAAGATGCGTCAGAGAATGCATAGGTATAGATAGCAAGATTTTGACACTGAGTTGATGTGTTGAGATAGAATCAGGTCTGAGTCCATGGTGCATCAAAGGAGTGCGCTGGGGGAAGAAACCCGTCTTCCTGCAGATCATGATTTCAGATTTTCCAGGGTTGAGAAGGAGGTGATTAGCAGTCATCCAGTGGTCCATTTCTGTGAGGCATGAAGCGAGGTCATTTGTGGGGTTGGAGGGGTCCTTTGAGATCTTGAAGATGATTTGGGTGTCATCTGTGTAGTTGTAGCAAGTCAGGCTGTGTGAGAGGATGATAGCAGGGAGGGGGCTCAGATAGAGGTTGAAGAGCAGTGGAGAGAGTGAGGCGCCAAGTGGTACTCTGTGAGTAACAGGGAGGGGAGTCGAGGAGAAGGGAGGCAAGTGTATTATTTGAGATCAGTTGGAGAGGAAGGAGGAAATCCACTTCAAGGCTGCGCACCTGAAGTTGAGAGAGTTGAGTCTGTTCATGAGGGTGAGACGGTCAATGTTGTTGAAGGTCACCAAGAGGTCTAGAAGGATTAGTGCGGCACAGCCTTCAGAGTCAAAGGTTCTTTTGAGATCATTCCAGATGGAGCGATGCACAATTCAGTCTCTTCTCATAATACCATCGGCCCCTGGGTTACTAAACTCTTAAACCAATCTTTTCTGGAAGCTCAGGTACCAACTGATTTGAAGAAAGCTTGGATTACCCCATTGCTTAAAAAAGAAAACCTTGATCCTCTTCAGCCTAAGCACTACCGTCCCATTATGAATGTTCCTTTGGATCGTGTGTCTCATCTCCAGCTCCAGAAATACATTCAGGACAATTCTATCTTAGGGCCCTGGCAATCTGGCTATCGGGCCTGACACGGGACTGAGACTGCAATGCCCGATCTCAAATCCAACCCAGCGGCTATTATTGATCGAGGTCATCCAGCACTTCTTATGCTGCTTGATCTGTCGGCCGCGTTCGACTTGGTCGACCACAAGTTCTTGGCTACTAGGATGCAATCGCTTGTGGGCTGTTCCGACTTAGCCACACAATGGTTGGTCTCCTTCTTGGGTCCACACACAGCTCGAGTTGCTCTTCATGACGCCTCTTCCTGTCCCACCCATCTCAGGAGGTATTCCACAGGGTTCTTAGCTATCACCTACTCTCTTTAATATTTACATTCTCCCTCTTTTTCTGTTGCTTGATGACCTGGGTGTCTTGTATACTAATTACGCCGATGACACTCAGGTCATCCTGGAACTCTCTGGTACTTACTCCCTGGATTCACAGGCCATTAATGCCATCTACTCTTCTATTCACTCTTGGATGGTGGAAAATTTGATGGCCCTTAATACTTTCATCAGAGTACGTCTCCTTTTTAATATCTAATGTCACCATTCCTGTGGCAAAGAATGTCAAGACGCTAGGTGTTACGCTAGACTCAGGGTTTACCATGAAGTCACATGTGGCTAAGATTCGCGCCTCATGTGGGTGGATTAATAAGCAGCTACCCTACCTATGGCCTTATCTCACTGTCAAAAATATGTCTATTCTCGCCACTGCCCTGGTCAACTCGAGGTTAGACTATTGCAACAGTCTGTTGGCAGGAACTGCTCAATCTAATATGGCTGCCCTTCAGGTTAGCAAAATGGGGCAGTCAGAGCAGTACTGGGCATCTCTAATAGGCAGTCCATTACTGCAGCCAGAGAAAATCTGCACTGTCTGCCAGTCAAGCACTGTGTGTCTTTCAAGATCCTTAGACTTACTTTCAAGTGCCTGACTCGGGTAGCGCCCAGTTATCTTTCTGAACGCATTCATAGGTACGTTCCTACACAATCACTTATGTCACTGGATCAGGCCAAACTTTGCCAACCCAAGTTTCGATCAGCCACATTTGGGAAAATAATCTTTGACGTCTTGGCTCCAGCCACCTAGAATCTAATTCTGTCACAACCTCAAAACCATCACATCCTTGGTTGATTTCAAAAAGAAGTTCAAAACATTTCTCATCAGGTCTATTTTGGCCTGTTCTTTGACTCTGCTTTGATTCTGTCGCTGGTTCTCTGATTGTCTGCTGTTTGTCCTTTTTTGTGCGCTTTGAGGCCTAGGGCGAAAAGAATTAAAATAAAAAAAAATAAAAAATTGTAGGGGTCTGAAGCTTGATTGGGCATAGTCGAAGAGAAGGTTGGTTTCTGTGAAGAGGCATAGCTGGGTGTAGGCTGTTTGATTAATTAGTTTAGCTTAGAAACGGTTGTTTGATATAGGTCTGTAGTTGGTCAGTAGGAGGCGGTCCAGGGTGTTTTTTCCTAGCAGGAGTTTGATGTACGAGGTCTTGAAAGCGGCAGTGAAGATGCCTGACATGAGAGATTAGTTAATGAACAATCTTGCAAAGTTGCTGGCACAGGTTGAGGATAGGATTTCTTTTAGAAGAGACGGAGGGCACGGGTCTCCAGGGGATCCTGAGGGATGGCTGTTAGCTGGTAGCTTTAGGAATTCTGGGTGGGAGATAGGGGAGTAGGAAGAGGAGAAAGAGTGGGTGGAGGCCATGTCTGAGAACCTAGGCATTAGTACCAGGTAGAGGGGTGGGAGCAACACTGTTTTGGTGCCGATGGTGAGGTTTCTTTTCAGGGCTATGTTGTGGAAGTGGTCAGAGAGAGAGTCACAGAGTGCTTAAGTGTGGGATGGGGAGGAAGGGGTGCAAAGCAGGCCCTACAATTTAGAGATAATCTTGTGGAGTGTCCCACAGGGGTTAGGGGCCTTGGTGATTCTGTTCCAGCAGATTGTTTTGTGTCCTTATTTCTTCATTGTAGGTTTTGAGCTGTTGGGTGTAGGCTGTTCTGTTGAGTGGTGAGGGGTCTGCTCGCCATCTGCTTTCTAGGATGTGATTCTGGGTTTTCAGGAATTTGAGGGCTGATATGAACCATCTTGGGAGGGGCAATGGCCCTCATGAGGACCCAGGCGTTAAGGGGTTTACGGCGCCGTAAACGGCGCCGACCCTTAACGCCTGATTCCAAGGTCCCTTTGCGGGATGGTGATTTTAACGCCTGCTTTTTGCAGGCGTTAAAACCCATGCCACAAAGGGACCTTGGTGCTAATTACACCACCGTAATTTACGGTGGCGTAATTAGCGCCTTTCCCCATTCCCATTATGCCCTATGGGGCAAAAATGGGAATGGGGAAGGGTAAAATGGGAAATGGGGATTTACCGCCCCACTCACCTTGGAATGGGGCGGTAAATCCGCCATCCACCATGGTGTAAACGTAGTTTACACCATGGTGGTAAGGGTACGACCCAGACGGTAACTTACCGCCTGGGTTGTAATGAGGGCCAATGTGTGTTGGATATGGGTCTGATGGGGATGAGAGGTCAACAGCTGGTCTGGCAGGAGTGAAAAGGAGGGTAGGGAAGCAAGCCAGGAATCTGCCAGGTCCGGGGATACTTTTACCTTGTTCCAGAGAGGGGTGAATGAGGGGGGCAATGGGGCTGTCGGGGTGGAAAGGGGGTCTACGGTTGAGAGACAGAAGAAAATAGTTGCATGGTTCATCCAGATTAGTGGGCAGGAATGTGGTGATCCACTCAGAAGAGCTGAAGATTTCATCTAGGGTGTGGCCAACAGTGTGTGTGGGACCTGATACTAGTTGTGCCAGATGACGGATTCAAGGTTGTCCAGGATTGGTTGTGTCATGGGGTTAAAATGGATGTCGAACCAGATATTGAAATCCCCTAGCATAGTGAGGGAGGGGTGAGAGACCAGGATGGCCGCTAAGGATTCGCTGAGGTTTTCAGCTACATTTCTGTCATAGTAAAGGGGTTTGTATATGAGTAAGAAGCGGTGAGTGAGTGAGGGGGTGATGAGAAATTCTACTAGGAGGGATTCACAGTCAGAGCTGCAGGCCTGCACCTCAGAGTGTGAAATGGAGAGGTAGGATTTGTTTAGGATAGCAATGCCACCTGCTCTGCTGATTCTGTTGTGCACCATGAGGGTAGAGATTGGGGGAAGACCTTGTGTGCAATGGGCCATAAGTCTTGGGAGAACCAGGATTCTATGATGAAGAAATTGTCTGGGCCTTCAGAGGAAATCAAGTCGTATATGTTGTGGCGTTTTATTTTAAATGGATCTGGCATTGATCAGGATACACATAAATTTGTTGCTAGGTTGGGTGTTTGATGAGGGTGGAGGAGACTTCAGGGGAGAAATAGGAGGCCAGGGGTGGTTGCAAGCAAGTAGTGGGTGCAAAGGAGGGATGGACATGGGTGTAGGGAGGGGTTGGCGCTGAGAGAGCTGCTGAGTACAAGGAGGTTATGTAAAGGAGGGTTCCCTCTGGGTCGCAGGGGTGTGCTGTGTGGAAGGGTCTGAGGGAGTAAGAGGGTATAGTGGCAGGATGTTATTAGAAGGTGAGATAATTCTAGAGGTGGGCCTACGGTCTCCATTCTGGGGAGTGGTGCAGGAGGCTGAGAGTATTGTTGGAGTGCGTGTGATTAAGCCCATGAGGATAGGGTGCCTTGTGTATTGGCGGGTGTAGTGGTTAGTGGTGGAGGGAGTGCATTGAGGGGTGGGGTGGACACTTCATTCTGAGGTGTCAGAGGGGGTGTGGATGCCACAGAAGGAGGGTGTGGAATTTGGTGCAGACCTGCGGCTGGGGAAGTCAAAGTTGTTTTCTGTTGCAATGGAGAGGTCAGGCGATATTCTACTAAGGTCGGCGACAGGGTCAGGAGACTGACTTCTAGGGAAGCGGGCGAGAGGAGTTGGGTATGGGTGCCAGGGATGTTGTTTAGAGAGTTGATGAGGGATTTCACTGGGTTGGGTGGTTTGGGGAGGACAATAAGCGTGTATGTGAGGGGGATGTCAAGGGTCTAGAAGAGCAGTATGGAGAGGTGTGCAGTAAAGAGTTTATGGATGCAAAGTGTGGGTCATGGTGGTGTGGATGAGAAGGGGAGGGTGAGAGGGGCTGGAGGTAGGGTGGTCCGGGGGCAGCAGGGTCTGGATGAAGGCAGGGCGCGATACAGTAGGCCTGGGGAAATCAAGTGGGATGCTTGAATGCAGGAGGTGGGAGGGAGGGACTGGGAAGGCCAGAAGGGTTATGTTCTCTGGGGGGGGGGCAGAGGGAGACAGTAAGGGTGGGCTCTGGACGAGGGAGTGGAGGAGTTCCTGGTGTGCCAGAGTGAACCTCTAATTTTGGAGCTGCTAGGTATGGAGGAGGCAGGTGTACGACAGTGGGAACTGAGCCGAGGCAAGCTGCAATCGAGTGGGCGGGTCTGCATTAGCCTGATCTCTTCTGGGAGATGATGTGTAGGCAGTGGCCCAGTGAGGTGTGATAGCGTGGGAATGTGGGTTGAGATACCAAAACTTAGATCCTGTGGAGACAAAATGCGTGCCTGCAACACTATCCCTGTGGGAAAAATGCAGGGGTGGCACAAAACAGCGAGATACAAATTAAAAAACCCAACACACTATCCCTGAGAAAAGAAATGCAGTGATGGCACAAAACAAGAGCGAGATTCAAAACCCTATCAAATGGAACCAAACCCTGGATGGAAGATCACAGACTGGACTTCAATCTTGGAGGCAGAGTGATTACACTCTGGGAGCGAGAAGGAAAATAAATGTGAAACTATGATTTAGGAATGTGTTGGGTGCTATATCTCAGGCACTGGCAGAGAAAAGTACAGAGACAAAGGGGGTCATTCTGAGGTTGGAGGTAAGGTAAAAACGATGCCGGTAAAGGATTACCAGCATCGTTTACCACTCCAGGCTATTCCGACCTGCCAACCCGCTATTAGCGGCACCGTAAATAACGATGCCTCTAATAGCGGCAAGGGCGCGGGCACGTAACCAGTCATGCCGGCAATACCGGCATGCTGTAAACTGGAGGACATCACAAGTCAGGCGGACATGCACATACCGGCATCATGACGGCACTAAAAGTGGATACCGGCATGCCGTAAATACCGGCATCACGGAGCAACCGTAAAATGCTATGTGTAGTGTTCCCAACTGCCACAGGTGCACACCATCAGCACAGGTGGAGGCAATGGAGTCTGGGCCTGTACAAAAGGAGCACACCCACACACCACACCCCTTTCCACACCAAGATTAATACAATAGTAGCATCAATATTTGAGCTGGAGGACATGCTTACATTGCAACCCCAGCAACAACACCAACAGCAACAGCAGGCACCACAGAGGAGACGCAGCAGGAGAAGGAGCGTGAGACAGGCCCAGCATGCCCCACCAGTGCAGCCAGTGTAACCATGCAGGCAGCCCCCAATCCCAAACATCAGAGCCAGTCCTTTCAACCCAACCCCGGAGCAGAACCACACCCTGTACTGTCTGGATGGGGACACCATCGACATGATGCACGACGACATTGTCAGCCTCATTGAAATACGCATCGCCATCCCCTGTCTACTTAAAGTAGTGTTGGTGCTCCACTTCCTTTCCACAGGCACCTACCAGCACACAGCGGGGCACATGCATGCCATATCACCACCCTTATTTACTTGCATCCTGAAACAAGTGCTGGATGCCCTCCTCAAGCACAAAATGGAATACATATCCCTACCACAGACTCACCAGGAGATTCTTGAAACGAAAGGTGGCCTCCATTCACTGGCAGGCATGCCAAATTGTATAGGTGCCCTTGACTGCACCCACTATGGAGGTGGTGTACCGCAATCGCAAGCAATACCACTCCAACAAGGTGCAGATGGTATGCGACACCAGAAAGATCATCACACATTGTTGTGCCTGATATCCCGGATCAACCACAGGAATGCTGCATGTCACCATGGGAAAAATCAGCGCAGAATGCCTAACAATGCAGAGCCTACTGCCAAGGCTCCCCATCAGAAAATCCTACAGAACGCTACACATCACTAAATGGACATGGAAACAGCTGTATGCGTACACAATGCATGAGCAACAAGGCGGCAGAGCACACCGTGTATCATCTTTAAGATGCAACCCACACCATTATTCCATGGCACAGGACACATTGAGGGCATAAAAATGGCGTGCATGCAACCAGGGACATGTGCATGTGGCCAACAATAATCTGCCGGCATGTATGACTAGTACAGCTGTCCATCATGAATCGACTGACATAAACCTTTTTTTGCCTCCCATGCAGGTGACGGTGGCTATCCCTTGATGACGTGGCTCCTCACCCCTGGCCGATAACCCACAAAACAGGCACGAGGAGGACTACTATCGATTCCATGCCCGTACCCGTGCGGTCATTGAGCAGATCTTCGGCCTGTTGAGTGCATGGGTTTGCTGCCTTAGCCCCTCGGGTGGGGCACTCCTCTCGAGGCATGAGAAGGTGGCCAAAATGATCATGGCATGTGCATGCTGCACAACATGTGTATCCGATGCAATGTGCCCCTGCCCCCTGACATTGGACTGCAACCACCTGGTGATGATGAAGGGGATGAAAAGAAGTGGCTGCACATCATTGCGGTTCTGATGCACAGGAGGGACGTGCTGTGGGTCAGTCAGTGATTGCACAATATTACTGACACACATGGCTGCAGAGGATGAGATGATAGTTTGACAGAGGGCACTGGGTGTGGGGGTACATGCACACTATGCACTGTATATGAATAAATGACACATGCGCAATGATCAATGTCCACTCAGGTCTTGTTTTTGACTCAATGGCCCTCATTACGACCTTGGCGGAGAACCATGGTGCTATTAGCACCATGGTCGATGGCGCTAAGTTGCCAACTCCGCCATGGTGGTTGGCGGACTTACCGCCCCATTCCGACCTTGGCGGGGCGGTAAGTCCCCAATCCCCATTTACCCTTCCCCATTCCCAAAAGCAGGCGTTAAAATCACCATGGCGCTACGGGAACTCGTACTCAGGCGGTAAGGGTCGGCGAAGTTTACGCCGGCGTAAACCCCTTACCGCCTGGGTCGTAATGAGGGCCAATGGGTGTATTGATATTAACAATGAAAACGATGCAATAACCCTCCACCACCCTAACGAACGCCCCCCTCCCCCCACAACTCCCCCACACACCCTCCTCCCCTCCACCCACAACTCCCCCACACACCCTCACCCCTCTCCCCCTACCCCTACAACTCCCCCACACATGTCCCAACAAGTCTCTAATGCCTTCATCAGGCTGGCCAGACTATTTTTTTGCACTCCCTGGACCTGGTGGCAGCATGTCCGGCCGGCGCAGGGTGCGCGAAGACCTACGGAGTGGGCTGGTCTGGGTAGAGCTTGATGAGGATGGTGTGGCCGCCTGCTCATACTGGGTTGCCGGACGTTCTGACTCCATGGTATCGGCGATGCGGCTAAGTACCTGCCGCAGGGCGGATACCTCCTCGCACAGGTGGCTAGTATTCTCCCCAAATATCTTGCCCATGGAGGCGGTGATATCACTAATTGTCTTGCCTAGAGAAGCTATGTTCTCCCACCACTCCTGCCTTGCCTGGGCCTTGTCCTCCACGAACTGCCGCACAAGGTCAGTCAGCTGCTCATAACGCTGCGGCCCTGCGGGTGCACCTGTGGATGTGGACGGTGCCTGGGTCTCATGTTCGGCCTCACTGCTCTCCACTATGGGACTAATGGCCCCTTGAATTAACTCCCCCCCCCAGAGTGCTCCATGGTGGTGCCGTGGTCTGACTCAAGAGATGTGATTTGGGGGGATGGCAGTGGACTGGGCGTGCAGGGCAGTTTGGAGGAATCGTCCTCCATGGGCACCCATACCTCTTCCTGTGCCACCTCTTCAGCCTGGGGTGCTGTTGCTGCCACCTCCCCAGCCAAACTGAACTCTGCCGAGTGTGGAGCCTCAGCTGTTTCCTGTGGCTGTGCGACAGGTGTTGGTGCTTCCGTCTCAATGGCCCTTGGCAGCACCGGTGCCCTCGCAACTTGAGGTGTTTTCAATGGTGGTGCACGGCGAGGCTTGGGTTGGCCCTTCGAGTAGGAAGGCCGGTTGGCCTCATCCCGGGCCCTCTTCCGGGGTGTGGTTTGCTGTGGGGGTGATTCCTGGGCATCGCTGTCATGGTCTGAGCCTGTGGGGGTCGAAGAGAGGCACCGCATGAGTGATGGTTTGATAGGCATCATACATACATTTGTACAATTGATAATCCACACAATCGAGGGTAATAGGCATTTGAGTTTGGATGATCACGTTGTTTGATACATGGGTGGGTGATGCAGGCATACGTCGGGTCACTCATGTTGGGGAAGACATATGGTATGGGACATGCATAATTGTTGGGGTCTGCATGTAGTGTGACTTATGCCATTTACATCTTTGTGTGGTATGTGTCAGGCACGGCATAGCCTTGCTGCAGGAAACTGCATGTGTCTGTGATGCGTCCGACAACTTTGCTGGGAGTGTGTGTGTGTTGGGCCATGGCTTGCCTCTTTGGACAGACATATTGGTGGACTTTCATCAGACTCTGAATTACAGTGTTTTCTTAGGACGCTCACCTCCATCCGCCGATGTTGTGGCGCCACACTCCATGTCTGCGACATCGTCTATGCCCTCAATCCCAATCAGGCTAGCACAGATGTCCTCCCATCGGGACAGCTTGATGGGGGAGCTGGCTCCTCCACCTGTTGCTATTGCCTGGCTCCTGTTGGCAGAGAGTATGTTCCGTACTCACAGCCGCAAGTCGTCCCACCGCTTCCTGCAGTCTTTTATAGAGCGTGGGGTGTTCCCAACTGCGCTTAATTTCTGTGGCACAAGTGCCCAGATCTCTTTCTTGCGAATTATGGCCTCCCTCTTCATGCTCTGGGCGAACAAGATGTCAGCATGTTCCTGCAGGGTCTCAGCTAGCATGGCCAGCTCATTTTCATTGAAGCGCTCCTTGCGCTGGCGGGAGGCGCCCTTCTTAAAAGCCTTTGACATTGTGGTGTGTTAGAGGATGAGTTTCTACGAACAGCAATGTCCCACAGGTGCGGAGGACGGCAATGGAATGTGTTTTTAAAGATGGCCGCCATGCTCCTTCCCGTTCCTGTGCGATGACGCTACTTCCGGTTCTGGTTATTTACGGTCACCGTTATTAGCGGTGGCCGCTAATGCCGCATTGGTTCATACTGGTAGTGCAATCTGCGCTGTGCATGATGCCGCTAAGGGCCTTTTTTGGGCCTTTTACAGCATGGCGATAATGCCCTTACCGGCCCTCTATTAGCGGACTCTTGACTACACAGACACGCTATTTGCGCCATGCCGGTAAGGACAGTTACTTACCTCCAACCTCAGAATGACCTCCAAAGTCAAGAGCCTGCTCAGGGATACATTTCAGACACTGACAGAGAACACACCCAACGGTGGGGAGAAAGCCAAGAGTCTACTGAGGGCTAAATGTTTGTCACTTAGACTTGTAAAATGCATTATAGAACTGAGACTGTGAAGCAAAGAGGCTCACTGGTCGCTAAAACCATGAGACTCAAAGTCGGAGCCCGGAAGCGGGACTGTGTGCTACTTAGGTAACTTGCAGGCAGAACAGCATTCCCTAGAAAGATTCTTGAATCTCATTGAGGTACCCCATCCTGACACTTAGTAGCAGGATCCTATATGGTTTCTAGATTGATTCCTCTAGCCCCTATTGGAGTTACCCTCACCCATCCTGTTGTATTGAATGAAAATGGTAAGCTTCATTGTCAATTCCTATGTATTCTGTCCAACCATATATCAGACCCCTGCAAAGGGTACTTACTAAAAGGCACATGTGTAAATACGAATAATAACAAATGTTTACTTATGGTTCATTGAAGGTTTCCCTGGGTTGCACCCACATGTTCTGTACCACTGTGTATGTTCTTTGCAAGGGACTTTTTCAAATGAATATAGGGTCAGGCTTATCAACCCCTGGCATGGAGCACCATTGCAGCTGTGGTCCGGACGCTCACTCTAGCAGGATCATTCTTCCGGTGCACAGCCCAAAAGTGATAAGGCCCCTGCTCTGGGGGCCTCCTCTGCTACTCTACTTTACCAGGATGATCCTGCAGGGTACTTAATTTCTCTATGGAGTGCTCACTGAGTAGGTGGGTGTTAGGCAGAATCACATGCAGTACCCTTTGGGAACACAACACACAATTAAGACTACAAGTGTCAGTACAATTTCACCTTTGGTACAAGCCTGTATTACACAGTAATGTGGTAGCATCCAGACTTATCTCAAGAGTAAAGTGAGCAGTACAAGGGGTTACACAATGGACTAGCAATCACAGTGATTCAAATAAACACTTACTCAAGGTTTCTTGGTAAAAGAATATACATTTATTTACACAGTCAGTGGGAAAACATTCCACTAGCAAGAGGAGCTTAATATCACAATCTATTACATTACAATACACAACTAATCAGTTTCTGAACAAGTTCAGCTCCCCTGAAGTGGGAGCAAAATGGCACTTCAGGTACTTTAAAAAGGGGGAAAAAGACAAGGTTATAAGAATCAACAGGACAAATACATTCAGAGGTAGCGCAAATAGTTTCAGTTCACTACAACCAGCAATTCAATTCAATAGGCCTGGCCCAAAGTCAATGGGGCTCATTCCGACTATGGAGGTAGCCATGCTGCTATTTGCAGCATGGCTACCCCCATACTTGGTACCGGGTTCGTGTTTCCTGAATGGGGAAATACCGGGCCATTCCGACCTTGGAGGGCCTGGTATTTCCCCATTCAGGGAACCCGGACCTGGTACATTCCCATTCCCATTTGAGCCCCCATAGGGCTCAGTGGGAATGGGGAGGATGCAAACAACGGGCCCGTTAATGACGCGGAACCCGCTAAGGACGCCTGGTTTTACCAGCCTGGTTTTACCAGCCGTCCTTAGGGGGTCCCGCAAGGAGACCTTGTAATGAGGCGGTAGGGGGTTAACACGGCCGGCAGCTCTACTGGCCCCGTTAACCCCCTATCGCCAGGGTCCTAATAAGGCCCAATGGTTCAGAGTCTTGGATAGGATAGCACAGTGCTGGTAGTAAACAGTTAAGTCTTTGCCGCAGTTTTTAGAAGTAGTTGATCAGATGAAAAGTTAGATGTTGGTTTAGGGAAGGACAAGCCTTCCAAGTCGGGAAAGTTTCACAAACTTTCACCGCGGCCAAACAGAGTTCTGAACCACACTTTTACAGTACCTTTAAAATGAAGAAGAGCTGTAGCAGTTCCATGTGTTAATATCCCCGCAAAAATATCACCATGCAAAAACATGGCCATATTTTTGTGGCGATATTAAGGCATGGAACCTGCAGGGGACACCCCTGCAACCCCCCCCATTATTTTTAAAGGAGCGGGGGACATCGCTGCAACCCCAACTACCAAAAACCCCAAAAATATCCCCCCCAAAAATATTGCCTATGGCCGTTCTAGATGACCATATATACGCCGATATTTTTGGTGGGGATAATATGTACTGATACCGCTGTAGCTGAGGCAGTTGTTCCTGGCAGTTCCTGCAGATCTCGCTGTTCTTGAGCTTCAGTCGTGGGGATAAGAAGGAGGACGTCGGGAGGTTCCTGCACTGCCCAGGGAAGAGGCCACAAGCTTGGCAAAATGTCGGTTTAAGGTGTGAGTGCCTTAAAGACCACAAACTTGTGTCCTTCCCACTGGCAATCCGGTTTTCAACAGCACTCTGAAGAAAATTCGACCAGTATGGGGACGGTGTCCAAGCGTTTTACGAGTTGGTTGTTCCCACCAAACTCATGGGAAGAAGTTAACCTTGAAGGGCTTTTCTGTCAATGGAGTTTCAGGCAATTCGGACCTGCAGTAGGGCTTCACCGGTGGACCAGGAGTTGCAGCAGTCGTCTTCCTTCAGCTCGTCTTCGGTTCTTTCGTTCCACTGGTCGACTCTGCTTTCCAAGTCCCAGAGGCTTGCTTTTAAACAGTTTTTCCCCATTCATTCCAGCCTGGCTGTCACTCACACAGCAGGGTGGCTGTCCTTTCCCGACAGCCAGCCGGCCAATCATGCCAGAGTGCATTCAGGTCTCCTAGGAGACTAAGCATAAGGAGTTTTGGGCACCTCCCTCACATCCTGTCCACCCCAGACACTCAGGCGCCAGAGGAGGGCTTCAGCACTAAAGCTCGCCAAAGGCCAACGAAAAAAGGGACCAAACCTGATTTGGTGCGCAGAATTAAACACAAGAAGGACCTTTTCTGAAACAAACAGTGAAAAAAGTCAACTGGAGTCTGTTTTATACAGATAGGTCTTGGGCGCCATATTGGAAAACATGACTGACCCGATTTTTAGCTACCAGTGTTCGCTGTCGGGAAAAATCATGGTAGTTTGTTAAAAACCACTGCCACCAGCCATTTCAAGTAGAAAAGGGTAACATTTGACTGTTACATGAGTGTTTAGACCCAGGGGATGCTAGGTAACCCTCCAGCACTCTATAGGAAGATAGTGTGTGCTGGGTCTGTAAATTTAAAAATACTAGTAAAGTCAATTTAACTTTACATGCTCTGGGAGACAGTAGTCAGTCCCAGAGAAGGTATTTAAACCTTGGGGAGTCTGAAAGACACCCCTGTGCCACTGCACTGAAGATGCTGTGTGACACACAAGAAAATGATGATACCTATGGAGTTGATTTAAAACTCCACATCCAAAGAACACAAAAGTAAAACACATTGAAAATGAAAAGTTCAAAGTCCCAAAATATATCAAAAGAGCTGGAGGGCTTTAAGATAGAGGGAATTTAGCACTTGGGTGAGAAATCTCCCTAACAGTGGGAGCACCACGCAACTCACTGCCACAGCTCCTCTTATGTAGCGCAGTGCTCCCTGTGGTTGTGGGAGCTCCTCTTCTGAGATAAAGTGTCCCTGCCCCCCCACTCCTGCACCTGGGTTGCATCTCTACCTGAGGAAGTAGACAATACCAAGAAAGCCTGCAAATACATGAGTTGTTTTAGCATAATTAAGGCATCAACTTGTTGGATTCTTTTGGATTAACACTTTTTTTTATTTTACAAACGACATCAATCAGCAAAGAAAACTCTCATACGCATTATTGAACACAATCAATGAATACACAACCTTATACACACACGCACACCGATTTTTTAAATCGCAAAGTGTTTTCCACTTTACATCTGTGGTGTGCCAATGAAATACTTAATAATGCTCTGAGCACTATAATTTCAACTTGCAAATGCTTAAAAACATAAGGAAATCATTATCCCTCCTTATACACGCTTCAACACTCAACATTTCTGCAATGCGGAGTCGTATATATCCAGCAGATATATAACTTGTCAAACACTGTCTGTCCTTACATTTGCAAGCTTTCTGCACAGCCTCTCCTACCAGGGTGACACCAGCTGTGTGCCCTCATTAAAATGTGCTTTCATAAAACCTATGACATTCACTTCATTAGTGACTCAGAAATGTTCTTAGAGGACTTCAATAGAGCATTCACAGAGGTTCAGGCAGTCCATCAATATTGTGAATGATCTTCTTGACTGCAGAAATCCTCCTTTGTTTCAACTTGAAAGATGTGTTGTTCACAGCCTCTGCCACTTGCATTACATACAAGATTATTTTATTTTGGTGTTATACCGGCAGTGCCTGGTAACATAGGCTGGGGGTTGTGGATGATGCCACTATGGCGGATGTTAGCAGTGGCGTGTCCAGACTCTTTGACTGAGGTGGGCCTAGTGGGCCATTGACTTATGCAGGGGTGGCTTGAAGCATGAGTGCACCCACACATAATGATCATAATTTAGGATAATGGGGTGGCACCTGAGGTGGCCATTCAGATTCCACCCCAGGCCACGCACTGGACATGCCACTGGATGTTAGGGTGGAAAATGGAATGGTAGAAAGTGAGAATTTTTATGATGTCCCTACAAACACCTGACAACCAATCATCACAGTTGACCGCCAAATGTGACAGTGATGACAGCTAAGACATGTCCCATCATACACACCTACACATACCCATGTACACAGGCTGGGCCCACCACTATCACATCCCAATGCATGCTGCATGCCGCTCCCATACACGAATACACACCCGACACACAGATGACCTGCATGTGTGACACAATACGCAAGTCACAACACACCTCAAGGCCCCAAAGCAGACACCATGGTGAACATGTGAACAACTGAGTGATTGCAAAACTCACCACCCAACCTTGCACGTACCCAGCCCGCTGCAAAGCCAGGCATGCAACTGATCACATGGTGCCAATTGCACAAAGACCAACGCAGCATGATGCAAGCACCACCATCACTGATGCCCTGCCACTCTCTGTCCCCCACAGGTACGGATGTAGACACCGAAGAACCTGATGGAAGTGCACAGGCCACAACACCAGCCAAAAGGCCCAGGGGCCAAGATGATGGCACCAGGCCATCTACGTCGAGGGGACCAAGGATGGGCCAATCGACACGCAAGACAGAAACCAGTGCCCAACCAGCCATGCTGCCCCCTACACAGGACCAGCAAACACCTGCCCCTGCACCCCTGGACACACAACCCACACAGGGCGAGGACACATATGCTGGTATGAGGAATTATGGCACACAGTCCGCTGCCGCAAGCTCAATAGGGGAGACGGCTGCATCGGCACAGCATAGTGGCGCCGAGGACGGTGTCCCTGATGAATA
Source organism: Ambystoma mexicanum (assembly GCF_040938575.1). Classification (NCBI taxonomy): domain Eukaryota; kingdom Metazoa; phylum Chordata; class Amphibia; order Caudata; family Ambystomatidae; genus Ambystoma; species Ambystoma mexicanum. The sequence continues at coordinate 857,134,490 of NC_090935.1, read as the reverse complement.
CACCAATTCAGCATCAATAAACCCCATCTTATGCCCACCTACCAATTCCATACCCAATCTCAAAGGAGCCCTAATAAACGCTAGATCCCTAGCCACCCGTGCCATTGAAATATCTGAAGTCATCTCTACTGAAGACTACGACTTCCTAGCCATAACAGAAACATGGCTGCATGAGGCATCAGGCCCAGCACTTTCCCTAGTGGTGCCTGACAACTGCACCATCCTCAGAACGGATAGATGTGGAGCCCGAGGTGGTGGACTAGCCATCATCGCCAAAACTAAGCTGGGTATGAGACTCACTCCCTCTCCAACCATTGAATCCTGTGAGATAATGTCTACTAAGATGCCCACAGCCAACTCCCAAACTCTCAACCTCCACTTGATATATAGACCCCCTGGTCCCATCAAGACCTTCATAGAAGACATATCTACCATCCTTTCAGAAAACCTCAAAGACACTACCCAAACAGTATTACTTGGTGACCTTAATATTGGCTTCAACGATCTCAATGACACACAAGCCCTAGCAGCATCCAACATTCTGACTGAACTAGGTTACACCCAAAGAGTGTTCGAGCCTATGCACATGAAAGGGAGAACACTAGATTGGGTTGCAGACCATAATTGCAAAATCTCTACCCTTACTATCTCACCTCAAATATGGACAGATCACCATCTGATATCCTTCTCCTTGGACACTACAACCCCTAAACCGCAAAAACCATGTGCACCACCTGCACTCACCAGGAACAAAAAAATATGACACTAGATAAACTACTTCCCGGTATCATGCCCACTTTGAACGCTCTACCGAATAACCTTAACCCTAACGACCCAGTGGAAGAATTTTATAAAATTATGAATAAAACTCTTGATGATATCGCTCCACTAAAGCTTAGAAACAGTAAACCACAGAGCCACCTGAATAATTGGTTCACCCCTCTCCTAAAAAACCTTAGACTAGAAAAAAGGAAATGGGAAACTACTTGGAAAGCTCACCCCACGCAGGAAAACAAACTGAAATTAATTAATATCTCATCCCAATATAAAAAAGAAATCATCTCAGCTAAACAAGAGACCTACAACAATAGAATCACACAAGCCAATTCAAGTACGAAAGAATTGTTCTCCATACTTAGAGAACTAGAAAATCCTATAACGCCTCAAGACAACTGCCTTAAAGATAAAAATAGTGCTCTGAAATCCAGCATGCACTAGCTAATAAAGTTCTAAACCTCCAAAAGTAAATAGAACAGAAAAGATAGACATTAGCCACTTCCACATTGACCACTACTAAAATGCCATCCAACTCTAAACCATCCACCCAATTCTACTTCTCCAAAGTCTCCATATTAGAGGTGGAGAAAGTAATACTTGGGCTAAAACCATCCAATTGCAAAGGAGACCTCTGTCCAGCACAACTCATCAAAGATGCTGCACGAGACCTAGCACCTTTTATCTCCAAGCTGATTAACGCCTCCTTTACCACGGGCACCATCCCGAGTAACCTGCTCCCACTCCTCAAAAAGCAAACCTTAGACCCGGCTATACCCACTAATTATAGACCGATTACAACTGTACCGTTCCTCTTGAAGATTCTGGATAAGGTGGCATACATCCAAATCCAGAAATTCCTGGAACAAAATCAACTATTAGGCTCCCGTCAATCCGGTTTTCGCACACTGCATGGCACAGAAACCGCATTGATCGACCTAAAAGCCCAAATAGACAAATTACGAGACTCCGGAAAACCAGCACTGCTCCTCCTATTAGATTTATCAGCGACATTTGACTTAGTGGATCACAAAGTATTGTGTAACCACTTAGATACAGCAGCGCACTTCTCCACTGACGCCATAGTGTGGATCCAATCATTCCTCAATTACCGCACCATGAGAGTCTTCTCCCCTACAGCAGCCGCAGACCCCATGCCCATCACCTGCGGTGTGCCACACGGATCATGCGTCTCACCAACGCTATACAACATTTTCACTAAGCCCTTCTTTGATGACCTGGATCATCTGGATATAACGTATACTTATTACGCTGACGATACTCAGATCCTCCTCCCACTCACAGGGGACTATGGAAAGGACTCAGCATTGGTCAACAGAATTTACAGCATCGTTCAGGCATGGATGGCAACCCATGGCTTATGCCTGAACGATGATAAAACCGAGCTTCTCATTTTAGGTACCACCTCGCTCATCAATAAACTAAGTACAAACTACTCTTCCTTCATCATCGATGAAAACTGCAATCAAGTAGCCAAAGAAGTAAAAACGCTAGGTATTTACCTTGACTCCACGATATCATTCTCCAAACAGGTAAATACCCTAGTCTCTTCAACAGCTTGCACTTGTAAACTAATTAGAGCAGGAAAACAATTCTTATCTCAACACAGCTGCCTAACACTAACCAGAGCCCTAATCATCTCCAAATTAGATTACTGTAACGCTCTGTACATCAGAGCCTCTAAATCCACCAACAACAAAATTCAGATACAGCAAAATAATGCCCTCCGAGCAGCATTGAACATTCCCAAGAGAGAACACATCTCAGAAACAAGAAGGAAATATAAATGGCTTTCCACCTTTGAGAAAATCAGACTCAAAATTGCATCCCTCACACATAAATCACTTCACAATAAAGCCCCACAATACTTAAAGGACAGATTCACTAGAACACACTCCACAAGACAATCAAGACTAGCCAATAGCAATCGCCTTCAAGTACCCCACTTTAAACTAGCTACTATAGGCGGAGCCAGCTTCCCAGTCAAAGCTGCTCAACTTTGGAATTAATTACCTACCACTGTGAGACTAGAACAATCTTTTACCAAATTCAGGAAAAATGTGATTAACTGGCTGACGACAACAAATGCTAAATGAATGTTTAACTTGCTCCCCCTGACTCTTTCACATGCCTGATCCAAATGTTACTTGTCACATGTAGTACATGTCTGTAATTTATGTCCCTGTAACCTGTAACCTTGCTCCAAGTTGTACATCTTCTTACCTGTTGCGCCCTTATACCCTAGGGTCTGGTGCGCATAATAAATACTAAACAAACAAACAAACCAATGCAGGAGTCCAACACTCAGAGCTTGTAGGTCAAACCCCAAGCCCGCAGGTCACCTCACAGGACACCCTTCGCCAGGATTCATCAGTACAGGGCAGCCATGGAGAGTGGTCTCCAACATTGCACAGCCCCGTATTGGCTGCAGTAAACCCACCAAACCCGCCATCCACCACCAACACTGCTATGCGGGACCTTGAAGGACATCTGTCCAGGATGGAGGGCCGGCAGAGGGAGATGCATGGCTATGTTAAACAGCACCTTACAGAAGGCGAGGCAACACGCCGTGTAATCCTTGACAGCACTGCGGCCGTAATCAAGGCCATCAACTCTAATACTCAGCAAGTCCAGGATGGATTCAATGCTTTGGGCCAGATCCTCACTAGGATTGCGGCTTTGGGGACACAACCATCTACCTCATCTGCATCTACCACACCAGCAAGTTCCACACAGACCAGCCCCGTGCGCATGTCCCTGCGAAGTGCGCAGCGCGCAGAGATGTAACCCCCACCTCCGAAGGGGGCTCCACAGTAGCAGGGCCACCCTGCACATTCTGTTTTGCACCGCATCCGGACACATGTTTTGCCAATGGTGACTTGGGCTGTTTGGGAGAGGGGGTGTAGTAGAGGGGGTGTGGGGGTTGGGGGGGTATGTGGGGGTGTGTCGGGGGAGGGTGGAAGTGGAGGGGGGTGTAGTATGGGAGTGTGTGGGGGGCTTGGGGGGGGTGTGTCGGGGGAGGGTGAAGGGGGTATAGTACGGGGGCGTGTGTGACGTGGGCGTGTTTGGGGGTGTGTCGGGGGAGGGGAGAGAGGTGTTTGGGGGCGTGGAGTGTTAAATCATGTTGTACAAACCATCACTTAAATACACCTGTCGTGTACAAAACCTCACATGAGTGGACACTGCTTCTTAGGTGTGTGTCAATTTATTGCTTCATATTGCACTGTGCCCATATACCCCCAGACCCAGTGCTCAGAGTCCCACATACATGGCACCCTCTGCATCCCAGCACATCAGAATGATTGGTCTATGACCGATTGGCGCACTGTGCGACCCTCAAGTGTATCGCATCCTGGCCGTTGTCCAACATCTAGTCCTTCATCTCCTTCTACTTCACCAGGTGGTGGCCGCTCCATGTCAGGTATCAGGGGTACGTTCCGCCGGATGCACATGTTATGCAGCATTGCACATGCCATGATGATCTTGCCCACCTTCTCAGACCCATAAATGAGGGCACCACCCGACCTGCTGAGGCAGCAAAACCGTGCCTTCAACAGGCCAATGGTCTGCTCAATGACCACACGCCCGCGTGTATGTGCACGATTTAAGTCCTCTTCGTGCCTGTTCTGTGGATTCCTGACAGGGGTGAGGAGCCACACCTTCAGGGGATAGCCAGCATCACCTGCATGGGAGCATAAGGTGGTATGTGTAAGGATAGTGCTCAGTTACCATATGTGCGAAGCCTGTACATCTTTCATGTTCACATGCAGTATCCCGTCAACGGCAGCCACATCTACATAACTATCTGCCCTGTACAGTACTTGCCAATCCATGGTGCTAGCCTTGGGTGATGTACGTGACTTAGGGGCATAGACATTTGAACCACCAGCCACCCTGATGCATTGTCATGGTCCATGATGCACACACATGTGAGGGCTGTGTGGCAGGGGATTACTCCAGATGCTTGTAGGCCCCTCTTCTCCTCCCATGGCCCAGAGCCCATTCCCCTTGCATATGCATGTAGCCCCCCCCAACCCTCTCCTCCCATGGCCCAGAGCCCATTCCCCTTGCATATGGATGTAGGCCCCCCCAACCCTCTCCTCCCATGGCCCAGAGCGCAGACTCACCCAACAGCCATCCACGTCATGCGTGGATCCTGGGTATCTGGCGCAGCAATGTGTTATGATCTGGCTGGCATCACACACCATCTGCACATATATGGGGTGGAATAGCTTCCGATTGCGGTACACCGTCTCCACAGCATGTGGCACTACCAACTCTATGTGGGTGCAGTCGAGGGCACCAATTACATTGGGCATGACTGCCAGTGCATAATATGCTATTTTGGTGGCAATCGCCTCCTGTGGTGTCCGTGGTAGGGATATAAAGGCCCTTGCATGCTTTAGTAGTGCATCCAGCACTTGCTTTAGCACAATAGAGAAACATGATTGCGACATGCCATGAATTTGGCCCACTGTATGCTGGTAGGTGCCTGTGGCCAGGAAGTGGAGCACAGATGCCACCTTCAGCAGAGGGGGGGGTGGCTGTGGGGATGTTGATCAGGCTGACCAAGTGTTCCTGTATTAATTCCACTATGGTGGTGATGGTGTCCCTGTCCAAGTGGTACAGGTGTGGATCTGTGCTAGGGTTAAGCCAAATGGATTGGCCCTTATACGTGGTATTGATGGCTGTCTGTGGGGCACAACTGCTTGCACTGGCGGAATTTGCTGGCCCGGTCCAAGCCTCCTTCTCCTCCTGCGTCTCCTCTGTGTTGCCTGTTGTACTGCCTGCTCAAGGAGTAGCAGTGCAGGCATGTCCTCCAGCCCCAGTATGGCAAGTGCAAGTGGTATCATTTTGGTCTTGGAAGGGGTGTGGTGTGGGGGTGTGCTCCTTTTGTGCAGGGACTGGCTCTATTGCCTCCACCTGTGTTGATTGTGTGCACATGTGGCAGTTGGGTGCACAGCAGTTTCCTATTAATGGGTGATCCGCGATGCCGGTATTGGCGGCATCATGGGGGCCCTTCTTACCGGCATTTGGATGCCGGTGTGTGAATGTCCGTGTGACTCGTGATGTCCTCTTCCTTGCGGAATGCCCGTATTACGGGCACAGCACCTGCACGCGCGCTTGCATGCCGGTACGGTGGTGCATGGCCACAGCGGGTCCTTGTCGATGACGGTAGGACCGGCGTCTAGGTTCGTGATTCTATGGACCGGTAATGGATGCCGGTATTGCCTTACTGGCTCCGTTATTACCCGACCGCCAACCTCGTAATGAGGCCCATACTCTTTGTCAGTCCACAGAACTGTGTCCATTGTTTATCCATGATGTTGTGGCCTAAGTCATGTTTCCATTTCCCTCTAGCCTCCTGGGTTGATGGCTCCCGTATTATTGACATAAGTGTGTATAGTGCGGAAGCAGATCTCTTGGTCACCCCTGCTGTGAATATATATCCAAAGCCCAAGTGTGCTGTTGGTTCGGTTGGGAATATGTCCCACACATTGGACATGGCTGAGCGTAGTTGTAAATAGTGTAGTTTTTGTAGAGGGTTGTCTCCCACTATAAGTTTGACCTCCTCCCAGCTGATGAATTGTTTATCTGGAAATAGGTCTCCGCATCGGTTGATTCCTTTGCTCCCCCAGTGTGAAGCTAGTAAGGTGTCTTGTGTAGGGGGGACGTAGGGTGCTCCCCACAGTGGCATATTCGGATTATATAGAACCTCATGTCTGGGTCTCCCTGCCATCCTGGTCCAAGCAATGCAGGTTACCAGTGTTGGGTCGGTGGTATTATCGTGTCTGGTTTTCGCTTCTGCCGCTTTATGTAGGAGTCTCATTGGGTTCTGTGTATGCGTTTCAGTCGTTGTGTGGACAGCACGCGAATTATCTTCCACCCAGTGTGTTGCGTAGTTTTCATGTGCCACCAGATAATATAATTCAAAGTCAGGGGTGGTGAGTCCCCCCTGTAGGTAAGGTTTAGTAAGCTTATGCCGACTCACCCTGAGCTGACCATTCCATACAAATGTTGTGCATGCTCCTTGAATTTTAGAGAAGAATGATCGTCCCGGCCATACAGGAACATTGCTTGGGGAAGATTATCATTTTAACCAGTGCGAGCCTGCCCATCAGGGAGATCGGGAGGGACCGCCATTACTCAAGTTTGGCACATATTGTTTCCATGAGTGTCACGTAGTTTAGGGCGCGAACAAGTTGCTGTGTTCGCGCTACCTCTACTCCCAAGTATTTCACCTGGTTGGGGCTCCATATCAGACCATGTAGTTCAGAGGGCTTTTGGGTGTTCTCTGTAAGAGGGAATATCTCAGAAAATTCTCCAAACTTTTTAACTGCACCTAATACTTTTCCCAAGTTAAGTTCTGGATTCCTTAAATATAACATTATGTCATCTGCATATAAGGTAATGATTTCTAGATTATTTGCTAGTGGGATCCCGACTGTGCTGTGTCTAGCCCTTAATAGATCTGCAAGCGGTTCTATGACCAATGCAAATAAGAGGGGTGATAGCGGACAACCCTGGCGGGTGCCTCCGGCCCGCTCTAGTATCGCTGATAGTGTCCCGTTGATGCATACTCTTGCGTATGGCTGTGTATATAATATCCTAACCCAGCTTATAAAATTTGGTCCAAACCTGTAATTATGCAGGACCCTGAATAGGAATGGCCAATAAACGGTGTCAAAGGCTTTTTGCATGTAAAGTGCTAGTGCCACCCCTTGCATGTTCTTGAGTATTTTGTAACAGCACCGGATATTTGTTGCCGTGGATCTACCCATTACGAAGCCTGCTTGGTCTTAATGAACCATATGTGGCATCAAAGTGGTCAAGCAGGCAGTCAGGATTTTCGGAAAATGTTTTGCGTCTGTATTGATCAATGAGAGCGGCCTATAGGAACCGCAGTCTTCGGGTCTCTTCCCAGGTTTTAACAACAATGTTATGATCACTTCTCCAGTTGTGTCGGGGAGTTTGCCTGTTTCCAGGGCTTCGGTCCAGATAGAGTGGAGCAGGGGCACTAAAATTTCTGCAAATTCTTTATAGAATTAGGCTCCGAGGCCTTCGGAGCCCGGCGCGGCCCATTTGGTAAGGATTTAATAACTTCTGCTGACTCGGCCTGTGTAAGCGGGCATTCCAGTGCTTCTTTTGTCTCGTTAGATAGGAGCGTGGTGGTTATTTTTGCTAGGTATCTGTCCTTTGTGGCTACACTCTGGGGAGAATACAGCCGTGAGTAGAAGTCATACAAGACTTTCTCTATCTCTTTCTGATCAGTCACTACTATCTCATCTGGGCGTGTTATACAAGGAATGAGAGTGCTTCACCATTCTCCTCTCACCATCTTTGCTAGGAGCCTGCCAGGCCACTCTTTTTCCCCATTTCGCTTTGCTGCGGCAGGTCTGTCGAAATGCTGTATCTCACGATCCACTGCTGCCCTAAATCCCTCCAGCTGGGTCTTAATCTCTAGCTTAGTTTGTGCTGTAGGGTCTGTGGTGTACTTTTCTTTCAATTTGGCTATATCCCCTTTCCGCCTTCCCCGCTCTCTTCCAATATCTTTGAGTACCCTGAGTTCTGTTGACATAGCTATGCCCTAATATACACTGTAAAGGCTTGCCACAGTATTGCGGGGCTTCCCACCATGCCATTATTATTTTCAAAGTATTCACCGATGTGCTGGGTCATGCTGGTCTTGTACACCTGGTCTGACAGTGCAGCTGCTTTGAACCTCCATGGGGTTCTTTGTGGGGAGACTTCGGGAATGTGAATAGTTATCAGAATTGGTGAGTGGTCTGACAAATGTTCTAGGCTGTATCTTTGCCTCTGTTACCCAGCTTAGGGCCTTCTGTGATAGTAACCAGATGTAAATCCTTGAGTGCATGTCGTGCACAGACTAGTAAAAGGTATAGGCATGTTGCGTTCCATGTAGGGATCGCTATACATCGTGAAGCCCCAGATCTGTTATGTGTGCATGTATCATACCGGCAGCATTAGTGAATATTCTGGGGGTACTAGACGTGTGCTCCAATTGGGTATTGAGTATTGTATTGAAATCACCCTGCTAATTATATGTGCTGTAGGATATTTGGCACATTTCCAAAATAGGCCGGAGTAATACTCAGGGTCATCTATATTCAGGCCATATAAATTCATGAGTAGTACTTCCACTTCGGCTAGCTTCCCGTGGACTATCACATATCGTCCCTCTGGGCCGCTTTCCGTGGTGTAATTTATAAATGGCACCGATTTATGTATCAGCGTAAGTACTCCTCAGGCTCTACTAGAGTAGGAGGTCTAAAAGCGTTGTTTCCCGCCACCCTGGTGCTAACTTTTTCGGCCTGGTGTCCCAGCAAGTGTGTCTCCTGTAGGTATACAATTTGGGCCCGCAGCCTGTTCATGTATGCCATTATCTTTCTCCTCTTCATCGGCAGACCAAGCCCTCTCACATTCCAGCTTAATAGTGTTATCCCCTTTGGGTCTTTCTTAGCCATATTCGGCATTAATCTACATTAAAGTCATTTTGTACAAGTGTCCCTCAAGATTCTCATGTATCAATTTGATGTGTATCTATGCATTTTTAACTTTAATCCCACAACCAACATCCCTCCCCCTCGCCCCCAGCCTCATAGTTCCCCGAACATCAAATATGCCATTTCCCTTATCCCTCCCACCTCCCTCCCTACTAGGCAGTCCAACTAGTTTGTGCACCCGCACCAGGAGCACATGACATGTCTGCCCTCATGATTTTCTTACTCTTTCATTTTTAGAACACATAGTAAAACTGAGGTGTTGTATGTTACATCTATCTAGCAATCTATCATTGTCTACAATGCGGCCTCATATCCATTGTTTCTCAAGTCGCCATCTGTTCCATCGCTTCATCAATTTGACCATGCACCAGTGATGTGCTTCTGCTGTTGCCTTTGGATCCAGGTATCTGGTTGGGTAGTGCTGGGATGTTTGCCTCCACAAAGGTAGCAGCCTCTTCTGGAAAGGTGAAGAAATATGTCTTATTGTTATGTTGCAGGTGGAGTCTAGCCGGGTACAACATTGCATATGGAAACTTCTGTTCGCAGAGCATTTTCTTACACCCGTGAAAGAACGTCTTTCTTGTTGGACTTCCAGCGTGTAGTCCGGGAAGTTCCAAATCACATTTCAGCCCAATCTCAGCTCCTGTTTGTTCCTCATGGCGCGCAGCACTAGATCCCTGTCCCTATAATTCATCAGTTTTGCAATGATCGGTCTGGGCTATGTACCTGGTTTGGGACCTGGTGCAAGCGACCTATGGGCCCTCTCAATGACAAACATGGAGGACCATCCAGGGTCCCCAAGTATTTCTTTGAGCAACTCCTCTACTGCAAGTTCCGTAGGACCTTTGAGTGCATCCTCAGGCACCCCCGCTATGCGCACATTATTATGGTGAGACCTAGCCTCCACATCTTCGCATTTGAGCTTTACTGTTCCCAGGTCTTTGGCCATCTCTGTCAATGTGTTGTGCAATGTTTTGAGTGTGTCCTCCGTTGCACTGATCCATGTCTCAGCTTCCGTGATACGATTGGTGACTTTTTTTAGTTGGTTTCTGATAGATGTTACATTTGTGTTTATTCCATTGAGTCTGTCACTCAGGGTAGCAAAGCCTTGCTGCATTGATGCGAACATTGCTTGCGGGTCCATAGTAGTTGCCAGGGATGTAGGCATTGACTAAAAGGTCTGCTCGATTCCTGTGTTGCTCATAGTGCTTGTCTTGGTGACTGTCATCGTGAACTTGTCTATGGCACCTTTTCCCTTCTTGGGGACAGCCGCTTTGAGCGTTGTACTGTGTCCTGCTTCAATCAGCCTTATCGATGACACTCCCAATGGCGGGTGAGTGACCAGTGTTTGTTTGGGCTGTCGCTATCGTACCTCTTTGCAGCGTTGGGATCGTCCACCACTAGTAGTGTGCTTATGAGCAATGCCTTGAGTTTAGGTGGCGTGGGTTCTCTGGTTTATGATTGTTGTTGGTGGTATTGTTGTACGGCCGTCTCCACCTGCGTTGTGCTGTGGCCTGTCCCAATAATGTAACTAACTCTTTATTGAGAATCTAGGGTGCAGGTTCTCTGCTGAGTACAAGCTGTGTGCAGAGGACAGACTGTATATTAGTGCCAGTGTTCCTTTTTTCAGCTTAAGTTGTGCCCGCGATGCAGATATTCCTGCGTCTGTGCCGCTGGACTTTAATCCTGTATCTCAAGCCGCCGGGGTCTGGGTTATTCCTCTGGTAAGCGCTGTTATCTTTGCTCTGCCCCACAGATGTAACTAAACCAATGCTGGCCATGCCATGTTTGCCACATCTAACGTTTTGTTGCCCTTTGGTTTCTATTTCCTTTGCTGCTGTGGTTTCTCAAATGTGCACCCCTTCCAATTGCAATAGTGACTTGTGGTAGATAGTTTGTGCGTCACTCGTGCTTTCAGTTAATACGGGGGTCCTACAAGTGTGTAGTGCACCTACTATGTAGTACCTCGCATGCCCCTAGTGCAGCTTCCTCGTCTTCTCTCCTCTGGTGATCTATCCAATATCCTCGTAATGGTCCCTGTTTGTCCGCGGTGTGCACCAATAATGTACCTCTTCCGCTGCTATCAGAGGTGCGTGCATCTTGCCTGCGATGCCAGCCAGCACCTCTGTTCACATAGGTTAGTAGTGATCAAAGATATCACGTACTGAACAGTGTTTACACCTTATTTCGTGCCTGAGATATGTCTTCCGAGGGGGTCGTAGCGACTGGCCATATGTTGTTCTTTTTCCCAAGTGCGTATGGTGCAGAGTTGTTTCACTGTTGTCGGAGGTCTACAGACCTATTGGTCCGGGCACAGTTTTCTTAATAGCTTGCCCTTTGGGGCGTTCGATTTGTTCCTCTCATATGCACCATGTGGTTCTGTTAGGGGCTGTACCTCCCCGTACTTGGCTCATGAGAGGTGGCCGGTCTTGCTGTGCGTTTTTCCACGTGCTTCAGGCCAGCCATTTTAGAATGCCTATGCCGGGCCGCTGGTTGTTTTTATGAGGGGACTAACTTTTGCCTCTTCGGGTAGCCATCAGCCTAGTAGGTGAAGGGTGTCGCACTTTTTTCAGTGTTAGCGCTTCTTTTTGTTCTCTCTTATGTCGCCTTTGCGTTTTGCCGCTTTATATAAATGTGCATATGGCTAGCACTGACTTGGCTGTCGACGTGGTTGTGCTGGCTTGTGGGGGGGTACGTGTAGGGGCTATGGAGCACATCGGTGCTGGGGTTAGGGGGCCTTTCAGTCCTGCCCCATCCTGTGGCTTCTTTGCTCCGTAGTACAGTTCGCTGCTACTGCACCGCAGCGCAACATACCTGGTGTGTTCGCTGCAGTCGCCAATGGGCAAGTGTCAGTGCCCTCTTCCGATCCCTCGAGTAGTAGTTGTGGGGAAATCCCTTCAGGAGTGAACAAATCAAGGTGTGGGTGGACCTCCCCGCCTGCCAGCGCTCAACGGATATTGTCTCTGGAGCACCAGCGCGGCTTCTAGGTGGGCTGGTGTTTGCTCCTCTCTCTTTTCGGTTAGCAGCTGGGATCCCAAGTTTCTCGTGCTTGCCTCGAAAACGGGGGTCGGGTCTGGTCAGCGGCTCAGATCCTATGTCGCATTCGCTGCACAAGGGCTGAATGCTGGCTACACCAATGTGCTTCGGCGGGCACAGATGGCTCCTTTCTCTGTGTCGGGCAGATCACACAGTATATCTAAGGACATACCGTTCGGATTTCCGCAGTTTTCTGTAATCAGGCGGTCCTCATATTTTGACGCCTTCTCCGATTTCGGTGAGAATCGGGTATTTTAATGCTTTTTTTCTGGTTTTGGGCCTCGGCTGTCCCTGGAGCGTACGCTCAGTGCAACATACGGCAACGAGCGCAACAGCGCCCCCCTCTCATTGTAGCTTAATTACAAGCCTCAGGGCGTTCATCTTTTAGAGCCCCGACATGCACAATATCTGCATGCACGGGACCTTTCACCGAGAAGCTTCCTGGTGGTGTGGTTCCTGATTGGATACTGGAGAAAGTGCAGCAGATGGACTAGGCCTAACTGTCAGGTAAGTTTAAACATACTTTTCTTCGAGATAGATGGTCTGATTTACAAAGCGTTTTTCAATGGGCATTTCCCATTGAAAAAAGCTTTCGTAAATCATGCCCAGTGTGTGTGTTTGTATGTTTGGCGTGTATAAGTGCCAGTGTGTGATAGGGTGCTTGTCCGCAAGTGTTTATGTATATGCAAGCACGGTTGATGTGTGCGACAGAGGGTCCCTGGCATAGGCGTCTATAGAGGGGGATTAAAGGGGACAATTGCATCCCCTATTGATTGCCCCCCCTTAATAGGAGGCATGTCCCTGCGAACATCCCCCCATATCTCCCCTCTTTCTGATTCCCTAAGCTGTTGCAGTTGATAGTCCAAAGTTGATCTTCAGCAAGTGTCGTTTCTAGTGCGGAGAGCACTTGGGAAGGAGGCAGGGAACCAGTGGTGGGGCCAGGTTTTGATGCATGGGGTGGTTTATTTATTTTTTACATTTGTAGAGCGCTCTACAGGCATTGAGGCGCTTAAAACAGATCGTAAGAAGGCATATTTAAGGGTTACAAAAAGCCGCCCAGCAAGTATTCTTGAGATTACATGTTACAGACAAATTGGTACATACATTAGCAGTAAACATACAGACTGTTTAGGATGTACACGTAGAGCTTGGTTTTGATGGCCTTACGAAAGGCACCATGGGATTCAATTAGCCTAAGGTGTGGTGGTGGTTGAAGTGCTCCTCAGGAGGCACTGAACTGGTCAGGTCAGAGAGGGGTCGGGTCACTACCATTTCCTTACTTTGTGCGGGATTAACTAGAAACTCTTGATAGGGAGGCATACTTTTTCGTGCATCTGTATGCTGCAGCATGTATTTGGTGTTCAATTAGAAATTAAAACATTTACTATAAATTGTATGTTTCAGCATTATTTTTCTCCTTCACTGTCTGCACACTGCTAAATGGGATGTTTAATATTCAAGGCAAAACTGGCAGGATTTTTTACCTGAAATATTGCATTTATAAAAATGTACACTACAAGCCACATATATTAACAGTTAGACACCACACATTTGTTATGGAGGGAACATCCTTCATTTCTACATCTCCCCGGCCTTGCAGGGCTGGGTTAATACACTAAAAATACTAAATCTCACCTCTCTCCTCTTGCTGAGACAGATTCAGATAGTGTGATGTGAGCTGTACTAGATGAAATAGGCAGTGCACAAATTAGATTCCTCTTTGGATGTTTGAAAATTATCCACTTCTCTAATGGAAAAGGACAGGGCACTTGCTAGGCATGCATGCAAATGGATAAAGTCGCTACCAACAGTACTATAAGAACATGCTAATAATTGAGAGGAGATGTAGGGCTAAATATGTTCCTAAATTAAAGAAGGCCCCTTGACATTGAAAGGTCTATGAACAATGGAAAGTGCCCTGAATTTTACTCTAGAGTACACTGGAAGCAAGAGGCAAGGCAGAGACATTATCGTTTATGTACTCACATTTTTCAGCCTGAGGGACAGGAACGGCATAGCCAGCTTTGATGGGATTTGTTTCTGTGATCTACCATGTGAACACAACTCGCTTTGACAGTAATTAATTGTCAACTTTCCTATTAAACGTGGTTGGCACTTAAACTTTTCAATATTCCCTTCAATTTTGGTTTGCACATGATACATTCTCTGAAGAAAGGTAAACACACTACACATGTTGTGCTATATAGAGTGCACAAACGATATTTTCTACAATGAACACAGAACGCATTATATAAATTAATTTATTTGATCGGAACTTAGTTAACAACAACAACAGCACAGCAGGCTCAGAGCCTCAGCAGTATTCTTCACAATGGGGTCATTACGACCCTGGCGTTAAGGGTTTAACGGCGCCGTAAAAGGTGTCGGCGCCGCTAAACCCTTAACGCCTGATTACGAGGTCCCTTTGCGGCTCCCGAACTTAACGGCTGGTCTGGACCAGCCGTTAAAGTAGGGACCCGCAAAGGGACTTCCGAGGTAATTACGGTACCACAATTTGCGGTACCGTAATTACCGCCTTCCCCTGTCCCATTGAGCCCAATGGGGCAAAAATGGGAATGGGAAGGGCCAATGGTAAATGGGGAATTACCGCTCCGCCAACCTTGGAATGGGGCGGTACTTCCCCATTTACCATTGGCGGACTCGTTACAATACCGGCAGCAACCATGGTGCTAATAGCGCCATTGGTTACCGCCGGTGTTGTAATGAGGGCCAATATATAGTATGTTTTATAAAATTTTAGCCCTGACTTCTTTGCATCAGGCAGGTATTTGAATGTTAACGGTTTCTGGATCACTTGGATCACTTGCCTCATTTGCCCACCCTTTAACATCTCTTTTCACATTTTAGGACGATAGCCGTCTCGCAACTATCGATAAACAAATTCAGGGCTAAGTATTCCTGTTCATCGGTCACATCACAAATGCCTCTTTCCCAGATAGGACTTTCAGCACTTCACTCACGAAAGGCTTAAAAGGCCAACATCACAAAAATACCAATCTGCACTTTAATGTACTCTCAAATTGCCACCCAGTCACCAACCATCCCTACCTGGGTAAAATCATTGAGAAAGCCCATGGCAAGCAACGTCCATTTGAGATTAGACAAACACGGTTTGTTGCAGGACTATCAATCTAGGTTCACTCCCAAGTGCATAACAGAAACAGCAAATATACATGTAATTGATGACTGACTCCTGATCATGCACAAATAGGATTTATTTCTATTGGTCCCATTAGAGCTTTCTGTAGCCTATATCCCAGTCGATCACAAGATCATAATCACAGTACTGGTCTCACAAATTAGGTTCTCAAGTTCCTGTGTAAACTGATTTGTCAACTATCACACAGCCACAAGCTGGTCTAGGTGGGGAATTCGGACAGACTCAATGGTCGGTCCCATGCTGGGTCCCCCAGTCTTTACTGAGTCACTGTTCATCTTGTGTCTATATATTGAGCCTCTATGACCTGACCTCAACAGTCCTGCCATCTCATTGCATCAATACGTGTATGACACACAATTACAGCTCACTGACTATTTTGCCCCAAAGATCTCACAATCTAAATTCTGTTTGGAATTTCTAATACATCATTCAATCCTGGCTATCTGGCATCAACATCAATGGGTTCCAGCAACAATTACTCCCTAGTGTCAATATTGGGGTGTTATCATCAACAGAAACCTATCCTTCAAACTCAAATGGAAAAGAAGAAAGAACAGAATCGTCTAGGTTCAGCTAACACTACTCCTGTCACAAATTACATCTTTTCTTAATTTTCTAACTTCAATGATACCATGCAGGCATTAGACTTCTCAAACCGACATGGAGCCAATGAACTCATCTTAGAACCTGAGCACTCATGCCACTGGATCCACTGGAACAATGTGGTGATAGACTAATCCGTGGCATCAGGAAATTCTCTCTGATTCTACTAACTACTGATCCTTGTTTGACTCATCTTGAAAAAACCTGAATTGTTTTAATGGATATCGCAACAAAAAGGTCACCGAAAATAGACAAACAGGTAATAATTTCTGATGGTCTGCACAATTTCAGAAACTGCAACATCCAAAGAATAAAAAAAAATACATTTTGATAACAGAAGACTATGGGCCTCATTACGACTTTGGGGGTAACTATGGCGCAATTAGCGCCATGGCTGCCTCCAAAATCGTGTCCGCGTCCGACCTGGTGGAGTGTGGACTTACCGGGACATTCTGCCCTTGGCGGACCCGGTATGTCCCCATTCCAAATGCCATTCCCCATTCCCATTGAGCCTCCATAGGGCTCAATGGGAATGGGGAAGTCTCTAATTACGGGCCTGCTAATCGCAGCCCCATAATTAGCGCCCTGGTCCCCTAACGGGACCCGTAAGTGACGTGTGGTCCGACCACAATAGATGAGACAGCCTAGTGTGAACACTGAGCACTCCCTCATTTCTTCAGCCAAGCATATCCAAAGAGCAATGCAAAGCCAGGTGTGGTTTGCTTCCCTAACTTTGCATGGTCATTTGGGGATGCTGGCTGAGGAAATGAATGTTTGTATGTGCGAGGAGGCGCCTCTTCCTCGCACATCCAAATGGATTGAGGTACTCAGACATCAGTGCTCTGTCTATTGCATGCTTGTGCACAAACCAGAAAGGCCTCTTTGCTTCCTGTGTCGTGTTTGTGTTAATCGGCTGCTGGAATTCCGGGAGAAAACATCAAGACTGGGGTAGAAGGTACGCTAATTTAAATATGTGTATGCATGCATGTGTTGTGTGAGTGAGTATATGATGATTGGTGTCTGTGTGAATGAGCGAATGAATTCTGCATTTGAAGTGTGTGTAAATGAGTGGGCACGTGTGTTTGTACTGGGCAGTGGAGTGGATTTTGGCAGGAGGGGGGTTGTTGCACAACTCCCCCTCCAGCCAGAATTAGCTCTCCATGCGGGGCACTTGGAGGTGGGGGCATGGGGCAGGCATGGTATTTTTTTTATTGGGCATCCTAGTAAAAAATAACATGGCTGCCCCTTTGACCCCCAGCTCCTTGCCTGCACACATGATCACATTGTGTGTCTATGAGGTGTTGGGGTACCCAGAGGGCAGGCATGGCACTTTCTTACTGGGCTTGCATGATAAGTGGTATTATGTAGCTTGCTAGACTAGCATTTGTATGCAACCACTCTAGCCATTTCTTTCTGTGGCATGACATTTTGCATTAGGTATCTTTGATAACGCCGGCATGATCAGTGGTATTATTCTTTCTGTGGTATGACATTTTGTATTGGGCATCTTTGGTAAAGCAAGCATGATAAGTGTTATTACGAAGCTACACTGGCCTTTTTTTCTGGGCATGCATTATAGGTGTTATCATGTAGCTTGCTAGACTGGCATTTTTATGCAACCAGCCTAGCCATTTCTTACTGTGTCATGACCTTTTGCTTTGGGCATCGTTGATAATGCAAGCATGATCAGTGGTATAATGCTTTCTGTAGCATGACATTTTGTACTGCCCATCTTTGATAAAGCAAGAATGAAACGTGTTAATATGCAGCTAGACTGGCAGTTAAATGCAACCAGTCTAGCCATTTCTTACTCTGGCATGACATTTTGTATTGTACATCGTTGATAAAGCAAGCATGATCAGTGGTATTATTCTTTCTGTAGCATGTATTGGGCATCTTTGATAAAGCAACAATTATAAGGGTTAATATGTACCAAGACTGGCATATGATTGCAGCCACTCTAGCCATTTTGTATTGTGGTATGACATTTTGTATTGAGCATCTTTTGTAAAGTAAGCATGATAAGTGGTATTATGTAGCTCGACTGGCATTTTAGTGCAGCCAGTTTGCACATGTTTTCATACTGTGGCATGCATTTTTAACAGTAAAGCCAACCGGAGTATGTTCCTATGTCAAAATAGAAAGTATATCGTGCCTCCTATTGTAATCAATATATTTAATATTGGCCTACGCCAAGCTGCTCGAAAGTCGCTTGCGAAGGAAATCTGTGTTGCAAGGTCCTGAACTTAAATCTATGTAGGCAGCCATTTTGGTGAAACCGCCATTTTAGGATTCGTTGTGTAAAAGTCACCCTGTGAGCTAAAATGGTGGACAATGTCATTGCAAAATACAACATGGCCGTCTTGACCTCTGTACATATCTAATGTGTAATCTGCTTGCAGGCCACTTGTTGAGGTCATGAACTGAGACCTTGTCCTTCACTGACCTATGTGTAGAAGGATTACTCGTGCAATGAAAACTAATCCATGAGCATATGTCGAGACAATGGCCCTCATTACGACCCTGGCGGAAATCGAAAAACGATGGCGGAAATGCAATGCCGCCATCGAATAGCGCTCGGTGCGACTATGACCCGTCACCGCAAAGTACGAAGCCATTAGCGACACCGTAGTGAACGCCAACGCTAACTGCACCAAGCACGCGCGCCCGCGCCATGCCAAACCGCAAACACCACCATGGCGCAAGGGTACGCCAATTCCGACCCTAGCGGACATGTACCTAACGCCATCAGGCATGGCGTAATGTACCATTCCGCCATGGCGAGAAGTACGGCATCGCGAATCAACCGTAAACGGCCCCACTGAGTGCCTGTACACCGCTCCCTGCCCACAAAGTACAACTCCCCGTAGGTGCAATGAAGTCACAATGCAACCATTGAAATGTACAAGTCACCCATGCATGGCAACGAACAAAAGAAACACAAGAGGGGCCAATGGGAGCTGCAGGGCACAGATGGCACGAATACAGAAGCCATCCCAATGGACATGACCACAGTCCCCCACCAAGAAACGCATGCAAACACAGGCACCTGAGACCAGCAATATTCCGAAATTCACATCATTCCACCAGTCCACCTGGCTGACCGGCATCTGTTACACAAAACCCAATCCCCCCCCCCTGAGCATGACAACATTCAAACAGTCATATTGGCAGCCCCCATCCCTGACCTCACTGGGCTTCGTAGGCAAACGCGCCCAGCACAGTACCACGCAACTAAACCCCGAAGCTGGAACCCAATGCAGATCTCCTCACAACACATCGCCCCCCAAATCGGCATATGCCACATCACTTGCAAAGAAAAACGCTACACGGGCCAAATCAGAATAGAAATTTTATGCACATCAAAGTCACCAAGCCCATACAGCCATCAGGCCATGAACTCCAAAACACTAATCACCATTGTGGGCTGCATCCGCAAGAAATGACCAGCCACTACCTGTGTGTCGCCCTGTTCCCCCATGGTACACAGAGCCACATTCACGTACGAAAAGGCAACATGGAAGCACACAGAACCGCAGGGCCGTCCCAATGGGGAGGCACTAGTCCAGCTGAAAGGCCGAAATGTTGCTCCGAGCCACCAGTACTGCGTAAGGGCATGTGGGCCATTGGCGATCGTCCCATAAGATCGTAATGCTGCTCCACTGATTAACACGAAGCAGCAGGTGTCGGGAGTAAACCCCATCTGCAGGAGTGGCATACAGATGGCAGTGGCAAAAGGGGAGGAGATACCTGTCAACCAAAAGAAAAGAAAAAGAACAGAATGGCCATCAGAACTACATTCCAACAACTCACTTCAATGATCACACGAAATCCACAGCCATATGCATGCTAGCCCACTCAAAAGGATCATCAGCACCCCAAAACCACTTGCGACTCATAACCATCTATATCGAGGTGCAAACACCATCACAAACGAGTGTACCTGTGCATGCGTCTGTCAAAACAGATTCCATCAGATGGGAATGTTAACGTGCATGGACACAAGTGTCTGAGTGCGCCTCGAGACAGGGAGGGCTCAACAAGGCCAGATAGACGATGGTCCCACTATGGCAGCCCTGCATCACATAGCGTAGGGGAGGCGGAAAGATCCCAAGAAGCCCTGTACATGGCAAACTCTGTATCAAATCACCTGCCCATGCATCCATTCATCATTCCCCCATCCCGGGATCAAAACGCCTGAATATTTACTCACATTTCAGAAACATCCATTGAGTCTGTGCGTTATGCAGCCTGCTAAATCCACAGTGCCCCAGCCCGTAATTCCAGTGTTGTGAAGTAACATGTATCTGGGAACGGCCGGCCTCATCGCCCACGTAGCTATTGCGCATCCCAAACTATTCATATCAATCATTGCTCCCTCGCCATGGGCCCTGTCTCAAGGACACTGAACAATAGAACGTTATATTTGCAGTCAGACCTGTGGGCATCTCCTCGCCGCTAGCTGAAAACCGAAAGCGCCGCCCTTCGAATTCCTCATTTGCAACATCACGTCGAAAAGGCATCTGTGGCCGTTTGAAATCACTAATTATTCCATCGAGTGCGGCTGTGTGTGAAAATGGCAACTGCCTTCACCCACAAATGTGACGCCCCGCCCGTCGTTGCAACTCGGTACAGTGATGCATGAGGGCCCACCGTTACTCGAGTACTACGTTCCACTGACCCTTCACAAGTGTGTTCGCGACTGCACAGATAGTATGTGAAACAATGGGACCACAGCAGAATGAACATATCAACCAATCTTACACGGCCATCGGGTACAAATACATGATTGCAATAGCAAGATACCATTCCCCGAATTGCAGCGTTGTGCGCGGGACGTGCTCGGCCAAAGGGGAGAGCAGTTTGCACAGGTGGAATTAATCACCACAGGTGGAGGCCATACAGCCTGAAAACACATAAATTGCACAGCCAGTCTCCTCCCACAACCACACCGAAATGCTACCGGCAGGACTCGCGATGTTGGCCCTGGGGGACCTGATAGCACTGCAAGTACTCCGACTCCAAGAAGAAGACGAACACCATCTACAACCAGCCGCACGGAGGAGACGCAGGAGGAGGAGGAGGCCAAGGCAGGGCCAGCAAGGGCCGCCAGCACAGCCACTACCACCACGCAGGCAGCCCGCAATCCCACGCCTCCGAGCACATCCATTCAACCTCACTGATGAGAAGATCCACACCCTCTACCGTTTGGACCGGGACACCATAGCCGCCATTGTGGACATGACACAGGCTGACCTTGTCAGCATGATAGATAGCCCAACCGCCATCCCACCCCTACTGAAGGTGGTGTCTGTACTCCACTTCCTGGCCACAGGCACCTACCAGCACACAGTCGGACAGTTGCATGGCATTTCTCAGCCACTGTTCTCACGGACACTATTGCAAGTGCTCGATGCCCTCCTGCAGCACGCAGACGACTACATCTCTCTACCACGCTCGGAGCAGGAAATTACCAACACAAAAGTGGGATTCCATGCACTTGCCGGCATACCGGGTTGCATTGGTGCCATCGACTGCACCCATGTTGAATTGGTCGTCCCACATGCCATGGAGGCCCAGTACCGCAACCGGAAACAATTTCATTCCCTGAATGTACAAATGGTGTGTGACTCCAACAGGATCATTACACATTGTTGTGCCCGATTCCCTGGATCAACCCATGATTCTATGGTCTTGAGGAACTCTACAATACCACGCTACATGGAGCGACACGCAGGGAACAGATCCTGGCTACTCGGTGAGTCTCATTACATGCATGATGATGTGGGGTATGTGAATTGGCAATGACCTGGCAGGAAGGGGGGGGGGTGTGCGTACGTAGCAATGGCATTCCACATCATACGTTTCTCGTCCACATACAGGTGATGCTGGATATCCACTGAAGAGATGGCTCCTCACACCAGTCCGGAACCCACGGGACCAGCATGAGGAGGACTACAACCATGCCCACTCACGTACCCGTGTAGTCATAGAACAGGCATTCGGCCTACTGAAGACTCGTTTCCGCTGCCTCAGCAGGTCTGGCGGGGCACTCCTGTACCGCCATGAGAAGGTTGCAAAGATGGTGATGGCATGTGTCATGCTCCACAACATGTGCATACGTAGAAATGTGCCCATGCCCCCTGACGCAGAACTGCAAGCACCTGATGATGGTCATGATGAGGGTGGGGATGTGGCAGCACCTCATGGAGTCTGCGAGGCACCGGAGGCCCGTGACATTCGTCAGCATCTCATTGATGTATGCTTCTAGCACTCACGCCTGGTGGCTGATACATGGACACGGGACTCGTGGCACTGCGTGTGTCTGGGACATGCACAATATGGACTGTACGCCTATGATGGCCTAGTACACAAAGATCAATGTCCACACTTCTCATTGGTTGATCGTGCACTTTTTATGGCATATGTGATATCATGTTGAACACCCTATCGACCCGCCACCCAAGTGAGCCCAACACACCCCCTCCACCCTCCTACCTCCCCCCCGAACACCAGTGTCCAAAGATGCTCATTGTCAGTGGGCTGTCGCTATTGCAAGCCCCCTCTGCGGGTATCAGGGGCACCCCTGCCTGTGGAGCGCAGGTTCCTTCCAGATCTACGTTGGGGGCTGCCCTGGACGGAACTTGCAACGGATGATGTGTCTGCCTGCTCACGTCCATGCATGTCCCTAAGGGTTTGCGAGAGCTCAGTGAGCACACGGCGCACTGCGGCAAGTTCGGCACATACGTCTTTGGACGTCGCATGCAGTTCCCCCCTCAGGCTCTCGGTGCTTCTCTCCATTTGGACTCTCAGGCTCTCGGTGCTACTCTCCATTTGTGCCCTTAGCGTCTCTGTACCTCTCTCCATTTCTGCCCTAAGTGTCTCAGTTGATGTTTCTATGTCTGCCTTAGTGCCCCCACATTCATCGGCATGGTCCTTGAGGAGTGTGGCCATTTGCTGCTGTTGTACGATTAACTTGTCCAGGGACTGTTGCCTCTGCTGGGCCATGGCCATTTGCGGGGGTGTCACAGAGGGGCTGTTGTCCTCATGTTGCCTTGCCACAGGGCTTGTGGGGGATGGCCAGTCGTCGTCTTGTGGCTGCACCTGCGTGGTATCCTCATGTTGTACGGGATGGGACAGACAGGGGGATTGGGACAGGTCATGGATGGATCTGACTTCGACATCCCCGTTTTCTGTGTCCGAGCATGCTGCCATCAATGGGGTGTCACCTATGGTGCTGCTGCCACCAGAGGCAGTGCCTTCTGTGGCATCCATTGGGGGGACCTGTGGTGGTGGTGTTGTGGCCATGCTGGCTGCTGGGGTGCCTGTTGATGTTCCCTCCTCTGTGCTGCCACCTGATTTGTGCTGCTGCCGTGTCTTGATGCGTGCAGCTGAGGTGGAGGGTCTCTGGCCGTTGGTCTTGGCCCTCTTTGCAGGTGTGCTGGTAGGGGTGTCCTGAAGCTCGTCGTTTGGATCGGACCCTGTGGTGGAGTAAAGGAGGGCGAGGGTTATTGATGGGTCTTTGGAATGGCATTGTGGGAATTGGAATGGCATTGTATCACATGCTTTGGGGTGGTACCTGAGGGTGATTTGGGTCGGGGCCTTGGAGGTGCTTTCATTTGTGTGTGGAGTGAGGGTGCAGTTGTTTGGCAGCCTGCAGTTAGGGTGTGCCTGCTGCACGTGTAGTGCGTGTTTTAGGGGTTTTTAATTAATTATGTATTTATTGTGGGTTTTAACGTGCGCTATCAGGCCGATGTGTGTGGACGTTCTCCTGGACATGTGTTTCTGTTGCACTATGTGGACACATGGTACTTCGCATGATTGGACATTGTGGATTTAGCATTGTTTTATCTGGCCCACCTACCTGAATCTTCGGATGTCTGCACTCCTTTCTCCATCCCTCCGACTCCCTCTATGCTCTCCATTCCGATGGTGGAGGCACAGATTTCTTCCCAGGGGGTCAACTTGATGGGTGATTCAGGACCTCCCTCGGTGGCTGTGGCAATGTTGCGGTTGGCAGAGAGTATGCTGCGGACGCGTATCCGCAGGTCGTCCCATCGCTTGCGGCATTGCTGTGGGGTGCGGGGTGCGGTCCCCACCGCACTTACCCGCTGTGCCACAAGAGCCCATATGGTCTTCTTGTTTGCAAGTGCCGTTCTGGTCATTTGCGTGGAGAAGACGACGGCAGCATTCTCCTGGACGGTCTCTGTTAGCACGGTGAGTTCCTCACGGGAGAAGTGGACCTGCCGCTTGCGGTCGCACGCTTTCTTCGCTACTTTTCCCATTTTTCTTGGTTTCGCTAGGGTGGGTGACGGGTTGGGGTGTGTTTCAGGGTAGTGATTTTAGTGGTTGTGTGGTTTTAGTGTTTTTATAGGTGTACGCCGGGATGTTTCCCGTTCCGGGCCCATGTTTTAACTTCCGTTTCCGTATATTTCCGGTCACCGTACTTTCCGGTAGGCGCACACTGCTGTGACCGCTAAGAGGGGTGGCGGTATTGCACCTAGGGCGCCGTACGGCGGCGGTGTGGCCCGTTTTGGGGTCATTTCCGCCATCGCGGACTTTGCACTTCCGCCGTGGCGTGGTGCTCGTGCCCGATGGGTCGGAATGGGCCGCACTTTGCTCCTTCGTGCAATGGCGGAAACGCTATTTACGCTGTGGCGCTCCGGTCAGTCACTTTCCGCCAGGGTCGTAATGAGGGCCAATGAATTCAAATACTGAACAAAGAGCATCTGTTTAACTACATTGTATTAATGTTTAAGAAGGCCTGCATGGAAACTTTAAAATGCCTAGCTATTGCATACGCTTGTTGATACATGTATTAAAGGCAAACCAGTTATATACGGTTATTTGAGACTTGGCACGAACCCTAGATTGGTGATATATTAAAAGGAATATTAACCCGAAGTGGGGCTGGGCCTCGCGGCCACAAAATGTATAAAAAGCGAATGCATTCTAATGTACAGCGTCTCTCACTGAACACACTGAACCACGCTGGAGTTTGTTGTGTTGTACTGAGGGCCGATAGCTATCTGACTTTGCACTGTTTTTGTAATTGGATTCAGTATAGAATAAAGTACTTTGTATGTTCCTTTGTAACCCGTGTCTGGTGCATTTCCTTTTTGGGTACTCAGCCTCGATATTCTTTTTCTGTTTTCACAGTTGGCACCCGAATAGGGACTCTCAAGATTGATGCCGGATTGTTGAAGGTTGACACACACTATCGGACCGGGATCGGACGGTGTGACAAAAAGAAAGGGGCCCCTGGATGAGACGCAACACCTCAGCAGTGCTGCACGACCCAATCCCTGGACGATTAGCTTGTGGTCTGAGACGGCATCTTGACGAGGGTCCACTTATCGAGGCGGGCAGATTTGCCGAAATCACCATACACAAGGTGAGATTAGTTAGGTAACATTCTTAGAAGTACCGATCGGCCCTCGTTAGGTTTGGTCAGGTGAGTCGTGACCCGATTCTTAATTTAACCCTGACAATTTGAATTTTGGTGCATTGTATCTGCAGACACAATTATTGACCAGGTAACACCAAGAATTTGAGATATGCCTGGGGAATTGTCTACCTGCTCTAGGGCATTATTCTGCAGTGATAGACAATCGTTGGAATTTAGCCATCCCGCACCACAGGAGGGATCGCCGGCATGTACTATGTACTGTAAGTACGGCATTGGAAGTATAGTATTTAATGATATTTGGCACAGACAAACCAGACATGCCTCCGAACTTCAGTGGCCAATCAATGGTAGTTTTGAGATCCCTCGGATTGAATATTTGGAGTCAGTCTTTTTAAAGAAAAAGGCTAGACCTGCAGCTTTTGATGTTTTTCAGAATTGGAAAAAGAAGCGTTGCAACAGCTTAAGAGTAGAGAGAAACATGCGCGCCGTCATAAAAATAATGCAGACAAAGCGTTGTTATATGACCAGGATAAACAGTCTGAGTCAGTTAGAAATATGGATAGGGCTTTCTCACTTGGTATTCAGAAAATCTATCCTTCCAAAGATCTTCATGTTTCTGATGAGTTTATTGATAAATTGCTAAATGAACGAAGGCCTGGTGCCTCTGCACCACCTCCGTATGTTCCTCTTCCCGCTGCTGTACCTCTTCCTGCTGTTATTCCTGCTCTTCCTACGCAACCTGTTGTTCCTACTCCTCTGGTTTTTGTCCCTCCACCTGCTCCTCTGCCTCTTTTTATCGCACCAGTTATAGTACCTCCATCGAATTTGCCTGCTCCCTCTCTTCCAAGTGGTCTTGTAATCGATCGAGGTGCAGGGTCAAAGGTTGTCACTCGCAGTACTGTACCACCGGAGAAGAAACGTGAGTTAATTGCATGGGCTAAGCATTGTATGGAGAAGGATGATCAAGCTAGTGTTTTTGCCACACTTTGTAATACGGATAATTTTCCTGAGAAAAATGTTTTTATTGAAGGTTTAGGGATTCAGTTAAGTATAATGTGAGGAAGATTAAATAATGCGGATGTTCTGCAAGGGTTAAGGGATCTAAATACTCTAGCACTTTCCAGAGACACTGTGGAGAAGGTAAATGAGCATGTTGAGAGGTTATTTGGGTATAGAAAGGAGTTAGAAAAGAAACAGAATGAGGATGATGAAGAGGAGACTATGTATGTACAGAAACGGTTCCTTCCGTGTCGTAAACCGATATCGGAGGAAATGCGAATTTGTAAGAAAGACGCGATTAGATGGATTTCAGACATATCGATAACTCCAGTTGAAGTATATGACACATATAGTCAATATACGTTGGAAATGCAGAGGAAAGTGATACAGGTAATGGTAGAGTACCTGCAGGATGTGTGTGTAAAAAGGAAGATTAGTTGTCCCACAGAGTTATTGAGCATTTATAAGAGAGCTTTTTCACTTGACACTTCTTTGACTGCTTTAGCGCTCGACTTGGCTCTGTTGCTTAGTAAGCGTTCGGAGTTGCCTACATCTCAGTTGCCTATGAGAGAGGTTCCCCTGACATTTGTCCCGAAGGTTGAGGTTGCGGCCGATGCTGGACAGGGTATACTCGCTGTGAACATTCCCGCACTTTATGTATCACAGTTTGTTCATGTCCCGTTTTCACGGCAGGAAGTGAACACCATTAGACAGTCTATTCCTGACATTAGGAAAAATCCAACAGGGTTCTATAAAGAGATGGAATCTGTTTTGCAATCCTCAGTGTTCACCTTAGGTGACATTGATTTATTGTTTCCTATACTCCTGCCCGTAGATTTATGGAAACAAGTTAGAACTATTGACTATGTACCCGGGTTGGGAGATACATGGGCGAATATAACTAGACTTGATGGGAAAAGGCCAGCTGGCGAAAGACCACAACAGGTGATATTAACTCTGCCTGATAGAATTGTTGCTAAATTGAAAACCATAATTCCCGAAAAGAGAATTATTTTGGACAAGCTTACGGCCGGTGTCCAAGGAAAGTCTGAAGGTGCTACCGAGTTCTTTAATTGGTTCGAACAGGTATTCTCAGATTTCAGTGGACAAGACTTAGGCACAGAGTCTGGGAAAAAATTATTTGTGGAAAAATTTGTACGTGGATTACTGCCTGACATCCAGTCACAGATTATGTCTTCTGAGAGCGCTTGGCAGGCGAAATCACAATCAGAAGTACTGCACATGGCTCAGTACAATGAGAACCGTGTCAATAATGAAAAAGATAGGATTGAAAAACGGAAAGGCGATTTAAAAACTAAAGTGCTATTGCAGCAAATTGTTAGGGGCCCCAGATGGGGTAATTCTCAGGTTAGAGGTCAATTTGTCCCACAGGGGAATGTGCCCTTGGGTCCTGTGAATATTAATCAGTGTGCTTATTGTCGTCGAGAGGGTCATTGGCGAGCACAATTCCCTGTCCTTCAACAAAGGTCAAATAATACATTTGGTAATATGGGTAGGCGATCCAGAGGTCGCCCGTGCGTAGGGGGCTCTGGTAGAGGTCAGTTTACACAGGACCCTCAACAACCTTTTTCGTAGGACAATCAGACTCCGAGTGCGGACACTAGGAATATATTTGATCATCCTTCCGCCGCATATTTATCTCAAGAGCTTCCTTTTGATAATATTCTGTTTCGTTAGGATTGCCCGAAGCAGGGTTTGGAACCTACACCTATTCCTGTCAATCAGAAAGGTCCCTACGTTGAAATGGTGGTGGGAAATAGGAAACATCAGTTTTTGATAGACACTGGAGCACAGAAGTGTTCCATTGGTCATTCACGGGTTCCAAACATTCCACTGTCAGGGCAAACAAATGTTTCTGTAGGGTTTTCCGGTACACCAGTTGTTTGTCCTGTTTCTATGTCGGTACCTATTTCTTTGGGTCCCTTTACGGACCAGTGTCCTTTTCTGTTGACTTCGGATTGCAGAGAGAACTTACTGGGGTTGAATTTGTTAAAAGAATTAAATGCAGTGATTTATTGTTCTTTTGATGGAGTGCGCTTGACGATTTCACCACAGCAATTTTCTGCCTCGCAATTTTTGACTAGACCTTTGCCTCCAGAATTCATTGATGTACCAGAGAGCTTGTGGGCTGTTGACGACAATGATGTTGGTGTTTTACAGATCGAGCCTGTTAAGATAGTTTTGAAACATGGATATGAGCTGCCTCGCATTCCCCAGTATAAGATTTCGGTTGAGGGCGAGCAAGCTTTGAAATGTATTGTTTCCGATTTTGTGCATCGCGGTGTGATTGAAGAAATGTCAGGAAGTTTGTGTAATAGTCCGATTTTACCCGTGTACAAGAAAGGCGATAATGTAATTCCATTCCATTTTGTAATTGATTTACGTGCCAATAATAAAGTTGTGGCACCACAATTTCCAATTGTGCCTGATGTGACGATGATCCTAACCATGATTCCAGCTACAGCTACTTACTTTAGTGTTGTGGACTTAAAGAATGCGTTCTTTAGTATTCCTATACACAAGGATAGTAGATATTTGTTCGCGTTCACCTTAGAGGGACGCTCGTTTACATTTACTTGTGCACCTCAAGGGTACACAGAGAGTCCTAGTATTTATAGTAGGGCTTTGAAAGAACAACTTGATACCCTTGAATTGCCCTCTACCTGTACTTTGCTTCAGTACGTTGATGATTTGCTTCTAGCTGCTGACTCTGAGAGTGCCTGTAAGGAGGGCACTGTGTTATTACTTATTCATCTAGCTAAGTATGGTCACAAAGCTTCGCTTAAAAAATTTCAATATTGTTGTCAGGAGGTCGCCTATCTAGGCTATCTCCTGTCAAAGGAGGGAAGAAGATTGACACCTGAAAGAATAAAACACATTTCTGGCATGTCTGTCCCAAATTCACAAGTTGTGGATCCCGAATTTCTCACTAGTGATCAAACCGATGGTGGCTTTGACAAAGAAGGGCATTTTTCGCCATTGCTATGGAACGCGCTACACCAGCAGTCGCTTGACTTGCTTAAGACTGCATTATGCTCTGCACCAGTTTTGGGCACACCAAACTATGAAAAGGCCTTTGTATTGTTTGTGCATGAATGTGATGGATGTGCTTTGGCTGTATTAACGCAGGAACATGGAGGGAAGAATAGGCCGTGCGGTTACTATTCTTCCGCCCTTGATCCTGTAGCATGGGCTTTGCCAAGATGTTTGCATGCTGTCGCTGCTGCTGCCGCGTCTGTAAAACAGAGTGAGGGAATGGTCCTAGGCCATGATCTAACCTTGATGGTGCCTCACTCTGTAGATGTTCTATTGAACCGAACTCAAACGCAACACCTCACTTCTGCACGGTTGACAAGATATGAATTGATATTGTTTGCTCCTCACATTCAAATTAAGAGGTGTTGTCTCCTTAATCCAGCTGAACTCCTACCTTTTCCGCAAGATACTACTTGCGGCGATGAAGAGTCACATGATTGTATACGACCGAACAAGAAACAAAGGGCAGAATTGATTTGAAAGATACTCCCTTGGATAATCTGCAAGGAGAGCTGTTTTGTGACGGCTCCTGCTTGAAACTTCCGGATGGTACATCCACAGCCGCTTATGCAATCATTACATGGAGTACGGTTGTGGAAACTAAGAGAATTACGCATAATTCTGCACAGGCCGCAGAGATTATAGCATTGACCCGAGCTTGTGAACTCTCCGAAGGGCTTGCAGTAAATATATATACTGATAGTCAGTATGCCTTTGGGGTGGTTCACAACTTTGGGAGACTTTGGTCAGAAAGAGGGTTCCTAACTTCGCATGGCACCAAGATTCAACATGGCTCCCTAATAGTGCAACTACTCTCAGCGCTTGCGCTCCCTACTCAGTTAGCAGTTATGAAATGTGCAGCACATCGAAAGATTGTGGATAATATTGGAAAAGGGAATGATTTCGCTGATCAGATAGCTAGACAAACTGCCACAGATCTTTTCACGGAAATGTATGTTGCAATGGAGACTGTAGATGCCTATGTAATGGATGAAGGTGTTGGGTCTGTACGGGATATCCAAGCTGATGCCACGATGGAAGAGTCTGAGAGGTGGGCTGAAGGCTTGGGAAAACTTGATGATGATGGGTGTTGGGTGGACATGGTCGAAGGAAAATGGCTGTTACCCGACGCCTATGCCATGATGATGGTTGTAATGGCACACGGCCCTACACATGTTTGTGCCCAGCAGGTTACGAAAATGTTAGAAAAAGTTTGGGCAAATGACAAGATTTCGAAAATTGCCCAGCACTACGTCTAGAACTGCATGATTTGCCTACAACACAATGTGGGAAAGGGGACATCAACTCCAAGGGGAAGTTTTGGCCCACCTTCTGTCCCCTTTGAAGTTATTCACTTTGATTTAATTGAAATGGAACGATCTAACAATTTAAAGTATGTCGTAGTGGTCATTTGTGCCTTTAGTAAATGGGTTGAGGCTTTCCCTGTTAAAGATGCTACAGCCATGACCACTGCGAAAACCATGTTAAAGGAGTACTTCCCCCGGTTCTGTTTGCCGAGAGTTATATGGTCGGACAATGGTCCACATGTTGTCGCCGCTGTAATCCTACAGATATGTACAGCGTTACGAATTGACAAACGGTTCCATTCGGCCAGACATCCTCAGAGCGCCGGACTAGTAGAAAGACACAACGGTATTATCAAGAACAAGCTTGCTAAGACTTGTGCCGGCACCAAACTAAAATGGCCAGACGCCTTACCGATCGTGTTACTAGCCATGCGTACAACCCCTGCAACTAAGACTGGGCTCTCTCCATTTGAGGTGGTAATGTGGAGACCTGCCAACATCTGGTATCTTCCAAAATGCCGAAATTTAAAGAATGTTGAAAATGTACTACTTTCAGATTATTGTATCCAATTGACTAAAAACCTGTATTTGATTTACCACCAGGTACGAGAAGCTTTACCTGTGCGATACGAGGGCCCGGGCCACGGCATACGACCTGGGAGTTGGGTGCTCGTTAAATCATTTGAGCGCACCTCCTGCCTCGTGCCTCGCTGGCGTGGGCCATTCCAGGTCCTGTTGGTCACCCAGACAGTGGTGCGGGTAGCTGGACGAAAGAACTGGATCCACGCGTCACACATCAAGAAACTTCCTCGCCCTGTGCCACACGCTACAGAAGAAACAGAGCCCCTTGCTGATACTGCAACCAATGATCCCAAAGCAGTAAGCAGCACTGAGAGTGTGTCGGAGAATATCTCTGTGCCCAGGAGGCTTGAGGAAGCTGCCATTTTGTCTCCACACTCTCCGCAAATTTTGCATCCGGAAACGGCTGTTTCAAACTCAGCTTCTTCACTTGCCTCCGACACGTTGCTTCCAGCAGGAAGTGACGACATATTGTTTCCGGATCAATCAGTACCAGAAAAAGTACAATACAACTTGCGACCACGTAGATAGACTTATTGCACGGTTCGGCTGTGCATTCAGAGAAAGAAAAGAGTCATCGAGGGCTTGCTTTTGCCCAAATTTGAGAAAGGGGATTCTGTTGGCTAGGGTTGTGGAAGGACTAAGAAATCGTGCGACCGGGGGCGTCGCCAGCAACGAACATTGGGGTTTCCATCTGAAGACTGCAATGCCTGCTACCGCCGGGACTTGTAAATAATGGGGTGACCATCCGGGACAATGGACAAAATGCCTGGGCCCCGAAAACGTATTGTTGTATTCTTGTAACAATATTTTGTTTTTTAATAGTCGCTGTTTTAGGATTATGGTACCTTGAGGAAACTCACTCTTTAGAACTTTTGTTGCCTACTGAAAGTGCACCCATTGTTCCTACCCCCTTTGTACATTTGCACACTTTATCCCCTCAGGATTCCCAGCACAGACAAAGGTACCATAATAACACTCTACTACTTATCATGAATGCTACACATGCCATTTTTAATAAAAAACAATTGCTGGGTCTGCTCACATTTAGCGCAACATGGGGATAAGGAGCTAGGTTGGTATATTCATCCCTTACCGTTGACAACTGCCTGCTATGCTTCTTTTAGAGCACTGTTCTTTGGCCGATGGAATGATAGCGTCTCAGGGAACTTTGATGGCACCAATTTGAATAGTTTTGAGAAACGTGTTTTGACTCCCCTGGGATGCTCGCTTTTTGCAAATAGGAGTAAACCGAATGTTGATTCTATTAGGCCTTCTGATAAACTGTCTCGTCCTTTCCAATCTTTGATTTCTTTTAAAATGGCTCCGATAGGCAATAAGGATGCCATGCCTCCTTCTTACACTGTTAACCATAGCCCCAATTCAGTTTCTTTTTGCATACAGAGGAATGGAACTCAGTCAATGGGAGATTTTCTAGGTTGTGCCAACATTGCAAATTTGACTGGGGGAAACAGACCTTTTTATGTAGGCGAACCTGTCTACTTTGTCTGCGGTAATGTAGCATTCCCATGGTTGCCCAGGGATTGGCAGGGAACCTGTTATTTACGGATCCTGTTACCTGGGGTGTTTATAGCTAGTACAAAAGAAGTTTTAAAGGCTCGTCCACGGCGGGATGAGAATGGTGATACCCCGGCACAAGTATTGGGAGATATAGCAAAATCAGTTGTGCCATTTTGGGGGCAGATAGCGGATTCAGAAGATATCAGAAAACTAGCGAGAGTACTGGAGAGAACCATCAACCGGATCACGGACATCCTCTATAATATGACGTTAGAACAAAAGGCGATAAGATTAGTAGCACTTCAAAATCGAATGGCATTAGATGTCATTCTAGCTGAGCGTGGTGAAGTATGCAAATTAGTGGAGTCCGCTTGCTGTGTTTTCATACCAGATTCCTCCCCAACTATCTTCAAGGCAATACAAAATCTGCACGTCCTTAGTTCCGAAGTGCATGTTCCCAAGGGAAACTGGGATCTAAGCGCTTGGTTCTGGGACTTCTTGCGGTCTTGGGTTTGAAAGGTGCTTTCGGTCTTATTGATTATTTTGGGAATACTGTTGTATCTTTGTTGTTGTATTCAGTGTCTGCCTGATATATGTTCGATACTAGGGGGATGTTGAGCACAAGCGATATGTTCGATAGGACATAAAGTATATGCCCCAGATAAGACTTCCAAAGAATACCTATTGAAGGATATTCTAGCAAAAGACCTAATGGCAATAGATATTTCTGATAGTGATTCAGGGTACATGGACAATGATGCATGGAGTTATTTGCAAGGAGATCCAAAGTAGTTTTAGCCCTTGGCATAGACCAAAAGGAGGGTTTGTC
This sequence comes from Ambystoma mexicanum, assembly GCF_040938575.1. Taxonomy (NCBI): domain Eukaryota; kingdom Metazoa; phylum Chordata; class Amphibia; order Caudata; family Ambystomatidae; genus Ambystoma; species Ambystoma mexicanum. The sequence goes on along the minus strand of NC_090935.1, from coordinate 857,100,649 downwards.
GAAATAGAAAGTATATTGTGCCTCCTATTGTAATAAATATATTTAATATTGGCCTACGCCAAGCTGCTCAAAAGTCACTTGCGAAGGAAATCTGTGTTGCAAGGTCCTGACCTTAAATCTATGTAGGCCGCCATTTTAGGTCAAACCGCCATTTTAGGATTCGTTGTGTAAAAGTCACCCTGTGAGCTAAAATGGTGGACAATGTCATTTCAAAATACAACATGGCCGTCTTGACCTCTGTACATAGCTAATGTGTAATCTGCCTGCAGGCCACTTGTTGAGGTCATGAACTGAGACCTTGTCCTTCACTGACCTATGTGTAGAAAGATTAATCGTGCAATGAAAACTAATCCACAAGCATATGTCGAGACAATGAAGTCAAATAATGAACAAAGAGCATCTGTTTAACTGCATTGTATTAATGTTTAAGAAGGCCTGCATGGAAACTTTAAAATACATAGCTATTGCATACGCTTGTTGATACATGTATTAAAGGCAAACCAGTTATATGCGGTTATTTGAGACTTGGCACAAACCCTAGATTGGTGATATATTAAAAGGAATATTAACCCGAAGTGGGGCTGGGCCTCGCGCCCACAAAATGTATAAAAAGTGAATGCATTCTAATGTACAGCGTCTCTCACTGAACACATTGAACCACGCTGGAGTTCGTTGTGTTGTACTGAGGGCCGATAGCTATCTGACTTTGCACTGTTTTCGTAATTGGATTCAGTATAGAATAAAGTACTTTGTATGTTCCTTTGTAACCCGTGTCTCGTGTATTTCCTTTTGGGGTACTCAGCCTCGATATTCTTTTTCTGTTTTCACACTTATGTGGGGATACTGCCATGTATTGGCAGAACAAACATGGACATGTTTTCTTATAGTATCATTACTGGTGTTATGCGCAAAGCAAACATGTGTATGTTCTTTTATGGGAATACTAGGGTACAATGGTGCAGTCAGCATGGAAATGTGTGGGGACAGCCAGTATGAAAATATTTCATACTGGCATATATTGTGGGCAAAGGCATCATGAAAAAGGATTTGAGAAATGCTGCTGTGCACTGTTGGTGACTTGCATTATTGGATTTTTTCATGAGTAACCCTATACAACCAATTGAAAACTGGTTTGGTTTTACCCAATTTTTCTAAAATTATGTGCTCTAAAATGACCTATTTTAACCCAATATTTAAAATTATTTCAAGCGGCGAACCTTCATTGATTCGGGCTCCCGCGCTACACTCGGTCGCTATGGCATATCTAGGAGAAATATTTACTCCCCTCCAGTTGACAAATTCACCAGCCGCCAATGTCTAGAGGTTCCCTTATCATGCTAAATACCATTATTTAGCAAAAATGCGCTACCTAATTAATATATTCAAGTATTGCTGAGGGGATGCGTCTTGAATGTGTACTTACACAAAATAAGCTAGCAGTGTACAAATAACTTCCAAAGGTTTAGAGTAGAAACTGCATTAAGTCATATGATTATATTTGATGCTAGTATGGCAATTGCCATTTCATCTGAAAGCTCTAGATAATATAAGTGATTAAATCCTGCCCTCCTGCCACAAAGAAACCTCTATCCAGGAACACCACTAAATGGCCCCTCATACTGGGTAACTGATATAGAGTGATCCTACATTAGCAAGTCTGGATCCATCACAGGATAACTCCCTTTCTTGGAAAGCTGGACACATAGGGCGTTCCCAATGATTCGCTGTCACCTTCTGGTGCCCACCTTCACCGGATGATAGTGCCGATGTTTCCATATTGGTAGAGAGCATCAGTATCAGTGCCGCACATCTCCCATTTTCACAAAATAAGGCGAACCCTTGTTTTTACACAGCAACCTTGTGCATGCAACGTGTGGCAATGAAGAAAATAGTGTTCCTCATAACAAGAATGGCGGTGTGGTAAAAAACTGCAGTAAAACGCAGTTAACTCCTTTACCGCTGCATCACCACTGGCTGTGAGGTGGAACAAAAACCTCCAGCAAAATGCAAAATTCTGACCATCTTACCACCATCAATCTGCAAACATCAGCAGAATTTCCGCCTGAGCTAACACTGCCATAATCCCCACATCAGAGATAATGAAGGCAGTCAAGAATGTAAGGACTTTGATGGATTCAGGATGACCCTACACTATCATCCTTAATTTGCAGTTGAAAGAAAAGAACAGAGGTGAATTGAGCTACAGTGGAATTCCCATTGAGGTGTTGGCATATTTTAAGGAGATCATCTTTAGTTTTAAGACTACCACTAGTATCATATATGTGTTAAATAATGGTGACATTTTGCTTGGGTGGAGTCACTAGGCCTCCCTGAATAAAACATGGTGTTGTGGATGTAGTACAATCTATGGCTGTAGGGAAGGACTGATCTGAGGTGGTGGTGGCAATGTTCTTCCAGGCGCTCAGGACCCGTAATAGCCAGTTCTAGAGTTTCCAGCATAAAGTGATTAAGGAAAGTGAGGGAAGGCGTTGGTCAGGTAATGCTAGAAGGGTGTCATAGAGCCAAGGGGGCCTGCAAATTACTGGCCCCAATTTTAGTAACCCTCATCACAATTAAACAAATGTGGATACGCATTTATTTAAAGGATCCAAATAATGTAAGATGTGCTAATCACCATCCATTCCTCAAAATCAGAAATATTTTTTTTCTTTTTTTAAAAACATTTTTATTATGTTTTGTATAACCACAACAACACAACCAAAACAAAACACTGAATATTAAACATCATATTTGCATCTTATCTGGTCACTCATTCAGCTAACGCTACTGCAAAATCCCCCAATTTAGCCTGCACATAACATGTCGTGACATACGTCCGTAGTCGCTCTGCATCTATTCCCCTGCATTTGGCCTGTACAGCCTCCACTTCTTCACTGCGTGCAAACAGGGTTACAGTCAACGCTATCCATCGTTGTCTTTCCATACCCGGCTCCGTCCTTTGCTCACTCAATGCTCTCTCCCATGATCTGGTTTCAGCGGCGACCCACATCCCCAACTCCCTTCAGCAGCCCACGGCGCTCGCCTCCTTTGTGTCTTTCCACCTCATAGCTATAAATCGTTTGGCCAGTATATACATCAAATCTTCGATTCTAGTCAGCGGTTTATCTTTTACATTTCTCTCAAACCTGCCCAACATGCAAGCTTCTGGGGTTTGGGTGTCTAGCACTATTCCCCCCTGATGTGCTTTCTGTGCCACCTTACTCGAAATCCCCTGTACTACCGGGCATCCCCAAAACATGTGTACCAACCCCGCAATTACCATCTTGCATCTAGGGCATTCCTGTGTCTTCGTTTCCCTAAAGGTCGAAATTTTGGCGGGAGTGAGGTATGTCATTTGTGTAATATATACATTTATCAGTTGTATCCTAGTGTTCTTGGAGACCTTTTTGTGGTACAACTTCACCTCTTTCCATTCTTCCGTAAACATGTTCCCCAGTTCCGTTTCCCATTTCTCTCTGCACTTCAATTCCTCTCTCGAACTCCCATCTAGCAGCACCTCAAAGATCCTAGAGATGGCGTGTCCGCCCTCTGCCACCGCTAGCAGTGTCTCAATATCTTCACTCCTTATGGTCTCATCATTGCTGTTCGGCCACCTATCCCGCAATATCTTAATCACTGTACCATGTAGGTGAAACTGACCCCCGTGTATTCCTGTGATTCCCTGCAATTCTTCAAACGTCATCAACCCATGTTCATTCCATGGGTTCCCGACCGTAGCTGTCCCACACTCCTACCATCTTGTCCTCACCATCCCCTTGCCACCCAGCCTGCCCTCCAGAATTGCCGCAATCGGTGCCCGTGGCGAGAGGGGGTCCGCTAATCCCACAGCTGCACAAGCCATCTTCTATATACGGATAACCAGGTCTATCGGGTATGGATAATCTCAGCGTGCCCCAGGGGGGATCCAGAGTAAGTCTCGCATATATCGGCCTCTGACAGCCCACTGCAAGAGCGCCATTTCAGCTGTCGGTTCGTCAGCCATCGATTTGACTGCATGCTGCACTTGGCAGGACAGGAAGTATCATTTGATGTTTGGTATCTATAACCCTCCCTGGTCATATGGTCTCTGCAGTGTGTTCAGGGCCACCCTGTTCCTCCCTTCCCGCCAAAGGAACCCCCTGCACATCTTTTCCAGGTCTCAGAAAAACTGCCTCCGAATGTTATACATGACATTCCCAAAGCAGTGCATGAGCCTCGTAAGCGCCACCATTTCAGTAGCATGGCTCTACCCACTACGGACAAAGGCAGTCTATTCCAGAACTCCACGGACTTCAGTAGCCCATTTTTAGCCCTTGCTGTATTAAACTCGAGGGCATGTGCAGGGTCTTGATAGATATTACTTCCAAAGTATCTAAAGGAGTCTTTAGTCCACGGCAAGGGGAGGACTGGCAAGTTCCTCTCGTCCGCCCCTAATATTGCTGCTAACGGGAACAGGCATGACTTGTTCTTATTTATATTAATACCCGTCAGTGCACTAGAGTTATCTAGCACTTTGAGAATGTATGGCAGGTTCACTACCGGGTTACTCAGATATAATAGCAGGTCATCCGCATACATGGACACTATGTGCCTCACCCCTCCCGTATCTATGCCCGCATCCCCATATTCCTGCCTCAAGTACGCTCTGCCATGGGCTCAGCTGCTATAATATAAAGCACTGGGGACAGTAGGCAACCTTGTCTCGTACCCTTGTGTAATTGCCACCTATCCGAGTATATACTACCGGTCCGAACTCTGGCCATCGGCTCGGAGTGTATCAGCTGTACCCATTTCATATACTGTGGTCCTATCCCCATCCTCTCCATCGTGGCGTACAGCCAGTTCCAGTGCACCGAATTGAATGCCTTAGTGGTATCTAGTGAGGCAATCGCACACTCTTCCTTGTGACCTTTTGTGGTGTAGATCACGTGGTCTAACCGCCTAAGGTTCTCTGTGATGTTCCTCCCTGGTACATACCCATCTGATCTGGATGGATCAGAACGTGTGTCACCCTACAAAGTCTATTTGCCGGGATCCCTGTAAGAATCTTGCTGTCTTGATTTAGCAGTGACAGCGGTCTATAGGATCCGCAATCCGTGCCTACCTTATCCTGTTTTAGTAGTGGGACTATCAGGGCTTCTCTCAGGTTGTCAGGCAGTATTTGATCAACGTACGCTTCATTGTACACCTTGGCCATTAACGGTGCCAGTATGCCACCATAGCCCTTGTAAGACTCATTGGGGAGTCCATCAGTGCTCGGGGCCTTGCGCGTAGGCAGTCTCCTAATGGTAGCTATTACCTCGTCCGGAATTATTAGCGCCTCTAGAGATTCTGCCTGAAGCGCATCCAATCTAAGCAGGGTAATGAGTTCAAGTACGTCCTGCAGGTCCCTTTCATCCCCCACTAAGGGTTTCACGTATAATGCTTTATAGTAATATGTGAAAACCTTGCTGATCCCCGCTTGTGTGTTTACTGCTTCACCGTCCTACCTCTGGATGGAACATATGGGGGACCTAGCGTTTTCTCGCCTGCACAACCACACCAACATTCTACCTGGTTTATCCCTGTGAGCATGACTTCTTTCCAGGGATCTCGCATAAATGAAGTTCCCTAGCCTGTCCCATTGCCTCAGACACGACTGCTTCAGCTCTATCACTTCCTTCACATGTTCCTTCTGCACACTCGTCTCTCCCTCTAATGACTTCAGTCTCTTTTCCATGTTCTGCAGATCAGTAACGATAACTTTCTGTACTCCCCCAGATTCCGCTATCCTTTCTCCCCTTATGACCACCTTGTACGCCTCCCACACCGTGCCAACCTTCTGTACACTGCCTCATTTACGGCACTATATTCGGTTGTCCTCTTGTGGATGTGCTCGGCAAATGCCCTATCTAATAGCATTTCACGTCTCAGCCTCCACAGGGGTATGGGTGGTCTTTGGGCAGTCATCCGCCATTTCACTACCATCAAGGAGTGGTCTGATAGCCTTTGAGAATTCACTTGTGCGTTCCGCACCAGCAAACATATAATCTATCCTGGTGTATACCTTATGCGGGAGAGTAATGAAAGTATTCTCTGCCTCTTCCGTGCTGTACCCTCCATAAGTCCTGTAACTGAAAGTACCACAGCAGAGGGTTGAGCACCTTAGGAGACGGCCGTTTGTGTTTGCCATCCGACCTGTCCACGGTAGGATCTAATGTACAATAGAAATCCCCAACGCAAATCAAAGTCCCACTCCTATAAGGCCCCAATCTTTCATATAGTGACCTAAAGAACACTGTGGCGTCGTAGTTGGGGGCATATGTGTTCACAATACATATCTCACAGTTTTCCAACATACATGCAACATCGCAATCCTGCCCTCATTATCTGTCTTCGTGGTCAACACCACTCTAAATGGGACAGCTGAGTCGACCCATAGGATAACCCCTCTTGTATACGTCGAATAAGTAGAGCCCACCAACACTCCTCCCCACGCCTTCGCCAGGTTATTCTGCTTTTGCACATCCAAGTGCAACCTGTACTGGGACTGTATACAGTCCTGCATGCCGGGTTGCCTTCCCTCTATCTTCTCCACTTCCCCCAACCCCACTGCACATCAACTCCAACCTGAACTCATCCCGCTATGTCTAGCATGCTAGGACTTTCCTGTTTCCGCTCCATTCAACCTGTTCTTGTGACTAGTCTCCTGGTGCCCTACGGGCGGGCCCTGTACGGTAGCCCTTAAACTACTTCTCTGGGGGGGTAGCGAGTCCGCTCTCGGCGTTCCCACTACTCAGTGTCTGTAACTCACACTTTGCTCCTGTAACTTCACCATTGTTCTCGTAGCAACCCTGTTATGTATAATTCTTGTTTCCACACAGCATAAGTCTGCTATTGCTCAATATCTACATATAGTTCTGAATGAGTTCCGCTATCTCCACCCGCGTTGGATGTCAATCTCTTCCAGAGCGCTGGTTCCGGTTCACTGTCTCCGGGATCTACGCACTATCCATCCACTCCTGCACTTCCATCGGCGTCTGAAAGAATAGGCACTTCCCTTTATATAGCACTGTCAGCTTTGCTGGATAAAGTAGCTTGTATCTTAAGTCCACTTTCCTTAGTCTGGCCTTGATTGCGATGTACTGGGTTCACTTCTTCTGGACCTGGAAGGTGTAGTCTGAATAGACTGAAATCTAAAATAGACTGAAAGAGTTGACGCTCTTTGTATCACCCCTCCTGATCTGGAGAAGGCCAGGTTCTTCTCTCGATCTTTGTAGTTGAGCACCTTCACTATCACAGGTCTCGGCGGGGCTTCTGGTGTTGGTCTCTTGACAAGTGAGCAGTGCGCTCTTTCCATCGTGAAACCCTGTGTGAGTTCTCCGGTCCCTATTTCTTGGAGCAACATGTTTTCAATATAGGTGGTCGAGTCAGACCCTTCCGCTCCTTCAGGCAGCCCCACAATTTATATATTGTTTCTGCGCGCTAACCCTTCTGCCTCCTCCGCTCTGTCTTCCGGCAACTTGACCTTCGGTTGCAGGACATCAATGTCCGTGGCTTCTTGTGTCTTCGCCTCAGTGTTTTCCTTCACCTGTTCTTCCAGTTTCGTGGTGCGCTCTGCAATAGAGTGAACATCTTGCCTCAGCAGTCCCACATCAATGCGCACCGCATCAATCTTGGCCTCCAGTGTGGTTTGTGACGCTGCAATGGCTTCCATGATCTGCCATTTCCATTCGTCTACCATTTCCCCCGGGATAGCTGTCTGTGCTTTCCCCTTGTCCGCTTTAATTGCCTCTTGCCTACTAGGCGAGTTCTTAGCAAAGATGTCCAAGGTGGCCTGCTTGTTTTTAATCTTGCTGTTCTTGGGCACCATCCCCCACTGTATGTCCCGCGATGTACTCGGGCTTCTGGGGTATGCACTCCTCTTGCGGGTGTCCGTGTCTCTCTGAGCGACCAGCTGTAGGTGTGCGTGCCAGCCTTGCCTAACTGAGAAAGCACCATGTTGCTGCTATCTTTCAGTGCCACTGTAGTCCAATTCTGCTACGCTGCACTCCTTGCAAGGCACAATCTCAGAGTGCCCTGGGGTCTGACTCTGCAGCTCTTTGGGGCTTCTGATTAATGCACCACACTTAGTTTGCCACTAATTCAAAGCAGGCACACTTCTACACCCTTATTCACCCCTTTAAAGCATCCAGGTCGTTTCGCTATGGGACCGTACACCCTATCTGACTGGTGCGCTACCCTGTGCGGGGGGAAGGTCACTGTTTCAGGGGAGCTCCTCTTTATTGCAAAGCCCGTGTTCATAGTGTTCAACCTCTTCATATTGATCCTGCAGCTCCTTCACCACAGGGGGTACACTGCACACTCCTCTTGAGAGGTCACTTAATGTTCTAGTTCCTTGAACCCACTCTGGCCTGCTGTTGCACCCTGCAACACTGCACACCCCTCTTCAGAGGCCACACAGTGTGCTATTTTCTCTGTCCCCACCCTGGCCTGCTACTGCGCCTTGCACATTCTGCGCTCGCCCCCATGTGCAGCAGTCTCTCCGCCGCAGTGTTGTCTCTCTTCCACCTTCCGGCCCCTGTACTTATGGGTGCTGCAGGCACTGCGTGCCCACAATTCTTCTAGGAGTGAGGGTGGAGAGGGGGGTACCCTTATGTGTTAACAGTTCCTATTGAGGCTTGCATGGGCCCCCCTCCCACTCCTTACGTTGGGCTCGGTGCACACTGATCTCTCACTCCGGGTCCCGTCCTGCCACCGCTCTGCCTCACACGGTCCTGGGCCCCTCGGGAGAGAAGACGGAGCACTTCCACATCTTTCGGAGGAAAGACAGAGCACTTCCCCCACTCTTCAGCGACTCTGTACTCGTGGTCTCTGGTGGCTTCTTGTGGCTTGTGCATGCGCTCCCAGCGCCTCCAACAGAGAGCTTCATTCACCCGCGAAGTTCCACACACTTGTCCTTTCTGATCCGCCGTGCTGGCTGTGGTGCTAGGATAGCCACCCCCTGCCAGCAGCCTCGGATGTACAAATGCACTGCCCAGCATTACTTCTCCTCGGTAGCCGGCGTGTTCTTCCATGTTATGGTCCCAGCACAAGTCAGCCACCGCCCCCATACATGCTCAGCTGGGTCTGCCGATCCGTCGGCTGGCCGTCACTGCTTCTGGCCCAGTGGGGCAGCCTCGGATGTGAGCACCAGCTGTCTCGTCACTGCGCCCTTCCCTCATAGACCGCCATTTTCTTCTTGTGTTCGCTAGAGCCCTCACAACCACGCATCTTGGCACAATTGCCTCCAGGCAGCAAGCTTTTGCTTCCCCCTCCTTCCACAGCAGCTCCAGGTTACCATGCAGCTGTGTATCTGGTTCTAGTCTTTTTCGGGCTGCATTCACCAATTAACTGAGTGTCGTAATGTCGGATTTGCAGGAGCTCTGAATGAGGATGTCTTCCTCACATGGCTGTTGGCCACGCCCCTCCCCAACATCAGAAACGTTAGCTACAATAGGTAGGTCAAGTTGCAGATCAACCCTGGACGTATCGTCGGCTTACCACCAGATAGCAGTTCACACAGAATCAAGATGAAGTGGGAGAATGGAAGACCAGGCTCCCGTCCTTCACCTCTCGCGCTTGGCCTAAAGGGTCACGACCCAGACACCCGCCACGAGAAGAGTTTGTCCATTTACCAGACGACCAGATACCCTGGTACAGGAACATACGGATGTGTCCATCTGCCTGCCCAGCAGCCCGCACTGGCCATGCCGACACCTGCGGCACGGACGAACTAGACTAAAATCTACACGTCGTTAGAGATGCCATGACGACCTAGACAACGGGAAGCACATCTGTACAAATATACACACTGGACATTCCCACACCGATCTACACGAAGAATATACTCAGTGCTATGACGTAGGCGACAGGCATATTCACGGACGTGCATCTTTATTATTTTTACGTGAGGCTTTCAGAATGCAGAAACGCAAGACGCGTCATGAACTCATCTACAAAGCTTGCTCACGCTTCTCTTGAAACCAGTTACCACCATGAGAAGTATAATGAAGACACGATACTGGTCATGGAACTATATGCTACTATAACCTAAAGCACCTATGCACCAAACGGACCACTTATGCACCAGGCCCAAGTAGGCCTCAAACAAGAGCTCCCGTGGACATTAACAAAGCAAGAGTCAGGTTGCTGATCCTGCAGAATGAGCCCGGCGAAGCAACCAGCCAAGGTCGCAATGTTGCAAACCCACATTCAAAGAACAAATCATCAAAGGCACGACGTTGCAACCTCGCACTCTGCGCACCAACGTTAAGGTCACACCTGCAAATTAAACCAGACACACAGTGGAAAAGCAATATTAATTGTGCAGAATTCTGCCTCAAACACGGTCCCACCTCACGTGACCAAGCCGAACCTGACGAGATGCCAAGCCCAGGAGAAAAGAGGCGTCTGGATCCCTCGCCACGAGACACAGGCAGATACACTTGAAAGGCTCAATGGACATTTGCGACAGTGGGAGCGGTCAGCCTTCCAGCTATGAATAAATCCTCACATTGTCTGCACGTACCCATAGTGAAACATTGTTGCAAATTGCCGGTACACCGAGAGCTGGGAACAGCGGTGGTCCCAGGCTGGGAAGCTCGCGGGCGCACCAATCAGAACATGGGGCTCTTATCACTGACGCAAATAGTATTAACCAATCCTCAGGAGTCTTCATGTAACAATTCTCATGTATCTAATTGTAGGGACAACCCAGATATATCACCTGACTACCCTTTGTCCACTAACACTGTTCTCTATATGTGTGCTATACTAACCCTACCACTGGAGCAACCAATTAAGAGTGGCGATAGGTTTTTTGTTAACTTTCTGAAGTGACGCAAGTAGCGCGTCATAATACAGTAAAAAGGGCCTGCGAGCCCCACGATTGTGTGTGTGTCAGGACGGACGCGTACGCTCCTTGACCCATCCCTGCCGTTTTGTCTAATAAACAGCAGAGTCACCTTGCTCCTTGTGTGTGTCTCATACTCTATCTCATCTGGGATACACGGGAGGAGTTGGGGCCTCCCTGCCTGGAGGTCTGCGGACGGCCCGGCCGACCCCGGCAGAATTTCCCCCCGACAAGTTGGAGGCACTGCTGAGATCTGTTTAAGATCGACTTTTTATTTTTTTACTTTTTCCAGGCACTCCCGTTGCGAGGAGGCCCGGCGGCGCGGCCCCCTCTGCCGTTGCCCCCTTCTGAGGACTACAGGACCATCGCGGAGCTGCGAGAAGACCGGACAGCGCAATCCGGATATTGGCCCTCGGGAGCCGGTTGAGAAGTATCCCGCCCGCGGTTGGCGAGTGTCCAGACGTGGTCCAGACGAGGGGAGGTGGCGGGCCGCTCGGAGGGGTGCACGCAGTCGAGCGGCCCTGCATCGAGAGAACTTGGTGAGCATGACACGCACAATAAGCAATGCGAAATTGTGAGGGAGGAGGGAAGAAGTAAATAAGGTAGGGAGGTGTTGTACAGACGCACGGCGAAGGTCTAACAACTTAGTGTTGCCAATGGAATGAATGGTAGCGAAACGAGTGCGAGAGCAGTCGGCTACGTCACGCGAGAGAGGGGGGCGGAGCACGAAAACATCACGTGCGGCCGCTCGTAAGGACACTGATTGGCCTAAATAGCGACTACGCGTAAGGGTGGGTGTGTGTGGTTTCCTACGATTTGGCATTTTATTGATCAATGAGTAGACGAGGATCCCTATTGTTCGAGCAAGAAACTCGATAGGTAGATGACGTTTCCCTGTAGGCGGTTGCTAGTTGCCTAGTTGCCCAAAACGGAAGATAATTGGCTGGTTAAGCCCTCCTGTTGAGGGGCGTATCACACGCGAGGCGACGCAGCGTGCGCAGTCCGATTATATTATTGATTTGATTACCTTGTTCCAGGAGTGACAGGAAGACAGCTGTAGGGTTAGCGGGGGTAGATTGCAAGTGTATTTTGAACTTAAAGAACATATGAAGAATGTACCAGTAGCTCGAAGAGATCGGTGACGTCACCAGTAGGGATTTAATAGGATATCGCGAGCACAAGGAACTTTGGGTTTGAGAGTGGTGAGGAAGAGAAAGATGATAAGGGAGCGGACACGGAGATAAAGGATAGACTAGTGGATCGGAAAAGGAGAAGGGGAGAGGGGTGTGGCTACGCACGGAGAACGCCGGCCACGGCAAGTGTAAAAGGGGGAGGAGAACGGGGAAACAGGACGACTGTATAAGAGCATCGTAAGGGGTACGCAGCCGCAGGGGGCTGCGTGCGCTTCGGCTGCAGGGGGCCGTAGGGGAAGGAATATAAAATATAAAATCATACACAGATATATTTTTGTTTTTTATGTTTTTTAATAATTTTTACTGCATATCGTGCCAAAGGATTGTCGTAAGTCCCCACACTTGCGGGGCCAGGTAAACAATATAAGGTTGTATATTGTAAACTGCTAGTGAAGGGAAGGGTAACAAGGGGAGCGCCACTATGTCATACGGGACAGGGTCGGGAGGGTGGGGAACACCCTCACTACCCCACTACAACACATATGCACCACACTGCCACCCCATAGGGAGAAATTAATTAAGTACAGCATAGAGTGGACCCAGGGTACGGATAACAAAATGTTAACACCATGGCCGCCTAATGGTAGTTTCGACCCATATGCCCAACATTCACTGCTAAACCATCTGCACAATACATACAAGGGGAAGAAGTTGGCAAACCATGTGGAGGTGTTTAACTTATGGAGGATGTTCCAGGGGTCCCGACCAGGACCAAATGGAATGTTCACTATGGGGGAAACACCGGAAGAAAAGGAGATTAAGAAAGAAGGAGAGGATGGGAAAAAGGGGCGTGAAAGCACAAAGAATATGGGGAACGGAGGAGAGGGAGGAGATAAGATTGATAAATCAGACGACATTAAAGGGGAACCTAGTAACGAGATACCCATAACACCGGGAGTGAAAACAGAGGGAGGAGGGTTGTACCCTTTAAGAGAATTAGGAGAAATAGAAGGAAAATTAAGGGCGGCTGAAGGATACTCGAACCCGGCATACAGCCCTCCACCATATGGGGCTCATAGGAAGATGCCAGTGGGGGAAGGGAGGATTGGAGAAGAGCAGACTGTAGAGATAGGAAACGATGAGTGGGTAGCTGCACAGATATTATTAAAATTACGAGGTTCACTAACTGGAGAAGAGAGGGAGGTGGTAAAGAGAACAAACGAGGATAGTGCAAGAGAGAGTGAAATGAGGGGAGAGGAGCTATTACAGCAAAAGGAAGAGATTTTGGAGGAAAGATTAGCAAAACTAAGGGATGAGCAGAATGAATTGATTAAACAGCTTGAGAGGGAGGAAAGAGAGAGAGTGAGGAAAAGGAAAGAAGGTAAGAACGAATTGGAAAAATTAAGGGAACGAAATGAGGAGCAAAAGAGAGAAGCTGAAAGGGTAAAAGCAGCAGTAGATAGGGTATCAAGAGTAGTGGTGAGAGAGAAGAAGAAGGAAGAAGAAGAAAAGGAAAAGGAAATGGAAATTTGGAAGAGGAGGGTACTATCAGAGACAGCTAAAAAATATGAAGAGGGGAAAGTAATAGAAAGTATAGTAGAAAGAGAAAGGGTGAAATGGGAAAGGAAGAAAGAGGATGAAAGAATATTAGAACAGATGAGCAACGAAGTGATGGAGGAATTGAAAAGGAAAAGGGAGGAAAATAGTAGGGAGATGGAGGAGAGAAGTGAAGGGGAAAGAGAAGGGAGGAGTAGGGAGAGTGAAAAATGGGGGGATGTATATAAAAGTAGAGAGGTAGCAACAACATCAGCACTAGGGGGAGCAGTTGGTAACAAAGGAAAAGGAGAAATAGACCTAATAGACTTAGAAACAGTAACAATAAAAGGGAAAAAGACAGAGTGGGGGGTGCCATTTATGAATGATTTTTGCAGTGAGGAGGAAGAAGGAGTGGAGAGGGAAGGAAGAAAGAGTGAAAGGGAAAGCTTAGATAAGCTATACCTCACTCGAACAAACATAGACTCGCCATGGATCAGTAGGAGAAGGGAGGAGCTGGAGAGAAGTAAGGAGGGAGTGCAAGGACTAGTGGAAAGACAAACCCATGAAACCACACCACCCCCATCCCCATCACGCCCTCCCCCATCGCACCCTACATGCTCAACCACCGCACGCTCGCTGCGCAGAATAAAGCTCGCGCCCTTCATGGACGAACTGACACCTTATGCATGTCGGCTTAGAGACCTCCCTAGTCGCAGGCAAGACAGACAAATAAACACGCCAACATTAAATACAGGAAATGACGAAAGGAGGGAAAAGGATGGAGAGGGAGTTAGGAGCAGGGGTAATAAGGACAAAATTGAAGAGGTAAAGGAAACGGAAGAAGAAGAGGGGTGTGAGGACTCGATATTATGGAACGTAAAGGGTGACACAAGACACAACTTAATGCCACTGTTGGAGAGAGGAGGGGTTAGACCACAGTACGTCCCTTGGAAGCATACGGATAAAGAAAATATAAAATGTAGGCTCCCATCACTAAGTGGAGGTGCGGGTAAGTGGATATATGAAATGGAAAAACACACCGCAGGACGGAAACTAGCAGTAGGAGATGTGAAGGGCCTGTTAATATCAATATTAGGGGATAGAGCGGATGACATTTGGAAGAGAGCGGGATTCCATGGGGTAACAATAACAAACACATCGCATGATGGGGCACCATTTGCAAACTGCAGACATGCGCTATGGCAGGCACTGAGAGTACAGTACCCAGACACATCAGACATAGGAGCAATTACTTCCCGTAAGATGCGTGAGAATGAGGATCCTGTTGATTATATCCAGGATATCCAAGAGAAGTGGCGCATGGAAACTAGAGAACAATGGGACAAAACACCAGCCATATTTTATCATATACTAGTACAAGGGCTCCCAGAAGGAGTTCAGAAACAACTAAAGAAAGTAGTGGGAATGGAAGCAAAACCATGGCCAGAAATACAACTGACTATAGTACATCACTGCAGGACATGGCATGGAAAAATGAAACAAAAGGAGGAGGACAGGAAAACAGAAGAGGCTAAACTAGTACAGAAAAAAACTTACTAAATATACAATGGAAGGGGCACTAATAACTACGCCCACACCAATGGCCCAAAGCCCCACACAAGTAGTGGCTGCACAAGATCCGGCTCAAATAGCACCTCCACAGTCTATAACACAACAAGTGCCGCAACTGCAATTACACGCACCAAACATGGGAGGAGGGTACCCAATGCAAGGAGCTGGGTATTATAGTTATAACAGGGGGAGAGGAGGATTTATGAGAGGGAGAGGATACGGATACAATACCCAACAGCAGGTGGGAGGACTTAGAAATTCCTACCCCACAGGGCAACCAGTATACCAGGACAACACAGGGAGCTTCCCATGGCAAAGCAGGGAACCACCCGTGTGTTGGAGTTGTGGATTATTAGGACACATGTCACGTACGTGTAGGGTCAGGCCAGGAACACCAGCATGGAATGAACAGGCACAACCTAGGACATCACAAGAACAGCAGGGAATACAACAACAACAGACGTTACAACAAGGAAGTGACCCACAACAACAAATGACACAACAACAGCCACAAACATATTCACTGCCACAACAACAAATAACACAACAACAGCCACTGCCACAACAACAAGTAGCGCTAACACAACAACCCCAAACTCAACAAACGCAATTGGGTAGGGTGACGGTCTTGGGACACAACCCTTATACAGGGAATGGCCAATCATTGTACCCCCAATAGGACAGCCCACAGACGGCTTTGGTGTGTCCCATCCTGTCAGTAACACCTAATAGTGCGGAGGAGCCACGCATAGAGGTAACGATAGGTGACAAAAAATTATCATTCCTTGTTGACACCGGGGCAACCCGGTTTTGCATAAGGGAAGGTAAATTTAAGATGTCAGGCGAAGCCATGAACACCCAAGGATTTTCTGGGGCTAAAGGGTTGGTTCCCTTTACTGATAACGTTCCCTTATCTATCGGAGATTATGATCTTTCGATTCCACTTTTATATTATAGTGCCTCACCAGTAAATATACTGGGGAGGGACATAATGAACAGGTTGAATATGACGATCTCCTTTACAGAGGATGGCATAATATGCTCTACTCCAGGGATTAACATGCTCGCAGCACGACAGATTATGCAAGCATACTGTGGACAGACAGCAATTAGGGCGGAACCAGTAGATGGCGAGCTATTCCAGTATGGTACAGACATGGCATTTGCATGGATGCCAGGGATAGAAGGGAAAATATGGAGGAGGCCAGCAGCCTATCTGTTCCGACCAGAAACACCTGTTAATGAACCAGAAGAAAAGGTGTTTGTAATGGACATTGAGAGCATTATTGCAACAGCTGATTATATTGCTGTGCACGCCCAAGATAAAGAAGGGAGAGCATGGAGGGCAGTGATAGCACTAGCAGAAGGATGTAGGTTGACCCAGGTGTCCGATGAGGAGCTGTTCTCAGAAGAAAAGGAGGAAGGTGAAATGGTGTTCATGATGAGTGTAGAAATATGGCTAAGAGTGGCTCACAAACAAGTAGCACAGAAAATTGCAATGGCACTTGAGGCACCCGCATGCACCCCAGTTCCCTTCTTTAAGGAGGATATGGCAAGGGTGCCCAAATCATTATGGACTATTAGCCCTTATGACGTGGGATGCATAAAAAGCATAGGGGGTGTAAGGATAAAATTGAAAAAAGGTGCCATACTACCAAGAGTGAAACAGTACCCACTGTCAAAAGAGGCAGATGAGGGCATATATGAAACCATAACGGCCCTTATAAACAATGGCATATTGGTCCCCTCAGAGTCACCATGTAACACAGCTGTGTACCCAGTGCGCAAAGCTAAAGGGGGATCTTGGCGCTTCATACAGGACCTCAGGCCCTTGAACAACATAGTAGAAGCAGAGTATCCAGTAACAGCAAACCCGGCCACAATATTGTGTGGCATTCCAGCAGAAGCATCACGATTTACAGTGATTGACCTTAAAAATGCTTTTTTCTCAATACCATTACACCCAGACTCACAAGATTTGACAAGCTTCACTTACCGAAATACAAAGTGGAAACATACCAGATTGCCACAGGGGTATTGTGAATCACCCTCAATTTTCAATAGAGTAATACAGATGGATTTGGGTAACGTTGAGGTGGAAAGCACAGTGTTACAGTATGTGGATGACATAATAATTTGCAGTACAAACGAAAGTAAATGCAGAGAGGACTCCTTAAAAATGTTGACGATATTGGCTGAAAAGGGGTATAAGGTAGACATGGAAAAGATACAATACTGTCAGGAACAGGTACTTTACATTGGCCAACTGATATCCCAACATGGAAGAAAGATTGCACCACAAAGAGCACAGGCCATTTCAAGCACTCCGATGCCACAAACTGTGAGAAAACTGCAGCAATTTCTGGGGCTGTGCAACTACTGTAGAGCATGGGTATTTGATTACAGTTCATACATAGGACCCCTGCTTGAGGGTTTGAGGGAAGCTAATAAAGGGGAGAAAAAGTTGGGGTGGACTATGGAAATGAGGGAGGCCTTTGATGAATTGAAAGACGCGATATCAACTGCTCCAGTACTGGCATCCCCAGACTATGAGCGACGATTTTTTATATTTTCACATTGCGACTCAGCAGTGATGAAAGCAGTATTGGCCCAAAAAACGAGCATGGGCTATAAACCAGTAGCATTTTACAGCGGTCACTTAGACCCTGTGATGTTAGGTCACTTCCCTTGCGAGCAAGGTCTCGCTGCAGCTGCTTTTGCAGTGGAAAAAGCATCAGCAATAACCATGGGGTGTCCCACTACACTGTTTGTGGAGCATGCACTATTCGCAATATTGAATAAACCTAAGTCCACACTAACAACGCAGAGGGCATCAGGTTATGAGATCATTTTGTCTAGAGCTGAACTAGCAATTGTTAGATGTAGCACGGTTAACCCTGCAAGGTTCCTAGCAGAAGTAATTGAGGAGGGAGATTACGCCCATGACTGCACCCAAATATCTGAAATATACTCATGTACTAGAAAAGTTGAAGAAAACGCACTGGAGGGAGGTGAGCTTTTGTTTATTGATGGGTCATCAACTATTGATCAAGGAGATGGGATACGGAGGACTGGGGCAGCAGTGGTAAAAATGATGGAGGCGCCGGTATGTGTGGCTATGAAATGTGTACAGTTACCACAGCATTACTCTGCTCAAGCCGCGGAACTGGTTGCACTAATATTGGCATTAAAGGAAAGTTTTGACAAACGAGTAACCATATATTCCGACAGTGCATATGTTACATCCACTGTCCACTCAGGGCTATCAAAATGGAGAAGAAGAGGGTTTAGGAGAGCTGATGGCACTCCAGTGCAACATGCCCTCTTACTGGCTGAACTAATTGAAGTAATAAACGACCCCCAAGAACTAGCCCTAGTAAAATGTACAGCACACACCAATGGTGAAGACCACGTCTCAAAAGGGAATGCAGCAGCAGACGCACATGCGAAATATGCTGCGTACTTTGGTGAGATATGGAACCCCACAGACTCACAGAGAGGGAGAGGGAGGGGAATGGCTAGGGAGATGTTGATAAGAGAAGGGTACACCCATCTCCCAGCCACAAAGATTATGGAGCTACAAGCGGCTGCACCAATGGCCGAAAAAGAAATATGGGTAAAAAGAGGATGTACAATGTCACCAACCGACGCACTATGGCGCCAGGGTGGCACTGGAAAAATTGTAATACCGTTGGCACTTTTAAACACCGCCCTGAGCCAATTACATCACCCAGCCCATACAGGCAAGGAAATAATTGCAGCACGAATTAGAGAAGATTGGTTCTGTCCCGAGTTAAATTCTCATGTGTCGAATTTTATCAGCAATTGTCTCACATGTCAACAGTTTACGGCCGGTCATACCCTAAAAGTGATAAGAGGTACCATACCCCGGCCAGAGGGACCTTTTCGGCACCTTCACATTGACTATGTTGATATGATCAACATATGTCAAGATAATAGGTATATGATTGTAGTAGTATGTCCATTCTCTAGGTGGATTGAAGCAGGGCCCTGTTCACACCCAGATGCATTTAGAGCAGCCAAATTCCTAGTAAGGGAGGTCTTCCCCAGGTGGGGAGTGTGCAAGGTCTTAAGGTCAGACAATGGCCCGCATTTCGCAAACGAAATGTTCGAGCATATCACATCATTGCTGAGCATAAAACACAAATTTGCATGTGCATACCACCCACAGGCTAACGGTGTATGTGAACGCCTGAATGGCCTATTGAAGGAGGCAATTGCAAAAATACAACAAACAACAAAGAAAAGCTGGTTGTATTGCCTTCCATTAGCCCTATTTGAATTGAGGAATAGGCCAGGATCCGACCACCACCTCACCCCTCACGAGGTGGTTACTGGACGTCAAATGCGCCTTCCCCTAACGCCAACGTCAAGGGCATTCACTGACCACGAAAGTTCAGCGAGTGTGTTAGGAGATGAAATGTATCAATATGTGCCTTCTTTGATTACTAGTGTTGTGTTTGTGTCTCAACAGCTCGAGCGCACACGGGGCGGGTCTACCAGCAATCAAGAAGAAGGTGCCAGTACAGAATTGGAAAAGGAGAACTTGTGCAAACTTGCAAAAGGTGACCACGTGCTACTTCGCAATTTCAATAGGAAGTGGAACGATAAGAGGTTCACTGGCCCCCATCTGGTAGAGGACGTATCAACAAGAGCAGTAAAACTAAAGGACAAGCGTGCCTGGAACCACCTGCATGATGTAAAGATCTACAAACTGCAGACCCGCCCCAGCGCCAACGACAGGTCCGTTGGAAGAACAGCAACAACATCCCAGACAGCGGAAGAAAGTTCTACCACAGACAACGACCCAATTGTCCCCTTACCGTGTAACTACCCAGCTTCCCCGGAGACAATAACTGACGAAGAAAGGGGTGATCCCCATACTGCCCACCCCATGGTCACACGCTCAAAGAGTAAAAATACTTCCGCCATCTGAGCACAAACCCCCCGCCCATTGACCCCCAAGTATAGTTATAACTGAACTGAAAGACATTACCTGCACAAATACACATGTAAACAAGTGAATGTTCTCTTTTTTCTCTCGCACATACAGGAACTGCGTATTATTGTATTGTTAAGAAAAAGTTAACTAACGAGTTCACTGCCCAGGCGTAGATGGTACTCCCAGACGATAACTACCCAGAAGAATTGTGACACCAATTTGTATACGAAATAAAAAGGCCAACATACCTAAAGAAGAGGAGGGTACGTGTCTACTACACAGCATTCCTCCTGGCCATAGAATATTCCATGCCACACCTCCGCCCCTACTTGCCGGTCCTAAGAGACCGATCACTTAGAGTAGCGTGGGAGCAGCTCTTCGCCTGGGCACTGAATGACTATCTGATAGGGAGAGCTTAAACGATACAAACAACTAACATTTAATAACAAGCATTTTGAGAATTTTTAGGCGGGCAACTTTAACGTCGCAAGAATACGCTGCCAGGACTGCAGCAAGGTAAGAGCAAAATGCCGGTGAGATTAGCATATGTAATAAAGGTAATAGGGATTTTTATGATCACCGGGTTCTTGGCTGCCTCTGTATGGCAGTACAGCTATGCTATTAATTTTATTGCTGCACCTAAACCTAATATACCCCCGTCCCCTGCTGCAACAGGTGTTACGTCAGGTGATAGTGGTAACATTACACCCAAGCAAAATAGAGTTAAACGCAGCACATACTCAGACAATAAAGGTATTGATAATTATATACAAGATTCAGCACACGTTACAAACAACATATGGTACCAACACATGTCCCGCATTGGTAAGCAGACAACTGAGGACAGCTGCTACGTTTGCTCATTAATACCATACGCCATGAGTGCTTCACGAACATTTGTTGCCACAGAAATAGAGGAAAAGACAGCACAGTGCATAATATACTTGGCACTGTTCCAAACGAAAGGAAGATTTCAAGGGACAGTAGTACACATGACATGGAAAACACGAGACTCATACCCATATGAAAACAACTTCCTCAAGACTTATTTGAGTTACCACAAGAGCAGCTTACATGCTGAAGCATTCAGATACATAACAAGTGGCCCTGCAAAAGGAGAAACAAAGAAAGTAACACTGCAGTATCTACCATGTGATTGGTACGCCACTGAAGTTCCGGGTAAACAAGGATGTTGGGAGAGACCGCTGGTGACGATAACAGGGAAGGTGTATCTGGACAACAGCTGGGAGATAGGAGTGATTGGAAGCAACATGGTAACAAAGAAACTATCTCAACTATCGAGGCACACAATCACCGATGTTGGACGACATGGATCAAGTATGTACCAATGCTCACGTGGGTAGAAACAGATGAAGACCCAATAACAATACTACCGCTGACTGCGCCCAAGGTATGCTACCAGCATAAAGGAGAGGTGGACGTAGGATATAACACCAATTGTGCAAATGTGGTGGAGTTACCTGAGGGGGGAGCAGGAACAGCAGTAATAATGGACCATTATTGGGCCAGTGGAGAAAAGGCATACCATACACTGCCTCCCCTGTGGAATGGTGTGTGCACAATGGTGCACGTCAACGTACCATCATTAGTGGTACCTAAGAAGCATGTCAATGTGGCGAACTTTCCCAAAATGGATGAAGGGGACAAGAGAAAAAGGAGATCTGCACCACTTCAGGAGGAGCAAGGGAACAGGACCAACAGCAATGATACTGTCCTAAATAGAAGAAAAAGACAAGGAGAGCCCCTGACAGGAAATTACCTATGGGGAAGGTCGGAAACGGCGCTAACCTCAATACCGCCAGAACACAGACTATTCAGCAGAGCAGCAATGTTCTTCTCCTCAATGATACACCCGGGACTGCAGGCTTACGCAAACGCAAAATGGCTCCAAATAACTAGATGGGAACTAATGATGACCATCAATTCTACAGTAAATGGGTTTAACGCAATAAAAGAGGAGCTGCGAGCTATAAGGATGGTAGCACTCCAGAACAGATATGTATTGGACCTTCTCACAGCAATGGAAGGAGGAGTTTGTGCAAAGATAGGACAATCATGCTGTACGTTCATACCTGCCATCGATGCTGACAATGGTACACTGACAGAAGCAGTTTCACAATTGGCCCAGATGCACTCCAAAATGATGGATGAAAGTAACGGTGTAAACAAGGATAAGAGCTGGTTTTCACTATTATGGTCATGGATGCCATCCTGGCTGTCAGATGGACTGAAAATAATAGTGGGTTGCACTATTTTGGCTGGAGCTACGCTGATCATAATTAGATTTTGGAAGGCCCGGAAGGGACGTACCACTGACGAGTTGCTCGAAATGGTGGGTATGCACCCCTTGATGCCAGCAGATGACGGCCAACATACAGGTGTGATAATAAAGGAGAGGGAGAAGTTGCGCACCCAAATCATCACCAACCATCTAGACCCACCATCAGTGAAGATCGAGAACCCAAGAAACCCCAGGAGCTACATAGGGAAATGGGTATACTGTACTCCTGGAGGAACCTGTGAATATATGTATTGGTCATTTGAAGATCATGTAAACCATTATGGACATCTAGGAGGAATAACTAAGATATGGCGAGTAAGAGGAGATAACGAGAAGGATATGTTTGTGGTCGACAAGTCGACCAGAGGGGGGACTGAAGTGGGAGAATGGAAGACCAGGCTCCCGTCCTTCACCTCTCGCGCTTGGCCTAAAGGGTCATGACCCAGACACCCGCCACGAGAAGAGTTTGTCCATTTACCAGACGACCAGATACCCTGGTACAGGAACATACGGATGTGTCCATCTGCCTGCCCAGCAGCCCGCACTGGCCATGCCGACACCTGCGGCACGGACCAACTAGACTAAAATCTACACGTCGTTAGAGATGCCATGACGACCTAGACAACGGGAAGCACATCTGTACACACTGGACATTCCCACACCGATCTACACGAAGAATATACTCAGTGCTATGACGTAGGCGACAGGCATATTCACGGACGTGCATCTTTGTTATTTTTACATAGGCTTTCAGAATGCAGAAACGCAAGACGCGTCATGAACTCATCTACAAAGCTTGCTCACGCTTCTCTTGAAACCAGTTACCACCATGAGAAGTATAATGAAGACACGATACTGGTCATGGAACTATATGCTACTATAACCTAAAGCACCTATGCACCAAACGGACCACTTATGCACCAGGCCCAAGTAGGCCTCAAACAAGAGCTCCCGTGGACATTAACAAAGCAAGAGTCAGGTTGCTGATCCTGCAGAATGAGCCCGGCGAAGCAACCAGCCAAGGTCGCAATGTTGCAAACCCACATTCAAAGAACAAATCATCAAAGGCACGACGTTGCAACCTCGCACTCTGCGCACCAACGTTAAGGTCACACCTGCAAATTAAACCAGACACACAGTGGAAAAGCAATATTAATTGTGCAGAATTCTGCCTCAAACACGGTCCCACCTCACGTGACCAAGCCGAACCTGACGAGATGCCAAGCCCAGGAGAAAAGAGGCGTCTGGATCCCTCGCCACGAGACACAGGCAGATACACTTGAAAGGCTCAATGGACATTTGCGACAGTGGGAGCGGTCAGCCTTCCAGCTATGAATAAATCCTCACATTGTCTGCACGTACCCATAGTGAAACATTGTTGCAAATTGCTGGTACACCGAGAGCTGGGAACAGCGGTGGTCCCAGGCTGGGAAGCTCGCGGGCGCACCAATCAGAACATGGGGCTCTTATCACTGACGCAAATAGTATTAACCAATCCTCAGGAGTCTTCATGTAACAATTCTCATGTATCTAATTGTAGGGACAACCCAGATATATCACCTGACTACCCTTTGTCCACTAACACTGTTCTCTATATGTGTGCTATACTAACCCTACCACTCGAGCAACCAATTAAGAGTGGCGATAGGTTTTTTGTTAACTTTCTGAAGTGACGCAAGTAGCGCGTCATAATACAGTAAAAAGGGCCTGCGAGCCCCACGATTGTGTGTGTGTCAGGACGGACGCGTACGCTCCTTGACCCATCCCTGCCGTTTTGTCTAATAAACAGCAGAGTCACCTTGCTCCTTGTGTGTGTCTCATACTCTATCTCATCTGGGATACACGGGAGGAGTTGGGGCCTCCCTGCCTGGAGGTCTGCGGACGGCCCGGCCGACCCCGGCAGAATTTCCCCCCGACAAAGACCTTTGACCTCATTTGTGAGCCTGTTAGGGTATGTGGTGATAAAGAAATATGTCATTGGCTTAGCTTTAGCTTCTGCAGTTTCTGCAGTTTCAGTGAGTAGTGGCACATTTGTTTTGGAACATTGGAGGGGTGTCCTAGTTTTCAGGACGATATCTTGATTGATGCTGAGATAGAGAGTGAACACGATGTAGGAATGAGAGTGCAAAAGGAAACATCACACATTGGGGTGCACCAGGTCTGTTACTTAGCCTATTGTATTCAGTGGGAGCGGGTGAAGCTCAAAGCAGAAATGGTGAGCAGAATAATCAAGTGACCAGTGTGTAGAGTATTATTTAAAATTTGTAGTAAATTTCGTGATTCAAGGTCACATTGTTGAGAGGGCTGCTGAGGAGTGGGGGTGAAGCTTTTGTGGTATGGTGAATGTGGTGCGGCTTTGGGGTATTGAAAGAAGATATGTGTAAGGCTTTCGGGTAAGCCACAGGCAGAATGTTGCAGACGTCCACGGTAGATTTGCATCCCAGATGTTGACAGATTCTGTAACACGGTATTCAGTGAGTTAAGGCAAGGTGCGCGCATGCTATCTGGATTGCCATCATTTTAGGAATTATATTTGGGGAGTTGAATGGAGCCTTTGATGCAGTAAGTGGGGAAAGAAGTGGCTAACAGAGTTAGCATAGGAACTAGGAGTTATTTTCGGTGAGGAGATATTTTTAAGGGGGTTGGGTAGATAAACTGGAGTGTAATTTCAGTTTTTCCATAGTCAAGTGCCAATTGCTTCAGATTAAGTATGACATTGCCACACCAACCAGTGGTCAGAGGTGGAGGATGCTCTCTGTGTACCATGAGGGGTATTTGGGTCAAAATATGATTAACAGGCACCTGCGTGAATGTAATTATTGACATGCTTTGGATATAGATGCTGAGTTTATGGTGATGAAGTGAACGCCTTGTGGCCTGAGTGACAATGCTATTGAGGGCCCCAGAGTTGTCATTGTTGCAGTTGCCAAATAGGTGTGGTCAAAACAGGCATTGGATTTGATGAGACCATTGGACAATTTGGGTGCTGAAAAGAGATCTGCGTATTATGGTACATCTCAAAATGGTTTGAGGTGGAGTTTGTTCCAGAGGTGACCACACAGAGGGTTGCCAGGATTTTGCAATACATTTTCCAGTCAAGAAAAGGGTCATTTTCAAAACCCTTGCCCTCACGCACAAGTGTCTCCACGACCAGGCCCCCTCTTACCTTGTCCAAAGGATCTCCAGACCCCCTGCGTCCAGGCCTTCCAGAACGCCCTACTCCAACATGATAACTGTTCCCAGGACACACAAAGCCAGTGCCGGCGGCACCAGCTTCCCAACTATGGCCGCCACCTATTGGAACGCCCTCCCTCCTCACGTCAGACAAATTGACTCTAATGCAGTCTTTCGCAAGGCCATCAAAACTAGACTCTTTGTATGAATCACCAGGTATTTCCTAACTCTAATTCTGTGTCTGTAACTAAGTAACCTGATAGTCACCTATTTCTGTATGTGTAACCTTGTACCCTGCACTTAGTCTACTTATGATGGGAAGCGTTCCTGCAACCCTGAATCAAGCCTTCTTAAGTTTATCTTATAGCGCCTTGATGCCTGTGGGCTGCAATGCGCTCTACAAATCCAAATAAAGACATTTTCAAGAGTGGGTTTTCCTGATTAAATAACGAGTCCTTGAGGGAGTGTAGATAAATAGAAGTACTCTGGCATTGTACAATGTGCAACGATGTGGTAGAGATAGTGAGCCACATGTGGAAAGATATACAATTAATCATTGTCTGTAGGTTGAATTGGTGTTTGGAGCTGGAATGCATGGCGGTGACATACAGCAAAACACCACATGGTGACATGGTGTCTTGCCATTTTCAAGGGTTTTCACAGGAAAATATCTCCTTATTTGGCTGAAATAAAACCTGTGGTAATGGACATGCCTGGGGTACTGGCCTGAGTGTGAACTCATCAGCAAAAAATAGCAACTATTAAACTGCTAAATGGGCTGTGTGGAATATTGATATACATGTGGGGGACTGGGTTAGAGTAAGTCAGAGAGGATATGTCCAAATGTGGGCCCCTTGCTATATTTGCCATAGGAACGTAGCTACACCCCACTGCTGAGGCTCAAATAGCCAAATCCTGTCAACCTTCATTTCTGGAACACATCACTTCTGCACTGGAACACAAGCAGCTCCTGGTATGATTTGGCTTGTTGAGCCTCAGTATAGAGGTGCAGCAAGGTTCCTATGGCCCACATAAGAATGGGCCCACATTTGGACATATCCTCTCTGATTTAGGCAGACAATCCAGAAATGAAAAAAAAATTAAAAAGGCAACGATTGTAAAGTGATGAGTTAATCATTGCCAGTGTGCTACCTTCATACAATAGGCTGAAAGAAATTTAGAAGGCTCCCCTGAGCCTTTTCCAGTGGTTATGATTAATTTAGTTTAGCTTTGCCATCCATCACTCTCTGTTTTGCAAAGTTACCCTAAGTTCTTCAGGTTACTCAGATGTGGGTCACAAGTTTGCTCTGCCTAATGTCCCAAACTATCCCTAGCTGATGGTACCCGATGAGGCTGAAACATATCTGGATTGCTTGTTTTCTTGTGAAGAAGAGATGAAAACTACCAGTATATGCTGGACTGCCCCTTTGTTGAGGTCCAACCCTGATGTAGCTGTTTCCTCTTCT
The DNA here is from genome assembly GCF_040938575.1 of Ambystoma mexicanum. Taxonomy (NCBI): domain Eukaryota; kingdom Metazoa; phylum Chordata; class Amphibia; order Caudata; family Ambystomatidae; genus Ambystoma; species Ambystoma mexicanum. The sequence goes on along the minus strand of NC_090935.1, from coordinate 857,073,630 downwards.
CTAGTGATGCTTGAGGCAGAAAAGCAATAAGGTTCCAAGAGGGGATTCCCCTTTGCAATATTCTGAGCCATATTGAAGTAGTCATGGAGGACTCACATCTGAGGCTCTCCTATCATCTCAGGTATATGATCCAGTCTCAGGAATCCCGTCACAAACAGTCTCGCCCTTTATGTGGAGACTCCTCCGGACCTCCATAACCCCATTCTCACTCACACTATAATAGCTTTTTCATAAGCCATCGAAAGCAGAGTGAGCAAGAATGGAGCCTCCCTTGGTTCTACTAATCAATGGATACTTCTCGTATCTAAGGCAGTAAACTATTTAGGAATCTTTGGAACCTCTTGTGTAATTTTGGATCATCTTTTCTGGGGAGTCTCCAAAAACAATTGTTCTGAAGACTGCCCCAACAAATTGCTATTATTTAATAACAACTCAGAACCTTTGAATCAATTAGCTTATGGTGTCAGAAATTGCCCTCCGTGGCTTGGGCATGTCCAGACATGGACCCCAGCTTGTTGTGCCTAGAGTCCTAAACCTCACCTCACTGTTGATCATCAGTGAGCCTGAAAGATGTCAGGGTTTCTTGTGGTCTCATGCAATTTGGGTTGCACTGGTATTTTTGGGATGTGATGATGCCCAATTTTCCAATGATTTTCCTCTTCTGCAATGGGAATATAAACTGAAAAATAGTGGTTTGGAAGGATGCTCAGAGTTAATACCAGTGGTTTTTATTAATTCAAAGCTTTTATATCTATCATACTTCGGTGTTGCATGCATGGTTTGATGCCTGTTCTTGCCTGGAAGCCTAATAAGAATGTTTTTATTTTTATACTGTGACAACTTACTACTGTAGTAGCCTCAAAGTGCTTAAATCTTGTCCCAGTTAAGGTGCATTAAGTCCCGCACGGCAGCAGCCGTACCTTACACTGTTTAGGATGAATTGCCTGGAAAATGGTGAGTTCTAGAAAGAGAAATGTGTAAAATCTGGTCCAGAGCATGGGAAGGTGTGTAAGCAGGTGATGGCTAGGTGGACATTGCTGTATTGTAAGTGTATAATATCGGGGTGTAAGAGGTGCTTGAGGTGTGCTTGTGCTATCCTAAGTATATTGTACGCATTGTTGACCAGGGTCATCCCAATGGATGGGCTCTGTCCTTTGAAGGGTCCAGATAAATAGGATTACAGAGTCCAAGGCCAAAAGTCCTGTGCATATGTGTTTCTTATGTGCAAAGTAAATGAGTTACTTATAAAGGGTCAGCAATAAAGGATGATATAATGAAGGGGAAAGGCCTAAGGATGGGAATCAACCTCCCCAAGCCAAGAGCATGAACAGCCAACCTCTGACAGTGCCCCATCCAGACAAGGCAATTCTCTCCCCTAAACACACACCTGAGTCGGAAGAGCCAGAAGTGGGTTGACTCCTGAGGCTGAGCCCCCTAGCCAAGCCAGGCACATTCCATCTCGAGCCAGAACCCCTTGGCATCAACATTCATCCGTAAGCCACCAGCCTCCCCCAACATACTCTCATTGCTAGCACCAATTCTCCCTTCTAGCTGCATTTGCTCAATCATCTCTCCACCCGAGTGTAACACTCCCCTGACACTCTTCCACTCCTCTAGCCCTGGTGTCACCCATCCAACCAGCCGGACCCCGATCCCCCTGCATTGAAGTGACTGATATAATGACTGATACATGATGCTCTGTGATGCTGGCAGGCACATTAAGTAATTATGTCACATTCCAATTCTCTACACGCCTCATGGGGTAAACAGATACACCTGCATTATATTCCTGAAGCATCTTTGTGTGTGAGAGCTCTGTCACCGCCTTTACAATACTAATGTGGCTAGGTATTCTCTATTGCAGCTGTTGGCTAAGGCTAAGCAGTTTGGCCAGGGTACCATCCTTACAAAATAGGAGAAGGTAGGGAATATTCTGTGTCAATTTCTATCACTTGTAGCAAGTATTTGATTCACTTCCCTAATCCATTAAAAACAAGTTTCTAACCAATATATTATTTCTCTCACAGTAATTTGGCCCACACTTGGTTCCATATTAACATTTTGCTAGGAATAAAATGGTTGCAGAGGAAAAACATGCCTACTGTTTCCCTATTCAGCTAATAATATGCAAGGATTCTTGCATAGAAATTCTGCCCATTCTGGTGCGTAGAGAGTTTATTTTTACACAAGACAATTTCTCCAGATGTCATCGAAGATCTTGCGTGAGTCAGTCAGGCTCCTATTCTTTCCCTGATCCTTATCCATTCATAGAGAATTGTATTCAAGTGTGGACTTTGCCTTGGGTGCTATATGAAAGGTACACACAGTGACACACTTGTAAACGCTCTAGTCTATTACAATAGTCTTTGACCACCAGATTGAGCGGAATCATTGCACTATAAACCTTATATCATGTGGATTACAGTATAGACTATATGGACAATGCACAGAGCACCTCAATGGGTCAAATCTTTTCTTCTCACACCTGGTCCTTATTTTCTATCCTTAGTGTACTGGCCCACTTAATTACATTCGAAGGCCCTGTGCCTCTGGATGCTATTCCTGATATTTCCCCTCCATCATACGTTTTCACTGCAGAAGCAAATACCCACATATTTACAAATTAAAAGAGTGCTGAAGGGCACTCCTTCACAGAGAATCTATTTCACATTCTGAAATCTCATAGCCACTGTTACGACTCAAGCCTATACCCTGACCTATGTCATCCACATAGCATTCCTATCACACCTACATCTACTGTCTACAGACTGCAACACAAACTACTAGCACTGCAAAAACAGATGAGCCTATCACCTTTCACATTCCTTTGAGCTGTGATCTCTGAACTTAATTATGCTCCATTACCCTTCTAACAACGACCCTGAATCTAAAGATTCTCCCCACCCTCTCACTTCCTACCCAGATCCCCTCACTACTCACGCATATTTGTTCTCCCCTCACAGCCAGCTCACACAGGCAGGTCACACAGTACATTATGCTATGACTATGCCAAGAACTCCCCTTTTCAATATGTTCAACCCTGTTAAAGTGGTCATGGAGGACTCATATGTTGGGCACTTCTGATCACCTCAGCTATCAGATCCAAGTTCCGTAATCACATCACAAAAGTCTCCCCATCTATCAAGCATATAATATGTTCTATGTAGAGACTCTCCTCCTGTCCACCCAAGCCCATGCTTACTTACACTCCAAAACCCTCTAAAGAAGTCATTGAGGGAAGAGTAAGCAACATTGGCTTCTCCCCCGGTGCTCCAAATTGGTGGATATTTATCGGACATGATTTGATTTTGAAACGTGCATATCCAATCCAAGGATCCAAGCAGAATCTGCATCTCGGCGCAGGTGGTGAACAACAGCCGCGAAAGTCATAGGTGCACACATTGTAGGAGATGTGGACTGATAGTTGTACTCAAAAAGATATGTTTTCAGTTTATTTCTGAACACAGACAGGGATTTTATTCTTCGCATGTCTAATGGAAGTGAATTCCAAGACTGAGGGCCCAGGTGATTTCCTTGTAACGGGACGACCAGCCTGACAGCAGAATTTTGGAAACCTGAAGCCTCTGAAGTTGGAATCTTGAAATGCCCATAAGTAGGACATTACAAAATTCCAGTTTTGAGTGTGTGAGTGTTCCAACTACTAGTTGGCGGGCATTCTCAGAAATAAAAGGTAATAGGGGCTTTAGCAGTTTTCGTTGGTAGTACACAGATTTAACAATTTTGTTGCTATGTAAGTTAATTGAATTCCAGATACAACCAAGGTGCTTCACGGTCTGATTAAACTTTGTTGGAGTTCCAAATAGAGTTGGACATGGGGCAGAGTATGCAACATTTGCCATCTTCTTTTTGGAGCAAAATACAATTATGTCAGTCTTGGACGGAGTGAGCTGGAGTTTGTTTTCCAGCATCCAATTTTGTATTCTTTCGGCACAGGTTAAGACTCAGTTCATTGCCTCCAGTGGTTGCTTTAGCCAGACATAGATCTGTGTGTCATCGGCATATGAATGGTATTGAAAGTCAAACTGGGAAAAAATGCTCAGCAAGAGACAGATATAAAAATTAAACAGCAAAGGAGATAGGGAGGAGCCCTGGGGCACTCCACAACTGAATTACGACAAATCAGAAGTATATGGGTTGACCTAAACCTGCTGAGAGTGGTCTGTCAGGAAAGAAGTGATCCATTTCAAGGTGTCATCAGACACCTGAGTCAGCATCGATAACTGTGATGTGAGAATTTCAAAATCGACCGTATCAAAGGCTGCTGACAAATCCAACATGACAAGCATGCTGACATTGCTTTCATCGGTAGCCTCTACAAGATTGTCCCAGAGAGCAATAAGTGCCGTCTTTGTGCTTTAACCTGGTCTAAATCCTGATTGATGTAGATCCAGGATATTGTTCTTCCACGAAGCTCCGGAGCTGTGTGGTCACAATTTTTCCTAGATTTTAGCAGGCCACAGAAGACCAGCAATTAGACGGCAGTTTGACAGAGTTTTATGGTCCAATGTAGGTTTCTTTAGAAGAGGGGTGAGGTAAGACTTTTTCAGATCTAATGGAACGCATCCGGAGACTAAGGAGATGTTTCCAAATGATTGGATAATCCAGCCGAGAGCATGTGCATGCTTCTTGGCCAGATAAGCCAGAATGGGATCATAATTAATATTAGTGGGCTTACGTTTACTAATCAAGTTTGTGATTTCAAGATTCACCAGCAAAAATGCGAATTTAGGGGTGATTAGCCCTGTCACAGAGTTTGTTTTTTCAATTACCAGGGTAGGCTGTTGACAAGTGGGTTGAGAATCAATGTTAATCCTAATCAAATGGAATTTTTTTCCAGGATGTATATATTGAATTCATTAGCCATTTTAAGTGGCATGGGTAAGTTAGAAATGGTACAAGTAGGGCTAGTGAAATTCCTAATCGCCATATACAATGCTTTAGGTCGGTTGACAGCATAATTAATCTGCTTCTATAAACAGAGAGACTTTGCAAGAATAATTTATTTTTTGTATGCATTTAAGGCTAGTTTAGCCTCAAAAGCCGTAAGCCATCTCCTTTCTTTCTAAAGGGTTTTTAATAGTTAATTGTTCAATGTACCATTGGTCATTTCTCCTCATAGGCTTGTTTTTACCTTTAATGGGGCAATTGTATTGCAAATAATTTGTAGACATGACATGTAATTTCCATACATTTCAGCACAATTAGTGTTAGATTGCAGTCATTTTTCACTGGAGATGAGATCAAGATCTTTTTTATGGTGGGACAGTTGTGTGCTAGTGCTCATGGTATTTCTGCATGATACAGGACCAACTAATGTGGTGAAATTCACCACAAAGTGATCTGACCAACTCACTGGAGTATTATGTTGATGGTGTAGACGTATGCCTCTAAATAGAATAAGGTCCACACAGGCCCAAACAGTGACCACCACTGTGGGTCGCTGAGCCAGACAAAAGTTGGAGGTTGTGAGATTGCAAGATGTCTTTTAGATGTATACAGTCTACATCTTTAGGTTTGTTGCACCAGATGTTAAAGTCACCCAGAATAACCAGAGTGGCAGAGTGTTTCCGTAGCCAAAAAAGCATTATGAGTGTCTAGAAAGGAACTGGTCGGTCCTTGGAGCCTAAAGCAGAGGATTAACTGGCATGATTCATTAGGGGATAGGCGATATGTACAGGACAGTATCTGGGATGACATCCTAATTCAGTGTATAACAATTGAACAACTATAGAGAGGACCTATCTATAACAGCTACCCCCTCCTCTCTGGGTCTCTTTGTTAAGCCATTTAAATTGAAAATATTCTGGCACCAATAGATGGAAATGAACTGTGGAGCTTGCAGTAAACCCGAATTCAGTTATGAAGAGAGTATCTAATTCAGAGGTGGAAATGAGTTAATTAATGGCAACTGCATTTGAGTAGCTGATTTTGCCTTAATCAGGGCAGTCTTTAGAAGTGGCGCCACAGTGTTTAATTGAGCCTTGGGTTTGTCACAGGTAATATGATAAAGTCCAATTTTATTCAGAGTATGTAGCGTCTGTATTACGAAGAGAGAATACAAACCCACTGGCATAGTTTATTGCCATCAATACGGTACAGAGGCAATAATCAAGATGAATTAGAGATGAACACCTATTCAAAGGTGTACATACTTCATAAGTATATGTAAAAGGTGTGCACCATGCAGAAAAGCTTACCAGTAGTATGAGTGAAGGAGAAAGAGCAGGGGCGTTCTCCACGGATGCCACAAACCAGCATAGATTGGCTTGGCGCGCCGGCGCTGGCTCACCTGGGAGTTAAGAAATATCGTACCATGGACTACAAGAACACTGGGAGGTGTAGTTCACAGTGCACGAATATAGGAGGAAACAAACAAATACTTTTAACCTGCAGCACAGGTGGGAATGTTAAAAGTAAGGATGCAGCTGTTAAGAACAGGCAAATATATTCAAAAAACTATATAAAATGATAAAAATGTCACCGCAATAAAATTATCTAAAATGATTTCTAAAAACACCCAATCAATGCAAACTAGCAATAAGATGCTAAGTAATTAACAATGAAGAGTGTGGAAGAACACTACCCTTATCTACTGGCACAGCCCGGCGTGGCATGGCACGCCGGCTCTGGAGCACGTGGCAGTTAAGAAATAGCATCCTGTGAACTCCAAAAACGCTGGGAAGTGTAGTTCATGGTGCGTAAATATAAGAGGCAACAAACAAATCATTTTAAACTGCAGCACAGGTGGGAATGTTAAAAATAAGAATGCAGCGGTTAAGAATGGGCAAGTATGTGCACAATCCTAAATAAAATGATACATTTCACCTCAATAAAATGTCCTAAATATCTTTCTAAAAAGACTCAATCAATGCAAACTAGCAACAAGATGCTAAGTAATTATCAATAAAGTGCGGTGGAAGAACACTGCCCTTATATACAGGCACAGACCGGCTTGGCGTATCACACCATAAAGTACTAAACTATTCAGTAGCCATTGGAACCTCTTGCATAGCATATATTGCCGGGACTAGACAGCCTCTTTCATCCAGCATTTTTCTAGAGAAGTCATTTTTCATAAATTCCCCTGCTGATCTACTCTTTCTTCTTCCCAACCACCTCTTCAGCACCCATGCTTTATATAACATGAGACATTGTAGAATATAATTCCAGCCTAAATATTTTCTAACTACCCTCTCACTTCCATTGACCCCCTTTCTCCAGAAGCTTCCAGCCAACTCGTCCTTTCAATTGGAGAATGACATCTGGGAAACAATCAAGAGTCTGACAATACAACCTTGCCCTAATGAGATGCTCAACTACTTTGCACGCAGCACCATCTTCTGTGATAACGTACAACCATATATGGAGTTCTCTCATTAGATTGACCCCCAGCCCAGTTTTTTCAATCACTCCTTCCCTTGATGGGAGGAATCATTCATTGACCATGAAACTGTTCACCAGTAATATCAAAAGACCTTTCAGACACAAAAGGTCTGTGTGGAATTGCACAACACTATTCTGAAATATGACCCTTCATCATTATTCCTTACAGAGCCCTGCTGGAGGAAAGCTACGCCCCCATCATAAATGAAGATTCCCCTTCTGGGTACAAGGTTAGCACATAGAATAAGGAACTACGATCAGGCAGAACATAGCTGATACACAAAGAAACATTTGCAATAACCTCTTTCCCATAGTTTGCTGCACCAAATTGTGAGTTCATGCATATTAAGACTGTGGCATCTCCCCCTCTTTTGATTTTCTTCCTCCTAATATATAAACCCCCAGGATACAATTACAAATTTGGTGAGGAGTTATAGAACTTAATTTTGAATTAGTTATCATCTCTTTCCAACCGCTGACTTTCACATTTGGTTAAAACATCCACACAACTGCCTCATGAAAAATCTGATCCCAAAATAGAAGGTCTAGACATGCACGTGTTAGAGACTGAGGCAATAGATGTAGCTGGACATACCCATGATGCCATATTTGTTCATCTGGACCTCTGCTCGTCCTTACCACTAGTTACTTTGAACAGAGCTGACCATGTTGTCCTGTTCTAGACATTCATGTCTCTCACCTCATCTAACACACATCTACAGGTCAAACAACTGCTACAAAGCCTGAAAAAACATAGACATTACACAAACCTTCATACGTTTGCTGGCTAGGAATAGGGCAGTGGAGCTTGACTTTGCTGACACAGCCTCCAATGCTTGGAAATCTGATTCAGCAATGAGGTGAACAAGTGAAAACAAACCAAACATATCCCTGCAGCAAAGATGGAGACCAAAATGAAACATGAAAACAGCACAACAAGTTCTTACACAACAGAAGAGGCTATCAGTATTTCATCAGAAAATACAAATGCACAGAAAAGGGCATTTTAAAATAAATTATTGCAGAATCCTTCAACATTGAAAGTTAACATCATACATTTCATACGTGCCAACATTCCCTGACCAAAAAGATGTAGGATTTTCAAATTTTTCAAAAATAATACTTTGCATAACAATGACATCACAGAAAAGTACAAAAAATACATTGTTGGAACCACTGGAGCATTCTAAAATACGCAAACCATTAAACAGCACAACGTGGAAAGATGTTCAAATGTTTAAAATGTATAATTCTGAATGGTAAGTTAACACCAAATTCAATTACCTAACTTTACAGAAGGTAATCACGCAGAGCTGGTAGGCAACGTGTGTCACTGCTCTGTAGCAGCAGCCTGGGCAATACATATCGATTCCTGCAGTGCAAGATGAATAACTGAACAACATGGAGACTGATACCCTCCTCAGTCCGTTATGCAGATGCTGTGTGATGGCGGTATGCGCTGCCACTTGCCTTCACTGGTGATTCACCTAAGGCTTGTCCCGGCCAGAGTGCAGGGCAGAGTCATGTGACTGTCAGGTCACTGGATTGGTCTGAGCCCATCACTCAAATTAATCACTTACCCACCCACCGCACAGACAGACTAATGTGTTTCATGCTTTGTCCTGGGCCGTCTCAAGCAGCCTGTCTTAGAGTCACATAAATTACCTGCCCCTGTAAAAAGCAGTACGATCTATCACCCAAATCTGTAGGCGGTAGGACTTCTTAAAAAGCAGTAGCCTACTGCCTAAATCAGTAGGGGTGACGTATGACCTTCACAATCCCTCTGTAATTCACTTGCATGCTCTAGATACCCCTCTTTTCAATGTCCTTACAAGCCTGCAAAGCTATTAGTCTAAATGTATACATCTACTTACTGTCCTGCTTACAATGCTCCACCAAACATGCACACAAATGTACATCACTACTGAAAATCTATATTCTGTTCAAATTGTTTTTATTTGGCACTCACTGGTGATTTAGAAACTGTCAATTAATCTTGCTGTACTACTACAATTTATTTCATGAGCAGCACTCTGCTCTGTGCCAGTGGGATGTGCATTTAGTAGCTTCACTAGTATTTCTTAGGCAAACAGAATGTTCACATAATCCAAAAAAACTGGGGTCTGGTTTCAACATGGCAAATCAAATCATTTATATAAAGCATGTTGAAATAGAAGAGAATTCAACTGCATATTGTGGCTTTAATTTTTAATGAATTGCAACATTATTTTGTGTATTTCATAGAGTATGTGCCCTAGAACAAAAAAAAACATGTTTATAAATAAGTTGGAATCCTTCATTATACAGGTGCATCCTGATCTTTTATTTAATTGTTGCCCATTTTTGAAAGACACGCCAACTGTAAAAAGAAAATATAGACTCATTCGAACGTCTTAATGCTATGAAGAAGGCAGTTGTTTGACTATAGTTAATGTGGGAGTTCTCATAAGAGGAAACCTTAGCTCAGACTGTAAAACCATCATGATTGACATTTGTTCTGTTAATTTTTTAAATTACTGAGATATCTTTTGAAAAAAAAAATACTTCTTGGTAGGTTTCAGTTTTTGATTGTGGGCAGTTTGAGTTTTGTTGTGGGCTGCAGATGTTTTGGGAAGGGCCATTATTTCAGACCGTGATTGACTTTTGGACTGTTCATTTTTTAAATCAATGAAAGGTCAATCAGAAACATACCAGCAGACTCTTTTCAAAGATCAAACCTATGATTTAGGCACGAATGCCCTCACTTCAGAATTGACTGGCATGGAACTAGCTGGAGTTTAGATTAGTCTGACTCGAGCCTACAAATCAGGCTCCAGAGAATAGCTCAGACACAGAGCTCTTAAATTACCCGATGTGACAGCTGCAGAGGCATGACCCTATCAGGGGTCCAAGTGGGATATTGGGAGGGACAGCCTCTGAGACCCCTTCCTGTGCCATGCATGTGGATACTGATGCTGCCCCATTCACAAACTGCCCCCAAACACTTTTTTCTGGCCATTGTTGTCTCTTTTCCATTTCAGAGCTCCAACACCCATAGTTCACCTAGGAGCAAAGAGAGACTTCAGGGGGTAGGAGAGGTACAGAACCCACAAACTGGATTGGCAACAGAACTCACCAACATCTAAGTAAAACCACATGGTGAATGAGCAGCCTGAGCCCCTGAGTACTACGGCACCAGATACTGTTTACAAAACCATGTTGTAAAGGGGGGTGGAGACATGAAGGGATTCTTTAAGTCTCTCACCTGGGTAACTTTGCTCCTGCAAAAATGACAGGTACAGATTAATTCATAGAGTCAGGTAGGCACTGCAGCCAACGGAAGGCGGAGACAGAACCAGCAGGACCACAGAACAAAAGGAGACAGAGGGAAAGCCAGAGTGTGGGTTGCAGGGGTGAGGTCAGGTGGTGTAATGGTAGACTGAGACACCAGGCAGAGGATGGATGGAGGAGAGGAGGGCTGAGAACCTGGCAGAAGAATTGAAGAAGAGTGCAGATGAGGTATTTGTGAGGGAGAGTGGTACCAGTTTATGAGAGTGAAGCATTAAATGAGAGAGTGTTTGTGAAGGTGAGGGTAGTAGTTAGGGAAGAGGGAGAGGTAGGAGTAGGGTAGTGAGGTAATAGGAAGAGTAAGAGAAAGTGAGTTTTGTGAGAGAGTATGTATAGAAGAGAGGGGTGTAGGAGTGGGGTACAAGGAGAAGGGTTCAAAAGAGAAGTGAATTGGGGCTGAGGGTGAATATATTGGGAGAGTGAACAGGGTATGATATCCCTGAATGTGGTGTGAGAAGAAGGGCATGGTGAGAGGTGAGAAGAGGGGTACATAGAGAGGTGAGAAGAGGGGTGTAGCAAGTGGAGTGGGGAGAATATTAGTAGTGTGGAGAGGGACAAGTTGTAGTGGAGTGGTGTGGTGTGGGGAAAGTAGTTTTAGAATTGGGAGGGGAGAGTAGTAATAGTGTGGAGAGGCGAGAGTAGTAGTGGTGTGGAGAGAGGAGAGTAGTCGTGTGGCAAGGGGAGAGTTGTAGTTATGTGGAGAGGGGAGAGTTGTAGTGCGGAGAGAGAAGAATTGTAGTGGTATGGGGATGGAAGACTAGTGGTGGTGTAAGAGGGGAGAGTGGTAGGGCTATGAATATGGAAGAGCAGTGTCGAGTAAAGGAAAATCAGAGCATGGAAGGGCATCACCTAGGCAGAAACCTTTATGTTACATCACATTGGGGAACATAAAGCGGGGACGACCCATATTGTTCCCAGTGGGAGGCATTTGATAAGATAAGATAGATAAGGCATTTGCCTTTAGGCCATCATGACAAGCCAATACAGAATCTTAGACAGTTGGGGTCACTGATCAATAGAGACCATCCTGGTGCTGAAGGAAGCCTGGTCTAGAGAGGGAACGGCCCACATGGGATGAGAGAGAGAGGAATGGGATTAGCGAACCCCACCTCCCTTTTCAGCTGGGGGCATTCAATTGATCAACCTGCTTGTCTTTATACTGACTAATTAACCCATTGATGAAGAGAACAGTTGATGCACCTTACACTGTATTTGTTTAATAAAACCCTTTAAGCTTCCTGGAGACTCCATGACTTATTAAATCCATCTGTCACAGTGGTGAGCTGAATTCATATGGGATTGCAGATATGTGAGGCAGAGCTGAACTAAATAGCTGCTTAGGACTCCTGGTTTGCTTTAGCAAGAAGATGAAGCAGCTATTTTAAAACTTTTACAAGAGCAGAATACACCTGTTTTCTGGGCCTAAAATTGCCACTTTGCCAATTTTTCCAAATTCTATTCATTTGCGTCTTTCTATATTTTAGGTGCCGAAATTAAATTTTTACCCATGATCCAAATATATTTCATTTCCATGGTCTTGTATAGACACAATGAAGAGTGTGGAAGAACACTGCCCCTAATTAATTTTGGTTATGTTATCTTTAAGCATTTGTCTAGACCATGGGGAGACACTGTTGTGCTGGAAGGCTGGGGAAAGTGCATATGAAAACCTCTTCTCTTAATTGAAGTTCCCAGGGCCAGGATACGTGCAAAAACATATACACTACTGAATCAAAGCATTGCTTTTCAATACATGGCTTTAGTCTGTTTTTCAGTATGTGCCTATAGGAGCCGTAGACTTTTGATAGAATTTTTAGCCCTTTCCATTTTATATTGTCTGTTAGCTTGTCAATCCTGACAGCACCTGTGTGAGTATAATTTTAAGTATTAGTGTGCATATTTTAAATGGTTATACACATAGCAGATTTCAGGTTTTAGATTTCTAATAGTGTATAGGAGAAAAGTAGAATGCTTGGACTATATTCAGCTACATTATTGCTAATATTGTTTGACTACACTATTTGAATGCTAGTAATACCTCAATTCGACAGTAAATATACATAAGATTAAAATAGAAAATGAGAGCTTTCTTTGCATATTTCTGTATATGAGTACAAAGAGGTGCTATATTGTAAGTCTACATACTTGTTTTAGTGATGAAACTGTGCTGGGATGTTATGGTTGGCATCTTATTTTGATAGTTTGCACAAGAATTATATGAATTTGTTCTTAGATGGTCTAGCAGTGGACCCACAAGGATATTTGAGTGCAATAGTAAACCTGTCTCCAAGCTTGCATTGGGTGTAGCACTATTCTCTGCCACAAACCCTGCCACCTCTGCAGGTGGGCTCATTGACCTCTTCTGGGTGGAGGATAGGCTTGGCCAAGTAGAATATGATGAAAATCATGGCAATTTCTTCTCATTTCATTTCTATCCTAAATCACTAACTCTTGATACTCATATAAAATAGAAGCAAACAACCAGCCTGCCTGACCTTACTCCAATCATGCCTTTACACTCATGTAGAGGAGGAGGTACCTGTCTCCTCCTTAGTCTCTGGCCCCTTGACACCATCATATTGGGATGACAGACAAAGAGCCATGATGGGGAACCCATGCCCGAATCCTTGCAATGATCCTGCACCTCATTGAGGATATGAGAGACAATATGCACTCAGACAACCCTTCAGAGTGTACTGGCAAGCTGACATAGTGGAGGAAAGTTACCAAGAAGGTTGCACTTTGCCAAGCTGTCGAAATGCAGCCATGAACAGAATGGATGTGTGTTAAAACAAAGTCTGACAACACCAAAAGAATGACATAAAGAAGATATAAGAACCTATGATGAAACGATATGAAAATACTCAAGAATTACGATGTAACTGAAGCAATAAGAGTAACATGTACCTAAAAGCTAAATTGATCATGGATCTGAAGATGAAGTAACACACTGACCAATAACTGTAAATACACAGTAACGCAAGGTAGAAAGTATACATACAAACTTGCTTATGAGAGGAGTATATTCAACGTTTAGGACGACCATTAGAAGTAAATGGATGATGACTTACGTCAATCAACCCAGCTACCTCAAAATACGAGCCAGGGATAATAAATGGTAAAGATGATGAAGGAACTGCTTTCTCTTGAAAAACAGAGGAGTACATTGTCTGGAACAAAGGATGCTATTACGAGAGATGGAGGAAAAGCCCAAAGATAATCTATTAGTAGATCATGTGCAAGGACACATTTCCCAAAGATTAGGAGGAACAAGAACATATGGATGCCAAATATTGGACGAGTAAAAGGTTATGAAATGAATATGGGATAGAGTGAGCCTGTCTCTAAAAGCCAAGAGGAGCAACTGCACACTGCATAATAGAATCAAATGGTGTTTAATAAACTGTCAAAATGTACAAATTCATGGTCTTGTAACATGCGAGGGAGAGCTCGTAAACAAGGGCTATTCATTAAGTCTGGAGCTAAGATAATAGTGTACCTAGACTCCCTAGAATATCCTGAGACAGTGCAGATTGGCAAGGTCAGCCTTCAAACAGAAGACACTGGCATGAGGCCTACCGATGCAAAAGGGTAGACTAAGTGGCAAAATAAGGGGAGAGCTGACATATCTCCAAGCACCTGGGTTTCATTTCTATGTACATGCTGCAAGCAAGCCAAATGTCCACATTTGGATTTGGGTTGCCAACCAATCAGAAAAACCTACCATGCACTTTTACATACAATGTTGCAAAGTATTATTCTGCTGCCACATTTTCTGTTATGATGAGTGTTTTATGCAATGTGTATAGCAGTAGTTCAGGAAGTGTCCTACAGATAAGGGGCCGACAATGAGATACTAATATTTCTGCATTCTATATGTTGACATGTTCCCCTATTCCAATCGCACCCTTCAATAGGTTTTATGGTTTTGCCACGTAGGATGGTGTCATAGATGATGCATCTAGCATTATATAAACTGAGTATAATCGAAACGATATGGTAATCCTGCATGAATCGATTTGATGAGTGTTTATCCGCCCTGCTTTACTTTGTTAAGCAGTATTTTACCATCTTCTTTGAGTCTGTCCGGTTATTTGGTCTGAAATATTTCAATGATAATTCCATCTAGCCCACAGATGCTTCAAGGTGCTAGTGAACATTTTGGTAGCACAGGATGGTTCAGGTATAATCGACCTAGAGCCCAGACCTAGAACCCAGACCTATATTCCCAGATGCTCGAGGAGCACTGAGTTTCTAGCAGTGAGCGGTGAGCAAAAGTCTCACATGATCAACATATGGTTGACAGGTCCCCTTTTGAAGAAATTCCTATTTGGTCCCTGCAGTTGCCCCGTGGATGAAATGTGAACTGGTTGATAGTGGGAGAGTCGATAGAGGGGGATTTGCCACGTAAGTAGACCATTGTAGTTGGTAAAAACATAAGGGGGAGGGATTGTAATTATGCTAAGTTATAAATAAAAGAGACAGAAAGAGTAACTGGATGTTTTATGGATTATAAAAGGAAGAGATTAAAGGATACCTCAAATTCACAGGCGAGAGAGAGACGGAAAGGGTACACGCTATAGTTCCATATCGGAGCATTAAGGATTCCTAAGGGCAGGGCCTGTTAGAAGAGTGTGTATCAAACTCCCAGAGAGGAGAATACACCCACTAAGGCAGTGGGGAAAGACATATGTTAAGGGGAATATATACATTTATTTATTTATTTATTTATTTATTGGAAGTGCACATATGTAAAGGGTATAATATGAGTGTATAAATGATAACATGTTTAAAAGGTATAACACAAAACAAAGAAAGAATAGGATTGATGTCGATCAAAAAGCTAAAATAGAACTAAAAAAGACTGTTTGAAGATACTAAAAAACCAAGAACAATATAAAAATAATGAATGGAAAGTGTAAATGAAAAAATATAAAATAGTGTTGAATACATTTTGTTTTTCAAAAATATGATACAAAAGTAGGGAAAATATTCTGATCTTCTGGAATATGCGTGGTGATTGATGGTGCCTACTCAAATATATTGAAACAATATAATAAAGTAATTTAGAAGTAAGAGAAATATTTGAGTAAATATTGACAGTCTGATTTGGCTTGTCATGATGGAAGAAACATCTCTCACACACCTGTGCAGAACACTACCAAGATATACAGCCAAGATTATGCAGTACCATTCCAAATGGCTTAAGGGCACGACCAATAAGCCATTTATGCCCTGGCATCCAGGAGGCTCGTTGTCAAATAAGGTATTACGAAACCTGATGACATGTTTACATGACACGCATAAGGGAAAGAAGCTAGATAAAATATTGGCAGTAATAGAACTGTGGAAAATGTACCAGAATGAGAAAGAAGATCCAGTCTATACAGAGTGGATGCTTAGTCAGCATAAAGGGGAAGATGTAACAACTTCAGCTTCTCTTTCATCTCCCGAGAAACAAGACATAGAAGATGAAGAGAAGGGATTTTACTCTCTAAACGAATAGAAAGCGGCACCGGGCTATGTTAATCCATCATACAAACCCCCTGCCTATACTTGTGAAGATACAGATCAATAGAGTAAAAGTAGAGAATGCAGACACATGATCAAAGTAAACTGTGTGATGAGAAAAAGGATATACAGAACAAACAGATAAAGATAGAGGAAGAGGCAGAGTAACAAAGACGAATAATAGATATAGCTAAGGGTACAATAGTACAGGATGAATGGATGGGAGGACAAATATTGTATAGTGGTATTTGAATCCAAACTACTGAGAAAACTATTGCACCTAACACAAAATCTTAGTGTAGAATATCTGTATCTGGAGTTTGACATTAAAGGTTTCTGATATGCATATACCTGTCAATGTGTCCTGTCCTATGAGAAGGTGGTCACATTATCCACTGATATGATCATTGTGCCATATGTGAAAGCGTATCTTAGTCTAGAAGTCAATGTGCTGATTGGTACCATTGGCACCCTGCAAAGACTACATCGAACATGGTCAAGTGGGTGTGCCCCAGGAACTTTGACTATAACAGTCTGAAAAAAGAGACTAAACAAGAAAGTGTATGACTTCTGGCATGAACAAAATACGATCAATCTTGCATCGAAAGCCAATAGTGGATGGTACCTGGATGAGTACTTGACTAGAACCAAGCCCCCTAAGTATATCGAAGCCTATCCCAGCACAACCACTTTCCGTTTTTATCTAATGATGAAATTTAACATAACAGAGGCATTGTAGACGAAAGGTGATAGATTAGGAATCCCATGTGCTTTTAGGAACTGTCGCCTATGTGGTGTTAATGTTGTGAAGTCACTTTATCACCATATCATGATCTGCAAAGGTTTAAATGATCTGAAAACTATGTATTTTAAATCCTTTAATAATGCAATTGACATGACAGATATATCTGACCGGTGGATGATTTTTATGGGAGGAAATGATATTAATATTATTTATTATTTTCTAGTATTTTACCTAAAGATTGTGGTGATTTTAAAATGTATTGAATGATGTAATTTGGAAATGTAAATGATTTTAGATATGTGTATTAATTTTATTTTTTTTAAAACAATTTTTATTATTTTCATTTACAACAAAACCAAAACCTAACCACCACACCCAACATTTCTGTTATAATTTTACAGCATACATCTGCATGTACTTCGGCGATGTCTTCCCCCCTACCCTCTTTATAACTCGAGCTTTCGTCATTATTCCAGGCTTCCCTTCTATGGGTTTTATTCTCCTTCGCCACTTTCGGCTGTATCACATTCACTGGAGATGGTCTGGGATGTTCCTGACAGTGTGGCTATCATTTGTCTCCATGCGACCAGAGGTCCTACCTCTACATCCTCCCCCTTGGTGGCTGAATCATACCATGCCATTGTTTCGGCGTCTGCCCTCTTCAGGAGGTCATTCCACCATACCTCTACTCTCGATCTGTTGGCTGCTTTCCAGCTCATAGCAATTCTCCTTTTGGCCAGGTTGTAAGCTAGGTCCTTAAGTTTACATATGTGTTTCAATTTGCGTGGTCTCGTGAATCCCCCCAGCAGACAGGCCCATACAGATTCCACGTCCAAGTTAATCCCCTTACCGGATAACCTTGTCTTAATTTCAACCCAGAATTTTCCCACCTCCGGGCATGCCCAGAACATATGGATCATCCCAGCTTCCTCCTCCCCACACTTAGGGCATTTTTGTACTCCCACTCTTCCAAACCCTGAGATCTTCCGGGGGGTCATCTATGCCCTGTGAGTGACGTATAACTGGATCTGCAGCAGCCTTGCATTCCTAGACACCTTTTTGTGGTATCTTTGGGCTCTTTCCCAGTGTCCGTCTTGCATAAGTTCTCCCGCCTCCTCCCATTTGTGTCTCAGTTGGAGCAGCTCCCTACCCACTTTGGACATTACCAGTTCATAGATTCGAGATGTCTGGTGCCCTTTCTCCGAGATGTCATACATAGTTTCTATGACCTTATCCGGTTCTTCTGCTAGTATTCATTCGGTCATATTTCCTTCACCCGTCTAGTTATTCTGCTATAGGTAATGTGTTGCCCGTTGTGTATCCCTGTTTCACCCACTAACTTTTGAAATTCCAGCGCCCTCCTGTCTTGCCATAAATCCCTCAAAGATGCTAGGCCTACCGGCACCCAGTATTTACGGATTACCTTCCTCAATTGCTCTCCCCCCCATACAGCACCACAAGTGGCACCTGCGGGGAGCATGGGGTCGGGTTGCTTATGGCTCAACACATCTTGTGCCACGTCTTCCACCCGGTTTCCAGCAATCTTAGTCGCTCCTTGATTTCTGATTTTGGTAGCCATATCAATTCTTTTAGGAAATACCAGTCGCATTCGCCCCTCAACAATCTGGATTCTATTGTCGCATCCTCCGACAGCCATCTCGCAACAAATTGTAGCTGCGCTGCTATGTGGTACATTTCGCAGTTCGGCAAGTTTATACTGCCTCTATCATATGCGTTTTGCAGTTTTCAAAGGGCCACCCTGTTCCTGGAGTTGTGCCACAGGAAGCCTCTCCACATGCTCTGGAGTTTAGTAAAGAGTCGCCTGGGCGGCATATGCAGAATATTCACGAAGAAATGTAGTAACCTAAGTAGGACCACCATTTTAAGCATGGCCGCTCTCCCTACCATGGCCAGGAGGAGCTTGGCCCAGAACCCCATGCTGTTCTTAATGCCTTTCACCGCACTTTCCGTGTGGTGTATGTGTTCATCCTCGGGTGTCTGATATATGTTGATTCCCAGGTATCTAAAAGTTCTGGTCTGCCAGGCTATCAGCAGGACTGGGAGGTTCTTGCGTGGGACCCTTCTATATCTACCCAGGGGGAACATGTATGATTTTTTTGGGTTTACCGCAATACCCGAGAGAGTCGCATAATGCTCCATCACCTCCAGAATATACTGTAAATTCTCTTCCGGATATCAGAGGTATAATAACATGTCATCAGCTTACAAAGATATTAAGTGTGGTCCTCCCTTGGTGTGGATCCCTATTTCCTCGTACTGCTGTCTTAGGCATATTGCTAGTGGCTCTAGTGCTAGGATGTACAACATCGGGGACCATGGGCAGCCTTGTCTTGTGCCTCTGTTGAGTTGCCACTTCTCCGATATGACCGCTCCTGTCTTGACCCTGGCCGTTGGGGCGCTATATTCCATTTTCACCCAGCGCAGGCACCCCGGTCCCATTCCATAATTTTGCGAGGCTGCCATCATCCAGGGCCATCTTACAGAGTCAAAGGCTTTTACTGCGTCTAGCGAAACTACTGCCATTTCACTTGGGTCTCCCTCTACTCTCTATAATATGCTGAAGCCTCCTGTGGTTATCAGATATTCTTCTTCCTGGGACGTATCCGGTTTGATCCGGGTGTACAAGTTTATTAAGTACCCGTTTCAATCTATTTGCCAGCACCAATGTGAGAATTTTTCTGTCCTGATTCAGCATGGACAGTAGTCTATATGAACTACAATCTGTGCTCGGCTTGTCGGGCTTGAGGAGTGGTACAATAAATGCTTCCCTTAAAGATTCTGGAAGTGCCCCTTTAGGGAAGGCCTCGTTCAGCATTGCTAACAGCGGGGGAGTACCTCTTGTCTATATGTTTTATAGAATTCACGAGGAAGCCCATCTGCCCCGGGGGCTTTGCTAGTGGGCAGCCAAGTTACTATTGCTTCTAGTTCCTCTATTGTAATGAGGGCGTCTAACGCCTCCCTTTCCTCCTCACTTGGGGGAGTTCAATATCTTCCAGCGTTTTCTGGATCTCCCGCCCCAGCTCCAACCCAGTATCTTCGTATAAGTGTTTGTAAAATCTGAGGAATCTCTCATTCACACCTTCCTGAGTATTCCAGACCTGGCCCTGCTTTCCCGCTATCTCTCTAATTGCCATCTTGGGTGTCTCGTTCTTGTATAGCCAGGCAAGCAGCCTCCTAGGTTTGTCTCCCCCCGCATGTTGTCTCTCAATATATTTTTTATAGTTTAGGTTACACAGTCTCTCCCAGAGCTCGGCGCTTGTCTGTTGTAAAAGACTTGCCTGTTCGACATCCTCCTGTGAGGTGCCCCCTTTCTTCATATGTTCTTCTAATCTCTTTCTGTTTCCTGTAATTCTTGGACTATCCCCCCTTGGAGCCTTCTGGATTGTTATATGGCCGCTCCCCTCACCATCACCTTGAAGGCCTCTTACAGGGGACCCTCCGACTCCACACTCCCTGTGTTATTTTCAAAATACCCGATGATCTCCTCCCTTATGGCCTCCTGGAAAGCGGTATCTTTCAGAGCATCGGCTCTGAGTCTCCACGTTGGAATTGTGGCCCTCGGGGGCTGATGTCACCACGTCAGGGTCAGGGGGGGAGTGATCGGATAATATTCTCGCCTTATATTCCGAGCTCGTTATTTCTCCAACCAACTCCGCAGAGGCGAACATATAGTCCAGCCTCGTGTATAGGTTGTGTGGGGCAGCGTAGTGTGAGTATTGCCTATCGTTCGGGTGATGCTGCCTCCATACGTCCTCCAGCCCGAAGCCCCCCAGCAGGGCATGTAGCGTTTTTGCTGCTGGGGTGGGCTTGTCTAGTTTCATATCTGACCTGTCCATTTTGGAGTTCGGCGTACAATTGAACCCCCCCATATTACCACCCCTCCAATGTGGGGACTGATCTTGCTGTATCTGATCTCCTGAAGTACGCGGCTGTATTCTGATTAGGTGCATGGGTGTTAATGATGCTCAGTTCCCTATTCTCTATCATTCCCCAAATCGCTACCATCCTCCCGTCCAATTCCGCAGTGGCTTGCAACATCTGGAAAGGCAAATGCGGCGCCACCCAGATTATTACTCCCCTGGCGTATGCTGAATATGCTGCTCCCACAGTAGTCCCTCGCCACTTTTTCCTAACTGCCTCTTGCTTTTCTTTGGTAAGGTGGGTTTCTTGAAGTAGGGCTATGTCCACCTTTTGTCTTTTCAGGTACATCATTACCATATTCCTCTTCAGGTAGCTATTGAGGCCTCTGACATTCCATGTAATTATTCTAAGGTCTCCCATTGTTGTGTGGATCCCTCCTCTCCTTCCTCCCTTCTAGTCCCACCTTCCAGTTATATTTGCTGTTAATTGTGCCCAGGGGGCCGAGAATACAAGCTTGTTTCCAAACAACTACCCTCACTACTAAAACCATGCACACTTCAAACCCCCCAACATTCCCCCCACCCACCTCCCTCCCATGCCCCAACTGCAGCCCAGCTCCATCCCTGGATCTCAGGCCTGCCCGCATCTGGTCCTATCCACTATATCGGTATTAGGAACCCAGCAGGAGGTTGCCGCACTACTGGCAACCTATCTATCTAGAGGTGTGGGGTAGGTCCGCTATGCTCCTACAAATAGCTTCAATGTTTCTACAAGCCGCGTGTTCTTCCTATAATCTCCCAAGTTTATACAAAGCTATATTCCAGTGCCATTGTTTATATGTACACGGCACCTCAATATTTTGGGCAGACTCTTCATTTCTCATCCCGGCTCTCGCGTTGATCCTCCGCCGTCTGTGGGCCATTCTGCACATCAAACCAGTTCATAGCTTCCTCAGGGGTCTCAAAGAACAGGGCCTTGTTTTTGTAAAAGATTTTCAGTTTTGCGGGGTACATCAGTATGTATCTGAGGCCTGCCTCCCGCAGCCTTCTCTTGACTACTCCAAAGTTTAGACGAAGTCTTTGTACCTGGAGTGTGTAGTCTGGGTATGCTCTTATTGCCGCAGATGCTCTTCTTATAGTTCCCCCTTTGCAAAAATACTCCAGGATTCGTTTCCTGTCCCGGAAATTCAGTATCTTGGCTATGATTGGCCTTGGCGGTGCCCCCGGGGCTGGTCTTCAAGACAGTGCGCGGTGGGCTCTTTCCACCGCGAAACTCTGGGAAAGCGCTCCTCCTTCAATTTCTTGCAGTAACGTAGTTTCTATATAATTTGTGGGATCTGGGCCTTCCTCGCATTCCGGGAGCCCAACAATGCATACATTGTTCCTACGGGCCCGTCCTTCGGCTTCCTCCGCTCTGCTTTCCAAATTACTCACTTGTTGACGCAATTTATGAATCTTGAAGGCGTTCGCTTTACTGGTGGTGGAGTTGGTCTGGGTTTCCTTTTCTGGCTCACTTGTGCGTTCTGCTATAGCTCTAACATCTTGTCTCAGCAGGTTGACATCCACCTTTACTGCATCTATTTTGAATTCGAGTGAGGTTTGGAGGTTTGCCATGGCCACTTCCAGTTTGGTTTCCCACGTGATCTTTAGGTTCGCTATCTCTTCGAGGATATACTTGTCGCTTCTGGTCGGTCCGGCATCTTTCTCCGGGCTCCTCCCCTTGATATTAGCTTCCTCCGTAGCTTGAGATGCTCTGATGAATTTGTCTATGGTGGGTTGCTTCCCTTTGGTTTTGGGAAGTGTGGATGCCATGCTAGAGCCGATGTCGTATTCCTCTCCAGGCCGGTGTGGCTGGGTGTCTATAGTGCACGCAACACTGGCTCGGTGACCCTTATCTTGTGTCACCGGGGCTGATAGCTGCGCTGGTTAAAGGCCAGATTTTGAGGAAGCCCGCCGTCTCTCCGAGGACTTTGCCACTTCCAGTGTGCTTCCTCCGGTTATGTCTGCCCACGGTTAGGCATCACTGCAACAATGGCTTCCTTGTGGGCTTCCCCTTTTGTCTTGTGCCGATTGGCGCTACGTCAGGTTCGGCATGGTCTGCTGTGCCCCTGTTTGCCCATCTTCTCCTGCCGCAGGCACGTTTTGGGCAGTCATGTAGCGTAGGCACAGTGCCTCAGGCCTCCCTTTTGTATCTGGGCGCCATTCCAAGCAGGGGCCCACCTGGTCGCCCTTTCGGTCTTCCAGTCCTGTACCCGCTGCTTCAACTGGTTGCCTGCGCATGCAGCGTTGGAAGCTTTGCGGTGCACCACCCTCCTCCTGGTCCATCGCACGAATGCTGCCCTGTGTCTGTCCAGTGGGGAGCCGACCGCATTTTGAACTCCCCGTCACCTGCTCCAGAAGGTGGAGGGGGGGCTGCTCAGCTCGCCTCGTTTCACACCTGTGCACTAGGTGCACTCTTTTGCAGGCCTAATGCCCTATACTTCATTCTTCTCATCCACACTCTGTGACTGGGGGTCACTCCCCTTGTCAGTCTAGTGATCTGACCATCTCACCCATCACAACATGTCTCTAGCCGTGGCTTCTCTGGTGTCCCGTATGTCATGCAGCGCCCCCTTTACTGCATTGTAGGTGTTGGGACAGGCCTTCAAGCTCTCCACCAGTATCCCGGGGCGTACGTGCGTGCACCAAGAGGGGTTCGCCAATCCGTAGCTGTGCATACTTCTGCCTCCCGCTACTTCGTTCCACCGCTATCATCAGCCCCTCTCCCACGCCGACCCGGGCCGTGGCACCTCTTCCCAGGCTCTCCCTTGTTTGTACTTGGTGTGCGGAGCCGGGCAGCCCCCAGGCAGCGGATGCCGGTCACCAGGACTGCTGCACAAGCGTCTGGTGCACTGAACTAACATTAGGTGCCACCGACACTGCAATGCTCCTGTGTCCACCGGGGGCTCCCGGGCGTCTTCCTCGACCTACGCTTCGTGGACACGTCCTCTCAGGAGGTGCAGGGGCACAAAGCCAGCACCTGCACAGGTCTGGTGTCCATTTTAGGGGGCTCAAGGTTTCCCACTCTCACCCTCCAGATACTCTTGGTTCCCGCGGGCCCCTCCGGTCCCCCGCTGGGTCTTGCGGGCCAACCGACCCCCCAGATGGGTCCTGCTAATGCAGCCACAGCGTCCCTTGAATGTTAGTGGGCACTGGTGCCACTATCACTGCAGTCGGTCTCCCGCACTCTCGTGGCTATAGGGCAGGTTGTTTGCCAGGCAGGCCGACACCACAATCCCCCTTAGGATGTGCTTCAGGCCACAGCGCGGCACCCGAACTGCTTTCCTCCGGCTCTTCTCTTTGTTCCCTTTATTAGCACGCAGCGGCCATCTTCCCCTCCTTGACGGTTGAGTCTGCGGAGGTTGTGAGCTTCTAGTGCCGCGGTGCCTTCGTCCCCAGCCGCCATATTGTATCCAGTTGTGCCCTAAGCTTCTATATTTGTGGATCTTATGCTTCAGTTTTCACGCGGTTTTCACAGGATGCTGGTCAGATCAGCAGGAGCTTTCAGGGAGACACGTCCACCTACATGGCTCTTTAGCCACACCCGCCTATATATTTGTATTAATGTTGTATGTTTATGTGTTATACAAAGCCTTTTGGCTAGATGTATATCTAATAAATAAATAAATAAATAAATATTGCTCAAACTGGATGATAAAGGTATTAGTGGAGTTTGAGAAAGAGAGGAAAGGGAAGAGCAAGATAAGAGAGCAAAAGAGAAGGAGGAAGAGAGGCTATAAAAACAAGAAAGAGACAAGGAGTGTGAGTGAAGGGAAGAATGAAGATAATATGAGGCAAAAAGAGAGAAGTAGAGGATTGATGAAGAGAAACGAGAAGAAATAGAAGCCCAAAAATTTAAAGCATGTAGGTTACAAAGAAGGCAAGAGGAAGAGGAAATAAGGAGAAAGGAGGAAGAAATTAACAGTACTAGGGGATTTAAATATGAAGAGATTGAATATTTATGCCGTAGAAGCATGATACCCATTCAAACGCAAGAGTGAACTGAAGAGGGGAGAGGGTTACAATCATCCCGTGGAAGGTGGCGAGGACCATTAGATGTGTCAACATGGAGAGAAGAAGATACAGAGACCATAGGAACCAGAATGGGGAGCGTGTATAGACAAATGAGGGATAAGGAAGGGTATAGAGCTTAAGAGGGTGAACAGGGAGCATCTTTTAGAGGAATAGGAAGAAGCTTGGATGACGTCAGAGTAGACAATCATAGAACTATATCCTTAAGTGGGTTAGATCTTGAGGACACAGAAGAGGACAATAGTCATGCGAATTGGAGCATAATAATGTCAGATGAGGAAAGGAAACAAAATAAGAAGACGCAGGAAGAGGGCGCATATGGATTTTCAGAAGAGTCAAGCATAGATAAAGTGGCACATGGTTAGATCTAGGAGACCCTATAAGAAAAACACTGTAACCAATACCATATACTGAATAATCACAAGTACGATCGCACAGTACAGGAGATGCATCCCCACCGTATGTGAGCAAAGGTCTTTGCCAGTGGGAAAACAAGCAGGCAATGATAATGCTGCCTGGAAGACAAGGAGCGGGATAGGTATGTTAAATGTGAAATGTTAAAGGTATTTGTACTGCGCACTGTCACCAATGGAGTTGGTCCCGAGGCGCTAGCTATGACAAAGGATCAGGGTTTTCACAGTTCCCAGAAAGGAGTGGGTCAACCACAATATATACCATGGCCCCAGATAGATAATGATAATTTAAAAGGCACACTACCTAGTTTGACTTTCGGTGCAGGAAATTGGATTCAGGAATTAGAGAAAAGAACATCAGGAAGGACGTTAGCTATATGTGATACAAAAGGCCTATTATCAGCTATCCTGGGCTAGATATCTGATGCCATTTGGAAAAGAGCAGGGTATCCAAAAGTAACCAAGTAAAACACAGTGCACAATGGAGCGCCATTTAATAACTATAGGGCAGACCTATGGTGTACAATACACAGACCCATCGGATAATGGGGTGATAATGACTAGGAAAATGAGAGAAGATGAAGACATCATTGCTTTTATTCAGGATATTCAGGATGGATGGAGTGTAAATACACACAAAGTTTGGGACACATATTATGTCAGGCCCTACCAGAACCAGTCCAAATGCAGTTAAAGAAACAGATGGGAATGGAAGCAAAACCATGCCAGAGATACAGTTGGACACCAAGCTTTATTGCAGAATGCTAAAGGAGAAAGACAAGAAGAAAGTTTAGGGTAGAAAGCAAGAAGAGGTGAAGTTTGTGAAGAAAGTATTATCAAAGTTTACCAAAGAAGGTGTAGTGTTGACAAGCAATGACGGAACTACAGCATAAGTAATGCAGGTCCTACAGCAACGTAATATAGCCAATGCTCAAGATCAGAACAGTATATTTATATGCCAAGAGGCAGAGGAATTGGGCCTCAAGGAGGCCGAGGAGAATTTCAAAACCCTCAAGGAAGAGGAGGATTTGATGGCGGACAGCCCTTGACATGTTGGAGTTGTGGAAAATAGGACATGTGGCTAGAATATGTAGAAGTAGAGGAGGCATGCAGCAACAGAATTGGCAATCTTCAAGAGGGGGACAGGATATGCTCCACAATATAATACGGGTTCACAAGGATATTATGCCCAAGATCACTCAGAATCAGGCATGTGCATAACAACCACAGCAGTTTCAGCAAGTGCCGATATAGACACAATTGCCACAACCGCAGAAATTTCAACAAGCCCCAATGCAGACACAATCCTTGCAGGGGCTGCAACAGCAAACACCTATGCAAATGCAACAGGCACCCACTCAACAAATACAATATATGCCAATGCAACAAACAGGTGCATCACAATGGCAGGTGGACACGTGAGGTACACACATAGCAACCCCCATCATTTATACCCACAATGGGATAGCCTACAGGACGACCTGATGTCTTCAGTACTATCTTTAACAACAGACTCCCAAGAGGAACCAATGATCAAGGTGACAATGGGAGGCAAGACCTTTTCATTTCTTGTAGACACTGGAGCAACTCATTCCTGTGTCTGTGAGGGAAAATATCCAATGTCAGGCATTGCCATGAATGCTCTGGAATTTACTTGAGTGATGAGTTTTGTTCCATTTATAGACTAATTGCCCATTTCTATAGGGGAACAAGGCATGTCTATGCCATTTGTATACTCTAAACAGACACCAGTGAACATATTAGGTGATTAAATGACAAAACTTAACATGACGATATCTTTTACTGATGAAGGCATATTGTGTTCAACCCTGGAGATACATTATATAAATGTGAGGGAATTGATATTGGCCTTTGCAGGAAAGAAAGCTTTAAGGGGAGTCCCTCTAGACGGTGAAGTTTTCCTATATGGATTGAATGTTTTATCATCATGGTTACCCAAATTGACAGGTCAAATTATAAGGATGCCTGACACATTTTTTTTCAAGCCAGAAATCCCCATGGATGAGGAAGAAGGACAAGATACTTATTGGATTAAAGTTGAGAGCATATAGGTACCACAGATAATGGCGTTGGTAAAAATTAAGTCATCACTTTTTTCTGGAAGACTTGGACCACAAGTACATATGATGTGGGCCTGTTGATAGGAGTAGGAGCAGTGACAATTAAGCTTAAACCAGAAGATATTTTGCCATGTGCAAAACAGCATCCGATGTCCATAGGAGCGGTTGAGGGGATATTCTAAACAATATCCTCTTTAATGAAGCCAGGCACTCTAGTGCCATCAGATTCTTCATGCAACACGACTGTGTACCCTGTCAAAAAATCGAAAGAGGGGTCTTGGAGATTTACCCAGGACCTTTGCCCTCTAAACCATGTAGTCAAAGCAGAGTTTCCTTTAGTTCTGAACCTTGTGACAGCATTGTGCAATAACCCATCAACAGCTGGGTTTCTACTGTTGTCGATTTGAAAATGCATTTTTCTCAATTCCCTTACACAAAGCCTCACAGAATTGGACTTCCTTTTCACATCGAACAATTTGCCTGAAACATACTTGTTTGCCTCAGGGATACTGCGAGTCCCTTTCTATTTTTAATAGGGTCCTTCAGATGGACTTGGGAAATGTTGAGCTTGAAGGTGCTATAATTCAATACGTGGATGACATGTTAGTGTACAGTAAAACAGAAGAAAAATGGAGAGAAGACTGTCAAACTTATGACGATACTTGCAGAAAAGGGGTAAAAAGTAGACTAAGAAAAATTACAGTATTGTAAAGAAGGGTTATTATACATACGACAGTTAATCTTGCATGAAGGGTGAAAATTGACATCTGACAGAGCAGAAGCCATTATGAGAACCATGTAGTCAAACACGGTGAGACAAATGCAGCAATGTTTAGGTCTATGCAATCATTGAAGGGCCTGGGTCTTTGACTACAGTGTATAGATTTGACCACTTTTAAAAGTGCTTAAAGACGCACAGGTGGATAAAACTAAAACAGTGTGGAAAGAAGACATGACTGAAAGATTAAATTAATAAAAAATGTGAATAGTACAGCTCCTGTATTAGGAATCCCAAATTACAGTGAAGAATTTTACTTATTTTCTCATTCAAATAGAGAAGTCATGACAGCAGTCCTCACACAGAAAACATTAGGACATGGTCATAAACCATTAGCTTATTACAGTGGGATTTCAGATCCAATAATGAAAAGACACTATCGCTGCGAGCAATCTTTGGCAGCTGCTGCATTTGCCATAGAAAGGGGTTCAAGTATAACTATGGGATGTTCTGTTACTCTATTTGTAGAGCATGCATTATTTGTATGAAGTAATTATCTCAAACTCTGCAATTAAAATTTTAAGAAGTAGCATAGTTAATCTAGCAACATTTATAGCTGAACCAGTGGGAGAAGATGATGATGTGCATGATTGTGTTGCATACACCGAATGTTATAACGAGATTCTAAATGTTAGAGAGAATGCCCTAGTAAGAGCGGAAGTAGTTTTCATTGCTAGTTCATCTAAAATTGACCAACAAACGGGGGTGAGACATTCGGGACCAGCAGTAGTAAGGGTGACCTGAAATGGCACATTTGAAGTATTGATGAGCAGAAGATTGCCATCAACCTATACAGTGCAGGCTGCAGGCTGCAGAATTAGCCGTGCTCATTTATACCCTAAAAGGATTTGAGGATGAGGAAGTGACAGTGTACTCTGACTCTGCCTATGTGATGTCAAGTGTACACACAGGCCTTACACGTTGGAAGGGGAGGGGTTTCCAATGTGCAGAGAGAACGCCAGTGCAACATGCAGGGCTATTAGATTAACTAATTGAAGCTTTAAACTTTCCAGAAACCATAGCTATCGTGAAATGTGCAGCACATCCAAAAAGAACAAAGCTGCAGATTTATAGGCCAAACTTGCCTCATGTTATTCAACCATGTGTGAAGATGAGTTAAAAGATTTGAAGCAAGCAAAAGGGCGTTGCATGTTGATAAAAGAAGGATTTAATATGATGTCCATTGTACAGTTAATTGAGATACAAGGACGAGCATCGCAAGAGGAAAAGGAGCTATGGAAAAAGTGGGGTGGTTCTTTACCCTCACTGAGGCAATTTGGAGACAAGCCAGTACAGTAAAGCCAGTTATGCCTCTAGCATTGTTGAGAGTAGCATTGTAGCAGTTCTACTATCCCGCACATGTGACTCGAGAGTGACTAGCTACTACGATAGTAGAAGAGTGGTTTGTACCGAACCTCACTGAACATATGGCACAGTTCATTGTAAACTGTACTGTGTGCGAGAAATGTACAGCAGGGCATATCCTGCAAACAGTGAGAGGCGTAATCTGCAGACCTAATGACCATTTTCAATATCTGCACATAGACTACATGGATATATTACAAACATGTAATGGTTATCGATATATGATAGTTGTAGTGTGTCCTTTTTCTAGATGGATTGAAGCTGGTCCGTGCACGCATCCTGATGCTGCATGTGCTGCAAAGTTTTTAGTCCATGAGGTATTCCCAATATGCAGAGTGTGCAAAGTTTTGCGATCCAAATATGGATCCGCACTTCGTGAATTAACTCTTTGAAAATATAGTCTCCCTTTTAGATATTAAGAATAAGGTTGCTTTGGCCTATCACCTGCAAACCAACAAGTTATGTGAGAAATTAAATGGCCTTCGGAAAGAGAAAAATAGTCAAGCTTAAAATCACATTGAAGGAATGGCTGCATTGCCTACCTCTTGCATTATATGCACTACAAAATCAACCTGGTTCAGATCACCATTTAACACCCCATGAGCTTGTCAGTGGATGCTGAAAGAGAACTCCTCTCACCTCCTGCTCCCTAACAAGGGCAAATATAGACGCCCACAGTGTAGCGAAGGCATTAGTGGATGAGATGCATGCTTATTTGACAACAATGACTCAAAGTATTTATTTTATTTCTCAACAGCTCAAAAACCAACAGGAGCGGTCGAAAATTAGATAAACAAACATTTTGACTAGTAGTTTGTAAGACTCATTAAAACCTCAAGTACTTTACCAAGGGGATCAGGTGCTAGTACATCAGTTTGTGTGCATCTGGAATACCCCACAATTCAACAGCCCTACTGCTGTAAAGTTTAAGGGCTGATGGGCATGGATCCACCTGCATGATATCAAGCCCTATAAAGGTGAAGCATTGACCTCTCCTGCTCCCTACTCCCAGCAAAGCAAGTATCCCCAACTAAGCAGGTGCCCACAGTGAAGCAAGAGAAGAGCAACAAAGAATGACCACATGATTGATTGCCAAGTACATGGATAAAAACGTGCAATCTTTGTAGATTAGGGTTGACTTATGGACTAATTTATTTGCATAAATCATGGAACAATTTCCCTAGAATATGTTTAAAGGAACACTGGGAGAACAGCTTGAGCTTTGAAAGAAAAAAAAGAAAAAAAACAACATTCTCATTTTTACCTATGATGCCAATCATTATACTGATATACACATGCTTAGTTTTTCGTTGATCTTACATTTCTCAGACAAATCTAGCTTTGGTCCAAAGAAACATAAACATTGTTGCATTTTTGAAGAAGCCCAAAAATTGTTGGATCATTTCGAGAATGCTAATCGGAACAAAACTCCAATTTCTGGTTTAGAACTGATCAAAAAGGAGGTGAAACATTTGCTTATTCATGCAATGGAAAATCCTCAACAGAATAGAGATTCATTGCCTTCTAAGAAATCGATAGGCTTTCATGTAATATTAATAGTAATCAGTATCAGTATTATGACCTGTGTTTCCTTCCTTATTTTAATGGTCTTTAGAACGGTTATAAAAACGGTAGCATAATGAATGATACAGAAACTTCTACTATCGTCTCTGCCAGAGATGTAATGGCCAGATTTCATAGTATAACAATGCACCTGTTTCAACATAAAAGAGAGAGTGGGGAGGATCATGAAACTGTAAACTCTTATTTATAAAATGTGTTACATTAAAAGAATAACCTATGGTATTAACACATGAAAGAAGTGGGAAGGAGTCGTCAGATGAAAACTGCTATGTATGTTCTTTCATCCTGTATGCCATAAGTGCACCAAGACCTGTCGCCATATGATGCCAAATGCCTCATTCATCTAGTGACAGGTACACCCAGAGGACAATTTGAAGGAAAATGGGCGATGTTACTATGGCAAACAAAAGTGGCATTGTCATATTAAAATACTTATGTGAAAACAAGAAAGATGGAAAATGGATTAGGATGGAGAACCAAGAAACTCATGTATCCATCTAAAATAGGAGAACGGATAAGGGTTGTCCAGATGGATACATTAAATTGCTCAGATACCATTGAAAAACCAGGAGAGCCAAGATGTGGAGAAAGACCTCAGTGGTGGTATATGAACGTGTTGTCACTAGTACTGGATGGGAAGAAGGGCTATTGGCCTGCCCTGCACATCTATTGAAGAGAGCATCAGCATGTATAGTGTATATAGTGAGTGACAAATGCTTGGAATCATGGGCCAACTACTCAAAGTTACTCACATGGGTCGAAAATGAAGCAGGACCAGTTTCTATAATACCGCTGAAAAATGCAACAACATGCTTCAGGAACTATGGTCTAATCCTGGTTGGGGCGAATAAAGGATGTAAATATATAATTGAAGTCCCAGGAATGGATGGAAGAAATGCAGTGTTAATGGATTGATATTGGGCTTGTGGATCCAGAGCTTACATGCAGTTGCCTAAAAACTGGGGAGGAATATGATACATATACCTGCATTGGTGATTGCACAAACCAACTCCACATTGACGAGTTTCCAAAAATGAATGATAATTTAAGAAAACTGAGATCTCCTGCATTTCGGCAACTGAGGAGAAGCAATTACTTCTCAGCTAAAGCAATGGAGTCTTATGAAAATATCCCAGAAGAGCATACATTGTTCAACAAGACGGCTATGATAATGAGATCTATATTCTCCCCAGGACTTCAAGCTGCAGTGAATGCTAAATGGCTCCAGATTACTACATGGGAGCTGTTGCAGAGAACTCCACAATAAACGGATTCAATGCAATCAGAGAAGAATTGAGAGCAATTCGGCTGATGACTCTCCAGAATAGGTATGTCCTGGATTTGATTACAGCAATGGAAGGAGGTGTGTGCGCCAATGTCGGACCTTCTTGCTGTACGTACATACTTTCTCATGATGCAGAAAATTGAATCTTATCCAAAGTAATAACTACATTAACAGACCTTCACACGAAGAGGAGGAAGTAGAGGATATTGAAGATTTTTTATTTATTTTATTTATTTATTACATTTATATAGTGCACCTAACCCCAGGCATCTGGGCGCCTGACTTAAGAATATGGTTAAATGTAAAATACTTAGTTATACAGTACAGTTATATCTTATACTCTAGCATCAGGGCGCTTGACATTGAGAATACGTTTACATTTGAACAAGCTTGGCTAGACAGTACAGTTACACATGCAGGTCTGGTGTCGATATATCAGGGCAAATGCCCAATTTATGTTAAGCTTTGTATGTCTAGTTTGCAGTCAGTCAGAGGGCTGGGGGAGGCTTAGTAATCGTTAAAGGAGCTAGGTTGATTCTTAGTACCCTGGTTAAAAAGCCATGTTTTCTTTTAAAGGACCATCGAGATAGGTCTGTCTTATGTTCTGTGGGTATGGTATTCCAATAGTTAGCTGCAGGAAGAGGGAAACTGGATCCACCTGCTTTTCTGTCTTTTATATCTTTGTGTGTTCAGTTGCCCTTAGTAGGCTGAATGGGTTGGTCGGGCTGATTGAGATTTGTAGATCAGGTTTGACAGGGAGTGAGGAGCGGTGTTGGATAGGCATTTGTGGGTGAAAGTACTTTGAATTTAATGGAGTCTCTAACTGGTAGCCAGTGGATATTTCTTCCGGTTGTGGATATGTGTTCTGACTTAGGAATATTGAGAGCCGCTCTGATAGCATTGTTTTGTACAATTTGAAGCTTCTTAATGTTTTTGGTAGAGGTGCCTGCAAAGATGGCATTACAGTAGTCTATCCTGGAGAGGATTAGTGCTCTAGCCAAAGTGATGCGGTTCTCCATGGTGAAGTAAGGCCTGCATGCAGTGATGAGTTTGGCATTGTAAATTGAGGCCGAGGTGATGGCATTCACTTTCCGGGTGAGGGTGAGTGATGAATCGAGGTATACCTCTAGTGTCTTAACTTTCTTGGCTACTTTGATATTGTTTCCATCTATGTCGAAGGTTTGGTAGGACGGTGGGAGGTTCTTGGGTTTCGCTGGGCTGCCTATGCTCAGGATCTCTGGTTTATCGTCATTAAGACAGAGTTCATGTTGGGCCATCCAGGCTTGAATCTTGAGGTAGATAGCGTTAAGAGCTTTGGAGTCTGTGTTATAGTCCCCTGTGATTGCTAGAAGTATTTGGGTGTCGTCAGCATAGTTGGTATATGTGACACCCAAGTTGTTTAGTCTATCAAAGGAAGGTTTGGTGAATGCGTTGTACATCGTGGGGGATACACATGATCCCTGAGGCACTCCGCAGGTGACTGGAGTAGGGCGTGCAGCTGGCGAGGCTGAGAAGACTCTCATGGAGCGGTTTGAGAGAAATGATTCAATCTAATTTATGGTGTTGGGGTAGAAGTGAGCATTGCTAGCTATGTGGCGGCATAAGATGTTTTGATTTACTAGATCAAATGCCACCAAGAGGTCCAGTAAGAGGATGATGGCTAGGTCGCCTCTATCTCTCATCTGGTCCATTTGGTTTTTTAAATCGACCAGGGCCATTTCGGTGCCATGGCCTGGACAGAAGCCTGATTGGCGGAGGCCAAGAAGGTTGTGTGTTTCAAGGTAGTTTTGGATTTGTACATAGGCAAGCCTATCTAGTATTTTTGAAGGAATGGCACTGTTGTAATAGGCCTGTCATTTGTCTGCACGTTTAGGTCTTACGTTGGTTTTTTCAATAGGGGGAGTACCCAGGCTACCTTCAAGTTGTCAGGTACTTTATTGGAAGTGAAAGAGTTATTTATTAGAGAGGTGAAGAAAGGTGCCAGATTGTCTGCACGGTCTTTGGTTAGCTTTGCTGGACAGATGTCCCCTTGACATCTCAAAGGTTTAATGTCTTTAATGATTTTGGCAGTCTCCACTATGGTAATAAGTGAAAATTCAAACTTAGGGAACAGTTTTGGGGGGGTATGTTCCACAGTGAGTTGAGACGGGTGGTAAGTTTAATTTTCTTTTGTTGATCTTGAGTTGGAGGGATGTTTTTTTTTTTATAAGGGCCTTTTGTATATTTTCACACCAGGCTTGGTATTTGATACAAAGGTCTGTGAGGGTGATTAGAGTTCCTGTAGGACTGGGAAGGACTCTTTAGTATCAGAATTGGCATTCTCTATATGCAAGTTGTATGCGTTGCTTTTTGCTGGAAAGGTGGCTTCTCTGTACTCAGAGGCTAATGTATCGAATTGTTGTTTATTGTTGTCGGAAAAGTGTTTTTTCCAATTACTTTCTGCATTTCTTTTTTTGTTCCGTAGGTCTTTGAGTTCAGGTGTGAACCAGTGGTTGATATGGGATTTAGATTTAGCTTTGCAGTTTCCCAACGGTGCCACTTTGTTGATAGCTGCCTCCATGGTCTGGATATAGGTGACCACCTAGTATGGGTCAGTAAGGTTCCTGGTGTGAGTGGTAGGAGCAGCAGTAGCATATTATCAGGAGTAATTCTACAGAGATTGCGAGTTTGAGTCGCAGGTGCGACAATAGTAGGCCTGCATACTTGTGTATGTGTATTAATTGAAAATATTATTGTGTTATGGTCTGACCATAGTCATGGATTGTTATTGGTGATATGTGTGGTGCAGTTATGGTCCACAAGCCAGTCAAGCGTGCAGCCTTTTGCATGTGTTTTGCCTGTGGAGCGCAGCGTGAAACCTTGTGTTTCTATAGTGTTGGCCAAAGTGCTGGCTTGGGTGTCGGTGCTCTCATTAAGATCAAGATTGTAATCACCAAGGATGATGACCTTGGATGTAGGTTTTAGGTCTGTAGCTAGAAGAGTGGTGATGTCCTCATCAAAGGAGGAGGTAGGACCTGGAGGCCTATAGTTGAAATATAGAGTTAGGGAGGCTGTGGCAGAGATGGTAATTTTAGTGGACAACAATTCTCCAGATGGGACGGCTGAATTGGGGATTTCACGTATGTTGGGGTTAGTTTTGGATATGAAGAAGGTACCACCTCCTTTTGCATTAGCTCTATCTTTTCTAATGATGGAGTAGCCGTCTGGAAGGGCAAGGGCTAAGGAAGGGCCAGCTGCAGGGTGCAACCAGGTTTCAGTTATGGCGATGAAGTCTAAGTCATTAGTGGTGATGAGGTCTGAAATGGCGTGTGCAGGGAGGGATTTAGCATTGATAAGGCCTCCCTTGATATAAGTAGAGGTGTTCCCGTCTTTATACTTAAAGAGTGTTGTCATTGTTTTGGTAAGGGAAGGCTCTCTCATAGGCAAAGTTAATTTATTTTTCTTAGACTGGCTCAGCTCGTCAATTGCCATGGGGACAGATGAATTGGTTGTTCTAGAGTGAGTTTGGCTGCTGGAGGGGTGAGTGACTATGAGTTGGTTTTGGTTTCTGTGGCGATATTCTGTCCTGTCCCTAAGTTTTACGTTTCTCTGTGGAGTAGTAAGGAGGGTGGTTCCTAAGGTTATGCTGGTTGAGCACAATTGGGCATGTAGATGGGTTGAGGGTGGGGTTATGGGGTATTGTAGTGGTGTTATTGGGGGTGAGACTAATGCATGTTTTCATCTGCAGCATTTGAGAGAGGAAGGAGGAAGGCCGGATGCTGTTAGATTTAGGGAGTATTTTGGCCATACCTAGCGTGAGATGTAAGTGAGCAGGTGGCAATGCTTTGCACTGTGCGGCAGGCATGTCGTCGTAAACGGTTCCATGTAATAATGTTGCCACAAAAATATCGCCATACAGAAATATCGTCGAAAAATGGTCGTTTTTTGTGGCGACATTATTGCTTGGAACATGCGGGGGACACCCCCGCAACCCCCACATTTTTTATTTTTTATTTTATTTATTTATTTTTTTTAAATGTTTTGCCCCTATCGCCACATATATGGTCACCCAAATAATATCGCCACAACATTTCCACAGCAATGTTATTTACGGCGACCATATATGTGGCGATATTAATACCTAATACCTCGTAAACATTCAAAAGGTGGGCCGTACAATGGATTTAGGCTAATACTGAGGGCTAGTCAAGGCAGGTATTACACGCTGGGTGGGCCAACATCTATAGACAGGCGAGTGAAGAGGTCCACATGTTAAAGAAGCATTTTGTGTGTAGCCATGCACAGGTTAGTCAGAGAGCAAGGCACAGTGGCATGTACTACACCAGTGATGATGATGATTGGTTTATATTTCTGTTTTCATGATTCCAACTTGGCTGGCAAATGCGTTCAAGATGCTTGGAGCAATATTAGTGTTCATATTGTTAGGATTCTGTCTCATAAGGATGATCGTGGGACAATGCAAGAATACAGCAAAGAAAGCTATTGGAATGAAGATAATGGTTGATGCGGACACTGGAACAATTGAGCAAACTGAAACCAGCTCTCAAGAGCTGATAAAGGAAAGTACCCTTGCACCTCTAATAACAAAGTATCTTTATCCCAAGGATTGGAAGAAGTATGAGGGATGATGATTACTCTGTTAACCAACAGGAGAATGCCGATTCATGACCTTGAGTGTGTACGAACATATAAAAAAGGCTGGTAACCTGAGGGGGCTGACGAAGATATGGATTCTGGAGAAATGAAAATATGATGAAATGGTGGAAGAAGACATAGCAGGAGTGACAGAAGAAGAAGCAAAGAGTTTGGTCTAGAACTCAACCAGAGGGGGGAATGTAGAGGAGGGGGTACCTGTCTTCTCCTTAGTCCCCGCCCCCTTGCCAACATTATATTGGGATGACAGACCAAGAGCCATGATGGGGAACCCATCTCTCAATCCTTGCAATGATCCTGCAACTCGTTGAGGATATGAGAGACGATATGCACTCAGGGAACCCTTCAGAGTGTACCCTCAAGCTGACATAGTGGAGGAAAGTTACCAAGAAGGATGGACTTTGCTTAGCTGTCAAAATGTCAAAATGCAGCCAGGAACAGAATGGATCTGTGTTAAAACAAAGTCTGATGACAGCAAAAGAATGACATAAAGAAGATATGAGAACCTATGCTGAAACGATATGAAAATACTCAAGAATGATGATGTAACTGAAGCACTAAGAATAAGATGTACCTAAAAGCTAATGTAATCATGGATCTGACAATGAAGTAACTTACTGACCAATAACTGTAAATATGCAGTAACACAAGGTAAAAAGAATACATAGAAGCTTGCTTATGAGAGGTATATATTCAATGTTAAAATGACCATTAGAAGAAAATGGATGACAGCTTATGTCAATCCACTCAGTTATCTCAAAAGACGAGCCCCGGATCTTAAAGTGAAAAGATGATGATGAAGAAGCTGTTTTCCCTTACAAAATAGAGGAGTACATTGGCTTGGAACCAAGGATGCTATTTCGAGAGACGGAAGAAAAGCACAAAGGGAGTCTATGAGCAGACCATGTGCAAAGACAAATTTCATAAAGATTAGGAGGAGCAAGAACATTTTTGGATTCCAACGACTGGACAATTAAAAGGGAATTAAGTTAATATAGGACAGCATGAGCATGTCTCTAGAAGCCATGAGGAGCAACTGCAAACTGCATAATTGAATCAAATGGTGTTTAATACACTGTTGAAATAGACAAATTCAATGTCTTGTAACATATGATGGAGAGCTCGCGAACAAGAGCTATTCATTTAGTCTGGAGCTAAGATAATGGTGTACCTACAGTCCCTCAAATGTCCCGATATAGAGCAGACTGGCAAGGTCAGTCTTCAAACAGAAGACACTGCCATGAGGCCTACCGATGAGAAACGGTAGACTAATTGGAAAAACAAGGGGATAGCCGACGCAAAGCACTGGGTTTTGTTTCTATGTACATGCTGCTAGCAAGCCGAATGCCCA
Source organism: Ambystoma mexicanum (assembly GCF_040938575.1). Classification (NCBI taxonomy): domain Eukaryota; kingdom Metazoa; phylum Chordata; class Amphibia; order Caudata; family Ambystomatidae; genus Ambystoma; species Ambystoma mexicanum. The sequence goes on along the minus strand of NC_090935.1, from coordinate 857,035,181 downwards.
AGGTTGGATTGGGGTTGCCAACCAATCAGAAAAACCTGGCATGCACTTTTATATACATTGTTGCAAAATATTTTTCGATTACCACATTTTCTGCTATGACGAGTGTATAGAAATAGCTCAGGGAGTGTCTTACAGATAAGGGGCCTACAATGAGAAACAAATATGTATGCATTCTGTATGCAGACTTGTTCCCCTAATACAATCTCACCCCTCGATAGGTTTTACTGTTTTGCCACCCAAGATGTCATCAGAGATGATGCATCTAGCATTATATAAACTGAGTACAATGGAAAAGACATGGTGATCCTGCATGACTTGATTTGATGAGTGTTTATTCGCTCTGCTTTACTTTGTTGAGATTTAAGCAATATTTTATCATCTCCTTTGGGTCTGTCTGGTCATTTGGTCTGAGATATTTTTAATGTAGCACACAGATGCTTCAAGTTGCTCGAGCACACTCACATTTCAAGGGACTATTTCCCTCTTTTTACCTATCTTCAGTGAATCTCAACAAACTAGTCATGAGAATCTCACTAGCTGAATCACCTGTTGGCCCTTGCACCACTTTTTCTTTAAAGACCTTCTGTGGACACAACTAACAGGTGAAGCAGCCTAAACAATTATTAATGTGCCATTTTGACTTGCAAAGCACCTGCTGAATTCAAGCAATCATTCTGCAAACCTCTATTGAAAAAAGAAAGCTAATACTCATCTAGCCCTATCAACTTCTGTACCATATAGATTCCTGGCTTAACTTACTTATATAAATGCATACCTTTAGTTAATACAGTTTACTCAATTTACTAAGGATAATAAGTTGCATCATAGAGCACAGCAAGTTATTTGTATCCATTTCAGATGACCTGAAAGCAAGTGGGGTCCATGACAGTGCATCTGCACTCACACTGCTCATTCTCTCTATTGCTTATGACTTAGTTGACCACACTATATTGAGATCCTAGCTTTTCTACTCAGGCAGCAGGAACACAGACCAATAAAGGATTATGTTCTTTCGCAACAGCCACTCTCTATGGGTCGTCATTCAACCAGATGTCTCATCCTCCAAAGATTGCTTGCCTGAAGTACCCCGGAGTTATTCTATTTTCCCACACCATTGCATGATTTATGTCCCGAGGGGGTGTGGAATGGCCTTCAAAACGTCTCTGCATTACCTCTAAGTCTGATAAGGGATTGGCACTAGTATTCTTTCAAACAAATTAAATTGTCTTCTCCACACCGGAGCTGTATCCCTGCTTTGTAGCTACTCCTTGTAATTCCTCTATATCTAAATAGACAAATTAGTTGGAGGGACTCTTCTTTTTTTTACATTGGCTTGGCCTTTTGACTATGAATCTGCCTGCCTACCTATATCAGAGGCATTCCAGAACTGCCTGCATTTAAAAAAGAGCCATTAAAAGCTCTTATTTCTCCTCCTACAACATCCATCTAAACAGTAGATTCCTTACACAATTAAGTGCTCTTAACATGAGAAGCAACATCCTTTCAAATTTTAAAAATCACAATTCTAACGTTATTAGTTGTGTCATCACAGAGACTCTAGTTTCCGTCAAACCTGTTGTAGATCACTCCTCGCTGTAAGAACGATTTGAAACTGCATTAATGTACCATTTACTCCTATGTTGTTGGTAAAACTTTTGGTCCAAAAGACTATGGCCGTCATTACGATACTGGCACTAAACCATGGCGCTATTAGCACCATGGTTGGTGCCGGTATCGTAACGAGTCCACCAATGTTCAATGGGGAATTACCACCCCATTCCAAGGTTGACGGGGCGGTAATTCCCCATTGAACATTGGCCATTCCCCATTCCCATTTTTGGCCCATAGGGCTCAATGGGTCTGGGGAAGGCGCTAAGTACGGTACCGCAAATTGCGGTACCGTACTTAGCACCAATGTCCCTTTGCGGGTCCCTACTTTAACGACTGGTCTAGACCAGCCGTTCAGGTCGGGTCCCACAATGGGACCTCGTAGTAAGGCGCTAAGTTTTTAACGACCCCGCAGCCTTTTACGGCGCCGTAAAACACTTAGCGCCAGGGTCGTAATGAGGCCCTATACATTTAAAAGGTTTAATATGGCTGGTTTCACCATACAATTGTTATTTAGAATGTAGTATATCACTTCGATCAAACTTAAAATGGGATTAATAATGGTTATTAGTACTCAGAGAAGGACAATCAGATTGTAACAATCAATCTGATTGGTCCACGCTGAGTTGTTACCTGGCTGACTAAGACTTAACTGACTGCGTCCCTAGAAGTTCCTTCCCGTTTTCCATCTGGCTACCATGTAAAGACAGAAGGGACTTTGTGTAGTCCCTACTCCCCGTTCCATGGCGGCCATTTTTCTTTCTTTTTTTTACATGGCTGGCATGTAAAGGGAGAAGGGACTTTTTGTAGTCCATTCTCCCTTTTCATGGTGGCCATTTTCTTTGTTTACTTTTTTCATTCACTATTCAATGGCCACCATGGAAACGGTTCTTCCTGATCATTGGCAGCCATTTATTTTGCTTTTTCTTCTCGAGTTGAGAAACAGTGTCAACACTGTTTCTCAACTCTGGAAAACGTGTTATTGGTACAACATGCCGGTGTACTAATAGCAGTAGAACCCTTGGAGGGGGGGCATTATTGTGCTTCATGTTGTTTACTGTGTTTGCAGTACCTTCTGTCAATCCATGTTAAGGGATTGTCACCACAGAGTGTATCTCACACGCTTAATTTACAATCTTTGTAGCACCCGGCTTCATATTCTGGCACTGTTCCAAATGTACCTTTTCATACTCTGTGTGAAAACATTCATCTGGGGGGTGATGCGAGGACCATTTTTGGGCAGGGTGGGAGTTTTGTACTAGTTGTACAGTTTTCTATAATTAATTCGTGCAGCCTTATTTTGATTGGTTCTCATGTCTGACCTCCAGTCCAAAATGCAGGTTTCCTGTGCAATTTTACAATAATCATCTTACTCTCAAGATGCCAGGCTGTCAATATTGAATTAGGTAATCCTTATACTTCATTGTCAGAACATTCCCCTATTTTACACAGCCAACCCTTGACATCGGCCATTCTTGGCCCTCAGGTTTGGAAGTGCTAGAATTAATATTCTGAAGCTCACTGGTAGTCATTTCTGCCAGGGGGCGCTTGCAACTACAATCCAATAATTACAAAAGTTCAGGGCATACCCTCTTTCGGCATTTGATCTTTGGTCTACTAGAGCTGGACTGACACATCTATACTATAAATATCCATTCTTCATCTCCTGCAGCCCTCTCTCATGTTTTATTTGTTACACAAATCTCCTTCTCTTCCATCCTCTTATCTTCCCATAGTCCTTTTCCTTCTACAGACCAAAGTCTGGACACCCTGCGTCTAGGTACTCTGAGACCACTACTGTGGGAATATACTGCAGTAGGATTCTATGAACCTTTGCTGCATTTTCTTTGCCAAATGTATTTTCTCAGATTGCATCTTTGCTGAGATTTCCACTTTTTTACCACAAACAGTGGGAGGAGACACCTGCTCCGCCCAGCCCTTTCCTCCCCCCACTTCCCTCCTTACTATATTAATTTCCCATACTTACCATCTGCAAGTTTGTGGCAAAAATAAATGAAAACTATTCAGCAAAAATGCCATTTGGTAAAAGAGAACTAGACCTGCAGAACAATGCCCATGAACATAACATAAGATAACATAACATTTAACCAGCAGATGGGCTGCCACGCCCTCTATTTGTGAAGTTGATCTTTGTGGAGCTGTTGAAACCCTGGCTCATTTGGTGATTTTGTGTCCCTTATATAACAACCTACGCAAATATTTTCTCTCTGACTTCTTGAGGGGCTCTGGCTACAGGCAATGGCGTCCTGCCTTCCTGTCGATATTATCAGTCAGAGATGTAACTAGTGCTTTTAAACTTACTTGCTTTATACATTTTGTCTGGAAAAGAAGAGCCCAGTCGGATGGTCCACCTTCATGACTTTTAAGACTATGATGATGTGTTTTTTATGATTACTATGATGTGTTTCGGTGATGAATTTTTGTGATATGGTTGTTTTCCAACTGTGCTTTTTAGGGTTGTGATTCTTAAGCTGAAGTTTGTACTTGTTTTTATGCTTATGTTGATATGTATGTTTCATGGATATAATATGTCCGAAATAAACACATTGCAACAACATAACATTTAATGGTTGGTGCAGGGTGACAATATCTTGTCCCCTGTCAACAGCAAATACATATGAAATAATAAGCAACACGTTAATTTGTCCCTTCATTTTCAGTGGTGGGGAAAGTGAGTGCGTAGGGGATGAGGGAGGTGGGAGGCGTGGCTTGAGTTCCGGGTCCCCCAGATAATGACAGTAGTAGTCAGCAGAAGGGGGCAGGCAGCAGGTGGATACATGGGGGGGCGGGCTGAAGGAGGTGGCAATGTGATGAGGATCAAAAGGAGTTCCTTTTTTGAAAATTAAGATGCACAAATAGCACAGTGCAATTGGCAATGCGAAAAGGATTGTTTTTATAAAAAAACGAATTGAAACTCTTTCTCTCAGTTTCACCAACAGTGTTTGTTTTGGATGTATATGAATTGCTCTAATAACAATTGATTGCGGGTGAACTGCTCGTGGGAAAACTGTTTGAGTTTATTAGGTCAATTAAGACATATATGTGGGGGAACACCGCCCCGCAAACCGCCAGCAAATCCAAACCCCCCCACAACCCTCCACCCAATCCCCTTATATTATTTATTATCCCAAACCCACCCCACACATATATAAAAGAACTAAGATACAGGTAAAGGTCAATTGTGCAGAAGGTCAATTAGGACCACTATTTTTAGGTCAATTAGGACAAAAGGTCAATTTGAATAGGTCAATTTGGGTAATATCTGTGTTTTAACTATTGCTTGTGCCCATTCACATATATATATAGGACCTGATTCACAGAAGCGTTTTATAATGGTGCAACCCCATTGGAAAATGCCCTGGAATCAGGCCCACAACCTTTTCCGAGAATCTATGTATGTGTAGTCCATATTCTTGTCTAATCCTGTGTCACAGAAAGCCACCCCTTACCAAACCGTTTCTCCAACTCAGATCTCTTGATCCAGTTGTAAAAGCAACCTACCCAGGCGCTGCCTCTGTCTCCCGTATTATTTCCTCTGTATGTCGTTTCCATTTGAAATTACACCCATTGCTGAGCTAAATGCATAATTTAAATACATTAATAATTATTACAAACACATGCATTTACCAGCAATTGTCATAATCAATAAGCCACCTATGTTTTCAATATAAAATCATAGCTACCAAAACATTCGCAAATGTCCCATTCAGATGCTAGGAGAACACTGATATATTTTCTCGATGCCAAGGCCTTGTTGCTCTTCCTTGTTTCGATCAACTCCTACAAATGTGAACTCTGCAAGTAACAACAGTGAGCCTGTGAACCATTACGGGATGACATGTGTTTGAATGTTTATGCTGAATTTTGTGAGGCATGATACAATACACATGCCTTACAGGCTGCGTAAGGAAAGGACCGATGTGATACGGCTCCTGCGATCAGTTCATTATGAGGGGTTTGCTGGAGGAGTAAGACAACGATATCTACATTGACCGGAGGCAAAGAAATTATGCTGTGCCAGGGACAGCCGGAAGTAGAATGTCTCTGCGGTACAACTGAAGAGAGAGAAATGTTTACGTTCACCTCTGTCTCATTGATAGGGCGTCCAGAATGTACAAGAGTCACGGGGCAGTTGCCTATCTACCTCTTCCTAGTAGCTGGATGCACTGCTCAGCAAGCCTGTCAGAAGGTAACACAGGTAGCAGCACATTACAGGCAACCTTGATGGCAACCAGATGGAGCTGGAGCACGTTGGAGCCATTGGAGCTGGAGCATGTTGTGAGCACGTTGTGAGGTCCTTTCCTCACAGAATTCAGCGGAGCCTGGCGTGCGAGTCGCTGAAACACTCTCGAAGCACTGTCACCAGCCCAATACTAGTCCACTACCCCCCACCCCCTGCCCTTGGTCCCTGCCTGATCCCCCGGCCCGCGGCCTGATCCCTAAATTCCATGTCACAGAGCCTGGTGTACTGGTGAGCCACATTTGAGCCCCTATGTTGCCCCGGTGTTGTTTTCACAGTCCACATACTCAGAGGGGTGCGATTTGCGGTAAGGGGACCTGAAAGAGCAGTCTGCACGTATATACCCGGATATGTACTTTTTGATCTTCTTCTGCAATCAACAGCCATTTCAGAGGATTCCGTACTTACACACAGGTGGCTGTTACCGCCTTCGGTTGTATGACTTTCTTTATGGAACAAGTACAGAGTGCTCACTGATTTGCTTGCGCGGATCTTTGGGTGGAACATTCTAGCCAATTGTTGAAGTAATTGAATCTTTTTTCTTCATTTGCCACATGTCACTTTGTGTATACGGCACAAGCTCTATTGAAATAGTAAGCTGTGCAATTTAGTAAACAGTGTGAGAAATGTGGTCATATAAACTGGTATAGATGTATCTTCACTACTGTTCGGAGATTGCGTTTTGTTCAAAGTTTGAATGGGTCTGAGACCACGTGTTTTGTGGGATTCTCCTGACTTGGTGTTTATATGCCTATACACCTTTTGGCACATTTCCACCCAAACCATTTTGTATGGCAACAATATTATATAATAGGTGCAATAAAAAGATTGAGTCGGTGTTATAGCTCTGGAGAGCTCTCCACAATGACATGATGTATATTGCTCTTCAGTAACTCTCTAAATTGAGGTATAACCATATTTAAGGGTGACTGCGGGCTTTCTGCCTTTGAAACCTTATCTTAAAAATACTTAATACCGACTCAAAGTGTTGTCCTTGCTCTTCTTAAATGTACTCTCGGATCAAGGGCAATTGCGGGCTTCTGTCTTTGAACCCTGATCCGTTGTATATTAAATAAAGGGAATTAAGTTATAAGTGTAGTCTTATGACGTGTATTGCTGAAGGTGACCGTTTGGCATAATAGCCTTGGAGCCTGACTGGATATATTTCTTTTGAAGGGTGGTTCACTCTCCAAAGAATTGGTTGAACAAGGGAGTTTAAAGGAGAAGCTTTTTTCGAACCTCGATTTCTTCTTTCTCTGTATTTTTCGTTAAGTATAGGACATATGTGTAATTGACACATCATTTTGGTCAAAGGTTGCTGAGTGACCAACTTTATTCTCATTCTGCATTCCTCTCACCTCTGGATAACTTTGTGTTTTCTGACTCAGTTACCTGTTGCATTGTTGGAGTGTTTAAGTATTGAATTGCTCTAAAATGGCGACAAGTCTGAGAAATGGCAAGCGGCTAAAGGTTCCGGTGGAAAGAAAATCCAATGTTATGTTTAAGAATAAAAATAGAGAGATGTGGGAAGGTGAATCAGTGTCCTTAGATACAAAAGTGCCAAGAGAGCTCTCTTTTACCATTCCATCGATTATACCATTTCTGTCGAAATTACCATATAATGCCTCTGTCGCCCATATTGAAGAGAATAAAGCATGCTTAACCCCACACTCCTCTCCTTCTGCTGTTAAAGAGAAGGCACAGGTGTTATATCTAAGTGACTTAAACAGGCCGTATGAATGTTCTGGTAATGTGATTAAAAATGACAAGGATCATATACATGAGATTCTCTCCCCAGTTGAACAGTTGGGAAAAGCTGAGATTGCTGATACCTGGTTGTTGGCCCCTGCGATAATGGCTGAATTAGATAGGCGAGTCTGCTTATCCACAGGACCCTCTACTCCAGTTTCCACCCCCAGAAGACAGAGAGATTTTCGTACATCTACACACTACAAAAGATGTGGATATGGGTGGCAGCACAGACCTGGAAGTCAAACTAGTGTCAGGAAAGTCTGTAGTGGCAGATGTTATTGTTCATGCGAATGGGCGCAAAATGTATATGAAGAGTTTGATCCCCTACTTAATTCCAACTCCGGTAATAAAGATAATTCCAGTAACTTTCAGGGGAAAGACAAAACTTCACAAAACCTAACTGATGAGACTATGTTAGACCTTAATAAACAAAACTGCCACACATTTCCTGTCCTATCGAGGATATTAAACCTCCTCGACAAAGGCCACGAATATACACATTATGCAATAAAAGAGAGGAAATCTGCCTTGTCTGACATTGTAGAAAATTAAATAAAATTGAAGGGCTTATGTTTGTGTATGAAGGTATTTCACCTCCTCTGTTCATCTGCAATGTTACTAAGACAAACCCCATTTCGACCCAGTGTCCCCTAGTTAAAGGTCCTGTCATCATGATTACACAAGCCACACAGACCATGTCGTTATCATGTACATCAGCATGTATCTGTGAGAAATATGACAAAAATAGAGCCACGTCTGACACCTACTACCCGACTCAAGAAGAGATCGAGAAAATTGACCTTATAAAATTGGCTAAATCACATCACGAGAGATTGAAGGTGTTAGAGAAATTGATGATAACAAAAGCAACGATACCAAAACAATCTAGCGAAGCATCGCAAAATGGTCAGAACAGAGTCAAACGAAATCGCCTTATTGCCCATTATTATAATAATATCAACACCTGACAGTCCATCTGATCTATTTGAGATTATTGACCAACAAGAAAAAACTAGTAAGCTAGAGGAGAATACTGTATTGGGGTCAAAGGGCGGTCAATCTGACCAAGGCTGGAAGTTCTTCATGTCAAAAAAAGCAAAAATAATACATCAAAGAGCAATAAAAAGAGATGAAAAAATAAAAAACTATTAATAAATCACCGAACAATAGTATAGTGAATCCTAATGTTAAATTGTCACAGAAAAAAGGAAAAACATCCAAAATAGTAGAACAACAGTTGCCACATGCATCTGATTTAGATCTCAATCAGTTGGATGCTGAATCTCGTGTCCTTCTTGAAGTGGATCCACAGCAGGAACACTCACAGAAGGGTAAGAGTACACCACAACAGGACAGGGGACTAGAGAATGAACAAGAGGCCATAGGAGGTCAACAGCCTCTAAAGGAAATGGTCTCTCAAGTACAACAGAACAAGGCGCAGGTCGTTAATTTGAAACAGATGAATTTGGCTGGGTTTTACCAGGTCACCAAAACAAAACCACCTTTAAGAGAGATGGAAGGGATGGTGAGAGTGATGAGATAATCAATCTTAAAGGTCCCCAATTAATTGTGGAAGTAAATAGTGCGAAATCTGTCATGAAGCCACTTGCCCACAGACATCTAGATCTGAAAGTGATGTAATTCAAGAGATCAATGATGATAACTCACCTGTTAACCTAGATAAAGGGGAGCCAGTTGTACCCAATAGTGATGTGCTGAAAAACTTATATTCGGTGAGTCTAAGAGGGGAACAACAGTATGCAGGACTCAAAGATGGTGACAAATTGAGCCCTGCCGCTGAAACAAATCAGAAGCAAAGTCAAGTGATAGATTCACGGGTATGTGCAGGGAATGTGAATGAAATGCAGTTAATTATTGGATGGAGTAGTGATTCACAGACTTTGGGTAATGACAGAATCAATCGCTCACATCTCCTACATATGTTTAAAAAAATACCCACCCTAAGAAACTTGAATACTCATGATATTGAATGGATGAAACTTTCCATACCTAATAACCATCGAATGGTATGTAAGGTTCAATCTACCCTAATTAAAAAAATTCTATGGGTACAAAATGAACATTTTGCAATGTTGGGTTATGAAATGCATGGGTTTGGAAATTAGGGCGAAATGACTAATTTTATAGAATACCAGAAAAAGCAAACATCAGTTGCCCCTGGGGTAGGGGCAAATTCGAGTGGTGGCTCAAGCAATACACAAAATGTAATAGCTCATCTTACTTCTGTTGTTAATGCTATTAAGGGATTGGTAGGCCTTGAATCTCTCCTCAATGAAGTTGGTCCTTCGTATTCTTCAAAAGCACATTCGTAATAATCCTTGTCCACATTTGTGAGTTGGAATTGTTGCGGTTTCAACAATTTACAGAAATGTGTTTTGAATAATATGCTAGCATCCAGCTCTAGTGTAATAATGATACAAGAAACAATGGCTGTTAATCCTATTCAAATAGATGGTTATACAGCGTTTAACCACTCAGTGAAGCGGGGGGTTTTGGGTCGACCCTCTGGTGGTTTACTGACTCTGGTTAACAATTCTTATAATATTGAGACAAACATGCTCTATTCCTCTGATGCTTTATTAATTATCGAATGTTTAGTTGGTACTACTTCTACTATCATGATCAATGTATATTGTAAACCTGGTGTAGGGTCTTGTATGAGCGCCATTAATGAACTAGACCCTGTGCTTCAGGGTTTAATCCTGAAGACAAATGAGTATGATGTCATTTTGGGAGGTGATTTTAATGCGGCCCTTACTAGCCACACCTGTCCTAGCTATCAATCAAGAAATAATGATCATTCTGTCCGTGTAGCTGATCAAGGGTACATATGGTCACAGTTTCTGAGTAGCTGAAATATGCACATTATTTCTCATGCCAGTAATCAGGAACAACACACCTGGAGTAGAGGTTTATCACGTTCGAGGATAGATCACTTTGTTGTGTCGGAAAGCTTACTTCACACTATCACAGAGTTAGAAGTGAACATTACGCATTGTAGTGATCATCTGATGTTGAATTTAAAGATGAAATATGTCTTGGAATACCACAAACAAATCAGTCATCTTGCACTAATTGAAACAGAACGACCTGTAATGTCGGTGAGATGGAACCCGAAACTATGTCGGGAATTTGCTTATATTGTGAATCGTGACTTTTTGTTCAAGCATAATACTCCAGATTTTCTCACAAATGGATCCATGATCACAAGCTTAAACAGAAACATAATGAAGTCTCACCTGTCAGCTATGGTTATCGCACAAAAAAATCATGCGACTCCACGTTCTTGTAAATTTAGTGATCAGATTGTGGTAATCAAACGCAATAGAAATACTGATATTAGAAGAGCCAAATCTCACTTTGCAGATTATGGTGAATTTGCAATAGCAAAGAAAGAAATACAGCTATGTTGCAAACAAAAGATGAAAATGATTAAGAGTTCTCAACACCTGGAAGAAAATCAACATCTCATAGCACTTCTATGTAAGCATAAAACAAAGGACATTTGGGGCATTTTACGCTCCAATGGGAAAAAGATACAACCGATCTTTCACTCTGCCATCTCTACATCTACCTGGTCTGAGTATATGACTCATAGATATCAATTACCCTCAGAATTCAAGGTAACAAATATGTATGATCCTTTTGACAAGATGGTTGGTGAATGTCCCTGGTCTATCAGTGACATTGCATGGGCTATTCAAAGGTTATCTTACTCTAAAGCGGCGGGCCCTGAAGGAATTCCTGCATGTGTATTCAAGGACGATCCCTTTTTTTGGGCCAAAATCATTAAACCATCTTTTGAACTGATTTTTGAGTCTAAATGTATACCTAAATCATGGTCATGTACCATCATTATACCGATTCACAAAAAGGGCCTATCGATAATCCTGCCAACCTCCGTCCCATGTTTTTGATTGACGTGTCAGCAAAGGTTTTCGCAAGATTGCTGTAAAGGGATTTGGAGGTGTGTGTTGCTAGCAATAATATCCTATCAAAATTTCAAGTAGGTTTCCGTAAGTCTATGGGAACCTCTCTTAATGCAACAATTCTTGCACATCTGCTAGAATCGACACTCACCTCTAAATCAGGAGCGGTCTATATGGCATCACTAGACCTCGCCTCTGCTTTTGATAGCGTTATCAGGGACAGGTTGTGGAAAAAGCTATTGGACTTTGGAGTCCCTGTTCACCTGGTGGCACTTATAGCACTCTTGCATTGTAACACATCATATATGGTGAGGATTAACCAGGATGGTACCACTACTGAAGCCATACACACAGAGATAGGTGTTAATCAGGGCTGTCAATTGGCAGCCATTCTGTTTAATCTATACTTATGTGATGTAGCTAATTTATGGGATGAATTGGTTGTCTTCCCAGTAAAATTGGGAGATACTCGCATAAATGGGTTGGCCTTTGCCGACGATATCATTTTATGCGATTGCACGCCATTTGGTCTGCAAACCAAATTTAATGCGTTTCATGAATATGCAAAATGTAACAATCTTGCAATAAATCATACCAAATCCAACATAATGGTATTCACAAATAGGAAAAAGGTCTGCAGATATACATGGAAAATTAACAACATGGTGATTCAGCATGTGATAAAAACAAGGTATTTGGGCTGCAATTTGTGTGACTCAAACTCTTTATCTATGTGGAAGGATTTGTTAACTCTAAAGGTAATACCACTTATTTCACAAATGAAGGCGCTATACTCCAAATACACTAAGTTTTCTCTTAAACCATTGTTTGAATTTTACATCCTGAAAGTGGAACCTGTGTTATTATATGGTCTCGATTTGTGTATTTTGGATTTATCTACTATTCTGTCGGGGGGGATTCTGCCGGGGTCGGCCGGGCCGTCCGCAGACCTCCGGGCAGGGAGGCCCCAACTCCTCCCGTGTATATCTCGGATCGAGACAGAGTATGAGGCACACACAAGGAGCAAGGCAACTTCTGTCGTTTATTATGCAAACGGCAGGGATGGGTCAAGGAGCGCACGCGTTCGTCCTGACACACACACAATAGTGGGGCTCGCAGGCCCTTTTTACTACATTATGACGCGCTACTTGCGTCATTCCAAGAAGTTACCAAAAGAACCTATCGCCACTCTTGATTGGTTGCTCGAGTGGTGGGGTTAGTATAGTACGCATATAGAGAATGATATTAGTGGTTAAGATGTAGTCAGGTGGTATATCTGGGTTGTCCCTACAATTAGATACATAAGAATTGTTACATGAAGACCCCTGAGGATTGGCTAACGTTACTGACGTCTGAGATAAGAACCTCATGTTCTGATTGGTGCATCCGTGAGCTCCCCAGCCTGGGACCACCGTTGTTCCCAGCACACGGTGCACCTGTGGTTGCAACAGTGTTTCAATATGGGTACGCGCAGGCAATGTGAGGATTTATTCATAGGTGGGAGACTGACCGTTCCCACTGTAGCAGGTGTCCATTGAGCCTTTCAAGTGTGTCGGCCTGCGTCTCGTAGCGAGGTACCCAGACGCCTTTTCTCTCCTGGGTTTTGGCATCTCGTCAGGTTCGGCTTGGTCACGTGGGGAGGGACCGTGTTTGAGGCATAATTCTGCACAATTAATATTGTTTTTCCACTGTATGTCTGGTTTAATTTGCAGATATGATTTTAACATTGGTACGTAGAGTGCGAGGTTGCAACATCGTGCCTTTGAAGATTTGTTTCTTGACTGTGGGTTTGCAACATTACGACCTTGGCTGGTTGCTCCACTGGGTTCTTTCTGCAGGCTCAGCAACCTGACTTTTGCTTTGTTAATGTCCACGGGAACTCTTGCTTGAGGCCTACTTGGGCCTGGTGCACGAGTAATCCATTTAGTGCATGGATGCTTTAGGTTATAGTGGCATACAGTTTCATGGCCAGTATCGTGTTTCCATTATATCTCTCATGATGGTAACGGGTTTCAAGAGAAGCGTGAGCAAGCGTTATAAATGAGCTCATGGTGCGTCTTGCGTTTCTGCATTCTGAAAGCCTATGTAAAAATAATAAAGATGCACGTCCGTGAATAAGCCTGTCGCCTACGTCAGAGCACTGAGTATGTTCTTCGTGTAGATTGGTGTGGAAATGTTCAGCGTGTATAATAGTTCAGCGGTGCTTCCCGTTATCTAGGTCGTCATGGCATCTCTAACGATGTGTAGATTTCAGTCTAGTTGGTCCGTGCCGCAGGTGTCGGCATGGCCAGTGCGGGCTGTTGGGCAGGCAGATGGACACATCCGTATGTTTCTGTACCAGGGTATTTGGTCATCTGGTAAATGGGCAAACTCTTCTCGTGGCGGGTGTCTGGGCCGCGACCCTCTAGGCCAAGCGCGAGAGGTGAAGGACGGGAGTCTGGTTTTCCATTCTCCCACTTCAGTCCCCCCTCTGGTCGACTTGTCGACCACAAACATATCCTTCTCGTTATCTCCTCTTACTCTCCATATCTTGGTTATCCCTCCGAGATGTCCATAATGGTTTACGTGATCTTCAAATGACCAATACATGTATTCGCATGTTCCTCCAGGAGTACAGTACACCCATCTTCCTATGTAGCTCCTAGGGTTCCTTGGGTTCTCGATCTTCACTGATGGTGGGTCTAGATGATTGGCGATGATTTGGGTGCGCAACTTCTCCCTTTCGTGTATTATCACACCTGTGTGCTGGCCGTCATCCGCTGGCATCAAGGGGTGCATTCCCACCATTTCCAGCAACTCATCAGTTGAGCGCGCCTTCCGGGCTTTCCAAAATCTAATTATTATCAGTGCAGCTCCAGCCAAAATAGCACATCCCACTATTATTTTCAGTCCATCTGACAGCCAAGATGGCATCCATGACCATAATAGTGAAAACCAGCTTTTATCCTTGTTTACGCCGTTACTTTCGTCCATCATTTTGGAGTGCATCTGGGCCAATTGTGAAACTGCTTCTGTTAGTGTACCATTGTCGGCATCGTTGGCAGGTATGAACGTGCAGCATGATTGTCCTATCTTTGCACAAACTCCTCCTTCCATTGCTGTGAGAAGGTCCAATACATATCTGTTCTGTAGTGCTACCATCCTTACAGCTCGCAGCTCCTCTTTAATTGCGTTAAACCCATTTACTGTCGAATTTATGGTCATCATTAGTTCCCATCTGGTTATTTGCAGCCATTTTGCGTTTGCGTATGCCTGCAGTCCCGGATGTATTATTGAGGAGAAGAACATTGCTGCTCTGCTGAATAGTCTGTGTTCTGGCGGTATTGATGTTAGTTCCGTTTCCGACCTTCCCCACAGATAATTTCCTGTTAATGGCTCTCCTTGTCTTTTTCTCCTGTTTAGGACAGTATCATTGCTGTTTGTCCTGTTTTCTTGCTCCTTCTGGAGTGGTGCAGATCTCTTTCTTCTCCTGTCTCCTTCATCCATTTTCGGAAATTTCGCCACATCGACATGCTTCTTAGGTACCACTAGTGATGGTACATTGACGTGTACCATTGTGCACACACCACTCCACAGGGGAGGCAGTGTATGATATGCCTTTTCTCCGCAGGCCCAATAATGGTCCATTATTACTGCTGTTCCCGCTCCCCCCTCAGGTAACTCCATCACACTTGCACAATTGGTGTTATATCCCACGTCCACCTCTCCTTTATGCTGGTAACATACTTTGGGCGCAGTCAATGGTAATATAGTTATCGGGTCTTCATCTTCTTCTACCCACGTGAGCATTGGTACATACTTGATCCATGTCGTCCAACATCGATGATTGTGTGTCTCGATGGTTGAGATAGTTTCTTTTGTTACCATGTTGCTGCCAACCACTCCTATCTCCCAGCTGGTACCCAGGAACACCTTTCCTGTTATCGTCAGTAATGGCCTCTCCCAGCATCCTTGTTTACCCGGAACTTCCGTGGCGTACCAATCACATGGTAGATACTGCAGTGTTACCTTCTTTGTTTCTCCTTTTTCAGGGCCACTTGTTATGTATCTGAATGCTTCAGCATGTAAACTGGTCTTGTGATAACTCAGATAGGTCTTGAGGAAGTTGTTTTCATATGGGTATGAGTCTCGTGTTTTCCATGTCATGTGCACTACTGTTCCTTGGAATCTTCCTTTCGTTTGGAACAGGGCCAAATATATTATGCACTGTGCTGTTTTTTCATCTATTTCTGTGGCAACAAATGTTCGTGAAGCGCTCATGGCGTATGGTATTAATGAGCAAACGTAACAGCTATCCTCAGTTGTCTGCTTACCAATGCGGGTCATGTGCTGGTACCATATGTTGTTTGTGACGTGTGCTGAATCTTGTACATAATTATCAATACCTTTATTGTCTGAGTATGTGCTGCGTTTAACTTTATTTCGCTTTTGTTCATTGTTACTGTTACCACCTGACGTAACACCTGTTGCAGCAGGGAGGTGGGGTACATTAGGTTTGGGTGCAGCAAAAAAACTCATAGCATAGCTGTACTGCCATACAGAGGCAGCCAAAACTCCGGTGATCATAAAAATCCCTATTATTTTTATTACATATGCTAACCTCACCGACATTTTTGCTCTTACCTTGCTGCAGTCCTGGCAGCGTATTCTTGCGACGTTAAAGTTGCCCGCCTAAAATTTCTCAAAAAGTGCTTGTTATTAAATGTTAGTTTTGTTTCATTAAGCTCTCCCTATCAAATAGTCATTCAGTGCCCAGGTGAAGAGTTGCTCCCACGCTACTCTAAGTGATCGGTCTCTCAAGACCGGCAAGTATGGGCGGAGGTGGGGCATGTAATTTTCTATGGCCAGGAGGAAGGCCGTGTAGTATACACGTACCCTTTTCTTTTTTAAGTATGTTGGCCTTTTTATTTCGTATACAAATTGGTGTGACAATTCTTCTGGGTAACTATCGTCTGGCAGCACCATCTACGCCTGCACACTGAATTTGTTAGATAACTTTTCTTAACAATACAATATTACGCAGCTCCTGTATGTGCGAGAGAAAAAGAGAACATTCACGTGTTTACATGTGTATTGGTGCAAGCGAAGTCCTTAGTTTTTATTACAATTGTATTTAGTAGTCAATGGGGGGGGGTTTGCTCAGATGGCGGGAGCAGTTTTACTCTTTGAACGTGTGACCATGGGGTGGGCAGTGTGGGGATCACCCCCTTCTTCGTCCGTTATTCTCTCCGAGGGAACAATTGGGTCGTTGTCTGTGGTTGTGTTTTCTTCCGCTGCCGGGGATGTTGTTGGCGTTTTTCCAATGGACCTGTCGTTGGCGCTGGGGCGGGTCTGCAGTTTGTAGATTTTTACATCATGCAGGTGGTTCCACGCACGCTTATCCTTTAGTTTTACTGCTCTTGTTGATACGTCCTCTACTAAATGGGGGCCAGTGAACCTCTGCTGGTTCCACTTTCTATTAAAATTTCGAAGTAGTACGTGGTCACCTTTGGCAAGTTGGCACAAGTTCTCCTTTCCCAATTCTGTATTTTCGTCTATTTCTTGGTTGCTGGTGGACCCGCCCCGTGTGCGCTCGAGCTGTTGAGACACAAACACAACGCTAGTAATCAAAGAAGACACATATTGATACATTTCATCACCTAACACATTCGCAGAACTTTCTTGGTCGGTGAATGCCCTTGACGTTGGTGTTAGGGGAAGGCGCATTTGGCGTCCAGTAACCACCTCGTGTGGGGTGAGGTGGTGGTCGGACCCTGGCCTGTTTCTAAGTTCGAACAGTGCTAACGGAAGGCAATACAACCAACTTTTCTTTGTTGTTTGCTGTATTTTAGCAATTGCCTCCTTCAATAGGCCATTCAGGCGTTCACATACACCATTGGCCTGTGGGTGGTACGCACATGCAAATTTGTGTTTAATGTTCAGTAGGGATGTGATATGCTGGAACATTTCATTTGCGAAATGGGGTCCGTTGTCTGATCTTAACACCTCGCACACTCCCCACCTGGGGAATACCTCCCTTACTATAAATTTGGCTGCTCTAAACGCATCAGGGTGTGAACAGGGCCCTGCTTCGATCCACCTAGAAAATGGGCATACTACTACTATCATGTATCTATTGCCTTGACAAATGTTGATCATATCAACATAGTCAATGTGGAGGTGCCGAAAAGGTCCTTCTGGTCGGGGTATGGTACCTCTTATCACCTTTAAAGTATGACCGGCCGTGAACTGTTGACACGTAAGGCAATTGCTGATAAAATTTGACACATGGGATGTTAGCTCGGGACAGAACCAATCTTCTCTAATTCGTGCTGCTATTATTTCTTTGCCTGTATGGGCAGGGTGATGTAATTGGTTCAAGGCGGTATTTAACAATGCCAATGGTATTACAACTTTCCCAGTGCCACCCTGGCGCCATAGTGCGTCGGTTGGTGACATTGTGCATCCTCTTTTCACCCATACTTCTTTTTCGGCCATTGGTGCAGCCGCTTGTAACTCCATAATCTGGGTGGCTGGGAGATGGGTGTACCCTTCTTTTATTAACATCTCCCTCGCTATTCCCCTCCCTCTCCCTCTCTGTGAGTCTGTGGGGTTCCATATCTCACCAAAATATGCAGCATATTTTGCATGTGCGTCTGCTGCTGCATTTCCTTTTGATATATAGTCTTCTCCATTGGTGTGTGCTGTGCATTTTACTAGGGCTAGTTCTTGGGGATCGTTTATTACTTCAATTAGTTCAGCCAACAAGAGGGCATGTTGTACTGGAGTGCCGTCAGCTCTCCTAAACCCTCTTCTTCTCCACTTTGATAGCCCTGAGTGGACAGTGGATGTAACATATGCACTGTCGGAATATATAGTAACTTTTTTATCAAAACTTTCCTTTAGTGCCAATATGAGTGCAACCAGTTCCGCCGCTTGAGCAGAGTAATGCTGTGGTAATTGTACACACTTAATAGCCACACACACTGGCGCTTCCATCATTTGTACTACTGCTGCCCCAGTCCTCCTTATCCCGTCTCCTTGATCAATAGTTGATGACCCATCAATAAACAAAAGCTCACCTCCCTCTAGTGCGTTTTCTTCAACTTTCCTAGTACATGAGTACATCTCAGTTACTTGGGTGCAGTCGTGGGCGTAATCTCCCTCTTCAATTACTTCTGCTAGGAACCTTGCAGGGTTAACCGTGCTACATCTAACAATTGCCAGTTCAGCTTTGGACAAAATAATCTCATAACCTGTTGCCCTCTGTGTCGTCAGTGTGGACTTAGGTTTATTCAATATCGCAAATAGTGCATGTTCTACAAATAGTGTAGTTGGACACCCCATAGTTATTGATGATGCTTTTTCTACTGCAAATGCAGCTGCAGCAAGACCTTGTTCGCAAGAGAATTGTCCTAACATTATTGGATCTAAGTGACCGCTGTAAAATGCTACTGGTTTATAGCCCATGCTAGTCTTTTGGGCCAATACTGCTTTCATTACTGCTGAGTCGCAATGTGAAAATATAAAAAATCGTCGCTCATAGTCTGGGGATGCTAGTACTGGAGCAGTTGATATTGCTTCTTTTAATTCATCAAATGCCTCCTTCATTTCCATAGTCCATCCCAACTTTTTCTCCCCTTTATTTGCTTCCTTCAAACCCTCAAGCAGGGGTCCTATGTAAGAGCTGTAATCAAATACCCATGCTCTACAGTAGTTGCACAGTCCCAGAAATTGCTGCAGTTCTCTTACAGTCTGTGGCACGGGAGTGCCTGATATTGCCTGTGCTCTTTGTGGTGCAATCCTTCTTCCATATTGTGATATCAGTTGGCCAATGTAAAGTACCTGTTCCTGACAGTATTGTATCTTTTCCATGTCTACCTTGTACCCCTTTTCAGCCAATATCGTCAACATTTTTAATGAGTCCTCTCTACATTTATCTTCATTTGTACTGCAAATTATTATGTCATCCACATACTGTAACACTGTGCTTTCCAACTCAACGTTACCCAAATCCATCTGTATTACCCTATTGAAAATTGAAGGTGATTCACAATATCCCTGTGGTAATCTGGTATGTTTCCACTTCCTATTTCGGTAAGTGAAGCTTGTCAAGTCTTGTGAGTCTGGGTGTAATGGTATTGAGAAAAAAGCATTTTTAAGGTCAATCACTGTAAACCGTGATGCTTCTGCTGGAATGCCACACAAAATTGTGGCCGGGTTTGCTGTTACTGGATACTCTGCTTCTACTATGTTGTTCAACGGTCTGAGGTCCTGTATGAACCGCCAAGACCCTCCTTTAGCCTTGCGCACCGGGTACACAGCTGTGTTGCATGGGGATTCTGAGGGGACCAATATGCCATTGTTTATAAGGGCTGTTATGGTTTCGTATATGCCCTCATCTGCCTCTCTTGACAATGGGTATTGTTTCACTCTTGGTAGTATGGCACCCTTTTTTAATTTTATCCTTACACCCCCTATGCTTTTAATACATCCTACATCATAAGGGCTAATAGTCCATAATGATTTTGGCACCTTTGACATATCTTCTTTAAAAAATGGGACTGGTGTGCCAGCGGGTGCCTCAAGTGCCATTGCAATTTTCTGTGCCACTTGTTTGTGAGCCACTGTTAGCCACATTTCTACACTCATCATGAACACCATTTCATTTTCCTCCTTTTCTTCTGAAAACAACTCTTCATCTGACACCTGGGTCAGCCTACATCCTTCTGCTAGTGCTATCACCGCCCTCCATGCTCTCCCTTCTTTATCTTGGGCGTGCACAGCAACATAATCAGCTGTTGCAATAATGCTCTCAATGTCCACTGCAAGGACCTTCCCTTCCAGTTCATTAGCTGGTGTTTCTGGTCGGAATAGATAGGCTGCTGGTCTCCTCCATATTTTCCCTCCTATCCCTGGCATCCATGCAAATGCCATGTCTGTTCCGTACTGGAATAGCTCGCCGTCTACCGGCTCCGCCCTGATCGCTATCTGTCCACAGTATGCTTGCAAAATCTGTCGTGCTGCAAGCATGTTAATCCCTGGAGTAGAGCAAATTATGCCATCCTCTGTAAAGGAGATCGTCATATTTAATCTGTTCATTATGTCCCTCCCCAGTATGTTTACTGGTGAGGCACTATAATACAAAAGTGGTACTGACAGATCGTAATCTCCAATAGATAGCGGAACGTTATCAGTAAATGGAACCAACCCTTTAGCCCCAGAAAACCCTTGTGTGTTCATGGCTTCGCCTGACATCTTAAACTTACCTTCCCTTATGCAAGACCGGGTTGCCCCGGTGTCAACAAGGAATGATAATTTTTTGTCACCTATCGTTACCTCTATGCGTGGCTCCTCCGCACTATTAGGTGTTACTGACAGGATGGGACACACCAAGGCCGTCTGTGGGCTGTCCTATTGGGGGTACAATGACTGGCCATTCCCTGTGTAAGGGTTGTGCCCCAACACCGTCACCCCACCCAATTGCGTTCGTTCAGGTTGTGGTGGTGGTTGTATTAACGCTGCACCAGTTACTTGTGGCAGGTATTGTTTTATTTGTTGTTGTGGTAGGGAATAGTGTTGGTCACTCCCTTGTGGTGACATCTGCTGTGGTTGTATGCCCTGCTGTTCTTGTGATGTCCTATGTTGTGCTTGTTCGTTCCATGCTGGTGTTCCTGGCCTGACCCTGCATGTACGTGACATGTGTCCTAATAGTCCGCAGCTCCAACACACGGGTGGTTCCCTGTTTTGCCATGGGAAGTTCCCTGTGTTGTCCTGGTATACTGGTTGCCCTGTCTGGTAGTTATTTCTGAGTCCCCCAGCCTGTTGTTGGGTATTATATCCGTATCCTCTTCCCCTCATAAACCCTCCTCTCCCTCTATTATAATTATAATACCCAGCTCCTTGCATTGGGTACCCTCCTCCCATGTTCTGTGCGTGTGATTGCAGAGGCAGCACTTGCTCTATTACCTCTTGTGGGGGCGCTATTTGAGCTGGATTTTGTGCAGCCACTACTTGCGTTGGGCTTTGGGCCATTGGTGTTGGCGCAGTTATTAGTGCCCCTTCCATGGTATATTTAGTAAGTTTTTTCTGTACTAATTTGGCCTCTTGCCTCCAACTTGTCGGGGGGGATTCTGCCAGGGTCGGCCGGGCCGTCCGCAGACCTCCGGGCAGGGAGGCCCCAACTCCTCCCGTGTATATCTCGGATCGAGACAGAGTATGAGGCACACACAAGGAGCAAGGCAACTTCTGTTTTCCTGTCCTCTTCCTTTTGTTTCATTTTTCCTTGCCATGTTCTACAGTGATGTACTATAGTCAGTTGTATTTCCGGCCATGGTTTTGCTTCCATCCCCACTACTTTCTTTAATTGTCTCTGAACTCCTTCTGGGAGCCCTTGTACTAGTATATGATAAAATATGGCTGGTGTTTTGTCCCATTGTTCTCTAGTTTCCATGCGCCACTTCTCTTGAATATCCTGGATATAATCAACAGGATCCTCGTTCTCACCCATCTTACGGGAAGTAATGGCTCCTATGTCTGATGTGTCTGGGTACTGCACTCTTAGTGCCTGCCATAGCGCATGTCTGCAGTTTGCAAATGGTGCCCCATCATGCGATGTGTTTGTTATTGTTACCCCATGGAATCCCGCTCTTTTCCAAATGTCATCCGCTCTATCCCCTAATATTGATATTAACAGGCCCTTAACATCTCCCACTGCTAGTTTCTGTCCTGCGGTGTGTTTTTCCATTTCATATATCCATTTACCCGCACCTCCACTTAATGATGGGAGCCTACATTTTATGTTTTCCTTATCCGTATGTTTCCAAGGTACATATTGTGGTCTAACCCCTCCTCTCTCCAGCAGTGGCATTACATTCTGTCTTGTGTCATCCTTTATGCTCCATGATGTTAACTCTTCACACCCCTCCTCTTCCCCCATTCCTTTTACTACTTCAAATCCTTCCTTACTACCTCTTCTCCTACCTCCCTCTTCTTCCTTTCCCCTTTTTTCATCCTTTCCTGTGTTCAATATTGGCACGTCTGTTTGCCTGTCTTGCCTGCGACTAGGGAGGTCCCTAAGCCGACATGCATAAGGTGTAACTTCGTCCATGAAGGGTGCGAGCTTTATTCTGTGCAGAGAGCGTGCAGTTGTTGAACATGTGGGGTGTGGCGTTAGAGAGCGTGATGGTGATGTGGGTGGCGTGTGTTGGTTGGTCAGCGTCGGTGGCGTGTGTTCGTTAGTTTGTGTTTCTCCCATTCTTTTCACTTCCTCCTTACTTCTCTCCAGCTCCTCCCATCTTCTACTCACCCATGGCGAATCTATGTTTGTTCTAGTGAGGTATAGCTTATCTAAGCTTTCCCTTTCACTCTTCCTTCCATCCTCACTACAAAAATCATTCATAAATTGCGCCCCCCACTCTGCCTTTTTTCCTTTTATTGTTACAGTTTTTAAGTCTATTAGGTCTCCCTCTTCCTTTCCGTTGTTACCACCTGTTCCCCTTAGTGCTGACGTTGTTGCTACCTCTCTATTTTTATATACTTCTCCCCATCTTTCACTCTCCCTCTTACTCTCTTCTCTCTCCCCTTCACTCCTCTCCTCCATCTCCCTACTATTTTCCTCTCTTTTCCTTTTTAATTCCTCCATTACTTCGTTGCTCATCTGTTCCAATATCCTTTCATCCTCTCTCCTCCTTTCCCATTTCACCCTTTCTCTTTCTACTATACTCTCTATTACCTTCCCCTCTTCATATTTTTTAGCTGTCTCTGATATTATCCTCCTCCTCCATATTTCCATTTCTTTTTCATTTTCTTCTTCTTCCTTCTTCTTCTCCCTCATCACTACTCTTGATACCCTTTCTGCTGCTGCTTTTACCCTTACAGCTTCCCTCTTTCTCTCCTCACTTTGCTCCCTTAATTTTTCCAATTCGTCCTTACCTTCTTTCCTTTTCCTCACTCTCTCTCTTTCCTCCCCCTCAAGTTGTTTTATCAGTTCATTCTGCTCATCCCTTAGTTTAGCTAATCTTTCCTCCAAAATCTCTTCCTTCTGCCGTAGCAGCTCCTCTCCCCTCATTTCACTCTCTCTTTCACTATCCTCGTTTGTTCTCTTTACCGCCTCCCTTTCCTCTCCAGTTAGTGATCCTCGTAATTTCAACAATATCTGTGCAGCTACCCACTCATCGTTTCCTATCTCTACAGTCTGCTCTTCTCTCCTCCCGTCCCCCATTGGTATCTTTCCATGAGCCACATATGGTGGAGGGCTGTATGCCGGGTTTGAGTATCCTTCAGCCGCCCTTAACTGTCCTTTTATTTCTCCTAATTCTCTTAAAGGGTACAACCCTCCTCCCTCTGTTTTCACTCCCGGTGTTAAGGGTATCTCATTGCTCGGTTCCTGTTTTATGTCAGCTAATTTATCAACCTTTCCTCCACCCAGTTTTTCATTCCCCATATTCTTTGTTCCTTCACTCTCCTTTTCCCCATCCGTTCCTTCTTTCTTAATCTCCTTTTCTTCCGGTGTTTCCCCCATAGTGAACATTCCATTTGGTCCTGGTCTAGACCCCTGGAACATCCTCCATAAGTTAAACACCTCCACATGGTTTGCCAACTTCTTCCCCTTGTATGTATTGTGCAGATGGTTTAATAGTGAATGTTGGGCATATGGGTCAAAGCTACCATTAGGCGGCCATGGTGTCAACATTTTGTTGTCCGTCCCCTGGGTCCACTCTATGCTGTACTTAATTAACTTCTCCCTATGTGGTGGCAGTGTGGTGCATATATGTTGTAGTGGGGTAGTGAGGGTATTCCCCCACCCTCCCAACCCTCTCCCGTATGACATACTAGCGCACCCTTTCTTACCCTTCCCCTTGCTACCAGTTTGCAACATACAACCTTTTATTGCTTACCTTGCCCCGCAAGTGTGGGGACTTACGACAATCCTTTGACAAATTATGCAATGATAATAATCACAAAAAAAAAAAAATTATAAAACAAATATATTTATGATGTTATATTACATTCCTTCCCCTACGGCCCCCTGCGGCCGAAGCGCACGCAGCCCCCTGCAGCTGCGTACCCCTTACGACGATCTTACACAGTCGTCCTTTTTCCCCGTTCTCCTCCCACCTTTACACTTGCCGTGGCCGGCGTTCTCCGTGCGCAGCCACGCCCCCTTCCCCTTCTCCTCTTTGATCCACTCGTTTATCGTTTATCTCCGTGTCCGCTCCTTTATCATGTTTCTCTTCCCCACCAATGTCAAACCCAAAGCTTCTTGTGTTCACGATATCTTACTAAATCCCTACTGGTGACGTCACCTATTTCTTCGAACTACTGGTATATTCGTGTTATGTTCTTTAAATTCAAAATACACTTGCAATCTACCCCGCTAACCCTACAGCTGTCTTCCTGTCTCTCCTGGAACAAGGTAATCTCATCAATACTATAACCGGACTGCGCACGCTGCGTCGCCTCGCGTGTGATACGCCCCTCAACAGGAGGGCTTAACCAGCCAATTATCTTCCGTTTTGGGCAACTACGTAACTAGCCACCGCCCACAGGGAAACGTCATCTACCTATCGAGTTTCTTGCTCGAACAATAGGGAACCTCATCTACCTATCGAGTTTCTTGCTCGAACAATAGGGAACCTCATCTACTCATTGAATGATAAATGTCAAATCGTAGGAAACCACACACACCCACCCTCACACGTAGTCGCGATTTAGGCCAATCAGTGTCTTTCGAGCGGCTGCACGTGATGTTTTCGTGCCCCGCCCCCCTCTTTCGCGTAACGTTAGCTTTTTGTTGCGAGCGTCTGCACGTGTTGTTCTCGTGCCCTGCCCCCCTCTTTCGCGTAACGTTAGCCGCCTTCTCTCACACTCAATTCACTACCATTCATTCCATTATCATCACTCAATTAAACCTTCACCCCACCTTTTTACAATACCTCCCTCCTCCCTTATTTACTTCCGCCCCCTCCCTCACAATTTCGCATTGCTTGTTGTGCGTGTCATGCTCACCAAGTTCCCTCGATGCAGGGCCGCTCGACTGCGTGCACCCCTCCAAGCGGCTCGCCACCTCCCCTCGTCTGGACCACGTCTGGACACTCGCCGACCGCGGGCGGGATACTTCTCAACCGGCTCCCGAGGGCCAATATCCGGATTGCGCTGTCCGGTCCTCTCGCAGCTCCGCGATGGTCCTGTAGTCCTCAGAAGGGGGCAACGGCAGAGGGGGCCGCGCCGCCGGGCCTCCCCGCAACGGGAGTGCCTGGAAAAATAAAAAATAAAAGTCGATCTTAAACAGATCTCAGCGGTGCCTCCAACTTGTCGGGGGGGATTCTGCCGGGGTCGGCCGGGCCGTCCGCAGACCTCCGGGCAGGGAGGCCCCAACTCCTCCCGTGTATATCTCGGATCGAGACAGAGTATGAGGCACACACAAGGAGCAAGGCAACTTCTGTCGTTTATTATGCAAACGGCAGGGATGGGTCAAGGAGCGCACGCGTTCGTCCTGACACACACACAATAGTGGGGCTCGCAGGCCCTTTTTACTACATTATGACGCGCTACTTGCGTCATTCCAAGAAGTTACCAAAAGAACCTATCGCCACTCTTGATTGGTTGCTCGAGTGGTGGGGTTAGTATAGTACGCATATAGAGAATGATATTAGTGGTTAAGATGTAGTCAGGTGGTATATCTGGGTTGTCCCTACAATTAGATACATAAGAATTGTTACATGAAGACCCCTGAGGATTGGCTAACGTTACTGACGTCTGAGATAAGAACCTCATGTTCTGATTGGTGCATCCGTGAGCTCCCCAGCCTGGGACCACCGTTGTTCCCAGCACACGGTGCACCTGTGGTTGCAACAGTGTTTCAATATGGGTACGCGCAGGCAATGTGAGGATTTATTCATAGGTGGGAGACTGACCGTTCCCACTGTAGCAGGTGTCCATTGAGCCTTTCAAGTGTGTCGGCCTGCGTCTCGTAGCGAGGTACCCAGACGCCTTTTCTCTCCTGGGTTTTGGCATCTCGTCAGGTTCGGCTTGGTCACGTGGGGAGGGACCGTGTTTGAGGCATAATTCTGCACAATTAATATTGTTTTTCCACTGTATGTCTGGTTTAATTTGCAGATATGATTTTAACATTGGTACGTAGAGTGCGAGGTTGCAACATCGTGCCTTTGAAGATTTGTTTCTTGACTGTGGGTTTGCAACATTACGACCTTGGCTGGTTGCTCCACTGGGTTCTTTCTGCAGGCTCAGCAACCTGACTTTTGCTTTGTTAATGTCCACGGGAACTCTTGCTTGAGGCCTACTTGGGCCTGGTGCACGAGTAATCCATTTAGTGCATGGATGCTTTAGGTTATAGTGGCATACAGTTTCATGGCCAGTATCGTGTTTCCATTATATCTCTCATGATGGTAACGGGTTTCAAGAGAAGCGTGAGCAAGCGTTATAAATGAGCTCATGGTGCGTCTTGCGTTTCTGCATTCTGAAAGCCTATGTAAAAATAATAAAGATGCACGTCCGTGAATAAGCCTGTCGCCTACGTCAGAGCACTGAGTATGTTCTTCGTGTAGATTGGTGTGGAAATGTTCAGCGTGTATAATAGTTCAGCGGTGCTTCCCGTTATCTAGGTCGTCATGGCATCTCTAACGATGTGTAGATTTCAGTCTAGTTGGTCCGTGCCGCAGGTGTCGGCATGGCCAGTGCGGGCTGTTGGGCAGGCAGATGGACACATCCGTATGTTTCTGTACCAGGGTATTTGGTCATCTGGTAAATGGGCAAACTCTTCTCGTGGCGGGTGTCTGGGCCGCGACCCTCTAGGC
Source organism: Ambystoma mexicanum (assembly GCF_040938575.1). Taxonomy (NCBI): domain Eukaryota; kingdom Metazoa; phylum Chordata; class Amphibia; order Caudata; family Ambystomatidae; genus Ambystoma; species Ambystoma mexicanum. The sequence continues at coordinate 857,007,813 of NC_090935.1, read as the reverse complement.
CAAGCGCGAGAGGTGAAGGACGGGAGTCTGGTTTTCCATTCTCCCACTTCAATTCTCAACAAGATCCAAGGTAACATATGGAAGAGTGTCTAGAATATTCCAAAATCATCCCCTAACTCTATTATAATACATGAATTTGGGTTGAAATCTTTAGCCTCGAAATCTTGGTGGTGCAAGATAACGACCTATGGTAAAATGTTGTATCCGCCTCCGAATTCATCATATCAAGACTTTTGCACAACGGTCAAAAATCAATATCCTACATCTATACAACGCTATGTGAGAAAAATGGACGATCTTCTATCCTCCATTGCCATGGAACATAAGGATCTATATGAACGATCCACAATGGTAAAAAGGAAATTCTTTAAAATGGACTGGTCCAAGATTATTGATCTCAATGCAAAATACAAATCCTACCAAGGTCAATACTGTTTCTTTCATAAACAATTACCAAAAATGCAATATTTACTTATTTTTCCGTGTCCAAAAGGCAGAAATGTGTACCTGAGATTTAAGTTAAATGTCATCAACACAGGAGAAAGAACTAAGTACTGGTCCAAAACCCATGACATTAAAGAAGGGGTACATTGTAGATTCTGTAATAGTAAAGATACCCCAGAGTCACTAAAGCATCTTGTGATATATTGTACTGAATTTGAAAATAAACGTAATTTCTATATGGGCCAATTCTATGATGGTAATTCGGCATCCTCTAGAGAATTGTTGTGGAGCCAATGCATGTGCAGAAAATCTCAAAGATTAATAATAGCCTTAACACGCTTTATTGTAGTAATAGAGCAAAGAACACTAGACCTTGCATAAATATGTTGAGACGGTTTGTGACTTGTGTAAAGTAATACTCGTGATTAAGTGATGTTTTATGTTTAAATGTGATTGTTTTAGGCAATTTACTTCTATGCACATTTAATGACAGATTTTATGTTGTATGTATTTTTTTGTTCTTTTTTCATACATGTTTTAATGTTTTCGCATCAAATATTTGTAAAGGTGCATTGTACCAAAAACAAATAAAATAAAACAAAAATAAAACAAAAATTACAGGCAACCTTTACCAGAGGGTCTTAAATCTGGCAGTGTGTGCTGATGAATGTGCACCTACCACAACCGCCAGCAGAGAGGTGAATATGGAGGACAAAAACAACAGCAGAAGAAACGGGCCTGCCCGAACCGGGGGGACCTGGTGAGCTACGAGTCCTGCTGGCGGCCTCCAGCAGAACAGCACAAGCATGGCGGAACTGTTGGCAGTTAGCAGGTGAGATGAGAGGAGTGACTAACAGTTGCTTGCGTGATGGGATCGGAAGTACAACGATTGCAGATTTAGGTTTTGCCTTCATGGCGTCCTAAACCTCTCTTCTAGACGAAGCAGCTGCAAGGAAGATGAGAGAGCAGGGCTCTATAAAGTGCAAGACCACATCAGCGAATTAAAGAAGGACCTTGCGACTATACATGAGTAATTGTGGAATCTGTATAATGGAGCAATAGCAGCGCTGATTGGGGAAGAGAGAATGCCAGCAGACCCTTGCAAGTGTTTGGGGATAGCTGGGCCTGGGTCTTTAAGCAGACACAAGGCGGGCACATATGAACTACGAAAAGTGGCTGCTGTGCCATCATGCGAGGACGAAGGGGCAACTCCTGAACCCCTGATAACGGCAGAGCTTGTGTGGGCAGAGGAATGTAATACCGTGCCCCCCCGCTTCCAATAGGCAAGGAGGAGGGGGGCAGAGATGTCTTAGGGGCAGGTGCATGGAATTAACAATAGCCCCATAGAAAATAAGAGGCAAGAACGGGATATAGCCAGTGAGAAAGGGTTGACAGTGGCAAGTGGTAATGTCCTGGAAATCTGTGGCTCATGACTTGCATAGCTTTTTAAAATCCCGGATTTGTTTTCATGTTGCTGGTGTTAAAGGAAAAGCAGGTCTTGTGTCAACATGCTGCAAGGCGGGGGCTGTAGTGTGCACCAATAAACCTACTCGCTCTTTGCCCAGCAACAGATGCGGGATGCAAACCTGCATCTTTGCATTCGCCACCTCCAATCCCATGTGCACCTGCCCACGTTGATTTATTTAGCCAGAATTGCATGCAAAGCCCTGCACCACACTTCGGGATTAGTGTGTGTGCAATCCATATCAAAATAGAATGCAATAAATAAACCTGTGCTTTGAAAGAGTCCATTTTAGTTGGGTACATCGCACATGGTGCTATCAGACTCCAGCTTGTGAAATGGTAAACATCTGCTCTCCGGTGTTTAGAGAAGAGCTGTCTGGGCATCTTTACCATGATGTCCTTTAAAGGCAGGAGGCACTGTCGACCCCCGCGTGTGCTTATCCATTGGGCTTGAATAGCTGCTAAAAGGCGAACACGGGCACTCTGGAGTCCCGTTTCCTTCCCATCATGCCTCCAGTTGTATAAAACGATGCAAGTTATATTGTATGAAACGGCTTCAAGGTTTGGGCTGTCGACGCGTGAAATAAACATCCTTTTTTCTGACTTCTTCTCATGTAGCCTATCATTGCCATCGTATGAAGTGAAACTGCGATGCCCGTTTCCTCATAGGATTTCCTTTTTGTGTGGCCACTTTTCAGCATTTCATTGGGTTTTGATTTATTAAACGCATTTTCTAATTTTTCATGATATAATGATTTGGCTATTATCTTGCATACGCTCGCACCTTCCTAACAAGGCCTACACACGTACGCCAAACAGTACCCCAAGACCCGCTTCCTCATCTTGTTTTCAAGGCTTTTGCGCGGGACGTTTCTCCTGAAGGTTATGCTCTTAGCACCTTAAGCACAAACAGATCTGAGATGCTAATCATACGGACACCATCACCGTTTTCCCCACACCCATCCCAGGTCCACATTTAGGCCTGCAAGTACTTCATCTCAACCAAGGTATGTGGCACCAAAAGTATTTAGAGGCCATTTTTACAGCACAATGGAGAACTGTAAGGAATTGCCACCTGGCAAGGGTGTGAAAGCCCTGGCTTTTTTTGATTTTGATTAAATAATAAAATGATGCGGGCCATCCCATCTCTGAAAGGGCAATCTGCTTATCAGATTCCCTTTAAAAAAATCCATGCCAAAAGCATAGTGTGTAACTGTGTCCTGCTGCATACGTATCCTGAATTGCAGTGCCTGCTCTACCAGTGGAACAGTGTAGGTTCAGAGGTCACAGCTGTCCACTTGACAGCTGTAGTGACAGCCAAGTCTATGCAGCGCAGGGGCTGCATTTTAGATATGGACCCTTGTACTAAAACTATGATGATCATAAGTAAACAATGATGGTGGCAGGACACACTAAAATAAAGCTATGCCTGAGTTAAGGCATGGTGCATACCAACACTTATTGCCATTGCAGCCACATTGAATTTGATATCACACAGGTGCATCCCTCTGGGTCCAGTTCAGCTATGGAAGGGTTATGAGTATTTGTTCCAGACAAGGATCCACCTGCACACTGGCAGGACTGCAGCCTTGGGGGATGGCTTGTTTGTTCCTTTGTAAAAGTAGGTAACACCCTTTCCTCATGGACAGCCACTCCACAGGAGGCTGGCCTAGGAACAGGAATCAGAGGGCACCCTCTTTCACAAAGGGCTGGGCCTCATACCAGTGTGCTGCATTTCAAAAGGCCTTTGATTCTATTGAGAATGGAAGAGGCAGGGTTAATACAGCCAGAGAGTAAACCGTCCAGTTTAGAGAGGGTTCTGCCATCTTGATTCTCTCTGCCTCTCTTTCTCTTTCCCCACTTCCTGTAGCAGAAAGCATTTTGGGTGTGATGTCAGAAGAACACGGTCCACTCATTTCAAGAGCAGGGAACGGACCCCTAAAGCAGGCTAGCTTTAGTCCAATCACATGTCACTTTTACCTTTAAAAGAGGGGCTTCACATCTGCCTTGAACAGAGGGGTTTCACACCACTTATTTGAATCCTCCTTTAAGCTACAATCCTGAAAGAAGATTGGGTTGGATAGGGGAATGGGGTAATGGGTGCACACCAGTACTTAAGACGGACAATACTTAATGATTCAGGGTCCAGCGATGCTGTTTTAAGAATTTTAAGGTGGAGGGGAGGAACTAAGGCACTGGCACAAGGCCCTACTACATATAAGAGAAGAAGGAAAAGGATCCAAGTTAGGAATACTCCCGTCCCCTGCACACTATCTACATACACCTAAAAGGCGGTTAGAGATTCAGTTTAGAGTAGTAATACACAATTTAAAATGATCCACTGTTGCAGTGCGCCAATTAGACAAGCAGTATGTGTAGACAAATTTGATAAAAACAAAGTCATTTAATCAACAGGAAGTATTCAAGCTAAGTACCTCAGGAAGTCCAATATCAATGGCTGACACGTTTCGAGACAATCCCTCTTGTTCAAAAAAGCCTAATAGGACTGTTGATCAATGTCACACATAGAAAAAAATACATATTGGTTTGTGTTATAAGAAGATTGGGTTGGACCCTGCTGGGAGAGCAGTCCTTTCCAGAGTCCTCCAGTTGCGAGGTGAAAGCAGGTGTTCCAAGGCAGAGGCGAGCTTTGTCCCCTTCCAATCCCCATGGACCATTGGGGTGACCTCTGCTGCTGGACAAAAAACGTATGGCTGCCAGTCACCCTGTTACCTGCACCTCACTGTGTTGTAGGACCCCTGAAAGTGTGTGCCAGCCTCCCCCACATTTTGCAGACCGAGACAAAGACTATTCTTGGATCTTGAGACCCTGGAGTGGGGCTCACAGCACCTTCGAAGCCAGAACTGCTGAGATTCCTGTTTTCAATGTCGACGATCTGCGAGCCATGACTCAAGTGTGTTCGACACCAAGCAAACTATCAGGACCCTTCGATGCTGCCTTTGGTACACATTATTCTGCGAACCACCGTCTGCCTGTTCGACTCCAGCTGAAACACGCTGTTGCCACGCCTGAAACCAATGAAGCACTGCTGCCTTGCATTGCTTGAGTCTTCATCAGAAGGACCAGCCTTGCCATCACCATGCCTCCGCATAGAATTGACACACCTGTATATCCTACCAGCTCAGAACTGTTGAACTTCGATTGCCGACCGGACCCTGGGACCACCCGATCCACACAGCAATAGTAAATGATTCGAGACCACAGCCACCTTCCATTTGAACCCAACTCAGCACTGGGTTGCTGCTGCACCACCGAACCTGCCGCATCTTTGAACTGTAAAGAACCTGCAATCAATCCTGAGAAGCCTGGTTCGATTCAGTCGAACCACCAAGACCTTTGCAAATGTATTACTGACAAGCATCTGCTCCCCGGTCCATCGTTACGCCCTAGAGACTGGATAGGTAATTTTAATCCCTTTTGCAACCTCAAGAACATATGCTTTGAATATTGTGGTCTTGCTTGCCTTTTCTCCCCGTGTCATTACCCAGAGTGCTGTATCCATTCTATCTTTGCATATTCCACAGTCTTTCTAGAGGGGTGGGGTTTTACAACATTTTCTAGTTAGTTATTATTGTACAGTATTGATGTGTTTGTTTAAATTTAAAGTATATAATTCTATAGCACCTTGATTTGACATTCCTTTATTTTGGACTGTTATTCGTCGCTGTTTGGGTTGCTACTGAACCACATTCACACTCCTCTTAAGAGCAGACCACAAAGGGAGATGGAGGTGTGACAAATCCCGGGATTCAGTCACTTCTCCCTAGGGGCAAACCTTTCCATGTGAGGCTAAGGAGGTGAGCCTGCTACGCGACACCCTCCCTAGCGGTTGCGGAAAGAGGGTCCTCACTGGTAGAGACTGCCCGCTTGATGACAACGACTCCCTTTCTTTTTTTTTTTCAAGATAGATATTTTATTCATTATTAACCAAAGAAATAATAATTAAACAGTAGACATCAGTGTTGGCATAAGCTTAAAATGGCACAGTTCATTGTAATGTTAAGAAAATCATAAAATTATCATGTATTTCATTCACAGTGTTGTTTGGCGGTAGAACTAGGGGTGGCAGAGAAGAGCTCTGTGTAGGGGAGGGTGACTCGACTTGTGATTCAGTCTAGCCAACGGGCGGTAGGAGGCTTTTGCATGAGGGCTGGATAGCGTTCTGTATAGTCCATGAATGGGGCCCAAGTGTTTTGGAAGGGATTGAGGTTGCCCATGCGAAGTGCAGTGATCCTTTCCGCTATGACGATGTCCCAACACTTGCCCCACCATAGTGGAATAGAGGGACCCTCAGAGTGCTTCCAAAGACGGGCGAGGGCTACCTTGGCAGCTGTTGACAGGTGTGTACACAAGCAGGCTGCATTCCCTGACACCCCCAAGTCCCCATCCCCCGTGTCCACTAGCAAAATGATTCCGGGGTACCACGGGATATTGAGACCTGTAATTGCTTGGACATGCGTAAGTGACCCTTTCCAATAGTGCGCCGCTTTAGGACAGTCCCATGGGAGATGGAATAACGATCCCTCCCGTGCACAGCCTCTCCAGCAGTTTGGTGATGGGCTTACACCCGCTTTGCACTGTGGGGCTGGTGTGATATAGTACCTGAAGCACACCTTATATCCCCCTTCCATGTTGGTAACACATTGGGTGCTTTTTTGAAGTCTTGACCATATTTTGCTCCATGCCTCTGGCTCCAGGGGTCGCCCTAGGTCCCTCTCCCAGTTCAACATGTATCTCTCTTTCGACTCTGGGCTAGTCTTTTCCAAGAGTTTGTAGAGGGCGGATATCTTGCCCCTCGGGGGGGAAGATGTCAGTGTGAGTTCTAGAGGCGTTAGGTCCCTGGAGCTGCACTCTTTAACGATGCGTTGAGAAATCCAGTGGCGGATCTGCATGTAGCGGAACCGTTCCTCCTCGGGGATGTTGAACCACGTCTTGCAGTCCTCAAATGAGAGTGGTTGACCCTCCTTTAGAAAGTCAAAAATTCTGTGAAGGCTGCCCTCCTTCCACTTAGCGAAGCTGCAGTTGCAAAGGCCAGGGGAGAAACCCGAGTTACCCCAGATTGGGGTCAGTGGGCCCAGTGAGCTTGATTCCCCATTTCCCAGCCGCAGTTCTCCAGCTGTCCGCCGTGTTACATGTTGCTGGTAGTGGGTTCAGAGTGGGGGAGGATCTCCAGGACTGGATATGTGGCAAGTCGGGCAGGGGTGACTTGCACCATGCTTCTTCCAGTTGCAGGCAACATGGGCGATCCACGATACGTGTCCAGCCAAAGGCCCGTGTGAGCTGGGCCGCTCGCCGGTATCTGTGGATGTCCGGGATGTCCAGTCCTCCCAGCAGACGACTTCGGGTCATAATTTTCCTTGCAATACGAGGTCTTTTCCCCCCCAGATGAATTTCATGATTTCCCGCTGCAGGGATATGGGTTGGGAGTGTGTGGCAGTGGTACAACACTCTGGGGAGTAGGTTCATTTTCACCGCCGCCGCTCGACCCAGCCAGGAAATCTCCTGTTTGTTCCACCATTTCAAATCTGCTCGGAGCGTTTTAAATATCTGCAGGAAATTGTGTTTGTAGACCAGTGCGCTAGTTTTGGGGATATGGATGCCCAAGTATTCCAGTGTGGTATTGTCCCATGGGATGGGGAGGTCGGGGCACAGAATCTCTCTCTGTCACTTTGGTAGGTTGATTGGTAGAGCTGAAGACTTATCATAGTTCACTCTGAACCCAGAGATTGCGCCAAGTGACTAGTTCTTCAAGCAGGGGTTGCAGTGACATAGTGATGGTCAAGAGGACATCATCCGCGTAGAGTGCCACTTTGTGTTCAATCCCGCCCACAGTGACTCCCCTGATGTTTGGGTTAAGGCGGATTCTCTCGGGGAACGGTACCATAGACATGGCGAACACCAGGGGTGACAGCGGGCACCCCTGACGGGTCCCTCTAGATATGGGGATTGGCGCTGATTTCCTACCGTTGTCTCGGAGTTGTGTTGACGGGGACACATAGTTTGCCATTGTCCAAGTTATGAAATTGTGGCCCAGGCCCATGCTAGCCAGGGTGCTCCGAATGTAATCCCAGTTTACTAGATCAAACGCTTTATGGGCGTCGAGGGATATTATCAACAGCGGGGTCTTCATTCTATTCGCGAATTCGATAATATTTAGTGTTCGCCTAACATTATCGAGTGTCCCTCTTCCCGGGATAAAGCCTTTTTGATCTTTGTGTATTAACTCTGGGAGAATCCTGCCTAGCCTGGCTTCTAGTACCTTGGAGTAGATTTTCCCCTTGGTATTCATCAGTGCTATTGGCCTGTATGATGCCGCCTGTTCAGGGTCCTTCCCCGGTTTCTGGAGTAGGATGGTAGTTGATTCAGCCATGGAGTTTGTTACCTTTTTGGTGGATAGGAAAGAGTTGAACAACAGTGTCAGTTGCGGAATTAAGACGCATGCAAATGATTTATAAAACTTGGGCGTCAGCCCATCCGGGCCTGGGGCCGTGTTCTTTAGTGATTTTATGGCGTCTAGGATTTCCTCTGTGGAGATCGGGGCTTCTAGGGAGTCGAGGGGGGACGTGGGGTGCGAAATGACGCTAGGTAGCGTTGCTGCTGGGCTCTATCCTCTGGAGATGAGGGCAGCCCTTGCATGAACGATTTATGGTGGTTTACCAAGGTTTCTATTATGTCTGGAGTGGTGAATTTGCTTTTCCCATCCGACCCTTTAAGGCTTATGATGTTGTTTCTGCTGTGTGTCTTTTGTAATTTGTATGCTAGTAACTGGTTTGCCTTATTGCTTTTATGATAATAAAATTGTTTTGTATATGCCAAGGTCTTCGCGGTGCGGTCGGCCCAGTGCATCTCTAGCGCCCTTCTGGCTTTTTTTTGCTCCTTGTCCGCCTTTCTAGAGTATTGGGTCTTTAGTTCTTTTTCTAGAGTGGAGAATTTGGATTCCAAAGCTTGTGTGCGGATCTTGGAGACTCTGACCTGCTCAGCAGCTGCGCTGATAAAAACAACTCTTATTACGGCTTCATAGCCTCCCATAATAGCCCAATTGTGACTTTGGGGTTCGGATTTTCCTTGAAGTAATTGATCAAGGCGTCTTCCCTAATGACCTGATCCAGTAGAAGGGTATCATTGAGCTTCCAGAATCTGGGAGGTGGGTCGGGGCCCCCCAGGATCGAAAGGTCCGCTGACACTGGTGGATGGTTGGATACCATGCGTGTGTGGATTTCAATGTTGATAAAGCAGGTGAATAGGGTGCTAGTGGCTAATACAAGATCAATTCGGGAGTGCCCTCCATGTGCGTTTGAGTAGTATGTGTAGTCGCGGGTATCTGGGTTGGGTACCCTCCATATGTCTACTGTGCCCGACTCTCTTAGCAACCTAGCTAGGGCCAGTCCTCGGGTGATATCTGGGTTGGATGGGGGCAGTGATTTATCCCTTGCGGGGTCCGGGACTGAATTAAAGTCCCCCCCGATTAGGAGGTACCCCGTGGCGAAAGTTAGTAGCGGTGGGATTAGCTCTAATCTGAATTTGTCCTGATTTGCGTTAGGGGCGTAGATCCCTGTGATTGTAATTGGTTGCTCGGCAATGTATCCACGTATGAGGAGATATCTGCCCGCAGGGTCCTTTTTGACCGTGGGGTTGGACAGAGGGAATTTGTCGCTTAATAGGATAACCACCCCCCTCTTTTTCTCGCCACTGGAAGCAAAGAAGCCCTGTTTGAAGCGCTTGAATTTGATCCGGTGCTCATCGACTGGCAAAAGGTGGGTTTTCTCGAGAATTACTACGTCCCCATTTAGCGCCGCCAATCTATTCTCCCCCAATTTGCGCTTCCTTAGAGAGTTAAGACCCTGGACATTCCAGGTCAAAATGTGGACATCTCTAACGTTGTCCGGGCCTATTGATTATGAGGGAGCGGTTGGTTCTGTGCGGATAGTGCTATGTAACAGTAGGGGAGCCTTTGAGGGGTTCTCATGTGTATGTTATAATGTGCTGTGATTACCGATGTCCACGCATAAAACTATAACTATTAACTGGGGCCCCTGGGGATCTGAACTATTCCCCGGTACTTTAACTACCCCCTTCCCCCAAAAACTGTTGGAATGAGACCATAAAGCTCATCCGTGGGGTTGCTAGCCAAACCCGTTGTCGGAAGTTGCGCCCTGCAGGGATGTAGGATATCTGCAGGGTCGCGGCATTGTGGGCTCAGGGGCAGTGCAGATGATGTTGGCGTGAGGATGAGTACTTAGCTGCGTGCATATAGGTATCCCCGTGGGTGCTAGGCCCCCCCCACCCGGGTGAGATGGGGAATCCGGAGCGACGTCGATGCTTGCATGTCTCTGGAGTGCTCTGGGGGGATATGGCACTAACCTGTCATATTAGCTTCGGGCGGGATACTGAGATCCACCGATCAATTTGGATCGTTGCCACTTCCGGGGGCCCCGGGGCCTGCTGCGCCTGCCGGTACGTGACCAGCGCCTGGATGTTGGCTAGCCGGGTTGTGATTGGGAGCGTGTAGCAGGCTCAGCGTCTTCGTCGGTGGATCCTTTTCCCATGAACCGTTCCGCCTCCTTAGGGTTGCAGATCTGCCTGCAAGATCCTTCCCATTCGAAGCATAGAGCTGTTGGGTGACCCTAGCAGTATTGTATTTTTCTTTCTTACAGCCATTCCGTTTCTGGAGGGTTATGCTTGCAAGGTCTAGATACAGCGCAATGTTGGCACCTCTAAAGGTGATTTGCTTTGAGAACCTGGCCTCCCTCATTATCTCCTCCTTGACTCTGAAAAAGTGGATTCGGGCGAGAACATCCGGAGGGTAGGATGATGCTTGTCTTGGCGCCGTGCGGTGGACTCTGTCGATTTCTAGAGGGGCACTGTCCGGTAATGTTATTATGAACCTGAACAGGTCTTTGGTGAAGCCTTCAAGCTCTGCGTTGGTGATTGAGGTAGGGATTCCGTGAATGCGGATGTTGTTACGACGGGATCGATTTTTGGTATCCTCCTGTTTGATTTTGCACCTGGCTTCCAAGGCCGCTATTCTGTTTAAGCCACACTCCAGCTCGAATGTGATGTCACACAGGCCGTTCTCCCGTTCCTCGTTGCGCTTTTCCACCTCCTCCACTCTTCTGTCCAGAGAGGCAATCTTTTTAGTGACTTCTTCTGTGCCCATTTGGATCTCTTTGGTAAGGGCTAGTAGAAGATCTTTTAGATCTGTTTTAGTGGCGAAATGGTCAGTCTGCAATTGCTCCATTGTGTGGGCGTCCCCAGGTGGAATGCCTGCAGCGGGGTCGGACTTTCCTGCTTTATTCTGGCATGTGTTGGTCATCATTGTCGTGATATCTGCTTGTTTTGCTGCTTTGTCACTTTTTGACATGGCTCCGCCGGATGGGAGGTGAAGATGAAAATGCTACATCTACTCCATCTGCTTACAAATCTGGAGGGCTCCCGTGGGGCAGAAGGCAGAGCTCTGTCGGTTGTGCCCTGCGTCGAGGGGAGTTGGCGTGCGCCTCTGTGATGCTGTACTGTCAGGTCTAGCGTGAGGGCTGCTGCGTGCGCCGGGGTTGTGCGTATTGCGTTTTAGGGTGGCTCACAGTGTCCTGTTGTTCTCCGCTGCGGTGGCGGGATGTTCTTGGGTTGTAGTTCCCAATGGGCGGGCCGGTGCGTCACCAGCTGGCTCCACCTCGCTCCCGGCGGTTCTGAGTTAATGCTGCAGGGTGATGTGTGAAAAGAGTTCCGCGTGGGGGGTGCTTTATTTGCGAGTGGTGCTTTACTTTACTTGCGGGCTGATCTGTTGGCTCGTCCGTGGGTGTGCTTGGATGTCTTTGCGCACGCAAGAGGGCTCTCCAAGGTGGGACAGGGTGCATAGTTATTGTTAGCTGAGGGCTCGGGGCAGGCGGCAGCTGTCCGTCGCTCTTGTGGATGTGGGCTGCCCCACGCAATGGTCTTCCCTCTGTTGTGGACTGACCTTTATAAGGGCCGCTTGCCGGAACATTAGCTGGTTCCAGGAGTCAGCTGGGGGAAGCGCTGGGGTGCAGACCCGGCTGACACAAATCTGCAGGATCGGGCAACGACTCCCTTTCTGCAGAGGAAATCCATTCCCATTACCCTCAAAAGATCAAGGGTGGCAATAACATTGAGAGAAAACATAAAAAGCCCCTTTCTATCTACTATTGTGTAATGCTTACCTTGGACTCTGCAGGAACATCTGGACCCTCCAATGACTGCTCCACACTACTCACCAACCAATACCTGTGTAGTATGATATGATAGGTAGTAGCAAGATAACACAAACCGGGTGTGAGATGGAGCGGCGAGTAGGAATGTATTGTTGGATACTGCAACTGAGGGATGCCAGGCATCTTGCTGGATATGGAGTACCTAAGACCAAAACATGGGTTTGTTTATGTGGTTAAACTCTATCACTCCCCGCCATGGAAGTCTGGACTCAACTGTTGTACTGCACAGGTGTATGTAGTTCCTGGTTACATCTATGCCAGTTACTTCACTAGCGCTGCCCAGACTGGCTTTGGCTTGTCGGATGTGGTTGTCTTCGATCTTGTATTTCCTCTTCGCTTTCTGCTTTTGCTTGTGTCCCTATGTCTCTGTTTTTCTGTTTAGTCTTTGTAAATGGGTGCAGTTGGTTGCCCTTTTCTGTTTTGTCTGGGGACGTTCTGGTTGTCTTGTTTCTTTCTTTCTGTGCCTCGTTTAGTCTTTCTTGCTCTTTTGCCTTAGTCCCTAATGCACATACACACTTGTATGGCCTTTGCTTTATTTTCTGTTAGCTTATGCACCTCTTACTTGTCTCTTTCTTTCCATGCCGGATTCTGGTCATGGCATAGGAGAGGCTAGGGGTACCTGCCTAGCCAAAGGATGGATGCGGTACTGTGAGGCATGGTCTGGAGATGCCTGGGGCGCCAGCACGGTATGGTAAGTATTGTCATTGCCTTTTACTCCAATCGTAAATGCAACTTGATTCCATTGTATGCGGCTTACTGTTGACTTTCCTTCTTGTTCTGCAGGAGTCTGAATGCTGGATACAGGTGAGGAGAACAGGGAGCCGGCAGTAAGCATTGCACTGCTGAATGCAGTGAAACGTGAAGCAAGGAAGGAAGCATGGGGTGTGGTTTTTATAGGAGTACCACACCCATGCCTACTAGATTGCAGTACCACCTGGTTCATTGTGGGCTTGGTGTCGGCCATATTGGGGGTAAAATAGGGCGGCCCTGTGGGGTGGTTATATTGGAGGTCCCAAGTTCTATGTATTCCTATGGCAGGTGTCAAGGGCAATGGCTGGTGTGAACACCAGGCACGTTGCAAACAAGGTCCAGCCTTCCCTCTTTCAAATCTGAGGGTATTTACTGGTGATCATGACATATTCTGATGCCTTAGACACTTGCCAATTTCTATTGGATACTAGGACGAAAAAGATCAATAGAGTTGTAACGAATGTAACTCAAGAATATACTGGAATGAAGAAGATCAATGGAGTTATAATAAATATAAGTCAGAAACAGAAGAAGGACTCCCACATCCCAGGACCTCATCAGAAAAGTTGGAGGAGAGGGAGAAAGAGAGAGAGAGAGAAGCCTGGGAGTTTTGGATCAGCTGTGGACGCTGATCTATCAGGGCAGAGGATGTTTCCCAAGACACAAGCATGCCATGGGAAACCAAGCCTTACACTTACCTGCTTGAAGGATATGTTATTAGAAAACTACAGAGCTGATATTAGTCCCTGGAGGGACACCTGAGAGAAAGCACGAGATGACAGCCTGGCAAAAACCAGCCAGGCAATCCTTAGTCCAAGGAGGGACACACTAAAAGAGCCGCAACGGACAGGGTAACTAGAGTCTGGGAAGTTGAGGATGGTCCCAGAAGGGGCCTGTGCAAAGCGAGTGATGGCTGGAACAGGGAAAGTGATGAATACCTTACAGAAGCCAAAACCATTCATCCTGATGCACGTGGAAGAATGCATTGAGAGAGAAATAAACCAACGCTGAAAGGCATCCTGACAAGGAGATGATAACCGAATAAATAGAACGCTGACACTGTGACACAACCACACTGTAAGAGAGGTAATGGGGAGAGCAGGAGACGCGTGGAGAGAGGCGCTGGTAACGGTTTCCTTATCAGTGAATTGTCACAGTTGGAAAAACAAACATAATGATCAGAGTAATCTTATTCATCACAATGAAAAAAGTATAGCGGAGAGGTGGAAATTCAAAATACTATAAATCTTTATACTGGCCCTCCAACTCATGATACAAGAAAGAATTTGGAAATGCAAACCCATCACGGGACTCATCCTACTCGTCCCAGATATATGGGAAAGAACCGAGAGACTGAAACCCATCACAGGACTCATGCTACTCATCCCAGTGATACGAGAAAACACAGAGAGAGTGAAACCCATCACAGGACTCATCCTACTCGTCCCAGTGATACGAGAATGAATGAGAGTGAAATTTGTCCTGGGACTCATTATACTCATCCCAGTAATACGAGAAAGTGCAGAGAGAGTGAGACTTACTACGGGACATATCCTACACATCCCAGTGATACTAGAGAGAACCAAGAGAGTGTGAATCACTATGAAACTCATCTTACTTGTTTCAGTAATCCACAAATAGGTCAAAGTATAAGAATAAATACTGAGTCTACTATACCTGCCCTATATAGGTAGTCAGTAAACCAGAAAAGGAGACTCCTGATATCAGATATCTTACTCACGAGGAGTAAAGAACCAGTGACATCATTTGGGGGTTGCCAGGGGTCACAGCTCCGACCCCTGGTAAACCCTGGGGACTAGCTTGCGACTCAACCTTTTTAATGTTTTATTTTTGGGCGGGACCCCAGAAGCGGCTGGTGTAGTGGGGGCCCCCACGGTGTGGTTGGCCCAGCCACACCAGGGCTGGTGTGTCCTCAGCCCAGTCCTCACCAGTCAGGGTGAAGGCTGGGCCAGGGAGGCACACAGTAGAGGTTGGAGCTGACTGTGACATGTGGCACATGTCATATGCCACATTCAGCTCCAAACCCTTCTCTCTCAGCTTCCTTGCAGCTCACATACAGGAACCAGGAAGCTCACGCTGCTGCCTGGTTCCTGTTTATATGATTGGTTATTTATAATGCGCTTAATACCCAGAGGTTTCTAAGCACAGACCCGTGGATCGAACCTGTGTTGCTGGGGTCGTCTTTCTACCAAAGTGAGCGCGTTGCCCCTGAGCTATCCGCCCGAGTATGGAGGAGCCGAGGGTGGTCTGGAAGGACAGACCGAAGCTGAAAGAAAAAGGTAGGAAGGCTTTTAAAAAGAAATATGATGTGTATTTTGCATGTGTGAAGTGCATGTTAGATGTATGTATGTGAATGGTGGGTGAATGAGAAGTGATGTGATGTGATGTGTGTTTATGAATGTTCTTGGTGGGTGTGTGTGTGCCTGTGTAGAGAATGCAATGAGTGGATGTAAGAGAAGGTGTGAGTGACTGGTGGGTGAATGGGAAGTGATGTGTGTTTTTGAATGTTCTGTGTGGGTGGGTGTGTGCCTGTGTAGAGAATACAATGAGCTGATGTAAGAGAAAGTCTGAGTGACTGGTGGGTGAACGAGAAGTGATGTGGTGTGTGTTTTTTAATGTTCTGGGTGGGTGGGCGTGTGCCTATGTAGAGAATGGGTAGAGGTAAGAAAAGGTGTATGAGTGAGTGACTGGTGGGTAAATTAGTATGAATGTGATGGTGTGTGTGAATGTTCTGGATGGGGTTTGGTGTGGGCCTGTTTGGGGAATCCAGTGTGAGTGAATGTGAGAGGGGATATATGGGTGAGTGACCGGAGGGTGAAAGGGAATGCATGTGTGTATAAGTCCCTGGGGGACTCGGGATACCTGGAGCATTGTTGCCATCACCTTTGTTGACTTTGCATGTTTTACTGGTATTTGGGGCAGAGACACGTTCATTTGTGTCATTACCTCGCTCGACTGGCATTTTGGTGCAGTCATTCCAGCCATTGCTTACTTTGGCATGACATTTATTACTCTGCATCTCTAAAAAAGCAAGCATGATAAGTAGTGTTACCTCGCTAAGACTGATGTTTTGGTGTAGCGGCCTGTATATTTTTTACTGTAACATGACATTTTATTAACTGAGCATCTATGATGAATCAAGCATGATAAGTGTTCTTATGGATCTAGACTGGCTTACATTGGAACCAGCTTGGACAGGTTTTCATATTGTGACATGTCACTTTTAATGGCCAAACCAACGGGAGAATGTTCTTAAATAGGAGTACTGGCATATAATGGCAGGGCCAGTTTTGTGCCTAGTGCCAGTGGTAATTCTATAAAATAAATCTTAAAGCGAACATGAGTATGGTCTTATATGGGAATACTAGCAAAATTTGGTGGAGCCAGCATAGAAATGTACGGGCACAGTCAGCATGAAAATATTTTTCATACTGGCATATATTGCAGAGACTGCCATGATAATGCATTGGAAAATGCCCTGTGCACCTTTGGCGACTTTCATCTATTGTACTTTTTTGTGTGAATTACCCTGCACCTTACAAAACCGTTTTTAGGCCATTTACCCAAATTGTTGGGCTTTTTTTAACACACCTTTTCACAGAATGTGTGCTGTGGAATGCACCTTTTTTAACCAACTATTCAAAATGTTTTCTCAGGGGAGGGAGAAGAAACCCCCTCATCCCCTTTAATACATTTTTGTTAGTAGGGGCTCCCTCGCTACGCTCGGTCGCAATCACATACTTGTGGCATATATTTACACCCTCCAAAAAAACACAACCCACCAACCACCACTGGTGGCTAGTGTATCTGTGGACCAGGCATCGCCCCCTTCTTTCTATGTTAGGTTAAACATTTAAGCTTTGATTAAAAAACAGATTTACTTCTTTCACTTGCAGTAGTGCATACCCCTGCAGCGGCATAATCATCATGGACATTGCACACACGTGGTGGTCCAGACCGGCCCGGGGTGTGGCTTGCCCTGTGCTTTGTTAAGGAGGTTGGGGGGGGGCACAGCATGGCTCCCAGGGAAGCTGCCAAATGTTGTGCTAAGAAAAGAATTGGTACTTTGAAGTGGAACGAAGCACAAACAAGGGCACACACTTGGACAATATAATTGTTATAATACTTTAGACAGTATCATCAAATAAAACAGTTTTTGCATAACAAGTTTTATGATATGAATTCAAATTCATGAAATATACAATTTCTTATCAAACTTATAAATGAATCATGCAAAGCAATTATTAGCATTACTGTGTACATAGCTTCAAAGTACATTCTCATTCTTGTTCAACAATATCTTAACAAATATTTCATGTATATTACAGTTGCTTCACTTCCTATTACAAACAAATTACCAAAGTATAAATTATTTCAAATTTGTTAATCCTGATAGCTTGATAGGAGTTGTTTCAAATGTGCAGACAGATGTCCCCTATCTGCTACTACGCCTTTTGGGCTAACTAGCCCTTCTTCAGGTATAGATATCTGAAGTAAAACTGTTCGGGGGTAATGGGCGAATCAAGTATAGCTGCCCTTCACTCTTGTGACTGTACTCATGTGCCAGTTCCCGATTTCTCCTAGTATGTTGTATACGGTCAGTTTACTCGTCAACTGTCGTGTGTGGTGGATCATTCACGTGCAAATTGATTTCAATTACTCTTAGTAAGGAGCATCTGTGTTGTAATTTCTCGGTATCATTTGCCGAATGGTCTTACAGTCAAATCCTTGCTGCCAGTATAGATTGGTTTATTGCTGCTACTTTTGCATTCTGCAGCTTTACGCCATTGTGAACCATGAGGGGCAGATCAGGCTAAGTTGGCCGCTGTGCGTCCCCGATCTGAACCTGCAGCCTAACTTCTGCCGAGCACCGGCATCCCGGTCCCGCATTGGCTATTCCTTCAACTTAGCCCCCAATGGGAAGCCAGCAGGTTTAGCTGACCCTCCGAACAAAGGCACTCAAACAAAGGTGCCTGTCCCAAGCTGAATCAGCTGTTGGCATTCTCACCGAGGAGCAGGAGCTCCCCCAACACTGCTCTGGAGGCAAGGTAAGCCTGTTGGCTTTATCGCATTAACAGCAAAAATCAGCTGTTTTCCTGTAACCGTGTGGTGGAACGCGCTCACACCTCCTCGCTGCAAAAGCAATTCCTGCTGCAGCCTCATTACGGCTCGTAACGTCCCTTTATTGCTGCTACTAATGCATTCTGCAGCTTTACGCCATTGTGAACCACGAGGGGCATATCAGGCTAAGATGGCCGCTCTGCGTCCCTGATCTGAACCTGCAGCTTAACTTCTGCCGAGCACCGGCATCCCGGCCCCGGATTGGCTATTCCTTCAACTTAACTCCCAATGGGAAGCCGGCAGGCTTAGCTGACCCTCCGAACAAAGGTGCCTATCCGAAGCCTGTCAGGGCCGGGAGGGACGGTAAACTATTGACTTCATGCTTAGTAACGTTTATCACTCAAAAGCGTAAATATTGTTGTAAGCTAATGTCCATATTGTTGTTCACCAACTAATGCATAGGGCTCCCCTACGCCTCTGCCCACTCTGATAGGAACCACAACAAACCTATCTTTAGCATATACGCTATGTATTATTATGTTATCACCTCTCCACCCAAAATGCCTCCCAGTTCAATTATGTGCCTGATTCCTCACTTCCCTTAGCCGCACAGTACTAGTGGTTCACCTGGGCAAGTACTCATCAACAACAACGCTTTGTGCTCCAATTGAATACCCCAACTCTCTACCTGTATGAGTATCACTGGAAGGCTTGATTCGAAGTGCCCCAAGACTTTGCCTCCCCGCTTACAATGTTCAGCCACTGCCAATAATATTTTACTGTACTGTTAGTATTTGATTTATATATTGCAGACCCATATGCTACTAACTGTTGCTCCCACCAAAGACTTGTATGTGAAATTTGGTATGATTAGCTAAGCATGAGTGAACTGTATAGCACGCATCCGCTACATCTCATCTTTATTGTATCATGTGCATCGGCCAATTGTCCTAGAATATTGTACCACTGTCTTGCGTCATTCGATTCCTGTGCGTGTGACACTTTTCTATTTGCATATCGAGCAATTAACACACCACGCTACCTCCCAGCTCATGTCACCATGATAACCCGCTGCGCCCATTGACCTAGAGTTCACAACCTACCACGCTCAGCAACTAGATACTGCTCACTCTTCAGTACATGAGTTCACAGTAACACACCCTTCCGGCCCACATAATGGTGCCAAAGTTGACAAGATAGCCATTTCATTTGACCACTGCCCAGAACAACACCCAGAACACTGATAGTACCAATATGCCCACGATGAACACAGCCATCACTAGCAAGTCATCATATTGAAGTGGGAAATGGCAGAACATACTTCCCCATTCTCATCCAGACACTGGCCTAGAGGACCACGGCCCAAGCACCCCCCGCGAGAGGAGTTTGACCCGCTCACCTCCTTACCAGACGACAAGGTACCATGTGTTCATGGCCCACATGCACCAGGAGCATGTCCACTACCATGCCCTGGCCAAGCCGACGCCTGCGATATGGACCAGATCGACTAAAACAACAGCCACAAGTATCCACATCGTTAGAGATGCCATGACGACATAGCCAACAGACAAGAAAAAACGTGCCACCATGCACACTGGTCACTCACACACCAACCTACACGAAGAACATACTCAGTGCTATGACGTAGCGGACTGACACACTCACGGACATGCATCGTTGTTATTTTTCACACAGGCCTCCTACAGCACCGCAGAAACGCAAGATGCCTGAAGAGCTCGTGTATATGCTTGCAGACGCTTCATGCTACCCTGTCCTCATAGAGACGCCTTTGTATATATCCACTGCTACTTGTGACACTCTGTCGCCCTACTATAAATCATGAAAAAGGGAAAAGTGTCGCTGTGCCAGAAGTAAAGAGCTGAAACGGGGGTCATTTGATTCCTGGGGCTCCCCTAAGTAGCTCAATGTATAAGCAATAAATGCTCTAGTCAATTATTTTGAGAAAATAAATCCTCTTGCCACAATATATGAGATGCAACCGTGAGGCAATTTCCACATAACAAACATTTTTTTTAAAATATATAATATAATATATGTACAGCATTCGACAAGTGATAAATCAACAAGGAACTGACAGTGAAACAACAACAATAATAAAGACATATAAAAGTCTCCAAACATATAAACCAAATTTGTGCGGTGTGGCACACACCTAAATTAGATCTATTATTTCATCACAGAACGAAATGCATTTAAGTCAAAACGATGGTGTCCAAAGAGCAACAGATATGCAGAAAAGAAAAAGATTGATAAACTGAAAAAGTATAACTGGAAATGTGGTTATTGTTGGCAGCAAAGTGGTAGGATCTGTCGCCCTACGGCACCCATGTGATGGATCGTATAACACCTCCCAGAAACTAGGCCTGAGTAGGCTGCAAAGCAAGAGTCCCCAGGCCGGACGCCTCTAAGACAAAAACCCTCTCAAGACGAAAATCAATGCGCTGACTATGCAGAACGAGTCCCAGCGAAAGCCCACCGCCAAGGCCACAATGTTGCAACCCACATGCCAAGCTCTCAAGGTTACACCTGCCACCGCCAAGCGCCCCTCTGGGCCGAAAAACAAATCAAATGCTCATAATTCTGCTCCAGCTACAGTCTCTACACACGTGACCAAGCCAAACTGACAAGATGCCAAGCTTGCGAGACAGAAAGTCGCCGGGGTCCCACGTCTGGGACGCAGGCTGCAACAACGAAGTGACAAGTTGGACACCTACACCGATGGGAAAGGCGTGATCATCAGCCACTAGCAAAGACTGTCCAATGTCTGTCACTAACACATAGTTGCACAATGTTGCCAACACCAGGTACCTCGTGGGATGGGAACAGCGATGGTCCCAGGCTCACCGTGTAACCAATGTATTGTAACAAGTGTTAGGGAACAACCCAAGTGTGCCACCTGACCCATCCTTATCCACTAATATTCCTCCATATGAGCATCTATACTAACCCTACCACTCGGGGAGCCAACCCGACGTGGCAATAGGTTTTGTGATGGTTTTTCCCAAGTGATGCGAGTAGCGCATCATACTAAGGTAAAAAGGGCCTGCGAGCCGCACTAAGAACGAGAGCGTCTCCCTGGATGCATACGGATGGAGAACGATCCCTGTCGTTACTATAATAAACAGCAGTAATTACTTTGCTCTTGTGTGTGCCTCATACTCCTTTTGGGACGCGGGAGGTGTTGGGGCCTTCCCAGCCCCAGAGGTCCGCGGATGGCTCTGCCGGCCCCCGGGAGATCACCCTGACAATATAAGGCTGAGTGCCACCCCACACCTCATAATAGGCTTGACTCCCATACCACATCAAAGTCCAAACCACTACCTCGATCCACCATCACCATGTGCCCCAGCCAGGGATTCACAAGGCTAAATAGTCTACGAGCACATACCTGCCACCAGACCATGCCAGTCCCACTTCAAAGTCTCCAGCCACACTCCCATGCAAATGCAAATTACTAATAATACTACTACTAAAAAACACTTCCGAGCACCCCATCTTCCACCAACCAGCAAATCAATTCTACAGTCTAACATGGCACCTGAACAACGCACCCAGACTATGACCGCACAATCACAGACCACTACCCCCACCCAGCCCCTCCCAGAACCAACCCAAAGCTTCACAGGTGCACTCCTAAACGTGCACTCTTTGGGAGCTCATGCTATTGAGAGCCATGACCTTATACTAGAACATAATCTTGAACTACTAGTAGTAACGGAAACCTCGCTGCACCAAGCCTCAGGTCCTCTACTAGCGTTAGCCATTCCACCAGAATTCAATATCTTAAGGGCTGATAGAACCAATGTCCAGGGAGGCGGAGTCGCCATTATTACCACAATCAACCTGCAAATTACTCCTCGCTAAGTTCATGACAAACCCGAAAACAACCAATAATATCCTGTATCTACAGAGCACCTAATAACAATGCACAACCTGAACTAAACATTCCACTCCTCCTTACTCCCCAGCTCAAACCAAACACCAAGTTTATAATCCTTGGGGATATCAACCTAGGTTTTAAAGACAAATCAGACAAAAAAGCTTTCCACACCTCGCTCACAGACATGAACTTCTCACAGTTAGTCAATGCCCCCACTCACAACAAAGGTAGAGTATTAGACTGGATACTCACACTAAATACTCATGTCACTATAGACTCTATTGAACCCAATGAGTGGACAGACCTCCATGTCTTTAGCTTCACGCTAACTATTATCTAGAAACAGCATCACACACCTATGTTATGAACTAGTATTACTTAGACGTAATAAAAGGTCCCTGGAACATATCCACACCAAAAAAAGGACAATTGACACCACAAATGCATTTCTAAATGCTAACCAAACCTATAAAGAAGCTATCATAGCACATAAAGCTAATGCCCTGAATCAACAATGCCGCCTCAAACTCCAAAAAGCTCTTCAAAATACTCAGAGAGCTGGAAAACCACATCCCATCCACTACACTGGTTAACTCGAGCAAAGTATGGTGTACAACCATTCAGAATGCTCTTGCTTCTAAAATCCAACTTCTTCAAACAAAAATTGACACTAAATGAAAGCTACTGGCCAACAAAACCATACCCCCTCCTACCTTCGATAGAACCAACGATAACGAAACCATCCAATTCAAATTCTCTCCAGTGAGCCAAAACCAAGTACTAGACATTATATCCAAACTTAAACCCTCAAATTGTAAAGGAGATAGCTTCCCAGCACATTTAGTCAACCTATTTGTCCCTACGCTCACTCCTACCATTACCAAATTCGTTAATGCCTCTTTTAGCATAAAAACCATCCCCAGTTGCATCACTCCTTAAAAAACCATCACTGGACGCAACATTCCCTACAAAGGTATCGCCCTATAACCATGGTCCCGTTCCTAGTGAAAATTATCAACAAAATTGCATACTCACAAATTCAATCTCACCTTGAACAAAATCACCTTCTCGGAGCCAGTCAATCTGGTTTCAGTCCCAACCACAGTACTGAAACGGCACTCCTGGACCTAAAAATCCACATGGACTCCATAAGAGACGCCAGCAAACTCTGCATTCTACTACTATTAGATCTATTCGCTGCGTTCGACATAGTCGACCATGGCAAACTATGTGCCACACTAGCACAGGACTTTCAATTCTCACAAGAAGCCACTTCTTGGGTTAAATCCTTCCTTGCGCATCGAACCTCATGAATTTCCATTGGCAAGGAAGCTGCAGACCCTATCCCAGTAACGCTAGGAGTCCCTCAAGGGTCTTGCCTATGCCCAATGCTATACAATGCATATACAAAGCTCTTATTTGCTGCCTTGGATGCTATGAGTGTCATCTACATGAATTTCACTAATGACACCCAGATCCTCAAACCCATCACGGGCAACTATGACCAGTATACAATCATGATCAACAAAATGTATACAATAATTGAAAACTGGATGGCTATCAATAGTCTCTGCCTTAACGATGAGAAACAGAGATACTCACTGTGGGCTCCCCAGCTAAAATGAATGCCCTCCACTCTGGCTACTCAGCAATAAACATTGATGGTACGTCCATCCCAGTCCTAAAGCAAGTTAAAACTCTGGGTGTGTATCTAGATGCAAACCTGACTATGTCCAAACATGTGAATACTCTATCGTCGGCCACGTCCTACACATCAAAATTGATTGTATTAAGTCAACAATTTCTCATGCCTAATAACTGTACCACCTTAGCCCAGACGTCATATTATCAAATCTTGATTATTGCAATGTACTGCTGCTAGGTACCTCAAATGCCAACCTGGCCAAATTGCAACTTCTGCAAAATAAAGCTCTGCGAGCAGCCCTCGGCTTAAAAAAGTTAGACCATATCTCCAGTACCAGGAAAGAAGCCCACTGGCTACCCATAAAAGCTAGAATCCTATTCAAAACATCAGGATTAACAAATGTGAAATTATTTATACTTTGGTAATTTTTCTGTACTAGGAAGAGAAGCAACTCTAATATACATGAAATATTTGTTAAACAAGATATTGTTGAGCAAGAATGAGAATGTACTTTGAAGGTATGTACACACACAGCAATGCTAATAATTGCTTTGTATGATTAATTTATAAGTTTGATAAGAAACTGTATATTTCATGGATCTGAATTCCTATCATAAAACTTTTTATGAAAAAACGGTTTTATTTGATGAGAGTATCTAAAGTATTATAACAATTATATTGTCCAAGTGTGTACCCATGTTTGTGTCTCATTCTACTTCGAGGTACTAATTATTTTCTTATCTATCCAATCCGGTAGCATGGATTTAACAAGGAGAACCTGTAAGTCATTACAGTCAATTAGTTAATTATTTAAACTCATTTAGGCCAAAAGGAAACTGAGTGCACCTCTACACATCACTATCAAATGTTGTGCTAAGCCATTGGGCACTACTGGGTCTGACAAAGGGGTAGTGTGCAGAGCTCGCCTTGAAGTCTGCCAGTGAGTCCCTGGGTGAGAAGCAACTCGTGGGTTTTCTCAATTTAAAATAACTGTGTGGTGCAATGGATGTATGTGTACAGCACTGATATTACATTAAATAGTGGGGGGGTTTAAATCCTCTGGCACTCAGTATTACGCTTAGATAATAAAAATGATGGGGGGGTCTTGGGGGTACTGAAAAAACCTTTCTGTGATGTTATACTCCAGCGAAGATAACATTATCAGGTGCACTCCCCTGTGTGAACGCAGACCAATAGGTTTCTTCAATCATATTGGTAGCTGACTCATAGATACATTTATAACCAGGGAATTTTGTTGATACTAAATCCTGGTCAATGATTTTAATTTTCAGGCCTTGCTCGTGCAGCATTTTTCTTCTGTGTCACATATAACGCGTACTTCTGTGACCATTGATCTATAGATGTTTCATACACTATCTGTAGCCTGCATTAGAGATTTCGGTTACCCTGTTACAAATACTGCATTATGTATGTTTTACATTTAGACCCCACGTTGAACTGGAAAATGACATTCCCCAAATCTGTGATCATGGACAAATCATGCCTCCCTCTGTGCTTCAGTTCTTATATATCTGGTTGAAATCACAGCGCCTGAAAACACAGGTGCTAGACGCATCTGAAAAATCGGAAGGTTGGTTGCCATCACTTCCCGTGATGTCACTTGGGGCGGGGTCAAATCACATCACTTCCTTTGATGTCATCAGGGTTTCATGGCTCGTGTGATGTCACTTCTGCGACCCCAGGCATTTTGGTGAAATGACATCCCTGTAAAGAACCATAGGAATACGGCTAACAGGGACAGTGTAAAGAGAGATTCTATTTCCCCAGAGACAACAGAGAGCGACTTTCAGAGACACTTGAGAAAAGCATAATGAGAGAAATTTAAAAGCCAAGAACACTGAGGATGAGAAGTTTGCAAAGCCAAGAGAAAGGTGAACCAAAGACTTGGACAAGTCCCCTAAATTAACTGAACAAGCTAATTTAAGAGAAAACCAAAAACTTAGAATTATATACTAAGGCTGGAGAAGCGAACCCATGAGAAAGCAGTCATTCTCCTGGTAATTAGTTGTTTTGTCTTAGTGTTAGGGTTAGTGTAGCTTAGTTTTCAGTGGAGGACAGACTGTTCGCTTTGGACTTCACAACAGACGATGATCACCATAGTTAGTTTTATTAGGTATGGAAATCCACAGTTTAGGGATAGTGAGGCCTTTTTACTTACTATTTTAATAAAACATCTGCAAGAATGCCAAAAACGGGTCTGTCTCATTCTTCTGACCTACCACAGAGGTATGTCTCTTAGCTGTGCCTGTTTTATCTTTATGATTGCGTTGGCTTTTGGTGTGTAGTAGGGTGAGGGCTGAGTGGGTGTTTTAACCTCTACTCATCCTTGTACTCCTGCTGAGCAGAGGTCAATTCGTCACAATGACATCGGAAAGCCACTAGTGAAAAGTAGGGCCTGCAACGTTCTTCATCGAACATAAAATCCAAGAAAGCAAACAAATAATTAACACCTCCTATTTTACCCTCAGGCCCTGAAGCATGGAAGCATGAGAAGAAACATATTTTCAAATATCTTGCAATCTCAATAGCTTGGACCTCTAAGGATGCCATAAGTTACTTGCAGTAGGGAACTCAAAATTGCACAGAAAATTCACCATTTTATAGTTACTCTAATGGCATAGTTTTGATTCAGGTTTTGATTCAGGTGAGCAATGAAAACATCAGTTCATTCTAAGAAACGCCCATCAAACTTAAAAGAACTAATCAAAGTGAACTGGATAACACAGCCCTTTAAGATCAGTAGAAATTACCCTGGAGATGGATGGGGATGCAGATTTTATTCATACATCAATAATAGAGACGACTCAGGTAATTGGCAAAAGGAAGACTGTTTTAATATCAATTATCTAAAACAGGGAGCATAACGAACATAAAGGAAACCTCTCGATCCTCTTACTCAAACATTCTTAGTAAAAACTGAGATCTTATACCAGAAACTCATCATCAATGGCGTTATCCTACGTATGTACTAACGTCATCCTACGTGGCAAACTACAAAATCCTATGAGTATGGGTGATTGGCTCTGAGTGAATATCTAAGTATACGATCTATACTAGTCTAAAAAAGTGTGAATATGTAATTGCTTACTTAACATCAGGTGGGGCAACTAAGCCCTCCCCTAAATATGACCACTACGCACATCACTAAATATACAACGTCCCATTGGTTTACACAACTATAGGACCCCTAATTGCACAGTCCTCTACAATTGGTTGGCACTTTAACCTCCGTCAGTACTTTTCCACATACGTCTAGCAGCATGCAGGCTGGCCATCCAGGTGCTGGTGAGCTGGTCTTAACCATTGCTTCCCACCAATTAGCATATCAATCCATCATCACCTCAGTGGTCTACTGTCAATTAGGCTTTGAAGCCCGGCCTTGGGAGTGTTCTTCGCTCTGAGAAATTCAGGGGGTGAAAGCACGCGCTCTGCCCTCGTGCATAGGTGTGACCATCTTGTTCGTCCAACTTCATGCTTCCATGTGACTAGAGACCATAAAATCGAGCCTTTAATGCTTTTAATAGTATTTTTAACAGACCTCTGACGTCTTCCTTGTTATGTTCATGCCTTCTGTACAGAAGTTTTGTTCTTTCACTCGATTTTGTATCCAATGTCAGTTCACTCCACTTTAATAAGACCTTGGCTTCTTGGCTCATCCAACTCTGTCTGCTGAGATTCACTTTGTAATTCAATTTGCTTTCTAACTGCAACACACTAGAAATTAGGCCTTCTTGCTAATGTCCAGCACTGCTATAATGTGTAGTGGAAACATCCATCCTATAATTGTCCATATGCATATTACACTCCCACCATAGTGGCTGTGTAGTTATGGTTAAATTGGTGTTTCTATAGGAAGAGCACTTTTTGGGCGGCTTATAACTTCGCCCCCTCTGGACGAATCCTCACCAAACTTTGCAAAAACAGCATATGACCCACTCTGAATTGTTTTGCAAAGTTTGGTGAGGATTCGTCCAGGAGGGGAAAAGTTATAGGGGGGGTCCCAAAACTTTTGTTTTTTCCCATAGACATAATGGGAAAAAACTTTGCTCATGCCTAGAGCCCAAACCGCTGGACAGATTTACACCAAATTTGCAGCAGGAGTGGCGGCTTGGTCCCAAAAGCATGCTTTGCTTTATTTGGTGTAAATCCGTCCAGTAGTTTTTAAGAAAATTACAAAAATGTAAGTGAAAAAAATTAGTGATATCTGTGTTCGCTTCGCGGACACACTTCCCTGTTCACTCCGCGGACAGGACGGTGATTGGGCAAGCAGCTTGCATGATGTCCGCGGACATCTGACGTGCTCTCTCATTGGATGCAGTGAAAGTGTGCAGTGCGTATGGCTTCAGAGATGCCTGCCATCTTTGTTCCTCGCATGAGAGGCTTTGTCAGCAGGAGCGGGATCTGCCGGCTGCACAGTAAGTCTTTCGTGTCTGTCTCCTGTTCCTCCCACCCCCGCTCATGACCCGTGTGTCCTTCTTGTCCTCCCCACCACCACTCATGATCCGTGTCTCCCCTGTTCCTCCAGCCCCCGGCTCACTCCATCGGCACACGGTGGCCAGCGGAGTGCCGAGGAGCGGGATCTGCCGCCTGCACACGAACGCCGTGTGTCTCTCCCCCTCCCGCCCACCCCCCGCTCATGCCCCGTGTATCTCTCCCCCTCCCCCCCACCCCTGCTCATGCCCCGTGTGTCTCTCCCCTCCCGCCCACCCCCCACTCATGCCCCGTGTGTCTCTCCACTCCCGCCCACCCCCTGCTCATGCACCGTGTGTCTCTCCCCTTCCGCCCACCCCCCACTCATGCCCTGTGTGTCTCTCCCCCTCCTGCCCACCCCCCGCTCATGCCCCGTGTGTCTCTCCCCTCCCGCCCACCCCCTGCTCATGCCCCGTGTGTCTTCCCCTCCCGCCCACCCCCCGCTCATGCCCCGTGTGTCTCTCTCTCTCCCCCCACCCCCCGCTCATGCCCCGTGTGTCTCTCTCCCTCCCCCCCACCCCCCGCTCATGCCCGTGTGTTTCTCTCCCTCCCCCCCACACCCCGCTCATGCCCCGTGTGTCTCTCTCCCCCCCCGCTCATGCCCTGTGTGTCTATCCCCCTCCCACCCACCCCCCGCTCAGGCCCCGTGTGTCTCTCCCCCTCCCGCCCACCCCCCACTCATGTCCCGTGTGTCTCTCCCCCTCCCGCTCACCACCACTCATGCCCCGTGTGTCTCTCTCCCTCCCACCCACCCCCGCTCATGCCCTGTGTGTCTCTCCCCCTCCCGCCCACCCCCCGCTCATGCCCCGTGTCTTTCGACCTCCCCCCACCACCGCTCATGCCCCATGTGTCTCTCCCCCTCCCGCCCACCTCCCACTCATGCCCCGTGTGTCTCTCTCCCCCCACCCCTGCTCATGCACCGTGTGTCTCTCTCCCTCCCACCCCCGCTCATGCCCCGTGTGTCTCTCCCACTCCCGCCCACCCCTCGCTCATGCCCTGTGTCTCTCTCCCCTTCCCCCACCCCCTGCTCATGCCCCATGTCTCCCTCCTTTCCCCCACCCCCCGCTCATGCCCCGTGTGTCTCTCCCCTTCCCCCCACCCCCGCTCATGCCCCGTGTGTCCCTCCCCTTCCCCCCCCCACTGATGCCCCGTGTCGCTCCCCTTCCCCCACCCCCCGCTCATGCCCCGTGTGTCTCTCCCCTTCCCCCCAACCCCTGCTCATGCCCCATGTGTAAGCCCTGTTCCCCCACCCCCGCTCATGCCCTGTGTGTGCCCTGTTCCCCCACCCCCTCTCATGTCCCGTGTGCACCCTTTTCCCCCCACCCCCGCTCATGCCCCGTGTCTCCCTCGTGTCCCCCCCCACCCCTCGCTCATGCCCCGTGTCTCCCTCGTGTACCCCCTCACCCCCGCTCATGCCCCATGTGTCTCCTGTTGCCCCACCCCTACTCATGCCCCGTGTCTCCCTCGTGTTCCCCCGACCCCCACTCATGCCCCGTGTCTCCCTTATGTTCCCCCCACCCCCCACTCATGCCCTGTCTCCATCGTGTACCCCCGCACCCCCCGCATGTCTCCGGTTGCCCCCACCCCCCCGCTCATGCCCCATGTGTCTCCTGTTGCCCCCGCTCATGCCCCGTGTCTCCCTCATGTTCCCCCCACCCCCTGCTCATGTCCCGTGTCTCCCTCCTTTCCCCCCACCCCCTGCTCATGCCCCGTGTGTCTCTCGCCTCCCGCCCACCCCCCGCTCATGCCCCGTGTGTCTCTCCCCTCCCGCCCACCCCACCGCTCATGCCCCGTGTGTCTCTCTCCCTCCCCCTCACCCCTCGCTCATGCCCCATGTGTCTCTCGCCCTCCCACCCACCACAGCTCATGCCCCGTGTGTCTCTCCCCCTCCTGCCCACCCCCGCTCATGCCCCATGTGTCTCTCTCCCTCCCACCCACCCCCGCTCATGCCCCGTGTATCTCTCCCCCTCCCGCCCACCCCCCGCTCATGCCCTGTGTGTCTCTCGCCCTCCCCCCTACCCCCGCTCATGCCCCGTGTGTCTCTCCCCCTCCCGCCCACCCCCCGCTCATGCCCCGTGTGTCTCTCTCTCTCTCCCACCACCCCCGCTCATGCACCGTGTGTCTCTCTCCCTCCCTCCCACCCCCGCTCATGCCCCGTGTGTCTCTCCCCCTCCCGCCCACCCCCCGCTCATGCCCCGCGTGTCTCTCCCCTTCCCCCACCCCCTGCTCATGCCCCGTGTCTCTCCCCTTCCCCCCACCCCCGCTCATGCCCCGTGTGTCTCTCCCCTTCCCCTCCAACCCCCGCTCATGCCCCGTGTGTGCGCCCTGTTCCCCCACCCCCGCTCATGCCCTGTGTGTACCCTGTTCCCCCCACCCCCGCTCATGCCCCGTGTGCACCCTTTTCCCCCCACCCCCGCTCATGCCCCGTGTCTCCCTCGTGTACCCCCTCAGCCCCCGCTCATGCCCCGTGTGTCTCCTGTTGCCCCCACCCCTGCTCATGCCCTGTGTCTCCCTCGTGTTCCCCCAACCCCCACTCATGCCCCATGTCTCCCTCGTGTTCCCCCCACCCCCCACTCATGCCCTGTCTCCATCGTGTACCCCTCACACCCCGCGTGTCTCCTGTTGCCCCCACCCCTGTTACACTCACCTGGTGTTCACGGGGGCGTCGGTCTGAACTGGGCTGTTGTTACCTCTTCCAGCGACACACGGGGCGCCGAAATGATGGACTGGACCAGACCACCCAGCTTAGCTTGTTTTGCCCGTATTAATATTCTTCTGTAATGGAGAAAAGGGAATTAGCCACCTGCGGGGACTGGGCGCCAACCCCACCTTCCCCCACTCCTGCGATCTCTTCCGACAAATTACTTCCGAACTCTTCTATGTTCTCACCTGATAGTTTGGAAAGATGAGCTCTCCATCCTGCCTCGAGCGCAGGGGCGCGTAGATGACCAGTTACTTCACTGGTGTGGGATGTTGGAGAGTTGCAGAACGGTATTGACTCCGTAAGGAAATAGTTTGAAAAAGAGTTCAAAAACGTTTGGCCTTCACTCTGTCCAAATTCCCTAGGTTGCCTTAATAGTTCTTGAGAAGAGTTCCAAGTGGCAACCAGTAAGATGCAGGTAAGTGTTTATGGATTCTGTTCAGTTTGATAATGAGGACCTGGTCTAACCTGTGACCCTTTCCTTTTGCATGCGCTGAATCTTTGGAGGTCCGGTGATTGCGGCCTCAGGCAGTAACCAGGTAAGTCTGTAGCGGAATTCGGATTCCCCTACTTGCGCTTTTGTGTTGCTTTTGTTTCCCCTTTGGGGCCGTGGTACGGCGGAGAAGCTGTGGAGGCCGCGCCGACCCGAGATGAGGTAAGTACCCCCTGTGGTATCAGGTAAGTCCTGGGGATTGCCTTTATTGTCTGGGAATGCTCCCTTGCTCACCTTATTGTCTTTATTTCCACAGGTGTTGGAGAGCGGCCGCTGGATGCTGAAAAGCGCGATGGAATGCGGAGGATTGCTTCAGGTGAGTTCCCGCGTGGCGCTGCAGGATGCGAAGCGGCGCGCGTCTGATGATTTCTTCCTTCTAGGTCAGAGCCAAGAAGATTCAGGATTCAGGTAAGGATTGCAGGTAAAAACTTTGGTTCTAACCTTCCCTCTGCTTTCTTTCAGGTTTTCAGTAGCTCTGGCATCCAGGCGGGCGTGGCTGAAGACTGGAAGCTGCTGCATTCACGGTGAGCGTTACGCTGCAGGTGCAGAATAACGCGAAGCATGGGTTGCTGTCAGGGCGTGGTTTAAATAGCCATGGAAGTAGTTCCAGGTAAGTATCCTTCTGCGGCCCCACCCGAGTAAAAAAATAGTTCCTAGGGAAAAATAGTCCCTCCTAGGCCTCATTTGACTTCTGGTCACTGGCAGCATGGTCTGCTTCAGGTAAGTCCTTGACCATGAGCCTGGCGCCCATGGCGCCAGGACTGATTCTGAACTTATGAGCCTGGCGACATAGGCGCCAGGACTGCACCCAAATAGCCCCAATTTGGGGTTCATGGGCTTGAATTAAATGGCATGATGCCTGCTTCCGGGGTAGCTGGGCCAAACCTGGTTTCCCAGGGGCAGGCATCGTGACAGCACTCCCCCCCAAGGCCCCTCCTAAAGTCGTTCTTCCTTTGGGCTTTTGTTTGTTAGGGAACTCCCGGTGGAATTTCTTCACCAATTGGGGTGCGTGCACATGGTCACTACTTTCCCAGGACCTTTCTTGGGGTCCGTATCCTTTCCAATCGATTAGGTAAAAGAGTTTTGACCTAACCCTCTTGGAGTCCAAGATGTCTTTAACTTCAAATTCAGGTTCCCCGTCAATGAGGATGGGATATGGTGGTTTGGTTAATCTAGTTCCTGGTTGGACTGGTTTCAAGATAGAGACATGGAAGACGTGATGAATTCGCATATGGGCGGGCAGGTCCAACTTGACGGCCACTGGGTTGATAATGGTCTTGATCGAGTAGGGTCCCAAATATCTAGGATTAAAGGTTTGTGTTCCCTTGAGTGGGATGTGTTTAGTAGATAGCCATACTTGGTCTCCTATCTGGTATTGTGGTGCTTCTATCCTAAATTGATCAGCGTTTTTCTTGTATTTATCCTTAGCTCTCTGTAAATGTTCTGTTGCTTCCTTGAAGGTTTGTGTAATGACGGTGTGGAGATGGTCTACTGCAGGCATCTCCAAACGTTGGGGCGAATCCAAGTCCGAGGTTCGAGGATGATGTCCATATATAGTATAAAAGGGGCTGTGTCCAGTCCCTGAGTGTACTGAATTATTGAACGCATATTCAGCGATCCATAAAATGTCTTTCCAATTGCTCTCAGACTGATGTAGCATACAACGCAGGTACTGTTCTGTTCAAGAGTCTGATTGGTCCTCTCAGTTTGACCATCGGTCTGGGGGTTGTGACTAGTTGAAAGCCTAACATCTATTTGTGTCAGTTGGCAACATTTTCTCCAGAAGTGTGAGATGAATTGACTCCCTCGGTCGGAAATTAACACGGATGGGAAGCCGTGTAGGCGAACGATGTTTTCAAGGAACTCCTTGGCCAGGGCTGCAGCTGAAGGTATCCCTTTTAATGGAATAAAGTGGGCCATTTTAGAAAAAAGATCCACAATAACTAGGATAGTGTTGAAACCATAGCACGGGGGTAAATCCGTGATAAAGTCCAATGACAAGGTGTGCCAAGGAATCGGTGGGATGTCCATAGGTTGTAATAGACCAGCTTGTCTTCTTTTTTGACTCTTGTTTTGGGCACAAATGCCACAAGATAGGACAAACGACTTAATGTCCTTTCGCCAGGTGGGCCACCAAAATTGTTTCTTGATTTTAGCTTCTGTTTTTGTAATACCAGGATGCCCCTCCATTAACGTATCATTGTAATGAGAGACGACTAGCTCTTGTAGTTCCTTTTGTGGCAGAAATAGACGTCCTCAGTAATATGGTAGCTCATTGGTGACGGAGAAGTCTGGGCCTTTCTTAGCCCAGTCTTGTAAGGCAAGAGGATCAAAGAGTTGTCG
This sequence comes from Ambystoma mexicanum, assembly GCF_040938575.1. Lineage (NCBI taxonomy): Eukaryota > Metazoa > Chordata > Amphibia > Caudata > Ambystomatidae > Ambystoma > Ambystoma mexicanum. Next base: position 856,974,255 of record NC_090935.1, on the reverse strand, counting down.
GATAATTCCTTGAATGTCTTCCAGCGTCTGTACAGATGTTATGCCAAGAATTTGCTGTTCAGGAATTATAGGTACGGGTTGCAGGGTCACTTCTGCTTCTCCCATCCCTATTCGGGATAAGGCGTCTGCTTTACCATTCTTACAACCAGGCCAATAGGTTATTACAAAATCAAATTCGGCGAAGAATAGTGCCCAACGGAGTTGGCGAGAAGACTGGGCCTTAGCTGTCTTTAGATATTGTAAATTTCGGTGATCGGTGATGACTGTAATGGTATGTCTAGCTCCGAGTAGATAATGCCGCCAAGCCTTGAAGGCGGACTTGATAGCTAACAGCTCCTTATCAATAATGGCATAGTTTAATTCAGGAATCGAGAACTTTTTTGACCAAAAGGCCAGTGGGTGAATCTGGTTAGTTTCGGGGTCCTTTTGAGAGAGGACGGCTCCCATTGCCAAGCTGGATGCATCAGTCTCCACAATGTACGGGAGTTCAGGACGTGGGTGCCTTAGGACTGGTGCAGATGTGAATTTAGCCTTTAACTCTTGAAAGGCGCTTTCCACTTCATCTGTCCACATAAAGCGTTTGTTTTTTCGTAAGAGCACCGTAATGGGATGAACAATATGTGAAAAGTCTGGGATAAACCTGCGGTAAAAGTTGGCAAAGCCGAGCATGCTTTGCACTCCTTTGACAGAACTTGGCGAGGGCAATTTGAGAATTGCATCCACCTTTCGTGTATCCATCCTGATTGCTCTCGGGGTTAGGATAAATCCTAGGAATTCCACTTCGGTGGTGTGAAAAACGCATTTTTCCAATTTGGCATAAAGTTTGTGCTGGCGTAATTTTTCTAAAACTGCACGGACGTGTTTGATATGATCAGATTCTGATGAAGAATATACTAGGATGTCATCAATATAAACGACAACGCAAACATCGATGAGTTCTCTAAGGTCATCGTTCATGAAGAACTGGAAGGCTGCTGGTGCATTGCACAGTCCGAAAGGCATCACCTGGTACTCAAATAGTCCGTACTTAGTGCGAAAAGCTGTTTTCCATTCGTCGCCCTCTTTGACACGTACCAAATGATATGCCCCCCGGAGGTCGAGTTTAGTATAAATGCAAGCTTCTTTCACTTGGTTTAGTAATTCTGGGATCAAAGGCAACGGGTACCGATTTTTAATGGTTATCTGATTCAGTGCGCGATAGTCTATGCATGTTCTGAGGTCACCTTTTTTGGGCACGAAGAACAAAGCGGATGATGCAGGGGACTTAGACGGGCGAATAAAACCATTAGCAAGGTACTGGTCCAGGTATTGGCGTAGGTGAAGGTTTTCGGGCTCCGTAAGGGCATAGATTCTGCTGCAAGGGGGTTGTGCGCCTGGGATGAGATCTATTTGGCAATCATACGGTCTGTGCGGAGGTAAGGTGTTTGCCTGTTCTTTTTGGAAGACATCTTGAAACCCTTGATATTCCGCAGGTAATTGCATGGCAGCTGGGGTTACAGAAGCCAGGGCTGTGTTCTGAGATTTCCTGGGGTAACAGGTGTGCGCACATTCTGGGAAGGTGATTCTCTTCTCTCGCCAATCAATACAGGGATTATGTTTTTCCAACCAAGGTATCCCCAGTATTACTTGGAACTGCGGGGCCTTGATTAAATCAAACACTAAAGCCTCTCGGTGCCCATCCTGCGCCAGCAATGTCATCTCTGTGGTGGAGTGAGTTACGGGACCAGAGGCAATTTCCGTTCCATCAACTGTGGTGATGACATCTAAGGTGGTTTTTTTGGCGAGAGGTAGGTTCATCCTGGAATCCCAATTCACGGTCCACGTAGTTTCCTATGGCTCCGCTATCAACGTATGCTTTTACCGCATGCATCCGAGATGGCTGTTCTGGATCTACGAGGACCATTGGAATGATGAAATGCGAGGTCTGAGTGTCCTTCTTTAAGCTCGGCAAGCGGACCTCTACGCTTGCCGGGCGAGATCGTTTCCCGAGTCAGAGTTTTTATCTGCTGCCCCCACGACCTTCTTAGGCGGTTTTAGAGGACAGTTCTGCAGAAAATGATCAGTATTCCCGCAATATAAGCATAGCTGCATTTGCCGTCTCCTTTCTCTCTCTTTTTGAGTCAAGGGTCCTCTCACCCCACCGATTTGCATAGGTTCTGAGGCTTCGGCTCCCTTGGAACTGACGTGGGTCTTGACCAACACTCGGTTCTCAAACTTGGCTCGATCGGCCTTCCTATTTTGAAGTCTGTGATCTAGTTGGACCACTAGGTTGATGTATTCCGCACAATCTTGAGGCGGGTTCACAATTTGGGCCAAGACATCTTTGAATTCTCCTCGAAGCCCTCGATGGAACAATGTGATTCGTTTAACTTCAGGCCATTCGGTTTCTACTATTAGTCTATTAAAGGTTGCAATGTAAGAAAGAAGATCCTGATTCCCCTGTCGTAGGGACAAAAGTTCGTTATCTAGGGCCTGACCCTGGGAGTGTCGGGCAAAAAGTCTTTCCATGCTTGTTTGAAACCCCTGGAAATCCCGAAGAATTGGGTCATCCTGATTAACTAGAGGAATGGACCAATCTGCTGCACTGCCGCTGAGATAGGACAGTGCAAAGGCTACCTTGGCTCGATCACTTGGGAATGCTGCAGGTCTGCATAAAAAGTGTAAGCGGCACTGATTCATGAATACGGCAAACCTTTTAGGGTCTCCGGCAAAACGTTCGGGCGGAGCCAATGGAACAGTTCCTGGCAAATTTATTTGTACTGGGTTACTTGATGGTACAGGAGCTGGACTAACCCCGAGTCCAGGTAGTGGTGTTTGCCCCGCCTGGTTTTGCAATAACTGTCTGGCCAAATCATCTGTCCGTTCCTTTGAAACTATCAGTTCCCTTCTAAGGGCATTAGTTTCCTGGCGGGCGGAGTGCACTTCAGCTCTTAGCTCCCCTAATAATTGGGCTAACTGATCCGTCTCTGAGGTCTCCATAACGCCCAGGTGGCCTTTTGTGGGTGGCTTCGCGTTCTGTTACACTCACCTGGTGTCCACGGGGGCGTCGGTCTGAACTGGGCTGTTGTTACCTCTTCCAGCGACACACGGGGCGACGAAATGATGGACTGGACTGGACCACCCAGCTTAGCTTGTTTTGCCCGTATGAATATTCTTCTGTAATGGAGAAAAGGGAATTAGCCACCTGCGGGGACTGGGCGCCAACCCCACCTTCCCCCACTCCTGCGATCTCTTCCCACAAATTACTTCCGAACTCTTGCTATGTTCTCACCTGATAGTTTGGAAGGATGAGCTCTCCATCCTGCCTCGAGTGCAGGGGCGTGTAGATGACCAGTTACTTCACTGGTGTGGGATGTTGGAGAGTTGCAGAACGGTATTGACTCGTAAGGAAATAGTTTGAAAAAGAGTTCAAAAACGTCTGGCCTTCACTCTGTCCAAATTCCCTAGGTTGCCTTAATAGTTCTTGAGAAGAGTTCCAAGTGGCAACCAGTAAGATGCAGGTAAGTGTTTATGGATTCTGTTCAGTTCGATAATGAGGACCTGGTCTAACCTGTGACCCTTTCCTTTTGCAGGCGCTGAATCGGTGGAGGTCCGGTGATTGCGGCCTCAGGCAGTAACCAGGTAAGTCTGTAGCGGAATTCGGTTTCCCCTACTTGCGCTTTTGTGTTGCTTTTGTTTCCCCTTTGGGGCTGGGGTACGGCGGAGAAGCTGTGGAGGCCGCGCCGACCCGAGATGAGGTAAGTACCCCCTGTGGTATCAGGTAAGTCCTGGGGATAGCCTTTATTTTCTGGAAATGCTCCCTTGCTCACCTTATTGTCTTTATTTCCACAGGTGTTGGAGAGCGGCCGCTGGATGCTGAAAAGCATGATGGAATGCGGAGGATTGCTTCAGGTGAGTTCCCGCGCGGCGCTGCAGGGTGCGAAGCGGCGCGCGTCTGATGATTTCTTCCTTCTAGGTCAGAGCCAAGAAGATTCAGGATTCAGGTAAGGATTGCAGGTAAAAACTCTGGTTCTAACCTTCCCTCTGCTTTCTTTCAGGTTTTCAGGAGCTCTGGCATCCAGGCGGACGTGGCTGAAGACTGGAAGCTGCTGCAGGCATGGTGAGCGTTACGCTGCAGGTGCAGAATAATGCAAAGCATGGGTTGCTGTCAGGGCGTGGTTTAAATAGCCTTGGAAGTAGTTCGAGGTAAGTATCCTTTCGCGGCCCCACCCGAGTAAAAAAATAGTTCCTAGGGAAAAATAGTCCCTCCTAGGCCTCATTTGACTTCTGGTCACTGGCAGCATGGTCTGCCTCAGGTAAGTTAGCAGCATGGTCTGCTTCAGGTAAGTCCTTGACCATGAGCCTGGCGCCCATGGCGCCAGGACTGATTCTGAATTTATGAGCCTGGCGCCATAGGCGCCAGGACTGCACCCAAATATCCCCTAATTGGAGTTCATGGGCTTGCATTAAATGGCATGATGCCTGCTTCCGGGGTAGCTGGGCCAAACCTGGTTTCCCGGGGGCAGGCATCGTGACAACCCCCCGCTCATGCCCCGTGTGTCTCCTGTTGCCCCTGCTCATGCCCCGTGTCTCCCTCGTGTTCCCTCCACCCCCCGTTCATGTCCCATGTCTCCCTCCTTTCCCCCCACCCCCCGCTCATGCCCCGTGTGTCTCTCCTCTCCCTCCCACCCCCGCTCATGCCCCGTGTGTCTCTCCCCTTCCCCCCAACTCCTGCTCATACCCCGTGTGTCTCTCCCCTTACCCCGCTCATGCCCCGTGTCTCTCTCCCCTTCCCCCCCACCCCCGCTCATGCCCCGTGTCTCTCTCCCCTACCCCCCACCCCCCGCTCATGCCCCATGTCTCTCTCCCCTTCCCCCCACCCCCCGCTCATGCCCCGTGTCTCTCTCCCCTTCCCTCCCACCCCCCACTCATGTCCTGTGTCTCTCTCCCCTTCCCCCCACCCCCCGCTCATGCCCTGTGTGTCTCTCCCCTTCCCCCCACCCCCCGCTCATGCCCCGTGTCTCCCTCCTTTCCCCCACCCCCCGCTCATGCCCCGTGTGTCTCTCCCCTTCCCCTTCACCCCCGCTCATGCCCCGTGTCTCTCTCCCCTTCCCCACCCCCTGCTCATGCCCCGTGTGTCTCTCCCCTTCCCCCCCACCCCCCGCTCATGCCCCGTGTCTCCCTCCTTTCCCCACACTCCCCGCTCATGCCCCGTGTGTCTCTCCCCTTCCCCCCACCCCCCGCTCATGCCCCGTGTGTGCGCCCTGTTCCCCCACCCCCGCTCATGCCCCGTGTGCGCCCTGTTCCCCCCACTCCTGCTCATGCCCCGTGTCTCCCTCGTGTTCCCCTCACCCCCCGCTCATTCCCCGTGTCTCCCTCATGTACCCCCTCACCCCCCGCTCATGCCCCGTGTGTCTCCAGTTGCCCCCACCCCCGCTCATGACCCGTGTCTCCCTTGTGTTCCCCCCAACCCCCACTCAGTCCCCGTGTCTCCCTCGTGTTCCCCCCACCCCCCACGCCCTGTCTCCATCGTGTACCCCCTCACCTCCCGCTCAAGCCCTGTGTGTCTCTTGTTGCCCCCACCCCTGCCCCGTGTGTCTCCTGTTGTTCCCACCCCCCGCTCATGCCCCGTGTCTCCCTCGTGTTCCCCCCACCCCCCGCTCATGCCCCGTGTTTCCCTCGTGTTACCCCCCATCCTCCCGCTCATGCCCCGTGTCTCCCTCGTGTTCCCCCCACCCCCCGCTCATGCCCCTTGTCTCTCTCCTTTCCCCCCCACCCCCGCTCATGTCCCATGTGTGCCCTGTATCCCCCCCGCTCATGCCCCGTGTCTCCCTCGTGTTCCTCCCCACCCCCCGCTCATACCCCGTGTCTCCCTCATGTTCCTCCCCACCCGCTGCTCATGCCCCGTGTCTCTCTCGTGTTCCCCCCACCCCTGCTCATGCCCCGTGTTTCCTTCCTTTCCCCCCCACCCCCTGCTCATGCCCCGTTTGTACCCTGTTCCCTCTCACCCCCCGCTCATGCCCATGTGTCCCCCCTGTTATTCTCTCACCCCCACGCTCATGCCCTGTTGTGTTCTCTTTATACACCCCGCCGTCCCTTTCCATGGTGGCCATCTTGGTAAAAGATTTTCCTTCCTACACCGGGACGCCGCAGGAGTCCCGGTGTAGGAAGGAAAATGTTTTTTTTTTTTTTTACCACCCGGCGTTCCCACTTTGTGGACATAAAATGTTAGTGGTCTTCATCTATTGAAAAGGATGTTATGGTGACGTTGCACTAATAAAAACCTTTAAAATTTAGTTAAAAAAAAATGTTACAGGGACGTTATGGTTAAGTTGCGCTAATAAAAACCTTTGAAATTCAATGAAAAAACGTTGTTAAAGGAACGTTATGGTTAAGTTGCGCTACTAAAAACCTATGAAATTTCGTGAAAAAACTTTGTCAAAGGGACGTTATGGTTCCAAGTAAAACTGAAAAACCCTTGAAATTCACCAGTTATGGTAAGCTAAGCAACCATAACTCGCGCCACCACCGTGCATTGCTAAGACTAACACCCAGGACATCAAAGATGACATCACAAATGTCATTGATGACATCACTGATGACATCACATGTCTGGCTCACTCTTTTTTCTTTTGCTGACATATCTAGGCCACATGGTTTTCTTCAGTAACAGTCAGAAACTAAACATTTTATTTTATTTGTAGACGTATCCTTCAAGTAGGTTCTTACAGTAATTCCCTTAGAGTCCAATCACATCATATGAAACATATACATACGGGAAGACACAAGCTTGAAAGATAGCAATCCTTTTTGTGCATAAAGATAATCAATAGACTTATGAGCACTTTCTGATAGTTCTGTTGTTTTTTTTTATGGCTGTACTCTCCCTGTATATGGTCATATTTGTATACATTGTACTCACACTACTTTCCTTAGGGTCCAATCACATCAAGTGATACATATACATAGGGTAAATAGCAGCTTTGAAACAGAGCAATCATTTATTTGCATGAAAATAATCAGTTAAGTTATGAATTGTTTCTGCTACTACTTGTGCATTTTGCTAACTTCACTTTCCCTGTATATACCCATATTGGTATGTGTTCTTGTGTCTTTGTTTTGTCTATAGTAATGCAATTATATAATACATGTGTTTTATTAGCTACTTATTACATATTTCACAGTACACAAAAATCTATTAAGAAAACAATTATCATTTCATTATTCAACATATTAACATTACGAATATTATACCTTCATCTTGTACACTGCACACAATGTTATGTTTCTGTATGAGCAGTTTAGTATACTAGATAGAACCCCATAATAGAATGCTATTTATATCAATGCATCGTTCAATGCACTAATTAGGGTATGATATTTATTGCAATGATCCTTGACACTTGTTTCGCAACATCATAATAAGAATCCATTGTACATATATTTCATGAAAAGTACATACACATGTGATGTCATCAGTGATGTCATCAATGACATGTGTGATGTCATCTTTGATGTCCTGGGTGTTAGTCTTAGCAGTGCACGGTGGTGGCGCGAGTTATGGTTGCTTAGCTTACCATAACTCGCGAATTTCAAGGTTTTTTTGGAACCATAACGTCCCTTTAACAAAGTTTTTTCACTGAATTTCAAAGGTCTTTAGTAGCGCAACTTAACCATAACGTCCCTTTAACAAAGTTTTTTCATTGAATATATATATGTACATATGTATGTATGTATATATACATTGGCGCTAGCCGCAATCTATTCACTATAAGCTAGCCTCAAGATTACTTTGTCTGCTTGCGTTTCTTTTTCATCTGTACACATAAACTAGCTTGATATCTTCATCTGTTTCTATGGCATAAGCTTCTTCACCTTGATTCCAAGATGTCACTTATCCTTGGTACTTTCTTAATGCCTTATAGAATATCTGCATTCTCTTGTCTCTGCATCTCTTTTATGTACGTCAGTTCAGCTCTGTGTGACGTCACCATTCGTCTTGTCCATTTATTTGCTCTGCTTCTTCAGGGATATCATTCAAATGGCCATCATATTTTCTCGTATGCAGGTATGGTTTTCTCAATGGGGACCTTGCCTCCCAGATTCTCTTAGGTACTGGTACTTTCACTGGTGCCGTACAGAGTCCATACTCTGCCCTTTGTTGGTTCAGCTGTTCCGTGTATGTCACATACTCTGGTTTACAACATACAGGCAACATGGGCGAGGTGGTCGAGGTGGGGGTACTTGGCTCCTTCACTACAAAGTCGTTTGCTGATCAGGCGATCTACATTTGCCAATCAACCTCACTGCTTGGCTCCAATATTATTGCTCTGCCCCCATATCAACCACATCAAGAGGCCTTTTAATTGCTGTCCAGGAATCCAACAGCCGGACAACAAAGAACTTCACCCAGAGCTTCAGCAAAATGCTTCTTCTCTCTGAAACCTATCTAAATTAAACCTGCACCCCACTATACCGTCCTGCCTGGGGCATAAAGCAACACTGCAAAAACTAGGGGCCAACACCATCCCATTTCATCTTTCAAATCAGCTCATCGAATGAACTCCCACCTTCTTTCAGAAATGAGGAAAAGTAGCATCATTTCAGAAAAGGCTGAAAAGCTCTCCTCTTAAAGGAATCCTTTGCTGAGTAGTAATCAGTCAATAATCCTGGACTGCAATGCACACCTTTGGCCCTGCTCTCATGCACCTGTTCAAATCGTACTTTGTTTCTTTTCTGCACCACACTTAATCAGCACTTTCCTCTTCTCTTCTCCTGAAATTGGGTCTAAACAATGGCCAGGACTCAGTCCTTGTGTGGCTCACGGCTTTCGGCAATTTCAAATACGTAAGGGTCATGCTCTCCACCTTCCCCCAACTGCAAACTATAACCTGTGAGGTTCCTTGCGACTCGCCCTCCTCCTGCTTCTCCTTCCTCTCACTCGCATCATTTGTTGCTTGGGGTTTACATTTTTGCATGTATGCAGACGATACTCAGATTCTACTTTTCCTATATAAAACATGCTGCCTCACTTTGCTTGCTGCTTGCCTTCAGACCAGGGCCATCACTTAATCAAAACTATTGGGAGAGACAGATTTTGAGATTTCCCAATTAGCAATGGGGCATGCCTAACTATGAAAGATAGCTGGTGGATATTTTCATTGGAGAATCATAAATAGTGTGCCTGTATGTGCTTAAGTACCAAACCTATAAGGGGTTCTTATGGGGGATTCGCCCCCAAGAATTGTAATAAAATAAAGGGTTAACAAGGTTCATTTTAAGGAAGACATTTTGTGAAAATTTGTGTAAAACATCTTACAATGTCCAAGCACATTTGTGGGGCAACATGAAAAAATCCAATAGATGTCATATGACCAACTGTTCACAGGTGCAATTTCCAACACATTGGGCCTCATTCTAAGTTTGCCGTTCTGGAAATAAGGGTGCTGGTAGGCTCAACGGCACCCTTGTTGTCCGGACCGGCAAACTACGAGTTTGCTTGCTGGAGCTTTTTTGACCGACAGGTCTGACACTGCCGGGCGCAGAAGCCTTGGTAGGCAGACTCTTCATCGGAACACCGGCAACGTTGCTAACGGTGCCGGTGCTCCCGTGTCCCCACTGCCATAGGACTCTATGGGAATGGGGATTAGCAAATGAACCAGCGCCTGACTTCCCGGCTGCCAGACTTGAAATAGCCCAGTGGCACCGGGAAGTCAGGCGCTGGTAAATTATTACGGATCCGGCGTCAACCTGCTGGTAGCAAGGCAAGGTTACCGCCAGACCCCTAATGAGACCCAGTTTCTTAATTTCACTGTCCACAGTGTATGCCAGTATAAGAAGACATGTTCATGCTTGCTGTGGCAATATACGGCAGTAATACCACACAAGAACACAAACTTGTTGGCTTTGCCCAAAAAAAAAATAATAACACCATAGGAACGTATGTCCATGCTGGCTGTGCCAATATATGCCAGTATCTCCATGTAAGGAAACACTCAAGATTCTTTACCCATAATGCACCAATGCCGCAAGCCTGTAAGAAAACATGCCCTTGCGGGCTGAGCCACTCTATGACATTATCCCCATGTGAGGACACACTCATTTTGCCTCTGCACATAATGCAGTAATAATGCCAATGTAATAAGACATGCCCAGGCTGGTGGCCCTAATATATGCCAGTGTACCCACGTAAGGACACATGCAGTGTGGCTTCTTTGCGGATCATGCTGCATTACTGCAAGTGTATTAAACATGCCCTTGCTGGCTAGTAATGATACATGCCCAGAATGGCTGCCCCAATATATGCCAGTATCCCCACTCAATGACACAGTCATGTTGGCTCCTATGCCCAAATGCATAGATAATGCCAGTCTAATAACATATTCACATGCTTGCTTCCCAAATATATGCTAGCATCCCCACTTAATGGCACTCATGTTGGCCCCTTTGCCAATAATTTAGTATTAATACCAGTATAATAAACCATGCCAGCTGACGCATCCCCCATCCCTACTCCCCCACCACTGTAATCATCTGCTCTCCTCTCCGAACACACACACATTATACACAGGCACATTTCGCACACAACATTAAACATACACTTTCACAGGCGGGCACATTCAACCGTGCGCTCATAGACAACCCTTCACATTAAGTATGCATTCAAACATACATACATGCAACGTGTGTCCACTTACCTCTCATGCCACCTCAGCACCAGCCAGATGGCCTGCTTTACACCTCTGTGTCTCCTGCCAATCAACGTTCATCAGGCACGCTGTTTGCGCCCTGAAGGGATGCAGTGGGGCCAGACTGCCTTCGCTTGCCGTCCTCTCCATGTGACAGTCTCCTGCTTGAGCCTGGATGGAGCATGCTGCATGCAATGCAATTTCTTCAACAGGGGAAGTGCGCGAGCTCAGGCAGCACACTCTATCCTCGAACAAGCAGAGAATTCGGGCTTGAATTTCCCTGCACCATCCAAAAGAGGTACATTTAGAATGTTACTCTAAACTTTAATCTCTTCACTTAAACCAAGTGAGGACGATACTCATTGGGCTCAATACACCAGTCCGTATTGGAGTCGGGAACAGGCTAGTCATTATGAAAATATAAATAGAACAATGGATATATCTTACTACAGCTACTGTGCCTTTATATCTGCTATTATATTGCCCTGAATGTACAGTATGTATCCATAGGGTATTTTATAACTTCAAACTGGAGTACCTGCTTATATTAGAATGCGAAAAAAATGCGGGTGGGAAGTTCAGGCACCTCTTGTTCCTTCCATCTACAAAACATTGTAGTATCATTTATATCACATCTCTGTGAAGAGAGAGACACGGTTCACAAAGAATGTGCTATGAGTGAGCTTGGGAGACAGTGCAGACTATTGTATGCACTATATGCATGGCCAATACTATCATGTATGGAGCAAGACTGCAGTCTATACAAACAAGGAGTTAGTCTTTTTCTACAGTGCTCACTTAAAAAAAATACTTCAAGGTGATCACAATGTTAGCAGCTAAGGTAAATAAGGCACAACATTGACCAGGCTCACATACTTTGGTCAAGTGTGTAAGCCGGGAGTTGATCCCATTTCTCTTGGTTTCACATATTGGCTTTGAGGCAGTAGTCTGTATCTGCCCATCCCATCTTCAGTTTTGCACCATTGTACAAAGATGTGTGCATAGTTATTATTTACTTTTTTTTAATTTATTTTCATTGCATTTGTGTGGAGCTAACTGTGACTTCAGACACTTGGCAGCACCGTAAGGGAAGAGGAATAGGGAGGGGAACAGGGACTCATCCCATATATCTTGGAACTTCCTGATCAGTTAGGGCAAGTGGAGGATTCGTGCCAGGTAAACGAGAGCGGGGGAGAGTGCTGAGTAAGTGTGAAACAGAAAACGCAAACTATGCAAACAACACATACAAGGGAGCAGAGTCAGCAGTGTCATGGCAGGGATGTAGCATCGAGCCCGGCAAGGGTTACTGTCACTGGTCGAAGATCCACTGCATTGGGCCACAGAAGGGCTGAGTCCTGGCCAGTTGGCCATTGTTCAGACCCAATTTCAGGTCAAGAAAAGATGAGTAGGTATGGCGCAGAAAAGAAACAAAGTACGATTTAAATAGGTGCAAGAGAGCAGGGTCAGAGGCGTCAAGGTATGGCGAGAGGGCTCAGCACGTTGAGGGGTGCTGTCACTGGTGGTAGCTCCACTGCAGTCCAGGATTCCTGGCTGATTCCTACTCAGCAAAGGATTCCTTTAAGGGAAGAGTTTTTAAGCCTTTTGTGAAATGATGATGGTTTTCTTCATCCCTGCAAGAAGGCGGGTGTTCATTTCCAGTGCTATCCCCTGTGGCACCCACACCTCTTCTCTTCTCTTCTCTTCTCTTCTCTTCTCTTCTCTTCTCTTCTCTTCTCTTCTCTTCTCTTCTCTTCTCTTCTCTTCTCTTCTCTTCTCTTCATTCAGAGATCTGGAGGAAGAGAATTTCAGGAGTCCTGCTGGGCAGTATATTGTCACTTCGTGCTGGAGGAAACATAGACCAAGCTCCTAGTAGTCCCAATGAATAATTCAAAGGGCCCTGAAGGAGGTTCAGGCCTCAACTGGGAGCCATTGAAGGTCTTTAAGTGCAGGGGTAATGTGGTCTCTGGGTTGAAACCCAAGGACAAGTCTGAATGCCTTATGTTTCATCTGTAAGAAAAGCAGACAAGATTTGGGGAGGATATGGTAGGGACTATTACAGTAGTCGATCCTGAAGAGAACCAGAACCCTGGTAATGCTGACCTTTTGGGAAAAGTTAAGGAAAGGCAGGATTTACTTATGAAGGTGTAGCTGGTAGTATGCTTTTTTGAGTCTCCTGAGGGGGCAAGAGAAAGTGGCATCAAATATAACCCTCCCGCCCCATCTTCCTGGTGACAAGGCAGGGCAAATAGCTCAAGGAGGTGGGCCAAAAAAAGGCAGGGCACTAGGGGTAGGGGGTGTTAGGCAGCCATGTACATGATTTCGGGTTTCCAGGAGTGAGGGACAAGTCATTGGAAGACCTACAGCTCGGTACAAGGGATAAGCTGGCAGTGATCCAACTGAAGGCCAGGGAGGCATAACCAGGCAACTTGAAAGCAACCTTTATGTCATCTACATAGGCCTGAAAAGAGCTGGAGAAAAAATGAAAGAGACCATCCAGTTGTAGTTAAGTACCAAATAGACAGGTGGAGGGTATAGAGCCCTGCAGGCCCTTGTAGTTGTTGATGTTAGGTCTGGAGAGAAAGGGACCCGATCCTGTTTGGACCCCTCTATTACAGAGAAAGGGGTAAATCCCCCAATACGCTGGTTAAAAGCAAAGGTGTTCTCAATTCAGTCAGGCCAGATGTCATCAGTGACAATGTCACGGGCACAAGGCAAGTTGAGAAGAGAGAGTACTGCAGACAGTTGCTGTCTATGGATTGGAGAAGCTGGTAGGTTACAGTGGATACTTGTGGTCATGGAGCAAGTCGGTATATTCAGAGAAATCCCAGAGCTGGCCCGTAGCCACCCTTTAAAGGACTGTATGGAGGATAATAATGATGTGGTAGTTTGTTAAGATTGCTGGATCATCAGAAGGTTTTCTAGGCAGAGGGCGAATGAGAGATGTCTTCAGTTCTTAAGGAAAAATACCATTGTGGAAGGACACAGGGCGGTTGATGTCGGAACCAAGCTGGCGGTGTTACCCTTGATGGTGCTTCCTGGGCAAGGGAGCTCACCAGTGGGCAAGGGAAGATATTTGCAATGGAGACCTTCATTCACTTCAGCTGGGGAAACCAGGACTAGGAGCACAGTTTACAGCTAGCAGGGGGGGCCACGGGAGAGCTGGGAGATGGGACAGGGTGGGTAGCGAGGCTAGCCTGAACCTTCATGGACTTGTCATAGAGGAAGGTGGATAGGTAGTAATATGTCCAACCTCGGCATTGACTGCGCAAAGTAGCCTCATCTTCTGTTTAACAGGGGCCCTCTATCTGCGCGGGTGGCAGAATCAGTCTAGCTTGTTTTCCAAAGTTTTAGATTTATGCTGACATTGCTCAAGAACTCTTTTCTTCCTCTTTTAGAAAGCCAGGTCTGTGTCAAACCAATTGTTACATTCATGTGCGCCCTTGCTCTTGGTGACCATGCGAGCTAGAATTTCAAGGATATTGGTACGCTAACTGAGGACACTGTTGCACTTAAAATCTGGGGGTGGAGAAACAGCTTCATGGCTAGAGCAAGGGGCAGTGAATGTATAAGCAAACTCAACAGTGGGGACTCTCTTCATCTGCCCCGCCGAGAGAATTTAGTACCAGAGGCCATGTTCAGTGGCAGTTTTTCGTAGCCTTATCGGGTAAGCTGGAGGTTGTCAGTCCATGGTATGGTGGTGGCAAGGATATTGAAGGGAGATGGAGAGAAAGACTTTGAGGGCGTGCTCCCCTCAGCATGTGTGGCTGCAGATGGACAGACATTTCCGAGTAGGTGTCGCAGATGTTGAGGAAAAGATCAGTAGTTTCATTTTCAGCAGTGTCCACCCAGATGCTAAGATTGCCCAATCTAAAGTCTTGTCAGAGATCAATTGGATACAGACCATTCCTCGAGGAAAGGTATGGCATCCCTGGTGGCCTGTAGATAGTATTGATTGTAATAGAAGAGATGGCTTATGAGTCATTCACGTTAGCCTCTTTTTATACAGCCTCTTTCAAGAATCAATTTTATCTGTAAGTGATATTAGAAGGGAAAACGACTGCAACACCCCCACCCCTTTAGTTAACCCTGTTATTCACCAGCATTTTGCAACCTTTCGAGTAGCAAAGTGTCACTGATGACCCAGGCCTCAATGACGCCAGTGAAGCCAATGACATGTTCCTCGAGTCGGTCATAATACCAGAGGAATCTTTGCTAGCATATCTTGGGAGGATAGCTCAGGGGCAACGCACTCGCCTTGGAAGCAAGACGACACGGAGCGCCACAGGTTTGATCCCCGGGTCCGCGCTTAGAAACCTCTGGGTATTAAGTGCATTATAAATAACCTATCATATATCAAATATTTAGGTGCTGAATAGGGACAGCCTCTGGGTTTTCAGAACATTTTTAAATGAATCGCAAAGAGGGGAAGGAAGAGGAGGAGGACAGATGCGCTAAGGCAAAGGGAGGAAGGGGAGTGTAGAGGAGGAACCAAATGCCTCTACCAGAAGTCCTGCCCCTATTCTGCCTATATGTTGGAAGCCGGAAGAAGTGTGAAGATGTGAACAAGAGAGGCTGGTGAGATCAGAAGAGATGAGATTGACTCACTGAGAAGGATGACCAAAGAAGAGAATGTATAGACCTTATGGAATCTGATGACGAAATAAAGAATGGAGTAACTTTTAACGTGCAGAATGAAGACTTCACATGCGAAGAGCACTGAAGAAAATATAAGTCGTTTTATAACTGTACAGATACTGCAACTCAAGTAGACTAAGTAACCATGAAGGCTGGCTATACGTAGTGAATAGACTACAGTCAGTGCCACCAATATATATATACATGTATAGAATCTTGATATTCGATGTCACAACTTTAGTAACTGTATGGGTCACAGGTGAAGATAAAGGTTAACCTGTACACTTTGTTAGTAAGGTTATCGCCTTTTTGGGAAAAATTACAAAAAATGCAACTAAGTACAAAAAATTCTATCTTTTTAATAGTCATAAAAATACCTAAAAAACATTACAAACTTAACTAAACGTGGCAAACTTAATACATTTTCAATCAAAACATTTAGTCATCATTCATCTATTCTAACAGGGGAATACTACAATTTAAACAGCTTTGTGCATAACAGTAAATCAAGATATGCATTAGTGACAGGGGAAAAAACCATTCGATTTTCCCTTTAGCAGTCGACATATGTTTCGGCCCTTTGTAGTGTACCACCTCTGTCAACAGTGATCACTAAGACGAATATTGGGCCATCTTCAGGACAAATGGTTACTTTGTGGTAGATTATTCTTGTTCCCCATTGGGCACACTAGCACATCTATGGTCCATAGACTGAAGTTAGGACTATTGAGCTTGGTCAGACTCTCGGATGTGGCCAGGTATTGCCATCTCTGGTCTTGGTTCAGATAAGCAACTTCTGTGGCTTTGTTTTCGAGGTTGATCTTTGTATTTCTGGATTTCACTCGGTACCATTCATTGGCAGGACATGAACAATTATTCTGCAGAGTAATGGTGTGTTGGCTCTAAAATCCTTACAGTCCAACGGCTTTATCCTGCGCATGTGAAGGAGGGTGACCTGAGCCCACTATTGCTGCGTCGCCGTGTCCCCCAGAAGTCAGGAGCACAGGCCACACAAGGCTTGATTATAAATAAGTCGTTGGACTGTAAGGATTTTAGAGCCAACACACCATTACTCTGCAGAACGAGCTCTTGCCGGTTTCGCAGACTTCCAGCTTTCACTCGGACACAAACAACATAGATCAAGGCAGCACTATAACCACCAGAATAATTGTTCATGTCCTGCCAATGAATGGTACCGAGTGAAATCCAGAAATACAAAGATCAACCTCGAAAACAAAGCCACAGAAGTTGCTAATCTGAACCAAGACCAGAGATGGCAATACCTGGCCACATCCGAGAGTCTGACCAAGCTCAATAGTCCTAACTTCAGTCTATGGACCATAGATGTGCTAGTGTGCCCAATGGGGAACAAGAATAATCTACCACAAAGTAACCATTTGTCCTGAAGATGGCCCAATATTCATCTTAGTGATCACTGTTGACAGAGGTGGTACACTACAAAGGGCCGAAACATATGTCGACTGCTAAAGGGAAAATCTAATGGTTTTTTCCCCTGTCACTAATGCATATCTTGATTTACTGTTATGCACAAAGCTGTTTAAATTGTAGTATTCCCCTGTTAGAATAGATGAATGATGACTAAATGTTTTGATTGAAAATGTATTAAATTTGCCACGTTTAGTTAAGTTTGTAATGTTTTTTAGGTATTTTTATGACTATTAAAAAGATAGAATTTTTTGTACTTAGTTGCATTTTTTGTAATTTTTCCCAAAAAGGCGATAACCTTACTAACAAAGTGTACAGGTTAACCTTTATCTTCACCTGTGACCCATACAGGACTTAAAGAGAGGGGTAGTCGATCTGTTTTTTCATAAACTTTTCCGTCACAGAGAATCCCTTCTTACAGTTCTGACCCCCCGTAAACAAAAAATAGGGATTACCCATTTATACATACCTAACCACACAACTTTAGTAAGCCAGGACCCATGAAAGAGAAGGGCTGAATATGTGGTGCAGCAGAGAAAACAGCTGAGAATCGAGGAAGGATCGAGAAGGCTGTCTCGATCCTTCGAGACCGTCTGGCCTAGTGTCAAGAGTTGAGGCAGCCAAGAACTGGTTATCTATTCAAGGAGATGCAAAGAACGTGAGAAGCGAGGCTAGCTCTTGTTAAAGTGTAATGGAAAGACACTATGAGAGCCAAGTTTTATTAATTTAATATCATTAAATGAGAAGAAGGAGCTAAAACGCAGTCTCCTGTCCCATTGGGTAGATGGAAATAGAATATGGGCAAGCAGCACAGAGACTTGAAGATAAGAAAGTGCTCGCACTCCCTTCTATTCTCAGGAGCAGTGATACTTTGCAAGGCCAAGTTCAAAGACATTTCAAATGGCAGAATGAGTAATGATGGATAATGGGCTAATTGGGTGGGAAGGCATGGTCTGGTCCAACCACCAGCACCTGGGGGACCAGCTTGCGTGCTGCTAATGAGTCGAATATTCCAGAAGGGTACAAGCGTGTCAACCAATTATAGAGGTCCATGTATTGAAGAGCCCTATAGTTGAGAGCCAATGGTGTGTTGTGTATCTAACAAATATTGAGGATGACGTGCAAAAGGGGTGGGCATAGGTTGTCGACCTAATTATAGAGACCCAATCACAATCCATTCCCCTACAGAAAGTATACTTAGATGTTCCCCACAATCCTAAATATGTTTTCTTAGTTTGCCATGTAGTATGACATCACGTATGACGAGTTTTTACTATAAAAGTGTTATTTTTTGTGATGCGTTGAGATTGTGTTGTGCAATGTCCATTGATGTCCGTTGTACTCCCTGTTTTAGACAATTGAGAATAAAACAAATCATCTTTGCCAACTTCCTAAGTCAGCCTTATTATTGGTGCAAGAGTTATTCTGCATTCCCACCCATCTAACAACGAGCTACCTTATTCAAAAGGGCCTAACGGTTCACGTGGTAGCATGTCAGATGGTTCAAGACCCATCAATTAAGTAGAACTCCAGTATTTTGGATGATCGAGCACCCGTTGCCTTCTAGCCGGAAGATCGCTGGGTTTCCTGTGGAGAATAGCCGATATAGAATTCTTTCAAGAAAAATCAAGAAAGGTGGGACAAGTCCCTCTTTGACAAAATCCCTCCTGGTTTCTACAGGCGCTTCGGGGACGGAAGGTGAAAGTGGTCGATTGGCGAGGGGAACCAATACCGAATGCCTCAAGCTGAACTAGCGAATGGTGAGTAGACTGAGGGGAATGGCAAATTGTGTGGATGGGATTGTGATAGTTTAGAAAAGTAACAGGGTTGATTATAAAAGAAACAAAGAGCATTTTTAAAGTGTAAGATAAGAGAAAAGAGATAAGGCCCGGGATTCCTAGCTCAAGGAGTTTTAGAAGAAATCATCTCACACCCCAATCAGGCTAAAATAGGCGGTGCATAAACAGGTTTATGTTAGGAGATGATTTTAACTATAGTCAGAGGATTTTAGGGGAAAGATGATGACGATAACTACCATGGTTTAAATGTAAAAGAGTCGACTACTCTGTCTATCTGTGTGTTTTGTAATTGAAAAAAGTGTCGAAGACTGACAAGAATAAGTTGTGTAAAGTTATAGTAAAAATAAAAAGTTATTGCCTATTTAAGGTCATTGTCGGTGCCGACCAAGAAGTAGGTTGAGGTTATTGAGAAACAGAGGGTTTGAGCAGCGAGTGTTGGAGCGCGCTCATATTTGTTGTTATTATAAACGTATGTGTGTAAAATACTTGTAAGTATAAACAGTCAATTGAGACTTGTCACAATGGGAGATATCACTCCTCTGATGCACCTATGCAAGACACTGCCAAAACATATGCCCAAGCTCAAACAGCACAGTGCACAGTGGGTAAAGGGTACAGCAGATAAAATGTTTATGCCATGGCTGCAAGGGGAATCGCTGTCAAAAGCGGTATTGCAACACATGACCACATACTTGCATGCTGCGTACCCAGAGAAGAAATTGGAGAAGAGGTTAGCTATTTTAGAGCTTTGAAAGATGTACCGAGAAGAGAGAGGGTATCCACCACCTGAGGAGTGAATGCTTACTCAGTGTAGGGAGGAAGGTGTTCAGACTTCTGCTCCCCTTACCTCGCCAGAAGTGAATGGCGAAAGTACATAAGACGTAGGATTGTATCCGTTAAAGGAACTGAAAATGGTGACATGGTATTGTAATCCGACCTATGAACCACCTGCTTACAGCAGTGATGATAGTCCAAAAGAGACCAAAAGAAAGGAGATCTTTAAGATCATGCAGAACAAGGAGGAGAAAAGTGAGCGATCGAATATGACAACAAACATAGAACGGGAGATTAAGAGATGTAAAGGAGAGAAGGATAAAGCTGAAGAGATGACGCTCGTACAGAATGAATGGATGGAAGGACAGATATTGCTCAAGTTCGATGGGAAAAGTATCAAGGAAGTCAGGCAAAGGGAAGATCAAGGCGAACACGACAGTAAAGACAGAGAACGAGAAGAGAGATTGAAAGAGGATGAATGCAAGAGAAAGAGCAGGCAGAGGCAAGAACAGATGTATCAGGAAGAGCAGCAAATGAAGGAAGAAAGGACGGAGGAGCAAAGAAATTATGACAACAGGCAGAGAGCAATCAAACAACGAGAAATGAAACGAGGAAGCACAGAAATTAAGTGATAAAAGGATGCAGAGATGAAGGGAAGAGGAAGAGCATAGAGCAAGCGCAAGAAGAGAGGAGAAAAGACAAGAAGAGGAAAGTGTTAGATGGGACACGAGAAAGCAAAGCGAATTAGACCAAGTGGTGGAATAAAAAAGGAGACAGCGGGAGCGTGATATCGATCGCAATCATAAGAAGTTAATGGAACCTAGTCTAGTAATACAATGGAGGAGTTTCTTCCATTAAAGGATGCAATGCCAGGGCCCTCTAGAGTAGCCCTAGAAGAGAATTATGTCATAGAGAGCATTGTAGTTATGATCGAGAAGGCCTATCAAGACTTAAGAGAAGGTAGCAAATCAGGAAGCTGATGGAAGGGAGATCGATCCCTGGTCTTCCAATCACGAAACGAAGAAAGAGACCCATTCAGTTTCAAGCATAAACTTCGTCCTTAGACAGGCTGACTTTAGATAAGGGTGAAGAGGATGAAAGCCATACCAGTTGGGGGTTAGATGTGTCAGTTGAAGAGAGAGAAATCTTCAATAGGGAGGAGGGAGGAAGTGCGTGCAGCCTTGAGGGATGAAAGATGGTCTGATTTAGAGCAACATAATGTTAGGACGCCAGATCCTGTAGCATATACAGAGCATCCTAGAGGATGATCGTATAGCAAGAAGCTAGAGTCACCGCCATATGCGAGTAGACTGAGGTCATTGCCAGGTAGAAAGTGATCAGAAACCTTTGTCCCCACTATGGATAGGCAGACAATGGGAGCTGATTACGGATTGGGATTCACACAGTTCCCTTTATTGGAGTAAGGAGGGGCCGGACTGCAGTATATTCCATGGCCACAAATGGATAAGGATAATTTAAGATGCAAACCCCCTAGTTTAATGGCGGGAGCCGAAAAGTTGATTTATGAATTAGAGAAAATGACAGGGGGAATTACTCTGGCAATAGGGGACATTAAGGGTCTCCTAGCACCTATTCTTGGGGAAAGAGCTGATGACATTTGGATGAGAGCAGGCTATTCAAGTGTCACGGCACAGAACAAAGTGCACATTGGAGCACCATTTAATAATTGTAGAGCAGAGGTCGGGAGAGCTCTGAGGTTGCAGTATCCTGACATGTCAGATATGGGTGCAATTATGACACGTAAGATGAAAGAAGATGAGGATCCACGTGCTTACATTCAGGACATTCAGGAGCGCTGGACTCTTGAAACTTGTGAGCCGTGGGTAAAAACAGTGGCAGTGTTTTAGCACATTTTATGTCAGGTGTTAGCCGAACAGGTACAGAGGCAGCTCAAGGAACTAGTGTGAATGGAAGCAAAGCCATGGGCAGAGATACAGTTTACTATAGTGCATCACTGTCGGCTGTTTTTTTATTTTTATTTTATTTAATTTGGTTGGTTGAGAAAATCAACCTTTCAAATTTACAAAAGATAAAACATTTCAAATCAATTCAGCATTAGTATATAAAATACAATTCATTTTACACATAATACAATCATCAACATCAACAGTTAAAACAATTGTACAATTTTAAATCACGTTAAATAACTCAAGAATTGCATTATTTGAGATAAGTATAACCAAGCAATAGATGTGACAAGTATAACCTAGTTATGTTTTATAATTTAGCAAGATGTTTGAGGGAAAATCGCGTCCAAAAAATGGACAATTGTAATTTTTATAGCTAGGGTAGGTGAGGAAAATAATCAAGGCCAGATGTCAACTACAGGGAAGTTATTCAAATCATCAAAGAAATTACCAAAAAGAAGTGTCGGCTGTTACAGGGGAAAAATAGGAAGATGGAAGATATTAGAAAGCTTGAGGAAGCCAAGTTAGTTCAGAAGAAATTGTCAGAATATGCCATAGAAGGGGCAGTACTGATAAGTGGAGAAGGCCTGGGAATACAGTAAGCAGTAGGTACATCACTGGAGAATAATCAGCACCAGATGGGCCAAAAAGGGAATGGATTAGTGTCATGAGGCAGAGGAACGGGATATAGAGGAAGAGGTGGTTTCCAGAATAATCAAAGCGGTTTTCAGAAGATGCAGAATGATAATCAGAATGCGCTTAACCAAGGGGGACTAGTAAGAAGGGCTCGTACTGTATGTTGGACATGTGGGATGACAAGGCACATTGCGCGTGTATGCAAGAGCCCTGGGTATGTACAGAATGGGAAATTCTCAAGAGGGGGTACAGCTTATCCTCCAGCAAATTGCTTACATGCTAGGGATGGGTTTGCCCAACATCAGACAGTGTACCAGGCACAAGCGCTGCAAATGCAACAGGCATTGCAGCCAGAGCAGGCACCATTGAATCCACTGCAAGGACAGTTGCAGCATGCCCCCATGCAGATACAGCAGAACGCAAACACGGGACAATTATTGACACCTAGAATAGGGGGTGTCACTTTGGTGGGAGGAAGTCCTTTCTCAGGTACAGGGGTTTGTATGTATCCACAATAGGACAGCTCACAGGGTGACTTGATGTGTTCAGTACTATCAGTGACGCCAGACCCCCAAGAAGAACCAAGGGTTGATGTGACCATAGGAGGCACATCTTTTTCTTTTTTAGTAGACACTGGTGCAAATCACTCATGTATACGAGAGGGAAAAAATGCAATGTCAGGAATTGACATGAATGCTCAGGGTTTCTCTGGAGCTATGAAGTAGAGTTCCTTTTACTAACGAATTACCAGTCTCCATAGGAGAGTGTGACATGTCTGTTCCATTATTGTATTTACGGCAGACACCAGTTAACATTCTAGGATGAGATTTAATGACAAAGCTTAACATGACGATTTCTTTCACTGATGAAGACATAGTGTGCTCTACTCCAGGGATACATTATATGAATGTGGGTGAATTTATATTGACATTTACTGGGCAAATGGCTCTGTGAGGAATGCCAGTGGAACCAGGCGTTTTTCTTTATTGGGTACTCATTCTGTTGACAAGGCTACCCAGCTTAGTCGAAAGATTATGAGAATACCTGATGAATTCTTGTTCAGGCCACAGATACCTATGGATGAAGAGGGGGGACAGAATATTCCCCTAGAGTTAAATACAGCCATAGTACGAGGGGAAATGGTAATGCTCGAAGGAACAGATTTCGAGGGCAGGCCATGTAGAACAGTGATTCCCATTGGGGAAGGGTGTGGATTGACTGACGTCACTGACGATGACATGTTTGGAGGTAATCCAACAGATGATGATGTAATATTCGAGATGAGTATTACATATTGGATTAGGATAGAGAAAAGAGAGATCCCACAGTGAATGGTCATAGTGCGGCAGCGTCCATCCTTTTTTGATGAGGACTTGGAAAAGGTGCTAAGTGCTTTATGGACTACAGGCCCCTATGACGTAGGCCTATTGAAAAGGGTAGAGGGGGTTAAGATGAAGTTGAAACCAGGAGCAATTTTACCTCGAGCAAGACAATACCCCATGTCTCTAGAGGCGGATGAAGGGATATTTCAGCACCGATGGAACAAGGTATTCTGGTACCGTCAGAATCATTGTGCAATACTGCAGTGTATCTGATCAAAAAATCAAAGGGAGGGTCGTGGTGATTCATACAAGATATGAGACAGATCAACTAGATTGTACAGGTAGCATTTCCATTAGTTCTTAATCCAGCGACGATACTATGCAGATCCCAGTAGAAGCATGATATTTTACGGTGATTGACTTGAAAAATGCATTTTTCTCAATCTCGTTGCACAAGGACTCACAAGACTTGACCTCCTTTTTGTTCCGCCAAATCTGGCTGGAACACACCTTTTGCCTCAAGGGTATTGTGAGTTCCTGTCAATCTTTAACAGGAACCTTCAGATGGACCTAGGCAATATTGATTTGAAGAGTGTTGTAATACAGTACGTAGATGGCATTCTGATTTGTAGCACTACAGAAGACGAGTGCAGGCAAGACTCCAGTCAATAACTATCCTAGCAGACAAGGGATACAAGGTACACAAAGGGAAGTTACAGTACTGTCAAGAAGAGGTGTTGTACATAAGCCAGTTGATCTCACATGACGGAAAACGGGTCAAACCTGAAAGGGCTGAGGCGATAATGAAAACAGCAAAACAACACATGGTGAAGCCAAAGCAGCAGTTTTGGGACTATGAAATTATGTTAGAGCATGGGTGTTTGATTATAGTTCGTATACAAGACCCCTTTTTCAGGCTCTAAAGTAAGCACAGGTAAACAACGCAAAAATAGAATGGACTGAGGAAATGGATGGAGGGTTTGAACAATTAAAGAAATCAATTTGTACAGCACTTGTTTTAGGAATTCCCAATTATGCTGAGGAGTTGTTTTTATTTTCACATACAAAAGGGACAGTCATGGCAGCAGTGTTTACACAGAGGACTACGCTAGGGTATAAACCTCTTGCATATTATAGTGGGATTCTAGATCCAGTTATGAAGGGACAATTTCCTTGCAAACAGTCACTGCCGGCAGCCACGTTTGCAATTGAAAAATCTACCAGTATTGTAATGGGGTGTTCTATGATACTTTTTGTGCAGCATGCTTTGTTTGTTATTTTGGAGAAACCTAAGGGTACATCGACATCTCAGAGAGTTTCTGCATGTGAGGTGATCATATCGAATCCAGCGATTAAAATAGTCAGATGTAAAATAGTGAACCCTGCCACATTTGCATCTGAGCCTGTGGCAGAGGGTGAGCATGTGCATGATTGCATGAACTACGAGGAGTTCTAGATGACATTCCACGCGTTAAAGGAACGCGTTAGCAGGGGGGAGATTCTCTTTATTGATGGTTCTTTGAAAATTGATCAAACTAGTGGAGAAAGGTATTCTGGCGCAGCTGTGGTGAGACATAGAGCAAACAGCAAATGTGAGGTTGTAGCAAGTGCAAGATTATCTCAAGCGGCAGAATTGGTAGAGTTTATTGTCATGCTCGAGAATCATGCAGGGCAGGAGGTGACGGTGTATAGGGACTCCGCCTATGTGATTTCAACCATGCATGCAGAACTAGCACATTGGAAAAGGAGGGGCTACCTCTGAGTGGGTGGCACTCCAGTGCAACACACAGCATTATTGGACACGCTTATTACAGCACTACAACTCCCAGTAGCCATTGCGATAGTGAAATGCACTGCACATACTAAGTGAACTGACTTTATTTCTTGTGGGAATGAAGCCGGGGATGTAGAGGCCAAAAGGATTGCATATTCACCAGATATTTCAAGTTTTGATACTCCAGATGTAAAGAACAAAGTAGTCACGATTATGGTAGTAAATGAAGGGTTTAATCATTTAATGAGAACACAGTTGATGGACATTCAGGGCAGTGCACAACATGAAGAGCAAGAATTACAGAAACAAAGGGGGTGTTCTTTATCCCTCTCGGAAGCATAATGGAGACAAAATAGCACTGGAAAGCCTGTGATGCCAGCAGCATTGTTAAAGGTAGCCCTTGAACAGCTGCACTACCCTGCAGATGTAACTAGGGAAAGCCTCACAGCAACTATTGCAGAGGACTGGTTTGTACCAAACCTGTCAGAACACGTTGCATTTTATGTAGTAAGTTTACCGCTGGGCATACACTGAGAAAGATTAGAGGAGTGATTCCTCGACCGAATGGTCCTTTTCATCATTTACATATTGACTATGTTGACATGCTGCAAATATTCAATGGATATAGGTATATGATAGTGGTGGTGTGTCCCTTCTACAGGTGGATCAAAGCAGGTCCTTGTACAAACCCTGATGCCACTTGCGCAGCAAAGTTTCTAGTATGAGAATTCTTTCCAAGATGGGGAGTGTGTGAGGTGGTGAGATCCGATAATGGGTCCCATTTTTTTAATGAAGTGTTTGAACAGATTAGCCAATTATTGAACATTAAGAACACATTTTCTTCTGTTTATCAGCCACAAGCAAACAGACTATGTGAGAGACTCATCGTTCTCCTTAAAAAGAGGATTCCAAATCTTATATTGACACTGAAGAAGGAATGGCTATATTGCCTACCCGTAGCCTTATATGCATTAAGGAATCAGCCTGGGTCGGACCACCACCTCACACCCCATGATTTAGTGACAGGGAGGCGAATGAGAACGCTGTTGCCTCCTCCATCTAGGAGCAGAAGTGATGCCTAAAAGACTGCAGAAATTTTAGGAAATTAGTTATGTGCGTATTTGACATGCATGACCGCTAGTATCTTTTTCATTTCAGATCAACTCAAGATACCAAGGGGGGTTGGTCACAGAACACAGATGAAGACCATTCAGCAGCTGGAATTTCTGAACTACTACCTCTACCTAGACTTTTTGCCTGAGACACAATATTGATTCAGAACTTTACCAGTGGAGAACGTTACTCCATCAGCAGTGAAAGTCCAAGGGAGACTTGCTTGGATTCATCTGAATTACATCAAACTCTTCACTGGTGGGACCATTGCACTCCTAATGATCGATCTGGAAGCAAGGCAAGAAGTAGAAGTTCAGCGTGTGCCGACCCGATCAATGATGAGGAAGAAGGATGCTAAGGTTGCTGATTAAATAAATGCAAGTGTGCATTTGGACTGTGGCTCGCCCCAGACACTCTTTTTAAATATTGGAGCAGGCGTGCAAACTCAGTTCTTGAGCCACAGGAATCTTTGAGAAATGAACTTTAGAAAGTTGTTGACGTGTTGTGGATATGTTTGAGCGGCAGCACCTGATAAGAGATTGGAAGCGTGAACAATACCCTGATTCTTTTCATACAATGCAATTGTTTGGTTGAGTCTATGGCTCTGACAAACGATGATGCCCATAGGCTCCTACTCGCTGTTTTTGTATTTATTATTCAAGTTTATCCTGCTCTTGTTGGGCGTAGTGTCGACATACATACTTTTCTGCATGATACTAAAAATGGCCCTGTGATAAGGAGGCTGCTTGTTGAATAGATCCTGCAGCTAACTGATTTACCAGAATTGCCTGATTAAAAAGGTTTTTTCCTTCCTTAAAGCAGTATATATGCACAATGAGGAAAGTTGGAAATGGTAAAGTTGTTGAAAGTGAGCAAGCCCAACAATGTTTAGATAATCGTAAATGGTGAGGGTTGATTTATTGGTGTATAATATATGCATGCTCAGCAATTATCCTTGTTTTCCTGGTTCTTTTGATCCATATTGTTTACTTCATTCGTCCAAGCAAAGTAGAAGTCCCTTTGATGTTGCCCACTCCAGTGACCCACGCACAATTATCTATTAGTGACAGGCCAAGATCTTTTGTGAGTTTCCCTACTTCAGGAGGTCATGTAGGGTTGCTTATTGCTGAGACAAATTTTCCTAAAGTTCTCCCTGAAGGGAGGACTATTTCTGATATACTTCTTGATTATTATGCAAGCACTTACTTTGTGAAAGGGAGACACAGGAGAAGCACACGGGAAGATGATAATGAATTAAATAAGGATCTAGACGGTACAGCACACTTGGGTAATAACATGTAGTATCAGCACATGAAAAAGACGGGAGAGAGACGTTCAAAGAGAGTTGCTATGTTTGTGCTCTCATTATGCCATGGGGACTTCCAAGATATTCCTAGCTATAGAAGTAGCAGTCCAAAAAGCTCCTTGCCTGACGCACCTTGCACTCTGCCAGACAAGAAGTCAGTTCCAGGGTCGAACAGCATCCTTGGAATGGGTGACTGAGAAGACATCTCCAAGAGAAGATGACTGTGTGCAAGATTTAAAGACAAAAGAGAAATCAGAGACAAGGAATTGAGTAGGAAGATATAAACAGCCTGGAATACACTGAGCTGGAATCAGAAGAGAAGAAAACAAAATTCTAAATTGTCAAGGAAAAAAACATGAAGAAATGCGAAGATGCAAGGAAAGAGGGCAGCTGCAAATCAAGGAAACAGTGCTGACTCCAGAAGGATGGGCTGAAGGCCCAATCATATGTAAAGCATCAGCACTAACAGGATGTTATGAGCCAGTCATAGTTACTTCAGAGAATCAATGCAAGCAGCATTGGCCATAAATTGTGAAGCTGCTGATGTGGGTCAATGATGAAGGAGCAACCTTTGCAGATAGTACCTCTAACTAGTGCATACTTGTGTTACAGAAACAATGGCACAAGGAAGGTTGGAGTGAATCAGCAGTGTGGCCCAATGTTCGATGTATCAGGCATGAAGGATGGAACAGTAGTGTTAATGGATCACTACTGTGCCTGTGGATCCAGAGCTTATATGAAGTTGCCCAAAGATTGGGGAGGGTTGTGTTCAATAGTACTTCTTCATGTTCCAGCATTAGTGATTCCAAAGAGTGACCTGAACATTCGAGAGTTTCCAAAGGCAGATGCCCATATGAGGAAGAGAAGATCATTTGGGTTTCTCAATTGGACAATAAGTTAAATTACTTTTCAGCTAAGTCAATAGAAGCCTTTGACGCTGTTCCGTAAGAACACTGGTTGTTCAGTCAGGCTGCTGCAGTATTCATGACTATCTTTATGCCAGGGATCCAGATGATGGCTAATGCGAAGTGGTTGCAGATCACCAGATCGGATCTCCTGCAGATGATCAACACTACTATAAAGGGATTCAACGCTATCAAGGAAGAATTCAGAGCCATACAACTGATGACTCTCCAGAACAGGTATGTCCTGGACATGATTACAGCAATGGAAGGAGGTGTTTGTGCCAAAATCGGGGAATCATGTTGCACATTCATACCTTCTCCTGATGATGACAAGGGGACCTTGACAGAGGCCATAACGTTGCTAACAAACTTGCACATCAAGATGGAAGATGAAGTAGAGGATATTGCAGATGACAGCTGGTTTGCATCGATCTTCTCATGGGTGCCCCACTGGATGGCAAATATCTTCAAGCTTCTTTGAGCCCTATTGGTGAGGATCATGTTTGGATTCTGTGTGATCAGGATAATAACCACACAGTGTAAGAAGACAGCAATGAAATCAGTAGGAACGAAGATCATGATCGATGTGCAGTCTGGGTTTGGACCCAAGGAGCTGACAGATTAAGAAACCAGAAAAAATATAGAAGCAAGCATTCTAGCACCTGAGGGAATGAAGTTCCTGTATCCAAAGAACCACAAGAAGTATGTGGGATGATGGATTTACTGTAGCCCAAATGGACAAAGTAGTCACATGACCTGGAGTGTTTCAGAAGGATCTCTGAAAGGAGTAATGAAGATATGGACTCCAAAGAAGAGGATGTCTAGATGTGGGGGTGGTTGATGAATCAAGCAGAGGGGGAGTGTAGAGGACGAGCCAAATGCATCTCCCAGAATTCCCGCCCATATTCTGCCTATATGTTGGAAACCGGAAATTGTGACATGCACAATGCCAATAATGATACCTATACCGCGAAAGATCTTCGAGACAAGGTATCCATTGAGAAAGCCTTACAGGATGTATCCCCAAAGAGATGATGGTCTCCTGAGAGAGAGCCCCAAAGAAGTGTGAAGATGTAAACAAGAGAGGGTGGTGACGTCACACAAGATGAGAGTGACGCACTGAGAAGGATGACCAAAGAAGAGAATGTATAGACCTTATGGAATCTGATGACGAAATAAAGAATGGAGTAACCTTTCATGTGCAGAATGAAGATTGCATGTGCGAAGAGCACTGAAGAAAATATAAGTATTTTTATAACTGTACAGATGCTGCAACGCAAGTAGAATATGTAATCATGAAGGCTGGCTATACATAATGAATAGACTGCAGGCGGTGCTGCCAATATATATATATACATGTATAGAATCTGGATATTCAATGTCACAATTTTGTAAGCCAGGACACATGAAAGGGCTGAAAATGTAGCACAGCAGAGAAAACAGCTGAGAATCGAGGAAGGATTGGGAAGGCTGTATGGCCCGGTTTCAAGGGTTGGGCCAGTCAAGAACTGGTTATCTATTCAAGGAGATACAAAAAATGTGAGAAGCGAGGCAAGCTCTTGTTAAGGTGCAACAGAAAGACACTATGAGTGCCAAGTTTTATTAATTTAATATCATTAAATGAGAAGAAGGAGCTAAACCGCGGTCTCCTGTCACATGGGGTAGATGAAAATAGAACACAGGCAAGCAGCAGAGAGATTTGAAGATAAGAACATGCTCGCACTCCGTCTCAGGAACAGTGATACTTTGCAAGGCCAAGTTCAAAGACAATTCAAATGTCAGAAGACATGAGTGATGATGGGCTAATTGGGTGGGAAGGCATGGTCAAGTCCACCCACCAGCACCTTGGTTACCAGCTTGCCTGCTGATAGCGAGTCGCATATTCCAGAAGGGTACAAGCATGCCAACCAATTATAGAGTTCCATTTATTGAAAAGCCTTATAGTTTGAGAGCCAATCATGTGTCCTGTATCTAACAAATATTGAGGATGACTTGCACAAAGGGTGGGCATAAGTTGTCCACCTGACTATAGAGACCCAATCACAATCCAATCCCCTACATAAGTATGCTTCAATGTTTCCCGTAGACCAACCACAATCCTAAATAAGTTTTCTTAGTTTGCCAGGTAGTATGACATCACGTATAATGAGTTTTTTTACTATAAAAGTGTTATTTTTGATGTGATGCGTTGAGATTGTGCTGTGTGACGTTCGTTGATGTCTGTTGTACTCCCTGTTTTAGACAATTGAGAATAAAACAGATTACCTTTGCCAACTTCCTGAGTGTGTCCTATTATTGGTGTAAGAGTTATTCTGCATCCACATCCATCTAACTATGCGCTACCTCATTTAAAAGGGCCTAACGGTTCAGGAGAGATCTATTGGATTTCAGAGATGTAGCAGAAGCCTTGGGAGGAACACTAGAAATGGCAAGCCCATTGCCAGGGAATTGTGTGTTCAGCAACAGCAGGGAGGAGAGAATGGAGTAGGTTGTTGCAGATACAATAGATTTTTTGGTTGTTCTGGTCAATGCTGGTTCCATTGTTGCATAGGTTAAGGATCATCTTCTTCACAGGGAAGATGTCCAGCCACATTTCCCATCGGATAGCCCTTTTGATCTCAGATGACCCAGAAAAGGAGAGCTTAGATAGCATGAAGGATTGCCAGACAATAAGGGCAGTGGTGCAGATATAAGAATGTTAGTGTAATTCAGCACTACCTGTTTATTTTTTCCGATAAAATGCTCTCGAGCAAAACTCTAAATTCTTGCTCAGGGGGTCTGGTTCTGACCTTAGTAGAAGAGCCACTGAATCACCCTTTCTGACCCACTCAGGACCAAGTGGACATCTTTCCTTAGGAGTCTTAATGGCCTGCTCACTGCCCTTGGAGACCCTAAGGATATTGAACGTAATCCTACAAGATTAATGTGCGCACCCTCCACCTCTTATACTGAGATTAACAATCCTTACACCATCCAACATCAAACCATTATTTAAAAAAAGTTGATTAGTGGGCACGCGTCTGTCAGCATCCAAAAACAATGAAAAAAAGGATTTCTACATGTGATCACAGGCACGCTGGCGATAACAGAAGGCTGCAGATTTTGGACACCCAACTCTTGCATCTACGTAAACCGGTTCCTCAGATTTTTGGATATTCCCGGTTGCGTTAGATCTACCACCAGGAAACAACGCTGAGGAGTCAATTCATTAGTATACACACATTCTTAACTCTTCATATTGACAGTGTTAACTGTCACTGAATTGACTTTTCATGGGCCAACTGAACCCAACTCACTCCCCTTTCGCTCGTCTATATCGTTTGTACTCGCCGTATAGTCAATATTAATAGAGTTCAGAGAATTTATCTTCATATTAGCATCCATGGCCTTGTTAACTAACGTGCATTTTAAAAGTGTATTCACAAATGTCTTTGTAGCTTCTTTGCTAGCGTCCGACGTATTTTTTGTTACAAGCCAACCCATTGGATACTTCTCTCAGAACCATATGCTCAGTCTCTGAGTCAGCCCCAAATGGGGCAAAACCCACCTCCCCATCTTCATTAGCAGAAGGACGAGCAACATCACCAGTTGTTAAATCTTCGACACTTGGTTGCTCCCATGGAGTATGAGACTTCACGAGTATCTTATAACCAACCTCACCTGTTTGTGAGAAGACCGATGGAGCCTTACCCACTGCAACAGCTACAGTTTGCACTATATCTGTTTCAGCTGAAGGCACTGTGCCCCACCACCCCCTGACCCCTATTAAGATTCCGCCAGGTATCCGAATATTCTTTTGTTGTATAGAGGACACATCCACACTTGAAAAATTCAAGTTTATAGCTGGATCACCATTGTCTTCCCTTGGAGGTAAGTTGACCGATGGAGCTAAATGTTGCTGTCGACTAACAAAGTCTTTAAGACTGCTGTAAGACCATTGGATTATTACATTTATATAATAGTGATTCTAGCATAACAGATGCTTTCATACAAAGAGCCTAAGGCACATGCAACTTGGTTATTTTTATTATAAATGTATTTTTGCCCTCCAATCAAACCAGTATCCAGCTGCTTGAACATGGTTGAGAGTCTACGGGGTGGCAGATCCACTGGCGTAGATGAAAGTGAGGATGAAGACGAACAAGAATGGCACTGCTGTAATGGAGATATGTCCCAAGGTGAGTTCAACATTCATCATTGAAGAGGAGGCGGGACTCTTATCATTTTGTTCATATAAAAGCTTTGATGCAGATACCTGAGTACTCGAGATAGAGAAGTGCGAACACCGTGCACAGTCAACATCAAGCGGTAGGGTGACCACATTTATTACTTGCTTGCCGGGATCAAAATGTCCCCAGCATGCAAAGTTATGACATGATAGTTGTCCGTGATTTTTTTATTATTTGAGGCTGAGGTTACACTCGCAGCTTGGATGCTCACGAAAGGACTTAGCACCGCTTTGAAACAGTTCCCTAACATGGATGCAGCTTCCGCTGGTGAGGGAGGCAGGGGTAGTTTGATCGCAATAAGCATTTCTTGGTCCGTAATGTGATCAAAAGGTTCATCCACAGTCATCCCTCTTCCACTGCGCAAGTCGTACATATAATCAGAACAATGTAAAATGAGGGGATACTTGATATCGCCAAAGCATAAATTGCAACGAAATGTAAACAGAATAAAATGGAAAAAATCCACCCACCACCTTACCGCCTAACTGCCTAACTGTAGCCACACTCTCCACTGCACTCACGTTGCATGTCTTATATATGGATTTTGGTAGATTGAGTTATGCATCAAATGGCCTGCAGGCCCATCTGGGTACAAACCCATCAACACCAGGGTTTGAAACGCAGAGTAATGTCCGAAAGTGAGACTGTTTAGCAGATCGGACTTTCATTGTAGAATCAATTTACCAGAGCTTTTAAAATTTAAACAAATATGGAAGATTCCATTCAGGAGATTAAAATACATTTAAATAACCCCACCTTGACAACTGATTAATTTGCATGTTTTCAAATTTCATAAGAGAGTGGCTGGAGTATCTTAAGTGTCATAGGATGGTCCATTGGCTCAGTAACAAATACGATTTGCATAATCACAGCTGTGTGACAGCTGATCGCTTTTATTCAAGGACATATATAAGAGACAACAAAATACAGATGTCAACCAAACAATTTGCTTTATCTGAAGGCCATTTCAAGTCATAACAATTTACATTAAAAAAATAAATCATTAAATCCATCCCAGCTAACAATGCGGATCCTTTTTCCAAAGTCCCTGTGCAGTCATCTACACTAACAAGGATCTGTGCCATTACTGCAAAGCTCACTGCTACCAGTGTTAGATATAACCAAAAGTGCAACCCGAGACTATGTTTCAAATAGTAAAAGAGGACCTCTCTCCCTCCTTCCAGTCCCCAGCTGACTATCCTCTAGCCGAACCCAAGAGGACACATCAACCCAGGCTTCCTGGCAGCAAGATTGTATCGCTTCAGGTAGGAAAGCGCAATTTAACTACAATTCCCAGAGGGCTCCGTGATCGCATGTGAATGGCAATCCAGATAGCCACTTTGATTCCAGGAACCTATAAGTTACTCTTCCCACTAAGGCCACTAGTCTTCTCTTTGCATAAGAAGACGTACCTGCACGCTGGAAAACATCAGGATTCCAAAAACCTGTGGAACAAGAGAGCTTGCAGACCCTGAGAGCTCTGTTTCTCCTCTAAAGGCTTAACTTTGTGACATCGCCTTTAGTGCACCCAAAAATTCTAGAACTCCTTAACGGTGCCTGAACTTGGCCTCTTGAAGGAAGAATAAAGGACAAGAAGTAATGAGCCTAGAAATGAACACTGTTGTTCTTATCAACGTAACACAAATTCAGCAAGCATTAAACCCTCGAGTGGATTTTGTTTGGCAACTTCAGCAGTACAAGATGCTAAAACATTATTAACCGCTGACATTTTCAAATGAGCTGGGGAGGGCTGTGCATGAACCACTGGAGTACCTGTAGACATTCTAACACTCAAACTAAAGGGGGATTCTGCATCAAGCCAGAACATACTGGACCTCCAACAGGTACATACGGGTACTACTGGTGCCTGAGGTGAGGCTCAG
This sequence comes from Ambystoma mexicanum, assembly GCF_040938575.1. Classification (NCBI taxonomy): domain Eukaryota; kingdom Metazoa; phylum Chordata; class Amphibia; order Caudata; family Ambystomatidae; genus Ambystoma; species Ambystoma mexicanum. Next base: position 856,939,838 of record NC_090935.1, on the reverse strand, counting down.
GCGGGGAGGTCACAAGAGGTTGGCAATTAGCGTCTGAGTCTGAATACTCTTAACATCTCTTTGCAGAAGCCACCCTACAGCAGCACGCAGGCAGTTTACCTGGCCGAACGTACCTGATCTCAACTCGCAAGATCACCCAACCCTTTGCCCTCACAAAGACTTCAACCAGACTGTTTCACACCAGTTCTCTTATGGGCGATGTAGGTAATTACGTCCAGTTATCCATTGCACACCCCACACACAATAGAAGGTGCAGGCAAGTTTAACACTCATACAATGTAGCTCCTGCTGCCATGTTTAAGCATTGGCACAGCACAGAAGGTTACCATACCCCAGGCAGGATATTGGTGATGGCGCTCAGTGCCGACACTGCAGGAGAGTAGGTGATGCACCATGTAGGTATGGCTAAAGCTTGGGCATTGGCAGTTCAGTTTGCACCCAGTGCCACGCCATGGGGAGAGTGGCGATGCAACGTTTTTAGTTTTATGGCATATTGAAGATGCTTAAAATGGGGGGTGGCTCACAGGGGGTATCTTATTTTGGCAAAGGGCACACTGCTTATTGGCTGGAACAAGAAAATACCAGTGAGAAATACTGAACTTGGACTTTGTAGCTGTTGGCGGCGTCGGAAGAATCTGAAGGTTCTATAGACGTTCTATCACTCCCATTAGTTCTGCCTAGCATGGGCTGAGCCAACGATTCGTTTAACAGCTGAAACCGGAGGTATTGCCTTCATTATTCGAACTGTATATGCTCAAAATGCCTTTCAAAATGTTTTCTTTACTGAAGTTCAAAAGAAACATTGCTGCCTCCCATTCAGATAATGTTATCTTGGTGGTGGGCATTAATATGATATTAGAACCCTTGTTGGATAGGCCTCTGGGCAGAATAGTCTGGGTAATAATTAAAACAAAGAATTGTGGTTCATAGTGGCTTCCTTTGCCCTCCGCTTATCCAGAGTGCCCCTCCTCACACCTGCAAATGTCAAGGTTTTTGTTGCACACAATGTACATTATATCCATTTCAGAGATTGAAAAGGAGATAGAGAGAGAGCGAGAGGGACAGAAAGCGAGACAGAGAGAGACAGACAGCGAGAGATAGAGGGAGATGGCTGTATACAGCAGTCGTAAGAGTGCAGGAACAGGATCAGTTATTTTGCTTTGTTAGGCCTTTTCATGCAATACTTTGCTATGACTCCTGATGCTATGTTTTGCCTTCAATCCGTTGACATACCTTTATCACGGCTTTCTATGCTATGCTAGGCCTAGCTATAGGTTGCTGGATTCTTTGCACCCTCATGAACCTGCTCAATGATTCTGCCCTCTTGAATTCGCTCCCACAAGCCCCATTCTAATTTTGACCTGCTGAGGATTTGCTGCTACATCTCACATAATAGTTTGGCCCCTCTGTGACTTTTATCCTAAATGTCCCACTGTCATGTATCCCCCACTGTGATTTCACTCCCGGGTGCCCCAAAGCAGTTCTGCTCCTATGTTTCCCTACTGGCCTTTTCAATGGGAGTCATTTCACTCCACTGTTCACTTGGCACTCACTGCTGCCTGCTTCTGTAAGTCTTCCCCCAATGTGATTAAGGGCCTAGTCCTGCATGATCTCTGCTTCTAGGAACACCAGCCCATTTTAGGGTGCCTCAGGGCTTGGTACACAATTATCATACCAGAGGGACACCACTACCAGGATGTAGGCCCAGTCACACCTGATGGATGTCCAAAGGGCTGTCAAGTTCTCAACTAACTGATCCCCACACTAACATGCTCCGTTTCTACTTTCTGCCACACAATATGCATACCAACTAAGCCACCCACACATGGTCGTTGAACACCCCTCCTTGTAGACATCAAACATCCGAATGCTTCATCTCTCCAACTAACTTAAATATCACACTCACAACCAACATATCCTCACACTTAAGGCACAGAAGGCTCCCCTGTGGACAGAGGCACCCCAAGTGCTCTTGGCACAGAACACCTAGAAAGAGACCCGCGTGCAGAGCTCAGTGTACTTGTGGTCTACATGTATGACCACAATAGCAAGTCTGTTTGACTGTCTTTGTGCTCACTGAGCCCAACACCTCTCTTTCCAACTCGCCAGAGCATCTGGGGGACAAGTAAATGGCAGCAGGGTGTAGTATGAATCCTATTGCAATAGTTCTCTACTGGTTTGTTCTGAATCCTGGTGGAAGGCATTATATGTTTCTTTCAAGAGCCCATGACAGGAATAAATGAACACGATCACATGTTCTAATGACTAAAGTACGGTTTGACAGGGCTACGAAAATGCAACCTCAGTCTCGCAGGCCAAGCATTTCATGATATGCAACCTCATATATTGGGTACCAACAGGAAAGACCCAGCTTCAGGTCCAGCAAAGGTGGCTTTGTGTCTGACACTTTTGGGGCAATTCCATGAAGGATTGACCCCCTCAAATGCAACACATGCAGTGATGTATTTCCGCGTACTGTTTTTATTATCGAATCCGCCCGGTTCAATGATTTGTACCGAACTCCCATTGTGTTGCCTGCATCCTGCCTGAAAATTCGGCCAGATTAGCTGTTCTTAGGGCCAACATAGCCCCCCCTCCCACCCCCACAGTCGCCCAGTTGTCCTCTGCGTGTGGTTTCCCAGAATTTCAGAACCAAGACTGTACCCACCGGAAGCATTCCTACCAGGGGAGCCGATTTATGAATTTCCCGGGGGGGGGGCAAATACAAGAAGTGACATCACTGGCAGTTATATGACCGCAAATTTGCATGTAGTCGCCAACTTGGTGCAACGGCGTGCGGGGTGGGCGGGTGTTGGCGCGCAGCGCCGAACAGTGGAAACATTGGCTAGCATCCACTGCATATACTAAAGTCAAGAAAGAAGGAGATTTAAACCTTTGAGTTGCATTCCAGTAAGACATCACTTCCCCTACTCCACCGCTCTATAATCGTCCAGCAACACAACTAGGATGAGAGAATGAAATGCTTGCTAAACAGAAGGTACAGCTGCAAGGTGGAGTACCACCACCACCACCAAAAAGAAAGTTCCCAATTCAAGGGAAACGAGAAGTAAAGACGTTTCCCGATTAAAAAGTACCAAGCAAGACGTGTGTGGTGCCATAGTTCAGTAAAACATCAACTATTCAAACTTACAATAATGCTGCTGTAGATTGGCCAGCCACAAGTGACATTTGCTAAGATGTTACCTCTGGGTAACCAGATAGAGTTAGGGATGTAGCTTGATCTTAAACCTTTCAGTGGACACATCAGATGTGCTGCTGAAGTATAATGCAATCCTGGCTGAAGTATAATGCAATCAAGTGTGGTTTCAGACTTGGGGGGAAGAGTGTTAACTGCTTTTAACATTGTAGTTACCCAGGCTCACCCTGCACCCAGGTGATGTTTGGGACTGATGGAAGCACTGTCGTCTAAATGTTGTAGCCATGGTTGTCTCCATGTTTTAAAAACTCCCACTTTCCGGGTTTTCAACATTCATTTGAAACACCCCTTATACCAAAAATGAAGGAGTCAGTAAAAAAGCCAATGCTGAAAAGCCTATTTCGCACAAGTAGTAAGACCCAAAGGGTAAGAGCGACTGTATAGCAGACCATGCGAATGTAGGATACTCCAGGATTACCTTCAGTCAAAATTCACCCACTGCAATGTTCCTAAATTCAGATTGCAGAGTAGTGTCCGACTGAACCTCAATCAGCTCTTCCTGGGCATCAAATGGATGATGCACCACCTCCTCTGCCAGAAAAGTCTGCATCACCCAGTCATTAATGCCAGAATTTACTTCAGGGAAGTATTCATCAAAGCTGGACCTTAATGTTGCTAGGTGGCTTGCCCAGCTCCAACTGTTCTTTTGCAAAGGTCTAGCTTCCTCTTGAAGGCAAATACTTTTTTATTCATTCTTTCCTCTGTGTTCCCATGTCCACAGCAATGCCCCCAAAGGTGGGATTGGGAGTTTCTGGGGTGGTGAGTTCTAGTGGTCTTGGTTTCCTTTATAAAATACACAAATCACATAGTATCTCAACCAGACAATGTATCATTGTGTACAGCTTAAAGGGGGCCACCTGACCCAAAGCAGCACACTAGGAGATGTATTTTGGAACAATCAACATTGTAAACACACCTCTAGTTTAGATTGTAAAGAGTGCTTGTGCTGCAATTACAAGCACCCAGTTAATAAAGTCCAGACTTAAAACACTTGATTAGCATTCAGTGAGTAAAATAACCTTATAAAAATAAAATGCAGCTTTGCATAAAATTACAGAGAATTTTGGGATTATCAGGCACTGGCAAGCGGGCTCTGCTGTTGCTGTGGGAGAAGTGAGACTTGCAATGGCGACAAATTTAAGGTTAATAGCTGCCGTTTATCACAAGATGGCAGGCCAGCATAGATCTTAACAACTGAATGCCCACTGAACAGCGATAAACCCTTCTAGGTCAGCAAGATGCTGATGTAGAGGAACCAGTGTTAGAAAGCAATGAGGTAATTATACAGTACCATATCCCGTGGGAGGTGATGCCCCCTAAGACTCAGTGAAGGCCCCTTGTGTCAAAAGGTTGAAAAGTCCTGCCGTCTCAGTCCCCACAGTCCTAACTTCACCCCGCTTAAAGTGGAAGCAGTCTGCGGCACACAGCTTGTAATGCAAATCGCACATTTTAAGCATCAGGACAAAAAACAGAGAACTGAATACATTGCTGAGGTAAATGAGTTCTGACTGGCAACACTGGTAATACCGTATAGAGCCATATTATCGCACCGCCCAACTATGAGTTTGAGGGCAAAGGTGGAGGAAAATCCTCCAGCAAGAAGCTGGAGGTATTTCCTCCACCATACCGCCCAAAATAGAACAATTTGGGATATTACCACCAGCAAAATTACTACCAGCAGTAATACCGCTGAAATCCACCATGGAGTCCGCCAGACCAAGTGGCAGTAATGGTAGTACAGTTTGGTGGTATCTCGGCAGATTTACAGGCCACACAGAGACATCACCTCTCTCCATGTTGTCTTTTAATGTAAAGTGGATTACCAGGTTTCAGACCTGTAAGATACCCCTGTCTCCTCAGGTGACTCAGACCCCCACCATTCCATCCTACATAAACTTGATGCCCCCAGGCTGTTGATCTTCCAGTCTACTTTTATTCTACCCATGTAGATCCAGGAACGTCATACTCCTGTTACTTTCATGGATTATTTTACTTCCTGTTCCTTAAAGCCAGGGGTCTTAAACATGTGGCTCTCCAGGTGTTTTGGACTACGACTCCTATGATCCATCACCATTGACTATGCTGGCTGGGGCTGATGAGCATTGTAGTCCAACACATCTGCAGAGCTAAAGGTTGCAGAACCCGGCGTCCAAGCAGAGGCCTGGAACTCCATACTGCCACACAGGGGAGTTGCTAGGTCTGGAAAAGACCCGGGGCTAAGCTGATGTCGGAACTGTTGGGACTGGGGGCTAGCTAGACTTTTGGCTGTAGCTCCTGAGATTCTATCCGGGGCTACAACCAAAAGATCAGGGGCTATAGCCCCCTTAGCCACCCCCTAGCAACGCCCCTGCTGCCACAAGCACCTTATCATTTGACTCTGGCTCTGAAATAGAGACTTTATGCCGGCCCTTTACCCACAAACACTGGTTGTTAATATTATACCTTGGAGCTGCACGTGTTAATAGCACTAGTGCAAGAAACAGACGTCCAGGACGGGCGGTAAAAAGACTTCTGTGGGTCGTATGCGGCCTATGAGTTCACAGGGTTTCGTTGACCAGGGAATAGCACACGAGGCATGGAGTTGGGACAGGATGGCAGGTTAGCTGCTGGCAACCTTTCAGGTGGCAACAGGTAACCCATGAAGAGGGAGCGGAGATGGACAGTGCTTCTTTGCCCTCCTGATTCTCTGATTTGTCAGAGCTACATTTTCAAAGCCTCTCTCTGAATGGAGCATGAGTGCATTCATCTCTCAGTTGACTCACATAGTTATTGTTCTGTCTGCGTCTTTCATTTGTTATAAAACAGCAACCAAGGTTGTTGGCTCTCAGGGGGTAGGGAGCCTGGGACGCTCCAAGGACAATGAACTGGCAGCCAGGGGATTTTAGCAATGTGCTACTTTTGTAAACAAAATGAACCCCCAAAAAATCTTTTTTTTGTGACTGCACCAGTAAATCATCAAGAATCGATGACTGGGAGAGAGGCTGCAGGAGAGCGATTCACCCTTATTTGTATGGTACAGTAGCACAGATAGGAGAAAGAGGTTGGTTGGCTCTCGACTTACATCTACCTGTTCAGTAGCACACCTGGGAGTGGGTAGTTGAACTGGCTTTGGGGTCCCCGTTTCTCTGTGATAGCATACTCTTGAGGGCATACTTTTTTAATGAACATTTAATTGCAACTGCATGTGTATACCAAGTGCTTAATTTGTAAAACAGTAGGTGCCTGTGCCCAAATATGTTCTAGCACTTCTGTGACACTTGGGCAGTTCCACGCCACTGCTGCCACCCAGGGTCGGACTGGGACAAGAAATAGGCCCGGTCACCCAAAAAAAGGTGGCCCACCCCTCGCCTCAAAAAAGTGGCCCACCCCTCTCCTCACGACACTTGACCTCTGATGATATCACCGAAAGTGAGGTAATTTGACCCCACACCAAAGTGACATCTCGGGAAGCGATGAAACACAACCTTTCACCCCTTGACAAAATAGGAAGTGGCATCAAATAGCATTGTTCCTAAGTAAACTACATTACGAAAAATATGGTCATGATTTCACTAAGGTGATATACATTTCATACAAGAATGGATCACCATACGTATCATTAATATCTGTGTATATAGATCCATATTGTCAATTTACTGTGACTCCAAGCAGACGTCCAAGGCCACATGATAATATGGTATTATATAGCACTTACCCTTAAGCTCTTTTTTATAGAACAAATATGCATACAATATCACCCAACCTGTGTTGGTACTCATATCGACCCAAGAAGGATGAAAGGTTTTTGAAGAATAAAAAATGAAAAAAGAAATTTGAAAAAAAATAATTTTTCCCAAACATTTTTTTCAAACCGGCCCAAGCATGGCCTGAAACCGGCCCTTACTCCCTAGGGATGCTTCAGCCCGGCCAGGGGCCAATCCGACCCTGCTGCCACCACCCATAGTGGGACAGAGGCTGGGCCTTTGTGGGGCCTCAGGCGCCATTAGGAGCCTATTCATGAAGACAAAAAAAGCACACACATTCCTTTGCCGAGATGACCATCATTAAGGCAAAAGAAGGTGTGCGCTTTTTCTTTTGTCTTTATAAATAGGCTCCTAATGGCGCCTGAGGCCCCACAAAGGCCCGGCCCCTGTCGCACTAAGCATGTGTGGCAGGGGCCGTGGATCGGGCTGCTGCTTGTTAATGAGGCAACAGCCCGACCCTTTGGTCATTTAACCTTTTTTTATTTTCTTTTCAAACTGTGGATGCGCACCCCCCCCCCGTGGCATGAGGCTGCGGCCCACCAGAGGGGTGCGCCCCACAGTTTGAATACTGCTGCACCTAAGCCCTCCCCTCCAGGACCATACACCAATGAGTCCTAGAGGGGAGGGCTTAATCGCACATCCGGCCGGAGAGAAGTGATGCAGTATCGATGGAAAGGGCCATCGATGCTGCATCACTTCCCTGGGGGGGGGGGGGGCGCAGCCCCGACTTGATTTTGCCAGGGGGGGGCTCGGGCCCCGGAGCCCCCCGTACTCGGCGCCCCTGATTCCTACAGTTTAGCTTCAATGTATCATACAAGCTGTGGTTTCCCTATTGTAGGCTAGCGGATTTGTTGAGGATTATCATTACAAAGACCAGTGCGCAGCATGACACTGCAACTACACCCATCTGATTAGTGGCCCTATTAAAAGGCATTGGATTTTCCCATTTGTTTACTTATGAGGTTAATGTATCACCAACTGTTTATTTATTGATGAGCTGCATCAATCACGGATGTGTTGTATTTATTGATTTAATTTATCACAAACTCTTCCATCAACTAATGAGTGTAATTCATCACCCATATGAATGGAGAACAGAGCGGGCATAGATTTTAGCTGCTGCGTCACGGATGTCAGCAGCAACGGGGCAGGAAATCCATGCTTTGTTTTCATTAGTGCTACAGGTATTGTAGGCTTCTGCCACGCTCCGGACATCTTTAGCAGAGCCAATGGAAGGATTCTTTCCTCTGTAAAATCAGATTTTTTTTCCAGAATATTTTGCTTCTTATTCTTTGGCTGTAATTATGTATTGCGTTTTTGTGTGTATTTAAATGCGCCGGTAATGTGTCCCTTTTTGTTTTCAGAGTAACGTCTCAGAAGTCCAGGACATTGTCAACTTCTCAAAGTGTAAGGCAAATAAAGTTTGAACTTGCATTTAGCCTAAGAGGGTAAGGTAGCCAAAGTTTGCGTCTTGGTAACTGTCTAAGCTAGCCTTGCATTTCGCCTAAGTGTGAATTTGTGTGGGTGGTAATTGCTTCGCACTAGAATGAACGACAGGGGGAGAGAGATGGGTCGTATTTAGTCAGAATGTCGGGGGTAAGAAATATATTGACACTAACTAACCGTACTAAAAAACTCACCCTTCTGCATACGCCGTCTCAAACTCTGAACTAAACACACCCATACCTCTACAGCACCACAAACCACACACACTTCACAACACCCCGACAAGGAAACAAACCATGCACAATCTCACCTCGACACCACACAACGACTATCAACTGAAAACGCACCTACGCTCAGTGACCGGTTTTTCCGAACTGAAGCAGCCAACAGCACAGCACAGCTCTCTTGCTCTTCTCCCGCTTAATCTGAGTAACAAACCCTGCCACCCTCCTTGCATTGCAGATCCGCCAGAGCGCCAAGAGACCACGCAAGTGGCAACATTGAGCAGTACAAGAACCGTTGCATAACATAACAGTGTCCCTTTCCAAATAAACGTTGCCACAGCCAAATGCAGAGTTTTGGCCATTATTTACCTAAACAAAGCCACTTGTGGCCATGCACTGCCATCATATGTCAGGTGCAGCCCTCATCTAGGCACATACTACCATCATATATCAGGTGCGCAGGTGCTGATCTCCTACGACCAGCGCTGTGCCTTATATGCCCATGTACCACCAGCAGATGCAATATTCTGGATGACCAGATACAGCGGCATATGCCAAGTATAGTCGCAATATGCCAAGATTCAGCTCAAGTAGTGAGTTCGTATGCTAGACTCGGCCAACAAGCAACCGTCTCTCACGCACTGGGTTTGCCATCGTATACTCACCCAGTACCACCAGGTGCCAGACTGCACATATTATCCTGCGACTCCCTTCCTGCACAGTGAAGCTATTTCACCGAATACTCTAAAGCAGGAGATCCCAACGACTCTCTTATTCACGAATGCCCTCCGCCTGCTCGCTGTGCATGCTGCAACACAGGAATGCTTCGGTAATAATGCACTAACGTGGGTCCAAGAGGACTACATGTCCCACAATGCACGATGCATGATGCTGTTGGTACGGGGCTACCCTATCATAGAAAGCAATTAGCCTCCCCCGGGTCACAATGCCCCAACTAATATTGTTGCATTTACAAGGATGACACATACATTGGTTACATCAATTCAGAACAGCTAGCCCCGCAACTATACATTCCTTAGATTGCTCAATGTCTTTGTACATAGACCCATGACCCGAAGGACTCCATGTCCCAGAATTCACTATGCCTTACTCAGAGCAGAAACAAATAAAACGGCATACACGGCATAATGCAATCTGGCTAATACCGGACTGCATAGCCCAATATACGCTTGCATAACTCAGTACAGAGGATGTACACGACCTGAAAGAGCCTGTAGTTCACTCAGTACACATGTTCCTACAGGGAAGCAAGTAAATGCCCCCTATTGCTTTCCGTCGCTTCCCAAGCAAATGACTTGCTCCTGGTTGCACTCTACCTCGCACAGCACACACAGCACAAAGGATCCTTCCACGAGCATACATAGATTTCTGAGTGCTGCCAATTACATGATGCACAATGTGCAATCACGCTTGGTGTGCTGCCGAACATCACCATTGCACGCTCGAAGATGCCCTCTCAATACAGCAGCTGCACTCTGCCAGGCATGTTTCAAGCTGCCCCAGCTATTTGTATATTTGCAATGGCCTGCTAGTTAAGCACATTTTTATTATATGTTGTAGATTCTTCTCAGAAAATTGCTGTGCCAAATAATGCCCCATGAGCGTGCTGATGCCACTTCCAACAGAGCAAGGACAGTTTTTCCCCAGTTACACACAATGCTTTACTTGTTTCCACATTGTCCAGCCCACAACGTTTGCACCTTTATACATTACCGTAACACTTCGCCATGTACTGCTAGAAAATTGCATTGCCAGTTCCAGCAATGACATGCAAGCATTGCTCCATTTAAGCAAATTGTCATGCCAGTTTCCACATTGCCTCCCGGAAATAACCAGACACCCGATATATTGCTATTCCCGTTTTGCACTGACCCGGAAAATACTTCTATCACTTTCAACAGCCAGATTCCAGCACTGACCTAGATAAGCAGCTCTACATTCAAATTTCCACACTACCCATTGGAAATGTCCACATCCCCAGAAATGGTACCAACCAGCTCCTACCATGCCATCCATGTTGCCTTGGGCCTTGTTACGTGCTTGATGGTACCTCCTCTTGAAATAGCACCAAACTCATTTACTGTCACCCTATGCGGTAAGAATGCAGTAACGGGAAGAGTCTGCATGATTTAGAGTTATGTGGATGCTTCAGGCATTCTCCTTTTAGGATATTAATTGGACTCCATTGGAGGCATGCAGCCATACCGTTTGAATAATAACACACGTGGTAATGCATTTTTATGTGGAGGAAATGACCCATACCAGGGGCCGATTCATGGAAACATTTGTGATGGAAATGGGGGATTTGCGTGCCTATCTGCATGCAAATACCCATTCGTTGATTCATGGAACCGAATGCAGGTTTTTCTGGGACTTGCGTGGGGTTCGCACAGGGCCTCAAGTCGACGGGCGCATTGTACCAGGCATCACACAAAGTGTGGGCTTGGCCTACATATCAACCAAAATAGGAGGCGGAACATGCAGAATGAGGAAGAGCACTTGAAAATTCGGGAGTGTTGAGGGACCGTATACAACCAAGCAAGGGCAGGTCCATAGCCACGCAAATATACCCAAATTCATCGATTTCTACTGGGAACATCAGGTCTCGAAAAAGAACATGCATATCCCAGAACTCATATGCCACATGACAGCAGGCGTAAACGTCAACACGAATAGGAATAAATGCCCATAAACCACACAATACACACCAACCGAACGAACGTCAACTGCCATGGTGAATCCAGCAGTAGTCGGCGCTATCATGCATGGACAATGCAGGAGGAGACGGATGCCCAGGGCATGGATCTTCAAAACACGCACTACCGTTTTTGGGATGCCAGATGATCAGGTCTATGACAGGTATAGGTTCCCCTGCATATAATCCTAGACCTTGTCAGGCAGTGGGAAGATGGCCTAACATCGCCCACCATCTGCTCCCAGGCCCATACCCCGCTTGAAAAAACGCTGACTGCACTCCATTTCATTGCCACTGGGTCCTTCCAGCAGACCACTGCATAACGGCACATGCATCTGCATGCATGTACATATATATGACCTGAACACCAGCGGAAAGGCAGACAGTCATGCATGATTTCTATGCAGTGGCACACTTCCCCCGTGTACTGGGTGCGATAGACTGCACACATGTAGTGCTATGGCCACCCCGATTGACAGAGCACATCTACAGGAACAGAAAGCACTGGAACTCCATCAATGTGCAGGTTGTGTGTGATGCCAAGGGAATCATTATGGAAGTCTATGCTAATTTCCCATGCTGCACACATGACAGCTACATCCTCCACACGTCACCACTGCACGTGACCCCGGTATCAGGAAAACATGGCAATGCATGGCTCATTGGTGAGTATGGGTGCTCATGCACATGCATGCACATCACACACTGAACAATAGACCTTGCAAATACATCACAATGACAACCATGTACACATTTACAGGGGACAGTGCCTACCCGCTGACTACCTTAATGATGACACACATCAGGAATCCCACAACACCACCAGTAATTTGTAGAATAATTGTGGCTGCATGTGTCCTGCACAATGTTGCCAAACAGCGCAGTGTACCAGGTGGGACACCGGCCGCACCCACAGGCACCACCCTTGCACATGGCTGGCCAAAGGGCACATGGAGAGGCTTCATGCACACAGCTGGTACAATCGTACTTCACATAAATCACAGCACCTGTGGAGTACACACAGTGAAGCCACCTCCCAGGTGCCATTCAATGATGAATCGTGGCCTATCCTCCATGCCCATGAAAAATGCATGAACCGGACAACAATCAAATTTTAGCACCTAGCCATTCATTGACACCAAAAGGAACAATTCCACAAATTCCTAGAAGCAAACCAAAATCCGATTCAAGACCTGTGGCGCTTTGTGCACTACGGAACAGCCTCCGATGAGAACAGTGATGAAGACCCACTGGCTGAACTTTGCAGTTTTGAAGTTCAGATGTATTGGAACCTCACAGAAATACAGCTTCAAGGTTGGCACCTGCGTTTTTTATATATGTATATATCTTTTATACGAGCGTTCTCCTTTTGTAACAATTATTTAATGGTTTAATAATTAAATAAAATTATAAAATTTTGGATATTACGAGAGGAAAACAACCAAGTCAGGCTGGTTCTTGAAGCTTCAGCGCAGCACAGACGTGCGGATCGATTGGAGTGCAGAACCTCCTTTGGGGCGCTGGCGGTCCGGCTGTTGTCCCCTTTGTTATATCTCTCCTTAATTCCTGTAAGCGAAGAGGGCACTAAACTGAAATCCAATATTGAAGAGGGCCTTAGACTTTACGAAGAAGACATCAAACAACGGAAACAAAGGAAATTCCTTCGCGATAGAGAAGACTATGAAAAGGGAAGAGTATACACTTTTGCTCGTCGATTCGACCATTTGAGAAAAAATCTGTCCAACAAAATGCTGAGAGCAACGAACCTATAACAACCCCATATCCAGTGAGATAGCCACTACATCAGAATCCGAGGCATCGACCAGTGAAACCGAAAACGTCTCTAAGAAAATTAATTTTTTAGACAAAATGAGGATGCTGGGTTTAGACGGCAGAAACAACCCAAAGAAACACACAGGCAAAGGACGAGGAAAACTATCAGGAAGTGGAGGAAAAAGAAAACCAGGAGGGGACAAAGGAATAAGCAGCTCAGAGTCCGAGGGCAATTCGAGAACACGCTCTGGCAACAAGCAAGCAAAATAAATACTAACAGTATGGATAACAGCATTATCAATTTGTCCGATTATGTACTTAGTCAGGACCAAATTAAAGTCCTACAGTATGGATTCAATTTCTGCCCAACCTTTTCTTATGACTATGCGGAAACAAGAATTGACTTCTTTAAGTTTATACGCAAAATTAGATTAAAAAAATTCTTTCTTCTGAATCCGCCTAAAGAAAAAATCAAAACAACTCCACAAGGTAAAACATCTGTCGCTATTGAGGATTTAGATACCTTACTTAACTTGGCGGAATTGGAATCCTTAGCAAATGTGGAGCAAGTGTCATCTGAGATCTCTTTGGAAATGCTCAATATAAGCACAGATTGGCCAATAAACAGCAAACTCAAAGCCAAATCAAGGTTCAATCCCCAATTTCAACCTGGGGGAAAAATTGAAGCCTTTCAAGATTTAGTGATCCATGATCTCCAGAAAGCAAGATCACACAAAATTAAAATCAAATCTAATTTTTCACTAAAAGAAAGACAAATTCTTAAAGATTTACAAAATGAAAAAAGCATTGTCATTAAAGCCTCAGACAAAGGCACAAATGTGGTTATACAAAATCGGACAGAGTATCTAAAAGAAGCATACAGACAACTGCAAGATGTTCATTGCTATGAGCAACTGGAAATTAACCCTACAGAAGAAATAAAAGCAAAAGTTGATGTTCTTCTTAAGAAATGGTCCGATGGGGTTATACTTGACGAAGATGACTGCAAGTTCCTTTATAACAAGTTTCCTAATATACCTACGATATACTTTCTTCCAAAAGTCCATAAACATCTAACTCGCCCCCCAGGTCGACCCATTGTCACTCTCAAAGGAGCCTCCCTCGAGAATATCTCCAAATATGTGGACCAGACTCTACTACCGCTTGTACTCACGCTACCGTCATACCTACGGGATACCAAAGATTTCCTCAGTAAGATTGAAGGTATAATGTGGGAAGAAGAATATATGTTTGCCACATTGGACGTTGTATCACTGTACACGTCCATCCAACACAAGGACGGTACAAAAGCGTGTAAGTATTTTCTTGATAGTAGGTCTCTAAATTACCGTGCCCATGAGAAATGATAATAGAAATGATTGGAATGTGCCTCACCAATAATGTGTTCCTTTTTGACAACAATTATTACAACCAGCTGAGAGGGACTGCTATGGGCACATGTTTCGCTCCATCTTACGCTAACCTGACAATGGGATGGTGGGAGAAGTTTTATGTTTGGACAGAATATAACCACCGATTTACCGATAAAGTGATTTTATGGCTCAGGTTTATTGATGACCTTTTTATTCTTTGGAAAGGTGAAGAAAAGGACTGGCTTGAATTTGTAAGCATACTTAATGTCAATAATTTAAACTTACAATTCACTGAAACCCACAGTCGGCAAGAAATAATCTTCTTGGATGTCTTAGTCAAGACCAATCAACAAGAAATTATAACCGAACTATATCGTAAGCCCACGAGTTCGAACATGCCATTATTTGCCACAAGTAACCATCCTACATCTCTGAAGTGGAGTATTCCATATGGTGAATTTGTGAGAATAAGACGAAATTGCAGCACAGTTGAAAGCTTTGATAAAGAATGTAAAAAAACAGCAGCGAAATTCCTAAGACAAAGATACCCCAAAGCAGTCCTAGAGAGAGCCTATATCAAAGCCCGCAACCTAAATCGTAAAACTCTACTTTTAATGAATAAATTAACAGAAGATGAAGAACAAGATGATGCAATAAGACTTATTCTGACATTTGGGACACATGCCGATGTTATAAGAAAAATATTACATCGCCATTGGCATGTTTTACAATCTGATGAAGCCCTAGCACCAATCCTAAAGGAAAAAGTCAATATAACCTTTAGAAAATCTACATCCTTCAAAGACTCACTGGTGAGCAGTTTTCTGTGGCCTGCTAACGAAAGTCAAAATACCCCCACGTGGCTGCACAAAAACATCAATGGATTTTTTAAATGCTCGAAATGCAAGGCATGTAAATTTGCCCAAAATAAAACAAACTACATACATCCTATTACCAAACATCTTGTGGAATTGGGCAGTCATATTACATGCAACACTGAATTTGTGGTCTATGCTCTCCTATGCTCGTGCAACCGCTGGTATATTGGCAGTACCATCAGTAAATTAAAACTTCAAATCTTACAACATATGAGAGCAATACAAAACTGTGACCCCTCCTATCCTATGGCAGTCCACTTTAAAGATACACATGAAAGTAAATTGGACAGCTTAAGATTTTTTGGCTTGCATCATGTCCGAGCAAATCCCCGTGGGGGAAACAGAGAACTAGCACTACTGCAAATGGAGACTAGATTCATCTTAGATATTGAATCTAAAAAACCTAAAGGTCATAATCTTGACGAAGAATTGTACACATACCTAGGAACCTGAGAACCTGGCCTATTTAGAATTACTGTCTTATGCATCGTACCCATTGTCCTGTGTAAATAATTTGGGTCATTAATATGCATGGACTTCAGTAAATTTTATCTGATAGTCTGCATATCTACAAGCACGGCTGAGAATTAAGTTTGCTGGTATGAGGGTTTTATTTTATTTCATCTTTTATATCCTATAATAGATTTTTAACATTTTTTGAAAAGTGCCTGTCTGTGGTTATATTGAATGTTCTATTAATGGTGTTTTTACACATATGTGGTTTTATTTATTCAAAAATTTGATTCCGTGGTGGTCCCAGTACAAAGTTTATAAGAATGGTTTTAAGCAGGAGCTTATTTTACTACCTTTATTCTGATATTTAAAGTTTAGCTCTGATTCATGTTTATATAGATGTTAATTATTATTTATAGATAATACCTGCACTATGCACTTTATTGATCTATTATTAGTGAGATTACATTTACACTAAGCACTTTACAAATCTATTCCGAGCTAGATTTCTTTATATATAAAAAACTGCTCTTTAAAATGGCCATGCATAACAAAGCACTATGCACTGATCGACTTGCTATAAACCTTATGCACTCTGTGACCCTTTTACAATCTATCAGCACTATGCACTTTATTGCAATAAGTTTAGATAATTGTCTTGTCCATTAAGGACGATATGCCACTTGATTGCAATAAAACTACTGCTATTTTAGCAGAGGCATTTAGGAGTTACATTATGTTTTCATCTGTCCTGGCAAAGGTATATTAGCAGTTCAGTATATAAAAAAGTATTGGCAATAGCCGTTACAAAATGGCAACCACGTTTACCAACCGCTAGGTACTAAGTACAGGCAGTAACAAAAACTGAAATGGGACCACCACAGTTTGTTGAACCATAGAGTTGGGAATTAGTGGGAATATATACACAATGTCTTTGAGCACTCACTTGTATGTGAACAAGCAGCAAGCAGGCTATGAAACGCCTTGTACCGTGTCTTTTTCTCTATTTTGGCTGATGCCGCAATGAAACTGGATTTTGAAAGAAAAACTCATTGGCCCTCATTACGACCCTGGCGGAGATCCATGGTGCAATTTGCACCATGGACCATGGCGCAGAGCTGCCAACTCCGCCATGGGGGTTGGCGGACTTACTGCCCCATTCCGACCTTGGCGGGCGGTTAGTCCCCAATCCCCATTTACCCTTCCCCATTCCCATTTTTGCCCCATAGGGTATAATGGGAGTGGGGAAGGCGTTAATTACGCCACCGTAGAATACGGTGGCGTAATTAACAAGAGGTCCCGTAGCGCCATGGATTTTTCCGCCCGGAAAATCCGGGCAGAAAAATCACCATGGCGCTACGGAAAGTCTTAATCTGGCGGAGAGGTACGCCATGCATTACGCTGGCGTATACCCCTCTCCGCCAGGGTCGTAATGAGGGCCATCGTCTTTTACGTTAATCAAGGACGAAGTTTTACTCTGGGGAGTATCTTACTGTTCGGAGTGCCATCCCCCTTGGGGAAAAGAAGGACTCATCTTTTTTCCCCTTTTTTTGCAATATATATATATATACCCATCATTATGTGTCCTGGCACACATGCAGCCATTTCTGCCCACTTCACACCAATGCAACATGAACAACACACAGTGGGCCTCATTACGAGTATGGAGGTATTCATGGTGCTGTTAGCGCCATGGCTGCCTCCATACCGCAATCCGGGCCCGGGTTCCTCGAATGAGGAATTACCGGGCCATCGCAACCTTGGCGGACCCGGTAATTCCCCGTCCGAGGAACCCAGACCCGGTCCATCCCCATTCCCATTCGAGCCCACATAGGGCTCAATGGGAATGGGGATGGAGCTAATAATGGGCCCGTTAATGACGGGCCCGTTGTTAGCTCCCAGGTCCCCTCGCGGGACCCGGTAAGGATGCCTGGTTTTTGTAGGCGCCCATTGCGGGTCCCGCGAGGAGACCTCGTAATAGGGCGGAACGGATTTACCGGCACTGGCACCTTTACCGGTGCCGGTAAACCCGTTCCGCCAACCTTATAGTGAAGGCCAGTGACACCTTATCCACCCACAACCCCTACACTACGCCCCCCCATGTGCCAATGCAGTGAATGGCCATGTTACACTTACCCATCATCATGCTGATTGTACCTTCCCAACACATGCATCTGGTCACAGTCAGCATGACAACGAGAGGACCCCCAAAAAGAGAACACTGAGAGGATGGAATCCCAGGTGAACCTTCGTAGTATTGCCAGTGCACTGATATGCCTTAGCCTCATTAACGTGGCAGTGTGGCAATGAATTAAACACTGGCAGGGGAGCCGATGATGCTAGGCCCAAGAAGAAGTGAACCACAAATCTCACCAATTGCACAGAAGACAGGATCTTGCAGAAGGCAGCACTTCACAGAGGCAGCTGTCAGACTGGAAGGCAGGTCACCGATGCAACTGTCATGAAACACACAGGCAGACATGAGAAAGCAATAATAAACAGAGGCCAAAGACAGACACAAACAAAACGGAACATGCAACAGGAAAGTGCAAGGGAAGGCAGACTTCACCGTTAATGGATTGAATTGGGTGAAATGTGCATTGAACTGAAGTTAGCATTGAAATGCACCCAGCAGCTGTCAACATGCCTCATAACAAGTGATGGTGCACCCTGCATGTTACATGGTCACCATGGCAACCAACAAAGAATGGACAATCATGTGTGCCTGGTGTCTGTGAAGTACCTTGCATACCAACAATGTGCAGCAATGCTGGTATGTGTGTGGATTTTTTGGGACAGCACCCCCGGAAAGGGAAGAAGTACCAAGATCGGACTGCCTTTGTAGGAAGGAATTACTATTCAGAAATCTTTGTACTGGAAGCCATGTGACAGCCAAGACACATGTGTAAGGAAACACTCACCATCACCTTAAAGACATGTAATGGCACACAAACAACTGGGGCAGCCACCTTCATGACAACTCACCAACAAGTATCACAGAGTGCAAGAGGGAGACAGGACACAGAGTGATGATTGACAAGCAGTGGAGTGTAGCATGAGAGTGAGAGAGAGGGACAGTAAAACACATTGCAAGGAGGAGACAGAGATGAGGATGGACATGTCTGAGATCACAGTGTGTGAGGGCATAGACAATCCACCCCAGGGAAGAAGAAAGAGACATGAACACCTCTCCAAGTAGCATCCTGTTCGGAGATCACGGAAGGAACCTAGACGGAGAAGAACCACATGTAGTGGTACCTGAAGGACAAAATTGGGTGACGCGAAAGGCAGATGGGAAAACAATGGGCACATGTGAAAGGTCAATCATCAGCTCTATATCAGAAAAAACACTAGCAACACCCACCATGTCCTGCAAATCATCAAAAGACCCCTGTACGCCTCACCCCAGCAAAGAAGGCACTCCAATCAAATACCCAGACCCTGCACCAAACACGATACACCCCAGTACTACAACACTGAAAATGGTCCTCCAGACACCATGCAGCTGTTCACACCCTGATTGAGACTGTTCCAGGAAGTGTGCATGGATTCCAGGGTGCACTTGCAACTCATACAGGGAGAACAGATGAAGACAATCTGTGGGGAGTGGACGATCGTACACATGCATTGGTCCCCAATGTGGGCACTACATGTTGACTCACCGACAGTGGCAGATGACATGAAGAAGAAATCAAAACCAAAGAACATGGAACACACCCTAGTGAAGCTAACAAACAAAATCAAACACTGTGACAAAAGGCTCATCATTGTGTAACACAGAGTTAGTCACAAGAACACATGTGCATATTTGTCCAACCCGGCATGCATCAAGTGTGACAGATATGCCCTGTGGAGTCAATGCACACAAAAGGCCATAATGATTATCCATAGAGTACGTCATGAAGTGCTGGAGCACAGAATGATGATACATGACAATCAATTAGTGTGTGGCACATGCTGAACAGTAGCATGTCTGGGCAGCCCATGTATGTGTACTACATGCAAATACCATGGTGACCAATAACACTGACACAACCTGCGGAACAGTGCACGTGCTTACCTGCTGACTGAGCTGACATGATGTGATTCCCTCATAATCTCCACCAGAAACTGTCCCTTTAAATGCATGAGAGGAAGGCCAGTGCCTTGCAGAGGGCACGGGACTAGGGATGTAAAAGTGTGCAAGGCGGACCTCCCATGGAGTGCAGTCACAGCATGATTCTCTAGCACTGCAAAAACATGGGACAATGCATTACAAAAGTTGTATTTCACAATCATGCATACAGCATGCATGCATTAAAATTAACTCAATTCAATGTTACCTGCATATGCCCTCCTGTTGCACTTGATGCAACCATGGCAGCTGACGTCATTGTGCATGGCTGATTGTCCACAACTTCATTCATCATGCCCCTGAGAGCGTAACTGCACATCTCAAGGGAGCCAAAAATAAAATAATCCACCTTGGAAAGGGCAAAACAAAAACACATGCCAACATCTGGGCCAGGGGAATAGAAAGAACAACAAAAAAGTGTCCATGCTGAATCAAGGGAACAAAAAAATAAATATAAACTCTGGCCATGGACAACAAATAAATAAAAAAAATGTCAATCATGGATTGAGGGGCGGGCGGCGGGGGGCTCCACTCTCATTTTAAAAAAGAAACAGAAATCTCCATGTGCTCATGGACCTTACGGCAATTGGTGGACCTGGAGGCTGCTACTTGCTGGCACCTCCATCCTGTGGCTGTCTGCAAGAGTGAACCTGTAGGCCCTTTAAGCAAGGTAGCGCTACATGGGATGGGTGGGGATGCAGGTCTTACTCATTCACCAATAATCAGACCTATTCAGGAAGTTGGCAAAAACACAACTGTTTTGCTTGCAATTATCTAAAACAGGGAGTACAACGCACATCAACGGATGTCTCACAGCATGATCTCAGTGCATTTCATAAAAAACTTATCATAAGTGATGTCATACTACGTGGCAAAATAAGAAAACCTACTTGGAGTCATGCTAGGCTTAAGGGAAACATCTAGGTATACTTTATATGGTGGATAGGATTGTGATTGGGTCTCTGCGGCCAGGTGGACAGCTATGCCCACCCCTAGTGCAAGTCATCTTTGCATCATAAAATACACATTTCATTGGCTTTCAAACTATAGGGCTCTTTGTCATGTGGCCCTCTATGATTGGTTGGCCCACTTGTACCCTTCTAGAATATTCCACTTGCCAGCAGCATGCAAGGTGGTACCCCAGGTACTGGAGGGTTGGACTTGACAATACCTCCCCACCCAATTAACCCATCATCACTCCTGATGTCTGCCATTCGAATTGTCTTTGAACTCGGCCTTGCAAGTTTCACTGTGCCTGAGAATAAAAGGGATTTTGAGCACAGCCTTATCTCCATTCTCAATGTGGTTTGCCCAAAGTCTATTTTCATCTGGAGCATGTGACAGAAGACCGTGTTTGAGCTCCTGTTCTTTGTATTTGATACTATTAAAGGAATAAAACTTGGAACTTCTACTGTTTTTACATTACACCTCAACAGGAGCCTTGCATCTCACATTCATTATATCTTCTCGAATAGATAACCAGTTTCTTTTTTGGCTGCCTCAACCCTTGACACTGGGTCAGACAAGTCTTCTTGAATCTTCCCTCATCGTCATCCGTCTTTCTTTGCTGTGCCACACTTTCAGCCCTCTTCTGTTTGTGGGGTCCTAGTTTGCTAAAATACGTCGTGAACATCCAGATTCTATAAACAAATATATATATATATAACAGTGGCAGCTCCTGCAGTCTGTTCACTACGTATAGCCAGCATTATGATTACTTAGTCTACTTGCATTTCAGCATCTGTACAATTGTAAAATGGCTTGCATTTTCTTCAGTGCTCTCTGCACGTGCAATCTTTATTCTGCACATGAAATGTTACTCAATTCTTAACTTTGCATTCAGATTCTATAAGGTCTATATATTCTCTTAATTGGCATCTCTTCTGGGTGCGTCATTTCTGCTTTATGTGAAGTCACCAGTCTTCTCTTTTATTCATCTTCACACTTCTTCCGGAACCTCCTTCAAGAGACTGCCATTTCTCTGTGGGTATATCGTATAGGGTTTTCTCAATGGATACCTTGTTTCAAGGACTCTTCGCGTTATAGGTACCATCACTGGCGTTGCGCATGTCGCAATTTCCGGTTTCCAACACATAGGCAAAATAGAGGCGTCACTTCCGGTAGAGGCATTTGGCTCCTCGTCTACATTCCCCCCCTCTGGTTGATTCATCGACCACTTTCCCATCAGTCTTCACATCTAGACAACCTCGTCTGAAAAAGTGCTTCTTTGAAGTTCATATCTTCATTACTCCTTTCAGAGATCCTGCTGATTTTACATGCACATCAACACTCCAGGTCATGAGACTATATTTTACATTCAGGCTGCAGTAGATCCATCTTCCCACATATTTTCTTGTGGTTTCTTGGATACAGGAACTTGGTTCCCTCAGGTGCATGAATACTTGCTTCTATATACTTTCTGATTTCTTCATCTGTCAGCTCTTTGGGTCCAAACCCTGACTCGACATTGATCATGATCTTCATTCCTACTGCGTTCTTTGCTGTATTCTTGCACAGTGTGATTATTATTCTGATCAGACAGAATCCAAACATGATCATCACCAACAATGCTCCAAGGAACTTGAAGATATTCGCCATCCATTGTGGAACCCATGAGAAGATCGATGCAAACCAGCTGTCATCTGCAATATCTTTTACTTCATCTTCCATCTTAATGTGCAAGTTTATCAGCATCGTTATGGCCTCTGTCAAGGTCCCATTCTCTTCACCGTGAGAAGGTATGAATGTGCAACATGATTCTCTGATTTTGGCACAAACACCTACATCCATAGCTGTAATCATGCCCAAGACATATCTATTCTGCAGGGTCATCCGTTTTATGACTCTCAATTCTTCTTTGATAGCATTGAATCCCTTTGTGGTAGTGTTGATCATCTGCAGGAGCCCCCAACTGGTAATCTGTAACCATTTGGCCTTGGCCATTGTTTGGATCCTGGCATGAAGATTGTTGTGAATACTGCTGAAGTCTGACTGAATAACCTGTGTTCATCATCAATCAAAAGCTTCTATTGATTTAGCTGAAAAGTAGTTCTCCCTCTTAGTTTGATTGAGAAATCCAACTGATCTCCTCTTTCTCAGGTGAGCATCTGCTTTTGGAAACTCTCTGATGTTCAAGTCACTCTTTGGAATCACCAATGCTGGAACATGGACAATAACTATGGAACACCGCCCTCCCCAGTCCTTGGGCAACTTCATATTTGCTCTGGAACCGCAGACCAAGTAGTGGTCCATTATCACTACTGTTCCATTCTTCATTCCTGGTACATCAACAATTCAATAGCACTGCTGATTCATTCCAACCTTTTAACATAGTTCTGCACAGGCTAGAGACAGTATCTGCAACGAGCCTCAGTTATCCTCGACCCATGTCAGTAACTTTGCAATCTCCGGCCAATGCCTTTTGCATTCTTTCTCTGCAGTTTTTACAACTGACTCATAGTATCCTGTAAGTGCTGGCACCTTACACAAAACCAGGCCTTCCTCCCACCCATCTGGAGAAAACACTGTTCCCTTGATTTGTAGCTGACCTCTCTCTTTGCATCTTCATATTTTTTCATAATTCTTTTCTTGACAATTGAGCTTCTTATTTATTTCCCATCTGATTCCTGCTCCCTTCATTCCAGGCTGTTCATATCTTACACATAATCTCTGGTGTGCGCTTTCGCTCTTGTCTTTGAATCTTGCATGTAATCATCTTCTTCTGGAGTTGTACACTCTGACACCCATACCAAAGAGGCTGTTCGACCCTGGAACTGACCTCTCATATAGCAGGGAGCAAGGTGCGCCAGGCAGTGAGCTTTCTGGGTTTCTACTTCTATAGCTATGAATATGTTGGAATTCCCCATAGCATAAAGTAGGAGAGCACAAACATAACAACTCTCATTAGAGGTGCTTTCTCCCACCTATTTCATGTGCTGATACCACATTTTATGTGCTGTACTGTCTAAATAATTATTTAACTCATAATCATCTTCCCTTGCGCTTTTCCTGTGTCTCCGTCTTGCAAGAAGGGTGTGTGCATAATACTTGTGAAGTACATCAATAAAAGTCCTTCCTACAGGGGGAATCATAGGAACACTTGTCAGATAAATAGGTGACCTTACATGTGTAACTGGTGTAGAGATATTCAGAAATGGCCTTGGTCTTCTAGCAACAGATAATTCTGCATAAGGCACTGGAATGGGAAGAATCAAAGGGACTGCTACCTGACCAATGAAATAGACAGTATGGATTTGCAAAATCTGAAAAACAATGGTAAATGTTGAGCATGCATATACCATGCACCATTTTCGATTCTCCACACGTCTTTGAGTTTGTTCACTTTCCGGAATTGTACCATTCTCGAGAGTCCACATTGTGCCTGTGTATTACTTTAAGGAAGGAAAAAACCTTTTTATTCAGGCAGCCTTGTTAAATGATTAGGTAACAGCAGTATCTGTTCAACTATTGCCGCAAATATCCTCCTAATTGCAGGGTCATTTTTAGGATCTTGCAGAAATACACATGTATTAGTACTACTCCCAATAAGAGCAGGATAGGCTCGGAGTATGTATACAAAGATAGCGAGAAGTAGTCTATGGGTATCAACATCTGACAGAACCATGGGATTAACCAAAGAGAAACTCAGTGAGGAATGAGTCTGAAAACTGCTCACTTTTCCAGTCGTCGAACTCCAGATTTGGCATACTTAGTACATCAACATTTTCTAAAGTCCAATTCAAATATTCCTGTGACTTGAGAACTTTGCTTTACACTCCTGCTATAATATCTATAAAGAGTGTCCGGTGTGAGTCACAGTCCAAATGCACACTTGCATTTATTTAGTCAGCAACTTTAGCGATCTTCTTCTCCGTCCTTGATCAAATCTGTAGAGGCTGAACTTCTTCTTCTTGTCTTGCTTCTGAATCAACGGTTGGTGGTGCATCCGCCTCACCAGCGTACAGCGTATGGCTTTACATCATTTAAGTGGATGCATGCACGTCTCTCTTGGACTTTTACTGCTGAGGGAGTAATGTTCTCGATAATGGAGAGACAACTAAAATGGGGCTCGTGTCATTTCCTTGTGAAGTTACGCACTAGCACTGAATCTCCCACAAATAATCAAGGTACAGGAAGTAGTTCTTCATTTCTTTTTGCTGAATAGTCTTCATCTGTGTCCTGAGACTGACCCTCCTGCCGCTTGAGTTGATTTGCAATGAGAGAGATACTAGCGGTCATACATCTCAAATAAGCACCTAACTAATTTCCTAAAATTTATGCAATCTTCTGGGCATCACTTCTGCTCCTCGATGGAGGAGACAAAGGCGTTCTCATTTGCTTCCCTGTCACTAGCTTGTGGGGTGTGAGGTGGTGGTCCGACCCAAGCTGATTCCGTAATGCATATAATGTAAGGGGCAGGCAATACAGCCATCCCTTCTTCAATGTCAACTTTAATTTTGTAATTTTCACATTAAGGAGACCATTGAGTCTCTCACATGACCCGTTCACTTGCGGGTGATAGGCAGAAGAAAACCTGTGTTTTATACTAAGCAATAGGCTAATCTGTTCAAATACTTCATTAACAAAATGGGGCCCACTGCCGGATCTCATCACCTCACATACTCCCCCTCTGGGAAAGACTTCTCAGACTAAAAACTTCACTGCGCAAGTGGCATCAGGGTGTGCATACAGACTTGCTTCTATTTATCTAGAAAAGGGACACAGCAGCACTATCATATACCTGTATCCACTACATACTTGAAGCATATCAACATAGTCAATATGTAAATGCTGAAAAGGACCACACTGTAGATGAGGAGCCAAGTACCACTACCAGAAGTCCCGCCCCCATTCTGCCTATATTTTGGCAGCTGGAAATTGCGATATGCACAAAGCCAGTAATGGTACCTATACCGATAAGATTCTTGAAAAAAGGTATCGATTGAGAAAACCCTATATATAGCCACAAAAAAATGATGGTCTTCTCAAGGAAGTTCTGGAAGAAGTGTGAAGATGAGTAGAAGAGGAGACTGGTAACGTCACATAAAACAGAAACGACGCACTCAGAAGAGATGCCAATAAAGAAAGTATATAGACCTTATTAGTATCTGATTGGCGAAATAGCAAATTAAGCAATGTTCCAGGAGCAAAATGAAGATTGTACGTGCAGTGAAGCAATGAAAGAAATGCAAAGCCATTTCACAAATGTACAGATACAGTAACGCAAGTAGATGAAGTAATCATAAGGCTGGCTATATGTAGTGAATGGACTGCAGGCAGTGAAACCAAAACATATATATATGTGTGTGTAGAATCTGGATGTTCCACGGCGCATTTTAGCAAATTTGGACCACGTGAATGAAAGGGCTGAAAGTTTGGTGCAGCAGAATAAAACAAGCTGAAGGGGAAGGAAGATTCGAGAAGGCTTGCCTGGCCCAGTGTTAAGAGTCGGGCCGCCAAGAGCCTGGTTATCTACTTGAGAAGATACAATGAACACGAGAAGCGAGCCGAGCACCTGTTTGAGGTGTTACTGGAAAATACTAGAAGCGCCTGGTTTTCTTCATTTAATAGTATTAAATACAATGAAGGAGCTCAAAATGTGGTCTCTAGTCACATGGTCAGATGAAAATAGACTTTGGGGCGAGCGACACAGAGACCAGAAAATAAGGCCATGCCTTCACTCCCTTTTATTCTCAGGCACAGTGAAACTTCACAAGGCTGAGTTCAAAGACTAATTTCCTGGCAGACAGCAGGAGTGATATTGGATGTTAGGCTGATTGTTTGGCGAGGCATTACCATGCCAACCCACCGAGGACCTGGGGTACCAGTTTGCGTGCTGCTAGCGAGTGGAATATTCCAGAAGGGTACTAGTGTGCCAACCAATTATAGAAGGCCACGTAGCAAGGAGCCCTATAATTTTAGAATATTGTGTATTAGTCTGACTCAGTAGATTCCTTGCACTTGGGATGGGCTTAGTTGTCCACCTGACTTTAGAGACCTAATCACGATCCCCGCCCTTATAGAAAGTATATTAGGATGTTCCCTTTAAGCCTATCACATCCCTAGTAGGTTTTCTTATTTTGCCACGTAGTATGACATCACCTATGACGAATTATTAGTATAAAGTTGTACTTTTTCATGTAATACTTGGAGAGAGACTCTTGAGAGAGAATGTTGTGTGGCGTCCGTTGATGCCCATTGTACTCCCTGTTTTAATAAGTGTGATTAAAACAGTCATGTTTTTGCTAAACTTCCTGAGTCGGTCTGATTATTGACGTATGAGTAAGATCTGCACCCCCATCCATCTCTGATACTGTTACCTCCTCTTAAAGGACCTCCGGGTTCGGTTTGGTCAAGGAATCTCTCTGATCATTCGTAGTGTATGCCCAGCGGTAAACCTTAAACATACAATGCAATTTACTACATAAAATCCTTGCTCTTCCTGTGGTGCACTGCCTTGAACCTACATCAACTGTGTTCTTGACAAATGATTAAACCCATAATTTACAATCATAATTGTGACTACTTTTATTTTTGCATTTGGAGTATCGAAACTTGAAATATCTGGTGAATATGTAACCCTTTTGGCATCTTCGTCTGAGGCTTCATTCCCGTGCAAGATAAAGTCAGTTTGCTTAGTATGTGCCACGCATTTAACTATTGCAATGGCTACTGGGAGTTGTAGTGCTGTACCTGTCCAATAATGCTGTGTGTTGCACTGGAGTGCATCTGCTCGGAGGTAGCCCCTCCTTTTGCAACGTTCTAGCCCTCCGTGCATGGTTGACGTCATATAGGTGGAGTCACTGTACACCGTTACTTCCTGCCCTGCGTGTTTCTCGAGCGCGACAATAAGCGCTACCAATTCTGCTGCTTGCGCTGAAAAGTGAGACGGCAGTCTTGCACTTCCTACCACCTCAAATTCACCATTGGCTCTGTGTCTTACCACAGCAGAACCGGAATGCCTTTCCCCATCAGTTTGATCAATTTTTGAAGACCTATCAATAAAGAGAATCCCCACTCTGCTAGTGCATTGTCCTTTACGCCCGGGATGTCATCATAGAACTCCTCATACTTTGCGCAGTCATGCACATACTCACCCTCTGCCACAGGCTCTGCTACAAACGTGGCAGAGTTCACTATTTTACACCTCACTATTTTGATTGCAGGACTCATTATAACTACCTCATATGCCGAAGCACTCCGAGATATCAATGTACCCTTAGGTTTCTCCAAAATGGCAAACAAAGCATGCGCAACAAACAATGTCATGCAACACCCCATCACAATACTAGTAGACTTCTCTATTGCGAAAGCAGCTTCTGCCAGTGATTGTTCGCATGGAAAGTGCCCTCTCATAACTGGATCTAGAATCCCACTGTAATATGATATGATAGTTTATTTATATAGCGTTATACACAATGGGCCTCATTCCGAGTTTGGAGGCAGCCATGCCCTTAATAGGGGCATGGCTGCCTCCAAACTCGGGTCTGGGTTCCCTGAATGGGGAAATACCAGGCCATTCTGACTTTGGAAGGCCCGGTATTTCCTCCTTCAGGGAACCCAGACCTTCCCCATTCCCATTCGAGCCCCAATAGTGCTCAATGGGAATGGGGAGGGAGCTAACAATGGGCCCGTTAATAACAGGCCCGTTGTTAGCTCCCTGGTCCCCTTGCGGGACCCGCAAAGGACGTCTGGTCTCACCAGACGTCCAGAGCGGGTCCCGAGAGGGAAGCTCGTAATAGCGCGGAATAGGATTAACGGTGCTGGCACCCTTACCAGCACCATTAAACCCATTCCGCCCGCCTCGTAATGAGGCCAATGTGTTTCAAAGCACTTCAAGGCAAGGGAAGGAACAAGGGAAATACAATGACATGCTTATAGGCCATGAACAACAAGAATGTGAAATTAACTATCATGCTCGGCCTGGTGACATTTCAGATGCAAGAGCTAAGACACAAATAGGGAAGGGAGGGTATGGGAGGAAAATGGGAAGAGACAGGCGACTACCAGACTAGGCCTGAAGATATTTCTGGTACAGCCAGAGATTTACAAGAGTTGAGGGAGAGGGGGAGGAGACAGGAAGGAGGGCAGCAAAACAAGCGACTATCGTTCTAGGCCTAATGACTTTTCAGATAGTGCTGGATGGGTGGGAACAAGTAAGGGAATGTGGAGGAGACAAACATTGTTGCTATCATACTAGGTCCAGGGACAATTCTGATCGATTAAGTGTATAGAAAAAAGTAAAAGGATGGCAGGAGGAGAGAGGGAGAAAGGAGAATGGAGAGGAGGAGGGAACACCTGGTAAAACAGTGGAAAAAGGCAGAGAAGCAGAGGGGAGACCTAATACAGTTGCAGAGGTCAGAAATAACACATAGTGCCTCATTACGAGGTTGGTGCTAGTCATGGCGCTAGTAGCGCCATGACTAGCACCAATAACGGGACTGTGTCCGCCCTCGTTCAATGGGGACTCACTGGTCCAGTCCGACCTTGGCGGGAACGGTAGGTCCCCATTGTAAAAGCCATTCCCCATTCCCATTTGAGCCCCCATAGGGCTCAATGGGAAGGGGGAAGGCATCAATAACAGTACCGCAAATTCTGGTAAAACCAGGCATTAAGGGAGGGACCCGCTAAGGGACCTGGGAATAGGGTGCAAAGGGATAACCAGCACCAGTGTCATTACCGGTGCCCGGTATCCCTTTGCGCCCACCTCAGAATGAGGCCCCGAATGTTGCAGGAACAGAAAAGGTAAACAAGGATTCAAGATGAAGATGGGCAAAGCATGATTAAGGGCCACCATGAGTACAAGATGCAGGGGAGTTTCAGCATGAGAGTTGAGAGGGATAGGCACCAAGAGTCAATGGAGGTCATTACAAGGTAGGAGGTAGCCATGCTGCTATTAGCGGCATGGCTACCCCCCTACCGTGTACCGGGTCTGGGTTCCTTGAATGAGGAATTACCGGGCCATTCCGACCTTGGAGGGCCCGGTAATTCCTCATTCAAGGAACCATTCTCCATTTCCATTCGAGCCCCCATAGGGCTCAATGGGAATGGGGAGGGTGCTAACAATGGGCCCATTAATAACGGGCCCATTGTTAGCACCCTGGTCGGCTCGCAGGACCTGGTAAGGGTGCCTGCTAAAACCGTGAGCAGACATGTAACGAGGCGGTAAGGGGTTTATGGCTACGGCTGTTAACCCCCCACCGCCTCACTCAGAATGACCCCCAATGTATCCATAGGTCAAATCCCAGCATTGGCAACAGTTGGGTGATGTTGAAAACCCTAGTGAATCAAGACAGCTCCGGCAGTGATTAGATGGAGGCAAAGTTAATGGGATGGATGAAGGGGGGCACACAGACATCAGGGAACCAGAGGGGGGGTGGGGTTTGTACTCCAATGTAGTCCTCTGTGTTAGTAGCACTGTCATAACTGTCCCATTCGTATGTGAAACCAAAATGAATTGCTCATCATAGTTGGGAATTCCTAAAACTGGAGCTGTACACATTGCTTTCTTTAATTCTTCAAACCCTTCGTCCATTTCCTAAGTCCATTCTATTGTTGCCTTATTCACTTGTGCTTTCTTTGAAGCTTGCAAAATGGGTCTTGTGTATGATCTATAATCAAAAACACATGCTCTAACATAGTTACATAATCCCAAAAACGGACGCATTTGTTTTACCATGTGTGGTTTTGCTGTTTTCATAATCGCCTCTGCTGTTTCAGGTGTGACTTTTTTCCCCTTATGTGAAATTAACTGACCTATATACAACACCTCTTTTTAACAATATTTTAACTTCTCCTAAAATAGTCATTAACTGAATCAGATCTTGTCTGCATTCACCTTCTGTCGTGCTACAAACCAAAATATCATCTATGTACTGCAGCACAACACTTTGCAAATCAATGTTGCTTAGGCCCATCCGCAGGACCCTATTAAAGATCGATGGAGACTCACAGTACCCTTGGGGCAAACAGGTATTCTTCAGCTTAGTTCAACAAAACGTAAATGGCGTAAGGTCTTGAGAGTCCTTATGTAACGGGATTGAGAAAAACGCATTTTTCAAGTCAACCATCGTAAAATATCGTGCTTCTGCTGGGATACTACACACCATCGTCACCGGATTTGGAACTAAATAAAACTCTGCTTCTACAATCTAGTTAATTGGTCTCATATCTTGAATAAATCTCCACAACCCTCCCTTCAATTTCTTCACAGGGTACACTGCGGTGTTACAAAGTGACTCTGACGTCACTAAAAACCTTGTTCCATCAGGGCTGATATAGACTTAAAAATACCCTCATCCACCTCTCAAGACATTGGGTAATGCCTTGCTGGAGGTACAATTGCTCCTGGCTTCAGCTTATTCTTAACCTCCCCTATCCCCTTGAATAGGCCTACATCATAGGGGCCAAAGAATTTTGCACTTTTTCCAAATCTTCATAAAAAAATTCTGGGCACTGCTGCACTATCACCATTCGCGATGCGATCTCTCTTTTCTCTATTCTGATCCAATAAGTAATACTCATCTCGAATATTGCTTCATCATCTGAAGTATCATCTCTAAACATATCCTTGTCAGTGACGTAAGTCAATCCATACCCTTCCCCAATGGCAAT
This sequence comes from Ambystoma mexicanum, assembly GCF_040938575.1. Lineage (NCBI taxonomy): Eukaryota > Metazoa > Chordata > Amphibia > Caudata > Ambystomatidae > Ambystoma > Ambystoma mexicanum. The sequence continues at coordinate 856,908,288 of NC_090935.1, read as the reverse complement.
CACTGTTCTCTATGACCCGCTCTCTTCATCTGTTCCTTCGAGCATGGCCAATTCCCCTTGCACCATGGCTGCATTCAACTCTAGTGGAATAGTCTGTCCCCCGTCTTTGTCCATAGGTATCTGTGGCCTGAACAAAAACTCATTAGGTATTCTCATAATCTTTCCCACTAAGCCAGGTAGCCATGTAAACAAAATGCATACCCCATAAAGAAAGACTTCTGGCTCTAATGGCCTTCTTCGCAGAGCCATTTGCCCTGTAAACGCCAATATAACTATGCCCACATTCATATAATGTATCCATAGAGTAGAACACACTATGCCTTCATCAGTAAAAGAAATTGTCATATTGCCCTTTGTCATTAAACCTCATCCCAAAATATTAACTGGTGTCTGCCTTGAATACAATAATGGAAAAGGCATATCACACTCTTCTATGGAGACTGGTAATTCATCAGTAAAAGGAACTCTGCTTGTAGCTCCAGAGAAACCTTGCACATTCATGGAATTTCCCGACATTGGATACTTGCCCTCTTGTATACATGAAGGAGTAGCCCCAGTGTCTACTAAAAATGAAAAAGATTTGCCTCCTACCATCACATCAACCCTTGGTTCCTCTTGAGGGTCTGGCGTCACTTATAGTACTGAACACATCTGAACACATCAAGTCGCCCTGTGATCTGTCCTATTGTGGGTTCATGCTTATCCCTCTGCCTGTAAAAGGACTTCCTCCTACCACAGCCACACCCCCTACTCTAGGTGTCAATAACTGTCTTGTGTTTGCATTCTGCTGTATCTGCATGGGCGCGTGCTGTGACTGCCCTTGTGGCCGATACAATGGTGCTTGCTGTGGCTTCAATGCCTGTTGCATTTGTGGCACTTGTGCTTGATACACTGGGCCTCGTCACGAGTTTGGCTACTCCCAAACTCGGGTGCGGGTCCCGCAAAAGGGGATTTACCGGGCCATTCTGACCTTGGAGGGCCCGGAAATTTCCTTTAATGGGACCCGGACCCGGTATGTCCCCATTCCCATTTGAGCCCCCATATGGCTCAATGGGAATGGGAAGGAGGGTAGCAGCGGTACCGTTCATAACGGTACCATTGCTACCATCCTGGTCTGCTCACGGGTGCCGCTCTTCACGCCTGGTCTGACCAGGCATGCAGAGCGGCTCCCGCGGTCAAACTGGTAATGTTGCGGAATGGTAACATCGGCGCCGGTAGCACTACTGGCGCCTTTGTTTCCTTACTGCAACATTCATAATGAGGCCCACTGTCTGATCTTGGGCAAACCCATCCCTACCTTGTGAGTTATATGCTGGAGGATAAACTGTCCCCCCTCTTGAGAATTGCCCATTCTGTACATACCCCTGGCTTCCACATGTGCACGCAATATGCCCTGTTATTCCACATGTCCACCGTACCAGCCCCCCCTTGATTGAATCCTCTTTGCACATTCTGATTATCATTCTGCATATTCTGAAAACCGCCTTGATTCTTCTGAAAACCACCCCTTCTTCGGTAGCCCATTCCTCTGCCTCATGGCATAAACCCATTCCCTCCTCGATTCATTTTGTGTTGATTATTCGCCTGCGATACACCTACTACATGTTGCATTCCGGCCCCTCCTATGGCGTACTTTGACAATTTCTACTGAACTAACTTGTCTTCCTCAAGTTTTCTAGCATTTTCCTTCTTCTTATTTTTCTCTTGTAACAGCCGGTAATGATGCATTATAGTTAACTGCATCTCTGCCCATGGCTTCACTACCATTCCCACTAATTTCTTGAGCGGTCTCTGTACCTGCTCCAGTAATCCCAGACATAGAATGTGGTAAAATATTGCCACCGATTTCCTCCACGTCTCCCTCGTTTCAAGACTCCACCATTCCTGAATGCTTATCTTTGTGATCTTTCATCTTACATGCCATAATTGCACCCATATCTGACGTATTAGGATATTGAACCCTGAGTGCTCTCCAGACATCTGCTCTACAATTATTAAATGGCGCTCCGTTGTGTGCTGTGTTCTGTGCCGTGACACTTGAGTAACCTGCTCTCGTCCAAATGTCATCAGCCCTTTCCCCAAGAATGGCTGCTAGGAGACCCTTAATGTCCCCTATTGCTAGAGTATTTCTTCCTGTCATCTTTTCTAGCTCATAAATCTATTGTCCCGCACCTGCCGTTAAACTGAGAAGTTTACACCTTAAATTATCCTCATCCATTTGTGGCCAGGGAATATACTGTGGTCTGGTCCCTCCTTTCTCCAATAAAGGGAATTGCGTGAACCCAAATCCGCAATCGATTCCCATTGTCTGCCTATCCATAGTGGGGACAATAGCTCCTGATCGCCTTCTGCCTGGCAATGACCTCAGCCTGCTCACATATGGCAGTGACTCTCCCTTCTCGCTATGCAATTGTCCTTTAGGTCGCTCTGGGATCTGGTGTCCTATCTTTAGGCTGCTCTAGATCAGACCATCTCACTTCCTTGTCTGTCTGCAGACATCCCTCTGGGCTGCATGCACTTTCTCCCTCCTCCCACGGAGTATTTCTCTTTCTTTGTCTGACATATCTATCCCCCAACTAGTATGGCTTTCGTCCCCATCACCCTTATTTAAATTCAGCCTGTCTAAGGACAAGCCTCTATGCTTGAGACTGAATGGTTCGCTTTCCTCGCTTCGTGATTGGAGGACCAGGGATTGTTCTCCCTTTCCTTGGCTTCCCAATTTGCTGCTTTCCCTTAAATCTTGATGGGCCTTATCGAACCTCTCCCGATGCTCCCTGTGTCAACATTCACTTCTATGGTTATCCTAGATGCTCCTGACATTGCTCCCTGTGGCAGAAGGAACTCTTCTATATGACCCCATGATATAACTAGACTCGGTTCCATTAACTCTTTCTGAATGCAATCAATATTGCGTTCCCCATGTCTTGTCTTTCGCATCATTTCCTCATCTAATTCCCTTTGCTTTCTCGCTTCTCGTCTAACCCTTTCCTCTTATTCTCTTTTCCTTTCCCTTCTTTCATTCGCTCTACGCTCTTCTTCTTCCCTTTGTCTTTGAATTCTTTTATCCCATAATTTCTGTGCTTCTTCCTGTTCTCTCTTCTTTTCTTGTCTTCAATTGCTCTCTGCCTGTAGTCATGATTCCTTTGCTCCTCTGCCCTTTCTTCCTTTCTTTGCTGTTCTTCCTGATACATCTGTTCTCGTTTCTGCCTATTCTTTCTCTTATGCCCATGTTCTTTCAATCTTTTCTCTCGTTCCCTGTCTTTTCTCTCCTGTACTTCTTGATCTTCCTTTTGCCTAACTTCTTCGATACTTTTCCCATCGAGCTTGAGCAATGTCTGTCCACCCATCCATTGGTTCTGTACGAGCGTTACCTCGTCAGCTATATTCTTTTCCCCTTTCCGTCTCTTAATCTCTCTTTCTATCTCTGTTGATATATTCAGTCGTTCACTTTTCTCCTATTTGTCCTGTACGATCTTAAAGATTTCCTCCTTTCTTTTAGTCTCTTCTGGACTATCGTCACTGCTGTAGGCAGGCGGCTCAGATATCGGATTACTATAACCTGTTGCCGCTTTTAGTTCCTTTAACGGATACAATCCTACATCTTCTGTACTATCGCCGTTTACTGCGGGCGAGGTAAGGGGAGCAGAAGGCTCAACACATTCCTCCATACACTGATCAAGCACCCAATCCACAGGAGGCGGATCATCCCGCTCTTCCTGGTACATTTTCCAAAGATCTGAAATAACTAACCTCTTCTCCAATTTCTTACCTGTGTACGCAGCGTGCAAGTATGTGTTTATGTGTTGCAAAACTGCTTTTGACAACTATCCCCCTTGTGGTCATGGCATGAACATTTTATCTGCTGTGCCCTTTACCCACTCCGCACTATACTGTTTAAGTTTAGGCCTGTTCTTTGGCAGAGTCATACACAAATGAATCAGTGGATTAACATCCCCCATTGTGACAAGTCTCAATTGACTGTCAATACGTACCGTTAGTTACACAGATAGTTTTCAGAAAAACAACAAATATGAGTGTTCTCCAACCTTGCCGCTCAAAGCCTCTATTTATCAATTATCTCAACCTATCTTTCCAGCTGGCGCCGACAATGACTAAAAAATAGATAACAACTTTTAATCACTTCCATAAATTCACAGTTTACTCTTGTCGCTCTTCAACACCTCTTTTTCACTTACAAAATACACATACAGACAGACTAATCGATTCTTCACATTTACACCATGGCACTCCTTTTCTCCTGGCCCCTGAAATACCCTGATTGCAGTATGAGTCATTCCCTATCATAAACCTGTTTATGTGCCACCTATTTACCCACTTGGGGTTTTGAAATGACTCCTTCTAGACCTTCCTTGAGGTAGGAAACTGGGCTCTATAAAAACACTTCCTCATTTATACACTCCTCGTCATATACTAAACTACCCCCTGTTACTTTTCTTCATTACCACAATCCCATTCCCTTATTTTGCCAGTCCCCTCAATCTACTCACCATTTGCTTTTCATCTGAAGACCTTCGAGATCGTCCCCCTCCTCCAATCGACTATGGTCGCCTTCAGTCCGCTCAGGGCCTGTGGAAACAAGGAGGGATTTCGTCAAAGAGTGACCCGTCCCACCTGTATCAATCTTCTTGCAGAAATTTTATCGGCCGCTATATAAAGTTGGCAAAAACACAACTGTTTTAATTGCACTTTTCTAAAACAGGGAATACAACGGACATCAATGGACATCTCACAGCATGATCTCAGTGCATTTCATAAACAACATTACTTTTATACCAAATAATTGTCATACGTGACGTCATACTATGTGGCAAAATAAGAAAACCTACTTGGAGTTGTGATAGGCTTAAGAGGAACATCTTGGTATACTATCTATGGGAGATGGGATTGTGATTGGGTCTCTAAGGTCAGGTGGACAGCTATGCCACCCCTAGTGCAAGTCATCTTCACCGTCATAAAATACATAACGTTTCATTGGCTTTCAAACTATAGGGCTCTTTGCTATGTGGCCCTCTATGGATGGTTGGCATGCTTGTACCCTTCTGGAATATTCCACTTGTCAGCAGCACGCAAGCTGGTATCCCTGGTGCTAGAGGGTTGGACTTGACCATACCTCCCCACCCAATTAGCCAATCATTTCTCCTGCTGTCTGCCATTCGAATTGTCTTTGAACTCGGCTTTGCAAGTTTCACTGTGCCTGAGAATAAAAGGGAGTGTGAGCACAGCATTCTCTCCAGGCTCAATAGGTTTGCCCAAAGTCTATTTTCATCTGGACCATGTGACAAAAGACCGTGTTTGAGCTCCTTTTCTTCATATTTAATACTATTAAATGAATAAAACTTTGCACTTCTAGTGTTTTTCCATTATACCTCAAAAGGAGCTTGCCTCGTTTCTCACGTTCATTGTATCTTCTTGAATATATAACCAGTTTCTTGGCTGCCTCAACCCTTAACACTGGGCCAGACAAGCCTTCTCCAATCTTCCCTCATCGTCAGTTGTCTTTCTTTGCTGCGTCACACTTTCAGCCCTTTTCTGTTTATGGGGTCCTAGTTTGCTAAAATACGTTGTGGAACATCCAGATTCTATACACACATATCTATATATATATATATATCGGCGGCACCGCCTGCAGTCTATTCACTACATATAGCCAACCTTATGATTACTTAGGGCCTCATTCCGGGTGTGGCGGTAAGGGGTTAACGGTGCCAGTAAGGATGCTGGTGCTGTTAACCCCTTGCCGACGCATTCCGAGGTCCTTTAGCGGGTTCCGCTAACAGCCGCCCTTGGCGGGACCCACTAAAGGTCCAGGGAGCTAATAACGGGCCCGTTATTAACAGGCCCGTTATTAGCTCCCTCCCCATTCCCATTGAGCCCTATGGGGGCTCGAATGGGAATGGGGATGGGTATGTTGAATGAGGAATTACTGGGTCCTCCAAGGTTGGAATGGCCCGATAATTCCTCATTCAATGAACCCGGACCTGGTATGCGGTAAGGGGGTAGCCATGGTGCTAATAGGAAGGAGGCCCTTAGTCTACTTGTGTTTCATCATCTGTACAATTGTAAAACAGCTTGGGCCTCATTACGAGTAGCCCGGTAAAAGCGGGTTCATTACCGGCATGCTGGAATGAGCGGGTCCGTGCTCGTATGAACCCGCTAATAGCGGGTGATTACAAGTGCGCGAGCACACGCGCTCCCCCATGACGGTAATGGCAATACCGCCATGCCACTAAAGGCCCTCCAACCCTCCTATACCGGCATTGCGGGACCCGCCGATAGCAGTACCGCCTCATACCAACCCCTAAATACCGGCACATTAATACCACCATGGTAATACCGTGTTCGCAAAAAAAACGGACCCGGAAATTACGTCATCGCGCAGGAACGGGAAATGGGCCAGCAGCCATCTTTAAAAACACAATCCATTGCCATCCTCCCTAACCACCAGTCGATACTCGGAGAGCACAGTGGAAATCCATAGAGAATGTCAAAGGCTACCAGGAAGACCACCCCCCGGCTGCGTAAACTGCGTTACTCAGACGCAGAGCTCACCATGTTAGCGGACACTCTTGCTGCACATGCAGACATAATGCAATCCCATGACAAGAAACGGGAGGTGCAGCAACAAAAGAGGCAAATCTGGCAGGAGGTAGCCCGCAAGGTATCAGCCGTAGGTACCACCCTGCGCAGTGTGAGGGACTGCAGGAAGCGGTGGGATGACTTCCGGTTGAGGGTACGCAATATCATGGCCAGCAATCGGAGGGAGGCCATGGCCACAGGTGGGGGTGCCCTCCCCCCTGCCAAATTGATGCCCTGGGAGGAGACGGCCAGCAGATTCATCAGTCCTGAGTCCATCGAGGGATTATGCAAGATGGAGACGGGTGCGGCATCAATCGCGGAAGGAGGTGAGTGACTCTGCAGATCCCTGTAGGGGAGACCATGACGTAGCACAAATGAAGTGGTAGAGAGCCTAGGCAAGGCAATGCATGTCCCAACACCCACATGACCATATCCAAATATAGATGGCGGGCCAAACGCTGCCACACTGAAATGCATGCTGAGTGCCAATTCCCATAACCAACACACAGCCAACACACCTGGAGCTTGCCCATGTGATACATCACACAAACCCAAAATCAACGGCATGCCACCTGCCATGCAGTGAATGCTAACATGTCCCCTCTGAATACCCTGCGTGACACACCTGTAAGACATGAAAGCATGATCAAATGAATAATGAACAGCACCATCTCATGCCTCTGCCATGTCACACCATCACTGATGCCCTGCATCTCTTCTACCCCCCCAGGCACTGATGAGGAAGAAGCAACCCAGGAGACAACAGCGAGGGCATCCACCTCACACCCTAAGAAGAGGGCAACCACCACCTCTGCTGGAAGAAGCAGGCCACACCTGTCCACGGGGAGTCCCTGGAAGCACCCGCCTCCACTTGGGAAGAACTTGATGCCAGTGTGAAGCCTGAGGGAGAACCGAGGTGACATGCCCGGCCACAACGAGCCCCGTGCCCACCCCCTCACCCCAACACCTGCAGTCACCCACCTGCAGTGAAGCTGATCCCTGCCTCCGTGACTGTGACCTACCCACCTCTGAGGAGTACAGTCCCGAAAATGCCATCCACGTGACTGCACAACCCACCACTCCAGCCCCCTCCAGAACCCTGGAGACATGATTGTCGATGGTGGAGGCCCAACAGGAGGCCATGTTAGACCTACTCCGCCAGTACATAGCGGACGGGGAGGAAACCAGGTGGGGTATTGCCACAGCAATTGCGGTGACCACAGCGGCCATCAAAGCCAACACAGCCGATGTCAATGCATCGGCTCGGCTAATGAGGGACTGCCTGGGGGCAGTGACACAGGTGCTGACCTCAATGCTGCTTCATATGCAGTGGCCATGGCTTGCAGGAGGTGTGGAACCTGCCAGTGAATCACCTACTACCTCCACACTAGCTTCAACTGTCCCCTCCAGCCCAGTGCGCCCAGTGTGCCACACACGTAAAGGCACACTGAAATGCCGCCTCTGGCTAGGCAGAAGTCCCGGAAGTAGTGTGGGGGGACAATGGTAGTGGGACACAAGGTTGGGGGTGAAGGGGTGCATCTTGTGGAGTCTATTGGGGGTGTTGGTGTTTGTTGGGGGGTCTGGGAGTTTGTTGGGGGGGTCTGGGAGTTTGTTCGGGGGGGTCTGGGAGTTTGTTGGGGGGGTCTGGGATGGGGGAGTGGGCACATTTTTGCTGTTGTAAATAATACACACGTTGTGATTAGAAATATCCATGGCTGGACATTGTTATTTTCGTGTGCATCCATTTAATGTGTTATGGTGTTCAGTGCCCAACTCCCAACATTCCCTGTGTGCATGTCCACGTTGGCCCAGTGTCTGACTGACACATGTCTTTCATAGTCCCTGTGTTTCAGAAGTATTTGTGTATTAGTGCTTGGCGTACAGCATGGCCATCCCGTGCATAACGTACTGGCAGGGGGGCTACTTCACCTCCGTCTCCATCCTCATCATCCTCACCCGGGCCATGCATGTCAATGTCAGGTGGCAGTGGTACATTTCTCCGGACGCACATGTTGTGCAGCATGACACAGGCCATGGTGATCTTTGCCACCTTCTCAGGCCTATATAGGAGTGCCCCACCAGACCTGCTGAGGCAGCGGAACCGTGCCTTCAACAGGCCAAAGGTCTGCTCAATCACAACACGGGTACGGGTGTGCACACGATTGTACTCCTCCTCATGGCTGTTCTGCGGGTTCCGCACAGGGGTGAGTAGCCACGGCCTCAAGGGATATCCTCCATCACCTGCAAGCAGATACAAATAGGTGTGTGTCACTCTGAACTGCCACCTTCAGGGAGCACAGTCATGGCGGCAGCTATTTGGTGTGGGAATGCACATGTCCCTGTACGCATGCAAAAATGTTACCTAGATGCAATCTATACTGTCATGAGGTGTGGTAGTCTGGATGGCGTTCAATAGATGATGCAGGATGTAATCATGCATGCTGAGGCAGATATGCTGTGGTAGTGCAACAATGTTTAGCCTCCAATTCATGCTGTTCATTCTTTACTCTGCATGGTCACACTGACCACATTGCCACAGTTGCCATCCTGTTCATTCATGCATTGCTTGCCATCACCATGGTGGCCTGGTTGTGCCTCTTACTTGTTGTCATCGATTTGCATTATTTGTGATATGTGGCCCAGTGATGTGTCATGTACCATTTGACTGGTTCAGGTCAGGAGTGTTTGGCTATGCATGCATTCTCCAATCACCGGCTATTCCCAACCAGGTGCAGTATTCCCCCCCTTATGCAACTCCACACATCAGTACCCCAAAGCACTGCCATGGGACAGTTGTGCAACTCACCAAGCAGCCAGGCACGTGGTCCAGCATGTCGCTCCATGTGACAGGGTAGCGTGGAGTTAGGCAGTACCATGGCATCATGTGTTGATCCGGGAAATCGGGCACAGCAATGTGTGATGATCCTGCTGGAGTCACATACCATTTGCACATTGATGGAGTGGTATTGCTTGTGATTGCGGTACACCGCCTCTATGGCATGGGGGACTACCAATTCCACATGGGTGCAGTCGAGTGCACCGACACAATTTGGCATGCCTGCCAGTGCATGGAAGCCTACTTTGGTGTCGGCTATCTCCTGGGCAGTCCGTGGTAGGGATATGTGGCTGCCTGTGTGCTTCAGGAGGGCATCCAGCACTTAGTTCAACATGCGTGAAAATAATGGCTGTGAAATGCCATGCAGCTGGCCCACTGTGTGTTGGTAGGTGCCTGTGGCCAGGAAGTGTAGCACAGACACCACCTTTAGTAGCGGGGGGATGGCAGTGCGTATTTCAATGAGGCTGGCAATGTCGTTTTGTATCATGTCCACTATGGTGGTGATGGTGTCACGGTCCAACCGGTACAGGGTGTGGATCTGCTCAGGGGTTAGGTTAAAAGGACTGGGTCTGGTGCGAGGGATTGGTGGTTGCCTACGAGGCACTGCTGCTTGCGCTGCTGGTAATTGCTGGGCCTGTCTCACCCTCCTTCTCCTCCTGCATCTCCTCTGTGCTGCCTGTTGTTGCTTCTGTAGTTGTTGTTGCTGCTGTAGTTGTTGTTGTTGCTGTTTTTGCTGTAGTTGTAGCAGTATGGGCATGTCCTCCAGCGCCATGATTGCAACAGCTAGTGGTACCATTTTGGTGTTGGAAGGGGTGTGGTGTGTGTGTGTGCTCATTTTATTCTGGCCCAGCCTCCATTGACTCCACCTGTGGGGATTGTGTGCACCTGTGGCAGTTGCCTTGTATCCTGATTGCTGTTTGCGGGTGGTCCGCGATGCCTGTATGGCCGGCATCGTGCAGCCCGTGATTACCGGCTTTGCGATGCCGGTATTTGCATGTCCTCGTGGGTTGGGATTTCCCCCTATTACCGGCATGCCGGTATTTGCTCCCTGAAGGTGCGCGTGTACGCGCCTATGCCGCTATTAGCGGCACCGTTATTTAGGGTGCCGCTAATACCGGGTTTGCGGGTCGGAATACAACGGAGCGGTAAACGATGCCGGTATTAAGATACCGGCATCGTTTTTGCCTTACCGCCAACCTCGTAATGAGGCCCTTTGCCTTTTCTTCAGTCCTCTTCGCATGTGCAAACTTCAATCCACACATGAAATGTTAGTCAATTCTTTACTTCGCCATCAGATTCGATAGGGTCTATATATTCTCTTCATTGGTATCTCTACTGGGTGCATCATTTCTGCTTTATGTGAAATCACCAATCTTCTCTTTTATTCATCTTCAATCTTCTTTCGGAACCTCCTTCAAGAGGGTATATCGTATAGGGTTTTCTCAATGGATACTTTGTTTCAAGGACTCTTCGTGGTATAGGTACCATCACCAGCATTGCGCATGTTGCAATTTCCTGTTTCCAACATATAGACAAAATGGCCGCGGGACTTCCGGTAAAGGCATTTGGCTCCTCTGCAACAGGAGGACATGGTGTTGGAACCACACTTTGCAGTTTCAAGGCCTGGTCTTCACTGGCCGTGGCCAGCCGGGACACAGTAGAATGCACCAGCACTGTGAGGTTGGTGAGGTCTCCATGCATTTCCTCACGGATGGCTGCATGGTCTGTATGCTTGCTCACTCGTGATGCATTAAGTTGCTCTGAGAGTGTCTTCCTGAAGGCATCCATCTCCTCATGGATCAGTGTCCTAGTGGCTGAGAGTTCTTTATGGATAGAAGTCCTCATGCGGAACATCTCAAGCTTCAGGGCTTCACTGAGTGCCTGAGGATCAGCCCGTCAGCCCCTAATGTTGCCCTCCATGTGCAGTCTGTAGGAGTGGCATGTGGACCGTATGACCTGCAGCTGTTACTCTACCCGGGCCACTGGCAGGGTCATGGACTTGACCATCTTATCCATCCCCTCAGATATGTTGTCCAACACATTTCCATGTCAGAGGGTGGCACACAACATCTGCTGCTCCCACTCTGTCTCCCCTGCCTGCCCACATCCCCCACATGTGCGGGCACAGGGCGGCCAGGTGCAAGGGACCAACCCATTGCTGTGGTGCCCCTGTCGTTGGCTGCAGATCTGCAACCCTCCCTTGGACATCAGCCCCAGGACCTGAAGCCAAATCATGGGAGGGTGGACTTGCAGCCATAACCACCTCAGATGGGGGACAACCACTGACTGGCCTTGTGAAGCCAGCTGCCCTGCCATAGACTCACAGGCCAAAGCTGGTCCGCCTATTGGGCCACTCACCTTTTCCCTCTTTGAGGTATGCACATCAGGTTCAGCATAAAAGCCAGCTGAGTCAGAAGAGTCCAAAAGTCTGCAGCACGACTCAGGGTGGTCCGGAGTACCAGTGGGTTCTGAAGGTCTACAACACCACGTCTCCCAGTGGTGGTCAGACACACCATTAACTCTTTCTCTTCCTCCTCCTCCCCTGCATCTGGTGCATCCTCACCTGCACATGTACAGAGAAAGACATATTGATCCATGTTCAAAGAGACAACAATACACATATGCTTAAAGGTGCACTCTAACCACAAATGGCAGGACATGCACCCATCTGACATTGTGCAATCACACACTTGGTTCAGTAAGCAACAGATGCATGGAATTTGCTGACAAGTGACCCACCTACCCATCATGTTGAACTCTATCCCTCTCTTGAACTCTATCCCTCTATCCCTCTCTTGAACTCTATCCCTATAACTCTCCTCATTCCAGTCCACAAACCTCACCCTCCACAGCCATGGGGCGGACACACCTCTTTGAGGTTTCCTTCTAAGTACCTCAAAGGGAACCCACCCTGTCATGCCATGTCAGGACAGCTGATACGCACATGCCCTCCTCAGCTCTGTCTCCTCCCAATCTCGCCCCCTAAGTTTGTCCATATGAACCTCCAGCATGATGGTGCAGTTAAACCGCTCCATCGCACAATTTTTCTTAGGATGGTACAATGATGCTTTATGATGCGATGCTGCCACTCCCATGAGAAACTCTTCTACAATCTTAGAGGTGAACTGGACCCATTTTCCATAAGAAATAAAGCAGGAACGCTATCTCTCTGAACCACCTCATTGGGGAATCCCACAGCTACTTTAGAACCAGCTTCATTCACTACCCTCACTGCAACCCATTTGGAATACAATTCCCAAAACAAGAATGTACCTTCTCCTCCCCCTGACATCATCAAGCAGTCCCAATGCATCCACTGCTACGTGTTCCCACGGCATGGAAGACAATTTCAACAGCTTAAGTGGTTGAGTATGATTCCTCAATGCTTTATCTGCTTCACCACACTGTTTACAGCACCTCACCATCTCTTCAACCCCAGCATACATTTTGGGCCACCCATAATCATCCCTCTGCCTTCCCTTGCACATTGTCATCCCTAAATGCCCTTTGTATGCCAACGCCAACAACGTGGCTCTCAACCCCAATGGTGGCACTATCTTACCTCCTCTGCCTGACAATCCCCCACAACACTCAACTCTTCAGGTACTTTGTAAAAATGCTTAATCATTTAATTACAGGGTTGCCGGGAAATCCAACAGTAGGTGGCAGGTTTCTGGCAAACCTGTAACAGCCGTACTGCCGCCTGATATCCCAGTGCCACCGTGTTATCATAACAGCGGTGGTAATGGTTACGCCCCATTTCCATGTAGTCCGATTGAACTTCATGGAAATGGGGACATAGAAGCACCGGCACTGTTGCTAATGGTGCCGGTGCTTCCATGACAACCATGCCAGTAGGGCTTGAAAACCCAGCAGGTCAAGCCTGCCGAGGGATCTGTGGCTCCTACTGGCATCACAGTAGTATGGCGGTCCAGAAAGGGTGCCAGTACATTGCAACCGGCACCCTTATTTCCAGACCGCCATACTCGGAATGAGGCCCATTGCCAACTCTTTGGTTCCTCCAATCACTCTGCACTCTCTTCATGACCTCGAGAGGAATGACATCACTCTCCTGTTCTCTCATCCACTCTTCTCTGGTGAGTGCTCCCTTGCATACCAAAAATACTTCACCATCGTCCCAACTTCCATTTTGCTCACATTCTTTTTTTGTCCTTTTTAAGAAGGTTTGTTGACTTTCAATATGCATCAGTGGGTAGGAAAGTCCCCCCACAGCTTCCTCATAAGCTTCCAGCTCCGTTACCAACTACCAATCACATCTCGACCAACCTTCTAGAACCCACAGTCCACAAGCTTCGACACATTCCAAGCACAACTTAACACTAGGTATGTAGCATACGTTATGTAAACTTCTCTGTGAACTGTTTCATCTCCATTTGCATCTCTCTCTATTGATATTAAGTGTGAAAAGTGGGCAGTGGTTTGCCTGCAATATTAGCTTGCGGGTGTTTGCATTTTAATGCTCATTAGTTACACTATGCTACTTGACCTGCAGGCATGTTTAGATGTCCCAGCAAATATGGTGGTGTATGGGAAGGTGGGACATTTTTTAAGTGTATAATGACAACATCAAGCTAATGTTTGTGGAGACTGTTTACAGACATTTTGCATTTTGTGATCATTTAGAACGCCTTATTAAGTTGAAATCTAAGCCCTCATAAATTGGCAGCAGGCTCTGTTCTGTCTCACAATTTAAATGCTCGTTACGAAATATTCAATGTTAAGATTTACCTTGCCTTTCTTCTGCCGGCTTGCCTCACTTTTGTTTTTTAGTCCGAGGTCACGCACCCAGGCATGCCTCTGACTCAGCCCTACCCATGTATTCTCTGGTTCCCCAACCTCTAGTCAATACCAGCATTTTAAGTGGAGTCAGTACCTCCGTGTAAAACATGTTTTTTGTAATATGGATTTCAAAACCCATAACTAAGTAGTGAAGAGGTAAACCAGACGGGGCCTCATTACAAGTTTGCCAGTCTGAAATTAACGTGCCGGTAATAATTCTGTATGCTGGCACGTTTCCAGACCGATCGTCAAACTACAAGTTTGCCGGTGGGGGTTACCTGACTTACCTCCAGCCAAGAGCTGGCAGTAAATCCGTATCCCACTGGCAAAAAACAGCTGGTATTATTACTGGAACCGGTGCGGTAATACCAGCAATCCCCTTCATGGAGCTCCACGCGAATAACCGCTGTTGCCGACACCTGTAATATCCCAGAAATTCTGGGATATCAGGTGCCGGAAACGATAGGTCTGTTTTCCGGTTTTTGCTGGTTATTCTGGCATAACGACCGCCAGTATTCTCAGTTACAATTTGTTTTATCATTACCTCACAATTCATAATAAGCCCCTTAATAAGTGTGCCATTGGTGACCATGAGCCATGATCATTTCAGTTGGGCTCTTGCAATCCATCACTAAGGAGGTGCCAGGGTTACTATGTTGGCTGGCATGATGTTGCCCATTACTTATATAAATCACCTACATAAATAGATGCATAGTTCTCACCTCCGTGAGTTTGTCTGGGGCTAGAGGGTAGTAGCATTTGATGTAAACAAGATGCGGACTACCCACTTGAAGGGAGGATAGGTCAAATAGGGGTTGCATTATGTGTATGAAACATATTCTTATGTGTTGGGTCTCAGCCCTAAGCTCTGTGCCATGATCATTTTGGTGTTTGCCACTACTCACTGAGTTCCCATAACAAACACTAGTCTAGTCACATGTAGCTCCTGTCTGAATTGAGGCCAAGCAAGTGGAGCTGGTGCATACATTCACAGACTTCACTTGTCATGTCAAGGCTAGGTCGTCATTTGCACCTATGGACGGATTGACCTTTCTGCCGTTCACTTTGATTGCCTGCCTAAGTTCCAGACAACCTGCAAACACAGCAAGTACGACTCGTAGTGAAAAGGTATCTGTTGTGTCATGAACACAGCAGGAAACACAGGTTACTTTAGCAGCCTTCAGGAAGTAAGGTAGCTTGTAGAAAGGATGTGTCTTTATTATACACAAAGTTATAGGTTCCAGTTATATGCATTGTAGATAGCACAGTTACCGGTCCCTCGTCAGGCATCCCAGCTCATGTGTCAATTGACATTCACGGAATTATATATGCTTTACACTCACCTAACATTATCTGTCATTCATCACTATTCATGCAAATTCTTTTACTAAGCCTGGAGGACACGCAGAACAAAGACATATGACAACTGATCCCTGAAATTCAGTCAAACTCAAGACCAAACAGTATCCACTGAGTGAAACGAAGTGGAAGAGGGTGGCAATTGGAAACTTGTGAGCATGGAACTTGGGCTTGCCTATCAGGAGCTCTAACTCTTAATGTGACAGAGTATGTGGAATGTTACCCTGATGATTGACAATGTGTTGCCTCTGCCCTGGGTCAAATCACATTTCATTGTATAAGGAATGTGATGTGGCAGAATGAAGAGGAGGTGCAAAAAAACTATCTCTGCACTGCAGGAGTACAACGGTGGCTATGCCACTTTCTTAGCCTCCACACTTATACAAACCAACAGTGATCGCATTCATGAAGGTAAAACAGGCAAAGCCAAGAGATATACCTTCGCCATTTGTGTTGAAGTGGGCAGGGGAAGGTTATACTCCCAGAAGGAGTGTGAATTGGAGTGAGTAGCAAACCCAAAAAGCAACAGTGTAGTAGCTAACTATTAAAGGCATTATAAGAACACACCCATGTAAAAGAAGACAGAAGATGCAGAACAGTAATATATAAGCACGTTGGATACTTATGAGGGACGAAAAAAAGCAGAAAATGTAACAATGTGTTCAAAAAGAAATGTTTTGCTGGGAAAAGGTCCAAAAGACACTTAACCAGTCTCCAGGGCCCCAAAGGTTTGGCCAGGGGACAGGGTCACTTGAAAGAACCGGATTCCTATGGTAGTCAGTTTGATGGTGTCGAACCAGTCTTTGAGGTGTTGCAAATGCAGGTTGAACCAAGTTTGGGTGTCGCCAGTTATACTGGGTCAAGCAGCGAGCTGGTGTTGTGTTGTTTTGAATCAGACAATCGGTGTGGTTCGAATGCGTCATTCGAGTAATGCAGTGCGGATGGTTCACCAGGGTCACCTCGAAGGTCGAGTCAGTTTGTGACATTGGTAACTGCTGATTTGGGTCGATGAGGGACACAATGGGCCTCATTACAACTTTGGCGGTAGCCTTGCCGGTAAAACTGGCAGGCTGCTGCCAAGCTTGTGATTTTTTCCAGCACCAATGAATGGGCAATTACTGGGGCATTCCGCCCCACCGGACGCGGTATGTGCCCATTCGCGGGCCTGTAAAAAGCTTACCGGTACCGTAATTCCCGGACCAGTAAACTTGTAATGAGGCCCACTGATCAAGAGGTTAGAGAGGCAGTCCGGTGCATCAAACCTGTGATGATGGTGGTAGAAGTAGTGGTGGTTTGAGCCATATGCTGTGGTGAGTCCTTCTCAGTTGCTGGTCTCCCAGCCTAGTGATATTTGCATGGTCCTCAGCAAGGGTGACCTCTTAAAAGCCAGGGCTTCTACACCCTTGTCAGATGGCAATTTCTGTGGCAATTTCTCACAGAATGTCTGACTAGTCCTTGACTGGGTTTGTATCTCTATATCGTCTCCTCAATTTCCGTGTTCCAGAGTAGACCTAAGGCAGCAGTTTGACTGTGCCTGTTCCTTGTTTGCTCATGATTTGATCGAATGAGAAATGCCTGAGGGAGAAAAAGCCTAAAGTCCTATTATACGGAATTGAAATATGGGGGAAAAAATTAATTAATGAACTGAAGCAATTTGAAGGTAACATTTTGAAAATCTGACTGTGAATGCCAAAACCTCTACCCAACGAATATATCTTTATAGAATTTAACCTAATGAGAATATGTGATAAGATAGAACATAGATCTGCTATGCTATATACAAAGTTATGTATCCTAGACAACGGATCTCTAATGGTTGATATGCAGAGAGCATACAACATAATTGAGTCAAATAAGATATTGAGTACACTTAATCGACTCAAAACCATATATCTCAGATGGGCAAAAGAGAATTTGGTTGGCTGGTTGGCATACTCGCCTGCAAAATTAAAATCCTTGTTGAAAAGCGATACATACGTTTGGTGTAGAAAGAGATATTACACAGTTGGCAACAATATACATACAATAGCGGGATGTACTTACAATCTAGGGAAAGTATCATAGACATCCTGGCGTACTTAAATGTGTTCCCTGATGCAAAAATAATGCAACATTATTTGATGATTAAATTTAACATGTCTGATTGTCTTGAGATCATGGGGAGCAGACTTGGTGTTTCACGAAAAAGAAAGATGATACGCTCACATGGGGTGTCATTCCGAGTTTGAAGGCAGCCATGGTGCTTTTTGCACCATGGCTGCCTCCAAATCCGGGTCCGGGGTCTCTGAATGGGGACTTACCAGGTCATTCCAACCTTGGAGGACCCGGTACGTCCCCATTCAGAAAACCATTCCCCATTCCCATTTGAGCCCCCATAGGGCTCAATGGGAATGGGGAAGGAGCTAATAACGGGCCCGCAAGTTGTGGGCCCGTTATTAGCTCCATGGTCCCTTAACGGGTCCTGCTAAAACAGGTTGGTAAAACCAGCCGGTCCTGGTGGGACCCGCTAAGGGACCTCGTATTAGGGCGATAGGGGGTTAATCGCCCGGCATCCTTACCGGTGCCGTTAACCCCCTACTGCCAGGGTGAGAAAGACCCCCATGGTCTCTGCTGGGACGTTGGGGCACGGTTGCAGCCCTCCCAGGATCTGGCTTCCCTGTATCAGGCTTCTTCCCCTGCTCCGGTGTTGTGAACTTCTCTGATGGTGGGAACTGCCTCTGTAAGGATACGAAAGGTTGTGAGGATGCTGTGACATGGCTGTAGTTCTCGAACCCTTCTTCCCAGAACGTGGTGAGCATGCGTTTGCCCATATAGTCTCACCTGTTAAACTATGATGATGAGCTCTCCGTCCTGCTTCTCAAGTGCAGGGGCACTTTGATTGGGCACAGTTCCTTCACTGGCCCTTGTGCGTGGCACCCAGACCGGCTGTGACTGATCCACTTCTAAGGTAAGTGTTCTTCAACAATGATTATTGTCATATTCATTAGCAATGTTTTTTCCACATGATTAGTGTTCATATCCCTAGTAATGTCTTTCTTTCTCCCCAGTAGGTGATGAAGGCCCAGCGGAGTCTCGCTGCTCGAAGTGAGCCTGAATAGAACACTGAGGAGTCTACAATGCCCCAAATAGATGGTAAGTTTGAGCCCTAAGGTCAGTGCGAGGGTTATGTAGCGCGCAACCTTAGCGAATTGTCTGTATGTGGTTTCAGACCTTAATTATCCTTTTCTTCTGCAGGTATGGCCTGGCGATGCCTGACGAGGAGCAGCTGTCCGAAGACCTGTCGGTGGCTGATGGATGACTGTAGCCGTGAGGATGCTGGCCGGGGAGAACTCCCACATAAGTGTTCGAACTCCGGAACAGGGTAGGAGCACTGCAGGCTATAGTATTGAAGGAGTCAAGTAGGTGTGCTCTAGGCGATGGTAGATGGTGTTGCTGAAAGCAGGTAAGATGAGCTTCAGGCGAAGGTAGGATTCGTCTCGGGCGATGGATTTGCTGGAAAAAGGTAAGATGCGCTTCAGCAATGGTTTTGCTGGAAAACAGGTAAGATGCGCTTCAGTGATAGCTTTGCTGGAAAACAGGTAAGATGCGCTTCAGCGATGGTTTTGCTGGAAAACAGGTAAGATGCACTTCAGCAATGGTTTTGCTGGAAAACAGGTAAAATGCGCTTTAGTGATGGTTTTGCTGGAAACAGGTAAGAAGCGCTCCATGCGGCGGTGAGCGTTAAGCTGCATGAGCAGACTAACGCTAAGTGCTGGCATGCCGGCGGGGCAGGCTTAAATAGCCTGGTCACAGCCACGCCCCTTTGCTCTTGGTCCATTCCAAGGTCCCGCCAACCTTGGAATGGACCGGTAATTGCTCCATTCACCAGGGCGGAGTCGGAACGAGTTTGGAGGCAGCCATGGCACTAATAGCGCCATGGCTACCTCCAACCTCGTAATGAGGCCCATAGTCTTCCTTGGAAATAGGGTAAGTCATCCTTGATGGAGTATTGGACTCCTGTTGTGCAGTTTGGTTCATCTGAGATCGAAGATCAATTGTTAAATCTTCCAAACAGGTGGTTGCAGCGATTTGGTTCTGAATTCGTTTTTCGGGAATAATGACCACAGTCTCAGATGTTGCAAAGGCTTCCTTGTCTTCCCCCATGCATGATAGGGCATTGGCTTTCCCATTACGCACTCCTTGTCTGTAAATAATGACAAAATCGTATTCTGCAAAGAGAATAGCCCAGCGCAGCTGGCGTGAGGGTTGGGCCCTGGCTGTTTTTAAATACTGTAGATTACGGTGAGCTGTAATTACCGTGACCATGTGTCTCGCTCCCAGAAGATAGTGTCTCCATTTTTTGAAGGCTCCTTTGATTGCTAACAGTTCTTTGTCAGTAATTGCATAGTTTAACTCTAACGCTGAAAACCTTCGGGACCAAAATGCTATGGGATGTAGTTGTCCTTGTTACGCTCAACTGATATATCCGGGGGCATCTGGAAGGCTCTGAGATCTGGAACCCTGGATGCGTAGTTGCCCAGTGCTGAATAATGAATGTGCAATTACAGAAGGGAGGATTTGTGATAACTGTCTCTAATGGGTGAATCTCCCAAATCCCTCTGACCGATTCCCTCCCCACTGGGTTCTTTACTCACCTTAGTTATTTGTAGGGTGAGCTATCCGTCCTGCGTTTCTTGTGCAGGGGTGCTTGACGTTTGTTGGCGAGCTGCCGAGTTGCTTGTCTGGTGCATTACGCCTTCCTTGGGCCCAGGCCTGCTGTGACACCCAATCTGCTGGTAGGCAGGTATGTTTGTTAATTCTAAGTCTTTGTTCTGTTTATGGTGGGAATCCGTTAATGTCTTTATCTCCTTCTTTTCAGGTGCGAAGGTCTTGATGCTGGCGTGCCGGATGGAGAGGCACGTTTTCTAGGTAAGAGATAGCGCGAAGCACAGCACCTTTATTGTCTTTTAAAGCTAACCTGTGTTTTCTTCTTCTTCTCCTCACAGGCCGCTGTGGTGCTGCGAGTGGATGAGAGCGCGATGAAAAACAGGCCCACTGAATCCGTTCAGGTAAGTACAGCGCTGTGCGGTTGTTTAATATTGAAATCGAACCTGAATATGTCACTTTTACTTTGCAGATGTTGCTGTGGTGCTCCGGATGGAAGCGTGGCCTAGCGTGATAGAAATCATATAAGACTGATGTAATTTGATGTTTTAGAAGCACGCGTTCCAATATTGTTTTTCCCTTTCTCGTTATTGCAGGTCTCAATGTTCAAACAGCAGCTGTGGTAGCGGTTTGCTGGAAGTCCTTAAGCTAGTGCTCACAGGTGAGTGATGTTTCTTCTTCTCTCAGTTTCCACAGAGTGCTGGATGGTGTTTTCTCAGGTAAAACAGAATAATCTTGTTCTTGTTCTTGCAGGATTACAGGAAGATGCTGAAGACCAGGAGTTGGACACGGTGAGCGTCACGCTGCGGGTTGCAGAATAACACGAAGCATGTTCTGCAGTCAGGGTGTGGTTTATATAGCCCAGGTAAAGTAGTACCAGGGAAAGTAGTTCCAGGCTTGTCACACCCAAAACACTAGACCGCATGGCTTGGTTCTTAGAACTAGACTATGTGGGTGCTTCCATGTTGGATTTAAAGGCCCATGTAAATAAATGGGACCTAGTTTGAACAGCCCTTCCATTCTACATATGAGCCTGGTGCCAAAGGCGCCAGGACTGGCTCCAGGAGCCCTTTTGCAGTGGTTTTAAGGCCCTCAGGGTTCTGGTGGGAGCCTGCTTGTGGCACAACTTGTGCCCCCTCACAGTGGTCATGACAGCCCAGTATCCGAGTCTCTCTGTGACAAGACAGCTCCCATGGCTATGCTGGAGGCATCTGTTTCGACCACAAATGGCATACCGGGACAGGGTTGCCGAAGAACCGGTGCTGAGGTGAAGGCCAGTTTCAGTTCCTGGAAAGCCTTTTCTGCCTCGGGGGAACCAAAGAAATTTCTTATTCTTTCTCAATAAGGAAGTGATTGGATGAACTATTTGCGAGAACCTGGGGATAAATCATCGATAAAAATTGCCAAATCAGAGCATGCTTTGTACTCCTTTTGTAGATGTTGGTGATGGCAACTGGAGGATAGCTTCCACCTTTCAGGTATCCATGTGAACTCCTTGTGGGGTAAGCATGAAGCCCAAAAATTCCACTTCCGTGACATGGAAGAAGCATTTTTCCAATTTGGCAAACAGCCGGTGTTGATGAAGCTTTTCCAGAACTGGTCTTATATGGCCGACGTCATCCTCCTTGGACGTAGAGTAAATAAGAATGTCATCAATGTACACGAGTACGCAAATGTCCAACAATTTGTGAAGCACATCGTTCATGAAGAATTGGAACGCAGCCGGGGCATTACATAATCCGAAGGGCATGACCTGATATTCGAAAAGTCCAAATTTGGTTTGAAAATGCTGTTTTCCATTTGTCTCCCTTTTTAATCCTCATAAGATGGCAGGACCCTCGTAGGTCCAGTTTAGTTCAGATTTGGGCATTCTTTACTTGATCTAGCAGCTCTGGGATGAGTGGTAGGGGGTATCTGTTCTTTACTGTGATTTGGTTCAGTGCTCTATAATCTATACAAGTTCTTAAATCACCTTCTTTCTTTGGTACAAAGAAAAGAGCTGAGGAGGCAGGGGACTTAGATGGGCAGATAAAACAGTTGGCTAGGTACTGGTCCAAGTAAGACTTCAGATGCTGGTTTTCTTGCTCTGTTAGAGTGTAAATTCGACTGCAGGGAATTTGTGCTACGGGCACCAGATCGATTTGGCAGTCATAAGGTCTGTGAGGAGGTAGGGTGTTTGCTTGCTCCTTCTGGAACACATCCTGGTAATCCAGATATTACGGGGGTAGGGAACCAGAGAGTCCCAAGAAAGATTTAGTTTTGACTTCCTTGCTTTTCTCTTCTTTGTGGTAGCAGATGTTAATGCAGGAAAGGTCAGCACTCTTTTTCGCCAGTCGATCCTTGGATTGTGTTTTTCCAGCCACAGCATTCCTAAGATCATCTGGAACTGGGGAGCCCCAATAAGATCAAAGGAGATGTCTTCTCGATGACCATCCTGACACATCAGCATGACTTTGTCTGTATGTTGCGTCACTGGGCCGAATGACAACTGAGAACCATCCACCGCTGTGACGTTTTCCGACTTGAGCTTTTGCTGTAGAGGAAGGCCTATTTGTGCTGCCAGATCTTGATCAATATAATTTCTCACCGCCCGCTATCAATATATGCCTCCAAGTCATGTACCTTTGTTGGTTGCTGATGGTTGACCAAAAGTACTGGGATGACCAGGTGTGAGGTCTGTACAGATTCCTTATTTTCGCTCGACAAGTGAACCCCTACGCTTGTCGGGCTCTGGAGTTTTCTGGGTTTTGTTCTTTTTCTGCGTTACCATTGTCTGTTGCACCTACAATCCTTTTGGGGGTTTGACTGGGCAGTCCCGGAGGAAATGTCCTGCTTTTCCACAGTATAAACAAAGTTGTTGTCTCCTCTTTTCTCTCTCCGCCTTGGAGATAGGAGCCTGTAATCCTCCGATCTGCATTGGTTTGGTTGGTTCATGGGTTTTGATTGGATTGTCCCGGGGTCGCTTATAGACCGACCTCCCTTCAGTTCTTGTGCGATCCATTTTTTTTCGACTCTGCAACCTGTGATCAAGTTGAACTGTCAGATTGATGTACTCAGCACAAACTTCTGGAGGATTGACCACCTGGTTGCATGATTGCACATCCTTTAGTTCCCCACGCAATCCCCGATGTAAGAGCGTGGTCCTCTTCTCTTCCGGCCAATTTGTCTGTGCTACGAGACGATTAAAGGTGGCAATATACGTCAGCAGATATTGGTTCCCTTGTCTGAGGGACAATAGTTCGATATTCAGGGCTTGTCCTTGGGTGTGCCTAGCAAACAACTTTTCAATTTCTAGTTGAAATTCCCCAAAGTTTCGGAGCAGAGGATCATCCTGGTTCACTAATGGTATCGACAAGTCCGCTGCACTACCTCCTAAATATGAGAGAACAAATGCGACTCTTGCGCTATCAATAGGAAAGGCTGCAGGTCGGCACAGAAAGTGAAGACGACATTGGTTAATAAATATAGCATACTTGTTTGGGTTGCCGGTAAAATGTTTGGGTGGGGCCAGTGGCACTGCCCCTGGAAGTACCACCTGGAATGGCGGCGATGGCTGCAGCATGCGAAGTTGTGCAATCCCCGGTAATGGAACCTGACCTGCATGTGTCTGAAGCATCTGCCTTGCCAAGTCATCAGTTCGTTCTCGGGCTACAATTAGGTCTCTTCGCAAGGCATTGGTTTATTTTCTGGAAGCATGACCTTCGGCCCGCAATTCTCCCAATAATTGGGCCAACTGGTCAGTTCCCGAGGTCTCTATAATGCCCAGGCAGAGATTCAGAGAGGCTTTGCGTTCTGTTACACTCACCTGGTCTCTGCTGGGACTTTGGGGCATGGTTGCGGCCCTCCCAGGATCTGGCTTCCCTGGATCAGGCTTCTCCCCCTGCTCCCATGTTGTAAACTGCTCTGATGGTGGGAACTTCCTCTGTAAGGATACGAAAGGTCGTGAGGATGCTTTGATATGGCTGTAGTTCTCGAATCCTTCTTCCCAGAACGTGGTGAGCATGCGTTTGCCCATATAGTCTCACCTGTTAAACTATGATTATGAGTTCTCCATCCTGCTTCTCAAGTGCAGGGGCGCTTTAATTGGGCCCAGTTCCTTCACTGACACTTGTGCGTGGCAGGCCAGACCGGCTGTGACTGATCCACTTCTAAGGTAAGTGTTCTTCAAAATGATTATTATCCGTATTCGTTAGCAATGTTTTTTCCACATGATTAGTGTTCATATCCCTAGTAATGTCTTTCTTTCTCTCCAGTAGGTGATGAAGGCCCAGCGGAGTCGCGCTGCTGGAAGTGAACTCGAATAGAACCCTGAGGAGTCTACAATGTCCCAAATAGATGGTAAGTTTGAGCCCTAAGGTCAGCGCAAGGGTTATGTAGCGCACAACCTTAGCGAATTGTCTCTATGTGGTTTCTGACCTTAATTATCCTTTTCTTCTGCAGGTATGGCCTGGCGACGCCTGATGAGGAGCAGCTGTCTGAAGACCTGTCGGTGGGTGATGGATGACTTTAGCCGAGAAGAACTCCTGCGTAAGTGTTCGAACTCTGAACAGGGTAGGAGTGCTGCAGGCAGTAGTATTGCCGGAGTCAGGTAGGTGAGCTCTAAGCGATGGTAGATGGTGTTGCTGAAAGCAGGTAAAATGAGCTTCAGGCGAAGGTAGGATGCGTCTCGGGCAATGGATTTGCTGGAAACAGGTAAAATTCGCTTCAACAATGGTTTTGCTGGAAAAGAAGTAAGATGCGCATCAGTGATGGTTTTGCTGGAAAACAGGTAAAATGCACTTCAGCGATGGCTTTGCTGGAAAAGAGGTGAGATGCGCTCCATGCGGCGGTGAGCGTTACGCTGCATGAGCAGACTAACGCGAAGCGCTGGCATGCGGGCGGGGCAGGCTTAAATAGCCTGGTCCAAGCCACGCCCCTTTCCTATGGTCACGCCTGGCCTGGGTGCACTTGGGGGCTCAGCAAGAGATGAAATAGCATGTGCATTAGGGAAAAAGTGTGCAGAGGCACACTTTCTCATAAGCCTGGCGCCAAAGGCGTTCAACTGGACCCTTTAAGTGATGTCAGTTGTGGTTCTTGCCCTGTGGCCATGACAGTCGCTTATGTGGATCGGATAGTATTGACATAGCACAACGGTATCTCGACTTTTCATCGAATGCAAATGCATCTATGTCAGTTCCATCAAATTTTATTCAACGAAAATCATTTCCATCGAAATGCCTTTTCTTTGAATAGAATTTTATGGATTCCGATGGATTTTAGGGTAAGGGCAAGGGTTAGAATTAGAGTTAGAGTTAGGGCAAGGGTTAGAATTAGGGTTAGGGTTAGGGCAAGGGTTAGAATTAGGGCTGGGGTTAGGGCAAGGGTTAGAATTAGGGTTAGGGTTAGGGCAAGGGTTAGAATTAAGGTTAGGGTTAGAGCAAGGGTTAGAATTAGGGTTGGGGTTAGGGGAAGGGTTAGAATTAGGGTTATGGTTAGGGCAAGGGTTAGAATTAGGGTTAGGGCAAAGGTTAAGGTTAGGGTTGGGTTGAGTTAAGACTAGGGTTAGAGTTAGGGTTAGGGTTGGGTTAGGGTTAGGGTTAAGAGGGGTGGGTGTGTGGGTTGGAGGGACTGGGGGAACCCCCCCGATATACAGAAAAACATTAAACCTTTACAAGGAGCTGGCCAGTGCCAACATTTCAGCACTGGACAGCTCCATGTAACGTTTTAACGTAGAAAATAAAAACATCAAAATGCTATTTTTTACATTTAAAAGTACATATCCATTCGATGGAAAAGTTTCGATGGATATGTACTTTTAATGTAAAACAGAATTTTGATGCTTTTATTTTTGATGCATATTTTTTTATGCATTGTCTTTTCGATGCATTTTTTTTTTGATGCATAGACCATAAACCCAGCACAACACCTTATTTGTATCTGTGAAAGCCTAAGGTTGATTAGATTAAGATATGTTAAAGCCTATGATAATGGCTCTGACCTAAATGATATGAATGAGATTTGGGAACAATTATTACAAGGAGATGATGTGAACATCATTTATTGTATGATGAATTTTTAGGAATTTTGTATTGAAATTCTTAATCAATTATCGCAAGAGGTGGTTTATTAAATTGAATTGGATGTTTTATTGATTTTAAATGGATTGTATTAGGAATTTGTTAAGAGATCTATTCTTATAAGGGATCTTTTTTATTTTTTTATGATATTGATGGAATTTTGATGTTATTATGTAATTTGTGAAGCCTGTTTGGCTGTATGCATCTTAAATAAATACATAAATAAATAGAGTCATTTAAACAAAAATTACTTTTGTTTTTTTTCTCCCACTGACATTTTTGGTAACCCGCAATCCCTTACTTACCTTTTGACAGCACACTTCGCTGTGTGCTGTGGACTCCTCCATTCCTCTGCTACGCCACTTCGCTTCACTTACGTGCATGGGAACCAGCGCTGCAAGGTCCTTTTTAAAAAAACTTTAGCATTTAGGCACGATGGACAGCCTTGCAATCCTCAATGTGATTGTAGTGAACAAGGGTGCAGGGGACACCCCACAACTCCCTCTCCCCTTGTTCATTATAATGGCACCGAATGGGATATTTATAAAACATTTCGGCTGTTCGTATTTTTCATCTACCCGAAATTCGAATAAATAGTCCATTTGTTTTTTTTTTATTCTGTCATTTCTATGGATTCCCTGTTCCACTTATGAGAGGATACCCAATTGTGGTTGCTGTGTTACATTTTCTTTCAAACTTGACTTTAAAGTTACTGGTATCATTAACTACGGGTACATTTTTGCTTTAAATACTGTAGTCAGGCAATGAGACAGGACGAGAAATCACGTGGAGACTGCAAAACATACTCAGAAATGTCATTGTCGTATGCTGGTTGCAGGGCAATTGCACTTTCACTGCAACGTATTATGGAGATTTGTACTAGGCTCAAAAATTGATGTTTATCATGGAGCATTTTATTAAAAAATGATGGTATTTAATTTTTGCCTGCGCTCTGGTTTAAAATGTGATTTCCAGTGTGCTTGAGTTTGGCCCTCTTGTCTGAGTAACCTTTTCAAGAAATCCTTCAAGCAAGCATTGTCCTACGTGCGGATTCAGGATTGATTCGAGGTGATTCTTATTAAAAGCACCCGGCTGGTGCCAGCTCTATGTTGAATGTAGAACTTTGTGTTCCAATGCCCCAAATCCACCATCTTTCACACGTAAAGCAATAACATAATGGAAAACAACACTTGATGCAACTGTCTTTTGCACACCATGGGAGGTGACGTGATTTGGGCAGTTTACCCAGGCATTTTCAAACTATAATACACATGTCTTTAAGTAAATGCTCTTAATAGACGTTCAAAATGTAGGGCTCTATTTTTTTGCACGGTTCAAAATGACTCTGCACTGCTGAAAGTCATTCTGTACTGCAAAAATGACTTTGTACTGACTTTTCACTGACTTTACACTGCAAAAATAAGCTTTCCACAGTTACATGAATCAGGGTTTGTGTCTGCAGTGCAAAGTCACTTTTCAGCAGTCCAAAGTCACTTTTCAGGAGTGCAAAGTCACTTTGATCTGTGCAGAAAAATACATGAATCAGGCCCTTTGGTTCAGCTCAATGTGACAACCTGCGAGTTTAATCATCGCCATGCTAATTCCCACATCGCCAAGCCGATTCCCACATCGCCATGCTAATTCCCACATCGCCAAGCCGATTCCCACATCGCCATGCTAATTCCCACATCGCCTAGCCGATTCCCACATCGCCATGCTAATTCCCACATCGCCAAGCCGATTCCCACATCGCCATGCTAATTCCCACATCGCCAAGCCGATTCCCACATCGCCATGCTAATTCCCACATCACTAAGCCGATTCCCACATCGCCATGCTAATTCCCACATCACCAAGCTGATTCCCACATCGCCATGCTAATTCCCACATCACCAAGCCGATTCCCACATCGCCATGCTAATTCCCACATCACCAAGCCAATTCAGAGTTTCAACAGTTCCGGACAATCACATATTGTCAAGGCTAGTCCAGTTTCAACCGTCCCATGCCAGCTAAACACACTGTATACATGGCTTCCATAGAATTGTGATTCCAGTATCAACAGTGCTATGTCCGTGTTCTCTACTAATTATTATGCTAATTCCTATTTTGCGCCAATCTATTTACCATGCTGTTTAGAGAAATGTCACTGTTGCCTAAATTGCGCATATTGCCAGGCTGGTTTCAACATTGCCCCAAACAATCGGGATGAGACTTTCGAAATGCCATGCCAGTGTTGCCTCGCTTAATCATATAGTGATGCGAGTTTTTAAATTCACCCCAGATAATTGAGCTGGCAGTTTCACCTGTGCCGCGCCAGTGTTGCACAGTTCCATGGATCAGGGTTTGTACCGCCAGTGCAAATTCACTTTTTAGCAGTGCAAAGTCACTTTGGAACGTGCAAAGAATTCCATGAATCGGGCCCTAACAGTGGTTCTGGAAATGGGTCTTTGAAGCCTTGATTTGTGCTGAAAGTATAGTTATCAGATGTCTCCCATTAGGGGTTGAGTCTATCGATCTCAATGAAGCTCCAAACTAGTTCTTGAGGAGGTTGCAAGCAATTATTAGTACGCTGAATTGTGTTGCCCGGAAGGAGCCTATTTACAAAGACCACATGAAGATGTTGCTGATGGCAATAGAAGTGCACGGGGTCCGTGTTTGATTTTCATATAGGCAGAGTTTCTTTACATGGTGTCATTTCCAAAGAGACAGAACGTACTCATTTTTCTGAAATTCTATGAACACATCCTAATTTGCTAAATGTGCGAGGTTTGGGCTCGATTGGGAAAGGGTCTGATTGTTTGATGCATCCTGATTGGTTTCGCTGGGAACCAAAAAATAAGATGGCCTCACACCTGTCATGAAGGAACTGCAACGACTTCCACGCAGGGGTCTGCAGCCTGTGGTGCTCCATATGTTTTCGAATACAACTCTCATAACCCTGTACTATCGACAATTCTGGGTGGCTGATGGATGTTGTAGTCCAAAACATCTGGAGAGCGAAAGGTTGCAGACCCCTGGTATAGGTACTTTGCAGTGCTCAGAAGGAGGTACATATCAGCAGACCCAGCTACTTGGCATCTACTGTCTTCATCTCAAGGTTCCCTAGAATTCTACCTAGGCAAAAACAGTGCCCTTTGGGCGAGCATAACTTTAGGAGAGAGTCTAAACTAAATGGCTCTTTCTATGGGATTGCAGTGGTGTGTTGCAATCTGAGTACTATCCACATGTGAAAGATAACTGAACTTCGAACTTCCAGGAAATCTTTCAAGGCTTGGCGTTAGGGCTAGGTCTTTAGCTGTGATTAGGATTTAGAGGCAGGTCGATAGCACAGTGAGCTGAGCGCTTGCCCCTGATATCTGTGCCCATCCTGCTGTGGCAGGTTTGAATCATGGCAGTGTCAACTCAGCCTTTTATCCTTCTGAGATCGATAAATTGAGTACAGCTCTGTGGGATAATAATGTTATTTCACCGCTCTGATATGATATGATATTTTATTAATATCGCGCTCATACACAAGTGTTTCAGAGAGCATGGCCAGGCAAAGGGTGGGGAACAGTGTAGTACAAAGATAACAGTCTTACTAGGCCCAGTGACATTAAGAGCGTGCAAGTGCATGAGAGAGGGAAGGGGGAAAGTGCATGGAAAGGGGGAGAGTTGGAAAGTGCTGAAACAGAGGAGAGAACAGAGAAAGAAAAAAAATAATAAGTTAAATAAATAAATAAATGCGATAAACAGTAGTAGTTCAGCCAGCAAGTGGCAAGTGCTAGTTTAAGCAGATAGGGTATATCTGATAAGTGCAGAAGAGAGGTGGGTGGGGACTGTATGGGTACAGATACATACCCCAGTGCAAGTGGTGGCTTTGAGGCAGCGCAGGAGGGTGGCAGGGTGAGCAGGTACCTGGGCCCGTTGGAGAGAGGGTGGCCAGGTGCACGGTGCAGAGAGAGAAAACAGATCAGCAGGGAAGAAGAGGGGCAAAGGCCAAAGCGAAGAGGAAGGTCTTGAGGTGCTCCCAGAACCAGAGATGGTTCTCCTCAAGTTTCAAGGTGGCAGGGAGGCTGTTCCAAAGGGAGGCTCCAGCTGAAGACAGAGATCTACCCCCAGCTCACTTCTTTGAAACACGACTGACCTTGAGGGAGTTAGAAGTAGAGGAGTGAAGGGCTCGAGAGGGGAGGTATTTACAGAGAGATAGTTGACAGTATTTTGGACGCAGGTCCCAGAAAGCCTTGTGGACAATGCAGGGGGTTTTAAATTTAATCCTTGCATCCACTGGGAGCCAATCAAGGGATTTCAGAGCTGGAGAGATACGATCCTACGGCTTGAGGATCAATCCTGTTCTGGATTAGTTGTAAAGGACGGAGAGTGGAGGCAGGTAGATTTAGAAAGAGGCTGTTACAGTAGTCCAACCTAGAGAGGACCAGAGCTTGAGCGATGACAGTGAGCTTCTGAGGGAAGGAGAGGAAAGGCAGAGTACCTCTGAGGAAGTGCAGTAGGAAGTTTGACTTTTTAGAAATGTCAGAGATGTGTGCAGAGAAGGAAAGTGTTGAATCAAAGATGACACCACGGTTCTTGGACTTGCAGGTAGGGGTAGGAAGAGGCCAACGGAGGCCGGCCAGAGAGTGAGGGTAAAGGATGGCAAAGGTGTACCAATGAGGAGGATCTCAGTCTTGTTGGCATTTAGACAGAGATCGCTGGTGGTACACCAATTTCGAATGACGATTAGGCAGTCAGAGATGAGAGAAGGAGAGGAGGTGGCTGAAGGATGCCTGAAAAAGAGTTGAGTGTCATCAGCATAGCACTGGAAATTAGAGCAGAAAATGGAAATGCAGAGAGTTGGCAGGTATTGGTTGAAAAGCCATGGTGAGAGGTTAGACCCCTGGGGAACACCACAGGTAGAGAGGGAGATAGAAGATAGGAAGGACCCAAGTTGTACCTGGGAGGGTCGATCAGAGAGAAAAGAGGTCAGCCAGGCCAGAGCCTGATCAGTGATACCCAGGTTGGCACAGAGAAGGTTGAGCAGGGTGGTATGGTTGACCATGTTGAAAGCAGAGGACAGATCAAGTAGGATGAGGACAGAGGGAATGTTAGAGTCAAGGTTGGAGAGCAGATCTTCACAGATGTTCAGGAGACCAGTTTCTGTGCTTCTGACAGCTCTGAGGCTGGATTGGTGCTTATGGAGAGAACCAACGGAATCGGAATGAAGGTTAAGCTGAGAGATGGCCGGCTTTTCCAAGAGTTTACCCTAAAAGGGAGTAATGGAAATTTGGCGATAGTTAGCCAGACAAGAAGGATCAGCTGTGGGTTTCTTGAGGAGAGGATGCACAAGGGAGTGTTTCAGAAGGGAGGGGAAAGATCCAGAGGCAAAGGAGAGGTTGCAGTTGTCGCCAAGGGCCGGAGCAAGGGTATCGATGTGGTCCTTAATGGTTTTAGAGGAACAGAGATGGACCTGTTTTGCTGAGGCTTTCAGAGATCAGACTTGTCTAGAGACCTCATCAGGGGAGGAAAGAGGAAAGGAGGAGAAAGAAAGAGGGTGGGGGGAGCTGAAGGAGAGTCAGCACACAGAGAAGGAGTGGGGAGAGGAGGGTGAGCAGAGGAGTGGGTGGACATGATGTCCTGGGTTTTAGAGATAAAGTGAGATGCAAGGGCATTGCAGAAAGCCTGGGAGGTGAGAGGAGAGGTGGAGACTGCAGCAGGGTTGGCCAGCTCCTTACAGATTTTAAAGAGTTTGGCCGGGTTGTTAGATGTCACAGAGCCAGGGGCTTGAATGTGGGCTCTCTTCTTGGTGTGGACAGAGTCGGTATTGCCTTTAGAGCAGGCACCAGGCCAGTTTTTCAGAGGGCGAACAAGAAGCCCTCCATTTCATCTCAGCCACCCTACACTTACGTTTAAGTGTAGCTAGGTCAGAGTCATACAAGAATTGGACTTGGCTTTGGACTTCAAGCGGATCCTCATGACAGGGGCAAGAACATCAAGAGTAGCAGACATAGAGGAATAGAGCAGGGACAGGGCTGTGTCAGGGTGTGAGTCAGCCCTGGGTGAAGGTGGGGGGGGAGAAGATGGCGGCGAAAGCCTTGACTGACACACGCTTCATGGGTCGGATGTCCGAGAAGGTGGGTGGCAGTCTTGGGGTAGGCTTGGCTTGAGGGGAGGAGATGGAAAGATGAGAGGAGAGTAGGCAGTGATCACTCCAAGAGAGAGGAGTGGTGAGGGGAATGGAGAGGGGGAGGCCAGAGAAGATCAAGACATCAATTGTGTGACCAGCAGAGTGAGTCAGGCCTGATGGGAGGATAGAGAGGGGGAGTGAATCGCAGAGGTAGCAAAAGAGTGCAGATGAGGTACAGGGAGAATCAAGATGAATGTTGAGGTCATCAAGGAGGAGGAGTTGAGTGGTTGCGGCCAGGAGGGAGGAGGAAAGGTCTATGGGTGGGTAGTGCTAGTGAAGAGATTAATTACTATTATTATGATGTCCTATCGCATCATGAATTATTGTTGGGATATGTATTTGTAATGTTTTTAACTGTGTTTCTTGCTTTGATTTTACATATTTTATATGGTGGACCTCTATGTCCTAATTTTGAAAGCACGTTGCTGCATTTTTTTCATACCTGGCCTGTGCTATGTTCATATTTGAATCAAAATAAATTCAATTAAATAAACCCTCAGAGTCTTCGCTGTAGATGGTAAGATAAAACATGGGGTAGAAATGATGTGAAACAAACCAACCAAAGCAGCAATCATGCAGACACAGCACTATTTGGGTAACCAATAGTGGTGAAATGTTTGACCCAGAATGGTTCTGCATAACAATGCACATCACATGCGAATGAGATCGCCACAGTGCACAATGAATGCTTCTAGAATGCTTCCATTCGCCGTGCACTATACTGGGTGTTTGGAGCAGCATGTATCTGCACACCACCTGCAATATGTCTGGCCCAAATGTGTCGTGCAGCACACTGCAAAACTTGTTTCCCCTATGTTTTACAACAGGTAGTCAGCGCCTAAGGTGTTTTGGTATTGCTGCTTGGCCCTCAGAGAAATGACCCAGCCATACACTTAAGCTTTTTTCACATGCACCTTCAGGACTCCTGCAAAGTTTAGTGGTGGATGTGCTGCGGTGTGGGGTCTTGCCTCGCCAAGGGTCACTACCTGTGGGACCAGCCAAGGCATATTTCATGATGTGACGGAAGACAGTGGCATTGACCTATTCACTTTTGTGTGTAACCCCACCTGTGAAAATGAGGCAACATTGGCGCGGCACAGGTGAAACTGCCAGCTCAATTATCTGCGTTGAATTAAAAAAAATTTGCATCACTATATGATTAAGCGAGGCAACACTGGCATGGCATTTCGAAAGTCTCATCTCGATTTTCTGGGGGCAATGTTGATACCAGCCTGGCAATATGCGCCATTTGAGCAACAAATGACGTTTCTGGAAACGGCATGGTATTGGCGCAAAATAGAAATTAGCATGATAATGTCCTGAAGTAGAGAACACGGGCATAGCACTGGTGATACTGGAATCCCCATTCCCTGGAAGCCATGTATACAACCACATTAAAGTGTGTTTTACTGGCATGGGACGGTTGAAACTGGCCTAGCCTTGACAATATGTGATTGTCCGGATCTGTTGAAACTCTGAATTGGCTTGGCGATGTGGGAATTAGTATGACGATGTGGGAATTGGCTTGGCGATGTGGGAATTGGCTTGGCGATGTGGGAATTAGCATGGTGATGTGGGAATCGGCTTGGCGATGTGGGAATTAGTATGACGATGTGGGAATTGGCTTGGCGATGTGGGAATTAGCATGGCGATGATTAAACTCACAGGTTGTCACATTGAGCTGAACTCTAAGGGCCTGATTCATGGATTTGTTTGCAATGTCCAAAGTGAATTTACACTCCTGAAAAGTGACTTTGCACTGTCGACACAAACCCCGATTCATGTAACTGTGGAAAGTGTATTTTTGCAGTGTAAAGTCAGTGAAAAGTCAGTACGAAATAATTTTTGCAGTACAAAATGATTTTGCACTGACTTTGCACTGTAAAAATACACTTTGCATAGTTCCACAAATCAGGGTTTTTGTCAAGTGCAAACACACTTTTCAGCAGTGCAAAGTCACTTTTCAGCAGAATAAATTCCACAAATCAGGCCCTAATACTACATTGGAGAGTACCACATTGTGTTGTATTCCAATCTAAACCTGTTTAGTGGTATTTTTGCATGTAACTGTCACATATACAATTATGTAAAAGATATACACAGGGCAACCTAGGCAGCCCTTATGAATGCACATGTATTTGTATTTTGTATTTATTTATTTTATAAAGCGCAACCAGGCCCAGAGGCATACGGGCGCATCAATTTAAAGCCGGTTACAGTACGTTGCAGTTGCATACAGTAGATAAGGAAGATACATACGTGTTGCAGAGACATGCAAGTTACAGTTGCATGCAGTGAATAAAGGAGGATGCACTTAAATAGTACAGTATAATATTTACAATAAATACAGTAAGTCCGACGACAGGCCTAGAATCAGGAAGTTAAACTCTCGTTGTATCCAAATCCTGAAGCCAGCGCTTAGTGTTGCGCTTGAATAAGTGAAAGGAGGGTTCTGATCTGAAGGGAACAGGGAGTGTGTTCCATAGCTTAGATGCCTGTACAGGGAAGCTAGCCCCTCCTGAGTTATGGAGTTTGAATCTCGGTATGGACATTGTGTTTGCTTGAGCCGCTCTAAGTGGTCTTGAGGCCGTATGAGAAGTGAATTGGTTAGTGAGGTAGGCTGGGGCGAGATTGAACATAACTTTGTGTGTTAGAGCAAGAGTTTTGAGAGATATTCTGTGCTCTACAGGGAGCCATTGCAGGTTGTGTCTAGTCTCAGAGATATGGGACTTCTTAGGGATGTTGAGGGCTGCCCTGATGGCATTATTCTAGATTACTTGTAGCTTGTTAATGTTTTTGTGGCTAGTACCTAAATATAGGGCGTTACAATAATCAATTTTGGACAGAACAAGGGTTCTAGCAAGTGTGATGCAATTGGGTGTGGAAATGAACGGTCTGCAGGCGGTGATTAGTTTACAAGTGTATGCGGATGACGCTGCTAACGCATTGATTTGTTTGGAGAATGATAAGGTGGCATCAAGGTAAATGCCAAGAGTTTTTGTGTTGTTTGAGACAGTGATGGAGTTGCATCTATAGTGAATGATTTGAAGGCAGTGTTTAGTTTTTTCAGTTTAGCATGTGTACTTAGGATATGCAGCTCAGTTTTTTCGTCGTTTAGACAAAGACCATGTTGTGCCATCCATGCTTGTATTACTGTGTAGATTTTGTTGAGGGTTTTGCTGTCAGTTGCATAATCTCCAGAGATGGGAATGAGTATCTGGGTGTCATCCGCATAGTTAGTATACGTGACACCCCGATAGTCAAGGATATCAAATAGGGGCTTCGTAAAGACATAGAGAATGGGGGACACACAAGAACCTTGCGCCACCACATAAAGTACCAGGGAAGGTTCAGCAGAGTCAGTAGGAGAAAAGACCCTCATAGTTCTGTTCACCAGGAAGGAGCTGATCCAGGATGTGGCTGAGTCAGAGAAATGTGCTGCAGATTTCAGATGGTGGCATAGCATTTGGTGGTTGACCAAATCAAAAGCTGCTGATAAGTCAAGCAGTAGGAGGAGTGCTAGTTTACCATTGTCTTTTAGAGCTTGAATTTGAGTGGTGAGATCTATCAAGGCAGTTTCCGTGCCATGTCTTGGTTAGAAACCGGATTGCCTTAGTCCCAGTAGACTGTTAGATTCTAGATACGCCTGAATTTGCATGTAAGCTGCTCTATCTAGTATTTTTAGCAAAAAGGGTACTGTTGTTATTGGTCTGTAGTTAGACTGGTTGGCTGGGTCAAGAGTCGGTTTTTTGATTAGAGGAATGACCCAGACATTTTTTAAGTTATCAGGCACTACTCCAGTTTTAAAGGAAGTGTTGATAAGGTTAGTAATGAATGGGGCGAGGTCTGCTGCTTTGATGATCGGAGCAGGGCAGGCGTCACCTTGGCAATTAGAGGGTTTGAGTTTTCTAATGATGTTTTCCACTTCCCAAGTTGACAGGGGTGAGAAGCTAAATGGTTTACAAGTAGGCTCAAATGTGGGGGTTTTATTGGGATGTTGTTTGTAATCAGGGTCGGAGAATAGTGAACATTTTTTCACGTTGAGTTTAGTTTGTAGCAGAGCTATTTTATCTAATAAAGCCTTCTGGATGTTAGTGCACCATGATGCATCTGTGATACATTTGTCAACAGGGGCGATAGGAGATTCCAATTCTTTTAGGATTTTAAAGAGTTCTTTTGTGTTTGATTCCGCTTGTAAGATCCTTTTGTTGTAGGTGTCTTTTTTGGCAAGTATAATGGCCTCTTTGTAGTTGGAAGATGCTAGGGTTAGCTCATCTTATTAGTTGCTGAGGGACACTTTTTCCAGTGTGCTTCTGCGTTTCTCTTAATTTTACGCAGTTCTCTTAAATCCGGCGTGAACCATGAGTTCAGATGGCGTTGTGGTTTAGGTTTCCGCAATTTTAGAGGGGCGATGGTGTTCAGAGCTTTAAGTATTGCCTGATTGTAAGTGTCCACTAGGACAGTAGGGTCAGAGGCGGTAGTATTGTTGAGAAGGGGGAGTAATAAAGGGAGGAGTTTGTCAGGTGTGATGTCTTTCTTGTTCCTGGTGTGGGTGGCTGGGGCACTGATGGGTACAGTACGTTGTATGGTAGCTTTGATGGAGAAGGTTATTTTATGGTGATCAGACCAAATACATGGTTCGTTAGATAGAAGATCAATAGTGCAATTAATGTTGGTGAGCCAGTCCAATGTTCTTTAATATGTGTAGGCTCATGAATGATATGGGCATGGCCGAGGTCAGATAGAGTGTTGGCTAGTTCAAGGGCGTTAGTGTTCGCG
This sequence comes from Ambystoma mexicanum, assembly GCF_040938575.1. NCBI lineage: Eukaryota > Metazoa > Chordata > Amphibia > Caudata > Ambystomatidae > Ambystoma > Ambystoma mexicanum. The sequence goes on along the minus strand of NC_090935.1, from coordinate 856,871,054 downwards.
GGGTCATTGAGACCAAGATTAAAATCACCAAGTAGGATACATTGTGAGTTGGGTTTGGTATTCGTAGATATAAGGGATGCAATATCCTCATTGAATGTGGAAATAGGTCCAGGTGGTCGGTAGATAAGGTGCACTGTTGGGAGATAATGGTAGTTTGATGGACAAGGATTCAGCGGAGGGGATTTGTAAATCCTGAATGACTCTAATGTCAAATGTGTTTTTAAAGATGAAGGCGATACCGCCTCCCTTCACCTGGTTAGTGTTTCTATCACATCTAATGATGGCATAGTCGTTTGGTATGGCTAGCGTTAAGGAAGGCCCTAAAGCTGCATTTAGCCAAGTTTCTGTGACTGCAAGGAGATCAAGCTTTTCAGAAGTTATAAAGTCAGCAACGTTCAATGCGTTGGCAGGGAGGGATCTAGCGTTCACCAAGGCTGCTTTGATGAATGTGTCATTGGCAGGGGTTTTCTGAGGTGGTAAGGGTGTGTCAGGTAGGATGATAGTGGTCAGATTCGTGTCTGGTTCATTGGCCTGTGCTTTAGATGGAGCCCCTCGAGTTGTACAGTCTCCTAATTGTCTTTTCACCTCTCTTCTGTATTCCAGCGGCATGCCCATCTGCTACGCCAAAGGCTCACTTGTTGACCAAGTTTATGCATCCAAATCCTATTTCCCAGAGTGCCCTTCCCAGTTGCCTCACACCTTCTCAACTTTCCGTGGATGTGCTCTGTTTTACCCAACAACAGTAGTCTACTCTTTCCTTTCCTCTGCAGTGACACTCTCAGCACGTAATTCCTCCCCTACTTTGACACTATGCTCTGTTTGGCAATCAGAAAGTATATATTCAGCAGTAGTTCAGTGTATCATGTCACCTCTGACTCAGCCCATGTTCCCAGCAGAGCCAGCCTAGCGTACCGCCCCACCAACCAACGTTTTTAGATCACCCATCACTCGCCTCCATTATTGCTGCATCTACACACACTCCACACTGTGTGATACAAGTCTCCTTCCACTTGCTTTCATTTTAGGCATGGACTAGTCTCTGCTCACCCCACTGTATTATGTCTCTGTCTCGAGTTGTAAAATCTGCGCAGTTAGGTAAACTGGATAAATCTGACTCTTGTACGTGCTGCTACCTCCCTGGGGGTTTGCTAGGATTTCCCTGAGCCATATAATCTCACGTGTGTCCTTTCTCCATTTTCTCTAAATCTTACCTACCAATTTGGTTGTCTAATAGATTCCAAATTGGTTCCAGGCAGGTCATAGTCCCCACTGTAAATATTCAAAGAACATGTCTCGATTCAGTCTGACGTGTGCCTTTACTTCTGCAACACTGTTTCCAATACCTTGTGCCCATTTGGCCATAACGGTCCAAATTTCTTAATGATGTTGTTTATCATCTGCCTGTATACCACAGCATAAATCAGTAGATCATTTACATATAGTGAGCATTGGCCTTCGTCTCATGGGCACCCAAAACCTACTTATATATGCATGGGATTTATAAAGTGTGAACCTAGCTGGGAAGCAGCAGAGCACTGTACAAAGGGGATGCACCCAGGGTTTACAAGCGAGTTGCAGGGGTAGCAGAAGAACTGGAATGGTTATTTGAGTAAGAGAGTGGGGGAACTTCAGAGGTGGAGAATTGGGTAGAGTGGATCGATCAGTGATTGATGAGATGTTATTTGAAGAGTATGGTCATTAGGTCCTCCTGGGCATGTTAAATGGAGGGGGACACTCTAACCTGAATTGCTAACTCTTTCCAGAGACAAGGTGCCAGCAGGCAAAGGCATGCTTCCTGGTTTTCTGCCTATTTAAGTTCTTTGTTTCCAGCCTGGCAATGTTGTTTCTTCTGGTGGTGCTCTGGACTGGACAGAGTTGGTGAGTTTCTCGGCTAAGTAGAGCAGTGTTTTTATTGTGACTGCTTTCCACAGAATGCAGGCAATCATTAACATGATGCTTGCTTGAAGAAGTAGCCGGTGCAGCTTTTTGATGATGGTGATGATGTGGTTGAACCCCATCGTTCTGGGTCGTGGCTTATGCAATCCACAAGCGGTTCTACTACTAACATGAGTTGGAAGGGGGCAAGAGAGGACACACCTGCCTGTTTTTGCTCCCCAAATAATACCATTTCGAAATGTACCTATTCACCCTGTCCCTGACCACTGCAGTCTCATCAAGTAGGCACACCCATCTCATAAACTCCGGACAAACCCACATTCGATCCATTAGCCCAAACACATAGCTCCATTTCACTGAATCAAATGCTTTTTCTGAATCAAAGGACACAATCCCGAGAGGGCCATTCATTTTGGGCGTCAGTTCCAGAGCCACGTGTAATCTATGCAGGTTTGACTTCAGAGTACTTGTTAGGATTAGCCTACTTCAATTTATGTGGATAAGGCCCTGTATTATTTCACAGTTGCCACTATATTAATCAGAGACATGGGGCATTACAAGGCACACTCCTCTGCTGGCCACCCTCCTTTGGGGATCACTGCTAATGCATCTTCTTTGAGATCCTCCGAGAGCATCTACTTATCCCTGGTCTCTGAAAACATTACACCAACAGCGATCCGCGACTTTGGACCCCTTATGGATACAATAAACCAGTGTGTACAACTACAATCCACCCCAGCGTCAGACGAGACACACAGAAACACAAACACTAGCACACATCTGCAGCACTGAGTCTTACCCATACGGTTACAACACACAGAGCCTCCCGAACAAACTCCCACATGCAAAACAATGCTCACAAATGCCAGTTCCTCCTGGTTCTGAACTTATCCTTTCATCCTGTCCCCACCAACACCCACAGCCCAACTCTCTTGCAGAGCCATTTGAGCACCTGGGGACTGCACGTGGGTGTAGCGGTGTATGGCATTAATCAACATAACATAACATGTATGTGTGCTCCAACCTTGTCCTTCATGTTCTTGCAGAACTTTACTGGATTCACATTTGATCCTTGGATCTTCCGTCCCTGTATTTGCCAAATATCCATGGTTAATTCTGCCTCTGTGATGTCACTCTCCATGGTTTCCTAAAATCATGTTCATTCGAAGAGTCCACCTGAACACTTCAAACTGGTTAGCATAATTGACCCTCCTTTTCACTTCTGCCATATCTTTTCTCTGCCTTCCTCCACTGCAAACAGTATCTTAAACACCATCCTAGTTTCTTCTTCTCTTTTTGGGAGCTACATAGTACTTTCTCTGCCTGGTATCGCTGTTCATATCTTCTGCAGTGTTTGGAACAAACCAGGTATTTAGCATGTTCTAGTCTAGGGCATTAATACATACATTTTCCAACATGAACATCATCCCACCATATTTTGACTCTCCATTGCTGTATAGTATAGCCCAGAACCAAGAACCAATCGCTCTGTCTTGGTAGGCTCATTTTGAATGTTTATTTTTTCATTTTTATAAAACCTTTTATTATGATTTGTTTAACAATGCATAAAACCACAAACCAGGCTTGGCATAGCAACAAATGTGAGCACCAATACAGCAGATAAGTAACAACATAGTCTGTCAGGTCACAGGGGTGTCACACAGGGAGCGATCCCCCGTACTTCTAAGGACCATTCCACCACCCATGCCACTCTTGAACCCTCCTCCCATCGGCCCCATACTTTCACAAACTTCCCTGGACAACCCCTGGTATTAAATATCCTCTTTTCCATTGCCATGTATCTGTCCATTTCTGCAAGCCATCGGAAGATTTGAAAACGGGATGGCACCCCCCCCCCCCCCACAGCATTGCAATCATTTTCTTCACCTGCCCCATGGCGACCGAAAAGAACAACTTCTCAAATTATGTGTAGCCCGACTCACCCCATATTCCCAGTAACGCACATTTCGGATCAATGGGTATTTCAGTGTGTATTATCGCTGACATTTTGTTAATACATTTCTTCCAAAGCATTTGTACAGGCTCACAAGGTATGGTAGAAGGTACCCCACCCCCTCTGTATCTTAAACATTTGTCATCTTCCGTCCTCCCCCAGTCAAATAGCATTGTACGGGAATACTACACTCGGTGCACGACATTGTATTGCATCAGGGGGACCCTCAATGAAATGCCCACTTCCCTGGGGAGCATAAGTGCCTCCACCCCTTCTTCTGGTTCCAAATGACCCATGCCCCTTTCCCACAGTTCCTTCTGCCCAGACAGCTCCTGCAACCCAAATGCAGATATAACTTGGTATACGATGGACGTGACCTTTGTTACAATACGCTCCGGAATCATGTTGGCCTCTAGCAGGGAGCTCAACAGAACTTCTTGTACATCTAAAAATGGTGCTTGCCTCGCATGTTTCAACTACAGATACCTTAAGTATTCGCATTTGCATAAGTCGTAAAATGGAAGGAGCTTACCCTCCTTAACAACATCTGCTAAAGAGAGAATCCGAGGCCTCTCCCAGTTCCCCAGATGACCCATCTTCCTGAGTTCGCAAGATGGAGATTTCTCTATAGTGGCTGGAGCAAAGTAGGTTTCACCTTCCACCCAATACATTTTTGGGCCGCCACCCATACCCGCCGCGCACTGCTCATTGTCGGGATCGCCTGATTCCCCCCTCCAGACCATATAGGAACTGCCGCGGAGGTCTCCCCTCCTCCACCCCCCTTTCAATTGCGATGTGTGTCAGGCAAGGATCCCCATGCAACCAGTCATTAATTACCCCCATCTGCTCTGCCAAATAGTATCGTTGCCCCCTATCCTCCCCTCCCAAATGGATCTCTGTAGGGTTTGCATGGACATTCTCGCCTGTTTGCCTGTCCATAAAAATTCCCAGAGTAGCTTCTCAATATCTCTAAACATCTTCTCCGGGATCGCGTGTCGAGCATTCTGTAATAGGTATAAGAATTTGGCCACATCATTTTTAATGTTTGATGGACAGGATATCCACTGGTTAATTGCTTTATGACTTGAGGAAAGAGTTTGGTTATGGAGTTCTTTCTTAGCAGGATTCTCACCAACAGTTGAGTGGTGTTGGCATAGAGTTTTGCCATGAGATCAAAACTATAAAAATGGATGAAGGAAGGAAAGTGGTGAATGCACCAAGCAACCACAGATGACGTGTGTGAAGGCTGAAGCGTAAGGGGGGCATAAGGGCAGCAGACTGTAAGGAAGGCACAAATGAGTGATACTATTTCAGTGCGGTCCCTCAAGTGACTTTCTTGTCAAGGCTGTTGATCACAATTGAATGGCAGAGCCTTAACATCTTGCAGGAAGGTATACCAGGAGTCGGGCAGTAGCATTGCCCTGCTCTTTCTCTGTACATAGTTAGGCAGTATCGGGGTGCACACAGACTCTGCCCCTCTGCCTGGTCTGCAGCCGACCTGCATGAGGTGCAGTAGATTGCTATGTTTAATAAAGGCCTGCAGCTGTACAAACGCCGCCCTCTCCGCTACTTTAGCCAGCGATGGAAGGTTGGAAAAGGGACAGCAATTAATGTGATTCTCAACTCACGATTGGGTTTCATCAGTATCCATGAGTACCATTAAGATTGGTAACAATGAACATCTGTTATCTTCCAAAAGTGCCCCCCCCCCCCAAGATGCCCCTCTGGAGGTAAACGTGCGATCTACAAATCCACATGCTATGTTATGAATCCTGAGCTGAACAGGCACTGTACCTTCTGTCAGGGAGCAGCAGCGCACCCGATCCTTCAGAGGGTTTGCATGATGGCAGACTGTTCAAACTCTTTAACAAATGACCTACTGACCTCTCTGAAGCATCCATTCATCTAACAGAGGAGTGAAAGCTTCTTACAATTATGTAAGAAATGCGTGCTTCCAGGCATATATTCCATCGTCAGAGAGATAAAGGCCTTATGCTTCTGGGAATGACCTTCAATGTCACGCTAGATTGAATGCCCTTCCTCTGTGAAGACACCTCAAAGTTATTGTGGAGCACTTGAGATAACCCTAGTGTGCATTGCATTGGGTATGCCTTGCCAGGGGTAGCATGTGCCATCCTCCCAATAAGTCAATGTGCGAGTGCATGCTTAGCTCTCCATTGTGCATCACCAAACAATTTAGAGGTCTGCCATCTTTGGCTCGCCAGATGTTTAGTACTACATCCCCCATCAGCCCTAGTAAGCATAGTGAATGGGGAGGGATCATGGGAGTCGTAGTCCAAAACATCTGAAGAGCCACAGGTTGTAGGCCCCTGCTAACCTAAGCATCATACAGACTACCCAAACACTGTCATGAAGATGTGACCTGAGTGGCTGAGGGTTCATCATGGGAGGCCTTCATGACGTAACCTGTCGGCTGAGCAATGATGAGACAGTATGAATGCAGAGTCACCTAACCTGGCTGTCAGCTGCGGTTTTAGGATGGGGTGTTTTACTGCCTGCTTTTGAAAGCTGCGTGTAAAAGGATGGTTTATTGAGTTAAACAAGCAGTCATAATCGTTGGTTGCAGTATTTTTAGCCAAATAAAAGTACATCCTATTTGTTTTATAAAATCGGTATTTTATTGCCACATATACTTTCTTTGTGCCCAGTAATGGCCATATATATTACATGTTTTAAATTGTTATATTGTAGGCCCCCTTCAGGTTATTCCTGGAGGGGGAATACTTGGCAGGTGATGTGTGCTGGCCATCTTGCCTAATGTCAATATTAACAACATGTTTATATTAATGCATTACTCTTTTACAAATATACACCAAGGACTAATTTTGAAAAACCTTTGGGTTTTTCCATAAAAGAGGAATCAACCTATACCTTTATAAACTCACAGAGGCTTTTTTTTTGTTTACATAGAGCCAGAGGCAATAATAGCGACTCTCCTAATGTCCACACCGCCGAGGCAGGACGGATTTGTTGTGTCCTTTGCGTCTTCTGCAGTTATTTCAGTTGAGTTTGCCCACTTCCTTAACATCTGGCCACCGTGAAGACTTTAAGGTTGCTCTCACTACCATATCCAGTTGGGATTGCCATCCAATCGATAGGGATTTCTTTGAGTTCCCTTTTGGGCAGAGGAGTTGGATTAGGGTGAGGACACCAGTGTCCTCCGTATTGTGCAGTATATGTCTTTGGGTTGATAAACAGTGCTCCCTGTGTACACGTTTAGGCAATAGCATTGGATTCATGCCGCATGCAGCAAACACCCTGATTTTGAAAATGAATAGGTTGTTTCCTCTCTAGTGGAAACCCTCCCTCCCCCTAAGATTCTGTAAAATAAATAGTTTTATATAATATAAAGCATTGCCAGCGTGAGTCAAATGCCAGGTTATCTCTCTGCAAGCATCACCAGATTACTATCAGTCACAAGGTAGAAGGCTGGTACCTGGTAGAACGCGTAGCAGGCCAGTCCTTTAAAAGTTAACACCATAAAGCAGCGGGATCCAATCAAGCGGTGGGATCGGCACGGGCACTCTAGGGTTCATCCACCTAGTAAGGCCTCTCCAGGTCAAAGAGCACAAGAGCGGAGCTCAACAGTAGGCATGTGCTGCTGAGGCCTCTGGTTGGAAGACATCAAACACAGCAAGTTAGGTGGAAACGAAGGGCAGTCACCTACTTGCATGTTACTTCCGGTTTAGTTTTCCGAATTTTGGGGACTAACATAGATCGGTACGCCACTTATCTGGAGGTCTGATGCCTGGAACAGAAGTGTTACCCAAACCCCATGAAGTCAGAGCAGTCATCCATACATAGGTGCTTTTCTGCATGTGTCGCTAGACATTGATTTGTCATGCCGCGCAGTTACTTGTGGAAGGCTCTCCTTCTGGTGATGGCAGTAAGAACATAGGAAAGACTCCAACCCTTTGCCTTCCCACACAGTATGGCTCTTTTCTGTTTGTGCTTCTGATCCATCCTCGCACACAGCAAACCATGATCAGTGAATGTCTGCACGCATGCGAACAAGGGATGCACTGTGTTCTCCAATGTCAAACCCTTGACTACCTGTGTGTCAACATTTCGGGTTCGTCTCCTCTGGGTATGCCTGCAAGAATGACATCCATCATTGCCACATTTCTTTAGAAGGATTGTGCATGGTGCCTGATGGTGTGGCAATCCCGGCGGTGTATGAAGTTCCTGTACAAAGGGCTCACTGGATGGCGTCAGTACCCCAATCCGACTGGGGATCGGAGTGAAGGGATGCAGAAGTCATGTGTGATTTGGGACTCCCGTGAGAACGTGGCCTGCAGCAAGCCTAGAGAGTACAGGCAGTGCACGATTTGAAATCCCCTATGGATGTGGAGTCATACAGAGAGTGTTTGAATTCGCAAGCCTTTACAGGAGAAACATTGCAGAATGTGTGTTGCTAGTCACCCCATTACTAGCCCTAATTGGAAAAATCCGTGAATACATGGGGGCCGGAGGATTGATTGAATGCCCAATAACACAAATATGTATTTTGTAAAGTACCAATATTACAGCAACCCACTAGTGCAAACAGGTTATTTTTTAAATTAGATTGCTAAGACATTGAGCAGCTATTAAAATGAATCAGTGACCTATTTTTCTACAGAACTGAAAAGAGCAGCATACAGTAGTGCACTATTTGATAATGAATGGTTAACTTATGATACATTGAGCTTATTGGCCCTGGACCCAAAATTTGGGCAAATCTAATGTGCAGTCGGAAACTGTGACTAATTACTGAAATTAAATACATCTCAAAACAGAACCAAAGTCAAACAATGTAATTTGCTAAGGAATTGTCGGCCCCAAAAAATAGGAATCTAAGGGCGCATTACAAGTTGGTTGGATTTCCTTGCAGTGATATCGCCAGAGACAATTCACCCATTTATGACGTAACCACTGCTTACATGGTAATCACAGTGGTATTGCTGGAATACCGCCAGGTGTAATGTTAACATGTGTTCTATCAATTGCCACTCTCACTTTCAGGGTGGACATGGATAGTCAACAGTAGTTCAGACCGCCACTGTATATTTGTATTGCATACAAGTTGTCAGCTATGATCTTTTTATGCATGCCATTTGAAAGGGGGGGAGAGGACCCACCCACCAGGCAGACTCACATTTTCCCTCCATTCCCCTGCGCACATGTATTGAAAGGATGGACCTTGCACTTTCCTTCTGAACTGGAAAACACATTTAAAAACATTCTGAGCACATTTTATAATGTGTTTCGCCACCTGTGGGGTCCAGCTGTAATCAGATGGCATTTACCATTGCCACAGCTCCTTTGGCATTTCTTTGGAATGCTGCCCATGGTATATGTCTCCAAACCTGTAATGGTTAGGGAGGTTTTCAGGCAGTATTTAGTTATTACCTTCCATTTGCCTGTTACCACCCAACTTGTAATGGTGCCTTAAATGGGAATTCTTTATTGCACCCTACACACAAGAATGTGTGTTACGGTCGCAGACTTCCACTTGACTGGATACAATGGAGTAGTGGATTGGTAAAGTCTAAATACATATTTGTCCCTTTCATGTTGAAGTTTTTGAGCAAATTTACAAGGAGCCTGGCCCCCTATAATAGAGAGTTTGCACAGGTACAAGTGCAGTTGTGTACGATATTAGGCAGATGCCAAGGGAATCTTGCTGTACTACTAGCATGACAATCCATGCTGGCGGTAAAGCAGCCGCATTTGCTGGGCAAAGCGGGAAATGGAGGCAGACGTGGGATTCCCACCATGGGCGTAATTTTAGGGGGGAGACGGGGGTGTTTGTCCCCCCCAACTTTCCTGGCACACTATATTATCCCCATTCATTTGAATGGGGCACCTTTTCTTCAGAGGTCATGTCCCCCCCAACATTTTCAGCAAAGTTTCTCCACTGATTCCCACCTTGCTCTTCAACTCTGCCTGACTAATGCACTAAAATCTTGTGAATAGAAAAAAAGCATAACTGGCTTCCACTACTATTTGCCATCCGCTTCATCTGCAAAATAATCCCCTGTGCCTATCATGGGAAGGAAGGAATGTCTTCTCTTTCTTTTGCAGTTCCCTTTCCCTGTCTCTGGGCGTCTGCTCCTCACTGTGCCCGTGTTCTACGCTGTATTCTGAGATATATGATAGCAGATATCAGATGCGTTTGCAAAATATGGAACGTATGTAGAGGCTCCTTAACAAGTTCTTCTGTGATGTGTGCACCGGGAAGTGTGAAACAATTGAAAAGTGCCAAATAATTGATTTCTGCTGATGACATGTTTGGATAAATACCACATCAAGGTTACGGGCTCTGGGGAATGAACAACACAGTCCATTGTGTTATCAAGAAAGGTAAAAAACAAAGGAAAGACACTGACAAGAAGTCTGTATGCAACAATGTTATTTCTAAAATGTGTTGTTGTGTTACTTGCCCACCAAGGCAAAAGGATAAATGGAATGTGCAAATGTTAGAACGAATGGATGTTGTAGAGGATAATTAATTGGTGAAAGATTTCAGAATTGTTGACTGGGCAGTAAAAGTGGTGAATTTTCCCGATACAAATGCCTGATAAAAAGCAGCCTAAAAACAGTTGATTATTTATCGGTAACTTATAATATGCAAACGTTTTTAGAAACAGAGAATGTATAATAGGCACTCTAGTTAAGATATGATTGCTGTCATAGGGAAAGCATGAAAAGGTGATGAAACATCCAAGTTGTTAGCTAAAAATGTCAAATTAGTCTTCATAGAACAGGAGACAAAAATAGAACAGGACAAAATGGGCAAAAACTTTTCTATTATACTGAAACTTTGGATGACCTGAAATAGCTGTGACATACGCTATTGAAAGGCAGAGTTTACGCAGAACCTACCAAGGCTGACAACTAAATTCTACCAAATTAGTACAGGATTCTAATAGTAAAATTGATGGATATTAAGTACGAATCAGCAGCTGCAGAACTGTATTAATGCAGTTGACAAGAAGAATGAGGTTATAATTTGAGAACTTATTGGTCCTGATTTACAAAGCATTTCCCACTGGAGAAGTGCCGTTGTGAAATGCTATTGTACATCAGGCCCATTATGTTACCAGGCACCTTTGATCAGTACCTAAAGCAGGCAGAAGGAAATACATTAATGCGAGCAAGGTCCAAAAGAATGGGCTAATTTTGTTTAACAACCATTAACATAATAACTTTCTGTTTATAAATGTGACATGTTTAATGTTATTATTAAAGCAATGGAGTTCAGAAAATCAATTTTATTTAGTTGTTCAAAAAAAACGGACTGATTGTGGTAGTTTAAATTTGTTTGACTTTGTAGTGCACTTTAGAGCCTGAAGTTTGCTATGCCACACAATATTTTTATAGGAGTACATGCTTTGTAGGCACGATTCATGGAATTTCTTGCAGGGTCCAAAGTGACTTTGCACTGCTGACACAACCCCTGATTCATGGAACTGTGCAAAGTGTATTTTTGCAGTGCAAAGTCATTTTGTAACTCATTTTTGCAGTACAAAATGACTTCTCACTGCAAGAATTCACTTTGCACAGTTCCATGAATCAGGGTTTGTGTCAGAAGTGCAAAGTCACTTTGGACTGTGCAAAAAATTCCATGAATCGGGCCCTTAGTCTCTTTTTGTCTTGTTGTTGTGACATTTTGGTTGCTTGTAGTGTGTTTAGGAGTTTCCAGATTTCTGTATGTGAGAGTCTGTTGTGGCACTTTTCCAATCTGTTATTGTTTTAGGATATTGTTCTTGCATTGATTCAAGTTTTTGCAGGGCTTTGTATTTAATATTGAATGTCCACGTTAATATTCGCAACCTTCGGCTGATGCTCAATGTTAATATTAATGTTAAAGGTATTTATACCACGCACCGTCACCACCGCAGTGGTCCCCCTGGACTCAAGTATTATTACTGGAGCAAAATAGGAGACGCTTGTGAGCATCTGAGCTTTTCACCTCCTACTTTTTACTGAGTTCATGAACCTTGTACTGGGGCACATATCGAGATTCCTGAAGCATTTGAGAGATGGTCTGGTACCTCTTCATAATTGCTGTAGTTTAGGACCATTCCATAAGGTACACGGTTAGGGTGTAACTCTGAGATTCTCAAGGGTATCTTTCCTTTTGCTGGAGTGAAAATATGTGTGAATCAAGGCCTACGGTGCTTTAAAATAATGTAAACAGTTAGCTAATAATTAATAATTTTCTTTATATATTTGTTATTGCATTAGTTCATTATAACATTTATTCACTGATCCTCTTCGGACAAATTAGACCACTGTAACTGTAATATTGAGTGCACTTTTAATGTTTGTCTACTGAGTCATTAGGCAAATCTTATATATCTTTCTCCATATTGTCTCAGAAAAATAGAATCATCTTTCTTGTATTTGTGTTCTTTTGAAAACTGCATTTATTCTTTGGAAAGTGTTTTCTTTGAAGTTCATAATACAGGCATTGGTTCTTTCATACAAGGTGTATTTGTGTTGCTCACATAGCGTTTCGCGTATAGGAGTAATTTGCTGGGAATACTTTGTGCAGTTCATTGGTTAGAACGTTTGTAGTGGGATCGGTTGGGCTAGTTAAGCGTTCTTTCTAAAAATCACACAGCACTTTTATTTTAGCTAAATAATATTTGGTGTAATGTTCTTTACTACTGTTTTCAATTATTTAGGTGTCATAAAATATTAATGTTTATTCTATGAATTTGAATTCTCCTACCATTTAATTACACACGTGTTTTTTGCTTATATTATTTTAAATATTGTATTAGATGGTTTCAAAGACAATTCTTAGCTACTTGCCTTGAGCAGTTCAAGGCATGTTGAATTATATTCCTCTCAGAGGATTACTGTTCATTCAGTTTATTTATTCATTTTATGTATTAGTATTTTAAGTTACTTTCTGTAGCACCTTTATCCAAGGTGATGTAAGTACCTAAAACAACAGTAAAATCAAAAGTAAGCGAAAGACATATAGAAATCAGACATCAATCAACTATTACAGATCAGACAGGAAACATGTTGGCAATTCATTTTCAGGATAGAATATGAGCTTGTAAATTATTTGTTCAGTTCTTTGAGGCATTTTTTGAACAAAAACAAAAATAGTAGAGCAAAATGTATATCAAGAGGGAAGTCATTCCACAATTTAGGAGAATTAATTAAAAGGTGTAGCAATAGGGTAGTGTACAGGGAGGACTTTGGGAGGATAGCAAATACTGAGTAGAACGCAGCTGTCTAGATAGTACAATGAAATGCGACATGTAAATGAATACATAACAAGTTTAACTGAAATCTCTAAATGATAAGGAGCCAATGCAGATGGGAGAAATATGATGAAATATAAGAGGAATAATCTAAATAATAAATGATATGAACAGCAGCCTGTAAAATAGATTTAAATGGGACAATTGCCTATTTTGGAAGTGCAATATAAAGAGAACAACAACACTTAAACTATTCTAGACACAATTAATTGTAATCAAAGATTTACATTTCTTTTCTCAATTCATAGTTTTGATGTTTCTCGAGCATGATTATGTTCCAATGTACATACTCTTTCTTATTGTCTAGTGCAACTTCACCCCCTACATTTCACAGTAAGGCTTTTGTATTCTATTTTCCACATAATTGTTTTTTTTAAGTTTGTCAGGTGGTGGTATGTATTGTTTTTATAAATATAATCTCATTCCTGCCTCCTGTGTGCATCCTGCCCCTGTCAGAAATAACTTGTATTTGCCAGAAAGCACAAGTGACCATATTTGGCCAGATTCCGAATTAGCCAAATATTGGCAGATTTTGTCAAATCAAGCGTTCTTGCATTTCATACAGTATCCAGGCAAAAAGCTCTGAATAAATGAATGTTTAAATTGTATAAAAAGGGCATTCATAATTCAAAGTTGTGATCAATCTTGTAGGCAGAGACAAGAGATTGCTTTAGCAGGTGAGGGAGACATACAAAATTATCAGGCAGATTCTTGGAAGTTGTGCGCCGAAAAATAGGGATTTGTGCGCCAATTCTGCCCGCAAATCGCAATTTGTTAAACAGGGATTTGCGGGCAGTATGGCGCACAAATCCCCGGTTTTCGGCGCACAACTTCCATGAATCAGCCCCTATGTCTTTAGTTGAGATGAAGGTAGAAAATTCAAGTAGAATTGAGGAAGAGGTCAAAGATTAAAAGACACTTTGATCAAGGGAGAGGTAGAAAATTAAAATAGGTTTAATGATGTGGAAGGAACAGAACACTCGTTCACCAACAAAATTAATTACAATGAGTTTTATTTGCAAACAAAATAACGCAGGGTGGGAAAGTGAGGAAAAGGGAAACCGCCTAAACCGTACGGACCTGCGTGCCGTTGCCCTAGTCGTAACACCAAAATAATCTTTCCTCCCAAAAGGGGGTTTACCCTGCCTTATCTTGTATTTTAGAGTAAGATAAATCATCCTTAAGGTTAGCAAGGAGGTGTGTCTCTCTTCATTCAAATGGTCTAGTGTTAACCTCTGATGCATCTAACTAAACAGGTTAGTACATAATGTCTTAGGTCCAGTCCCTATTCCAAAGTCCTAAGCTCTTGAACAATTGTAAACTATAGTGTTGTTTAGATGACTCAGAGTTTCAGAGTCATTTATTTTGCACAAGGACACCTCTGTGCATTTATCTTCACCTTTACCTTTACTTTGAAAACACCTACTGGAGAAGCACTGTATCATCCCCCCTCTTACAGTAGTTTGGTTTTTGGATGCTTTACTGGGGTTAGTATTTCCTTTTGCCTTAAGGATGTCTACTGGGTTGGATTTCTCCCTCGCTTAGTTACCGCTGGGTAGGCTTTCCCCCAACTGAGTCTCCTCATCAGATGCAAGCATCCTTTGCTTTGAAGCTGCTGCCAGATGTTGGGCCAGAGTCACAAACACGCTGCCATCCAGCATCATCTTTAAGGCCCCTTTTCCTAACAGTGTTTGTAAACACACTCCCGTTCAGCCTGTCTGATCCAGGGGCTGTCTGATCCAGGGGTTGACCCACTTGGCTCAGCCACTTCTCGTTTTGGATATTTTGAACTATCTGGTGTATTTGGCTTGGCCAATGCAGGTTCTGATGATCTAGTCTCTCTTCCTCTCTCTCTGCCATACAACTCTCACTCCGGATTGCCATCCGATAAAATCTTTCTGCCATTTTCGCTTCATGTCCTTGCTTGAATGACATGTTTCGTATTGAGTTTGTAATATACCAAGCATCATTCATTTAATGTTTGTAATTACAATTCTTAACCCTTTTGGAATGTACTCTATTGAATCCCAATCTATTTTGGAAATGCTGAATATAACAGATACATTGTTTATCTGGTATCAACATGAATTAATAGTATATTTTGTGTGTGAGTGTGGGTTATTCCCCCCCCCCCCCGAAAGTAAGTTGAGGGGAAGGTTTTAATTATGTGTGTGCTGTGACCCTTTATCTTACTGTATGGTTATCATCCTGGCACCAATATTTTTTCTGAAATCGGTTTGAATATTTTTACAAACCTTTGCTGTGTAACCACATAATCTTATTAGCATTATGGGTCATTTTACCAATTAGCTCTTTCGTTTGTGATTGGATGTTCCCCATTGGTTCCACCTCCTCCTGATCTGCATGACCTTTAGGGTCACCTGTTATCAGGTGTTGTTTGTAGTTCAACAACTGAAATCTTCCCATGCCCCAGGCCAGCGATCTGAGATTATACAAGGGCCTGTCTGCCATGTTGGGACAAGGCAGCAGTGTCATGTCATACTTGTGGCAAGACATTCTAACTTTCATGTGAACAGCTGAGTTTGTTTGTTTAAAGCATCCTCACACTGAGCACAGGCAGTCGATTTGTGTCTTTCTATAGTTGCCCTAGAATTTCTATTAGGCTTCGGTTCTCACTCCATGTTGGTGCTTTGGCACCCGATGTCCGGCTCTGCGAATGAATTTACAAACAGGTGCCCAACTTTATATCAAATCACTGCTTCTATTAGAAGCTGGCAAGCCTTTTCTGGGGATGATTTTCCTGGGGTTTATCCCCCAAGAAGCAGTTGTGAGAGCTAGAGACTGCTAGACCATCTTGTCTATTCCTCATGGAGGTACATTTCACCTGGGATTACAAGAGGGTTCTTCCTTAACTCGGTCAACTCCTGCACCACCAAGCCGCCCAAAGTAGGGCTGAGGGAGCACTCAGGGAACTCTTGGGGATACTCCATGTTCCCTTGCCAGGCATCGCATCTTGACACAAGTGGCTCCCACTGGCCGCCTTCATTCCTCAGTTTCCTCCAAAGGGTGAAATATTATTGACTTTGTAAAACATGTTTTAAGTCATCCAATTTAATCACCTATAATGTCAGGGATGTTGACCAACATGTTAAAGCAAGGGCAATGATACAACACCTGGAAAGCCAACACATTAATACCCCAACAGGAAATGTACTTAGTTCCTGTGTCTGATGCAAGATTTGAAAAGAATTGGGGGTGCCATTGGTATTTCCCTCCCTACTCTATACATGCTAGATGTGTGGAAGTGCTAATTCATCCGTTTTTAGGCTTTACACTAATTGCATACCTAGAAGACAAGGAGGTGTCAAGGGTATTGACCCATCTTTGAGTCATTAAGCTGCAACAGTTGGTGCTGTGGGCTTAGAAAATCCAAGATGGCCGAAAAGCCCACGTTGCGCCAGAATCCAGGAGAACCGCGCAGTTTTGCGCACACCAAAATGGTTGCCTAACCTGCCGCCCACCAGTGCAAGCATGATGGACCGGAAACGCCAGGGGTGAAAGGTAGTGCCAAAGGAAAAACAGCAGGGCCCGTTAGCTCATAAGCGCTTTTAAATCACCTCTGTTTCTCTGAATGCAAGCTCAAAATGTCCATTTCAAACATTGCAAGATAGCTAATACAGGAGACCATCTGTTCAAAATCCGTTTTAATTGGTGTCAAAAATGGCTAAATTTATGAGAAAAAAAAATATTCTACTGCAGAATCCACACCAATGCCATGTTGAGCAATGATCATATACTATCAAGAAAATCCCCTTTTTGAAATGGAATTAATTCAAGACAACTCCTAAAACAATGGGTGCAGTACCGGCATTGGACACAAACCGGCGCTAGTGGTCTAAACTCTGACAGGAGAACTGTACTCCAGGAGTTGTAAAAAGGATCCTGAGCCAGCTGGAAACTTCAAAGCCTTTTGGTTAATTAAAAGTCTTAAACACCTGCTGTTCCCAGAAGACAGGCAGATTCAATTAACAGTCCAAGAGGCTGAGAAACCTTCTCACCTCAGAACTCCACACAAGAAGGCAGGATATCACATGGCCCTGTTGATTGAGAGGGAGGGGTTTCTCCTGCAGCCTGCAGGACCCAACACAATAGACTCTTTCCATTGAATAGGATATGCTGATTTGGGTGTTGACTGTAAACAGTGCCCTGCCAGCAAAGAAGGCCATGTGACCATCTGACTATCCAAGCTTCGGGGGGCGGACCCAAACACTGAAGTGAAGTGAATTGAAGGCAAATATATGTTTGATAAGAATACTGATAACTAATTGTAACCAGATGACAGAAATGTACATCTTTGGGATCTTTAAAATGACACATTCACTCCCAGTTCAAGACTAGGCTGGTCGCTCTGTGATGTTCTGAGGCAAAACCCTGCTAATTATTAATACTACAGACACTGTGTTTATGCTAGAGACACAGTAAATTACTGGAATATGTGTAGAGAGATGGTGTACATCTGTGTAATTTTTGGTAAAAATACAATATTGGAAAACCAACCAAAAAGCGCAAAATGTTGTCATTTCTTAATCCAAGCTCTTAGAAACATCAGAGTTGGAACATAAACTACCTTATGTGACATATGATGTGTATATGTAATGTCAACCACTTGTGTATCTGGGAAATGTGTTTAGTTATGTAAATGATTTTCTAAGGTAAAAGCAAAGGGGCATTTCTTCAATAGACTGTAAGACTCTCACTCTGACTCACTGCTCCCTTCTCAAATCAGGTCAAAGAGAAATCCTTGACCTATCAAATCGTGAGTGGGTTGGGCATAGAAAGTTAGCATCCACACCCATTTTCAAAAGACATAAAAAGAGCCACTGGAAGCCAGACAGGGACATTCATTTTCCATTTCTGCAGAGCATTTTGACGGACGACTTCACATCCAGACTCCAGAACTCCAGAGATCCAGACTGACTCCAGATAGACTACAGAACTTTTGAACCAAGAAGGCCTACTGCAAGCAAAAGTATTCTCAGCAGCCCTCAAAATCATTTGCAAATTATTCAAACAGCCGGGCTGAGCTGTTTGATTCAGGCCTAGAACCCTGTGCCAGACCCAGAAAGCAGTGCTATATCCAGAATCCATTTGATCCAGACCAGCAGAACCAGATATCCGTGCAGTACCGAGTGCCATACCAGACCGCTGTATCCAGAACCGCAGACCAGACCCAGACCGCTGTGAGCAGAACTGGTGCCTGATTGACCCGCTGAGCAGAGAGAACCGCAGCTAAACCTATTGACCAGATCCGTGACGAGGCCATTCCGTTTAAATTTATAGTGTGAGTATCTCACCAGAACTGTGCAGAGCCAATCTCTTAGTTTAAAATAATATAATTCAAACTATTTTAACCTATTGAGAACTGCATCATAGGAATCGTGTGTTCATTCTGTCATTTCAAAGCTGCAAAACTGTCATCTGTCATTCTGAGGTTGACTTTTATTTTGAGAATCTACCTTCACAAAATCGTCCGTACCTCTTGAACCGTTAGTGATAGAAGCGAGATTTAACTTTTGTTCGGAAGCTAAGATTCCCAGCTTTCCAACAAACCGATTTGCTGCTCCGTATAGCGCCTTCGTAATTGCGCTCGACGCACTTGGAAAAATTGCCGCGATTTGACATTTTGCTTAATTTCAGCCACCTGTAAAAATATTTGTCTTTTGCTTCCATTACGGCATTCAGTTTTCAACCTGATAACCTTCCCTGAATCATTGATAGGGCTGGCCTGAACTGATTTAAAGTATCTCTCACTCACCCTGAACCTCAAGAGAGAATTAAAAGCATTTTCAGCATATTTTTCACTTCACTGCCACCACATTAAAGTATTTTGGGCCTTTGTTTAACAATCATCCCTGGTGCTCTCAGCTTGCCGGGGGGAATTGGAACTTTGTATTGCATTTTTGTTGGTATTCTTGAAGACTGTGTGCTCTCCTTCCATTTCCTTATATTGCATAAAGGGGGGGAGTGAATTGTCAAAAGAAAAAGTGATCACATTATCTCTTGTTGAAATCATATCAAATTATTTCTGTGTTGCACTCTGTCCCACCTTGCATTTCCTTGAACCATATAAAGCATTCTCTGCTACCTTCGTCCTCTGTTCTTATTCATAAGTAACCAAGAACTGTGCTACTGTAGGATTACCTATTGCTGATTACT
This sequence comes from Ambystoma mexicanum, assembly GCF_040938575.1. Taxonomy (NCBI): domain Eukaryota; kingdom Metazoa; phylum Chordata; class Amphibia; order Caudata; family Ambystomatidae; genus Ambystoma; species Ambystoma mexicanum. The sequence goes on along the minus strand of NC_090935.1, from coordinate 856,851,737 downwards.
GCTCATATTCACAAGTGTGCCATCAATTATCAATTTATTTATAAAAGTGATATATATATATTGTTTAATTTTCCAAATAAACCTTTTCATTTGCAAAACAAACCTACTTCTTGGCTCAGTGGGGTCAGGGGTATTCTAAGAGAGGGGTGTTATATAAGGGTTGTCATCCAAAGTAAACAACTGGACATAAAAATACACCAATAAGGGTTTCCATCAGCATCCCAGACTAGGCATTGACTTAGCTGTAGTGTTGAATTGAAGCCGTTAACAGAGGGTCGGACTGTCCTGGTAGCAGGGGAAATAAATGAATGCAAAAGCACTATGATTAACAGTTATGCTCCAAATTTCGACACCTGAATATTATGACTGGATAGCTTGCCAGCTACTAAAGTACAAAGACACAATGGTATGATCTCTACGGCTTCATGAATGTGCGGAGAAACAGACACTGTTTGGCCCAGGACGTTACCTTTTAATCTTCTATTATATTTAATCTTCTGTTCACGATGCTGCTTTCTATATAGATTTCTTTATGATTCCAGAAAGGGGAGCTTGTTGGACTGAGGAGTTCTCTATTTATGCTCAGGTAATTTCTGACCACTCTCTGATTGCTATATATTTAAATATCCCTTCTGATAAGTCTGCAACAAGAAGTTGGAGATTTAAAGCCGGCACTCTTATGGATGCAGTCTTTTGGTCTAGCCTACATGCGGAGATGACAAGATTCTTTGACATAAATACAGGATCCATAGACGTCTAGTTGTGTGAGACATTTAAATATTGCATGAGGGGCATCTGCATTTCTAAAGAGTATGTGCCATTCGGGCTGAATTGGATAGGTATGAAAGAAAATTAAGGGAAATAGTGGATAAGTATTTTGCAAACTACTATCCTAAAACTTTTGCTGAAATTTATTTTTTCCTACAGAATTTCTGTGATACTGTACAGAGAGAAATAGAATATCTCGAATGGAAAAGTACTTTGAGGCCGTATTGCCGAGGGCAAAAACCCAGCAACTTGGATGGTTATCGGAATCCGAGAGCCTGACCACTTTAATTGAAGCAATGAAGGACAACAATGGAGACCGCTATTATACAGACCCAGAATTCTCAAATGTGTTTTTGAAATGTTATTCTAGGTTATATCCGTCCACAAATAATACATCCGTAAACCAAATTGACATTTCTTTTAGATCGAATTTGTCCTTATTGGATGGCAAGAGAAGAAAGGGAAATGTGCAATGCCCCAATTATAGTTGAGGAGATCAGTAAAGCCATAGACATATTCCCCTGTGGGAAATCACCAGGGCCATATGGCCTATCAGTGGAATTTCATAAAGCCTGTGTAAATACTCTTGCACCACATAACTTGAACGTATATAACAAAGCCATTCCGACAAGTACACATCCAGGTACATGGCACAAAGCAATGATTATTCTCCTGTTGAAACCCAAGAAGGATGCTTCAGATTTGTCTGCGTACTGTCAAGTTATCAACATAGTAAGAGTTTTTAACAGTAAGATTTTAGCTAAAATCTTGGTGAACAGGCTCCTTCCATTTATGCCTAATAGTGTCTTAACAGATCAGTCAGTTTTATCACAGGAAGGTCGACTTCCTACACCTTCAGAGCATTTATTTGGTATTTTTCAAGTTGTTCAACTAGCGCTTCAGGTGGTTCCCACCTTGTTTGATGCCGAAAATGCATTCGATTTTATAGAGAGACAATTCTCATTTGCAATACTTTCTCATTATCTGGTCACACTAGTATATAAAGAAGCAATAATACTGGAAAAAACAGTCACAAAAGTGATGACAAAAATGATCAAGTTAAATATTAAGACCATCAATTGTTCAAGGCAACCATCCAAACTAAAAGGTCATTTCGAGATAATGTTCAGCTTTACTCACAAAAACTCTGCGCTTTTTGGGAACAGATTCTCTTCATCAGAAGCATCACAATTTTCTGTCAATAATGTAAGGAAAGGACAATTTTAAAACGAAATTCATTCTGATAATAATTCAGTTTACAGTTAGATTAGATAATTATTAAGCCTCAAAGCATTATAATCAGGGATAACAGCTAACACATTCCATAAGTGGACCAGTGAGGGCTGGCACCTTCTGCTAGTACCTTTTCAGTTCTAGATGTTTCAACAGCACCAAACCAGGCTTCTTATTGTTCGAGTGGTTCAATTCAGGTTTGTTTGCAGCGAGTTGTGGTGATTCAGATGGGGAGCAAGCATGGAGTCGGACTTGAAGAGAGGTTTGTTGCGCTTCGATGTGGCATTCTATTGAAGCGTGTCGATGAAGCCACCAGGTTCAGTTTGATGTCTGAGCTAGGGAAAAAACAAAGATGTTGGTGATCTGAGGTGCTTGGCTGACATGCAGCAGTTCAAAATCTTCTTGCTAGTTTAAGCCGAGGTAATGACACACATAGCTGATACTGTGCGGGACACAGTGATTTGAAGATGCAACAATCGTGTTTTGAAGATGACAAAAGTGCCAAAAGCAGCACAAGTTGTTGGTTTGATCAGAAGATTTGAAGCAATTTGATAGTGGAAATTAGGAGTCATGGCTTTTCTGGCTCGCAGGATACTGTGTGTACCAATCCAGGGGCTCGGGGATAAGATGAGCCTTTGTTCTCATTTCTCACAACATGGGGGAGACAGGAAAAAACCTGCAGTAGTCCTTCACCTTACGTGAGGTCTTGGATACTGGTGTGGCTGGCAGAGAGGCGGTTCTTGCTCCAGTAGCAGGTCACCCCCATTGTGCCCTATGAGTGGTTAGAGAGCTGAGCTTGCCTCTGCCTTGAGACACTAAACCACCACCTCACCACCAGACAGCCCTGGAACGATCAACTCTCCCAGAAGGGGTTCAAATAAGTTCTTCTTGAAGGTCAAAAATTAACCCCAAAAATAATAAAAGAAGGAATTGGATATCCCCTATTTCATAAGCAAATGTCCACAGGTGATTGGGTAAATATATGCCAGCTTTAAAGGGTTTGATTTCTGTCCCAGTGACAAATGGTCATTGTCACTTTGCATCATACACAAAGTGCTTTGTGCTAAAGGACGTGGAGCAGACAGGAACAAAGGAGAGGCACAGAGAGAAACAAGATGGTGGAATCCTTCACCAATTGTGCTGAGCTCCCTTTAACTACACTAGCCCCACCTCACCCCCTTCTCAGACCGATAGCATCAAAGGCCCTTTGGCATGCAACACCCTGGTATAAGTCTAGTCCTCTGTGTAGGGTGTGCCTTTTGATTCCTGATTCCCAGGAAAGCTCCTGCTAAGGGGCTGTTTTGCTGGCAATGGGTGTTACTTGGCCTCACAAAGGATCAACCGAGAGGCATAGTATTTCAGTGTCTTGTCATACTGGTTGGCAGAGGCAGGCTGTCAGACTACAATACATACAACCCTTCCACAGCTGGACTGGGCTTCCAGTGTCCCAGATCAGATCTGGCTTTAAGAATGATGTAAACTACTAGCCACCACACCCAAACTCAAATATGGGTTTTTTCAATGATTACATTGCCATAAGGAAAGATAGTCCTCATAATTATGTGGTTTTGGGAGAGAGGTGCAATTAAAATGAATTATCTTTGCTGAAGTGACCTTGCTGTCCCCCAGCTGTCAAGAGGGGACTTGTGACCTTTGTACCTGCTCTGTTCCACTGAACAGCAGGTGCTGCAGATCAGGAGATTGATACAGCAGGGAATATGTGTCATTATGCTTATGGCATGAAGATTTATAAAAGAGGGGTCATGTTAGCAAACCACCTTTTCCTGGATGGAATTACCTTAAACATTTTATTAATTATCAATCCTATAATATAAAATCATAAGTGATGGTTTTGTGTAACGATTTTACATAACACATTTTGTAATGCTTTAAATTGGGGTTATTCAATATGCTAAAGATATGGGTCTGGTGTCATTCCCTTCTACATGTATCCAACTTTAATGCAATACAGTTCCAATATCAAATTCTGATAGTGTTTCAAAATTATAAACTAATGAAGTTGTGTTCCTCCCACATATTAAACTGGATACAGGGCATACTATTGCAAGCAGGTTACCATTTGTGTTACAAAGACAGCAATTAGCATTTGGTAAAACATTTAATAAGTCTCAAGGGCAGAATTGTCACTTTGTCGGAATATACGTCGATATACCCTTATTCAGCCATGGACAATTACATGTTGCATTGTCAAGATGTCGATCACAAACAGGTCTAAAAATAGAAAGTTCGGAAACAAATATTCATATTGTTTGGAAAGAAGTGCTGTAAATAAAGATTTTCCCAAGTAGATCCAGTGTTTTCTTTTTTCCAAGTTATTTGACAAATGAACCCAGTAAACAAGTAACCAAAGGAGGGGGTGCGAACAGAGCGAGCAAAAAGGGTCATCCATGTCCATGTTAAGCAGGCATGATGATGTGTTATTAGTGGCTAGACAGACATTTTGGTGCAGCCAGTCTAGACTGGGCATCTCTGATAAAGAAGTCCTGCTAAGTTTAATTACATGCCTAGACTGGCATTTGGGTGCAGCCAGTCTAGCCATTTCTTACTGTGGCATTGTATATTTTTATGGGCATGTGTGATAATATAACCATTATATGTGTTATTGCTTCAACTGGCATTTTGGTGCAACCAGTCTAGGTATGTTTTAATGTGGCATGTCATGGCATGGAATGTTTTACTGTAGTATGTTATTAGGTGTCTAGACTGGTTTACATTGAGCAGACAGTTGGACATGTTTTCATTGTGGCATGGTATTTTTTTTTATAGCAGAACATTATATACATTTTATATTAATTAAAGCATTCAAGTTCCTGTGCACTGTTGGTGACTTGCATGCATTGGATTTTTGGACTGGTGTTACCCTACAAAAAAATTACAAACGCTCTGACTTTTTATTCAATTTCGTTATCAGAATGTATGCTGTATAATGCAGTAAAACACATATTTATATCTTTCTCCTAGTGCAGTGTGCAGCATGCCATTGCAGCAGCATGATTGCGTGTATTGACTAAGCATGGTAGTCTAGGCCGGCCAGAGTGTAGTGTGACCCGTGATTTGTTGCAGAGCTCGGGCCCCCTTTAAAATGGCTAATAGAGGTGTGGGGCCCAAATTGTGTGCTACGCCACTGTTTCTAAAAACGTTCACTAATCACTAGCCACTTTTATTATTGACAGCAGAGTTATTAAATGTTGGCATATTACTGTACATTGGTTACATCTCTGGAACATTTCGACAAGAACAATGATTGTTACTAGAAAGTCATTTATTTATCCAACTGTACAGTTTTTAAGGTAATATATAATTGTAATGCCCACGTGGAATGTTTTACAACTACTCTTCCAAGGAAACAATATGTAATTTTTCATTCCAGTCAGTTTCAATCAAATTAGTTGCTGTAGTGCATGTTCATGTTCAATGACAATACTACTTTTTTTAACACTTGCCAAGCCGCAAACATCTGAACAGTTGGCACAGAAAACACATCATCAACCCCCTCAATGACAAGATGGCAAATTCCCACAACTGACAATGTATGATACTCAACTATTCCTTATAGATTATATGGTGTTGCAACTATCACTTCAAATCCTCTTCCAATTGTTGCATATGTGACTTATTCTTGCTTGATGATTTCCATAGGTCTCCACCATTTCCGATTTAAATTGTCCTTTCTTTCATCCATCTCAGGAGAATAGTGCAAGGAGGCCATTCATGGCTGACAGCTCCATGCTGAGGAATACAACTGCAAGCATATACGAACAGGTTAAACGTTCATCTTTGACTTTGCCCCTTCAGAGGATGTCAAAACAGTATTGCTATCATATACCACCATGGGCCAACAATAGGATTCAGTGAAATGTGGTCCATTCATCTGAATCCCGATTAACTCGCTTGTCTACTCGCAATGCTGCATCAGTCAGTATTAAGTATTGTTGAATTTGTTTTCTTCAATACAATAGGATGTGAAAGAGACGTTTGCAGGTGATTCAGATAGTGAACCTCTCACATAATTGAAGTGACTCACACAGCAAGAGACATTCACCCAACATTTGAGGACTAACCCCCTGAGTCTGAAAGTATTCACCTCACCATGTCTTACCTCGTCCTGTCCTCTTTTCCAGTTACCTATGAGAGGGCAGGATGGTGCTGGACCATGTGTCTCTCAGCGATATCTTTCCCTTTCCTAGTGTCCAGCTCTCACTCTAATGGTTATCTTTCAAAACATTCAATTCTTTCCTGCATGATGCATCTGTCAGTCTCCCCTTAACTGATAAGATAGCACCCCAACACCATTCTAAACACCACCACCAACAACAAGCAGCTGTGATGGGGCTGGTGGTGGCAACATGGCCTTCTAGAGGATGGTGCAGTATACACAGAGGGCAGAGATGCTTGGGCAGGTTCAGTAAGTGGGGATGTCACTGGTTGGAGGCAATGGATGCCACACAACTTAGGGATGTTTCAAGATGTTTATTATTTTTTGATGAGGCAGGGTTGGAGGAATGCATATCAGATGTGGAACCAACTCAAAAGGGAATGTTCCATGGCAAGAGAGAAGGGAAAAAGGAACTCACCAAGTGAGGAGCCTATTCGAAGAGGAACTAGTATCCTGAGTTTGATGCCCCCATTCAAATTCACAAGTAGGGCACTCGCACACAGTTACAGTGTAGTTTGAGGTTCCTCAGCAGACTACTTGCCTTGCCTTTCACTGTTGATCCCAGCATGGTATTCTTCTCCAGGATTCGGTAGCCCTATAATTGTCCTGCTTGTGAACGACTTGTTATGATACTCCTCTCTCACTATGGGCCTCTTGATGCTTTACTAGGGCAATACCTCTATCTTCCCCTCTTTCCCTATGAGTGCTTCTCTGTGGGTATTTCTTCTCCCAGCCTAAGAATTTATCAGTACAAAGTAATGATGACTCTCTCAGCCAATGGTTTCTCCAAGGATGAAAGTTTCTTTGCATAGTACTGGGGGATTTTCAGATACTATCAGTATTTGGGCTAGAATCCACTACGGACTACTTCAAAACTTATTTTTATGGCCTGGATTCTGCCAGCCTTCAGACCAAGAATCCCAGTAGGCTCTCTTGTTTAGTCTTGTCTAGAGGCCCTGCCTGTTCTACAGTGTGGAACACTTGGCCTAGTCACCTTCTGTTCTGCACCACCTTCCTAAATATGTGGCTTATTTGGTTTGGCCACTTCAGGTTCTATCTCTCTATAACTCTACTCCATCTCCTCTCTGCTACACCACTGACTTCTTGGCACATTTTCCTGGCAGCCTTAAAACCAGGAGAATTCTGCGTTGTTTATAGTTAGGCCTTAGCAATGATTTCTTCAGGTTGGTGGGATCATGATTGGTGTGTAATTAGTGTATGCCTAATGGTTTTCACTACCTCTCCATGTGCATGCCTCTCCTTTCCACCCAAGCCCATGTGTTTTTCTTATTTCAAAAGTCCAATTGACCCCTTAACCCTGCCCGGGTGGCCCGAGATCTCAAAAAGCCTACCCTCTGCTTTGTGATCAGGCAGTGGTTTCATGGTGGCTCAGTTCTCCAGCAATTCGACTGGATATGTTTCTTGCTTTCAAACAGCCTCCATACATTGAGTACTTATGCTTCCCCTGCTTGGCCTTATCATATATTTCTCATCAATTGATGCTGGGAATTGTGCACAGATGCTGCACACATTCAAGAGTCCTGCTCCATGTGCAGGCCTGTGGCTGAGACCATGAGCTGCCTTCAGTAGTTTCCCCTACAAGTAGATTTATAAAAATTTCGTCCTGATGCAGGTTTTCTCTGGGTGTATTGCTCCTAAACTCAACAACCTCTCAGTATGGTAATTTTGGTAGGGTCCCTCATTCCGAAAAGACAAATATCATGCTGGGTGATACTAAATCTTTTCATATGATAGGGTGATTGTGTGGAATGTGAGGCAATGTCTGAAAGATGACTGGCAGAGCCCTGTGCAATCCCCATGTCCCACCTAAAGTGGTCGCATCAGCTGCCCTCTTGACCCCCAGAGTTCCCCAGTCGCCATCAATGCGTCCCTTAACAATGAATTCATCACAGGGTTCTCAGGGTTGCTTTTGCCAGGTGTATCCTCCTGAGTGGGAGCTCTAGGCATGTCCTCTTTGCTGTATCCACCACTGGAGGGTGATGTAAAAGGAGGATCAGTGGAAGCTGATGTGTGCCCTAAGTAGTTAAGGTTATGCCATTGTTGAATGTGTTTTTGCTTTGCTGTTAATGTAGGAAGGACAAAAATGTTTCCCTAGTTTATGAATTGCAAATCCTCTCAAGAGTGAACGAGTCCAAAATAGCTTCAAAATAATCTGCAACTGATCCTGCACACAGGATCCTGGCCTATACACTTTGAAGTCCCTGCTTTCTCCCTTGCTACCCCTGGCATGCCCTGTGCGACCCCTCTTTAAAGCAATTGTGATCAATCCCACTTTCGCTCTTTCCAGCTCCTTCCCCTCTTCACTGGAACATGCTCCCCTTGTCTCTTCGCTCCATTACTTCCTATCCTCTGTTCCGTTTTTCTCTAAAAACCCATCTGCTTTAGTCCTCTGATTGATTGATACTGTTTCTGAACGCTGATTGATTGATACTGTTTATGAACACTGATTTGCATTTCTGATTCTATGTACCGTTGACAGTCCTATGTAAAGTGCTTTGGACAAAGGTGCTATAAAAAAACACAATAAATACAAATAGGCAAAAAAATAACGGATCAAAATGGAAGCTCTATGGCTGCGGGCGCCACTAGGTCTCGTCTGGTGCTTTCAAGAGTTCCTTAGTTGCTTAGCAACCACAGAAGTCTTGAAATTAGGAGTCTGTGCGTCTTGCTGCTTGTGAGTCAGAGGGTGCTTTCCCCGGCAGCCTGTAATAGCCACACGCTTCCTGCGTCTGCGAGGCATTCAGGCACCCAGAGGAAGGCAGCAATATCACTGGAGCACTGTAGTGTGTGGGAAAGCAAGGCATTTCCAGCAAAGTGCCGAGCAGGAAACATCGAGTTCTAGCAGCTTCGCCTGCACAATGCTGACCACCGCCATCTTGGCAGCAGCCTCACTCTTTGCCATTCTGATATATGTGATTTTTTTCAGGAAATCAAGGCAGAGAGTAGAAAAGTGAGTAGAAAAGTTAATACGCAATGCCTTCGCTGTTTGTCTTTTGTAAAAGGTTTCTATCTTCCTGGTTAAAGTTTCCGCAAACCCAGTTGAGTGTGACAAATTAGATAAGCGCCGTTTTGATACATTGCACAGGATGAGGTTTGTGTGCGCCAGAGGATTATATTTTATATCTGAGCCCTGCCCCCACCTCCCTCAATGCTTTAAATAAATGAAGGGTATGGGCAGGTGCCCTTAGGGGTTTCATTCTTATGCAACCCCTCAATCTCTGTCCAAGCCGTGAGACAATCTCTCTTTACAATGTCTTACGTCTCTTTTGTGACACACAAGTGTGGAAACCCAACCCTCCCCTATCACCCCACTCCCGCCACATTGGAGTGTAAACAAAACCTTGCCTTTCGCAAGAAAATGCACCCGCGGTGCAGGATTTACAGAGACACCACATGAGTATGCGTTAAGAAAGCCCCGTTTTAAGCTGAAAGCAAGCTTTGGTAGTTGATGCCAATGGGGTATCTCAGTTGGTTAAGAACCCTGCTGCACAGGTGTGTGCGCAATTTACAGTTTGCATGTTCGAGCTGGCTCTCCCCTTCACCTTTCTGAGATGATTGCAACCAGAAGACTGGGGGTGACTGATATTTACCCAACTTTTTTTTATAGCAACACCAAGCTACAAAGCTACACGTCCCATGTGAGCAACCTGCATAGTTGTTGTATAACAAACAATACCACTACTGCCAAATATCCACTGTGAATCGCTTGGGAAGGAGGAGGTGTGGAGGGGCAGGGCCGTCTACATGAACCCCCAAGTTGGGCAGGGACCCCCTGGATCCAGGTGTGAATGTGGCCATAGGGAGCCCTGGGGGCGCATCCTGCAGCTCAGCCTTTGACCTTGGCCACCCACTGCTGGCAAGAAACCCCACAATGTGATTTCCCCTCCCTTTGTTGTTCTGCTATTAATTTAAATTCTGGTCTCCTACAGTGGCACTTCTCAACTTGGAAATCCTGCAAAGTCAATAAATCTGTAAGTTAATATCTCAAAGTGAGTTGGCATAATAGTTTGGAGAGACATATTTCTGAAAACCAAGGAATAATTGATGTACACACCAGACCATTTTTCATTAAACTAAAGGTAGAGCCACGTGTGGATGATGCGGTATTTGTGTGAAAGTACATTTTAGTTGCTGATTTTTTAGGCAGAGCTCCTTCCTGTCTGAATGCAGTTGTTCTTCAGGTGAGATGATATTAACATTATACGTGGCATTTTATTGTAGAAGGTAATCGTAAAAACTACAACACTAATAACTGGGTAGTCGCAATAACACATGTCAAAGCGCCTAGAGGCGATTCTTTTTGCAGGGCTGTGTTAAATAAATCGGACATCTAAATGAAAAGAGGCTTGAATAATACGTGCTTCTATATGGCTGCTCTTGCTGGGCTGAGTCCACAGTCGGAAATTACGAACTGCATGAAGGGCGGGAAGTGCTATCCATGTCCCAGGTTTGCACACATCTTCGGTGCATTTTCAAATCCTGCAACGGTTTCAGGGTTCACGGGACTCCCCTGCACACTTTTGAAAAACAGACCTGTATCTCACGGTCATGTTCCTTTGTTCAATATGTCAGGCTAAAAGGTGTCCATGCCCTCAGTGGCATCCATGGAATGTGGCCCTTAGTACACAATTTGCTGAGTTCCTAGTCACTTCCTTCCTTCATTTTTGAGTCAGAGAGGCTGCTCTGTGGGCCCCAGATCACGGTATCCTCTTCCGCTCCAGATCTATTGCACTGCCATTTCCTTGTTAGAGCACCCTGTGGTAGATGAGGACCCCAAGCTCTGCCATGCACATCTGTGCTTAGGGTGCACCTGAACAAGAGCTCACTGGAACAAAAGGTCAATGTTTTTGACATTTATATCGCTGGTGAGATTCCATATAATACTGGGCACTATGTTGCTTTATACACCACCAACGCATGGTCCTATATAGGTAATTAGTGATGCTACCAGGAGCCAAGGTAGCTACGTACATGATCAGATCTCGCTTTTGCTGCGCATTGTACACTCTTCTAGGCCAGCCTCACCCCGTCAGATGATAAGCTGGTTAAAAATCTCCCATGCATGATTCCACATGTCCTGCTGAACTTGAAATGTTCAGGGAAGAAGAGCAGAAGTAGACGTTTCAGATGACGGGAATCTTTATTTCAATTTACCATTCGGGATAGGCTGCATGTATAGACAATAAACTCTTCCACCTTCCATCCACATATATACCAACAAATGTCCACTTACATACTCGCACTAGTCAATGAGGGGGAAGATTATAACTCATATAATCCTCCCTATCATATGGATATTGACTAGTGTGAGTATGTAAGTGGACATTTGTTGGTATATATGTGGATGAAAGGTGGAACAGTTTCTTGGTAATATGAGTTACAATAGCCTGTATGGTATTGTGTATTTTACATTATTTTGAATAGCAATTGCACTGAATAAATATTTTTGATAAAATCATATGAGTAATGTGGTAATCCAGCCTCACCATCGCCGTTCAACTGTTTTGATTTACATATGTTTTTTGCCTGAAGAACGGTTTGATGTACAGGCACCCTTATTAATGATAATGCATGTATAGACAATACTTCAGAGGACAAGGTAAAAAAGAAAGTGGAGCGTGACATTTTGGAATGAGAGAGAGAAAGGAATATGCATCATAACAACCCAGCTCACAAAGGACTGCTGATACGAACAATTCAATCCCCTCTGCCCAGCCCAGGCTGGCCTCCTTTTTCTGCGGCTGGCAGTATGTCTGCAGTCGATCTAACGTTCGATAGTTAATGAGATGTGCAATTATTAGAGATGTGGCTAAGGAGAAGAGATGGACTATTGAAATTTAACAAGGACAGCCAGAGGCAGACAAAAGCACTTCTCCGTGCTGACTGTACACACCTCTGTCATTGTCGAATGAAAGGGATAATAATGCTTGCAAGCCAAACTTCAACCATACAAAGGAGTGCATGAATGCCACACTTAAAGGCCAGTTTTAGCAGGTATGCAAGAAGCTATTTGCTCAGGATCACTTTAGTACAAAGCGAAAATGCCTGGCAGGATTCACATAAACAGGGGATTTGGGTTCACACACTTCCTGTGGTAACATGGGCCTTGACATGCTGATAATAATGCTATGTATGATGATCCATTCTTCAATGAAATGTATGTCACATTGCAGGGGCATCGTGACCATATGCTATGTAAGTTAAAGCAATGTGTCATTTGTACAGTATCTTTCACCATTGGTGTGGTCTCAACGCGCTGTAATTTGAACGCCCTCTTGGGGGACCGAAGCCCAAGGTATGGGAAATTCGAGGCGGTGCTAGTATGCATTATAGCCAAATCAGGATATGAATGGATGGCAGCCACCTATGTCTAGTTGGCATCTGGGTGGATGGTTGGAGAGCAGTAGTCGAGTGGGGTAGTCTAGAGGCGGTATGTGAGAGGATAGTCATTATGTGTGTAGATACAATTCACATTTTTGTCATATGGCAGAAGTGCTGTGCAAAATGTCACACAGTTGTGTATGAAAGTGGATGATGCTACTTCCTCCGATGTCAAGTGGCGAATGGTTGTGTTCCACCACTTCATATGATGGTGCAGAGATCAAACAACGTTACACCACTTCCAGTGATGTCACTTGGGGTGGGGCCAACTAGCATCACTTCCTGTGATGCCATCACGGAGTTCAAGGGTCGTGTGATGTCACTTCCACTACCCCTGGCATTTTGGTGAAATGACGTCCCTGCTTCCATCCAGAGCACAGGCTAAGCTGGTGGAACATGTGCGTCAGAAACATGATTGCTAGGCTTATTGCAGATGGCCTGGGTCTGGAACTGGAGCTGTGTGCTAAATAGTAGACAGACAAACACCTGTTAGACCCCCTTCCCAAAAGGGAAGCTACTGGATGGAATAAAATGTGAACATTGTCTTCAGGTGCCATTGAGGCATCAAGGAATGGGTATGTGGAATTTCCAGGTAGTCTACTTCACCTGGCAACATGTGAAAAAACTTTACTATGTTTGTAGGCAATGTCAATCTAAGTGTGGCATAACGTGTATGTATTTCGTTTTATTTTGTGATTCAGTAAGGCCACGAGTGTCTGCCGTAATGAAGTGCAGACATTTGTGTTGCTTGGGATGCTATCATGTTGGTGCCATGTTGTGTGGTAAGTGTTGTTCTGGTATAACTAACTGGACAGAAAGCCCAAAAGACATGTGGAATGGCAGTGGATTTGTGTGTACACCATTATGCCATTATCCCTAGCGCATCTGTCCTGAGTCCAGAGCCAAGGCATGAGAGCCATTTATGCACTCCCCCCACTCTGGGATTACAGGAGTCTGAATAATGGTTTAATTGCATCATTCCCCCTGCAGTTATTCATGTGTATGTGTATGTGTGCCTATGTGCATGGCTGTGTCTGTATACCTGCATTTCCTTAGCATTATGTGAGTGAGTGCATGCATGTGTGTGTGTTGTGTATGTGCGTTGAAACGATCATTTAATTCTTTCTACTATCTAAACTGGTCTGACCCTGACTTATACAAATGCCATCAGGTATACATTTCAGAAGCAAGACATCACAATTAAAATAAAATCTGAAGATGTGGTGTTGTTACATTAGCATCTTCTGTGTTTGGAAGGGAACAGATTACATTTTAGATCAACCTACCAATCACATGTAAACTCGGTAGACTTAATGTCCATTATCTGGGTGTAGACCTTAGAGTTAAACATAGCAATTTGAGAACCAATCTTTTTAGGAACTTTTGAAAGGTTTACCCTATAGTCGGTTGCTTTGAATAACATGACTGGTTAGTAATCAAGAAGACTTTAACCATAAACTAAAACGTATTTTTCAAGGCAATGGGTATCTCTCTGCGTTACCCAAATGGTGTTTTTTCTATAGTTTACCAATAAGTAGATTGGAGTGTTCTTTTGAAGTAAGTATTAGTTGATATGGATAATGCTAAAGCCAGACTTTTTAGTCGAAACACGTTCCTGCTATCTTAAATACCAGACAATAAACTGGAATATCAATCAGTTGAAAACTTTGGGACACTTTATATCTGGACAATTATTGCACACTTTACTGGCCAAGCGCAGAGCGCAAGTGTTTTTTTCACCTTTGACTACTATATGTAGTGGTATCAGGGTTAACCACATACTGCTCACCACACAGCTGGCACAAAACACTCTTATTTCCCCAGTGCAATAGTACACAGTTTATCCCTGTTTCAGGTTCCTTTTGTATACTGCCCTCTGCTCTCATACTTTGCTTTTGTACTCTGCCTTCTGTGACAAAATCCCATGTGTCTGGCTATAGAATGGGGCAGGAGAAACCCTTGGCACAAGGGGCCATCAACCGTTCTGTGATGCAGGTCCTGAGACACATGAACGCCCCTCACATTCGGTGCTGTGGCCCCCTGCTGTGAAAGGCAGACCCCTTTGGGAGGGTGAAAAAGTTGCGCATGTATTTCAGTAATGATTCTCTGTTTCTCCCTTTCAGGGGAAATCTATTAACACTCCTCTGGGAAATTAGAGGATTGACATGCAGAGGGGTCTTGTCAATTTTCATGAAAAGGATGTCCTGTTTCCCTCTAAATAAATAGTTGTATTTGGTGTTTATATAATGTGAATCTAGCTAGGAACCAACAGAGCACTGTACATGTCATTAGGGATAACGTATGAGGTAGGGAAGGGGAGGGAGATTTCAATATGTCACATGGGACGTGCTAGGCCATAGCGGTGGGATACAATGATCGTTTAGATGATATTTATTTCTGAAAACAAATACAGTAGGAAAGGACATTGACAGTCACCCTAAGAGATGTCATGCAAGTGACTCTGTAATCCCTGGATCTGTGACTACAAGCTCCCAGTATGACATAGGGCAGACTTGTGAAATGGTTCAGGTAGAGACAACGTCCAGTAACAAGAAGTGGTGCACATCTGCATGTACCCAGACTGCTGTTTTGTTCGAGCACCAGAGCAAAAGTACAAAGCCTTTGATTATTCAATGCTCCATGCAAAGATTCTAAAGCATGTGAAGCATATGGAATACAAGATGGTTGACCATGCTAATACGCTTTGGGGCTATGGACCATTGGGACCTCTGTAGTCCTGAAGCATGGCACTTCTCCCAGCTTGCTTGCTGAAGCAATATAGGTGGGAACCATCCAACAATTCAGAGAGACAAAAGGGAGGCTCGTAAGCTATAGAAAGGAGAAATGATAAGAAGACGGTATTGCAGTCAGGAGTTGGTGATGAGTGGAGTAGCATAGGGCTCGTTGGAACATTGAGGAGGAGAGGGGTAGAAAGGAGGAGGAAGGGAGAAAATGAATGAGAAAGAGGAGGAGAAAGAAAAGCACAGGAGTTATTGGGATGATTGAAAACCCTCAGAGAGGAGTAGGGCAGGAGATGACAGTTGTGCAGAAGAGTAGCGAGAAGGAGGAGAGGAGACCATCAGAGAGAGGAGGTGAACATGGGGTGAGAGGGGTTTAAAGGAGTCTGGTGGAGAGGAGAACATCATAGAGGTGAGGTGGAGGAGCAGTAGTGAAAGAAATTGCAATGGGCTGGCCCACCACAAAGAAGTACACTAATCCGATATATAGTTCAAGGGTGTTTATAAAAATTCCTTGTAGATCGGATAATCGTTTCTCTTGTGTCAATGGTGTCTGGGTCTAGCAGGGTTTGGGATATTTGGTGCTGGGTCGGCCCTCTTTCTCTCTGGTCTACCCCAGCCTTGTCCCCGCCTCCCTAACCCAGACGCCCCTATCAGGGATGTTAGTAGCACTAGGATTGGTAACCCCTATCTTTCGCTTTCTGGGCTATTGGCGTTTTCCCTTAATTGTTGGCAAGCTGACTCCCTAGGGATATTCTAACTTTCCCTCTCCTATCCCCACTAAGTAGTTTCAGGGAGCAATGAATGGTGGCATCTTACACCCAGCGTCATGCTCACTCCTTGCACAACCTCTTGTACCTGACCCTTCACTACACTGGTCTCTTAAGCAGTTCTCTTCCCATAATATCACTGTCCCTCCAACCTCTCACTCCACCTTTCCACCTCCACCCTTTGATCTTACTTCCTTTCTTACTCCTGTTCTTAATATCGCTCAGGCCTCCCACTACCCCTCTATCTCCAGTTTCATCTCTTCCCTCTTCCTTGCACTCTACTTCCCCCCTTCTTACAATTTCTCTGGTTATAATCTCTGTTTCCCTCTACTCCAATAGCTACTCCCACACTCCCACTCACTGTCGCTGTCCCAGTTTCTCCCTCTCATTTTTACTATTTCCACTAAGCTACTCATAATATTTATATCTGTGGTGGTATAGTGGGTAAAAGGCCTCAGTGGCCTTTATTTATTAATAGGATTTCCTTGATGGGCTAGTGGAGGCATGTCCCGGTGCAGACCCAGCTGGCACTGTAAGCTGGAGCCTGATTTCTTTGACGTCTAGTGTTGTGGGTGCTGCTGCATGCCTTGGTTTTCTGCAATCCACATACTCCTGCATTAGGCGGGTTGTGTTGTGCTGCTCGCGGAACCTCTTTGTTTTCTGCATAATGATGCTCTGGCATCAGAGAGCAGGTCTCCTCCGGCTGATGCTCAGCTGCAGCCTGAAGGCCGCCATCACTGCAGGTAACAAGGGTTTGCAGAGGGAGCCTGCCTGCACACAGGCACCTGTGTTGGGCTCGATGGGGTACCCCCCTTTAACAGGGCCACAACACTGGCCCTGTCACAAAATGCAAAAGAAGTGTGAGAAGGAGGAGAGGCCACCCGATCGAGCGGTAAGAGTGATAGAGTGGGGGGACAACAAAAATGGAGGAGCAAAGACCACCAGACAGAGAGAATAGAGGATGTGCAAAGGAGAAGATGAGTAAGGAGTAGGAAATGAGGAGGTGGGAAAGTAACTGGAAGAACAGCATGAAGGGTAGATAGAAGAAGCAGATTGGACTCTGGTGAGTCATCAAATAGAGAATAAAGAAGGAGAAATAAGTGAAAAAGGGCAAACAGAGGAAAGGATCAGAGAGAAGGAATTGTGGATTGAACAGAAGGAGGAGGGCAAGCGAAAAGAAAGTTTCTCAGAGCACAAGCACTTAGACTGATTTCTAGTTTGGTGGAGTTTCGAACCCGAAGAATTCACTGAAAACTTGTGAAAGGGTTAAGCAAAATAACACCTCCGGCCAATGCAATTCTGAAAAAGATGTTCAAGTGTCTTCTAGCCTGGCCTATATTCAGATTACACTAAGCACCAGCGGTGGTGGTACCAAAGTATAAAACATGAGAAGACGGTGACATTCTGGCAAGATATCTCATCCAACTATGAAATAAGAAAGGGAATTTAAAACCCCAAGGAATTATATGATATGATATGATGAGTCATTTATAACGCATACAAGTGTTTCTAGGTGTGACAACACAAGGTAGGGAAGACAGAGGGAGGACAAGGCAAGTGGTCCTACTGGACCTTGAGTCATTCAGATCATGCAAGTGTGGGGGCAGAGGGAGGAGAGAAGTGCAAGGGAGGGAATGGGAAGTGAAACAAGGCAATAGTGCTCAAAGTGCATACAGTCAGGGCAGGCGGCTCTGGGTAAGTGCCAGGCTGCAGGGGACTATAGGGTTCCAGATACAGCCACTAAGTGCGTGGTAGGCCCAGAACAGTGCAGGGAATACTGGTCGTGGAGGAGCTTGGTGCTCATTGAGGTTTAGAGGGTAGCCAGGCAACCAGTCATTGCAGCAGACAGGTAGGTCAGCAGGGGAGAGAGAGAGAGAAAGCTGAACCAAAAGGAAGGTCTTGAGCTGCTCCCAGAACCTCAGTGGTCCTGCTCAGGTTTGAGAGGGGCAGAGAGGCCATTCCAAAGGGTTGCTACCTGCAGATAAGAGAGTAGTTATACATCCCACTCTCTGCCTGGAGAAACAACTGACCCTCAGAGAGTTCAAGGTGGCTGAACGAAGGGCTCGAGAAGGAAGGTGTTTAGGAAGAGAGAGTTGGATGAAGTGCGGCCTCCGGCCCCAGTAAGCCTTGTGAACGATGCAGAGGTTTTTGAACTTGATCCTTGCAGCCACCGTGAGCCAGTGGAGAGATTTCAGGGCTGGAGATATACAATCCATGGGCTTGAGGGTATGGACAAGTCTTGTAGTCCTGTTCTGGATTAGTTGCAGAGGGGAAGGTTGATTGAGAAAGAAGATGTTGCAGTAGTCCAGCCTAGAGATAACCACAGCTCTGGAGGCAGTGAATTTATGGGGAAGGTTAGAAAAGGAAGAATACCTCTGAGGAGGTGCAGCTGGTTGTGGGGCTTCTTAGAGAGGTCCGTGATGTGAGGATAGAAGGAGAGAGTGGATTTGAAGATGACACCAAGGGTTTTTTCCTCACAGGAAGGTGCAGTGGGAGTGCCAAAGAGAGGGCGGCCAGAGTGAAAGAAGGAAAGCAGGAGCAGGGGTCCCAATGAGAAGGATCTTGTTCTTACTGGCATTAAGGCAGAGGTCGTTGGATGTGCAGCACTCCTGAATCGTGATAGACAGTCAGCAATGAGCGAGCAAGGAGAGGAGGCCGAGGGGAGCCAGAAGGAGACCTGAGTGTTATCCGCATAGCACTGAAAGTTAGAGGAGAAGGTTGAGATGAGGTGAGTCAAAGGGGACAAGCAGACATTGAAAAGCCAGGGTGAGACGTTGGAGCCCTGGGCAACACCACACATGGAGAGAGAGGTGGTGGAGAGAAAGGACCAAGGTTGGACCTGAGAGGGTCGTCCAGGAGGAAAGAGGTCATCCAAGCCACAGCGTGATCCGTGATGCCCAGGTCCTCACGGAGACGATTGATCAGGATGGCATTATTGACTTTGTTGATAGCAGAGGAAAGATCATGGAGGATTAGGACAGAGGGAAGGCTAGAGTTTATTGAGAAGATGTTTACGGGTGATCAGGAGAGCAGTTTCCATGACTCTGGCTGCTCTGGAGCCAGACTGATGGTCATGAGACAACCAACAGATTCTGTGTGTGAAGTACCTGGGAGATGGTCAGCTTTTCCAGGGGTTTGTCCAGGAAAGGAGTGATAGAGATCGGGCAGTAGTTTGCCAGACAGAAAGGATCAACAAAAGGTTTCTTCAGGAGGGTGTGCACAAGGGAGTGCTTTAGGGGAGAGAGGACAATTCCAGTGGCAAAAGAGGGATTGCAGAAATCAGCCAAGGCTTGAGCGAGGGTGTCGATGTGGTCCTTGATAGGTCTGGAGGAGCAAGCAAGCACCTGCTTGGATGACACTTTCATAGACCAGACTTGTCTAGAAACATCACCAGGAGTGATCGCAGCGAAGGAGGAGAAAGGAGGAGGAGCGGGAGAGATGGCCAGAGGGGGGCCAGGAGAGTTAGAGGTGGAGGAAGAGGAGAGAGCAGACAGGATGTCCTGAGATTTAGTGGTGAAGTGAGAAGCCAGTGCCATGAAGAGGTCTGGGAGGGAACAGGAGAGGTGGAGACTGCAGTAGGACTGGCCAGCTCCTTGCAGATTTTGAAGAGACAGAGAGTCGGTATTGCCTTTGGTGCAGGCGGCAGGCCAGTTTGTCAGAGGATGCGCTCAATGCCCACCACTTCATCTCAGCAACCCTATACTTGTCTTTTAGGGTGGCGAGGTCGGAGTCATACCAAGAATTGCATTTGGAGGTAGGCTTTAGGCAGATTCTCATGACATGGGCAAGGACATCCAGAGTCTTAAAGATAGAAAGATGCAGGTTAGAGAGGGCTCTGTCAGAGTGTGAGTCAGCCACAGTCATAGGAGTATGAGAGAAAGTATGCAACAAATGCCTCCACTGACACACACTTCATGGGCCGGATGACCAAGAAGGTAGGTGGCAGTGCTGGGGTCAGCTTCACCTGGGGGACAGAGAGTGCCAGGTGGGAAAAGAACAGAAAAAGGTCAGTCCACGAGAGAGGAGTGGTGAGAGGGTTATACGGGGGAAGTCTGAAGAGATCAGAAAATCCAAGGTGTGCCCGGCAGAGTGTGTTAGGCCACACAGTAGAATAGAGAGAGAGAGTGTTGCAGAGATTGTGGAAGAACCCCAGGAGGGGTAAGAAGCATCCAGATGGATGTTGTGGTCTTAGAGGAGGAGAAGTTGAGAGGTAGAGGCAAGGAGAGAAGAGGAGAGGTCATCCCACTCACTCTGAGACAAAGAGGGCAGCCTAGCCAGGTGGCCTGTAAATGAGGGCCACAATCAGAGACAGGCCAAGAGTGAAAGAGAGCCTGCAGACCAGGCATTCATAGGAGGAGTAGGCCTGCGCAGGAATGACAGAAGCAGAGACCCACTCCGGAAAGATCAGGGGAATTCCAACTCTAGTTAGTTGGTTCTGGGTTCAGAGAGGATCTTGTAGTCATCAGGAGGAGAGTGTCAAAACTTGTGACAGAGCTGGCCATGAACCATGTCTCAGTGAGAGCAGGACATCCAGGTCCAGTTCTTCAAGGAGGTGGTAGATATCAGAGGAGTGTTTGACAGCATAGCGAGAGTTAAGAGTAGCGACGTGGAGCATGTTGTCACACTTGAAAGACTTCCATGGCTGGGTAGAGGCTTGAGATATGCCCTCCGGAGGTGGTAGAGTGGCCCGAGAGTGAGAAGAGGAGGAGGAGAATGAGATGGTAGATTAGCCAAAGATGGTGAGGAGGGTTCCAGAGAGGTGGCAGAAGGAGGAGGTGGTGAAGAGGGCACAGAAGTGCTGGTAGGAGTAGCAGGAGGAGGAAGGAAGTTGATAAGATACGGGAGACACCTATCGAAAAGGAGGAGATTGGGCTGAGGGCCGTGGACCAAGATGGTGCCTTTCAGATAGACCTTATGATTGTCTTGGAGGAGTGGAAGGAGGCCAAGAGGACCTCTACCTGAGTGCCACCATTAATGGGATAGGAGGAAAAAGGAGAGAGAACAGAGGCCATATGGGGGGTCCATCCATCTGGAAAGGGAATAACAAAGTGGATGTCAGTAAGAGTTAGTCTGGAGGAAGAACTGATGTGGGTGTTAGTGATAGGGAACCCCATACAATTTACTGAGATGCTTTTGATCTTTCGGTTCCCACCAAGAAGGCGGTGTCTCAGGGAGCGAGGATAGGAATTAGGACCAAAAAGGAAAAGGGGAGGTTGACCTTTGTTGTTTTATTGAACTCTCACTTACTACACTCAGCCAAACCTAAAAGCTTAGTTTTCTGTTGTAATGAAGATTCTTGAAACTTAGAAGCTGGCTTTGTGGTGTCCTTTGATCACTCAGCCTGTGACTCCTCGCACCCTATACCCAGACACAGCATTGATAAGTTAGCTCTGCGCCTCCTACTCTTCTCACACTCCTGGTAAACCAGACTTGAAAATTACTTGTGCTTGACATTGGTAGATAGAAAGGCATTATCTGGGGGTTCCATCTGGCACCAAGATTTCTTTCTTGACAGGGCTCATTAAAGTGGCTAGCATGGAAGCTGTGAGTTTGAATGGAATGATGAGAAGGGTGGATGCAAACGCATGGGGTTTGGGTTCCCTAAAATCACGGCACAGCTTTAATGGGACACAGGGATAGTTATTTGTATTAGTATGTTCATTATAATACTGCACAATGATAATACTTACTGCTAACATATAGACCAAGTGCATAGTGTTTATCAGAAAATGGGCTGGTTACAGGTGCCTTACAGTAACAGATACATAGGGGCATTGGAGGGTGTGCCATATACAAAGATGTCAGGTAACCTAGGATCTTAGGACCAAGGTATCCCCCCTTTACTTCGTCTAGAAAACATAGCCTGCACTTACCTTGTCTACATTCACTTCACCAGACATTTACATTGTCGTAAATGTACTTCTTCGTACCTTTACATCGTCTGCATCTTCATAACTTGGTGGTGGTAAGGGATGTTGTTACGGTGATTGAGTTTAAGATTAAGGTTGGGATCACGGGGTGGTCGGGGGAAGAATATGGGATTGTAAAAGAAGGGGAGCATAGGAGGTATCCTCCTGTAATAATAAAAGGGAATGCCAGGAGAATTAAAAGAGAGGATAAGTAAATCTATGGTGAAGTCAAATTGCAAAAGTGAATGTATGTTGAAGTTAATACAGGTGAAGCAAAGACATACCTTCCTGGGGGTACATGAGAAGGGGCACATTGATGTGAAAGGAGGATAGCACAAGGGCAATGTGCTGATCTTGGAAACAAGACCACGCAGAGCAACAGAGGTTTGAATCCCGGATCCACGCTTAGAAACCGAAATCAGGTATTAAGCATGTTATAAAAAACAAACTCAAATAAATAAAAATGGCTGGGGTACATATGTTAAAGGTGTAGGGTATACTGGACTCAGGGCTGGAGATCATATGGGGGCAGAGGAATGAACAAAGCCCATTGGAACTGGGATATTTATGTGTGTGGAAAGGGGGTATAAGGGCTGGGGCATATACGTCAAGGGGAAAAGGGACATTAGGACTGAGGCACATATGTTAAGGGAATGTGCCACATTGGGGCCTGGTTCACATATGTGGAGAGGATATGGCAAATTGGGTGCTGTGGTACATTTATGAAACTGATGGAGCACATTGGGACTGGCCTGTGATTAGTAGCAACACTAATGTCAGTGTATTCATTCTTACAGTGGCAGTAATGCACTATTGGGCAAAGTCAACAAGACTGAATTCTTACAGTGTCAGCATTTCAGCATTGGGCACAGCCACGTGAGTGTGTTTCCCTACAGTGGCATATTTCACATATTTACACAGCAGGTAGGAAAATATTTGTTTACCCTGGCAGAATGGACTCTTATATTATAATCACAGGTATCATGAAGCATGTTGTACTGTCATAAAGTTGGCATACATTCTATTCAATGGCATGATACAAATTGTGTTGGAAAATGCTCCTGTATACTGATGGTGACCTGACATTTACCAGATATCTTCATGTGTTACACTACAAAACACTATTGTTTATTTTTTAACCACATTTTTCACAAAAAACATTCTGTAAAATGAATGCCCTCATCTGCATTTTGTAGAGAGGTTCTCATACATGTCATTTAAAGAACCCATTCCCTCACCTCCGTCATACTGGAAAAACAGCAAGAGAACACTGTGCATGACACCTGCTATCATCCGACTACAACATCGGAAATATGAGAGACATTATGCACTCCGAAAACCGTATCAAATGTATCCTCAAAGTGATGCGATAGACATGAGTCTGCAGACAACACTGGACATAGAAGAACTATAAGTGAAGTTTGAGAGATGTGAAGTGACGTCATGAAGAAGAGAAGACACATAGACACACTGGCCTCAATGTATGGACATCCAAAGAATGAAGATGTTACTGAAGTGACAAAGTAAACATATATGCGAATATGAAGAAGAATCATATACCCTAAGAAGATAAGTGAAAAGACATCTAGTAGATGTATATACACAGAAACGCAAGGTAGATAAGATGACATAGAAGCTTGTTAAAGTAGGAAATCAAACGCTGGTAAAGCAGCCATGTTGAGAAAATGGACGTCAGCATTGTGTAATAGTGAGCGGAAAGCCTCGAGAGGAAAAGACGAAGACTGCAGAGCTGTCATACACTGGAATACAGACTAGTGCAAGAACAAAGCGAATTTGTTTGGCTCAGAATTAAGAATGGCAAAGCAAGAAGCTACTGTAAGGCTTGAAGGGAGTCAAAGAGGATAAGCTACATACGCAGGACATATTTCATTTAGATTAAATAAAGGAGTGAACAATTGCGAATGCCAAGTATTAATCAATCAAAGATGCAGAATGCACATGCAGAATGGAGCAACCAAGTCTCCAGAGGCAAAGTAGAGTAATAGCACCTAATATAATTGAATCTAATCATATTAAATGGAAGGCCAAATTGACAAAATCATGGGGCCTCATTACGACCCGGGCGGTATGTGTTTAACAGCGCCGGTAAAGGTGCCGGCGCCGTTAAACCCATACCGCCCTATTACGAGGTTGCCTCCAAACCTGTAATGAGGCCCATGGTCTTCTCACACGTGATCCAGGACCCAAACACAAGGACTATTCATAAGGCTCCAAATGAAGATAGTATTGTATCTTCACTTCCGTTAAAGTTGAGAGGAAGAGAACAGTCAGCAAAGTCAACTACAAAGAAGACGTTTTGGCTTAGGGCCTAACTGATGAGAGGTGGTAGGCTAATTAGCTAAGAAAGGCAGTTTTCTGATGTTGTTCCCCTGCACCTGGTTTCGTTGCTTATGTGCTGCTAACGAGCTGAGCGCCCAAGGTTCGTTTGAGAGTGCCAACCTATCTTGAGCGCCCATGCAATGGTGGACCATACATTGTTGCAGAAGCTTTAACCAATCCCTCCACTCAGTAGGGTTTTACAGTTAGACACATAGGATAACGTCATAGCTGACATATATTAAGGTATAAAGCCTTTTGCATAACTGAAATGTATTGATATTGCGTGAGCTGCAATTTGTTTTTGCACTAGGTTTCCCGAATTTATTGAACTGATAATAAAGTAGTATTTTGCCATGTTCTTTGAGTCCATTTATTTGGGCCTGAGACCATTTATTGTGGTAATCCCACTAAGCACTGAGAACGCTCCAGGTGCTATTGCACATTTGGTACCAGAGGATGGTTCAGATCCAGACTCTCCGATTTTTTACATCTTTCACCATCAGCCAGAAGATCACAGAGATTCCTTTGGAGAGCGGAAGAATCACGCATGTAAAACGAGATGGTCGGCAGGGGTCTCTTTGAATAGATCCCTGTCCGGTCCCCATGGTGCCCCGCGGACTGAAGGTGTAGAAGTCAACTGGTTAAGGGTCGATACCAAAGGGCTCAAACTGAGTGACGGATGTAATTAGAGCATCAACAGTGGTAAATAAAAGGGATGGGATTATATTTCATGTGTAAATATGTATATAGAGGGAAAGAAGTAGCGGTTTTCATTTAAGAAGAGATACATCGAATACCTTTTCTCAATGAGATAGAAGGGAACGCGTCACACTCCAAGATGGCGTATTAACATAATGATTCCTGAGGCAAGGAAGATATGAAGGATGAATTTCACACTCCAAAATGAGGTAACATGGAGATGAGATACATTTACTAGAGAATGTGAGAAAGACGATTGTAGAATTTGTTGTGCACAGTGGTTTGGGGTTATGAATATATTAGTTTAAGAAGTTGATTTGGTTGAAAAAGACACATGGTTTTTATTGTGATAAATAAGTTAGAGATTTAAAATAAATATAGAACAATAGTAGTAATTTGCTACTTATTAGACCCTAAAAACAAGCGATTGGCCCCAATCAGATGAGGGTAACAGTCGAGAACAAATATAATAAAACAAGATGCTTAGATGGTCCAAAACAAAACAACAGGATAGTGAGAATCGATAGAATTGTAATGAAGAAGTGAAGAGAATATTATTGTATAGTCATGGAAAGGTATTTGGAGTATTGGTTTTGAGGAATGGGTGGCGATTGATGGTGCTTGCCCGAATTGATTGTTGTGATATAAATAATTAAAGAAGTAGTAGAATGAAAAATCTGCTAAGTATGGACAGTCACACCTGTGCAAAACACTAAAGAGGCACACACATTAAAGATTAGGAAATTTCATGCGCAATGGGTAAAAGACATAGCTGACAAAACGTCATTCTGTGGTCTCAGGAGGGTTCCCTATCAAGAGCAGTATTGCAACATATGACAATAAAATGACATGCTGCGTACACAGGGAAAATGTTGCACAAAAGGTTAGCTGTTTTAGAGCTATGGAAAATGTATCAGAGCAAGAAAGAAGACCCACCCGAGAAAGAGTGGATGCTTAATCAGCATGAAGGGGAAGGCACAGCGACCCCGGCTTCTCTTACTCCTTCTCAAGACAATAGTACAATCACAGAGAAACAGGGATTTTATCTTTTAAAGGAGTTGAAAGCAGCAGCAGGGTATATTAATCTGATATATACTCCCCCAGGTTATAGTAGTCATGATAGTACAGAATAAAGCAAGATTAAAGAATGTGAATATTTGTCTGGATGTAGTAAATATGAAGAGCGTAACAAGAAAAGGGACAGATTAATACAGATAGAGATGAGGCCAAGAGAAAAAAAGGAGAGAAAGATAAAGTCAGCAAAGTGACAATTGTACAGAATTAATGGATGGGAGGACAGAAACTACTCAAATTAAATGGACAGGGTATTGACGATATTAAAGAAAGATAGTAACAGGAACAAAAGGAAAAGGATTGAGAAAATGCATATAAAGATGAGAAGGAAAAAGAGAGGAAGCAAAAGAACGAAGAAGGTATGAAGAACAGGTGAAAGAGAGAGACAGAAAAGATGGGTAGAAGAAGAAATGAAATAGAAACATAAACATTAAAGAGAAATAAGGTTGCCGATAAGGTGAGAAGAAGAAGAGAAGAGGGATATGAGAAGGCAGGAAGAGGAAGAAGAAAAGGAAATTAGAAGGAGGACAAAGGGAGGATGAGATAGATCACATCATTAATAGATGTGTAATACCAGTTAAAGAATGAAAATAATGTGAAGAAGAGAGAAGGTCACAACAGCACTGCAGGGAGATACCTAGAGTACACACATGGGCTGATAAGCATGAGGCAGAAGGCATAGGCAAAAGGATTGGAGAGCTATATAGACAGATGAGGGAAAAGGATGATTACGAAACCAGAGGGAGTATCGAAAGAACTTCACAGAGAGAAACAAGAGGCAAGAGGCAGATCAGGTGACGTAATGATGGACAAGTAAAGAGCGCTGTCCATAAACAGATTAGATCTTGATGACAAAGAATGGGATAACAGCTATACTAGTTGGGGTATAATGAGTTCAGACGAAGAAAGGGAAAAAAATGAGAGAGTACGAGGAGAGGGCACATGTGGCTCCTCCACAGACAAACACAGAAAGAGGAGTAAAGTGGTCAGATTTAGAAGAGCCAGAAGCAAAAACACCAGAACCTATATCATATCCAAAACGACCACAAGGACGGTCGCATAGTGAAGGAGAAATGTACCTGCCTTATGTAAGTAGATTGAGGTCATTGCCAGGAAGAAGGCAAGCGGGTGAAATAGCCACACCTGGAAGATAAGAAGTATGGGTAGATACAATTGTAGAACAGGATTTACACAATTCCCGTTATTAGAGAAAGGGGGAGGACGACCACAATATATACCATGACCGCAGATGGATAAAGATAATTTAAAATGTAACTTACCAAGTTTGCCTGCAGGAGAGGTCAAATGGATTTATGAGTTAGGAAGAATGACAGTGGGAATTACATTAGCGGTTGTTGACGTGAATGTCCTATCAGCAGCTATTTTAGGGGAGAAGGCTGACAACATTTGGAGAAGAGCAGGATATGCGAGAGCGATAGCACCAAACATGACACATGATGGAGCATCATTTAATAATTGTGGAGCAGACATATGGAGGGCACTCCTGATACATCAGACATGGGTGCGATGATGACATGAAAAATGGGAGAGAACGAAGATATTCAGGAGATTCAAGAACGTTGGTGTCTTGAGATGAGGGAACCGTGGGATAAGACCATAGTGTTAGTTTATCATATTTTATATCAGGGACTGCTTGAGCCAGAGCAAAGGCAGATGAAAAAAAAGTAGGGGTGGAATCAAGCCATGGCCGAAATACAGTTGACTATCGTACATCATTTTCGATTGTTACAAGAGAAGAATAAGAAAAAAGCTGAGCACAGTAAGCTTAAGGAAGCAAAGTTCGTTCAGAAATAATTGTTGAAATGTGCTATAATAGGAGAAGTACTGATGAGTGGCAAAGGAGTTTTAAGAGTTACCGCCTATACAGCCAATCAATGTAGGGTACCCCATAGGTCAGGTTTTGGACAATGTTTGGCCATGTGGTAGAGGGAATGAGGAGGCTGATTTCAAAACCCTCAAGGGGGAGGAGGATTTGGTGGAGGACAGCTCAACAGTGCTGGAATTGTGGGAGGATGGGACATATTGCCTGCATGTGCAGAAGTAGAGGGGGCATGCAGCAGGACTGGCAAGCTCCAAGAGGGGGGATGGGCTATGTTGCACACTATTATACAGGACCACCAGAGTATTATGGTCAAGATCAAACACAGTATCAGACAAATGTGCTGCAAATACTGCAAATGCAGCAGATACCACTGCAATCACAGTCACCACAAGGGCAACCACAGCAATCACAGACCCAACCGTACAGCCCGATGCAACAGTCTATGATGCCACAATGGAAGGCAAATACAGGAGCCCCACAAACATCTAGGCCCAGCATAAAGAGTGTGACAGTAGTGGGAGGGAATATGTTTATGTTTACAGGGATGCATATATATTCACAATAGTAATTCCCACAGAGTGATCTGATGTGTTCAGTACTATCTGTGACACCAGGCCCCCAAGAGGAACCTAGGGTCAGTGTATGGACAGGAGGCAAGACATGTCTGTTTCTTGTAGACACAGGAGAAACCTGCTCTTATGTTCAAGAGGGATAGTATCAAATGTCTGGCATCGCCATGAATGTGCCGGGATTCTCTGGGGCTATGAGTTTGGTTCCTTTTACTGATGAATTACCACTTTCAATAGGAGAACATGATGTGTCAATGCCACTATTGTATTCTCGACAGACACCAGTTAACATATTAGGACTTGACTTGATGACAAAACTTAATATGACGATATCTTTTATTAACAAAGGGACAATATGCTCCACTCCAGTGATACGTTATATGAATGTAAGAAAATGTATATTAGCATTTACAGGACAAAAAGAATTAGGAGTTGTCCTTTTAGATCCAGAAGTATTTTTGTGTGGAGTAAATATTTCATTGACATGGCTTCCTGGATTGATAGGTAAATTCCTTAGGATACATGATGAATTTTTCTTTAGGCAAGAAGTACCCATGGATGACAAGGAAGGGCAGCTTATTCCTATAGAAGTGGAAGCAGCTGTAATAAGAGAGGAAAGAGTGGTTGTTCATGGCACAGATGATGAAGGAAGAGCATGGAGAACAGTAATAGAACTTGGTGAAGGATATAGATTAACAGACTTGACAGATAAGGAGTTATTCAGAGTGAGAATTCAGATGGTGAATTCATATTTTTCTTACGCCTTACATATTGGATGGAAATTGAGAATAGAGAAATACCTCAGAGAATGGCACTGGTAAGAAAGAAACCATCATTTTTCCAGACAGATCTAGAAAAGGTGCCAAGTATTCTATGAACCAACAATCCATATGATGTGGGGCTATTGAGCAGAGCAGGAGCAGTTAAATTAAAGCTTAAGCCAGGAGGAATTCTCCCATGAGCAAAACAGTGTCCCATGTCCAGAGAAGCAGATGAAGGTATGTTTGAAACCATTTACGCTTTGATACACCAGGGAATATTGGTACCATCAGATTACGATGTAACATGACTGTGTACAATATTGTTGAACCAGCATTTCCTCTGGTTCCGAACCCAGCTATGATATTATGTAGTGTCCCAGCCACAGCCAAATAATTTACAGTAGCAAATTCAAAAGAATGCCTTCTTTTAATTTACTTTTCATGCGGATTTGACCTAATTTTTCGTATAGAAACCAGTGGTGGAAACACACAAGATTACTACAGGGTTACTGTGAGTCCCCATTGATCTTTAATAGGGTCCTTCAGATGGACCTAAGTAGCAGACAACTTGAGAGCACAATAACTCAGTATGTAGATGACATATTAGTGTGTAGTGCGACAGAAGAAGAATTCAGAGAAGATTCAGTTAATGACAACATTGGCAGGAAAAGGGCACACAGTGGACAATGAGAAACTGCAGTATTGTCAGGAAGTAGTCGTGTGTATAGTACAGATAATCTCTCAAGGAGAGAGAAAAGTGACCTTTTTAACCAATATCAAAAACCTGCGCAGAGTACTTTAGAGGAATGAGGTAGTCATAACATCTAGCACATCAGTTTTATTAGTTCATCATTTTAAATTTAAATACATCCATTAGTTCATATACATTCATCCAGTATGTACAGGTGTGACAGGTGTGACAAAACAACAAACAACCATTAAAATCATAATTTTTTTTAAAAAGTTACATATATTCCAAACACCACATTTACTAAAAATGCAATGTACTATACTCCACATCTCCCAATTCTACAAGTGCTGTACCTTAATGCAACTCTAAGCGTCATCTTAAATTGCACTGATATGACACCCTACTACTCACATTGTGTTTGTGTGTCTATATCTACCTAAACTTTTGCCCGACATGTTTTGTTCTCTTACACCTTGACACTTTTCCACAGAACTTCCTCAGGGGCTTCTGATTGTTCTCCACCCTCAAATATAACATCTGTTTACTGTGCCACCTTCAGTATGGAGACAACTATGCCGCTAGGAGTCTTACACTCTAGTACAGGTTATCCATTGTGGCAACACATACATATAACTACTATAATCAATCCTCTAAACAGGGAGTAGTAATTCACCCTCTAAATTCAGAAAACACTGTCCACCAATGGATTGTTCTGGTCTTCTTTGAAACAGGGCTCTCGATTTCAGCCCAACAACTTTATGCAATGCTTCCCTCGCGGTGCTTGCATCAGCTCAAAGCTTTGCAGAAATAGTCAGTGTAACATCATATTATTACCCAAAAATCTGTACCATCTTGCCAATAAGCATAACGTTTTTCTAATCAAACAATAGGTTAGATTAGATACCAATATTCATACCTGAAACGTTTAGTGATTTTAAATTCGGAAACTGAATTCTATTTTCCATATTCAACCTTCTTGTGCCTGTATTTCTTATCTGTTTTTGCAAACAGCCACTATAGAAACGACATAAAGAGAGGCTCTGCGTTACATACATGGTTAGTCGTGTGAACCCCAACGCTTCTTCTACTTTCTAACGTGATGTTCGTGGCATCAGTTAACTTACTTGACATCTCTAAAACCTCCAGAAGAAAAGATTCTCTCCTTTGTGATGGCACTGTCCCTTGTGGAAAACAGCAGTTCATCATCCTTAATTAATTGTGCTGTTGCTAACCGATACGAGAATCCCCTCATCGCTTTTTACTTTTAGTATTCATTACACTGTGTGGTTCTAGCGGCCGCCATCTTGGCATGTCCTCTATGTCTCTCATCAGTAAGAGACACTTAAAGTCTCTCCTGCATCCAGCATACTCGGGGGTCCAACTCTACTACTTGGGTGACTGTCCAACATAAAAGTCTACACTCTGGTTCCAAACAGTTGAAAAATAGTCCGAGAGTCTACGTTTCATTTTAATAATTGTTTTTAATTACACACGGGCCATTGGTGAAACTGTGCCTTTAGCATAAAGGAATATCAGTAAAACTGGATCACTAGCACTTAGAACATCTAGACCAGCCTGGTATACATAATTGCTCCTCTACGCTTTATTATCTAGCAAATTGCATATTGAGTCACTGCACCAGGTTATCAGTGTTTGAATTTGTGCCATTCCACATTAAGCCCTTTTTGGTCACTTTTAGTGAGAAAGATAAGATCTTGTTCCTTTCTTTCTAAATAGGCGAGTTTGTCTGAGCCACTGTCAATACTTCTGTGTAGTTTATACGGGACTGTCCATTTTAATTGATCACAAATGTGTCCCGTGGTTATGTAATGTTGTACCATGTGTGCATCCTGTACTTTGTTAAAAATACAACTCTTATGTTTGCTGATTCTGGTTTTGATTTTTCTTATTTTTTTTCCAATGTTCAAAAGTTCACAGGGGCACCATATCGCATACACCACCATCTCTGAATTACAGTTTGAAGGACTTGTTGTTGCCATTTCCTCCTTAGTCCTATATCTACTTCTTTGGATCTACAGGTCGAATTACAACATTTGCATTTACCACATGCTGGTGGCCTCTCACCACTGCCATACCCCAAACTGTTGGCAGTCTGGGTTGTTTTTGTATTTTTAGCCTGATGTCATTCCTCATTATCTGATCTCTCAAGTGTTTGCTCCTTTTGAATGCCATGAGGGGAGCTTCCAATGGTTTAGTACCCTTTTCAAAGATTCTCCAGTTTTTCTTAATTATTCTCGTGATCTTATTGGACTGATCCGAGAACGTGTTGGCAAATATCAATCTGTTGTTCTCTGTAATACTTTTTATATTATACTCCAAAATGGCCTCTCTGTTATTATTGCTGGTTCTTTTACAAGCTTTTTAAGGAGCTTGTCAGGATATTTTCTTGTACTCAGTTTCTGTTTCAATATTCTGGCCTTCCTAGTGTGGTCGGCTTTGATAGAGCTATTGTGTCTTAACCTTAAAAATTGGCCAAAGGGCTCATTTTCCCTAAGGTGTTTGGGTTGGAAACTCTCAAATCAAAATGGAGCAATGCATTTTTGTCAGTTTTCTTGTGATATGGTTTGACTGACAACATTTTCTTGGATTTGATTAAGTCCAGAAAATTGATCGAGCTGTCATTAGATTCCACTGTAAATTGGAGACTTTTTTCTTGATTATTCAGTCACTCTATAAATGTGGCTATATCGTCTTTGTTTTTTCCATTCCATACGATCAGGACATCGTCGATGTACCTTTTCCAGAGTTTTATGTTTTTCTTGTAAGGATTAGTGTCTGTGTAGATTTTGATTTCTTCCAACATTTCCACATATAGGAAATGCTAGGTCCTACTGTGGTTCCCATAGCCGTACCATGGATCTGTTTGTAAAATGTATCCAGGATTTTGAAATACTTTTCTGTCAGTGTCATTTTGACACGCCATAGAATAAATGAATTAGGAGTATCACTAGGGCATCTTTTCTCATGTAAGATTTCAGCTACCAAAGCTTTATCTTGCATTATCACTGTATATAAAGACACAATGTCTAACCTTATCAGAGTGTATTTGCTAGAATCACACTGCATACCTTCTACCAATCAAATGACTGCAGTGCTCTTTTGTACATGAGATCTCATAGATTTAACCAACAGTCTCAAATATATGTCTGCAAATTTGGAAAGAGGTTCTAACACTGAGTTGATGCCTGATACTATCGGCCTGCCAGGAGGAGACGTAAAGTTTTTATGTATCTTAGACATTGTGTAAAATATAGGCACTCTTGGGGTTGCATTGTTTAATAATTGTGCTCTTGTTTGCAAATCCACCCTCGTTCCCGGGCTTTTTCTACTTACTTTTTTATCATGTTTTGCAATCTTGATGTAGGATCTTCGTTCAATTTAATGTAACAACTTGCACCCTCCAATTTTCTAAGACATACTGTAATATATTTCTCTCTGTCTAGGATTACAATTCCTCCACCTTTATCAGCCTTGCATATCACAATCTTTTCATTGTTAGCTAGATCTTGGATAGCCTTTCTTTCCCGTGATGAGATGTTTTGAAACTGTTTACACTCTGCTTTTTTCATTGTCTCCAAATCTGCCAGTACTCGTTGTTAGAACATTCTGACTTCTGCGCTTTGACTCTGTGTCAGTGGACTAAAAACAGGGGGAGGTTTTAATCCTGATTAATTCGTCGTTGGCTCCCAATTTGCCTCTTGAACAAATTGACCTAGATGGATTTTTCTCATAAGTTGTTTAAATTCAATTCTGTATTTGAAGATATCGTGTTTATTGGTGGTGACAAATCCTAATCCTTTGTTAAATACTTTCTTTTCCATATCCGACAGGTTCTGAGTAGATACATTAACTACAAGGTCTGGTGGCTCCTCGTGATCCTTGGTTCCAGTTACCATGTTCTTGGATCTGTTCTAAAAAAAATGACTGTCTTGTCCTCTTCTGCCTCCACCTTTACGTCCCCTAGGTCTTTGGTTATAATGTCCTCTTTGATTCATTCCTCTAAATCTGTTTGATTGTTTATATAATCTTCCATCATCCCCTGAACTGTCATCCGTGGAGCTATATGATGTATTGCCAAATCTCACTCTTTTTCTTGACTGTATTTGTTGGAACTTCTCCACTTCCTGATACTTAAAATCTTCTTTTGAGTACGAGAAAGCTTTTTCATGATTAAAGTTCATCAAATCCTCAGTGGTGCACAAGAAATGATCAGTTTTCAACATCTTCAATGTCCGAATAGAACAAATTATTAAAGGGAAGCGGTATCCTTCACTTCGGTATAGGAAAACACATTTAAATACATAATGAGATCATTGTTAGTGTGCTATCGGCCTGTCAGATATCTAGTAGCAAAAACCAACCTACTTGTATTCAAAAAAATGTAGGAGAGAAATCATAAACAGAGGATAAGCCAGGAAGATTAACACTAAAAGACCATCAACGAACCAGAGCTCCATGTAAACAAAAGAGAGGTGGGAATCCATTTTTAAAAAGGAAAGACTAATCTGCTTTTAATGCCATCATACAATCTCCAGAGTCAAAGTGATCCAAAGAGATCGGGCCAAGACCTGACAAGAGCAGCCAAAGGATCTTTTGCGTCTGAATCAAGGTACCATGGCTAACAACTGATATGCCGATCTAAAGCGTCTTGACGGTAAGTTCCATGTAGTTTTCTCTTTTAAATGTAATGGATTATGGCTTTGATGGAGTTTAGAGATAAAGGTCATGGCCTTGAGCTTGTCCTTGTCAAGTAAATGAAGCCAGTGCAGCCTTTCGAGACTCCAGTGTAATGTGTGCTCACATGGGTGTGTATGAGCTGCAGTACTGAGGGTAACAAGCAAGCATTTTAATGCATTCCCTGTTACAGAACATTAGAGTAGCCAACTTCGCTCCAATGACTGCACATTCAATATTATCATAATCTCCTCCGACATTAGATTACATATTTACCTCAGTAGCATCAAGTGATGTCAGACAGATTTAACAATGGAATTTATTCAGGATGCCAAAGTCATGGTAGCGTCAAGTATGATGCCCAGAGATATAACCTGGTCTGTAGATCTAAACCATTCCTGAGATAACAAAAACTGGGGATAAGTGGGAATAATGTTAATAGGATGATCAAGGTAGTAAAAATCAATCTGTTTTTAGATTTGTTATGACTAAGGTAATTAGTTTTCATCCAGTTTTCAATGATGGAAAAAGTAGATTTTCATCTCGGCTTCCTTTAGGTTTTAATCATATCTGGGTGTTATTGGCTTAGTTAGAGCAAGCACTCCTAAATTGGCACAAGGATCAGGAAATGGCTTAATATGCAGATTGAATAAGGCAGTTGAAAGCCATGAACCCTGGGTAACGCTGCAGTCCAGAGTGTCATAGAATGATTTGAATGCCACAAGGTATGCTGTTTTGGTGAAATTATGTAGAAAGGAATGAACCCAATTATATGTAGTTGAATCAAGATTACGATGCTGGGTAATTCTGCCAACTAGGATCGTGTGGTCAATACTGATGAATGCTGCCGGAAAATATAGCAGCATGACTATGCATAAACCATCAGTACCTATTAATTTGAGAAGGTTGTCTTTGACATCACAATGAGTCGTTTCAGTACTTTGCTTCTTCCAGAAACCCAAATGACAGTTTCCTGACAGATTTAATTCCTCAAGGTGATCTCTTAATTGACAAGGGGCTACCTTATCTTTAATTTTTAATAAAAAAGAACAATTAGAGGTTGGTCTGAAGTTGAAGCAAATAGTTGGATCTAAAGTGGGTTTCTTAAGAAGTGGAGTGACCCAAGATCTTTTAATACAGCTGGGGGTGTCGCCTTCTGCAAAGGATGCATTTACAATATTGACTAGAAGGGAGGCACGTTTGTCTAAATTAGTTTTAATCAAAGACAACAGATAGAATTCAGGGGGCCTGGTGGGTGTGGGATTTAACACGTTTGTAATCAAGGCAATCTCCTTAAATGTCACAGGATGATATGTATGCTTCGAAAAGGAGGGGCTAGTTACCAAAAATCTTTCAACGCATGTTACAAAAATAATGTGCTTCTTCGCTTTGACCGCACATATCTCCCAGTTGTGTTTTATAAAGCATGCTTTTGAAGGTTGCACACCCAAAGATGATCGACTGGGTTTACTAAATTCTGAGTATTTTCTAAAAAGCATCTTTGATGAATTTGTCACCTTTGCTGTCTGGTAGTAATACACATTGGGCCTGATTCATGCAATGGGTTGCAGAAACGGGGCAATGTGCACGCTCCGAGAAGGACCCTGTGTGAACCGTGGTGCAGAAAAACGATTGCGCGCCATGCATATTCATGGATTTAAAGCCCATTACTTGCCGTTGCGCAAGTAAAAACAAGCTGCACGAGGAACACCCACAACACACCCCCAAGCACAGAAAAAAGCAAGCAAAAGGACTAACAAGGTGCAAGCCTCTGCGCCACCCCTGGCCCACCTCCAGTACCTCTGTGAGAAGGAGTGCCTCACCTCACAAGCCCAGGCTGCACCCCAGCAAAATCGTGCACCTCACCTCGCAAGTCCAGGCCACAACCCCAGAGAAAACACGTGCCCTCCCACGCAAGGCCAGGCTGCACCCCAGTGAAATAGCACGCCTCACCTCGCAAGACCAGGCCGCACCCCAGAGAAAATGTGTGCCTCCTTCGCAAGGTCAGGCTGCACCCTAGTGAAATCGCATCCTGACCTCGCAAGCCCAGGCCGCACCCCAGGGTAAATGCGCGCCCTCACTCACAAGGCCAGGCTGAACCCCAGTGAAATTGTGCGCCTCACCTCGCAAACCTAGGCTATACCCCAGCAAAATCGTGCACCTCACCTTGCAAACCCAGGCTACATCCTAAAGAAAACACGTGCCCTCCCACGGAAGGCCAGGCTATGCCCCAGTGAAATAGCACGCCTCACCTCACAAGACCAGGCCGTACCCCAGAGAAAACATGTGCCTCCCTCGCAAGGCCAGGCTGCACCCCAGTGAAATAGCATGCCTCACCTGACAAGACCAGGCCGCACCCCAGAGAAAACACGTGCCCTCCCTTGCAATGCCAGGCAGCACCCCAGCGATAAGGCAGGCTCCCCTCGTAAGTAGAGGCTACACCCCTTACCAACACGTGAGTCACCCTACACCCTCGGCACCCATTCTGGCCGCATACCCTCTACTGCACAGCAACCACTCTAGGCCAGACACCCCCCTCAGCCCCCTTCACCTGTAACACCCCCCCAGGAATCTCCCTCTAGAGTGGACATCAACCCCCAGCCCCCCTCACCTGAAACACCCCCCAGGGAGCCCCCTCCAGACTGGACAACATCCCCTGCCCCCCTTACCTCTGACACCCCCCAGGCAGCCCCCTCCAGACTGGACAAGACCCACCAGTACCCTTCACCTGCGACCCCCCCAAGGCAGCCCCCTTCAGACTGGACACCACCCCTCAGCCCCCTCACCTGTGATACCCCCACAGGCAGCCCCCTCCAGACTGGACACCACCCCAGCCCACCTCACGTGTGACACCCCCCCAGGCATCCCCCTCGGGACTGGACACCACCCCTCAGCACCCCTCACCTGTGAAACCCCCCCAGGTAGCCCCCTCCACACTGGACAACAACACCCAGCCCCCCTCAACTGTGACACCCCCAGGCATCCCCCTCCAGACTGAACACCACCCCCAGCCCCTCTCACCTGTGACACCCCCCAGGAAGCCCCCTCCAGATTGGATAACACCCCCCAACCCACTCAGCTCTGACACCCCCCCAGGCAGCCCCTCCAGACTGGACACCACCCCCCAGCCCCCTTCTCCTGTGACACCCCTCCAGGCAGCCCTCTCTGGACAGGACAACACCCCCAGCCCCCTCACCTGTGATACCCCCCAGGCAGCCCCCTCCAAACTGGACAACACCCCCCATCTCCCCTCACCTTTGACACCACCCAGGCAGCCCCCTCCAATCTGGAGAACACCCAACATCCCCCTCCAGACTAGACATCAACCCCAACCCCCCTCGCCTTTGACACCTCCCCAGGCAGCCCATTCAAGACTGGACACCACCCCCCAAACCCTCTCACCTGTGACAAGCCCCTAGGCATCTCCCACCAGACGGGACACCACCGCCCAGACACCCTCACCTGTGACAACCCCCCAGGCAGCCCCCCACAATACCAGTGCAATTGATGCCTGCAGCTCACCTGAACGTCTGTGGTCTGACAGCACCATGAAGTGCAACACCAACATGTACATTGCAAATACGACCAACTGGAAGCACCAGAGGTCCATCCATGAGTGGAGCATCAGTTCACACACCCTTACAGGCCTTAATCATCCTCCCATACACATATGACAAGTGAATGTAAATCCATGTGCATATTGTCCATGTCACATTGCCAAGGAACAATCAAGTGCAGGGCCATGCATGGGTGATGGTAGGGCAGTCAGAGAGAGCATGAGTCACAGAGACTGGTGAATTGTGCTGCCTCTCCGGAAGAGCAAACATGGCCCATTACAGAATTTCAGTGGTAGAGCTTGAGCGACACATGAGAGAAGACAGTGTGTGACTGCACATGCTGGTGGACGTGTCTGGACTACATGGGTTTTACACAGCAATGAGAAACAGAAACGTGCTATTAGTGTGACCATGGGACTCCTCCACAGTGAGCCCACCTCCCTCCACCCCAACCACACTGATGCCAAAGACACAGTGATGCTGCAAAGGGGTAAATGCAAATGAAAACATACAGTGCAGACCCCATCGTCTGATGGACCCACCCCCACATGTCAGACACATGTGTGATTCTGACATCCAGAACCATCCCAGTAACAACAACACATAAGCATGCACGCCACAAGACACATGACTTGCAATGAAGAGATGGACTGGCTGAAAATAGAACTATCAAAGAGGCCGACACACACATTAACTGCTTGAAGCATGGAATGTAAGAAACAGAGCGATGTATTGGACATAAATATGTACAAAAATAAACAGGGAATCAAGCTCAAAGTAATCCAGGGGAAATATGAAATAAAACTTATATCTTATTCCTTAACAACTATTTACAATAAAAACTGGGAAGAAAAGTCTGGGGAAAATAATAAATAAAAAAAGGAAACCTACACTTAAATAACTATGTACAAAGGCAGCGGGCTAGTCCTCCTCTTCAATCTCACTGAACCTTTCCACCAGGGCTGAGTCCAGGGCCACGTCCTCACTCCTCAGGTGGGCCTCCGTTGTTGCCTGGAGGACTTGCAGGTTCTCCAGTATGTGTGTCTCTATCACTCGGCCCTGGTGGTATCTGGTCCAAAAGGCACCCCAGAGGATGGCAGGCACACAGAGGAGGAAGACGAGGAGGCAGTTGCAGCAGTGAACATCCCATGGAGGACACCATGGAACAGGCATGCTGCAAGTCAGCCGACAAGATGGTGTAGCTCACTGTCATGATGGGCAAACATACTACAAGTAGCCTGCCCATCATCACGAATGACAAAGGTCTGACTTGTCAACCTGGCCAACAGGGGTAGCACATAATCGTGGTGTGGGATATTTTTACCCATGCCGATGCACCCCACTGCACCCCTGTACTGATGGGGAAAGAAACAGCCAAAAATGGATGCGCTAACCCCTATGCACAGAAAAATCTGCAAAACTGTGCATGGGTCACAGTCACCAAAGGCTGCACACCCCTGCCACACTGTCAAAGTGGGGGTGACATCAGAATTCTCACTGCAGGAGAATGCCAGTGGGTGCTGTTACAGTTAACATGAAACAAGGCCACAGAATTGGGCTAAAAACCGAAAATGCCTTTAAAAATGCAGCGTTTGCAACCTTCACAGTGCTGTTTTGGTGCTAGATCCATTTTGCAGTAAATCATTGAGAGTAAAAGAATTACAGATCATCCAGTGAGGCCAGAGAAGCCAGAGAAGCCGGGCCTCATTGACTGTCAGCAGTTAAGAAATGCATCTCATTAAAAAGGCAGACCAGCAACATGTCTTTCATTTCCACTGGAAAAATGCGGCTAAAAATGCCAACATCTAACAAATTCAGCTGGGCAGAGAGAACTCCAAGCAAAGGCTGGATACGTACATCCAGATTGCAAACAAATCCCAGCACTCAAAGACAGAATGATGGAGAGTTAAATGTGTGTGTGCTGCATAAGAAAATTGGATGTAAAAGACTCAGTTTAAAGGTGTCTTTCCCTGAAGAAAGTGCAAAATCGCCTGATTTAAAAGTATGTTTTTGTGGAAAGTCTACCTATAAACTGTGTTCAAGTTATATGTTGTAATGATAGCTAGAGGCAATTCTTTAAAGTCCAAACCCAGTCTTGAGTTAATAAATTGCTTCTACAGGAAGGCTTAATTGATGCTGGAGGTTCTCGCATATTTAGAACAATGACCTCATCAGACTTTCATCTGGGGCCCAGCAAAGGACAATTGCAGGCTGCCTACTGATCCCTACATGGGAGGGGCTAGGAGTTTCCTTCTCAAGGAAGAGGACACCCCACCCTGATCAAAGGAATGTGATAGCTGTTGCCAGTTGAAAGGAAAGTTACAAAGACAAATAAACTGCTCAAAGACATTTGTTGTTTAAATGCCTATTTGTGATTAAGTTTTGAAAACCTTTAACTTTGAAACATAAAGGAGGACAAATCTAAAAATTGCTAGTTGTAAATATAATTGTATGCTCTTTCTGTGAAGACGTGAGAGATCCCTGTACTACATAAGGAACAAAGGTTACACTAAAAGAATAATTGTGGCAAAACTATTGATGCTGCAAATATAATATTGTATACCATGTGCTAAGGATAATTGCCCAGATATGTACTGAATTAGGAATTGCTAGGTCAAATCTTTATGATAACAATTGACCAAATTCCTCAGAACGACAAAGACAGCTCTCACTGAGATGGGAGTTATATGTCAGGATAACCAACAAAATATGTAATGCATGTGTCCGATTTTATTAGAGGGCATACTTATAGAAATGTGCATTTGTGGGAAAGTTAAATTGTGGTTCAATCAATCTGGGAGTTCCCAAATCACATCATAAAATATGACAGCTCTTTCTGTCTCCCAACCAGAAAGAGGCAAGTGCCTGTGACCTATCACAGCCGTGGGGGAGTGGTTTGAAATTCTGCCCCTACCATAAACTTTGTGATGTCACTTGGCATGATAAATATAGGAACTTCACCACACATAGACAGACTGATTCCTGACTATATCCTGATTTCCGCGCTGCACTTTGTCCCAGAATTCTTCATCCTGTTCCAGAACTTTTCATCTTGTCCTGATTCCAGATTACTTTGTAAAACCAAGGCCAAGCCTTTGCTGAACTCTTTTCAGGTAGGCCCAAATCTTGAACCATCCCAAACTTAAGGGAAATTAATTCTGATCCA
The DNA here is from genome assembly GCF_040938575.1 of Ambystoma mexicanum. Lineage (NCBI taxonomy): Eukaryota > Metazoa > Chordata > Amphibia > Caudata > Ambystomatidae > Ambystoma > Ambystoma mexicanum. The sequence continues at coordinate 856,810,345 of NC_090935.1, read as the reverse complement.
GTCAGGCTTGCTACCATTAAGGCTTGCCTGCTGAAACTCGCCATCCCGCTAATCTACCGTGTCCAGTGACCAGAAGGGACTATCCAATCCAATCCAATCTGAGGTGCTGGACAATTGACCAGAACCGCCCAGCTGACCATCCCGCCAGAGGTGCCCTGCTGCCGGTAGACCTGACCCGTGATGACCAGAACTTGACGGTCCAAGTTTCTCTCATAGGAATTTCTATCAATTTAAGGATTTTATATATAAAAAACCAAAATATTTGTATTGATTTGAATTTTAAATAAATAAATACATATTTACCTTTTCCAACCAGCCTAATTCCTGGTCCACTGTGATCTGGGGGGGGATTTTGAGAAGGGTGTGATATGAGTGGTATATCACTCAGAATATTAAACCTATAGACACAATAAATACGTATTTAATCTGTGCATTACATGCTAGGCGAGACCCGGGTGTATTGCATGATTGAAATCCTTAACAGCGGATTGCAACACCAGATGGTAAGGGAGTGTCGGTATGGGTGGACACATCAGCCAACACTGGGTGGTGGGTCTGGGTGGAGGCATCCCAGCAGGCACACACTGCTGCATCCGATGGCCCAGGTACTAGATTTTGGACAGGCACCTCCACAGTGGCCTGCACAGGCTCATCCCGTGGGACAGGACTGCAGTAGGCAGGTCTACCTCAACCCCCCAACCTGACCCCATGGGCTGGGCTGCAATGGCCACCTCCTCCCCCTTCCCCTCCATCAACCTTGATGATCCGGGGCATCTTCCACCATGGATGGCCACCACTGATGAGGAGTCCCCCACCCCCTTCACCTTCTTGGACGCTCCCCCAGTAGCCATACCCAATGTCACAGGCACTGCAACAGCCTCAACGCTCCCCGAATATGAGATGTCACAGAGGCGTGGCTGGGGCCTGCACCTCTGCCTGGTGGAGGCATCACTGCAGCCTTGCTCCACAGCGCTGCTTCCACCCTCTTCTTCAGATGCAACTGTGGAAAAGGAGACACAGGACAGAAATATCATTGTACTGCACCAAATCCGGCGTGGCATCACCAACATTCATATGAACATGACTTGTCAAGGGAACAACCATCAACCTCCACACCCACACACATGGGCATGCAATTCACATACATGCAGATACCTGCCTGGCCATCACTCCACACAATCGCATTAAGCTACTTGCCACTTTCACAACCAATAAATAGTGTATGCTATACACACATGCATCATTTGCACATGCACATGTAAGCATGCCATAGCAACAAGCACATACACATGTCATGCACACACATCAACTGAGATGCCCCAAGCAGTGCGATGACCAATCAGATCAGAGTTCTGTGAACTGCAATGCCTCTACGTGACTAGGCCACACATGCTAATGCACGTGTTGCATCCAGGCGTGAGTGATGCTCTGTCACACATTCCCATTTTGACACATACACATTAGCATCATGCATGCACATGACAGGGGCAACACCACCTCACCTGTCACATTTGTCACCCTAGCACGTCTCATACACAAGTAACATTGCATGTGCACAGTCTGCAAGCCATCACTACAACGCTCAATGCAAGTGATAGCAGCTTTAAAATAGATATAACTCTGAATGCATGCATGGAGAGCTTTGTCTGTGGCATGCATGCAGATATCCAGCTCAGGAACATAGTTGCTGCAAGCCTAATGGGGTCCTGCCAACATGCTGGTACATGCACAGACCACATACACCATAGAGGATTGCACCAATGGCTACTCACAAGTCGACTCCAGACATTGACGTAACTCGCATACCTGGGTGTGCAGCGCTGGGTAGAACTTCTCCAGGAACCTCATGTTGCTAGCCGACATCTGGCACCTGCGCGCACGGTGCACCTCTGCGGTGGCACCGTCCTTGACATAGCGCAGGGCCTTGCTGTCAGGTCCTCCCAGTGCTTGTGCATGGTCTTGAAGGTGCAGGGTGCCACCCCCTCCATGCTGATGGCATCCATTATCCCATCCCAGATCTGCTGACGTCCTTCCTTGCTGCGTTGTATCACATTGTAGAAAAGGGCATCATAAGGTTCCAGCACCGTCTCCAGCAGGATGTGAACTTCCCTGGCAGTGAAGTTGACAGCCCTTTGCCTCGCTGCTATGGGGTTTCCACTTTGGTCAGAGGATGAAGGTGCTGACATGGCAACCCCCTAGGCAGGTGTGGGTAGGCAAGGTGGTCCTGGAGCTGGGCTGTGGAGTGGTGGTGGTGGAATGGCATGGTGGGAGGCCAATGAAGCAGCTGAGGTGGTCACAGGGCCAAAGACAGGAGCAAAGGCAATGGCTGGACAGGAGGCACTCCAAAGGCAGTGCAGGTGTGCAGCAGGCACACACACTGTACAAGCAGCAGCATATGGCTAAGTTGGAGGCAGCACAGGGTAGTAGGAGGCAGGTAAAATGGCACAGAGGCAGGAGCGTAGGTCTGCTGTGTCTCGCAATGTAGGCAGCCAGAAACAGAGTGAAGGGACTTTGCGTGTAAAAAATTGGAAAATCACAGAGATGTGAAATCTGAGGAAAGACCCTCAGCACGTAATTTATGTGACACGCGCTGCACGCAGGCATTGAGCACACCATATTCGAGGATATATTAGTACATGTAGAAGCAACTCTGAACATGCGTGTGAATGGAAGGAGATGGACGAGTGTAGTACTGCGCATTTTGGGGTGCCACGCAATCCGTTCACTTTAGGGACTGTATAAACTTCTTATTTTGGTAGGGTATTGGCCTCTGTGCATATGTGCAACGCCGATGGTGAGTCGCATGCACATTTTTTTGAACTCTGGGTGCCCCTGTGTACCGCGTACCACTATTCTAACCTTTCTGGTAGCTTTCGTGGGTTCGCATATGCATTTTTTGTGTAGCTGGGTGTCACTGTGTAACGCATACTGTTTTTTTCTTTTTTCAAAAGCTATCCTGGTATCGTGTATGCATTTCTTTTAATTTTGTGGTGCCTGTGCATTATGCATACTGTATTTTTCACACCTGGTGTAAAATTGAGCCTTGCTGGGCCACAGAACTATGTCTTCCATCATGTAGACCGCCCCTCATTCTCATTGCCCAGGAAAATAGCTTGGTGTGTCTTCCATTTTTCCGTTACACCTGGAACATGAGTGGAAAGGCTCCAAGAGGGAAAGGGAGCAGACATGACCGGGGTCAGTGATGTGCTGCGGAAGCAGCTGCCCAAGTCGCAGGTTTTTAGGGATGTGCTATGGGAGCAGCTTCCCAAGCCCCAAGGGTTCAGGGACATGCTGCAGAAGCAGCTGCCAAACCCCAAGGGTTCAGGGACATGTTGCGGAAGCAGCTGCCCAAGCCCCAAGGGTTCAGGGACATGCTGCAGAAGCAGCTGCCCAAGGCCCAAGGGTGCAGGTATGTGCTGCAGAAGCAGCTGCCCCAGCCCAAAAGGGTAAGGGACGTGCTGCGGAAGCAACTGCCCCACCAGAAAGAGTAAGGGATATGCTATGGTGTCCACTGCACCAGCCCCAGGGGGTAAGGCTATGCCCCAGGCCACTTGTGGTCCGGCATCTGGACCCCAGAGTTGTCCCAGCCACACAAGGGTGGCAACAGAACCTTGTCTCAAGAAGGCAAAGCCTGCACAGTAATAACAGGCTCAACCCCATGACACGGCACAAGACACTGCCAGATTGAGGAAGACGAACTTCCATGATGAAGAACTCAAGATCCTCATGGACTACATGACCATTCACCACCGTGACATGTGCCAGCAACCGGGGAGCACACATACACCTGCTCAGCATATGATGCATTGGCAGCATGTCACGAATGAGATCAACGCCTTAGGGTTTGAGAAGTACACTGCTGCACAGGTAGTGAAGCGCTGGAATGATCTCACGCGACACACCAAGTTCAAGCTGGGTGCCAAAATTGCCTCTGCTCTGGCAACTGGAGGGGGGGCATGAGAGGAGCTGACCAAGCATGAAGAGGCTATGAGCCAATTCAATCTGCTGGAGCAGGTGCAAGGCGTGGGAAGCCTGGAAAATCGAGGACACGTCCGGTGAGTGACCAACATTGTGCATCCTGAGTACATGAAGTGAAGCATCACCAAGATGTTTAATTGTGGTGCACATGTTGCTGCATTTGAATGACTGCCCTGGGTGAACCATGTTGTGGTGTACAGACTCCTGTCCAGTATACATGAGAGTGGATACAAAGCATGTGTTGTACAGCAGTTGATCATGCCTGTGTGACAGTACTCATCCCCCACTAGCATCCCCCCACAACATCTGCAACATGATCCCAAAAATCTTTTTAGTTGCATCCTTGGTGTCAGTGGCTCTGCTCTGCTAGACATGTGCTTTGTCTGAAATACGAGTTACACTTCATGCCCTGCAGGGTATAGAATCTCTTTTCACACATTTACGTAGGTGCGTCCATGCAGCATAGAACATACAAGATGACAACCAACGTGCCTTATGGCATGTCCTGAGTGAGAGTGCATATGTCTAGACTGTGCACATCCCCGTTGCCCCAATGGCAATGACTCCTGAGCCGAATTGCTGAGCCAAATTGCTGTGATGCCTGCTCCATGTTACCCTCCCACACTCAGCCCACACTCCATGGGTCCATGCACCTCTACCGCTTGTTGTTCACTGTACCTTGTTCCTATCTACAACTCCATTGACTGACTCTCTCTACTTCACAGACCTTGCCTAGGTGGTACTCTTACAGCCATACACCATCTGGGACTGTTTCCTTTTTCCCAGACTTATGGCATGTTCCCATTGTTTACAGTGCCTGTACCAGGACAACACTGGTGTGGCATGTGATGGATGTGGACTTGGATGTGCATATGTGTGTCTGCCTGTTGCCATGTGATGTAATTGCACATCACAGAGCCACATGTCCATGCCCATTTCACTGGTATTAGGTAACAGTTTGTGGTGCCATGGGCCATAATGTGCTTCTTAACGGCCCTGTTGGTTGACAATGTGTCCACTGGCAGCATGGCCCTGAGCAGGAAATTGTGTTGCCAGTCTGCATATGCTATGCTCAGTTAGCTTGTTGTCCATAGTATGTGGATGCTGTATTTCTTATGTTGACATGCCCTGCATTTGGTTGCATTACAGAAATGTAATGCACATCTTTACTGAAGACACGCTGCCCATGACTGCACATGTCTTTTTCTGTCCATGTGCAGGTGAGGAGGCACCAGATGCAGAGGATGATGAAGAGTCTATGGTGCTTCAAACCACCAGTGGAGGACGTGGCGTGGCAGGCCATGAGAACCCTCTGGTGCTACAGACCACCCTGAGCAAAGCACTACTGCAGGCACTTCTGACTCTTTTGACTCCAGTAGCTCTGATGCTGAACCAGATGTGCAGACCTCAATGCTTGCTGAGGTGAGTGCACCAATGGGTGGAGCAGTTGGGGCCATGAGTCTGCAGATGGTGAGGTGCCTTCACAAGGACAGTCAGCGGTGGCACACCCATATGTGGTGGTTACAGCTGCAAGACATGCTGCCATGTATTGGTTTCTGGTCCTGGGACAGATGTCAAGCGGTGTGTTGCAGTCCTGTAGCCAGGGACAGGGGCATCAAGGCAAGGGCCATGCTCCCTTGGATCAGGCAGGTGTGGGCCCCCACACACATGGGGGATGTGTGAATGCTGTGCAGACCGAGTGGGAGCAGCAGATGTTGCATTCTGCACACCGACAGGGTGCTGCCTTTGAGAGTTTGGCTGAGGGCACCGATAGGCTGGCTACTTCCATGATCCCCCCAGCAACACAGGTGGTGCAACAGCTGCAGGTCATGCAGTCCACATGCCGCTCCAACAGGCTGTGCATGGAGGCCAACATCAGGGGCCGACGGGCAGATTTGCAGTGTCTGCGGGCATCCCAGCTTGCAGAGGGTCGGGCACACAGGGAAGCCGTGAGGTGTGAGCTCTTGGTCCATAGAGCTGCAATCCGTGAGGAAGAGCCAGCCAGCAGAAGACTGTTGCGCCAGGAGATGTTACCATTGAGGGAGACAATCACAGAGGAACTCTGTGCAACCTGTGAGGTTGTGCATAGTGACCTCCAATCCCCAGTCTGCTGGTGCATTCATCAGTGTCATGCATGGTGGCTGCCACTGAGGACCAGGGCAGAGCACTGCGTGGTGAGCCTCCAGCACCACTTCTTTTGTTTTTTGATATAGCTGTAAAAATACAGCCTTTCAAAAGTAATTACATAATATTACACATAATAAAATAAGCAGAACTTTTTAAAACATCATATAAACATTTTGGCATCATTCCAGAGCAAGACACAATTTCTATCCTTTGCATTTCATGAGATACCATGTTTCATCACTAAATACGATTTCGATGCTTTCCATTCCACTTCGTTTTTTAACAATGACAAGTCAACATTCCTACATTTTTCTTTTGCTATGTAAGACGGATCTGATTTTTAGATCCACATTTTACCTCTTTTACTATGTAGATCTGGCCTCAATTTAACATCCACATTTCAGGATTTGGTGAGTCTCATGATTTTATGAGCTTCATTGTACACTATTTCACAGGAGGTACATTTTTCAAGTCAATTATGTCAGCATGATCCATTAAACATAGAGATTGTATAAACGTTATAATTTCTATGTTCATTTTTGCTGTTTGACTGTTGTACAGAATATTCCAAAGGGTATCTGAATCCAAAATATGGCGCCCCTCAAACATATGTTTAAAAGGTTGTAGTCTTCTCCCACTTAAGCCCAGGCATGCAACAATCAAATGTTTTAATGTCTCCATTTGTATTGATACTAGGCCGAATCTACAATGTCCATTCAATGTGATTTTTCTCATAAAACGAAATTCATTAGTGAGATAGATGTTAAATCTGATTCTCATATAGGCTAGTCTATTTTTAGGATCTAGAAATCTTATCAAATACTGTTCCACAGTATGAAGTTCTTTAATTCTGAAAGCTTGATTTACAAATACTCTCAATTTCATGCAGGCTTCTCTGGTTTTGATCCAATCATTCAGCCACAATTTCGTATAGCTCTTTCAGGGTTATTGATGAGGAGGTCATCATGAATGTATTTTTATCCATTTTCGCCACCTAGAGATTTTATAATTTTCTGTTTTCAGCATGTATTTTCCTATTCTGAACATTATACAGTTTTCATCAACAACCATCAAATACTTTCAATACAAAGAAAGAACTTTCCACAGATAAACAGCATTTAAGGATATCATGCACATTTCGTGCCGTATCAAACTTACAGATACTGTCAATGGTAAGCACAGATCGTCTTCCAAAACTGCCCTTCCAGTTTTAACCATACTTTCTCTGCTATAATACCTCTTGTTTCAGCGCCATAAGTCAGAATTGGAGTGACTTTCTCCTTAAAAAACATCATTGCCGGTAAGAGTGAGAATTTTCCGTATTTGGCACGTATGATTTTTGTCTGTGCTATTCCAGTTCTCATCTTTTGGTCCATATCTCTGTAGTATTGTTTATCATTCATGTCATTACTAATTTGCAGCCCTAGATATGAATATTCAGAGACCACCTCAATATCAACATTCTGTATGTTTCATGTTCCCATTTTTTTAACAAGACTCTTCTTTAAGCCCAGCATCATTACTTTACATTTCGCTTGATTTATTTTCAATAAATTTGCATCAGCAAACTCACTCAGGCATGACAGGGCACGCAGGCCCCCTGGCATCCTCGCCAGTGGAACAAGGTCGTCAGCATAGAACAGCCGCAAAAATGCGTATGAAAGTCCACACGCACCCCCGGAATACACATACCCCGCTTGCATCAGGTACAATGCGTGGAAAAAGTCCCCCCTGTGGTGTGGGCTGCCTGTGGGGCGTGGGGAGGGTGGATGGACTGCCTGCATGTATTACGGGTGTGCGCGTGGACTTTTACCCGCGTTTTTGCTAGCACAGGCGGGGTACGTGTATTCCGGGGGTGCACATGGACTTTTACATGCATTTTCACTAGCGTAGGTGGGGTACATGTATTCCGGGGGTGCACATGGACTTTTACACCATTTACGCTAGCACGGGCTGGGTACGTGTATTCTGGGGGTCCATGTGGACTTTTACACCCGTTCTCGATAGCGCGGGTGGGGTACGTGTATTCTGGGGGTGCGCGTGGACTTTTACATGCATTTTCGCTAGCACGGGCGGGGTATGTGTATTCTGGGGGTGCGCATTAACTTTTACACATGTTTTCGCTAGTGCGGGCGGGGTACGTGTATTCCGGGGGTGCGTGTGGACTTTTACACACATTTTCGCTAGCGCGGGCGGGGTAGGTGTATTCCGGGGGTGCGGGTGGACTTTTACATGCGTTTTTGTGGTTTGGGGGCTGTATGCTGGTCCACTGGCCTTTGCGCCATGTAGGGGATTTGTGCGATGTGTTTGGCGCACGGGGCGAGGTTGGGGGCATAACTGGCACTGCTGCAGGGTCACTGCGCCGCTCTGTGCCACGGCTGGTTATGGATGTTGAAATCCATGAATACGCTGTGCGCTGAAATTGGTTTTGGCGCACACGGTTGGCGCAGACTGCCGCACGTGCACTCTGTGCACCAGCCGCGTGCGCCACTTGTGCGCCGAATTCTATGAATTATCCCCAATGTGTCATCTAGTGTCTAACCAGGATATATGTATATCGTTGAAATACTTATATGCAAATTTGTTTACCACGCAGTTCTATTATGGTGTTCATGTAGACACGAGATGATTAAATTGGCCTGGTGAAAAGAAATTATTGTCTATAGAGGGAGCCATATTTTAAGATTATTATGTTAAATAAAATGTTAGGTAATATGTTTTAGAATGATCAAATTTGCCAATTATCATAGTAAATATTGATGTATGCATTTACAAGTAATTGCTGTTCTTCTAGATATTAATGGACCAAGTATTAGAAATGAGCTAAGTAGTATATTTGGGCCATTAGACCCACTTTGATGAGGGTGGACAGTTTGAATAATGTTAAGAAATAAAATATACCGTGAATATGCAAACTATTTCTTGTCCATTAAGGTCAAATGTATTTTACCAACGTTGCTATGAGTGCATTTCACACTGAGAAGATGTTCTCGTCCTCAATTCATTGTTGTTTGAGTAGCAACATAGTAATTGTATGCCACTATTTGACATATGAGCGAAGAAACATGTCATATGATGGGAGTACCTGAACATATGGTTCCAATAGTGCACTTGAAAACACCGATGCATCCCCATACAACAATACATATTGGCATCATACCCTCCAAAATGCAGACTAACACCAATGCACAAAAGCACAAAAAGTCTTCCATCTAATCTACAACCGACCCCAAACTACACAAACATACATAAACAAGACTAATTGCCGTTATCAATGCATGCACCATTCCGCACAAAAAAAGGAAACTCAAAAAATTGTTTCAAACACAGTATAAGCGGCTATCTGATAAGGAGACATTTGACAAAACTAGAGTCGAAAATACTGCTTAAGACCATGTTTACCGCAGAATAACGAATGCGTTTGCAGATGAGGCATGTGCAAAACACAGTATGTACAGCATTTAGAATATTTGAAATTAAGTTAACATGCCTAAATGAACTACTAACAGCTTTAGACCGAATGCTTTCTGAGAGGAATGGTCGATAAATAAACGGCTGCTGGGTAAAGCTCAGCAAAAGACTAAATAAAAGCAATGAAATAAGGATTTTGTCCTAATAACCAATGCCTAATTGGTGCCATGGCCTGGCATTTGGGAACAGGCAGTGTGACAACCTTTCGAACGCAAACCCACTCTATGGAAACGCCGTACAGCCTGAAGGCTCAGCTCCGCACTCAGTGAAGACGCCAAAAAGGAATCAAATCAAGAGAAAAGGCCCGCCTGTGTGTGCTTGTGACTGAAAACCGGAAGAGAACGTGGAGCATTGCCGCGCTCGTGTCCTCTCTGCAAAGAGCGCACAACCCGCTAAATCAAGCATCCACTTTAGCAAGGAGGCGGCGGGTCAATAAGTTGAGGACTCATTTTCAGAGCGGAGGGAACTGCCACCATTGACCCATCTCAATGGCAAGAGAAGGCATTCGCGGTTTATTGGACTATTTGTTCTGGCTAACAATGCGCAACACCACTGTCGCCGCTCGGCCTAGAGGCAAATATATTGCTAGACTCGGCACCAATACTGCATGTAGTACTGATTTCACTCGTAGAAATTGCTACGTGTCATCCTAGGCGTGCTTAAAGAAATCTACCGTCTCGTTTTCAGAAAAACTAAAAAGAATACTCACCTTTTTTCTATCTCCTGTGTACCTGAGCAGGAAAGTTCACAGAGAACACCCTTGTAAATAGGGCAGTTATTCATTCCTGGTTCAGTGAGGGCAAAGGTCACTCATTTTGTCAATTTCTTCCTGAGGTGAAAAAGAGGTTAAAGGAGTAGCATGTACTATAAGAAGACCATTTAATATGCGAGGAGTGCCACTGTACAAAGCGTGTCATGATGAGTGGTTTATTAAGGCCTGTAGAAACATAAGAGGCATATTCATGTACAATATTATTGTGTACAACACACCAGACCATTACAAGAAAACAGTTCTTGTCATCAACATTTTAAATTTGGGCCAACATATGATGCACCCTTTGTCCTGATACGAGGCCCACTGTCTCGACCAGTGACTTCCGGATGGTTCATTTCTCTTTTCCACCGCGATAGCTCTTGAGCGAGACTATAGGCACCTCTACTCTCTCTCCACAGTGTGGCACAAGATGGAAACCACACTCCCCATGCACAATGTTGGGCACAGGATGTGTAAATAAATGCTCAACTATACACTTTTAGACATTAACATGTGTATGGCGTGAAGTGGTTATGACATAGCCCTCCAATTGAGGAGCAATTGTGAGAGGGGGATCCAAATACCAACTCCTCCAACTACTTTTTAGATTGGCTGTGTTTTTACTATTGTTTCATCCTGCTTGTGCTTACCCGTTAAAAAATAGAACAAAAAAACAAATCCGAATAGACCTGACGCTTCAATATAGACTGACACTTATGTATGCTTGGAGCAGGAATTTACGTGGCAGTTTGATGTCTGAGAGGATGCTGTATCCGGTTGGGTTTAGTCTCTCCAGTGATCAAATCTCCGAAGGTTCAATCCCTTAACATCTTATGCGTATTTTTAGTCCCCTCTCCACAACCAGTATCAGGGACTCACCCAACGTGTGACAGGCACTGCTTTTGCTGCTCTTGTTTTAATGCCTGAAAACAGCAACAAATATATATAAATAAAATGCGATTGAAGCTTATTTAAGAATGGAGCATCTTCTAACCTTTGGAGATGTAGATAGAATTGTCCTTTCATTGATCAGGTTCCCAAAATGGGTTTGGCTAACCTGTTCCGGGTTCAATTGCCGTTCAGACCTTCTTGAGATCCACAGCAGTTATTATTATTATTATTTTTTTTTTTACAAATTACCAATAAACAACTCAGTTGGGACCCAGGGGCAGGGCCAATCCACTCCCCAAACAGTCTTTTCTCTCCTCCGGGCTCTATGCTGTGCATAACAGGTCAGCGCAAGTGTTGCTTAGTAATACAGACTGGCCATTGGTCTCTTTATCTCTTGTAAAGGTGTGGATTTGCATTATTTAAGTGGGTCCTTTCTGACTGCTAGTACACAAGGTACTGTTGTGAGCCTCAAGGTATTGTAGCTGCAGTATTGGCCTCAGCACTCAGTCAGGTGTGAGCAGGTGGGAAAGGGGAGTGATGGTAGGGCAGCTTCAACTGAACAGTGCTTCTGAACAATTTGTTGTCAAGGAGGAGGGGGAGTTTATTGATATGTGGAGATTGTTTCTGTGTACAGTCTGTGCCACTGCAAGCCCAGGAGTCATGTACTGTGTGGAAAAGATACCAACACTCCTCATGAATTATGGAACATTTAATCCTCTGATGAAAAACAGAAGAACAGCTGTGAGAGTCTGTATCTTACAAAAAGAAAAATATTGAAGACCCTAATAAAAATGTGTACTGCACAAACAGCAGGGAATAAATCAAAACAATAAATAATGAAAAACATATTGAACATATTCACCAGCAACCTGCACTTTTTTCTTGCAACCAGAAACCAGTATAGAAACACAACCAAAATAAATTAGGCAATAAATCAAAATAGTGAATAAATCATAAATACAATTCTGCGTTGTTAAATATGCTCTTTACTGAATGCATTCAAAATGATAATGGAGGTGTGGATTGAAACCTAGATCCCAGTTGATTTAGGGGTCACCCTGTTGATGAGGTATCCACCCAATAGATGCGGCACACATGAAGCTCTGAGACCTTGTCCCTAATCTTCCCCCTCCTCCAGATGCTGCGCTAGCTACTCCTTCAAGCAAGCATCTTGTCACCTACAATGTAGTCAGAACCAAAACAAAATAACTACTCTGCTTGGCTGACAAACCCACCATCTCCGGAGACGAGTACACCACCAGGAACGACAACATGGCCAGGCTGGAAACAAAGAAAAGCAAGATGGGAAAAAGGAACCAGGCTTTTGCCTGCAATTCATCCTGTCTCTGGAACAAGTTACCAATGCAGATATGACGAGCCCCATCGATCCTACACTTCAGTAAGAACCTGAAGTTCTTACTCTTGGAAAAAACATATTGTCAATCACTGATCGCTCCACTTAACCCTATTTCCCCTCTATCGGAGTGGCCTCTCTTCCTCTTATCTCCCTACACATCCCAGCTATTCTGCTTCTCCTGCACCCTCATTGTAAACCTCTTCAGGTCTCCCCTTTGTGGACTTTATTGTACACTTTATTTGTTGCTTCCCGGTCAATTTTGTGCTTTATACATTGAATGCATACATACAGCAAGGGTACACCAGATAGATGTCCAACCTGACAGCCAACGCTGTTACGGAGATCAATGGTGGTGCCTTATTTGAATGTACTGACTAAAGAAAACAGTGCTTCGTAGTCAGGGTCAGTCTCTAAAGGCTCTGGTACTTCAACCCCCTGTGAATGTTAAGGAGCCACCTAATGGTGAAATGATGAACAGCAACTCAGAAGGCTTTGTCTGGCAAGTATTAGTGATAAACCGGACCCACAATAGTGCTGAGATGTGTTGGAGAGATGGCCGATTTGGCCCAATTTGGCCCAATGAAAATAGAATGGTATGTGCAAATTCCACTTTCAAGTATGGTAGTTTCTGCGAAGGCAGCAGCAAGATCCACTCCTTCAGAATATAAAAGCATGATGATTTTGTGTGGCTAGCATTCATCTTGGATTGAGTGAATCAGATTGTCCCTGGCTTCGCACGAGCAAAGATTAGGACTAAAGCCGCTTGACAGTGTGTTCACTCCATTTGGAATTAAATGAGTGGCGAAATACAGTGCCAAGTTGTTGCAATATTTGCACAAAGTCCATTTTGTACATCACTGTTAGTTCTAGAAATAGCCAATGAGGGAGAATATTGTGTAAGCATGCCCCTCTGACATCTGTGTGAACCCTTCAGTCACAGGCTACAATCCTGCCAGGGACGACCCAGCCGTTCATCCTTCTGGGGCCATATATTGTGTACCATTCATTTGAGTAGTAATACCTGTTGCAAGTTCATTTTTGGTGTCTGGCAAATAAATGTTAAATATTATTATTAAACTATATTACCCACTACTGGTTTTCAAAGTGTGGTCCATACAAACATCCACAGAAATCAGACATGTTTTTTGGTACCAAGCAGGATTTCTTCACGTTATTTTTAATTGTGTCCTCTGATGGTGAAACAGGAGTGCAGGAGTGAAAGTCTATCTCGTAAAAAATAAAATAATAATAAGCACACTAACACTATACCCTGTAAAAATACTAAAGTATAACCAAAAGCGATACATAATAAACAAGTAAGCATCTATACTGAACACATTCACTGGAATCACACATATATATACTGCATGCAACCCCCCAAAAAATGTGAATACATCAAAATGCATACAATAAAAAGCGAGGGTAAATAAAAACAATAATTAAATACCAGTTGAATACCTTGTTAAATGTCCTGTATGCTGCTGTGGGGTACATTTACCAGCCCAACAGAAATCCCTGCCTTACAAAACTGCATTTTAGCAGTTACAGAAGTAATGGCTGTACTGTGGCGGCTGAGCCCATATTCCTTTGCATCAAAACTGCATTTTAGCAGTTACAGAAACCCTGTCTGCGGTGTGTCTGCTGTGCACATATGGGGCGAGATGGAGCACAGACACCCCGAGAATGGCTGCACTTATTTTCTTCATGGGAATCCAAAAAGAGGAATTTAATGGCAGCCTGGCTCAGTGTTGCAGTGCTGGGATTTGCATAAACCTCAAACTACCAAAGAAAATGCTCTATGTAAAACGACTTCACCCAGCTTGGGTTTTAGTACAACACAGCCATGTTCATCCATATTCAGGTTGTACACCAGAAAATGGGGGCATTCCTCACTGAATGGCTTGTTTTGTCAAGCAAAATCTGTGAGGAGCAGAGAAATCAATTTCAGGCTGTATGACCCGCATTCACTCTTGCAACAAATTAACCCATCCAGAGGACTTAAAAAAGAAAGCTTTTTTCTCCCTGGCTATGCATCAAATTACAAAACAAAACTATTTCCAGCATATGTCCAAGCCCTGAAACTAATCTGGTCTGCCAAGGCTTTACTGAAAATGTGTGTTAAAGAAACCGCATCTTGTGAAATCCCCATGTAAAATTAGTAGGTGTATATTCGTTTTGCAAAGGCAGTGAAAGAATACTTTTTATAGCTGAAAATGTGAAATCATCCCAGATACTCGCACAGAAACAGTATGCTATTGGTGGAATTGGGGTGGTTTAAGTGTATATTATATTTATTTACTAAAGGCTTAGTTTCAGTGAAAGAAAGTAAGGAAGAAAGAAAATGGGTGTTCAAAACAGCAGAATAAAGGGGCCTGGCCAGGAAATTCAAAGGCACTAAACCTTCCTGGGAAAGGAATCTCCCCCACAAACTATGGAAGGGCCAAGGTGTGACAATTTGCAACCTCGTCAGACTGGATGGCATCTCCCCAGCAAGGGACAATGGATCAAGGGGAATCAGCACTTCACAGAAAAGTGTGAATTCCTTGTGACACCTCTCCTCAGCTGCATCTGCCAGAATCAAAGGGTGCTATGGTAACCCTGCTGCCCAGAACTGACACAGACGGGGCAGGCTGGCTGGGAAATGTTAAAGACTGCCCTCCTTTGACAGATACCATCCAATTGATTTAATAGACATTTTATATTAAAGCATTTATGTCAGTAACCTAAAGAAGTAGTATGTCAAATTATGACTGTTTTAATGTAATTGGTGTACCATTAAAATAAGACCATGTGAGTCATCTTGACATGTGGTGGGCGCAAATGACAGTAAAAAGACATTTCTGGAAAAAGCTTACATGACACAGTTATGAAAGTTCAAAGAAAATATGCCCAGCATTATTAGGTTTCTGTGTATCCATTTGTAGATTTTTAAGGGAAAGATTTTTGATGGAAATGGCAAAAGATTGCCAGAAGGACAAAACAGTTTTGTACAAACTTAGGAGTTGGAACGGCATGCTCCCTGTAAAATATAGAGTCTGCCTATTTGATTTTCAGGAGGCTAACAATTGTAAATACAATAGTTTTGTCTCATAACTGATTTTGGCAAAAGTAACTGTGGTAGAACAAAGCACATCATAAAAACACACACACTAAAACTGATGTCACTTCCCTGGGTCCAATCTGCTTACAGGGAGGCCGCGACATCCACAGCCTGACCTATCCGAACTTAGAGCTATGTCCAGCTTAGTTCTGCCCACATAGTAAAAATCCTCTCATGTCATCCGGTTTATAAAAGGAGGAGGCTTAGGGAAAGTGAGGATATTCAAGAAATATACATTCAAAAATCAACATCCAGAAAGCCAGACATTCCACATCCACCCTGCAAGACTCCAGTGGCAGGCCAGGGGTAGCTGATCCAGACACAGAACCACCTATCCAGGCAGAACCATTTATCCAGAATGAAACCTTACAAAAATCCCAATAATATAAGGAGAAAGGAGGAACGACTGCAGACTCCGTTGGGAGAATCCTGTGAGCAGACCTGTCTTTGCCCAGTTGATGCACCCGCTTTGCACTGAGACCAGACCCTGGTTGCCTCGCTGTGTCCCTAGAGGAGAGCCGCTGTTGCGCAGTGACGAGAACCTTGTCCCACTGTCCGGAGACCCGGTTAACCATCCAAACTATCCAATTCAAGTGCTTCTTGTAAGTATCACCCATCCCCAGTAGCCAAAAAGCTGCACCATTCTGTTACCATGCCATTTGTCCAACCCTATAAGAAACCCTATAAGAAATCTTATAAGTACCCTAGTAACTTCTTAAAATTGTTAGAATCCTCTGTGTATCCTGTCCTTAGAATAATCGGAGTAAGTCTTAATGTGGTATCGCAATTCTTTTTATCATTTCAGTCCATGTGTAAGTCCTATTTTGAATAAATAAATTAATTTCCCGTAGAGATGAACGCAGAGTGGATAGGTTAACCCTGCAAGTAGCCTCCTCGCATACTGTGTCTTTGTTCTACAATCTAGCCATTAAAAATATAGTTCCAGTAAAACAAATCACTTTGGTAACAAAACCGAGTTTGCCCGCAAAATTGTTTCACTTTAAAAAACAACTTTCCTTCCTATAAAGAATCCCATACTGTCACCAATCAAGAGTCACCCTTTCACCTTTGTATCATACCTCTTATGCGCCTTTGTACCTCTTCAGCAAAACCGATTTTCGATTCTGTCTGTTTAGCTAATTTCTGAAGTTGTTTGCCTATTTTAAAACCGTGAAAACTAAGCAATTGCAATTTTGCCGCATGTGATTCTTGCTGCACTGTTTTCCTTCCCAAAGTTGATTTTCTAAACTGTATGCCTGTTGTTTAGTACATTGCCTTGTAGCTTGTACGTTTTCTTGCTTTGTTAATACAGTCAAACACATTCTTGTCTTATTCATTCAACCTTACATGTAAAATAACTAGTCAATAATTCCGAGTGCCATTTTGCTCATATTTCAAGGGAGCTCAATCCGATTTAGGCCTCCCATTCAGGGTGGTATTTCCGATTTTCATTCTGATTTTGTCCTAGTATACCTGACTTCTTGCTACTCCTCTCCACCCACACACAACTTGGTTAACAGGGGTTTGAGGGAGTGTTGCAGGGGGAATGCATAACTGTGGTGCTATTTGAAAATAGTATCCGAAAAGTAATCTTGCTTTCATTCAGTTGTGCATTGTGTGTCTGGTGTTAGAAGATTAAACTAAGTATATCCTATCTTTTTACTGTGTAATTATCACCACAATGGTGATTGCTGCCCTATATTGAATGTGTTTGATTTTTATTCAAAATTAAAAATAAATAAATATTTCATTATTACACACCGGCCTGGTTCATGGTCCACTGCGACAGGAGGTGTACGTTAAGGGTGGTGTGAGACGGGTTGCCTGCCTTCTCAAAAATAGAAGCTGAATGCAATAAACTTAAAAGAGTTTTTTTGTGCGCTGCATCCCTGGCTAGTAGAAAGAGTCCTGGTCTAGAGGGTGCTGCATCTTTAAAATCCTTAACACAGTGTGGGGCTCATTGCGAGATAATGTTTCTACCTGTGACAGCTTAACAGCAAACCTAGAAAAGGTAATGATACCTTTTGGTGGTTAGAAAGCTGTGTTACACTGTAAAAAGTGCCATCCCAAAACTTAGACCCTAAGTATCGGGCCTGTGTGTAAAAATAAAGTAAAATCAACCCTGAATTAGACAAAAAGCAACAGAATACAGGTTTACCCTTATATAAATAATTTAATTAAGGAAAACACTCTTCATAATGACCACAGAGGAGATAAACATGGCTAGGCAGCATTTTCTGCATAAACTATTCATTGCGATAAACCAATCTGAGCTCTTAACTCAAATCCAGAAATCCAGACTGAGCTAAAACTAGTAGAAGAGAAATTGTAAAATAGCCAAGCTACTGAGGTAGAATCGGAAAACTACATCAAACAGCTAAAAGAGGACTTGGCTCTACAACAACAACATAATTCAGAGCAAGAGGCCCAATTATATACATTAAAAGTGTAGTGTCAGGAAATGGTTGAACAGAAACTGAATCAACAACTAAAATATAACAGAACCTGTTCAGAGCAGATAACCACTTTACTAAAACAGGTTGAGAAACTGAAAGAGGAGAGTAATACATTAATCATTAAAGAACTCCACTTCCAAACAGAACTTGACCAAGAATGCCAGACATTAAGCGCTAACAAACAACAGCGGGATGACCTGGCTGAACAGAGGGGCGCCCTGTATAAAAAAAAAAGGTGCCCTCTTTCAAGAAGTGAGCAACCTAAAAACAGACCTACAGAAAAGAGGGTTAGACCTTCAGGAACTGAAAAAACTAAAAGTAGAACATGAAAAATTATTGGGGCACACAAGACGAGTAGAAGGTGCTCTAGAAGAGAACACCCAAGCTAAAAATGCGTACAATCAGGAGATGAATCTCCTGAAACAAAAATGGTCTCAGTGTTCCCAGGCCATACAGGCAGCACAACAAGATAATGAGGCCCTCTGTAATGAGAACAAGGGACTCCTCCAGAGCAATGTGGCAGCACAAGAGAAGGTAATATAGGTAAGCCAAGCCCTGATAGCAGAGCAAAAGGCTCAGGCCTTAGCCTATTGTCAGGAAATAGGGGCTGAGAGGGAGAAACTTGAACTGTTAGAAAAAGAGTACGCTAGGCGAAATCAAAACTTGAGGGACCCGAACAAGTAGAGAGGGACAGGGCCACCCCTGATCACAGTGTGGTGCCCTCTGTATCAAGGGCCTCAAAACCATTTACTGCCTTGTATGTACCAAGTACTGCTAACTTCATGCCCACCAGCTCACCAGAACCGGGAATCATGAGGCAGCCAGACCCTAGTAGGTCCAGCATGATTGAACAGGCAGGCCAGAACCATTCAAGGTGGTCCCGCTATAAGGGGGCCATCTTGAAGCACTTTCCGCCCACATAAACCCTCAGAAGGCTCGTAAAGCGGCCTACAATCTGCAGTGCAGAGTGGAGCAGGCCCCAAGAGAATATGTGCAGGAGCTAAAACGGCCATTGTGCAAACTACCAGGCGGGTGCACACAAATAGTAGAGAAATGTAACCACCTATTTTCACGCATTCCCAAAATATGTAATGACACAGCTGGTAAGGGATTTTCATGAAAACAGGACCCTGGAATGGGTAATCGAGCAGGCTACCCGGATCTATGAGGTCCAAAAACTTGCAGAAAGCAAAAACCAAACAAAAAACCCCAAACCAACCAATACCCCTGCTGCTGCTAAGGTGGTGAGGGTGAAGGTTGCCCCCATTTTGGACCTAGAAATGGGGGTGCCTAAAAACACACCTTCTCAAAACCAGCCAAATCAGAGGCAAAGAAGGCCGTCTGATCAATCAGCAGCAGAAGGTAGTCAGGTAGGTAACCCCACCAATGTGACCTCTAACTCTGCTAATTTTATCAGTCTCAGGTATAAGGGCAACAGAGCTATCTTGGGGTACATATGGACTCCCCCTGCCCAAGGGAGGGTCCAATCAGGTGAGTATTGCCCCCGGAAACTTCCCTCCCAACTCCCCTCAGGAGGGCAGTAATACGCCAAATCCGGGGTTAAGTTTCTTCCCCCTGTACCTTCTAAACCCCAACCTACAGGACAACCTTCCTTTCTCTCCCCATTTTCAGGAGTCCAGACCACCTAATCCAGGAGAGGGGAGTCCAAAGGGTGGAGGATTAGCGAGGCAATCCCCAATACCCAGGGTACTCCAGGAGAAGGGATAGTTACCCCTTCCGAGAACAACCTAGGTTTGAGCAAAGATATACCAGCCGGAGCAGGTGTCCCAACTGGAGCGCCAGGTCCAGAACCTCACTCAGGATCTGAGTTTCATTGTGAGGGCTCAGCAGAACCCTCAGATGAACATGGTGGCTCAGAACCCTTCAAGCCAAGGGTCTGGCATCCCTGAACAATGACGGGGAGAGAACCCCGACAACTCACCAGTTCCCGAGGAGGAAGCACAGGAGGAAGGGGAGGGCAACGCCCTAGAGGAAGTGTCCTTCCTCACCCATGAAAAGCCCCTGGACACCCCGGAACCTGAACTAAATCTCTTACGCCCAAAAATCTGCAACCCAGGGAACAGAGAGTGGGTAGAAGAAACCAAGAAACCAAAAAGACCCATTTTGTGGAGGAAGTCAGTTTCCTCTAATTTGAAGGGGAATAATCCTTGCCGGATTCTGGGAAGAAAATCTTCCCCTTCAGGGATGGGGGAATTCCTCCCAAAGAAAAATGGGTCCCAAGAAACCAGAATGCAGACTGAGTAGGTGTGGGGACTGATTCAGAATCACCCATCCCTGAACCCCAGAATTGTCACCCAGAGAACGAAATATTGATGAGGGATACTCCCCACAAACTGGTTCTAGTGACTGCCACGAGGTCAAGGGGGGCAGCACAGAGCTAAGGGAAAAAGGGGATTTTGAAATCCCACGTATTTCAGGATGCCAAATTTTTGTTACAGATTCCCAGACTCTTTCAGAGAAAACTGTCCAAAACTCCACAGTGTCAGAGTCCAAAATAAAGAAAGTGACCGCCCAGCTTGCCCAAATGCCCGTTACCTTTGTCCATTGGAGGAGAAAGAAGGTAGATTCTACACCCCCGTCAAAGTGCAAGGGCAATGTGCATTTTTAGCACTGATGGACACTGGATCCCAAGCTACTCTTCGGTCCAAAAGGGCCTTTGAGCAGCAAAATTCAGGAAGAGGGGAGAGACACCAGATCCCACTCACCCCTCTTACACCACCAGAACATCGACAGGAATGAAATTCCCGTTGAGGGGACTGCAGATCTGGAAATTAAAATTGGGCGAAAATAAGGTGAAACACCCGGTTATAGTTGTAACTCCAGAGGGTACCCCATGTCTATCAGGTAATGACCTCCTTCGCAGTTTGTCTCCCCTGATAGACTGTGTAAATAAGGTCCTCTGGACTCAGACTAACCGGCCAATAAAATTACAACAAAGTGTCAACCATGTTAGTTTAAATGGCACATACCACATGGTTGAACAAAAATCTGATCAAATTGAGTTTCATTTCCAAAATAATCAAATACCTGACATTACAGTAATTGCTCTAGGACAACACACTGGTGATGGGAACTCCTCTCCATTCTTGAAAATCAACCTTCCTTCCAGTTTAAAGTGGCATTCCACACTGGAAGGAAATACTTTGAAATGTTATACCAATTCCCAATCTGAAAATCCAAATCCTGTAGTCAAAAGTGATGAAAAACTAGCTCAAAGTTTAGCTGACATTCAGAAAATAAGAGAACGGTTGTTGATCTCTATTCAGTTAAATGAGGAGAAGGAGCCTGTTCTCACCAGAGTTTGCCTGAATAAAGGTAAGAGCTTCACCAGCGAAGCACTGTTCTGGAAACTCCCAATTCCAAACATCTCCTGCATAGCAAGTGTATGTTCAAAATATCTATAGGTGACAAAAGCATACAGCATAATTATTGGGTCGTGAGAGATGCCCCTGCTGCATTCTATTTAGGCAGTGAAATTCTCAATCGGTTTGCAATTAATTTGGACCTTATGAATTACAAAGCTTGGTCCCAACTGGGGGGCAACCATATGGGCTTTGATGATTCTGAAAATGCATTTCGGTCAACTGAATTGCTGCCGTATGCAGTTGAAGTTCAAATTGGAGAGGAGGTCCCGACAATTCCCACTTGACTTAAAAATTAAAAGAGGACAGAAACTGCAAAATCCAGACGCATATGTACACCTCAATGCCCATCTCCAACAGCAGGACTTGGGGTTAAACCCAACACCATTTGTCAATGTAGAACACAACACCATTCCGTTTGTGGTGGATAACAGAGACCTAAGGAGTATCACTCTGGGCGCAGGCACCATTATTGGAATGGCGGTTGATGACCATCATTTTTCCATGGATCTAGAAAATGAACTGATATGATCAATCCCCAATCACTGCTATGACAATGATGATGACATACCACCAGAAAGGATCTTCACCCGGCAAGGGGGAATTTCCTGGTGTACTCTTCCTGCCCTTATGGGGGGGAGAGGTGACCTGTAACATCAAGAAGGAAGAGGTGATCTTCCAGGTCCACAATGACTGCCTCTCCTACCTGAAACCATCTGTCCAGGTTAACACCTTAACCAGAGACCTCTCCAACCAGCTGGAGGAGGCCACTGAGATTGCAAAATCTGAATTCTTTCCAGGCTTCAGGCAGATGGTTGAAAAGTGGGTCAATCTCACTGATGCCTGTGAGACTGAGGAACAAAAGCAAAAGTTGAAACAGGTTTTCTTAGATTTTCAAGATATCTTTTCTGTTGACTCGTATGATTGTGGTCACACCGAGATACATACTACCTAAATTTCCACGGACCCTGGGATGACTCCTGTATTCGTGAAGCAATACCACTTCCCTCTCGTGTCTATGGAGTCCCTGACAGAAATGATCAAAAACCTAGTGTCCCATGGGATAATTTGTCCAGTCCACAGCACCTTTAATTGATCCGGTGCTGGGGATTTTAAAACCAAATGGCTAATGGAGAACTTAGGGAAATGAACAAATGGTTCCACATGTCCAAATTACCTCTTCCTTACATTGCCCATAAGATGGCCCAGATCCAGAGGTCAAAGGTGTGTACCACCATTGACATGACCAATGGATACTGGACCATGCCCGTCAGTAGAGAGGACCAGTACAAGGTGGCCTTTAAATCGAGTTGAGGGTTGCCAGAGCAAAACTGTCCTTCCATAAGGCACAGTGGTGCAGGGCCCATGTCAACTTCTTGGGACATGAAATGACCCCTCAGGGTCTCTGTCCCCAGGCAAAGAAAGTGGAAGCACTACTAAAACTGAAAGACCCCATAACTCTGCGTAATCTAAGAAGCCTTCTTGGACTGATTAATTACAGTAGGAAGTTCATTGAGGATTACACAGAGGTCACAAGACCCCTGGTCCATCTGTTTGAAGTGGGGGGTTAAGTGGGAGTGGGGTCCAGAACAAGAAGTCTCTCACAAGCACCTTGTCTAGCTTACTCTGTCGAAAAAAGGAGTTCTTCTTGGAAACGGGGTTCTCGAATACATGCTTGACAGTAGTATTATACCAAAAGCTTGACAAGGTCAATAAAGTAATCTCCTAAATAAGTAAGACTTTATCCTCTGTGGAGGAAAAATTTCTAGATTACAAGAAGGCACTCCTGGCAATGGTGTGGTCATTGAAAAATGACTGCCCGTTCATCCAGGGGGAGCACATCATAGTGGAGACTTCACACCAGCCTTTGCAATACCTCCAAAGTGACAGACTCCGGCCAGGAAATATAAGTAATTCCAGAATTACCTCCTGGATTCTGTCCATGCAAGGCTTTCTTGTGGAGGTCAGATATGGCCAAAACAAGAAAAGTCCCCTTGTGCATAGTCTGGCTGACTTGCATGATTGTGCCAGAGAAAACTGTCTCGAGGACGAAAGTCTCAGAACCCAGGAAAACATGGAGGCGTACCTGAATTACCTGGACAAAGTCTATGAAGAAGGCAAGTGCAAGGGGTTACCCACAGTTTATGTGGACGGGTGCTCCTGCCATGTTGACAACAACAGGGAAAAGGAAGTGGTGGCCGGCGTTGGGAATGCCTGGGTGAATGATGCCCTGGAGCCCTCTGCTGGGTACAAAATCCATCCCTGAAGTAGTCAGGTGGCGGAGTTAATGGCAGTTCCTGCCGTGCAACACTGACTCCACAAACTGGTCATAATCACTGATTCAGATTATATCTGGAACGGGTTCATGGAGAACCTGATCAATTAAAGAACCAAAGGCATGCTGTGTGCTAATAACAAACCACTTAAACATGGCAAGCTCATACAAAATATTGATGATATGGTCACCTCTAATGGAATGACCATCTATTGGAAAAAGATTAAGGGTCATTCCTGAATAGAGGGGCAAGACAAAACTAGAAACGACCTGGCTGATCATTTGGCCAAAACTGGAGTCATCCAGGGGGATCTCCTTGAGATCGAGTCCCTGTTGGGGGAAATCCATGTCACTGCTGTCACCAGGTCCCAGACAAATGCTCCCAATTAACTCTCAACTGCCCAGTGGAGTATGGAGACCCCAGATGCTGATTTAATCACTGCACAAAAAGGGGATACGATTATTGGGAAATTTTACCAACACATTGAGGACCGTGAGAACTTTCTTCTGACGGAAAACAATTACATTGGGAAAGAGGACCTCAGGCTGTTGATGAAGTGTCCCAAAATGTTCAGAATCCAAGACGGTTTGTTGGTAAGGAGATCCATCTCTGGATGTGACCAGTGGGTGGTACCTACCTCATTCCGAAGCCTGATGATAAGTCACGCCCATGACATGGCCATAGCCGGTCATCAGAGGTTTCAAACCACTCTAATAATATTGCGGGAGATTGCATAATGCCCACACATCAGGCAGGACCTCGACCAATATTTGAAGGGGTGTCTTGTGTGTGCATAATTCCAGCCTAGTTCACTCACACACTGAGCTTCCCTCCAGAAGAGGGAGATGACACTGCCTTGGTCAGATTTACAAGTAGATTGCATCGGGCGCATGATTTGCTCCTCCAGGGGGAACAATTACATGTTAACAGTAAAATGCTTGTTTACCAAATGGGTGGAATGTCTCCTGGCCCCGAATTGCAAGGCAGAAACAGCAGCTGCCCTGATGATCAACCACATCTCCTCGTGTTTTTGCCTTCCCCAAAGGATTGAGTCAGACTGAGGAAGTCACTTCATCAGCTAAGTGATGACAAAGATGTGGGAGATACTTGGGGTAAAAAGGAAACTTCATATTGCATACTGCCCCTCTAGTGGGGGAGTGAGAGGTACAATAAAACCATTGTGAGCATTCTAAAAAAGTTTGTTGCAGATTGTGGGCAAATTTGGGACATCTGATTACCGCTTGTCCTGATGGCCATCAGATCTACACCATCTTCTGTGACCAAAATGTCTCCATTTGAGCTAATGACTCGACGAAGGATGGTGCTACCTCAGCATCTGCTCTACAGAACACAAAAGCACACACTGATAAACACCTCCACAACACATGAATATGTTGAGAATCTAAGAAACACCTCCAGCATGCTTTTGAGTACGCCCAGCAGAATCTGGAGAAACCGGCAGAGGGGATGAAATCGCAATATGATTTAAAAACAACCAAAAAGGAATACCTAGTAGGAGACAAATTCTACTTGTACAATTTTCAGAGGAACTAGACTAAGGAGCGCAACATTTCTCCCATTCTGGCGTGGTCCCTTTGAAGTTGTAGACAACATTTCACCTGTCGCCTACAGAATCCGCATCCCCAAAGGAGAGCTGTCATAAGAGAAATGGGTCCACATTAACCAGTTAAAAAGTTCTCACCCCAGACACACTTTGCAGCTGATTGAGGAGCCAAAGGAAGGTCAAATATAGAAGACACCTGGAGAATGGGAAGGAAGAAGAAGAACAAGCAGAAGGGAAGAGGTAGGTCAATAGGTATATCTATCTAACAGGGAGTACTTTTCTTCAGTGTTTTTGCAAAAAAAGTATGTAATGAAACTATGTTGTAAAAGTTCAATCCTGTCTTTGCATTGTTAAGTAAGTTGTTTTCTGATATTGTTCAAGTACCCTGATAAATGTAAATATAAGCCTTGTTCCACTGAAGACAACCTTCCGGGAAGACTGTCAGTGAAAAATTCTAAAACCTGTTTTTATCTATCTCCTATTAGATTACTAATTCCATTCCCTCCTAGAATGGTGAGGACCTCCCCGGGGACCTGGAAAGGGAAGGAAGGAAAGGGGGTGTCCCTCCACACTCTTCAATGAAAGACAGAAGGAAGATCTGGGCATACCGCTCCCTGATGAAAGAGAACGACAGAAGAAAGATCTTGGTGTATCCCTCCCTGATGAAAGAAGAACTCCACTAAATGAACCCCACTTTGCCCTACTCTCCCTCAACAAGAAGTCCCAGGTAAGCAGGGGCGGGGGATTCTGTCGGGTACATTTACCATCCCAACAGAAATCCCTGCCTCACAAAACTGCATTTTAGCAGTTACAGAAATAATGGCTGCACTGTGGCGGCTGAGCACATATTCCTTTGCATCAAAACAGTGTTTTAGCAGTTACAGAAACCCTGGTTGCTCTGTGTCTGCTCTGCATATATGGGGTGAGATGGAGCACAGACACCCCGAGAATGGCTGCACTTATTTTCTTCATGGGAATCCAAAAATAGGAATTCAATGGCAGCCTGGCTCAGCACTGCAGTGCTGGGATTTGCATAAACTTCAAACTGCCAAAGAAAATGTTCTATGTGAAACAACTTTGCACTGATGCTATCTTCATTTCTGAAGATCACCCAGCTTGGTTTTTAGTAAAACACAGCCATGTTCATCCATATTCAGGTTGTATACCAGCAAATGGGGGCATTCCTCACTGAATGGCATGTTGTGTCAAGCCAAATCTGTGAGGAGCAGAGAAATCAATTCAGGCCATACGGCCCGCATTCACTCTTGCAACAAATTAACCCATGCAGAGGACTTCAAAAAGAAAGCTTTTTCTCCATGGCTATGCGTCAATTACAAAAGAAAACTATTCCCAGCTTCTTTCCATGTCCTGAAACTGATCTGATCTGTCAAGGCTTTTCTGAAAATGTGTGTTAAAGAAATCACATCTTGTGAAATCCCCATGTAAAATGAGCAGGTGTAAATTTGTTTTGCAAAGGCAGTGAAATAATACTTTTTAAAGCTGAAAATGTGAAATGATCCCAGATACTTGCACAGAAACAGTATGTTATGGGTGGAACTGGGGTGGTTTAAGTATATATGGGACCTTATTATGACCCAGGCGCTAAGTGTTTAACGGCGCCGTAAAAGGCTGCGGCGCCATTAAACACCTAGCGCCTAATTAATTTTACCAGCCGTTAAAGTAGGGACCCACAAAGGGACCTTGGTGCTAATTACGGTACCACAATTTGCGGTACCGTAATTAGCGCCTTCCCCATTCTCATTGAGCCCTATGGGGCAAAAATGGGAATGGGGAAGGTCCATGGCAGCATGGGGAATTACCGCCCACCAACCTCGGAATGGGGTGGTAATTCCCCATTCCACCATGGCGGACTCCGGCATGGACCATGGTGCTATTAGCGCCGGAGTCCTAATGAGGCCCATTATATTTATTTACTAAAGACTTGGTTTTTGTGAAAGAAAGGAAGAAACCGGAAGAAAAAAAATGTGTTTAAAATAGCAGAATAAAGGGGCCTGGCCAGGAAATTCAAAGGCACTAAACCTTTCTGGGAAAGAAATCTCCCCACAAACTATGAAAGGGCCAAGGTGTGAGAATTTGCGACCTCGTCAGACTGACTGGCATCTCCCCAGCAAGGGACAATGGATCAAGGGGAATCAGCACATCACAGAAAAGTGTGAATTCCATGTGACACCTCTCCTCACCTGCATCTGCCAGAATCAAAGGGTGCTATGGTAACCCTGCTGCCCAGAACTGACACAGAAGGGGTAGGCTGGCTGGGGAAGTGTTAAGGACTGCCCTCCAGTGATAGATGCCATCCATTTGATTTAAAATACTTTTTATATTAAACAATTTATTTCAGTAACCTAAAGAAGCTGTAATGTGAAATTATACTGTTTTAATGTAATTGGTGTACCATTAAAATAAGACCATGTGGGTCTTCTTGACATGTGGTGGACACGAATGATAGTAAAAAGACATTTCTAGAAAAAGCGTACATGACACAGTTATGAAAGTTAAATGAAAATATGCCTGACATTAATAGGCTTCTGTGGATCCATTTGTAGATTTTTGGGGGAAATCTTTTTCATGGAAATGGTGAAAGATTGCCACAAGGACAAAACAGCATCGTACAAACTTTGGAGTTGGAACGGCATACTCCTTGTAAAATATGGGGTCTGCCTATTTGATTTTCAGGAGGCTAACAATTGTAAATATGAGAGTTTTGTCTCATAACTGATTTTGGCAAAAGTAACTGTGGTAGAACAAAGCACATCATAAAAACACACACACTAAAACTGATGTCACTTCCCTGGGTCCAATCTGCTTACAGGGAGGCAGCGACATCCACAGCCTGACCTATCCGATCTTATAGGTATGTCCTGCTTAGTTCTGCCCACATAGTAAAAATCCTCTGATGTCATCCAGTTTATAAAAGGAGGAAGCTTAGGGAAAGTGAGGACATTCAAGAAACAGACATTCAAAAATCAACACCCAGAGAGCCAGACATTCCACATTCACCCTGCAAGACTCCAGTGCCAGGCCAGGGGTAGCTGATCCAGATCCAGAACCTCCTATCCAGGCAGAACCATTTATCGAGAATGAAACCTTACAAAAATCCCAATAATTTAGGGAGAAAGGAGGAAAGACTGCAGACCCCTTTGGGAGAATCCCGTGACCAGACCTATCTTTGCCCAGTTGATGCACCCGCTGTCCACTGAGACCAGACCCTAGTTGCCTTGCTGTGTCCCTAGAGGTTAGCCTCCACTGTGCAGTGACAAGCCCCTTGTCCCGCTGTCCAGAGACCCGGTTAGCTGTCCAAACTACCCAATTCAAGTGCTTCTTGTAAGTATTACCCCTCCCCAGTAACCAAAAAGCTGCACCATTCTGTTACCGTGCTATTTGTCCAACCCTATAAGAAACCCTCTAAGAAATACTATAAGTACCTTACTAACTTCTTAAAATTGTTAGAATCCTCTGTGTATCCTGTCATTAGAAAAATATGAGTTAGTCTTCATGTGTTAGCGCAATTCTTTCTAATAATTTAATTTTGTGTGTAAATCCTTAGTACCATTTTGAATTAATTAATTAATTTTCCATAGAGATGAAAGCGGCGTGGATAGTTTAACCTTGCAAGTAACCTCCTTGCATTCTGTGTCTTTCTTTAACAATTTAGCCATTAAAATTATAGTTGCAGTAAAACAAATCACCTTCCTAAGGAAACCGAGTTTGCCCGCAAAATTGTTTCCCTATGAAAACCGGCTTTCCTTCTTATAAAGAAACCCATACTGTCAGCCATCAAGAGTCACCCTTTCACTTTAGTATCATACCTCTTATGTGCCTTTGTACCTCTTCAGCAAAACCGATTTTCGATTCTGTCTGTTTAGCTAATTTCTGAAGTTGTTTGCCTATTTTAAACCTGTGAAAACTAAGAAATTGCAATTTTGCCACGTGTGATTCTTGCCGCACTGTTTTTCCTTCCCAAAGTCTATTTCCTAAACTGTATGCCTGTTGTTTAGTAATTTGCCGTGTAGCTTGTAAGGTTTCTTGCTTCTTTAGTACAGTCACACACATTCTTGTCTTATTCATTCAACCGCACATGTAAAATAACTATTCAGTAATTTCGAGTGCCATTTTGCTCACTTGTCAAGGGAGCTCAATCCCATTTTGGCCTCCCATTCAGGGATGTTAGGTCAGATATTCATTCTGATCTTATCCTAGCATACCTGACTCCCTGCTACTCCTCTCCACCCACACAAACCTTGGTTAACAGTGTTATGAGGGAGTGTTGCAGGGGGAATGAAAATACTACCAGAAAAATTATCTTGCTTTCATTCATTTGTGCATTGTGTATCTGATATTAGAAGGTTCAACTAAGTGTATCCTATCTTTTTACTGTGTAATTATCACCACACTCGTGATTGCTGCCCTATATTGAATGTGCTTGATTTTAATTCCACTTGAAAAATAAATAAATATTTCATTATTACCCGCCGGCCTGGTTCATGGTGCATTGCAGCACAGGATCTACGTTAAGTGGGGGTGTGAGACGAGTTGGCTGTCTTCTCAAAAATAGAATCTGAATGTAATAAACTTAAAAGCGTTTTTATTGTGCGCCGCATCCATGGCCAGTAGAAAGAGTCCTGGTCAAGAGGGTGCCACATCTTTGAAATCCTTAACACTGCATGTATTCCCAAAATTGGCAGCTTGGATGAAAACCTGGTAGCCAGTTGATTTAGGGGTCACCTAGTTGATGGAACATTCAACCTGTTGAACATGCACACACTAGCTTCGAATTCCTCACCCATGAGAGAACACTTGGTAGATGCTGAAACCTTTAACCAATGCTTTAAAGAGACTGACAGTGCTGGAGCTCGTGTGTGCTTGAAAGCACTGCCCCTGTCACACAGCGAGTTTGCAGCCTGCACATGAAGTGGTGGGGGGGTTAGACCCTGACTGAATAGCAATTAGCCGACTACTGGTGAAATGGTCCCACATTGGGCCCACAATAGTCTTGAGATGTTCTGGAGTCAGCTTTACAAAAACACTGATAAGTACAAATGTCGCCTCGAGTACAAAATGTTCTGCTATGGGAACAGTCAGATCCCATCCTCAAAATATGGTCTGCTTAAAAAAATTATTGAAAGAAAAAAAATGGAACACGTTTGCTCGGAGCATTTATTGTTCCTCTTACTGAATAAGCAATCTGAGGAACAGATTCCGTCTTGCTTCACATGAGCAAATATCTAGACCAATTTGCATTTAATGAGTGGAGAATTACAGTGCACAGTTGTTTCAATTGTGTATAAGTCGTTCGATTATAGTGCTGAACACATTTCCTGTCATGGGTGTGATTCACTGACAATTTTTCAAGTCGCCAATAAGGTATCTCAGTGAGTTAACCCACACCTCCGACACCTTTGTGAAACCAGCAGCCACAAGTTCGAATCCCATCAGGGTGGAGTCATCCATTCATCCGTCTAGGGTCGATATATTGCGCACCATTCCTTTGGCTAATAAGAACACCTTTAATAAAGCACCACAATCTATTTAGTTATCTGTGTCATGTAATGGTAAACATTATTAAATTACATTTTTTTTTTGCATATGGTTTTCAAAATAAGACCCACTCTAAAATCCGCCAGAAATCCCAATGTAAATACCCAGGTGACTGTAATGAACTTCAATGCACCTAACACGCATTATTACTAATAAGTATTTATTAGTGATTGAGTTATTACTACTTGAGAATTATTATTTTAATTTATCATCAACGTGTATTCAAGTTTATTGCAACAACAAACGGAGTTTTGTCTTTCTTCCACTCCATTGTGCGCAATTTGCTACCAATGGACGCTGCTTCCCACATTTCAGCAGCAGGCGATGAGCCACGACTCGATCCGCATCAGAGCACAGATTAAAATGTCCGGCCATTCAGCAGGCATGCTCAATAGAACCCCGAAGCAACACTAGCAATCCCCACAACATTAAACACGTCTATGTCTAATCCTGACTAATGACCTGAGGAAGCAATCAGTTACCCCAATGAGATTAAGGACGCTGCGGAAAATCTAAACAGCCTGAACGCCTCATGTCAAATATATGCTGGCATGCTTTCAAACACTAATTCAGCCATGATACATTCCACATGTGTACCTGATGAATTAAAGGGCGCAACCTCTGGATTGATGTATGGAATAGTTGTGCAGTAACATGAGTCATCACAGCCTTGTATTATGGGTAATACCGTTCGATATTCAACACAAGGGGAAAAGGAAGAAGTAAGTGCAGTCACTCATGAAAAGACCTGGACGTCATTATTATTATTCTTTTTATTGTATTTATTGAGTGCGGACCTAGCTTCGAGAAGCAACGGACTGCTTTATAGAGGTATACAACAATATAGGCACACAACAGAGCCTTTACAGAGGTATACAAGCCATGCGTTTTGCAAGCTATCAGGGGCCAGATTACAGAAATGCTGCTCCGGTGCAAGGGCAAAGTTTCATGGCATTAGTACTAGGGCAAAGTTTGTCCTATTTCTAAAAACACTGGGATATATTAGAAAACCACTGCACAAGGTGCAGTGCAGTTTGGCATGGATTAAGCACCAGGGCAAACATTGCCCTAGTGAAAAAAAATATACATTTTCACTTCATGTTTGCACCAGGGCAACGTTTACCCTAGTGATTACAGGGAATGGTATTAGCACACTTTACCCTGGTGCAAAAATGCATCCAAATTGTTTGCACTAGTGCTTATACCTTGCAAAACTGCACTTGTCATGGTGCAATGGTTTTCTTATATGTCTCAGTGTTTTCAGAAATAGGGCTACCCTTGGCCTACTGCTAATATCCATCAGCTTTTCACTTGCACGGGTGTAAAGTTTCTGTAATCTGGTGTTTGGTTTAGCAAGCACCTAGCACCAAACAGCACTGGGGAGCTTCATAGAGAATATTGCTAGTAGCAAAAAAACATCTGAAGCACATGCAGGAGTCTGGGTTAGGGGGGGGCGTGCTTTGGGCCAGATTATTGATGTCAGGAGGTGTTAGGAACAGAGACGTTTTTATGGGAGGGCAAAAGAGGCACTTGCCCTGGTCCCCCAACTTGGAGGGGGCCCCACACGCCTGCTTGATCTAAATAAGTAAGATTCCATTTGTCACTAGACTTAAAACAGCACACATCCAGATATTTGATGGCATGCTGCTGAGGCTCTAAACCTATTGCCTGTCGGTTGTTCTGCCTTGATGAATTCCACATGTGATGCTGTCTATATTCACTGCGGTATACATAGTGTGCTCACTACTGCACAACTCTTGTAGCATTCCTTCCTTCCTATAGGAATTATGTTGATCATGTGAAATAGCCAAAGGTCTAATACATATTGATAGTTCAGAAGTTAGCTCAGTGTGGTAAGCATTCATTGCAGATATGTGTTTATATGCAAGATTAGAATAGCACATTCCAGCAGTGCTGGCTGAGCCTTTTCCTATGAATGAAGTTCATAAACCCACCTGCACATGTACTTGGTTTTGCAGCACAAAAGGGCTATTATCAGCAATGTACTTGCACCAGATAGGTGTTGCTATAAGGTCTACAAATTGGCTTGTTCAAATGGAGTGTTGTAAAACTTAGGCAATCACCTCCAATGATGAGCATAAACTGTTAGTCCAAGTGGTGAATAAGTATCCAAAATCAAGACTGTGGAACCAAAGCAGTCATGCTTGTATCTTGATTTCGCCAGCAGACAATACAGTGATCCTGGTCAGAACCATCTAATATGTCTTACATCACTCTGCTGTCTTATGTGAGGTTTGCCTTCTCGCATGATTTGCCTTCTCGTTTGGCCCATTACTTGATCTTTCTTCTTATTTGGGCTATGTGAGTGCAAGGGATGGTGGACAGAAGCGAGTGGACAAGATGTTGTAGGCCTCGGGCAAGCATATTTTAAGGTCTGCTCATTTGACACAAAAAACAGTTTGCTTTTTTTGTAAAAGTCAAATGTATTTCTGCACATTTATAAATGACAATTCCACAAGCCAGTGTTTTGGAAGTATTTAATGCGTTAAAATACAAAAGACAAACCCAGTTTAAAGGCCTCATCACGAGTTGGGTAGCATCCCAGCGGTATTACCACTGGGATACTGCCCGGGCTAATATCATTACCGCCACCCGGTCCAGTGCTATTAGAGTTGGATCAAGGGTTGGGCGGCAATGGGTATTCCCCATTCCCCATTGGGTCCATTGGACCCAATGGGGCATTTATTTTCAGCGCAATTAGCATACGCTAATAGCGCCACCCTAATTGCGCCCAAAAATGGGGATTCATTTGCTGCATTTACCCCCAGCTTAGAGCTGGGGGTAAATGCTGCCAGGCTGGTGATTGGGCGGTCTCTTAAATACGGTGGTAATAGCGTTACCAGCGCATTTGAGGGCTACCACCTGACTCGTAATGATGCGCCAAATATTTTAAATCACATCAATTGGTATGCTGGTACTTATATACTTCCCTTGATGATGGAGAGAACAAAGCTAGAATCATTCCCATTTTGCATAACACCCTTCTATAACATTTTGTTTTAAGAAATTGTCATGTTACGTAATGTGATTTGTGTACTTTGCTTTGTATGCCTAGACGTGGGTCCTGAGTCTGCCGGGCCTAGAGACCCAAGCTACTCCTCACTGATGACGCCCAACAAGGCTGAAACATGTCTGGGGATGCTTGTGGTCTCGTGCAGGATGGATGTGACCTAGCAGTTCGGGCTGGACTGCCCCTTTTGGGGTAGGACCGAGCCTGATTTGCATATGGTTTTTCCCATTCTGTAATGGCTTGGCAGGCTGAAAAACGATGGTCTGGAGGGTTGCCCAGAGCTTTGCCCGTGGTTATGATTAATTCAAAACCTTCCAGCCATCAACTTTCTGTTTTGCTAAAGTCACCCCGAGTGGGACGGGTATGCCCAGACGTGGGTCCCGAGTCTGCCGGGCCTAGAGACCCAAGCTACTCCTCACTGATGACGCCCAACAAGGCTGAAACATGTCTGGGGATGCTTGTGGTCTCGTGCAGGATGGATGTGACCTAGCAGTTCGGGCTGGACTGCCCCTTTTGGGGTAGGACCGAGCCTGATTTGCATATGGTTTTTCCCATTCTGTAATGGCTTGGCAGGCTGAAAAACGATGGTCTGGAGGGTTGCCCAGAGCTTTGCCCGTGGTTATGATTAATTCAAAACCTTCCAGCCATCAACTTTCTGTTTTGCTAAAGTCACCCCGAGTGGGACGGGTATGCCCAGACGTGGGTCCCGAGTCTGCCGGGCCTAGAGACCCAAGCTACTCCTCACTGATGACGCCCAACAAGGCTGAAACATGTCTGGGGATGCTTGTGGTCTCGTGCAGGATGGATGTGACCTAGCAGTTCGGGCTGGACTGCCCCTTTTGGGGTAGGACCGAGCCTGATTTGCATATGGTTTTTCCCATTCTGTAATGGCTTGGCAGGCTGAAAAACGATGGTCTGGAGGGTTGCCCAGAGCTTTGCCCGTGGTTATGATTAATTCAAAACCTTCCAGCCATCAACTTTCTGTTTTGCTAAAGTCACCCCGAGTGGGACGGGTATGCCCAGACGTGGGTCCCGAGTCTGCCGGGCCTAGAGACCCAAGCTACTCCTCACTGATGACGCCCAACAAGGCTGAAACATGTCTGGGGATGCTTGTGGTCTCGTGCAGGATGGATGTGACCTAGCAGTTCGGGCTGGACTGCCCCTTTTGGGGTAGGACCGAGCCTGATTTGCATATGGTTTTTCCCATTCTGTAATGGCTTGGCAGGCTGAAAAACGATGGTCTGGAGGGTTGCCCAGAGCTTTGCCCGTGGTTATGATTAATTCAAAACCTTCCAGCCATCAACTTTCTGTTTTGCTAAAGTCACCCCGAGTGGGACGGGTATGCCCAGACGTGGGTCCCGAGTCTGCCGGGCCTAGAGACCCAAGCTACTCCTCACTGATGACGCCCAACAAGGCTGAAACATGTCTGGGGATGCTTGTGGTCTCGTGCAGGATGGATGTGACCTAGCAGTTCGGGCTGGACTGCCCCTTTTGGGGTAGGACCGAGCCTGATTTGCATATGGTTTTTCCCATTCTGTAATGGCTTGGCAGGCTGAAAAACGATGGTCTGGAGGGTTGCCCAGAGCTTTGCCCGTGGTTATGATTAATTCAAAACCTTCCAGCCATCAACTTTCTGTTTTGCTAAAGTCACCCCGAGTGGGACGGGTATGCCCAGACGTGGGTCCCGAGTCTGCCGGGCCTAGAGACCCAAGCTACTCCTCACTGATGACGCCCAACAAGGCTGAAACATGTCTGGGGATGCTTGTGGTCTCGTGCAGGATGGATGTGACCTAGCAGTTCGGGCTGGACTGCCCCTTTTGGGGTAGGACCGAGCCTGATTTGCATATGGTTTTTCCCATTCTGTAATGGCTTGGCAGGCTGAAAAACGATGGTCTGGAGGGTTGCCCAGAGCTTTGCCCGTGGTTATGATTAATTCAAAACCTTCCAGCCATCAACTTTCTGTTTTGCTAAAGTCACCCCGAGTGGGACGGGTATGCCCAGACGTGGGTCCCGAGTCTGCCGGGCCTAGAGACCCAAGCTCCTCCTCACTGATGACGCCCAACAAGGCTGAAACATGTCTGGGGATGCTTGTGGTCTCGTGCAGGATGGATGTGACCTAGCAGTTCGGGCTGGACTGCCCCTTTTGGGGTAGGACCGAGCCTGATTTGCATATGGTTTTTCCCATTCTGTAATGGCTTGGCAGGCTGAAAAACGATGGTCTGGAGGGTTGCCCAGAGCTTTGCCCGTGGTTATGATTAATTCAAAACCTTCCAGCCATCAACTTTCTGTTTTGCTAAAGTCACCCCGAGTGGGACGGGTATGCCCAGACGTGGGTCCCGAGTCTGCCGGGCCTAGAGACCCAAGCTACTCCTCACTGATGACGCCCAACAAGGCTGAAACATGTCTGGGGATGCTTGTGGTCTCGTGCAGGATGGATGTGACCTAGCAGTTCGGGCTGGACTGCCCCTTTTGGGGTAGGACCGAGCCTGATTTGCATATGGTTTTTCCCATTCTGTAATGGCTTGGCAGGCTGAAAAACGATGGTCTGGAGGGTTGCCCAGAGCTTTGCCCGTGGTTATGATTAATTCAAAACCTTCCAGCCATCAACTTTCTGTTTTGCTAAAGTCACCCCGAGTGGGACGGGTATGCCCAGACGTGGGTCCCGAGTCTGCCGGGCCTAGAGACCCAAGCTACTCCTCACTGATGACGCCCAACAAGGCTGAAACATGTCTGGGGATGCTTGTGGTCTCGTGCAGGATGGATGTGACCTAGCAGTTCGGGCTGGACTGCCCCTTTTGGGGTAGGACCGAGCCTGATTTGCATATGGTTTTTCCCATTCTGTAATGGCTTGGCAGGCTGAAAAACGATGGTCTGGAGGGTTGCCCAGAGCTTTGCCCGTGGTTATGATTAATTCAAAACCTTCCAGCCATCAACTTTCTGTTTTGCTAAAGTCACCCCGAGTGGGACGGGTATGCCCAGACGTGGGTCCCGAGTCTGCCGGGCCTAGAGACCCAAGCTACTCCTCACTGATGACGCCCAACAAGGCTGAAACATGTCTGGGGATGCTTGTGGTCTCGTGCAGGATGGATGTGACCTAGCAGTTCGGGCTGGACTGCCCCTTTTGGGGTAGGACCGAGCCTGATTTGCATATGGTTTTTCCCATTCTGTAATGGCTTGGCAGGCTGAAAAACGATGGTCTGGAGGGTTGCCCAGAGCTTTGCCCGTGGTTATGATTAATTCAAAACCTTCCAGCCATCAACTTTCTGTTTTGCTAAAGTCACCCCGAGTGGGACGGGTATGCCCAGACGTGGGTCCCGAGTCTGCCGGGCCTAGAGACCCAAGCTACTCCTCACTGATGACGCCCAACAAGGCTGAAACATGTCTGGGGATGCTTGTGGTCTCGTGCAGGATGGATGTGACCTAGCAGTTCGGGCTGGACTGCCCCTTTTGGGGTAGGACCGAGCCTGATTTGCATATGGTTTTTCCCATTCTGTAATGGCTTGGCAGGCTGAAAAACGATGGTCTGGAGGGTTGCCCAGAGCTTTGCCCGTGGTTATGATTAATTCAAAACCTTCCAGCCATCAACTTTCTGTTTTGCTAAAGTCACCCCGAGTGGGACGGGTATGCCCAGACGTGGGTCCCGAGTCTGCCGGGCCTAGAGACCCAAGCTACTCCTCACTGATGACGCCCAACAAGGCTGAAACATGTCTGGGGATGCTTGTGGTCTCGTGCAGGATGGATGTGACCTAGCAGTTCGGGCTGGACTGCCCCTTTTGGGGTAGGACCGAGCCTGATTTGCATATGGTTTTTCCCATTCTGTAATGGTTTGGCAGGCTGAAAAACGATGGTCTGGAGGGTTGCCCAGAGCTTTGCCCGTGGTTATGATTAATTCAAAACCTTCCAGCCATCAACTTTCTGTTTTGCTTGTGTACTTTCCAAGCCAGTTTTATAAAATGAGATTATTTTAGTTCATGGTAAGAACTGGAAAAGAAAGTTCTTAAATACAGAAATTGCAGAGTTGGCACAAATCCCAGCTTCACTCACCCCTTAACAAATGTGTGATCCTGTGCATCTCATTTTATTGTGGTTTGCCTAACCTCTGAAAATTGCCAGTCCCTAAACCTTTCAAATTTGTCAGCCCTTCAGAGTGATATCTTTCTCAGGGTATGATCTTCAAAAAAGCCTCACTCATGGTTTCACTGGCTATAGTGTTGCTTCTACTATAATAGTGAGCATTAATATATTGCACACCACAGGCACATGTTCCCTTGATCTCTAATGGCAGCACTAATGATAAACCATGTCCCACTTCTAATCTCAGTCTGTCTGAATGCAGACACCTTCCTGGTAGCTTCTAATCTGCATCCACTATCTATTCTTTGCTAAGTGTAGCTTTCTCCTTCCTTCCAATTGGTCTCCTGTATCCATGCTTGAGCACGTTTGCATTCTGTGAGGCAGCCAATGTGAGTCTCTGTCTATTCTGGGTCACATGTACCTTTTACATACTGCCCTGCATTAATACTACAGGCTGTATTACTTCCTGGATGCTATTGATAAAAAGTCTCCCATATCTATACTAGAACAGAAGTAACCTCTTCATAGACTGCTAATGTTGCCATTCAAATGCTACGTGTTTATCATTCTGATTAGAGCAAGTATGAAGTGGGTAAGGGGACGTAAAGATAGTAAACATGCTTATTTTTGCATGCTGCGAGGCAGTATATCAACCTATAGGTTGTGATCACAATGAGTGCGTTAGGGGGGAACGGTGCGACCAGATATTCTTGATCATTTAATTCCTTTGGTTCGGTCGAGGGGGGTCCCACAGATGTCCATGCCGGGGGCCCCAAAAGTGCTTAAGATGGCCCTAGTTAGGAACGTGTTATTTGGATGGTACACTGTACAGTTAGGGGATGATTCCAAAAACCTTATTTTCCACAGAAGTGATGTGGATGAGCTGAACGTTGTTGAGTCACAGACAATCTCTGAACGTATGCTAGATTCTCAAAATCATATCCATGCATTTCAAATGTGCCATTCACAAATGGGATGCTCCCTGGAATGCATGAAACGGGAAAACAGCTATCTGTGTGGAACAGGCATGGGGAATGTGCAAGGCAGATAAGGGTCCAGTGTTTACCGTTCTCTGCCTTTTATTTCAACTGGGAAAGAAGCTGCATGAAACTGCTGCTGTCCAGCATGCACATCTCTCCTTCAAAAAGGGATAGGCATGATATTTATGTTTTTTTTTTTTTACATTTCAATCTGAAATGCATTCCCAGCATCCCTGTGGTTATTGGGACATACAATGCATTAGTATTGGGAATTACTGGCCAACGCTAATGGCCCAATCTTTTGTGCTGGTGGTGAACTGCGCTGTTCATTTTTGCGAGTACAATGACCTGCACATTACTTCAAATTGGGCATCTTAAAAAAGTGCTTCCTCTGGGCTATATTAGATACTCGATTTTTTTGTGAATCCTGCTATTAATGTTTAGAGGTGTCTGAATCCTTGTGAATCTGTCTCTTAATGTTTGTATATTTCCATTGCACATGTGTACAGTTTATGCACCAACAGTGCCATCTTAAGCACCTTTGGGAACCGGGGCACAGACACCTTTGGGGGCCCACTCCAACAAACCTAAAGAATTAAGGGCTCTGAATATCTGGTCGCGCCCCCCTCATCGCGATCACCACCCGTAGCTTGATATGCTACCTCACAGCAATCAAAATAAGCATGGGTGCTCCCTTTCAGCCCCATTACTCTCTGCATTCTTGCCATAATCTGTATAATACACAAGTAGCATTTCAAGGGCAACATTAGCAGTCCACGATAAGGGTACTTGTGTTCTAGAATGGCTACAGGACACTTTTCATCAATAGCAGCCACGAGGAAGGTATATCAGCCATAATATAAATGCAGGGCACAGATTGCATGAAAAAAGGTGCCCATAATCCAGAATAGACAGATGACTCAGATTAGCTGCCGCAGAGAATGCAAAATTACTCAAGCATGGGTATAGGGGACCAATTGCAAGCAGGAAGAAAACTACACATACAATAGCATAGACAGTGGATGAAGATTAGAAGCCATCAAGAAGGTGTCTGAATCCAGACTGGCTGAGATTAGAAGATGGACATGGTTTTGAAGTGGTGTTGCCATTAGAGAGCAAAGAGACAAGTGGCTGTGTTGTGCCGTATATCATATATTATCATAGATGAAGCAACACTATAGCCAGTGAAACCACAGTCAGGCTTTCTTGAAGTTTATACCCTGCAAATGAAATCACTCTGAAGGGTGACAATTTTAAGATGTTATGCTGGGATTTGCACACACTCTGCAATATCTGCACTTTACCACTTTCTTTTCCAGTCCTTACCACTCTCTTTTCCAATCCTTACCATTAACGTCAAGAAAAGAATGTTATAGAAGAATATTAGGAAAAATGGGAATGAGTCTAGCTTCATTGTCTCCATCATCAAGGGAAGTACAATAATACCAGCATTATAATTGATGTGGTCTTAAAAGATTTTATCTGGGTTTTTCCTTTGTATTTTAAAGCTTTAAATATGCCCAAAACACAGCCTTGTGAAATTGCTATTTATAAATGTGCAGATAAACCTTTGAATTATACAAAAAAAGTAAACTGCTTTTGTGTCAAATTATCAGACCTTAAAATATGCTTGCCAGAGACCTGTGATAGCTGCTCCGCTTACTTCCACCTAGAACCCCTTCCAGTCAAATGGCTGATAGAAAAAGAATGATCAGGTAATGGGCTAAACAATGCCATCAGCATACAAGAAGGCAAACCTTTTGACGGAAGACAGCACATTACTGTCATGGGCATAATATGTTGTGTCCAGGATCACTTTATAATCTGTTGGAAAAGCCAGGATACATGTTAATGTTAATGCTAAATGTTAATATTAAAGGTATTTGTACCATGCACCATCACCAACAGAATGGGTCCCCAGGCGCTCAGGTGGATCTGCAAACAAGAAGGCGAGGGGGGTTGTTAGTCTGGTGGAGTGGGAGTAGGAAAGTTAGAGGGTGATGTCCAGTTGGCAGCTTCAGTTCGGTTTTCACAGTGCGCCGAGCTTAGGTGCGAATATCGGATCCATGTGAGACCTTGTGTACTGTTGGTGTGGCTTATGTGTTGATTAATTGTTGGTGCAATGTGGTGAAGTGCGTGCAGTTTGCTGTGTGAGAGGGTGGTTGTGTAGATTTTTGGGTGAGACAAGTAAGCAGAAGTTTGAGCTTTTGGCTTAGTGGCTTATTTACTAACCCTGATTCCCTTCCTATCTATTCCTTGTCTGTGATCTATTACTGCCCACGTTTACTTTGAAGGCCAAGCTATTAATGACATTTCATCCTTCTCCTTCCATCTTGATCTCTCCCTGCTCGTTCTGTGGTATGATTCTAGCTTTCTATCTTTCAGCTGCCTGTGTTTACTTTGCGGGCCAAAATATAATTGAATTATCATCCCTCCCCTTCCATCCTGATCCCTACCTGCTTGTTCTTTGGTATGATTCTGGCTTTCTATCTTTCAATTGCCTGTGTTTATTTTGTAAACCAAGATATTTTGACATATCATCCTTCCCCTTCCATCCTGAACTGTCCCTGCTCATTCTTTGATATGATTCTAGCTTTCTATCTTGCAATTTCTAGGATGTGCCGTACATTGGTCGTCCCTTACTTGAGTGTATGGTCGGTAGTTTAGGGAGATGGGGGGATTGCTATTGTCTCTGAGCTTTGTTTAGCTGTATAAGTGCCCCATCGGCATTCTTCTTACTTATGGGCAAAAAAGCAATGATTTGAGGAGTTTTCTGAATAGGGGGTGATCTCTTCTGTTACGTATGTTCTTTGGTAGATCGTTCCAGTTTTTTGGGGCGAGGTGGAAAAATGAGGATCCTCCGACTTTTCTTTTGTTGTAAGGTTTAGGTTCCAAACAGATGTCACTGCTAGATCCAAGTGGCCTTGTTGGGTATTGTACGTTTAATTTTTCTCTTAGGAACTCTTCACCATGACTGTGAATTGCTCTGTCCGTTATGCGCATTGTTTTGAACTTGATTTGAACTTGATTTGCTGTTTTATTGGTAACCAGTGTAACATTTTCAGTGCTGGTGTGATGTGTTCTCTTCGAGGTAATTTGAGGAGCAGTCTGGCAGCCGCATTTTACATGCATTGGAGGTTTTTTTAGGAGTTGTTCTGGCATGCCCATATATAGGCTATTGGCATAGTCTACTCTGGACACGATGAGAGTGATGACAGTGATTGTTTTGTTGGTGAATGACAGGAATGGTAGGATCCTTTTAATGCTCACAAGAGAAAGAAGCGTTTCTTGATTAGAGCATTTAGTTGTGACTCCAAGGTGAGTTTGTTGTCCATTAAGACTCCCAGGTTTTTGACTATCGACAATGGAGCCGGGGTTGGGCCATGTTTTGTTGGCTAGGGGATTTAATGGTTGGCTGCTCCATTTTTTGTGAAGATCATAATTTCTGTTTTCCCTGGGTTGAGTTTGAGGCAGTTCGAGTTCATCCAGTTGGAGTTTTCATGGAGGCAGCTCTCCAATGTTGTGTTTTTTTCTTGTGCGTTTTGTATTTGTAAACTATTTGTGCGTCTTCAGCGTAGTTATAATAGGTGAGGCTGTGTCTTTTAGTGATCCTGATTTGTTGAGACAGGTAGATGTTGAACAATAGCGGGGAGAAGGAAGATCCTTGTGGTACTCCGCACGAGGACTCTTGGGCTGGCTTTGAAAGGTTTGATCCATATGGTCTCTGTTCTGTTTGTTAGGAAGGATTTGATCCATAGTAAGGTGCGATTGGTAATTCCAATTTCTTCCAATCTCATGATGAGTATGTCATGTTTAACTATGTCAAATGCCACAGAGAGGTCCAGAAGTATTAGCACGGTACTGTTGTCCGAATCTGCATTTGTCTTTAGATCATTACAAAGTGAGAGAGGTTACTTACCCCTGGTAACGTTTTTTCGATTGTATATTCCTCCCACGCATTCCCCATCCCACAACACCACACCTCTCCAGCCTTGCTGCCACGGAAAAATCCTTCTCAACAGAGGGCACTGCATGCAGCGCTGCCGTGATGACGCCTGCTGAAGGCCCCCGCCGATCGGCACTAGTATCGCCAGCACAAACAGCGCACGCAGCACCCGTTGGCCTCAGCCCCATCCTTCCCTTCCCCTTCTTAGAGGAATTAACCAGGCATACCCAAAACCATACGCTCTCAGAAAGCTTTTATTGTAATACACGTAAATTGTACGGCAGGTTAGGCTGGGAGGGTCAATTAGGAATACGTGGGAGGAACATCCAATCGAAAGAACGTTA
Source organism: Ambystoma mexicanum (assembly GCF_040938575.1). Taxonomy (NCBI): domain Eukaryota; kingdom Metazoa; phylum Chordata; class Amphibia; order Caudata; family Ambystomatidae; genus Ambystoma; species Ambystoma mexicanum. Next base: position 856,767,057 of record NC_090935.1, on the reverse strand, counting down.
CCAGAGGTAAGTAACTTGTTCTTCGAATGGATTGTGTCCTCCCACGTATTCCTCATCTTATGATAGACTCCCAAAGCAGTAAGAATTTGTAGGTGGAAGTTTCAATCAATTTAATCATGGACCGAATGGAGGACAACTTTAGCAAAAAGCACTCCCTGACTGGAGGAAGAATCCAGGCAGTAGTGTTTGACAAATGTATGAATGGACGACCAAGTGGCTGCTGAACAGATGTCATTTACTGGGACACCCCTTTAAAGAGCCATGGATGTTGCTATGCCACTTGTGGAATGAGCCCTAAGGCCTTCCAGCCTGTCCTTACCCTCAGGTCTATAACATTCGCCAATGGCCAGGATAATCCATCTGGATATTGTTTGGTAGGTGACTGCAAGCTGCTATTTGGGGCCGGTATACTCAATACAAATTTGATAACCCTGGAGAAATGTAGCCATTCTTGAAATGTAAAAACTTAGAGCCCTTTTCAGATCTGATCTATGTCATCTCTCCTCTTCTTTACCCAAATGAGGAGGAGGATAGAAAGTTGGCAATGTTATATTTTGTGACAAATGGAAGTCGAAGACTACCTTTGGTAGAAAATATGGTTTAACCCTGAGGATGACTTTATCTTCATAGAAAGTACTATGAGGATGCTTGAAAGAAAGAGCCTGCAACTCACTTAACCTGCGGGCTGATGTTATTGCGATAAGTAAAGCTGTTTTCAATGTCAAGAGCCTTAAAGGGCATGAACATAAAGGCTAACATGGGATACATGTCAAGAATTTTAATACAAGGTTTAAGTCCCAAACAGGTACATTAAATGGAACTGGGGGATATGCATCAGCAAGTCCATTTAGAAATTGTACAATGAAAGGATTTTAAAATAGGAATCCTCTTCCGAAGAGCGCTTAAAAATGGAAAGCGCTGCCAGGTATCCTTTTATGGTTCCAATCTGGAGCCTGAGATTGGCTTGGTGTAATAGAAAAGAAAGCACCAAAGGTGTGTCATATCGGAAAGGATCCACATTCTTATCCTTGCACCAGTTGCTGAACTTATTCCAACAGCAACGGTACAAAGATTTAGTTGCTGGCCTTCTGACCGAAAGCAAAATCTCCATTACCTCATCCGGGAGGTGCCAATCCTTGTATCTCAGCCTTTCAGCAACCATGCCTAACGGCTGAGTGTCTTGACCTCTGGACGGAGAACCCAACCTTCTTCTTGCGAGAATGAATGTTTTGGTTCCACAATTGAACAGTGTCAAAGTAGGTTACCTAATCACCTCTCCAGACTAACACATTCTGCTCATCATTAGAAGTGGCTGCCTAGGGTTTACAACCGCCCCTCTGAAGAAACTGATTCTTAGACCTTCCCCATACTGATGCAGTGCTTGTTTCTACAGTGTGAATTCACACGCCTGCAAGAGTCACGCGCAAAAGCGAAGCGAAAGAGTACTTGCTATGCTGATCTAGCTTTACACCTCTAATTAGACTTGGGATTCCATGCGTGCTATCACTGAAGCCTCGGAAGAAGAGCTGGATAGCTCGAAGGCACAATAAATGCAAATTGGCATCTTTAATTTGGACTCCTTCTGGAGCAGTGACTCTGGAATTTCCTTTTCATACTGTTAACTCAATATGGCGTATATAGGCAGTATACCCACTCTCTCCAGTGACCCGCAGCCTTTAGTCTCAATCTATTCAATTGATAGTGCAAGTGCTGGGGAACACTTTGGCTTTCTTGTGTCGCTATTTTATCCTTGTTTCTATAGCCAGCGCTATCTGGTGCAGGTAGATTGCTGATAATAGCACCCGATGAGCTACAAAACAAAGTTCATATGCATGCAGGTTTATCAGCATCATACATAAGAAATACTGAGTCAGCCTTATTGGAATTTGGTTGTGTAATCTTGAATACGAACAGAGATCTCTACAATGAGTGCTAAACAAACTGAGCTATCTTAAGAACCATCGTAGCACTCACATTTACCAATATGCATTTGAACCTAGGCTATTGCACATTATCAATATGATCCCCACAGAAAGGTGAGAATGCTACAGGAGTTGTGCTGTAGTGATTGCGCAAACTATGTACCACAGTGAAGACAGATAGCATTACTGGATGAATTAATCAGAGCAGAATGTACTTGTCAACAACAGAGAGGCATTATGTTTAGCTTCAGTAGCATGCCATAAAATATCCTGGCACATGCTATTTATTTTTGGTGAACAGTGGAAACTGACTTCTTTACATCAGACAATCTTGTGGGGCTCCTCTCCAAGGTTGGGGCCCGGGCCAAGTGCCCCTTTTGCCCTCCCATAAGAACGTCTCTGCGCACAAGGACATAAAGTGATTTATCCGGTATCACACTTTTCTGCGCTGCACGGAGCAGAATCCAGGCATACATGTTCCAGGGGTAGTAACTTAGACACTAGACCAAATCTCCTCACGGATAAGAATATTTGGTTGGTAGTTCCCTAAAACAGTTTTCTTTCCAACGGGCTGCACTTCCTCGCTAATGGTGTTCAAAGCCCTTTGAGGAAAGTCACAGAGTGATGTCAGTTTTGTGGTTCCTCTGCAGATTGTAACTTGCAACAGAAATGGGCAGCACAGCAACTCGCCTATCTTATTAAAGCCTGTCTTCTTGTGCTGGTTAGGCCAGGATATTATAAGCTTTTACTAAGATTGACCAGTTCAACAAGAGAAGAGACAGACCAAGCCTTCTCACAAAGGCGTTACAGATGTGTAGACCATATGAAGTTCTTGAAGGGCACATGCCAACACAGTGGGCCTCATTACGAGTATGGAGGCAGCTATGCCGCTTTTAGCGTCATGGCTACCCCCATACCGGGTACCGGGTCCGGGTTCCTGGAATGGGGAAATACCGGGCCATTCCGACCTTGGAGGGCCCGGTAATTCCCTTTCCTGGAACCCGGACCCGGTATATCCCCATTTCAGCCCCCATAGGGCTCAATGGGAATGGGTAGGATGCTAACAACGGGCCTGTTGATGACAGGCCCGTTGTTAGCATCCTGGTCTGCTAGTTACCAGGCGTCCTTAGCGGGACCTGCGAGCAGACCTCGTAATGAGGCGGTAGAGGGTTAATGGCGCAGGCAGCTCTACCGGCGCCGTTAACCCTCTACCGCCTTCCTCGTAATGGGGCCCAGTGATGTTCGGCAACCCAAAACCCTGGACACCTGCAATTGGACGTTTGTGAGCAACAGCCCTCTCTGTGCATTTTTCCCCATTTGCACTATGGCGTTAAAAAAGTGTGAAAATAGCTGAAATAGCCCTAACACTTTTTTTTTCGCATGTGCTAAATAAAAGGTGGAATTCATAGAAATCCATTGGTTTTACTCCAACATGAACATGTCATGCTGGTGTACAACCATGTAGTTTTTGGAAGTGGAGTGGGTGTGTGCTACATTAATGGGATATCTGTTCTGTGCCCTTCCTTTGCTTTCAAAAAACGGGAAAAGGCCCTTGGCACGAAAAGTGTTGTTACGGCATGTGTCACAGATATATAGCTTTTTGTGCTCCAGGGAATTGTGTAATGAGGCTCTTGGTATGCTCACAAATGACAGAATTATACCCTAACAAAACTAGTCTGAGAAGCCCTTACCGTCTCTGTCTATATAATGTATGCATTCATAAATAAGCACTATCTCATACATGGACTCATTATTCCCACACAACATAGGGCTAAACTAAGTGATTTATTGGTCAGATAATCCTTCTGCTATTATCAATGCAAATGAGCCAAACAGAACAATCATAAAAGATAACATGTATAAGCAAACTATATGTTCCTGTACTACAATGGAAGTCGCTATTGAAACATCTCCATACACATTTGCTTTGGATCTAGCAGTGACATTTTAACCATGTTCTATCAAATATCAACATTACATCTACAGCAAAACAGGAAAGATCTTGAATTGAGCTTAGATGAGAAACTGAAACACCTTGATTCACTGACTTCAAATCTTTTTCTTTTTACAAAAGGCAAGGTCTCGTAGGGTAAAACAAGAAGGATGTAGGGTGGTAATTACTTGTATATCAAATAGTTATTGATGTAAATAATGGTACTGAATAACTTAATGAAGACCATCAGAGATCCAATGTACACCACATCGGTGAAAAATAAACGGACAAAAAGGGTTATCTGGTGAAACCTTCACCAGACCTGAGGTCGCCAATGAATCTAGTGAATACTACTGCATGTTTCAGATTTATGTTCGATCATTTCATAGTCATTCAATCATGAACACCAGTGATGATGTCTGATTTGTACCAAATAAAGGGCCTCATTACGACCCAGGCGGTAAGTTACCGCCTGGGTCGTACCTTTACCACCATGGCGTAAACTATGTTTACGCCATGGTGGTTGGCGGACTTACCGCCCCATTCCGAGGTTGGCGGGGCGGTAAGTCCCCAATCCCCATTTACCCTTCCCCATTCCCATTTTTGCCCCATAGGGCATAATGGGAGTGGGGAAGGCGTTAATTACGCCACCGTAAATTACGGTGGCGTAATTAACAACAAGGTCCCTTAGCGCCATGGATTTTAACACCTGCTAAAAGCAGGTGTTAAATCCTCCATGGCGCTAAGGGACCTCGAAATCAGGCGGTAAGGGTCGGCGCTGTTTACGCCGCCGTAAACCCCTTACCGCCTGGGTCCTAATGAGGCATAAAGTCTTTTAATTGTATTTTGGTTCATTCTCCATATTCGTCTTGCAGAGACTTTAGCCGCCGATGCATTTCGGTCCGTGGACTTTCCTCAGGGCATGCTCTTGAAATGCATGTTGCACTCGCGCCGCGTTTAGTCGCCGTCATAGGGGTCCCTTTTGTTTCCACATGCTTGCTCATTGTCTGCATCTGGAGTAGACTCCTTCATCCAGGTGTCTTGAACTAGAAGGTTCTCTTGGTGGCCAAGATGTGAAAGGTGAAGGAGGATGTGATCGTAGATGCTTCAAGCACACGGGTAGGCTCTCTGTAGGATTCTGGCCCACCAGTGCATGTATCCAGTTTTTACTTCTATGTGTGGGCAATTGATTTCCCTCATCTGAAAACTGCCCCATGCAATAATTTGTTAATGAGGAACCAGGACCTTGCACCAACACTAAAGGTCATTTTTTCTAGTGACACAAGGACTTTTGCCACACAAATGGAAATGTTTGTCAGGTTGGCTCCCACTGGAAAGGCACAATGAGGACTGGTAATAACATTGCAGATCTGGGCTGACGTGGCATTTTTACAGGAGACACATCTCACTATCAGTGAGTCTACAAAACTGAAGTGAGGATGGGTTTGACAGGTGTATGGTTCCTCGTTCAACTGGTGCTCAAGAGGCGTGGCTATACCAATTCGTAAGAATGTGCCGAAACAGGTACTCTCCGAGTGGAGGGATAAGGAAGGTAGCATCATATTCCTCTCAGTGTGCATGCAGGAGGAAATGTTTATATTCTGTAATGTTCATGTCCCGACTGTGGATGATGGTACTTTCCAGGCACAGTGATGTAACAATATTGTTTTGGGCAGAGATTTTAATGAAGTGCTGGATCCATTGGTAGATAGAAGCAATAATAGTGCATTATGGCTCGGAGGCCACCAAGCAAGTACTTTAACAGATTTGATTTCTGAGCATAATCTACCAGGTCTCAGGAGGCTTGAACACCAGTCTGAGAGAGACTACAGTTTCTTCTCTAGTGCCCATAACACCTATTCATGGATTAACTTGATATTGACATCCAGTTTAGCTACCAGAAACTATGTGAGAGGTATGAATAGAAGGGTTCACATGTCTGACCATGCTCCATTTGAGATGATTATTGTGCAAACATGTGCTACTTGTAGGAGTTCACTCTGGAAATTGAACACAAAAATTTTGGAGAAAGATGAGATTGTGGAGAAGGTTGTCGAATAAGTGGGTTGTTTTGTGGAGGAAAATCATACAAGATAAGTTGACCCCAATACAGTTTGGGAGGCATTCAAATGCACGATGAGAGGCCTCTTGATAGGCCTGTCTAGTAGACAGAAGAAAAACAGGGAAGAAGAGATTAAGAGAATTGATGTAAAGGTTAAAGATATGATGAAAGAGATGATGCAGAACCCGAGTGAGGGGAGAAAGAATGAGCTGCGTCAGCTGAAATACAAATTCCAATGGATGATGTCAGAGAGGACAGATTATAAACTGTTTTGCACTAGGTGCACATATTTTGAGAATGGGGATAAATGTGGTTGGCACATAGGCTTCAGATTCAAGAAGACGACAGACCCATCCCTTCAATAGAGAAGTCTAATGGATCAGTGATGTTTGACCCTTGTGAAATAAACAGTGTATTTTAGAGCTTCTACAAAAGGCTCTACACTTCAGGAGGATGGTGATGCAAAAGATTTACAGGGCCTAAATCAGGATACAGTACTTCTGGAGTTGTCTGATGGAGAAAGAACTTCTGAGGGATATGCACATGGCGTCGAGTCATCTGGATCCTGCCGGCGACAACTCACCATGTATCGATATCATTGATTTTGAAGAAGGATAAGGCTCTGACGTCTCAGTCAAATTACGGTCCTATTCATCTTATTAATACAGATAATAAGATCATGGCTAAGTCTCTGGCAAGGAGGATGGAGATGGTTTTTCCAGGACTGATACATTCCAACCAGGCCGGATTTGTTAAAGGTAGGCACGCTGCAACAAACATGAGAAGGCTGACACAAACTATTACCCAAGTGAATGATATGGATCAGGGGGGCCACTGTTTTCTCTTTGGATGCAGAGAAACCTTTTGATCGTGACAGCTGGAGCTTTCTGTTTGCTGTGTTGAGGAGGATGGGCTTTGGTGAAACCTTAAGAGTTGTTTTAAGATCTTGTACATGCACCTCACGGCAGATATATCAACTAACAGGGTTCAGTCTGAACCCTTCGATCTGGAAAGGGGGACGGTACAAGGTTGTGCTCCATTGCCTTTGTTATTTCTAGTTGTGATAGCGCCCCTGGCCTCAAATATCAGACAGGATGTAAGAATCAAAGGGGTTAACTATGGTGGGGTCACCTAAAAAGTCTGGTTATATGCGGATAATATGCTCTTGTTGCTGACAGACTTGGATAATTTGTTACCAGCGCTGATGGAATTGATTGCCGAGTTCAAGGTTAGATCTGGATACAAAATAAATTGGTCTAAATCTGAGGTGATGCCGGTTTCGGCGAGTTGTGGGAAGGACTTGATTGTGGATTTAGGCTTTAGATGGTGCCCGGATAGGATGACGTTCTTAGGTGTGTGGTTGACCGGTAGATTGGACAAGACTATGTTGGAGAATATGAAGGACCTGTTATCCTGTCTGAAATATAATTTGATGAGATGAAGTTATTGAGACTTTCCTTGTGGGAGAAGTTATCACATTATAAATGACCTCAACTCCAAAGATAACTTATGTGCTTAGTATGTTACCTTTGCCTGTGCGAAAGAAGGTGTTGTCAGACTTTGACGTTCTGCTGCAAGGCTTCAAATGGGATGACAAGCCTCCTCATATGAAACTCTGGAAGATGCAGTTGCCTGTGGACAGAGGTGGTTTGGGGGTTCCAAATGTCCAAGCTTATTTTTTAGCTTTTACAGCCAGGCACATGGTGCCACTTCTGAAATCATGGCCGGACGATTGGGCTAGAACAGAGGCAAGTCCTGCCAAAGAAGCCAGTGCAGTCCTTTACCACCATGGAAGTCACAGAATTTTTGAGGACTTCCTGGAAGAAACTTTTATCCCTACTTGGAGGCAAGCCATTCAAGTGTCCCGACTCATCAATCTGGTATTATCCAGACATTAAGGATGGGAAAAAATGTTGTTCTGGACGGAATGGTTTCTAGGGGGTGTTCAATGATTAGGAGATCTCAGGAAAAATAGGAAATGGCTTACCTTTGGTCAACTGAGAGCTTGCTTGCATATTCCACATTGTACAATACAAGAATTTTGTACTGTGAAGAGGGTTATTAGGGATGGTTTGGAAGAAGATGAAGTTGACTTGAGAGGCTAAATGCTCAGGCTGAAACTGAAGGGCATCAGGCGAGCAAATATTGCAATTTGTTGGGCGAATGAGATGACGGAAACCCGCCGGTCAATTAATAGGGTCTACTGGATGCCGGAGCACTTGTACACGCGTGGTATGACAGACATGGCTGAGTGTTGGGGGTGCTCTCACAGAACGGGGATACTAGAACACATGTTGTGGGAGTGCATCAGAGTGAGACATTTTTGGGAGAAGTTGGCTATGATATTTAATGGTGTGTTGGGATTATCCCTGGATTATGATTTTGAAATGCTAATCTTGGGTGATGATGAGCTTGTGGATGAGTTGACTGTAGCACAGAAGAGGTGGCTGTTCAGGGGCTCCTTGATGGCTAACAAATAAATCTTGCGGAATTGGAAGTCAAGGACTTGTCCTGATGAGAGTGTATGGATTGATGAAATGTCTAGTTTGGCCAGAATGAGCAAGTGATTTATAAACGTCAGAAGAAAATAAGAATGCTCGAATATATCTGAGGCAGATTTTTAGGATTTGTACTAATTCTGTAAATATGTAAAAAAAAAAAAAAACATTGCAGATCTGTGTGTACATTGGAAGAGATTGCACGCTACCGAAGACCGGGAAAGGGAGGCTAACAAGGTTGGCTATGAGATTAGCACTGCACATACTGCTCTACTAACATCCTGATTACCAGAATTCCTGCCAGCCCTCTCCAGCGGAGTCCATACCTTCACCAGCATGGAAAGTTGCTGTGGATTTCTCTGGCTGAAATCATACACCGTCACTGGCTTGATGGGATCACTATTTAGATGTGCATGTTTAGTTTAATTACAGGATCTGAGGAAACAATTCCCTGAGTTCAAGTCCTTAACATAGTGGATACATGTTTGTTCTCTTGGGTGATCATTCGGTGATCAACAGGCCACGAAGAACACCCCATGACTCTCAAGGTTGTCTACAGTCCTGAGTTTTATTCTAGAATCCTAGGCCACAAAAGCAATTGGAAATGTAACCTATGAATGGAGTTATGGTTACTCCTTTGAAAAAGCTTACAAGAATCACTGAATGAAAAATGACAGTGTGAAAGAAGAAGCTGAGGCAAAGGCAGAATAACGTGAAGAGTATGCAAACAGTGCAATACAGTGGTGGGAGCCTTTCTTACCATATGCCGGACAGCTACAGTGTTAATCTTTAGTGCAGCAGTCCCCACAGGCTGAAGGTGCACCTTTCAATTACAAAATTAAATACAAAAATGTATCCTAGACAAAGACATGCCAAACATATAAAATGGTATTAGATTTAAAATACAATAAAAAACGGAAGGAAGCTACTTAAATAGAAAAATAGTATTCACAAACCCATCTTTCATTATTGAAGCCATTAACAATGTTGCATAGTTATTTAACCACACTATCCAAGAGTTTCATTGTTTCGTTTGAGCTGGTGTAATTAATGAATTACTTTATTATGGCAGGACGCTTCTTAATTAAATAACATTTTATTTTACCTATTACAAAAAAAAGCAATTTGATGGTGTGTCATTGCCCTTTCCAGTTAGCGCCCCACATCAAACTAGTAAACACAGCTTAGCCGGATCTATGTTATTTAAATCGTATTCCTCTTTTGGAGTTTCCTAAGTTCTAGAGAGACCGAGTAGCAAAGTTGAGGACTTTGTCTGGAAGGAGGAAAGAGTTGATAGGAAGGCCAAGGTGTAGGCTTGAGCAGTAGTCATGTTTGCTGAGTACGAGAGTGGAAATTAGAGTTTGTGTATAGTGGTTAGTAACATAAGGACCAATCTTCTGAATGTTGAGGAGGGCACTACGAGAAGCAGAGGCAGTGGTAGAGCATTTCCTAAAACATTCTCTTGTATCCTTTTTTATTGCTGACATACAAGTGTCAATTAGTGTGGCCTGGGAGAATGCTCATTGTACCAACATCAAGGGTGCATTTGCGAGCCCCTCTACACTTCAAACAATCTAAATTGTACATCATGGCATCTTTGGTAGCCTTAATATTGAATATATTGATTAGCAATTGTTGTTTGCAGAACCTGTTTGGAGTGGTGAAATCGTCCTTAATGTGATCTCCTCCTTTCTGAAGAGCAGAACTGAGCAAGTGAATATGGGACTCAATGTCTCAACAGTGGTCCCTATCCTCAATCGGATCCCACATCGTTCAGTTGTCTCCCCTCCAACCTTGGGAAACTGGGCAATATCATTTGAAAGCATGATCTGCAGTGCCATAGGTATATTGATGATTCTTAAATGGATGACTCTATCCAAGACGACCGGCAATGGCCTTATAATGGCTGAAAACCTACATGAAGGAAATCAACCTACATGAAGGAAATCAAACTACATGAAGGAAATGACCAGTCTGATAGAGGCAAGTTAGCTAATGATGAACACAGACAAGGCAGAAACAATGATTGTGAGCACCAACAGTCAGCTGAGGTGAGGCAAGGGAGAGGAATGCCATTGAGTAGTGGTGAACGGCCTATCCCTGTTACCCAGTAAGCAACCTCAGCATCTATTTGATTGCAGCCTTCCCATGCGTGACTTTGTATTTTTTTTTTATCTCAGGAAGTCTAAAAGCATCACCCCGTTATGTAATTTGCGGACCCATTATTATTGAATTATGCTTTATTGTTGCTGTGTTTGAACTTAGATCGTACTCTTTCTACAAAGCTGTCTTTGCACCTAACCCAGAAATCTCATTTGGCACAAAATGCTGCCATTCGAATACCGTTTCACAACAAAGAGTGCAGCTCTAGCTACACCCCCAGTTGTTTTCCAGATGCTGCGGAGGGTGTGGGAGGGGGGTGGCATTTCAATGATGGTCCCCTAAATATGAAACCCTGCCCTCGATTTACAAAGCATACTATGTTGCCTCTATTCCAGGCTAGACATAAAACCCTTTTAACTCTTTGCCACAGCTCGTGGATCAGTATGTGAGAGTGACCCTGGTGTCCATCAGCTGTTCTGTGATGCTGAAAGAGTACATCATGGTGAAATCTTAGTTTCGGGCGTCCTTTAATATAAGATAGCACAGCTGTGGTGTTTGGGGGAGGGTTGTCAATGGAGATCTTTTTTCATGCTGATTAACACTTAGATCATTTGCCCAATGTTGTGCCGTTTTACATGTGTTTTGTTATTCATACTGCTTAACTCTTTCATGTGGTTAACTTTTTGCAGTATACTTTTTCATTGTTGCTATTTGAATGTGCCTTTTATTTTTCAAAGTCTGCCATTGTTAGTGTGGTAAACATATACTGTAGCAATGTTCGTAGTTGTCATATCCCAATCTTCCATCTCAGTAGCAAACAGGCTATGGCAGAATTGAACTTCTGAGATCATGGAACTTTCACCTGATGTCTACAGGAGGGTTAGAGTAACAGCCCTACATGGACGAAACATCGTAAGAGTTATCACTGTGTTCAATCCTGGAAATATATTATTTGACGACCAGGTTAAGAGACTGCTGTGGGGGTGGTCAGGGGTACAGTCACCGCCTTTAGAAGAACAGAAGACATCCATCTCACCCTGGAGCGGGAAAAGGAATCCAAAACATTTCCACTTGTTAGCAGAGCAAGAAAATGCTAATTTCTATTTTTAAGTAGCACTCCTTAGTGTTAATTTGAATTAGGTTTTTTCTTTAGATAAGTGGTAGGGTGCGGGGAGAAACACAACCCTGGCACTAGGTTGTGTTACTAATTAGAGAAAAAAAGAGGTGTCCACAAGCTTGTGAAACACTCCAGTCCCCTGCACAGCTAATACTATTGTGATCCAATCAACATTTCAAACCGTCTCGGTAGTTACTTATGGTTGCCTGTTATTTTGAACTTTACAGAAATAATTTCACATCAGTAGTTTTCATATATCAACAATCACAAATGATTATGTATAAATAATGTTTTCAAACACCATATATCGTACACAATTGCTTTTCAAACAGTAACAGTTTTAACTATACACTGATCAAGATTCTCAAATTCGTAATCCATGCATCATATAAGCTGCTCTATGCATTTTGGGAATACTTTCCCTTCCTCAGGAACTATTCTTTGTGTTTTTCTGGCCTCAAATGCACTTTGATCTACAAATCTTAGAGAATAAAGAGTATACCTGTTTAGTGTGATAATCTATGCAACACCTTTTTCAATAGACACATCATAAATAAATGTCTCTTGATCAGTTTCTTAATATTCACCTGGTGTCAGTCTATCACAGCCCAAGCTGTGTACTATTTTCTTAAGTGTTGAGGCCTCTCTGCCTAACAATATAAAATATGAATATGTGAAATGTTTGTATATGCAACTGCCTTCTCCTATTTTACAAATCTCTATTATGATGTAGTCTCACCTTCTGGCAAGGATATCCAGTCTGGCAGCTGCACCTAAAACTTTCTTATGTACGTAGGTCTGCCTCAAAGACCATTCATCCAAGTAAAAAAATGAATCTGTTGCATAATAATAGATACTGTCTGTTAGCTCTAATGTAATGATATGCTAAATATTTAAATCAACAGCATAACGTGGCATGTATGTTCTGCTTCTATCAACATCTTATCATAGTGGGTGATGCAAAGGCTTCCCCTCTATTTAACTGCATGATGGTTATTCTCTCAGTTGGTACATCCAATATTGATAGGGTCTCAAAGAGAGTGGGCCTGTAGGACAAGGCACACACAAATGTATGTTAAAAAATGGCGGCCAATACATTTCTTGTGTCTTGTATGGCATGCCTCAGAGTTCTTGAATGCTCTAATATTTCTTTGTTACCTGCTGCGTGCAGCAGAATGAATGCAGTTCCTTTGTAGACCATTATCTGGTCTAATGCAAAATGGCCGGTGATTATAGTGTGACATCATCACGTACTAGCGTAAGAATCTTAACAGGGATTTGGGTTGTATGCCACCAACTCCAGACATTACAGTACCTGTCACCCCAGATCGTTCATTGGAAAGGGACATCTCTGACCCTGTCTTGTCAGTTTTTTCACCAGCAGTGACCTCCCTAATATGAGGGATAAAGAAATATGCCAAGAGGGATCTTGACTACACAACATCATCACCTGGAACTCTAGCAAAGGGCCTCAAGCTTTCCGTTACCCAAACCGATGATGCTACTATTTCCCAGTTTTTACACATCAAAGGGAGCATCCTGAAAGAGCTACACCAGTGTCACAGCTTACAAGATCTTCATTCACTTATGGACACTTTGAATGACTTTGTCTCGGCCATATGCCCTCATAGTGAAAGCAGTATAACACAGACTCCTGTACAACCCGCTACAGTAGTGTTGAATCAGCCAAAATAAACGCATAGTGGCTGTCAAGCCAACCTTTTAGTGGAGAGCCCTCCCAAACCAAACCTATTAGAGGTACTCCTCAGGTATCCTCCGGTTCTCTACCTACCTTTAATGGTCAGGCAAATCTTTCCAGCATTGACTCTAAGGGTCAACTCAAGGAAACATCCCCTGTAACCTCGGCAAAATCCTAATGCACGCGCTACAGAGGTTAATGTTGCTCCTAAGCAGGCATCCATGCGGAATGTGCGACTAAAAAAATCTCAAATGCCAACTATTAATGATATCAGCAACCATGCCTTCATTATGGACAAACAAAAGTTTGTTATCTCTAACATTGGAAAAGCAGCTGGAACCGAGACTAGGGAAGCCTTGCGCAATAAAGTTCTAGCTTGGTTGCACCTAAGTACAGGACCGGGTGTTGTTTGACCCGAAGGTCATACGCCGAATTGACCTGAGCGCATGGTGTACCTCTCCTAACAGCGACTCTGTAATAGTGGGTTTTGGGTATAGTACGCTTCCACACTTTCTCAGCATTTGCAACTATTTCCCGAGAGGGGGTACTAACTGTAAACTAATACTTTAAGTGCGCTGTTAGTGGGATATCGTACAACTTATACCTAGCTCCATTTTCAGAATTCTCTCAATATTGAATTTATTTTGGGCTCACCTTGGTTTTTAGGTTGTGTTATTACTTTGCCTCATGTTTCATGTTTTATGTTGCATTTTTCGTCTGTTACGTGCTATTATGCCTATGGGTCCATTGTGCGCTATATAAATAAATAAATGTAAATGTAAATGTAAAATGATGTCACTCATACATGCATGCGACACGGTTCCAGATACATATAAATTAGAAAATAATACTGTCATTAGATTCTCATGTACCGGTTACAGCAAAACACTGTTTAACTTAAATACTGCCCCGGGTGCAAAGTTTAATGCCTTTGAAAAAATATGGTTTAGTAAGCGGTCAGGATTATACATTTGCCGATCCAAAGCAGGATCCTTACTAATAGAACTGCTAGGCATAACGCATCATGCCTGACTATAATTGCCTTGAATATTTATGTGTGTACAAGACCTTAAGTAAATTGGTACCTTGTGAGGATGCTTCGGTCCTCATGTTACAGATGTCCTTTCTATGGTCATAAATCGGGTCTATTGTACCAATAGTTTAAAAGATCATGATAAATATGTGTTCATTTCAAGAACAAGACAACAATTTAGGTGGCTGCAGATTGTCCAGTACAGGGTATATGTAATCAATAAGACTACCCCAGGTGTGGTATTAACTAGCTGATCATGCTTCCATTCTAAAGAAATTGTACTTTTTCCTTTAGCTCTCATAGCATGCAAACTTATGCAAACAAATTATTCAAAAATAGTACAGGACAACGTAAAGCCACTTCTGGAGACCTTATTTCATGTGTAATGATATTCAATTCCTAGGGCTATTGGTATTCATACATTATGCTCCTATTGTATAATTACAATGTAGAGGAGCAGCTCAATGCCTCTACAGGAAGTCGCGCCCTCATCCTCCCTATATGCTGGGAGCCAGAAGTTGCGACATGCACAGCACCAGTGATCATGCCTATTCCACGGAGAACCTGCAAGAAAAGTAATCCATTGAGAAAACCCTATATTCTGTATCCCCGTAGAGGTGACAATCTCTTGGAGGAGATCCCCAAAGAAATATGAAGATGAAAGAAAGAGACGTTGGTGACGTCACAAGAAGCTAGCATGGCTCACTGGATAGAGTGGCTGAACAAAAGGATGTATATACTTTATGGAATTTGATGATGAAATAAAGAATCAAGTAAACTTTCACATGCAGAATAAAGATTGCACGTGTGAAGGGCACTGCAGAAAATGCAAGTCGTTTTATAACTGTACAGTTGCAGCAATGCAAGTAGACTAAGTGATCTTAAAGGCTAGGTAGATGTAGTGAATAGACTGCAGGCGGTGCCGCCATTATATAGAAGCTGGACATTGGTGTCACATATTTAGAAAGCTCGGAACCACGGAGAAGGAAGGATCAGAAAAGCTGTGTCACAGCAACATGAAGTTAAAAGCATGGCAAGGCCTGGAAGAGCTGTCTGGCCTGGTGTCAAAGGATGAAGCAGCCAAGAACTGGTTATCTATCTTGAAGAACAGTAACCATGAGACGCTGAAACATCTCATGTTAAGGTACAAAGGAAGAACATTATGAGTGCCAAGTATGTTAATTAAAGACAATTAAATGCTGCAAAACAGGCAGAAATATGTTCTCCTGTCACGTGGACTATGGATAGAAGTAGAAGGTGGGCATGCTGCTCTAGACTTGGGATAGCATGTGCCTATACTCCTGTTTATTCCAAGGAACAAGGATACTTTGCAGGGCCAAGTTCAGAGACAATCTGAATGGCAGAAGGCATGAGCGATGAGAGATGTTGGGCTAATTGGGTGGGAAGACATGGTCAAAGTCCACCCATTGACACCTGGGGTACCAGCTTACATGCTACTAGTGAGCCAAATGTTACAGAAGGATACAAGCGTGCCAATCAATTATAGTGGACCATATAACGAAGGGCTGTATATTTTGAGAGCCAATGATATACAGTGTATCTAATAACTGATGAAGATGACTTGCACTAGGTGTGGGCATAAGTTGTCCACCTGACAGTAGAAACCCAATCACCACCCTTCGCTATATAGAAAGTATATTTAGATGTTCCCTTTAAGCGTATCACAACACCCCGTAGGTTTCTCTTATTTGCCACGTAGTATGACCTCACGTATGACGAATTTCTGCTATATAAATGTGATTTCTCATTAAATGCTTTGAGAGAACACAAGCAAATGTCTGTTGATGTTCGTTGTAACTCCCTCTTTTAGATAATTGATATTAAAACAGTTGGATCAGACTTTTTGCCAACTTACTGAGTCGGTCTTATTTGGTGTAAGAGTTATTCTGCATCCCATCCATACATGGCGTGTTACTGATTTAAGGACCCCCTGGGTTTAACAATCTTACAATTACTCATCACAACTGTTATATTCCCCCTTCTATCAGAGACATATATATGGTTGTCTGAGGCAAATGTTCTGTGTCATTCCTATTAGGCATTCACATGTCTCACAGTATTATAGGCTAGGTTGCCCGATATATTTTCGCTTAATTTATGCACACATTCACCATTTCCTGCTTACAATTTGTGTCAACATTATTTTAGGTTTTGCTCCAGATTCATATTCTACTATACAATTAGTTTCTTTCTTTCATCAATCTAACTAGAGTTTAACTAATTGGAACATCGACACATGTCAAGTAAAGCAGTAAAGGCATTGTAGTCCATAATCCATATCATAGAAAGTCTCCTAAGTAAAAATTCTCATTCATGCAAGCAGTGGTCAAACTGTCTAGTTTCTCAATCCAAAATAGTTCTCTCTGGTCTAATTTCTTACCAGGGTTTCCTCCCCTCTGTGGTTTTCGAAAGATTGCTGTGACCACAACAGGAACTCCTCAAGTCATCTGGGCTCTCAGGCTAAAGAGAACCCCATGGACTAGTCGGCCTCCACAGGCTCCTGCTTGGACCACTGGTCCAGCCATCCCAAACAGGATAAATTGGATCACGCACTCCAGCATTGACTGCATCTATTACCTACACGCCTTGAGAAAGACCCCAGAGGGTCAAAACATGAGTTGGCTGACAACTATCAATAAACACAGCACTACTAAACTAAATTGGATTGAATCCATTTACTTTGTAATCAGCAACCTACCACTCAGGAAAACAGGGCCCAAACTCTCTCCTTTGCAAACATGTGATGTAGAGAAAGAAGGGCACTTTCTCTGGGATCCCAATCACCAGCTGCAGGACATGTATCTAAAAACAAAGATCAAGCACAGTGATCATCTAAATGCTAGTGCCCCCCGGCTACTTCACAACATAATGATATCAAATTTTCTAACGTGCAACTTTAACAGACATACGGAACAGTTTCAGTGTATTCTTTAATTTGCTGCACAACTTTGTTGTACGTGTTAAAGGTTGCACATAAACACATTTCTGCTTTGGTACTTTGCTTATGACGATTTACAATTATGACATATGTCTTAAATGTTGCACATAATCCATGTTTTGGTGTGACCTTCAGAACTGTGCTGTATGTCGTGAAACGTTCACAGCTTTACATTAATATTTGAGTGTGTTGTTTCAGATGATTTGCACAGTTGCACACTATCCCTCTGCTCCTATGGACATTCCTCAACTAAATTAGAAAACACACCAAAACACAGGGAACCAAAGAACAGGGAACCTGTGAAATCAGCACTCACACAGTCAATCACACCTCTGCTCTACACATAATTTCACTAAAGCATTAATAGACATATGTCACAGTTGATCAGTTTGTCCTTTTACAAGGTGTATAACTGTTCTTCATAAGGACATTTCTGTTAGTACATTGTTTACTACAATGTCCAACTATGATGTATGTATTCAAAGTTGAACATAGGTACATCCATATTTCGGTATATTCCTCACTATGATGAACAAATGTGACGTATGTTTTTTAAATTTCACAATATAAAATTAAAGTTTCAGTATGTTCTTTCCAATGATTTATTACTTTTACTCTTTCTTTCCGCACCCAAACCCATCACTTAACTAAGGTGGAAAACACATCACAAAACAGTTCCCCAAACGGACACCCATTTTTGTAATATAGGACACACCACAGCAACCAGAACACAATCAATCAATATGAAGGCATGTTAGTCAACCACAGAATAAAATAAAAACATATTACTAGTGTGTTTTTGGAAAGAAGGCCTCTACAACTTAGCAAAGGAGGAAAAAACTCACTGCAGCAAATACTTGTATTAAAGAATACAGCAGAACATTCATAGTCCCCTTATAGAAACTATATTATGTATAGTTAGCCCTTAGCCTTCACACATGGACGAAACATTAATTACACACATTATAACACTTAATATCACTTATGTAGTCCACAAAACGCAGCACACTTAAAATAATTCTTATTGCGATATAGGCATCCCCAAACAAGTTGAAAGTAAACAGAACAAGGCAACAGCTAGCTAGGCTGCACATTTATTAACATCTACATTGTTTTTACAAAACACAATGTTCCATGCCTCTCAACAACTACCCTCTTAATAACCAGAGTAATAACAATGTCAGCAGCCCTTGTACTGCTGCTCACAGTCTGAAAGGTCCCAACCCATCACACATCCTC
The DNA here is from genome assembly GCF_040938575.1 of Ambystoma mexicanum. Taxonomy (NCBI): domain Eukaryota; kingdom Metazoa; phylum Chordata; class Amphibia; order Caudata; family Ambystomatidae; genus Ambystoma; species Ambystoma mexicanum. The sequence goes on along the minus strand of NC_090935.1, from coordinate 856,748,492 downwards.
CTACTGAAATATTTGCTGAAGAGCCTAGTTACAAATAACATGTAAAACAATGAAAATAACAACCACTGTACAAATATGCACCTTCTTGTTATTGCAGGCAGAGCAGAAAAGAAAGGAGTAGAGAACCAGGCATACAATGAGCACCACCATCATTCCTGTATGTTGACCAACTATATCACTGCATCAGTTTGTTGAAAGTAAAATGGCTTCTACTGTGTTACATATGTTCTTTGCTACAAATTCAATGGTATTCAAACTATGGCCCTATCCCCTTAAGAGGGAACGAAAGATTTCCAGTAGTTAGGCACAAGGCTCTTTCAAAAAGGGAAGAGAGTAATAGCATTTATTAAACCATTGGTCTACAAATGATGATTGTGTCTTCCTAAGTGGGCGTGTCAAATATCCAGACAGTGGGATGAGGCTCTTTTAAGAAGGGTGATTGACTGTTTTTGATAGAAAATAACGGTCTCAGAATGTCATGGTACACAGGCAATATTACCTTTCATCACGGAACAAGAAATGCCTAAGAAAAAAAAGCACCTAAAATAAGTTCCTCCGTCTTATCGCTTTATTAATAAAATGAATCTCAACTACGACATCAGAATATATGTAGTCACAGTTTCAAATCATCACATAGCCATGGAGAAAGGCACCATTCTACCACAGAAGGTAAGCAACCAACAACTAGCTCACACCATAATACACCCAATACCTTGCAACAATTACCAATGGCAGGAATTGACTAGACCCCACTAGAATGTGCTTAGGTGAAGGCATGAAAATGTGACAAAACACCATACATCATAATAATTTGGTTATCAAACAATACATTGTCTATTAATTAACAAGTTTAAACAAGAGATAGATAGCTCATATCAACAGTTACAATCATTAAATCAATACTATTGCTCATAACACATATTTAGTTTATTCCAAAATTACATATACAAATACTTGTTTATCAAAAACACATTAAAGGTTAAAACACTGTATAAAAGATACAATTCAAAAACGTGACAAGAACTGCTTTAAAAAACACTAGGCGGTGATCTAAATACATCAGGTACATTTTTACAAGCGAGGCTATAATTGGCATCTCAGTGTCAAAGGTGTCCTTTAATTGACATATTTAAAGTCTATGGCTACTACATTAGCCATTTTCATGCACTCTAAGTAACGTGTTTTTGATAAACATGTATTTTTATATGTAATTGTGGAATAAACTAAATATGTGTTATGAGCAATAGTATTGATTTAATGATTGTAACCATTGATATGAGCTATCTATCTCTTGTTAAATCCTATTCTAATTACCCATTAGATGATAGAGCTTCCACCTTGGTGGTACCTATGGGATTCCCTCCTTAAGTTTAGTCTATTAATTAACAAAACATGCTAATACACTGCAAATCTTCAAGTTACCAACCACAGACACCTTTCCACCCACTGCAATAGAGGAGCCACCCACAACTGGTCAACAACACCTAAGTGCTGTAGCACTGGGATATAAAGAAGACAAGTTAATGAAAGAAGAATGTCAGAAAACCTCAATATTTCACAAACATCTTGGAGGAAAGTAAACCAGTTGTACAAACTAACAAACTATGCCTGACCTAACAAGCGGAGAAGCAACACATGCATTCAAAGTTACCATGTTAGTAGGAAATGGTAATACAACATGTTAAGTGCGTTGCTGAATCTTAACTGTTATAGTAATGTACTCTAACTGTATTAGCAAAGAACACCACAATCATTTGCCATCACAAAGAACTTGCCTCCACCACACTAAACATTAACTATGTACATCTTTCTACAGAATCACCTTCACAAGTGCACCACAACCAAAGTATTGCTTCAGAATCCAAGAATACTACCAGGAAACAAATGGCAGTCATAAAGAAGAAACATGCAGTAACAGCAAAAAAACCTGGAGCATACACCTTCAGTACTTAGAGACTGTAACTACTAAAAACATAGGAATCCCAACAAGAAGCCACATTTTAGTAAACAACCACTATAGTGAAAAGAACTGCAGAATGGATAAAATGACTACAGTTTTAAAGAACTTAACATATAGAATTATATATGGTTGGCTATTATGTAGGGTTATATATTCTACCATGACGTTTCAAGTGGTATTGCATAAGTAAATAAGAGGCAATATCCAGTTGTTTATGTTGTAACTTGGAACTCTAAGGTGGACTATACCCCATTGTTTAAAGCCACTAAATGGGACTTATATGTTGTATATCGCCACCTACACATGCACTGTAGTAGTAAACAATGTTTATTTTAGAAAATATTCTATAAAATATGTCTGAACCAATTAATACATCACAAGCAATATGCAATTTCGTGCAATGCAACCAGAATACTAAAGGTTTACAAGTTAATATAGCAAAAATATCAAAAGACATCAATTAATAGCAGCACAACTTGACATTTCCAATACTCTAACTCTTAATATGGCTGTAATAATTATATCAAGGGCATAACCCACCCTAATGTCATGTGCCAACATTATATAAGAATATGCAACATGACAATGGTTCAGATTACTAAACTTCAAAAGTGGAATTACAAATAGTTTCCTATGTATTAACTACAAGAGCAAAAAAAGATAATAAGCATGATATTTTCAATCGACAAACTTATCACTAAACCATTTAGTGCTAGTACATGACATCCAATCAAGTCTGTTATCAGGTAAAGATAATTGGCATGAGCAGTGTTGCATTTTACCCTTGTGAGTTGACAAATCTGAGGCTCCAAATGGATAGGTAGGTATAAGTGAGTGCACATGCATGCAAGGTAGGTAAGCCTTAACCATTGGTTTCAAAATCTATGTTTTCAACAGACAATTTTAAAACATAAGATTGGCAATCACCAAAATTTCATTTGGAAATACTATTAATATTTAAAAACAAGTGACTAAATCCTGCATTACTTATCCAATATAGAACATAGGTAATCCATGGGCTTTTATGTACATTTTACAATACTAACACATAATTGAAAATTAGGTTTGATTGAAATTCATAAGAACACATAGGGCACATTTAGCGTATACATAATGGGATTGAGATGAGTTTTCACATATCACAAATCATTAGCAGTAGTCTTCATTTCTCAAAGAATAGACAGTTTTCATGATTTGTAACTGGTAATTATCAGTTGAAGTTCATAGACAGGGCATGAACAGCATATCTTCACAATATAGAAAAGATATTGAATATCCTGTATTTTAATTTTCCCCATGTCTTTTGTTTGTTTCTTTTTCTGTCTCCCAACCTTGACCTTAGTATGTATACACAAAGTTTGGTACAACTATTGTTTTGTTTATACATCATATGAATTAAGATGGACTTGATACTGTATGAGACAATATAGCTTGAATATCAGCCTTGAAAAAGACCACCGTTTTAAACACATGTCAGCTGTGGCTATGAAAATTAAATTCAACCCTTTCCGATTTACATAAATGTCTTTTTTATTATTGTCAGACTGCTAGAGCTGAGAAGAAAGAGGATCATATTACGACATATAATTGCATACCTAATTTTGGTTTTTATTTGATTAACCTTAAATTAATGATGAGTGCAGATCACTGGTTTACCTTATATCCTTTCATGGATTGACTCTTACTGCTCCCACTGGGTCTTTTCAATGTCTTGGAACTCTGCTTCATCTGATCTAACTACTCTCTCTGTTGGGGTCCCTCATGGCTCCATCCTTAGCCCCCTACTATTCATCCTTTATACTTTCCTCCCTCTGCCAACTCATATCCTTTGGGTTCTCATTCCACCTCTTTGTGGACAATACCTTAGTCTTCTTCTTTTAACTTATTTTTACTCCAGACCTGACCTCTGCACAACATTTTGCTTATCTGTCAGCTTCACTGTCCTATGGTAAACTCCTATAACTCCTGACTGTAATGCACTCCTATCCTTTCCTCTCCCATAACATTTCCACATGACCTACTCTCTCACTCTGGCAAAACTCATAAACTCTGGGCCTTTTTTGTCAGCCACCTTCACCACTTTACTACCTCTACCACAACTGTAGCCATGATTAACCTACTTAACACCAGAGAAATCTGCTCCTTCCTCACTTATGACTCCACTACAACCTATTTGCAGATCCCGGTGTTTAGCCACATTGGCTGCTGAGCAAGCTTCCTTCCTGGCCCCCCTCTCTACTCTTTTTCTCCGTTCGATAAGGTACCCAACTTTGGCACCTGCACCCTAAGCATCCTTCAATGCTTTTGTCCCACTGCCAAACACTGCCTTCCTTTTGGCAGGCTCTCAATGAAAAATATATCCGTCCTTTAATGTATACTCCTTGTTTTTAAATCCCTGCATGTGCTTTCTCCTCATTTCCTAGCCAACACGTTCTGTTGCTACACTCCCCCGTATGCACCCTTTGCTCTTCTTCACTTACCAATCTTTCTGTCCACCACCCTCCCTGTGCTTCCTCTTGATTACACTCCTTCTCACTTCTTGGCCTACTTCACTGGATATCTCTGTCAGAGAAAGGTGCACCTGGGTGAATTGAGACAGAGCATGAATGTTCAGGGTCTTGGACACCTGTTGAATGCCCAGGAGATACCTAGTGGTGAAGCAATAGACAGCCTCACACGACTGCATCAAATGCACATTAGGGATATTTCTTGACCAAAATGGTGCCACTATGTGTTGTTGAAATAGCCATTTCAGGTGATCAAAAAGATCAATATGTACAAATGTTGCTCTCAAGTAGACTAGCATCATCCTCACCTCTATAACAATATGTTTATGAATCTCTGGAGTTTTGAATTTCTTGCTGTTCTTCTTTGTGTGGGATTCCTTCTTTCGGAGCATGGCATTTGCAGGCTCCTATCCTGAACGGCATACACCATGGATATTTGGTCTACCAGGCCTCTTACACGTGCTTATGTGATTACCTCGGATTTGGCGCAAGTAGAAACAGTGAACTGAGTTGATTAAAAAGATGGTGTGTTGTGGCTTAATTGGTACCACAGCTTTGCTAATTTAGGTGACAGAGTCCGTGGCAAGTGTATTGCTCATCTGATGTGTTGGAAACTAAAAGCCAGCCAAGTACCCACTGGAGATGGAAGAGAAACATTTCAGTCTGTGTGCTGCCTGGTTAAAGTGCATGGGCATCTTTCTACTTGCATTGCATCTAACATCTGGGCCAGGACTTTTTCTTGTTATTTGGACAGTGCCCTGGAACAAGCAAAATCCCTACAAATGTAGGACAGCAATAACATTTATCATGGGGTTTGGGTATAGGGTCACTCATCTCTGTATAGCTGGCATCAAACGCTTCCTGATATCCAATGATAGGTTGCTTATTGTTTGTGGTGATGGGCTGTTGATCACATGCATTGCTTGTGTATCCTTACCTATCCCCTCCCCTCCACCGCCCCACATTAGCCTAGACACCATCCCTTTGTCCAGATATGATATAGACAACAGGGTTCATGTTCCAGGTGAAGTAGATCAGAACAAATGGCTGATGGTTTCCACATGTTTTCCAATCGGCCTTATTTTGGTGCATTTGTGCTCATATACTTTGCATTTGGTAGTTGGGGAGCATGCCAGACACAACAAGCCTGTCTGCATTTCCCACTCCACCATATAAATGCATGTTGATTAATATTAGCATGGATTTTCATGCTGATGTGAATACAACGGATTCCAATGGAATCCAAATAAAATTGCCACCTTTTAAATCAGGTGGATTCCATAGGAGTCCATTGTAAATGCCCCCGGAGATCATTAATTGTGGGAGGCATTTATAGTTTTCCCTCAGTCGTGTAGGAGTGAAAAGTAAAGAAGGAAATAACTTTTATTTTAGTACTCACTTTTCAACTACTTTGTGGAATGGAAGATAATTGCAAGAAGCTGACCTTTTGCACAGAAGTATGATGATGCAAAGGTTTTTCAATATGACCCAAATGTTATTTGCACTAGGGAAAACATTGCCCTTGTGCAAATACTATGCACATTGTCTCTAGCACCAGTGCAACGTTTGTGTAATCTGTGCCTGGGATGTTACACTGGGCTTCTAAAATCTATAATCTCCTTACTTGTGGGCTTTTGCAAGCAGTAGCAGTGCTTGGTACTTTTGTTAAATATCCTTGTTTGTGTCAGAGCCTATAACTTGGTCGTGGACTATTACCCAGCCATCTTGATAAGCCTGCGTGGTTGCTTACTTTTGCTTAAATATGTGAAATTCATATAACATATGTGTATTGCGTAACACGTATATGTTATCCAGCTAATGCATGTGCAGACCTGCCTAACCCCCGGGTTTGTCCCAGAGCCTCTGTGTTTTCATGCTCTTCTCCGAATCTCTGTGGAAGATTGAATTGCATTGTATTCATCATTCATATAGTGCCCTTTCCCCATTTGTATGGCCTCAATGTGCTTTATGGTTGGAATGCCGTTGGTGACGGTAATCCATGTGTGGAAGATTCTAAGAGTTAATAAGATGCATTTAGGCAGGTTAGGACTTAGGTGGGCTGGCTAAGCACCAGTAAGCAGCCCAGAGGTCAGGCACATGGGCGGGTGCTGTTGTTGGTTTAGGATAGAGTGCTAGTGCCAGCGATTCGATGGCACATCAGGGGTTTTACGTGTGGATGGCTATGCAAGTTACTGGACAGGAAGTGCATAGACATAGCTGCATTCTAAAGTGCATGGATGGGTGGTCGTGCCTCCAGCCTGTGTCCACAGACGTGGTGCAAGGTATACATACCTTAAACTCGGATGAAGTTCATCTTCAATGCCGTTTTTCTAGGTCCAATGCGATTGACTGGTGTCAACTGTTGGGGTCTCCCTAGAACGGGAGCCTGAGCATTGGGGGAGGTGCCCAGAGGGACAGGGGAGTGATGTACGATCTTCCGTGGGTGAGGGGGAGGTGAATTTATCACTTTGATTTGGGATACTTGGATAGAGGGAGAAACGCCTAAAATGGGGGCACAACAGTAAATGCAGTTACATCTAGATTTGAGATATTTGGATAGAGGAAGAAACACCTAAAATGGGGGCACAATGGAAAATGCAGAAACACCTAGATTTGAGAAAGCTTGGTAGAAGGAGAAATGCCTAAAACGGGGGCACAACAGTAAATGAAGTAACACCTAGATTTGAGAAAGCTTGCTAGAGGGAGAAACACCTAAAATTAGGGCACAAAAGAAAATGCAATAACACCTAGATTTGGGATACCTGAATAGGGAGAAATGCCTAACATGGGGGCACAACAGTGAATGTAGAAACACCTACATTTGCAAAGAGTGCCTTGAATGGGGACCTAAGAGTTAATAAAATGGTACTTAACGGTTGGAGTGCAGCAGTGATAGCACTATGACTTACTATCTAGCAAACCTTGGTAGACTATGTGATGAAGCTGAGAGGGGCAGTAGGCTTTCCGGAATACAGTAATTGCTGTGTTCCCCACCCAGACCACTCTTAACTTGTCAGTTGCTGTTGGTTGATGGCTGCAGGCTTCCCAGGTGAACACAGGCAAACATGGACTGGAGCTGCTTCTTCACGAGCTGCCCTTTGTCTCTGGGCCCTTGGCAGGGGGGCTGCCCTGGGAGCAGGGTCTGAAATAGGGCAGCTAGGTCCAATCAGTGAGCAAGGGGGTGGGCTGGTGGTGGAAACAGGGAAGTGCAGAAGGAGAGGAAGGACAGGAAACAGAGCACATGCTCATGTGAAAAAAGAGCCAAATAAAGTAAAATACAGTAAAAACACTGCAAAGTAGGTCAGAGTCCAATAACTCATCTCATCACAGAGCCAGAGCTAAATGCAGCTCAGGTGTTGGTGCACGAAGGGTAAGATCTTCATTTTTCAAGCTATGGGTTGCTAGGCCCTATCACTGAGCTGGCAAGTGTGGGTGCGAGCAGGAACAGGGAGGTGGGGAAGGAGAGGAAGGGCAGGGAACAGAGTGCGTGCTAGTACTAAAAGAGAGCCAAATCCAGTCAAATACAGTAAAGAAACTCCAAAGTGGGTCAGAGACCCAGCACTCACATCAACACAGAGCCAGAGCTAAATACAGCTGGGGTGTTGGTTCACGAAGGATAAGATCCTTGTTTTTCAAGCTACCGGCAGCTCGACTGAATCACTGAGCAGGGAGCGGGCGGGAGGTGGGAACAGGGAAGTAGGAAAAAAGAGGAAGGGCAGGGAACAGAGCGCACACGTGTTCGAAAAGAGAGAGACACACATAGTAAAAACACTGCAAAGTGGCTCAGAGACCCGGCATTCACCTAAGAGTATAAAACACTCCGGGACTGTCAGGGCTACAATAAAATGCAGTAGCAAAGGATGAATGAGAGCCACACAGTGCACTAGGCTCAGGCCGCAAACTCCACATGGTCCTCACCGTGGCATTTAAACACTTTACACCTCTTTGTTAATGGTCAATGATAAGAACTGAGGGGAGCATTATCCATTTTGTATCAGAAAGACCACATCACTCTCCTGTGAAATATCCAATTCTGTGTCTGATTTAAAGACAAAAGCATTTAAAGAGTCTTGCATTTTCATTTTCTGTTCTTAATTATACACACACAAGGTTACATTTATGTAGAATTTAACATAATCTTCACACCACATATAAATAAGCAGGATGCCTATACCTATAAGCAGGCAAGTTATTGCTGTGGGCTCCATTATGAGTTTGGGGGTGTGGCCAAAAACGGTGGTAATGCAGTGGTAATAGATTTACCACTGCATCACGATCACATTACCGCACTGCCAAACTATGGGTTTGGAGGTAAGGTGGAGGAAAAACCTCCAGTAGAATGTTGCAGGTAATTCCTCCGGCTTACTGCCATAAAATGACCAAATCAGAGGAATTACTACCAGGGGTAATTCAGCCAAAACACCCATGGAGTCAAATGGACTTCACTAAATGTGGACTACCACCACCTACCACCACTTGTAATCCAGCAGTAATTCTGCCAGACAAAGTGGTGATATCAGTCAAATCCGATTTACTGTCACAATACCACCAAACATTTAACAAGACCTTTTTTTATGTGGCTTTAAGCCTTGAAAGTACTTTTGGAAAACTAAATGTCACTACTTTGGATTCTGGAACTTGTATTCCAACATTGATGGTGGAGCGGAGGGGGTGGGGAGCTACAGTTATACTGTTTTGCTTAACACGTTTCTTAACGGATTTAAATATTTGTCAAACTATTTTACTACGATTTCTGTGCTGCTCAAGTTATTTTTTTTATAAAAACACAGTTTTCCGAAAGCCAAACATTACCACATACTCCTAACATAGACCTGAGAAGATATGTGGTGAAGTGCTTGAGCTATAGGTAGACGCGCCTCACATCGCGGCTTCACCACCACCCACTAAGGCGTGTGATACTGGGCAAGTAATTGTATCTCCCTGTGCCTTATCTAAGGTGTTTTAATGATGAATGTGTAAGCTCTGCTGTTGCGCTGAATAGATGGTGATCAAATAATTAAAGAGAATAAACAGAACAGATGTGTGCAGTTGTTTATAATTATTAACAGAACAGGAATATTTACGCTTAACCAGACAGAAATAAATTAAAGATACTCATAGTGAGTTGAAATTGCTGCTTTTTTCCGGTTCAGATTTGTACATATTTGTCATGAGTGTGTGTGTGTACTCTGGGTTTTGGATTTTCTATTGCAGGCAGGTGCGGTGTTTTAAAAGTAGTGCATGTGTCAGCGTCAGCTGCTGACTTGCTATGATATAATAGTGATGTGCTGTGCCAGGAAACAGGCTCACCACGCCACGCTCTCATGCTCTATTTGCTCCTCTGCACACCAGCCGAAGCATATTAAATTGTCTGTGACGTGGTAGTCGAGGAGCAGAGGCAGGTCACCTTCGCCCCCTGCGCTCCCAGCCCTGCCACCTACAAACAAGGTGCAGCTGGCGATTGTAAATAGTTGTTTCTCTCTTCATGGTACACTGCAGAGCTTTCTAAACAAATCAAACACTGGCAGTATACACACCAGGGCCTCAGCGACAGTGACCGACAGTCCAAGGGAACCCATGGCTGTTCTTTTGGGATTGTATGAAATTGTTGATGACAGAACCCATCCACCAAATGTTATTGCTGTGTCTGACGCCGAGGCAGAACTGATGGAGCGTGGTTGATATCTTTGTATAACAGCAAAAGGCGGAGACGCGATCTGGGATCAGAATTGTTCTAATAGTGAACATGGCAGGTCATTATGCTTCTGGGAGATAATACATACCGCCCACTCTGCTCTGTTCAAGTGAGCAATGAGGAGGCCTTTAATGGTTGCAAGCTGTAACAATACGTTTCCCTTTATAATATTTGATCTCGCCAACATGATATTTTTGCCCTGCTTGATAGCTGGATGGATGGCTGTGTCGCAGAGCCTGCGACAAGCCTACAATTGAACTCATTACTCTTTGCAAGCACTGTGGCAACAAACACGAAAAGTCACGTTGCTCTTTGTAAAGTCAAAAATGCTCTGCCTCGATGCAAACAGCTTGAGCGGATCAAAACACAATGCAGCGTTCAATGTGGGCGCGTGCCTGCTTTCAAAAAGCAAAACATTTCCCAAGCATTAGGGCGCAAATTAAAAGAATAGTGCGTAATGTGGATGAAATGTTGTTTGTCAGGCAAGGGTGTTGGGACGCTTGTTTACAACCTTATTCTAAGCAGTGCGTATTCCGAGGAAAATGGAGACAGAAGGGGTCATGTTCTAAATCCCTCGGAGCATAACAAGCGCTGGTAAAAGCGTGGCGCCACATTTACCAGCACGTGTTAGGGCCACGTGGGGTTGCCTTTCATTTTATAACCGGAATTGTAGAGCGAAGCTGACCAAACGCGTTCTCCTGCTCTCCCTGCTCCTGCTGCAACTCGGCCTGGTTTCCGGCCAGCATAAAATAGCATTGGCAAAGCCACGCGTTTGTGCTCCTGTGTAGGCATGGGAAAGGCGTTTGCCAGGCACAGCGTAGTGGAATTAACTGACCATTGATGGGTGGAGCTGCAAAATGCTGCGAGTACCTGAGCATCTAATATGCCTCATTCTTATGCAAAAGCCAACAGTTGGCTTTGCCAAAGCTTGTTTAACAGGGCCTCAGCGAAGGACATCATGCATTGTGCTTCTAAATCGAGTGGCTGAAGGCAGACCTGGTTAAGACATTGTTATTGCACCAGTAGTGAGTTTATAGCGCCACATAAGTCATTAACACAGAGAAGGCTGCTTTGAAAAAACACTGGTTGACCCTTTAAGAGCAATGTTTGATAGTAAGGCTTGATTAAAGCGAGATCAAAGAGTTCCAATGAGGAGGTGTTTTGGGTGGGGAGGTACAGGAACTGGGTGGGAATGGCCCCATGGATTAGCCCGATTTGTTCAGGAAAATTGAGGATTTTCCGCCAGCATGATGCTGGAGGTAAATCTTCCACTTTTCCTTCAATAATCATCGAAATGAGCACTCGGTAATTCCGCAAGTGGTAATTTGGTCAAACATCCCAATAAATAGCGACTAACACAGTCCTCCCACCATTTGTAATCCCGTGGTAAACCCACGGGAGCCACAGGACCAAGTGGCAGTAACAGGATCTGATTTTGGTGGCAATTCAGCAGAATTACCACTGAATTGCCAGCAAACTCGAAATGAGGCCTTTAGACTTTCCCACACACATACTGGAAAAAAAAAGCTTAAAGGTGATTTTGCCTGTGTTTTACCTCTTACTTTTCCTTCATGTGATCGAAAGGTATACAATTGTACAGTGGGGGACATTTTCACAGAAGTGCAAACAGATTTGGTCACTCATGTGCAGGTTATACATACATTAACATGACCTCCAAAGGATGTACGACATATTACTTCACATCCACATACTTTTCTGTGGGGTCCTGCCTGACAGGGCTTTCACCTCCCCCAGACACATTGGGCTTATACCGCTTTTTGTGCGGAGCTGCAATACGCATTGTATATTGCTATTTTGTTCACCTTTGAAGAAATCTCTTTTTTTACTTGTCAAACTTCAAGAAGATGCCCTTTTCTTAAGAGGAGAATTTGTCCAAGTTTGAAAATATTAAGTCTACATTCCTGGATTGGTACGCCATTTAAAATGGAGTCATTTCCAAAAAACGGTATAGTATCTCGTATTCTTATTCCCCCCTGCTCATACCCCTTATGTTTATACCTCTTCCCGCTTTTCATGATTTTTCATGAGTGGTCACTGAGAGGATGGTTTTTCATCTTTAACTCTTCTAAAGCTCCTGCTTTTTGCCGTTTGCATATCACATGTCTATTTAAAATCCAGGCTGGGACTGAGCTGAATATTTACTTATCCTACGCAAGCACGGCGCTCCTTGTGTGATATTACATACACATGCACCTATCCTATTGTCTATTTTCCTTATCCATCCTGGCAGTGTGTGGCTAGCGACCACATGTTTACGCTGGGAGGAGTGTGACCTTCATCAGAGACCCGCTTTATCCTTTCGTTTTCGTAGGGCTTGAGACTTTGAAGCAGCGCTATTTTACTCTTGCCAGCGGTGGGGAGTGGCACTGGATTCTGCCATGAGCAGCTTCGCCTCCAGGACTCTGACATGGGGCTCGGGGACCGAGTACAGTGAATGCTGATCTGCATTTGATGAGAATGTGGTGCTGCAAAGATGGCGCGGGCTGCATCCTGATCCGTCAACGGGTCTCTGAAGCTTGCGGACAGCTGGCATTACGAGTTGTGGTGAAGCATTCACTCCCGTGAGTGCTTCCTTAGCCCACATTTTATTGCCACAGAGGGAATGTATTGTGATTGCCTGCTGCTTTCCAAAGTGGGATTCTTTATGCCTTCCTCATGTGGGGGTATGTGACACATACCTTGCTTCTGTTGCTTTTGTGCTGTCGCGTATGCTAGCTGAGTGATAGCAAAAACCATATTGATGTACAGTTGTTTATATCTTAAGAAAACACTGCCTTTCTATCTGTACGCTCTTGCCTGTGGGCGAGGTTGGGGTGGGAGGGGGGACGCTTGCTCTGCACTCTCTTCACTGATATTACATGCTTGACCCTTAATACATTAACGTTGTACACAAATCATGTTAGGTCGGTAAGTACTATGCATTGGAATCAACTGTTGAACACCGTTATTGCACCAAGGACAGCTTTTTTTTTTAGAAAAAGTGGCAAAAGGCGGGAAGGGAGCTGTTACAGGGGGACAATAATGGAATTTCAGAACCATTGTGCAGACTGTGGCTCAGGCCGATTCCTCACTTTAGTGGGTCAGCATGCTGATTAGCTGATTCAACTGGAAGATCGTTGGAGATGCAACAATTTGCACATTTTGGGCCTACCAGAAAATTATGAAAAGGGGCCGATGGAACTCTTCCTTGAGGAAAGTATTAGCTCTTTTCTCCGTAATGATCATGTCATGTCCAAGGCCCTGTTGATGTTGTGCACAGAGTTCCTGGAAAGAAGATACAGAAGAACTTTGATCAGCAGCTTGCACAGTGTGTGTTGCACACTGTAATGGAAGTAAGTTGTCCCTCTCGTTAGACTTTCCACATGTTACCAGGGAAATACGGACAGAATATTAGATGGTTAAGAAGAGTTTTCAATACTGCAGTATTTAATATGAACTAGTGAACAGATATCATTTTGTTGATCTTAAAACAGGTATTAAGCTGAAAAGAAACCATTGGCTTTATTTATTTATTTATTTTATTTATTGTGAATTTGTAAGGCGCTTATAGAGCAAGTAATTGTGTTTCAAAGCATACTTCTTAGTGTATTTTTAGAGTACTTCATGGTATGCCATTTTGTTGTTGTAAGTTGTTTCAGACTCAATGTGACGCTTTGAAAAGTGGGGGCTTGGAAGATATGTGATTGGTTGTTGCAATCCATCTCTTTCTAAATCTCATCACATTGGCCACTCTTAAGAAAGTGGCGGTTTATTTTCTGCTGGTGTGCACATGCTGATTAGATGGTTGGTGGCAGGGGTATATGATTTTGAGTCCTGCTGTTGGGGTATGGGGCACTTGTGGGGGACGCTGGGTATGAGACTGTTCAGAGGTAAGTAGTGTGGGGTGCACCATATGTACCAGAGAATTAGCAGTTATTTGTAGGAAGATTTACAGCTTTCTTTTATGATGTCAGAACACCATTTGTATCTCTAAACGTATATGGAGAGGATTACTGCTTTGCAATATTTGAAAAAGAAATAAATACAGATAACCTTTCTACAGGAGTCCCATCCTAGACCCGTGAATCGTTTAAAGTTGGAACGTAGCTGGGATGTACATGCTGACTGCTCTGCATGGGTGGGAGATTTTAATTGTTTATTTGATACCACAATGTATCGCTCCACCATAACGTTGAAGAATGACACCATGTGTACCACCTATCTAATTAACACTTACATGGACAATGACCTGGTAGTGGTAAGGAGCCATGTACCTGGAAATTGCAGAGGTTATTTATATTATTCCATTTTACATGATGTTCACAGAGTAGGGAGGGTATGTATTTATGGTTACATTATGTATCTTATTATCCTCCTCTTTTTGGAGGTAAGATGTTCGAGATATGCCATCTCCTCAGTATATTCAGAGGTTTCAGCCTGCAACATTGGGTGAGTGCTTTATTCAGAGACTGTCTGGGTCCCATATGCCTTAAGGAAGCGTGGACTACCCCACTTCTAAAGAAAAGCAGTTTGGACCCTTCTGTGGCTAAAAACTACCGCCCCATCACAAACGTCCTGTTTCTTCTGAAAATCCTGGACTGAGTCACGTATTTGCAGTTCCAGGATTTCGTAGAAACCAATAACATTTTAGGCATCCACTAATCAGGAGTCAGGTGTAAAAATGGTATGCAGACAGCCCTTCTGGACCTAAAGTCAAACACCACTGGTATTGTAAAGAAGGGTCACTATGTGTTGCTGATGTTGTTGGACCTCTTGGCAGCCTTCGTTCTTGTGGACCACACATTCTTGGTGGATAGGCTTAAGGACACTGCTCAATGCACTGAGTCAGCTGCCCAGTGGATTACATCTTTCCTGGGCCCTAGAACATCTAGAGTAGCAATCGAGGCCGCTCAAGCCTCTGCTATTATTACCACCTCTGGAGTACCACTAGGTGCATGTCTATACCCACCTCTATTCAATAGGTACATCAGGCCTTTTCACGATCTCCTGGATAGTCTGCATGTGCAGTTCACCAACAATGCTGAAACAACCCAGTTTCTCCTTGAGCTCTTGGGTAATTACGTTCACGATAATGAGGTTGTGAATAGAGCATAGTCGGCTATTCAATCCTGGGTGTCTCTACATTATCTTACCCTTAACAATGAGAAGACTGAGCTTCTCATTATTGCCTCAGGTCCCTGATTAAAAAAGCTTGATCACCTCTACAAACACTTCTCGATATCAGGCTGTGAGATACCTGTAGTTAGACAGGTTAAAACTCTAGGAGTCTTCCTGGATGCAGAGTTGACTATGAAACCTCACGTTTCTCATCTCTGCTCTTCTTGTGGATATACTACAAACCTTCTGCGTCAGATAAGGCCCTATCTGTCCACAGAAAATAGACGTTTTTTCGTGTACACTCTTATAAACACGAGACTAGAATATTGCAATAGTGTTCTGATCAGTACATCTCAATTTAACAGATGCTCCCTTCAGACTGCACAGAACTGAGCTTTCCCGGCCATTTATGGCTTATTAAAACGTGATTATGTTACACCTTTCAAACGACTCTTACATTGGCTCCCTGTTGAACACAAGATTAACCCATAAGTTGCTTCCTATGACATATAAATGTCAAACAGCTCTGACCCCTCATGATTTAAGGCTCCGCTTAGTAGCCAATGGTGAAAACACTGAGATAAGCCCTGTGACGGTGTCGTTTCCCAGAGGCGACGTGTGACTGCAAAAAAGGCAAAAACGAAAGTGGTTTCACGCCGGCATATGCAGAAGGGAGCTGGAGCAAGCCAATGGAGGATGACGGAAAAAAGAAGATACTGTGCTGCTCGTAGCAGCTTCCAACAGTTGTGGTGGCCATACCCTGGATACGGAGCCCGGCGGTGGAGACTGCTGCCATCCCTGCGACCGGAGGAGAGACACCGCAAGCGAGCAACCATGGCCCAGACGTGCTGTCCCTTAGTGCCATAGCGAGGGTGCTCGTGAGTTTTCCCGACCCTCACTGCTCCTTGCTGTGACGTAACTTTCCCCGCCGGGGCTGAACTGATGGACTGAGTGCGGACTAGCCGCAGGGAGCCCGCCCCGGGGGGTTGTGCCCCGGATCAGCCCCTCCCATCAATGCACACAGACCCGGTGTAACTGCCCCTCATGCCTAGCTTGCCACGTGCTGTGAACCGCCTGCCCGCATTTCTCTGGACCCGAGACATTGGACCTGTGCCCCCAATTGAAATCCTGGCAATGGGCAGGGTCACTGTATTGACGCCGAACAGCCCACATAAGCACACACAGCGGTCCTATCAGGCAGACGCGACATTGAGGTACTTGGAACAAGGGCCTGCAAGTTGCGTACGACTAAATCAGGCAACTCATGTTCATTGCGACACCGATAGTAGGGAGTTTACAATCTTACGGACGCCTTGACCTACGGAGCAGGTTTCCAAAGAGGCTCTCCCACTCACCTGCAGCAACAGCGGAGGGTGGACTAAAGGTCCTCTACGCCATTGATCACAGAACTGTGCTCTCCAATATAGAGGGCATGCGCTAAGCCTAGCTACAGGATCTTGATGTAACGTGCATCCGAAATTGACTAATAGGTGGCAAACTATTAACACCTACAGATGAGGGGCGCAACCTAGTTTACGCTCCTGGAATCAATCTGAGGTCAGCTGATTCTTGACTCACATCACACCTAAACCAACATCATTGTGACAACTGTGAGGTAACCCCCTCACCTAGAGGTAACTTACTCATCAGTACCTGCTCCCTAGTGCATATTCAGAATACGCAAGTTTGGAACAATCGTTATTACTATCCTTACATGCAGAGCATCATGTGACGCTAGTAGCTGGAAAGACCTGGGCCAGAGCATCACGCAGCTATTGAGACAACCCTGCAGGACAACCAGGTTCCTCCCCCATTTAATCAGCAGGCCCTGGGTAAACACATTACACCACAATGCCTACCACCCACAAGGAGCTAACGATGAATACAGAATTGTCAGGGGCAGCCTTTGTTATCCCATTGACGTTATTCAAAAGTCTACCTGGAGGGCTCGGGCTCAAAATCATAGTGTGCACTCTCCTCCGGTGTATCTGCAATTGTTTGGCATCGGCGGATACTGCCTGCTCACTACACAGGTCCTCAAAAGGGTACATACTCATAGGACACCCAGCGGATCTGTTCCTGAAATTTTATCCCCTTTTGAGGGGTGAACCCCTTCTGAACAGGACGTGTGCCCTCCTCAAAAGTTACATCCCCTTACCAACTGGAACCCCCTTTATGGTGACACTCCCTGCATAGACTATTGAACTCTGCGACACACTCACAATCAACAAGGAGACCCAAGGAAAGAACAACTGTGATACATGTGAAGCTGGACCCTCTCCACCCTCAGAGGCGGCCCCCACTTTACACTCGGTCCTCGGTCCGTGAACGAGAAGGCTGGGCCCCCACTCCTGGGGTGTATGCCCTCTTCTCTTCTCACAGAGGTGAAGGGCTCGTCTGGGTCATACAGGACCTCCACACACCACCTGGTATACCTCCCACTGCATTGCCGAATGCCAAGATTAAATGGACATTAGGACAAAGCTTGCATCCTACAGGTTCTCCCCCCACCACACTGGCACTTCTCCCACAACAATTCCAATGATGGCAACATCAGGAGCGGAAGCAGCAGTGACCAAGGCCGGCGTGGCTGACCTGTTGAATGAGATGAAGAGCATGAGAGCCGACATAGGCGGAAAAGTCGACAAAATAATGCAGAGAATCGACAAAATGGAGGAAAGACTGTAAGAGGTCGAAAACAATCAGACCTCCCTCGGTACACTTGAGGCCCAAATGGAGCAGAGGATCGCAGAAATTGAAGCCAGAGAGGAAGAATTCTGCCTGAAAGTCGACGACTTCGAAAATTGTGAGAGCCGCACTAACTTTTTGGGAGTGAATTGGGAGACCAAACTAGACCTGAACAGAAAGCTACATAAACTCATGAAACTCCTATTTGAAGATGAATCGATGGACGAGCCCAAAATCGACCACACCCACAGGGCGGGAGGAGCTGCTAGGGGCCCAAGGATGTTTTTAGCACAATTCCACAACTATGCCGACAAAGCTAGAGTTCTTGAGAAGGCCAGACACTGCCCTCAGATCTCCCTGGATGCAGCAAATGTGTCTATTTACCAAGATCCGTCCTTTCTTACATTGGCCATGAGGAGGAAATGCTTCCCACTCACCAAATGGCTGAAAGAGAAAGGGGTACGGTACCGCTGGGGCTATCCTTTCTCCCTTACATTCGACTCGGAGGAGAATACGATTAGGCAGAAATCAGAGGAGGATATCCGCACATGCATGGACGACCTCCTAGGCAACAAGGAGGAAGAAGCAAACCGGAGCGGAAAGCGAGAAGAGGATAGAGAATGGAAGATTAATGGACCGAGATGGAGGAAGGTACCAGGAGCCAGAAAGTTCAGGAGGATGAATATGCTCCCAGATAGGGAACACAAAATCAGTGACTTGGGACTGCTTTGCTCAGCCGGTATCTCAGACTGGCTGTGCGCTTAACTGTACTAGACGAGCATCTCGCACACGAATGATAACGATGATCATGGTAATGATGATTAAACCTGTGGTATTGAGGAGGGGGGAAGAACATTGGGGCTCAATGTTAGCATTGGTGTTCTGTGTTGGGGCCAGCAGATGCGAAACTGACCAGGTGAAGATAACCCGGATAGATCGGACACCGCTAGGGGCAAGTGGTAGGGGAAGATTGGAAGGGGGGAGGGGAGGAAAACTGACAAGTTGCACTAAAGTTATGTGCAAAATTATTGTAACTGTTTTAGAAGTATGCGGTATGTGTTCACTGTATGAGCCAAAGTGTAGCATGCAGGGCTATGGCTACAGACTCCATGTTGGATAGACCCAGATTCTAAGGGCTGGCACTCTTAATGTGAAAGGACTCAATTCCCCCACCAAATGATCATTAGTCGCAAGAGAATTTAAGAGGGCAAATCTGGATCTCCTCTTCTTACCCGAAACCAAGTACGCAAGATGTGATGAGCGTAAGGTCCTCTATTCGAGGGTGGGATCTGAATATTGGAGCTCGGGCTCTCTATGAAAAGCTGGAGTGGGTATACTACTGAGAAAGAGACTCAACTTTGTAGTCACCAAGTCATGGTCCGATGTATAAGGAAGGGCCATTGTGTTGGTTGGTAGGATGCACAACACCATCCTCACACTTGCAACACTTTATGCCTCCAATACCGCTCAGCCCCGCTTCCTCCAACGGGTGATACCAAAAAACACGCTTGAAGCCAGGGGACAGATAATTCTGGGTGGAGACTTTAATGGATGGGCAGACCCTACTCTTGATAGGCAGGCTGGCAACCCAGGGGCACCTGCACTGACAGATGGCAGCCAAACAGAGGTAATTGAGATGATGCAGTTGTATGGGCTGCAGGACATTTGGAGACACTCTTATCCCACCCAAGCAGGGTATTCTTTCTACTCAGCACCACACTCCACATTCACCAGAATTGATTACATATATCTATATGTAGGTTTATGTGAGGCCACAACTGCCTCCGAGATAATACCGATCTCATGGTCAGACCACAATATGGTCACCACCACTATGAATCTCCTTGCACTAACACATAGAAACACGAAGTGGCGTTGCAATGATACACTTTGGAAAGACCCCGTCTTTCGTGAGCATATGGCAGAAGAGATTACAGAATATTTCAAAGCGAAGGATATAGGGGAGGTGTCTAAGAGCACAGTGTGGGAGGCGGGGAAAGAAACATGGCGGGGTGTTCCGATTATGGAGGGAGCTGACAAGAAAAGAGAGAAGACCCTGATAGAGAACAAATTGAGACACAAAATCGCTCTGTGGGATGTCACAACACAGGCCTCTGGGGTGGAGAGGGCAGAGAGGGTTGCAGAGGTGCTACAGAAAAGGGAGGAACTCCGACAGCTGGAAGAAGGGTTGGTCATACGCAAATTACGATTTCTGAGACAGAAACGCTATGAAAAAAGGCGATAAAGCAGATGCTCTCCTCACAGCCAGACTACGGGGTCAGAGAGCGGAAAGATGGGTCTCAGATATTCAGGGAGGCGGTGTCCACCAATCAGGGAAACTCAAGGGCATCCCAGAGATTTTTGCCGCCTTCTATGAGAATCTTTGTAGATCTGAAATGACACAGGGAAAGGCAGAGATAGGTCAATATATGAGTGGTATAGATATGCCTGCACTTTCATGTGATAAAATGGAAATGCTAGAATCTCCTATAACATCGGATGGAGTAGAAAACGTGATCAAATGACTCCCAATGGGTAAAGCGTCCGGAAATGATGGGTACAGAGCCGGGTTCTATAAGACCTTTTCATCATCCCTTCTCCCCTTTATGGTTTTGTTGTTCAATGATATTTTGCAAATCGGAGTGGCTCCACAATCATTCCCACAAGTGCTGATCTCAGTGATCCTCAAAGATGGCAGGGACCCCAATCTTTGTGGATCTTACTGCCCCATCTCCCTCCTTAACCTTGATGCGAAGATCTATACCCACGTACTGGCGGACAGACTGGAGATCGACATGCCCTCTTTGATCCACCCTGATCAGGTGGGCTTCATAATAGGTAGGCAGGGTGCTGACACGATCCGCTTGATACATGAATCTAAGAAAATTGCATCTGACCCCTCACTCCTGTCCATCGACTCAGACAAAGCATTTGACAGGGTACAGTGGGAGTTCTAGAAGCAGTGCTACGCAAGGTTGGAATAGGCCCCGCCTTTAGGAGAGCGGTTAAGGATGTCTATATGTCTGCTCAGGCATCCATCATGGTTAATTCTGAATGCTCTAGGTGGTTCCATTTAGAAAGGGGCACGAGAGAGGGTTGCCCCCTCTCAGCAATATTGTTTGCTCTCTCCCTCGAACCGCTTGCATTGGGGCTTCGATCCGATTCCCAGGTAGAATGTATCAAAGTGGATGGAAAGGAATATAAAGTGGCCCTCTATGCAGACAATCTCTTCTTCCATATAATCAATCCCTTGACGTCAATACCCAGAGCCATGCATCTGATAGAATCTTATGGTAAGCTCTCTGGCTTTAAAATCAACAGATCTAAATCAATACTATACCCATTGCAGATGCTCACTCCCGAAGACTCCACTAAATTCTCTCAGCTGGGCCTTCAAATGGGAGGTCTCACCCTGCATTATTTAGGGTTAAACTTGACAAGGAACGTGGAAGATATGTATGCTGCAAACTTCCCACACATTATCACCTCTTTTTATGCAGATCTGGCGAAATGGCAAAAGCTTACAATCTCCTGGATGGGGAGGCTTAACGCAATTAAAATGGTGTGCCTCCCCGATTCCAATATCGCTTTCAGGTCATCCCTTTGAGACTCCCAGAGGCATTCTACAGAAAGGTAAAGGGCGCCATCCTCAAGTTTCTGTGGCAGGGGAAGAAGGCAGGAATACTGGATGTCGTACTCATTATGCCCAAAGACAAGGGAGGGGTGGGACTCCCTGATCTGAAGTTATATAATCGAGCAATGCAGCTAAGGGTGTTGATTCCCCATTTGAGAGGGAGGAAGGATCTGCAATGGGTTCACCTCGACAACTATAATCTGGCTTCTGTCACCGTTTATGAATGGCTGTGGGTTCCAAGATCGAAACTCCTCTGCAGACTTCGGGACCACCCCATTCTTGGCACAATATGGGATATATGGAGGGAAAGGGTGGGCTGTGGGATATTTGTACCCATGCCAATGCTCCCCACTGCACCAATGGGGGAAGAATCAGACAAAAATGGACGCGCTAACCCCTGTGCATGCCAAATCTGCAAAACTGCACATGGTTCATAAATCCCCAAAGGCTACACACCCCTGCCGCACACTGTCAAAGTTGGTGTAGAAACAGAACTGACTGCAGGAGAAGGCCAGTGGGTGCTATACATGTAACATGAAGCAAGGCCACAAAAATGGGCTAAAAACCGAAAATGCCTTTAAAATGCAGCTTTCCTAATCAATTGCGACCTTCAATTTGCTGTTTTGCCTCTAAATTCAGTCATTTTCCAAGTGAACTATTGAAATTAAAAGTGTGATGAAACCACATCCAGTACAGTCAGAAGAAACCGGGCCTCACTGACTGACAACAACTAAGAAATGTATTTCATGCAAAACAAATCCCAGCACTCAAAGACAGGAACATTCTTAGTTAAATGTGTGTATGCTGCAAAGGAAACTCTGATGTAAAAGGATCAGTTTAAATGTGTTTTTCTCTGAATAAGTGCAAAATTCCGCTGTTTGAAGCATGTTTTTTGTGAAGGACTTAATTCCTTTAATTGTCACCATCCCATATAAACTCTGTTTATTTTATATCTTTTAAGTGAAAGATTGTAGATGAATCTTAAAGTAACCAAGTTGGAGTTAACTGGTTAATTCTGATTGGACAGTGCCCAGCCTGGGAAAGATGACACTTCATGTTGACTTTAAGCTGCTCCCAGGAAGGCTTAATGGGTGCTGGAGGTTCCCGCATATTTAGAACAAAGACCTCATTACCCATGCGTCTTTGGCTGACCCAAGGACAAAGGAAGGCTTGGACACCCATCCTCCTAAAGGAGGGGCAGGATGTGGAGGAGGTTTCTCAGTGAACTTCAAAGGACTGGCTATTTGCTCACTTGGGAAGTAAGAAAAAAAAACGGCCTGGATTTTGAATGGAAATTATCTATTTTGCCTCAGAACTTTATGAGATTTAACATGGCAGCCAAAATAAGTAGACAAGTGAAAAATACATACTTATAAATCTGAACTCATGCTAGAGAGTTGAAGATTTGGTAGGAGGTATTACTACATAAGGAACCAAAGATACACCAAAACACTGATTGTGGCAAAACTATTAATGTTGCGAATATGATATTGTATGGTTGTATACTTGACCTTAACCTTTTCACAATTTACCTCAGGAGAATTGACCTCGGGAGAATTGACCTAATTTAGAAGGACATATATGCAAGGGGAGACCCCACTGCAACCCCCCACCCAATCCAAAACCCCCTGCAACCCCCCACCCAATCCCCTTATATTGTTTATAATCCAAAACTGACCCAATACGTATATAAAATAACTAAAATATTTTATATAGGTCAATTGTGCAGAAGGTCAATTAGGACCATTATAATTAGGTCAATTGTGCAAAAGGTTTTTTAAAAGGTCAATTTGGGTAATACCTATTGTATACCCATGTTCTAGGGGTCATCACCCAGATATGTATTGAATTAGAAATTTTTAGGCCAAACTGTTATGATTAAAATTGATAACATTCCACAGAATGACAAAGACAGCTCTCACAGAGATGGGAATTGAAGGTGAAAATAACCCATCGAATATGTAATCTATGTGTCCGATTTTATTAGGGGACATCATTTTAGAAATGTACATTTGTGCAAAAGTTAAATTGTGGTTCAAATCAATGTGGGAGTTCCCAAATCACATCGTAAAGATGACAGCTATTTTCTGACTGCCAACCAGAACAAGGCAAGTGCCTTGGACCACTCACAGCCATGGGGGTGTGGTTTGAAATTCTTCCCATACCATAAACTTTGTGATGTCACTTGGTTGGATACATATAGGAAATTCACCACACATATACACACTGCTTCCTGACCACATGCTGATTTCCACGCAGCGCTTTGTTCCTGACTTCTTCATCCTATCCAGAACTTTTTATCTTGCAGTTGATTCCAGACTTCTTTGCAAACCCAAATTCAATCATCCCAAACTTAAGGGAATTTAATTCTGATCCAGTTTGGCTTGCTACCATTCATGCTTGCCCACTGAAACTCGCAATCCTGCTAATCTACCGTGTCCAGCGACCAGAAGGGCTGATCCAAATTCAGTCTGAGGTGCCATCCAAATTGACCAGACCCGCACAGCTGACACAATTCCGCCAGAAGTGCCCTGCTGCCGGTAGACCCAATCCGATGACCAGAACCCTGATGGTCCAATCTTAACTACAGTGGACTGTAAGTATCAACAGGAAGAATAGTAACCTATAGTATATTGTATTGTCTTATCCCAATCTCAACCCATCCCCCCCTTTACTTAAGAACTTGTAGTAGTGTCACACCAGTCTGATACCTTGCTTTGATTTCTTGTAATAGTAATAATTTCTTGAAAATTCTTTTTGTCTCTTGAAAATCTCAAACCCTTCATATTATCCCTCGGGTAATCCGACTGAGTCCTCCAAGGCAGACACAGAGGTGCCACGGTTGGTTTTCGTAGACCACTCTGGGGCTTACTGTGTTACAAACTGGTAACCAGCCTGAAAACCCCAGTTTAGAGCATCATTGGATTTGTAAGAACTGATTTCTGTTTTCATTTTCACGCCTATTTTTTTTAAAAAAATGCCTCTCACTAAAACTTCTATAACTTCTTCAATTTTATAGACTGATACCTACGACCCGTAGCTACACCCACAACCAAAACAGCATATTTTACATTTTCAAAAAAAAGTTCTACACGTGTCTTTTTATCATCCAAAGTGTTTCTTCACTCCCTTTCTGATCCAAAGTGTGTACTGTTGTTTATCTTGTAGCTCATGTTTGTTAGGACCTGTTTAGTGTTGCTTTCATTTTGCAACACTTTGCATTGTGTCACAAAGCCATTTTCACCTGCCTGTTTAAAAGTGTCAAGTTCCAAAAACGGTTTTCTCTCTTGTTTGGGGAGGGAAGATTGCATTCGAACTCTAGACATTGTCTTTCATTCCTGAATACCTGCTGCTTACTTACATCTGTGTAGGATTGCTCATTTGTGCCTTAAAGAACTTTGCAGGGGGAAATATTAACCTAAATGCTATCTGTTCACAAACCAAAACTGTTCTTTTTCCTGTGTTTTCTATTCTGCATTATTTTAAGTGAATTCAATTGCTTTACTTATTTTGAATTGTATTGTCACTGCTTGGTGATTGCTGCTTGATATATAATAAAATGTATGTGTGATTTGAATATTAAAATAAATGAATACATCTTTACCTTTACAAACTAGCCTGGTTCCTGGTCCAGTGTGACCTGAGGGGTGTTTTTAGATGGGTCTGATATGAGTGGTCTATCATTCAGAATATTGAACTTAAAAAAATAAGAATTTAATTTGTGCACTACATGCTAGGCGAGACCCGGGTGTGTGCCTGATTGAAATCCTTAACAGGACATGCACCACATGGCCCTCTCCTCTAAGTCACATATGGGCTGCAGGGGTTAGTGAGAAAATACTTGACCATGCACAATATCAACCATGGTATGATGCAGGCCTAGAAAGTGTGGGACAGTTGTGGCAAAGTAGCGTTTTTCTCACAATCTCAGAACTCGAAGAAGCACTGGGAATTCACCCGATCCCGGTCTTCCTCTAGCTTAGACTCAAGGGCATTATCTCCAGAAAGGAATGGCAGATGAAAGTGCAAAGAGAACTTAAGCCATTTGAGAAGTTGCTGGACACGATGACCGAAAATATGGGTATGATCTCGAATATGTACAAGGCACTACTAGACAATGGGACGAGATCCACTACCAAACTCAAACATAGGTGAGAACAAGATTTAGGTAGGGAACTGGACGAGACTATGTGGGTGAAGATCTGTAAAGGTGCTGCGCAGGTCTCAATCGCAGCTTAATACAAACTGCATGCCATCAAGTTGCTCCACAGGTGTCAATATGACCATTATAGGCTCTCAAAAATGTTTCAAGCCACAAGCCCCTTATGCTGGCGTTTAAGCAGGGAGAGAGATAATTATTGGCACATATGGTGGGACTGTTCCCGGGTGCAGGTATACTGGAACGAGGTGCTGGATTGGATTAAGCAATTAGACGGGATCTCCCAGACGATCGCACCCTTATTGATACTGTTTGGATTGGAAGAAATTGATGATGGTGTGGTCAGAGTGAATGATATGGTAGCGCCCCTGCTCCTAGCTGCACAAGACTGCTTGGTGATCAAGTGGAAAGCCAGAAACTCCCCACCAAGAAAGAGTGGATTGGAATTTCCACAAATATCTACATTATGGAAAGGATCACTGCATCCCTTCATGATAAAGCGGCCCAAAATGAAACATTGTGGGGTGATTTTGCAAATGAATATGCCCCGAACTCTGGGTGGGGTGCGACAATGAGACCCTAAGCGGGAAACCTACCCGCAGACTGAACGGTATGAACAGTGAGAGTAACTAGCCTGGTAATCTGTGAGATATGCTATCATCATAGCCAAGACCAATACGTTTTTTTTTTCTCTCTTTTTCCTTTCTTTGTTACCAAACAGACTATCTATGGAAGTGAACCCCATATAGCATAGTTACAACAGCATGTCGAAGTGTGAAATGAAGAGATGGATTCTTGTCCTGAAGGGGGAGGGATAGTTTTTTTTTGAGGGACTGTGTTTGTTCTACATGTTTATTTGGCAGGGCGAGGGATGGATGGGACATTTCTAATTGCAAAATGACCCGAATGCCAAATGTAAGTTATGAATCTCTTCTGTATAAAACCAAATAAAAACAAATTTGAAAAACAAAAAAAGACATTAAAAATCACCTGTTTAACTTGATGCCGGGTTGAGTAGAGCTGACATCACTGCCATCTACCTTCTCTGCAGCATAAACATTGTTTTTCTCTTGTCTTTTCATATATGTTTTATGTGCGCCCTGAAGCCCATGTGATTGTGGCACGAAGCAAGAATTAAATAATAATGACAATAATGATATTAATAATAATAATGTTGCCTTTGGCACAACAACTGAAAAGTATATCATGCTTTAAAAATGTTTTAATACTAGTTTGACTTCAAGTCAAGTATCTAGAAGAGAAGAATTTAAACTATATATTTGCATGATATTTATGTTAATTGAAGTGTGAATTATGAAATTCTTAATGAGAATGGGACATTCGGGGCTTGGAGCTCTTGTGGGTTGGCAGATACTGAGAATGATACACTATCTGGACGCTAATGGGAACATGAAGCCATTCCTGATAGACTTTTCAGGTATCTCTATATGCAATATCGCTGCAAGATGTATCGGGAAGGTGAAAACTCTGGGTGATTTTTTGCTTGGCTGCTTTGGAAAGCAAGCCTCTTTGATTATGCATTTGATACTGGTTAGGACTCTGAAATGTTGGATTGATTTTTAGGGAGTTGCATTTTCTTCCCCAAGAATGCCATACTCTTCCTGACACTGACATACCTGACCTGGAAATCTTCTCTGGTAGTAAAGGCATGTCTATGGAAGAGGGCTGTGGGCTTGATAGGCCTTCTTGTTGAATTCTGCCAAACGTTTGGTTATATACTGGTTCTCCACATGCTGGAGATGTTTTGTGGATGTAGTGGTTTGGGTGAATACAAGGTAGAAGACTATTTGCAAACCAGGATTGCTCCTCCAGTAAAGGAAGTCCAACAGGAACGGTGAAGTGGCATTCCTTCTGCAGAAAGCCACACGCAACAGCAACAATTCTTGGGACTCATCTGCATCATCAGTGAGGTGCAGCTTGGGGCTTTAGAGACAGCAGGCTTTGGACCCACGTCGGGGCACACATTCCACTAAAGGTGAGTAATCCAGCAATCGCTCTTGGGTGCTATGCTAGTGGGTGGGGCATGTATGGGTTGAAATGGGTCTCGAGTTTGCATGTCTTAAGACCCAATGAACTTGATCTGGGGTTTGCTTGTGGTCTCCTGCACAAGAGATTTGACCCAAAGGTTCGGCTGGACTACCTCTGCTGGGGTGAGTTCAAGCTTGTTTTTCATACGGTCTTTCACCTGTAATGCCATACCAGGCTGCACAATGATGGTCCGGTGGGTTTCCTGGAGCTTTGCCAGTGGTTTTTGATGTATTCTAATCGTTCCAGCCATCACTTATCACTGCTGCATATCACAATTCCACCCATGTAATCAACCCTTCACCAAACCCAACTAAGACATAACATTATAACTGGCTGCTTTTTTAGCATCGAAATGGGCAATAACCATCTCAACATCTGTGCTTCAAACAGCTTCACCACTAAGTGTAATCTATGCATTTTCTGTGCTGTCTGGTATGGATGAATCAGTGTTGGGACAAATGCTTCCATTCCATTAGCAATAGTTTTAGCCAGGGACTTAACGCTTATACTGAACCATTATGAATTTGACATTGTAAGGAAATTTGACATTGTAAGGTCCTTGCCTACCTTAAGTAGGCAGTTCTAAGCGTATTCCATCTCTGGGTCGCCAGTGTCATCGAAGCTTATCAACATCCTCAGTTCTCCTTCTTGGAATCACTGCTCGTGCCAGATGCTTGCCAACAGCTTCTTTACTCTTTTCAGTTTTACCAGTCTCCCAGAGGCTCTCAGAGGCTTATCAGCAAGCACTGACACCCTTCCCAGGATTAACAGTCCCTCATAGGCTTATTAGCAACCTCTGTACTCTTTCACAGGATTTCTCTGTCAACTCTTTACTACTTCACAGGATTGTCAGTCTCTCAGAGGTTTGGTGTAAACCCATGCGGGGACAACACAAAAAATTAAGAAAAGAAAAAGGATACCCAGTGCGATAAGCCACCCGGTGATCCCATCAAACTAAAATATACTCGGTTGTGATCCTTTACTCTAAAAAAGAGAAGGGAAATGTTCTTGGAACAAGCAAACTGCTGTCAGATGACAAGAAAAACAAAAGGGGTGGTAGCCGGAAGGTTTAGAATTAATCTTAACCCATTTATTTATTTTATTGATTGCTTGTTTGTTCGGCACTTATACAGGATGTAAATACTGTTTCAAAGTGCCCAGATGCTCTGGGAAACCCTCCAGAGAAATTTGTTTGTTTTTGAGATTTTACTTTGCAACCATAACATCCCTTCAACAATGTTTTTTCACTGAATTTCAAAGGTTTTTGTTAGTGCAATATAACCATGATGTCCCTTAACCAATTAATTTTCACTGAATATATATGTTAAATGTTAAAGGTATTTGTACCGCACACCGTCACCAACGGAGTTGGTCCCCAGGCGCTCTGGCAGATCTGTAAACGATAAGGTGGGATGGGTTAGTAAGGTGAAGAGGGAGTAGGATAGTGAGAGGAGTGGTTCTCTGTTGGCAGCTTCAACTCGGTATACACCGGGTGCTGAGCTTTGGTGCGAGTATTGAATCGGTGTCAGTCCGCGTGTGCTGTTGGTGCGACTTATGTGTTGTTGCAGTGTTGTGAAGTGCATGTGGCTTGTTGTGCGAGAGGTGATTGTGTGAGTTTTTTGAGTGAGATAAGTATTCAGAGGGTTTGAGCTTATATTGGTTTGTGGGTTAACTGACTTTTAACATGCTAACATTCACAGTTTGTCTAAGTGTAGCACTTGCTGACCTTCACAATCCTATCTAGATGTGAAACAGGCTAATGTTCAGAATTCTATCTAGGTGTGGGCATGCTAACAATCCCAATCTTATCTAGATGTGACGCAGGCTGATGTTCACAATTCTATCCAGGTGTGGGCATGCTAACATTCACAATCTTATCTAAATGCGACGCAGGCTGATGTTCACAATTCTATTTAGGTGTGGGCATGTTAAATTCACAATCCTAACTAGATGTCTATGGCAGTCTATGTTAAGGGAAGGTAAGGTAGAGTGGTGGGGGCTTTCTGGTGTAGAGTAATTGCTCTACACCCCACCCATGCCACACTTACAGTTTTTGTTGGTGCCTGTTAACTGCTGGCTTCATTAGCTTCCCCTGCAGACACTGGCAGACACTTCCTGGAGCCGCCTAATTTGGAGCCGCCCTTTGTCTCGGGGCCCTTAGCCGAGGGGGCTGCTGGGCAGAAGGGCTGCCCAGGTCTGGTCCTGGATAAGGCTGGAACTGGCCAATCAGACTGTTCCATAACTTGGTGGAGTCCATGATTCCAGAAAGTAATGCCATGCCCCTACGAGAATGCGCTCCGGAAATGGTAAATAATGCTAATGGTGAACCAGTACCCACCAAAACCTATGTATGTCTCCCAGACCCGATCCGTGTTAATGAGTATTGCCAAAAGCACCCCTGACCCAGAACAAATGCAGCAGGGTTTTACAAAGAATTAAAAACGCTGTTTCAAGCAGGGACTAACATTTGAAGATGTGAACATTGTTATGGCAATGGTAACCCCTAGTGAAATTTGGGACCCTTTTAGGGCCAGAAATCATGATGATCACACTCTCAATAGGAATGCATTACAGGCAGCCAGCGAGGCCCGCCTCCCAACCGAACCTCTCCCCAGAGGTATAAAAAAACCTAGATATGCACATTTTGGCAGCCCTAACCACAGTCTTACCATGAGACAAATGTCAATGTTGAGAAATTAGACACATATGTAGATCGAAAATATTTATTGATACATGATGCAACACAACCGCAATGATAAACAATGAAAAGTACTAGGCTCCCAATGCTTTCGTGAGATAACCATAGAGTGTCTGTATGAAACTGTAAAGCGATACTGGGTGCCAGCCACCCATAATATCTGTGGTTCAGCATGACAAATAGCGTATATGATCACCTTAGAGTGCCCCCTCTTGTCTACACAGACGCCAGGCATGCTGTCAGCTCTTTGTCCCCCTCCTGCAGAGCATCCCACAAGAATGTTCACCACCAGGAACCCCTACATTCAGTATTTAACTACCATGAACTTGTCCGCGCTGTCTCAGACTTTCTGAGTGAGCTCGCTGACTGCTGCCCAATGTTAAGTGTGAGAGGGACGGAAGTATTAGATCTCAAATGTGTGAGGTCATGAGAATGATAGGAGCATTCGATGCAATAGTGTGATGTATGGAGCCTTGGGCGAGTGAGCTCAGTGAATGTTCCATGAATGCCAGTTAGAGCAGAGTGAGAGGATGGATGCATGTCGGGTGGATTAAGACTGTATCACTGATTACATGGTGTCTGGTGACTTAATCCTTATGGAATAATAATACATTTGCCGTCCTACTTGGGCCCAGTCTCCAGTGTCACCTTTAGATGATGGAGCATACTGGCCTTTATCCTAGGCATAATATTTGGGCTCCCATCTTCCAGGTGAACCATGGACGGTCTACATATTATGTCCTAGGTCTTGTTTTTGGTAGAGGGCAAAGGGTCACCCTCTGCCACAATTGCAAAAATTCCCTTTTTGGGCAAAGTTTCCCCTACTGCTAATACGGAGTGGTATTTTTTCCTGATATTAGGACTAGGGCACACATTGGCCTAGTGCAAACAGCATATACTTTCAATGCATTTTTGCACCAGAGCAAAGTTTTCCCAGCTGCTAATACTACTCCATATTAGCACTAGGACAAACTTTGCCCTGGTGCAGAAATGGATTGAAAGAATTGGTTTTTGCCCAAAAGACAAACTTTGACCTGCTGCTAATAGCATGCAAAAGTGCAAACATGAAGTATTCCGGCCTGTAGTGCTCATGGGAATATTCTTGGAAAAGCTGAGTATGTCTGTATAGTTTGTATCCTTTCAGATGACATAAAGTGTGTCGCACTTCCTAGCAGCCTGAAGTTCAATAAAATACTCACATTAGGACCCTTGGAATATTGGGCGGAAGGAGTGTGCTCGGGAGGTCTATAACCTTGACAGGGAAAGAGTGGCCTCTACCCTGGTGAAATGTCAGAGAGCAACCCAGGGTCTCATTTGAGATTTGGTGTGAAGCCTTAAAAAATGTGGATCGCGATAATCCCCCTTTAGATTTACAGTGAAAAACGTACGTGGCATTTTATGGAGATAACTCATTTAGTTATAATCCATACAAAGTTACACGTGCTAGAGTGACTATCAGATCCCCATGCCCACTCAAAACACAGATTCACAGTCGAGACTGGAGACTTCCTATTATGCATTTAAATTCTTTACTTCACAACCAGCAGCAAAGATGTAAACATGTTTTCATTAACTTCAAAAACATTTTTACACAAAACACAAACATGTTGTAATCTAGGGGAAAAGCCCAGAGTCCAAGATGGCAGCCATTGGCATACATTAGCCAATCAGGTTCCTTTCCCCACTTTAAAGAACCTTCCAGGTATGATATGATATGGCATTTGTAACTCGCCTATACACAAATGTTTCAAGGCGCGACGAGGCGGTGGGGTTGGGGGGAACAAGGGGAGACAGACAACGATCCTACTAGGCCAGGTGTCATTCAGATCGCGCAAGTGCAAGGGTAGAGGGGAAGGGAAAAGTGCAAGGGGAAAAGGAGAGGGGAAAGTGCAGGGTTAGTAGAATACAAGATAAATAATAAGGGCCAGCTGGTGGCAAGTGCAGGGTAAGTGCAGGGAGGAGGGGCTGTCGGGATACAGAGACAGTCCCGCAGTGCAGGGGTTGCCAGGGAGGCAGTGCAGGTAAGAGTGGCTGGGCCAAGGACCGAGATTGGTGAGTGGCCCAGTTGCAGATTCAGTGCAGGTTCAGTGGTTTTAGCAGGGGAGAGGGTGAGAGAAAGCAGAGGCAAAGAGGAAGGTTTTTAGGTGCTTCCGGAACCGGAGATGGTTCTCCTCAAGTTTCAGGGAGCAGGAAGGCTGTTCCAGAGGGAGGCCCCTGCTGCGGAGAGAGATCTACCCCCAACTCGTTGCTTTGAGAAGCGGCTGACCCTGAGGGAGTTGGAGGCGGATGAGCGAAGAGCTCGAGAAGGAAGATATTTAGGAAGAGAGAGTTGAAGGTATTTGGCCCAAGGCCCCAGAAGGCCTTGTGGACAATGCAGAGGGTTTTAAACTTAATCCTCGCAGCCACTGGGAGCCAGTGTAGTGATTTCAGTCCTGGAGAGATATGGTCCCTGGGCTTGAGGCCAAGGACAAGTCTCGCAGACCTGTTCTGGATGAGTTGCAAAGGGCGGAGAGTAGAGGCAGACAGATTTAGATAGAGGCTGTTACAGTAGTCCAGTTTCGAGAGAACCAGGGCTCTAGAGACAGTGAGCTTCTGGGGGAAGGAGAGGAAAGGAAGGATACCTCTGAGGAGGTGTAGCTGGTAGTGTGACTTCTTAGAGACGTCAGAGATGTGAGGAGAGAAGGAGAGTGTGGAGTCGAAGATGACTCTGAGATTTTTTGCCTTGCAGGTAGGAGCAGGAAGAGGGCCAAGAGAGGCCGGCCAGAGAGCTGCAGGGAAGGAGGGAGTGGGTGTGCCGATGAGTAGAATCTCAGTCTTACTGGCATTAAGGCAGAGGTCGTTGGCGGCACACCATTCATGGATAGCAGAAAGACAGTCAGAGATGAAGGAAGGGGAAGAGGAGGCCGAGGGTAGTCTGAAAATGAGCTGGGTATCATCCGCATAGCACTGAAAGTTGGGACAGAGAGTGGCGATGCGGTGGGCAAGAAGAGCCAGATACTGGTTGAACAGCCAGGGAGAGAGGTTAGATCCCTGGGGGACACCACAGGTGGAGAAAAAGATGTCAGAGAGGAAGGAACCCAGTTGGACCTGGGAGGGTCGATTGGAGAGGAAAGAGGTCAGCCATGCCAGAGCCTGACCAGTGATACCCAGGTTATCACGGAGACGGTTGAGCAGGATGGTGTGGTTGACAGTATCAAAGGCAGAAGAGAGATTGAGCAAAATGAGAACACATGGGGTGTTGGAGTCAAGGTTTGAGAGCAGGTCCTCACGGATGTTCAGGAGAGCAGTTTCCGTGCTTCTGGCAGCTCTGAAGCCAGACTGATGGTCATGAAGACTACCAATATAATCAGCATGGGGATTAAGCTGGGAGATGGCCAGTTTCTCCAGGAGCTTGCCCAGGAAGGGAGTGATAGAGATTTTGTGATGGTTAGCCGGGCAGGAGGGGTCAGAAGA
The DNA here is from genome assembly GCF_040938575.1 of Ambystoma mexicanum. Classification (NCBI taxonomy): domain Eukaryota; kingdom Metazoa; phylum Chordata; class Amphibia; order Caudata; family Ambystomatidae; genus Ambystoma; species Ambystoma mexicanum. The sequence continues at coordinate 856,714,531 of NC_090935.1, read as the reverse complement.
GGGTTTTTTAAGAAGGGGGTACACAAGGGAGTGCTTGAGGGGGGATGGGAAGACTCCAGAGGCGAAGGAGTGATTGCAGAAGTCAGCCAGGGCAGGAGCCAAGGAGTCGATGTGGTCCTTGATAGTTTTGGAGGAACAGTGGAGGACCTGTTTTGACGAGACTTTCATAGATCGGACTTGTCTCGAAACCTCGTTAGCAGAAAAAAGGGGAAAGGCAGAGAAGAAGGGCGGAGGGGTGGCTGCAGAAGGGCCAGAGGAAGAGCAGGGAATAGAGGGGGGAGATGATAGGAGGAGAGTGAGGACAGGGTGTCCTGAGTTTTTGAGATGAAGTGAGAGGCCAGTGCCGTGCAGAGGGCCTGGGAGGGGACAGGAGAGGTAGAGACTGCAGCAGGGTTGGCCAGCTCCTTGCAGATTTTAAAGAGTTTGGCCGAATTGTTAGATGCGGCAGAGATGCGGGCTTGGATTAGGGCTCTCTTCTTGGTGAGAACGGAGAGCCGGTATTGCCTTTGGAGCAGGCGGCAGGCCAATTTGTCAGATGATGAACATGAAGCACGCCATTTCCTCTCTGCCACCCTGCACTTGCATTTAAGGGTGACGAGATCCGAGTCATACCAGGAGTTACACTTGGCTTTGGGATTCAGGCGGATTCTCATGACAGGGGCAAGGATATCAAGAGTATCAGATATAGCAGAGTGGAGAGGGCTGTGTCAGGGTGGGAGTCAGCCGAAGGGGGAGGAGGGGCGAGAAGGTGGCGGTGAAAGCCTCAACAGACACACGCTTCATGGGTTGGATGACCGGGAAGGTGGGTGGCAGTGATGAAGGTGGCTTTGCCTGTGGGGTAGGGAAGGTGAGGTGGGAGGATAGGAGACAGTGATCACTCCAGGAGAGAGGAGTGGAGAGAGGGACAGAGATGGGAAGGTGAAAAGAGATCAGAGCATCAAGAGTGTGCCCTGCAGAATGAGTCGGCCCAGACGGGAGAATAGAGAGTGAGAGAGTCGAAGAGGTCACGAAAGAGTCCAGTAGAAGGACAGGAGGCATCCAGGTGGATGTTGAAGTCTCCAAGAAGGAGGAGTTGAGTGGTTGAGGCCAAGAGAGAGGAGGAGAGGTCCGCCCACTCAGAGAGGAAGGAGTAAATCTGACCAGGTGGTCGATAGATAGTAGCCACGGTAAGGGAATGGCTAGGAGAGAGAGAGCCGGCAGACAAGGCATTCAAAAGAGGAGTAGGTCTGCGTAGGAGTGACAGAGGCAGGAATCCACTCAGGGAAGATAAGGGTAACGCCCCCACTAGAGCGGTTGTGCCTGGGCACAGAGAGGATCTTGTAGCCGTCAGGTAGAAGTATGTCAAAGCTGGTGACAGAGCTGGTTGTGAACCAGGTCTCAGTGAGACCGAGGACATCGAGGTCAAGTTTTTCGAGAAGGCGGCAGATGTCAGAGAAATGTTTGACAGCAGAACAAGAGTTGGGAGTGGCAATGTGGAGAAGGTTGCCATCCTTGAATGACTTCCGGGGAGGGGTACAGATCAGAGGTACGCCCTGCGGAGGTGTAGAAGGAGCCCGAGAGGGGGCAGAGAGGGAGGGAGAAGGCAAGGTAGCCGAGGAAAGGGGAGGGGGGACAGCAGGAGAAGAAAGGAAGTTGATGAGGCATGGGAAGCTTCTATCAAAGAGGTGAAGGTTGGCCAGAGGACCTTGGACCAGGACGGTCCCATTAGAGTAAACATTAATGATGACCTTGGAGGAGTGGAAGGAGGCCAGGAGGACATCCCAACGGGTGCCACCAATTAATGGGAGAAGAGGAGAAAGGAGCGAGCACAGAGACCATATGAAGGGTCCGTAGGTCAGGTGAAGGCACGACAAAGAGAATGTCAGTGAGAGTTTCCTTGGAGGCGGCACTGGTGTAGGTGTCAGCGATAGGGAGGCCTGGATTGGAAACCAGATGTCCTTTTAAAACTTTTTCCTCATCCTCTTCTTTGCTGCTCGACCAGCAGATAAGTCTTTTTTACTGTTTGAGCCCTTCATCGATACATTGTGTCTGTTATTGCTGTTCCTTTTTCTTCATAGGATACATTATTACGTGTTGTATTATTGGCTGCGTGCTGCAATTTCCCTGCATGTTATTTTCAGGAGCGCAGTGCTCTGTTTCCTTTTTTCCTCCCATGCAGCTCGCGCAGGTGCACTCGCACGCACTGGGAGCCACCGGGGATAGACAGCACTGGCACCCGGCATGAGCACTCACGAGATTCGCGAGGGGCTCATACAGTTCTCTATGGGTGCAGCACCATTTCAGGATTCAGCATTCCTGTGCAGGCGTGTGACAGGAGTTTATGCCTTTGCCTGCGCTGTGAAGTTACCGCGTGGAGGGGGGGGCACATATTATCAGTGTGACTGCCGAAGGAGCCTGCTCGTCTCCTGGGCTAGCAGATGCCCTTGTTCTTATCCTCCCATGTCATGGCCTGCTCAGCCTGTACCCCTCACCCATGAAGCATGTCTGTGGCTTACTTGGGTGAAGGGAAGATCCCTGCTCGAGGAGGTTTCTGTTTTGGAACCTTCACTCCCCTCCCTATGGTGTCCCTTTTGGGGCCCGTCCTCCTCAGTTGGCTTTAAATAACTGTGAGTCATGTCAGTTCCCAGAGGCAATGAAGTACAGGGGGCTGTAGGTAAGGAGAGGGACATCATTGTCCCACACTCTACTTCCTCTGAGGAGGGTGAGCTTCCAGTTAGGCAGCTGCCATGTGTTGGTTGGTCTGAGACTACTGCTAGAGATAATCACAGTGTTGTCCGAGAGTCCATGGATAGTGCCTTGTGGGACCATAATAACATCCTCACCTCTGCCTTTGACTGCTTTATAACAGGTATCTCAGATTTCCAGACAGGGGTCGCTGGGGTGCCAGAGGAGGTTCCTGTCCTTAAAGAGGATATACAGGGTAATTGTGTGAGCAAGACCAAACATATTGAAGGCTTGCCAACATCTGGGGGGGTCCCTCTACAGAGTCTCTAGTCCCCATTCCCATAAGAGGTGTAGGGGCAAGGGACGGGGTTCTCCTCTCTCGAGTTCTTCCTCTTCTTCATCAGATGATTCTGACTCTCCACCCAGGGGGAAGAAGGTAAACAAGGAAGGGCCCCGGGATAAACAGAGAGTAATACATACTCTGGGAGACTTTGAGAGACTTTCTTTGATACCACTTATCGCTGACTTCCGACATCCGTCTTCTCTGGAATGGGTCCAGTCAATGGCAGTGGGTTCCTTCATGAAGCACTGGGCCAGGAAACCAATGGAAAAGGAAGATCATAATAAATTAAGATCAGAGTGTCAGCAGCCTAGCCTTCCAGACAAGGTAACCCCTAAACCTGTAGGAACAGTCCATTATAGTTTTTCCTCTTAATGAAGTGGAAGGATCATAGGAAAGGGATTTATAAAGCACTGTGATCTTGTCATGACAAGCTCTTAGATGTTTTGGGTCCCCTTACGCAGGTGTTTGAGATCCTAGAGGAAAGTGCAGTGTATGACACCCCCTTGATGTCACTGTCCTGAGGTGTTAGGTACAAAGATGTGTGTGCCTTCTCGCCAATGCCAACATACCCCTGTCCACAGAACGGAGAATGGCTTTGTTAATGCGCCTACATCCCAAGTTGGTGAATATGGCCCCATTAGAGTTAGGGCCAAAGGTCCAGGGGTTTATGCCTGGAGATGGATTCAGCAAAGAATTAGCTTCCTTCATCCACACATTGACAGCATTGGATAAGGCACAAACTAACATGCAGAAGTCCTTGACCCCTACCATATTTTTACAGGGCTAGAAGAGGGAGAGCCCACTCCTGTAGCCTACTGTCCATCAGAGCTTGCCCCAGAGGTATGCGTGCAGGGTCGTTCGCCTCCACGGGTGGGGTGGATATCTTCTTCACATAACTTGGGACTCTTTGGAGAGGTCACTCCAACAAATGAGCAGGGTGTTACCGCTCTGGGTCCGGTGATCATTTTGTGTTTAAATGTTTCTTCCCAGGGAGAGCTTGGGTGAAGTTTAGCTCTTTTTGTTCACAGGTGGGCTGACCTTTCTTTGGATGCGTGGGCCTCCAAACAGTGATACGGTTCCATATAGAGTTTTATTGTCCCCCCTACCAGGTGGTTCTCTTTCCCATTGGTGTTCAGTCAGGAATAACAGGAGTTGGTGGACACCGAGGGGTGGAACCTCATTCAAAAGTGGGCAGTGGTCCACGCCTCTCACGAAGCATACCCCTTTCTCAGTTCAATTTTTCTGGTGACAAAGCCGGACGGGGGGTTAAGACAAGTTATCAATCACAAAGCCCTAAATTATTTTGTAGTCTTTCGCCATTTCAAAATGGAGGGCATTCATTTGTTAAGAGGCTGTCTCCTGGGGATTGGATTGGCAACATAGATTTGAAATATGCTTACTTAGTGTTCCCTGTTTATCCTCCTCACCAGGAATACCTTCATTTTCACTGGCAGGGCCATCATTGGCAATTTTCCTCTTTACCCTTTCGGTCTATCCTCTGACCCGTGGTGTTTCACTAAGCTCCCCCACCCAGTAATGGCCTTCCTCAGATTGAGGGCAGTAAGTATAATAGTGCACTTAGACAACAGGCTCATTTTAGCACAGGAAAAGGAGTCACTGTTGTCTAATCTCAGGTTGACGGCTTCTCTACTTCAGGATCTGGGGTTTGTTCTCAATCTGGAAAAGTCTATTCTTGTTCCTACACAATGCATCCAGTTTCTGGGCTTCATTCTAGGTTCACAGCAGTATTCTTCGGAAGGGGTTTCTCTCTCTCCGGGTTCTGGCCCTGGTTAGAGGAATGTTATCAGCCTCGATACAGGTGATCTTTCGAACCTCATAGCATTACAGGGCCCTTCAGAGGTTAAGGACCCTAGATGTGCAAAAGGATGCCACTAATTCTCAAGTAGGGCAACTATCCCTGGATGTGACAGAGGAGTCACAATGGTGGATTCAACACATGGAAGCCTGGAACAGGAGAGCTATCTTTCAGTCTGCTCCCGATATGGTGTTAGAGTTGCATGCCCGTCTTTCAGATTAGGAGCAAGAAAGCAAGAGATTTCTACTGGAGGGAAATGGTCCATTCAAGAACAGTCTCTTCATTTAAATTGTCTGGAGCTCCTTTTGGATTCCTTTGCAGTAAAAAGTGTTGCCACCGGCTGGTGGGAACATGGTCCAAGAGTCTAGCAGTCATAGCAAGGGATTTTGGGCATTTTTATCTCAGCCACGGGATAATGCTACAGTTAGAATACCTCTCGGAGTTGGTCAACACGGTAGCAGATTGGAACTCCAGGTTCCTTCGAAATGGAAGCAACTGGAAGCTGAACAACAAGGTGTTTCTGCTTCTGTCAGACCTTTGGCGACCTTTGCACATGGATCGCTTTGCCTCTTGCCTCAATTGCCAGGTTCCTCAACATTTTCGGTTGGCGTCCAGATCTGGAAGCAGTAGCAGTGGTCGCATTTCTTCAGTACTGGACTCCCCACCAGGGCTATGCGTTTCCTGGGTTGCCCTCATTTTTAGGGTTGCACTCCAGGTGCTCTGGCAGGGGACCTCGCAAGTTCTCCAGACTCCTTTCTGGCCATCCATTGTGTGGTTTCCCTCCCTGCTAGAGCTATTTATAGACGTTGCCAGACTTCTCCCATCCAGCTCCATTCTCATCACTGATCCGTGGGGAATGGGTTTGCCACAAGTTCGTTTTACAAGATCAGCTTCCTCCCATGATGTGGAAAATGTCTGTGCATCCTGGGCATTCCCAGGTATTTCGGGAGACGCTTGTCAAGTTATCAGGGACTGATGATCTAGATCCACTCAGGTTTCCTACACATCAGTGTGGCCAAGCTGAGTGGGCTGATGCATGGAGAGGGATATCGATCCCATTTCTGCCCCTTAACTTCTTGGTTTCTCTGTTCAAAGAGGAGAAAGTATATAGAACTATTAATAATGTCTGTTCAGCCATTTCAGCAGGTTATTTTATGGTTAAAGCAGAACCTGTGGGTAGACACTTTTTAGTTAGGACGGCATTGTGGTCCATTTTGATTAAGATTCCTCCTAAGGCAAAGTAGTCTGTTTTTTGGGACGTTAATTTGGTTTTCCATTTATGTCATGGTCATCAAATGAGAATGTGTCACTTGTATTAACAGTCTCTGATGTTAAAGCATTAGATGTGGATAACAAAGCTTATCCGTCTGATGGGGTAACTTCTTTCTCACACATAGAATCTCGTTTATTTTTATCCCTCGTCCTGGAGCATCAGAAACTATGTATGGTTAATTGTTTACAATGTTATGTGCGCGTGATTGGTGAGTTGCGATCTCCCTTCACCTCTCAGCTGCTAATTTACATCAGAAAATCCTTTAAAGCGGTTCCTCAGCTGCTTCGGCTCACTAGGTGCGATGGGTTATGAAAGAGGCAGGTGTGGATGTTTCCATCTTTGGGGCTCACTCTGCTAGGGGGGCTGTGGCTTCCAAATCTGCTCTGCTGGGAGGCAGGTTGGAAGATAGTCTCTGTGCAGCTGATCGGTCTAAGGAGTCTACTTTTAACATTTTTCATCATAAAAAGATGCAGCATATCACAAATGTAGTGTTGCAAGAGCTTTGAACTTGCATAATGGGAAGCCACTGGTATCGACACAGAAGGGCCAACCCCCGTCACTAGCGTGAGTGGGGGTTTGGATTCTATTAAGAGACACAGAGGCAAGTTTTATCCCTCCCGCCCTCCCTCATGGGTGGTTCTCTCTTCCTTCCAGCCTTCATCTGAGGAGAAGATCAGCTGGATTCATTGGCAGAGGTCAAAGGAGGAGCAAGACTTCAATTGGGGTTCTCTTTCTAGATGGTTGGTGTTTCTCATCTGGAGTGTGGTTTTGGTTTCTGAGTTTGTCTCACAGCTTCAGAAGAGGACCAGGTGGCTCCCAGTGCGTGCGAGGGCAGCCGCGCAAGCTGCCCTGGTGGAAAGAAGGAAACGGAGTGCTGCGCACCTGAAAATGAAATGCAGGGAAATTCCAGCGCACAGCCAATGATACAACATGTAATAATGTATCCTATGAGGAAAAGGAACAGCAATAACAGGCACAATGTATCAATGTTCCAACAGTAAAACAGAGGTATCTGCTGGTCGAGCAGTAAAGAAGAGCATGAGGGACCATCTGGAAGAGTCTTTATAGAGGGGGAAGGAACCTGATTGGCTAATGGATGTCCATGACTGCCATCTTGGACTGGGGGTTTTCTTCTAGGTCACAAAAGTTCAGTGTTTTAAAAAATGTTTTTAATTTAATGAAAAAATCGTAAATTCTTTGCTGCTGGTTGTGAAGTAAAGAAGCTAAATGCATAATACTCGCCTCTGTGTCTCTTAATAGAATCTAAACCCCCACTGTTGCTAGTCAGGGTGGCTGGCCAATGTTCTCCTGAAGCAACTCCCAGCAAACACCTGCTGCAACATTATGAACAATGCTTTTCAAAGGTGACAGCCGTCTCCAAATCGTTGGTTAGTACAGTTACCCTTGCCATACCCAGCAGCAAATCACCTGTCCTCCGGACTGGACCACAGTATTTTGACTGGTCGGACAGGTCTGTTTAATGTTTCACATTTTTTCAAACCCACTTTACTGAATCAAAATTAGGTACAGCCGGGGAAAAAAGGATTCCTCCAGTAGGCCGTGCAAACGCATTTGCATCCTTTTAAATTATTCCTGCATGCAAAGAAAGCAGATCACCACTGGGAAAAGCTTTTATTAGCCTTAGTGTCTGCGCTGCTTGAACAATGCCAGTATAATAATGAAAAGCCACCTTATCGCACTTAGCACTCTGTAAGTGCATTTCTCTTTGATATGGTTGCAAACAAGTGGGAAGTAATTGATCTGTAATTAGTGTAGCAACTAACATGTGACAGGGAGCGCAGGGATTTCACCATTTATCTGCCCAGTGCTCTGCATGCTGCTCTTAAATGTTGAGTTATTTTGCCTTCCCTGTTAAACTCACAACGCAAATGCCATTTTTTATTTGTTAAGAACGCTCTGAAGATTAGCTTTTGCCCAGCAACGGTAAAGCAGTAGAAATAAAAAAAAGTGTGGAGATACCGAATACACTTCATATAAAAGATACCTTCAGCCTATGTAGCAGTGCACACCATTCACTTGCATTGCCCATCAGTGGTCTTCTGCCAAAATGTAGGCACAGACCTGCAGGAATGTTTACACTGCAATTCACTGGCTAAAACGATACCGTTCCTCCTAATGCAGATTTTCCTTATTAGCGGAAATTGAGGTTTTGATTCATGACACACGTTGTGGACAATCCCCAAACAAGTTACTCTGAGTACTTTTGACTTACTCCGGTCTAAAACCTGGTGATGGCTTCTAGATTTACAAAGAGCGTATTATCATATTTGTAGCAATTTCTTTGTGACTCAATCTAGGTCTAAGTCAAGGGCCGGTCAGTGCATATTTTTGTGAATTCGCCACCATGCTGTTTAGTAGAATGTGCAGCTCTCTCTTTGCTGACATCCTCCACACTAATACGCCAAACAAAGAAAGCACATACAAGATAGATAGGCAAAGTATCCCTCTATTCTGTTAACAGCACTAATGCATCTGCAAGCCTTTGTGACAGAATGCCAGCTGCTGTGGGTGTGAAAGTCCTAGCTTTTTCAAAATATGTCTTCATATAAAATGATGTAATTCTGTTTCAGAAAGGGGAGTCTGTTAATTAGGCCCCCATTTCATAAAGCTTCCCACCAAATGCATAGTGCAAATATGTACCTTTGCTGTACCAGTCTCCTGATATCTGCAGGCCCTGCTTTCCAATGTCCCAGGGCGGGTTCACTGGCCACCTGTACATCCCTGACAGCTGCTGTGACCCAACGTCATTGCACCCTAAGGTATCATTTTAACCTCTGTAACTCTGAACTAAAATGTAATAATCATTGACTATTTGTCTGGTGGTAGGGTAATATCGAAGAATAAGCCATACCTGTTTATGATATGTTTATGATATGGTGACAAATACGAGCATACATTTGTTAAAGCCACATTGATTCGCTGACATGCATGTGTAAAGCCTGTCAGCCTGGTCATTGATGTCAAGGCGAAGTATGTTCATGGCTGGCCTGGCAATCACCACTGCAACCATAGGACAGTAGCCAGGAGTATGTCTCCCTTTGATTCCCTGGGAGGAAGGATATCTTTGAAATGATCAGGATTGTGAAAGGGGTGGAGTTAGAGTAGTCAGAGAGGGAAAGGTGGTCCTCACAAGGGGTTCCACCATCTTGCTTTTCTGTTGTCTCCCTTCCTGTCCCTTCCATTTCCCCCAGGACAAAGGCACTCTGGCTATAATTTAATATGTCAAGGGCCACTTATTACAGCAACAGTGATTGTACGCCTTACAGCAGGCTTGCTTTGATCCAATCTCCAATATTGCCAGTGAAAGTCTGCCTTTATAAGGAAGGGACTTCGCTCCCCTTCCTTGCTTCATTTTGGCCTTTTGAGAAGACAAGAATAATGTATTTGGCTTCTAGAATTAGTGCAGTACATTCCAAGGTCCTTCAACAGTGAGGTGAAGATAGAGGGCATAGACGATATCTGTCCCATAACCATCCCTTGAACAGTGGGGGGTGACTACTGTTTGGACCAAGGCCTGCCTCTCTGCCAGCTGCCTTGAAATGCCTTGAAATGAAGCTCTTCACTGGAGCTGATAGATCCACCGGAGGTGCCAGTCAAGCTCCCTTGAGTGGAAGTGTAACAGAAGCGCTTATCATGTCCTGGAGCCCCTGGATTGGGACTCCCAGCAACCAGAAGCCCATTATTTTTACACACTCAACTCAATAATTACGGTATTTTTTCGATTACTTTATTTCAGGAGTATATTTTAATACCAAGAGTGTACACCATATGATTTATTGTGGTTTTTGTTCATATTTCAGACAACACTGTGGCCTATCATATATAGAGTCTAGTGGGAATGGCTGATGTATTTCTCGACTCACTCACATTTCAATGGGACTAAGGTAGGACTTATATGATAAGAAATGCATATTGTCCCCTCTTGATTTGTTTAAAATGTATACTTACACACACGTTTTATTATTTACAGTGGCAGAGAGAGAGGAAGGAAGGCATGCTTTAAGGCTCAAATGTTTACAGCACATTTGGCAAAATTGATTTTTGTTCATTCTGCGGTAGCCACTCAAGTTGGTGTTGAAACGTACATGAAACCTTAAATGTCCACTTAACGATTAAGCAAATTGGACCATTATAACTTCATTGAAATTGCCTGATTAATTTGTTACTCCTTTTACAAATCAGATGTTAAAATCCTTTCCCCTTTGAATGTCTGTAAACTGGTGAGAAGGACAGAAACAGGTAGAATTGCTTTGTACAAGAGATGTTTCATATGTTACATTTAATAGAATAGGCAACTAGTGAGCGCCGTGTACCTGTGATGTCGTTGGGTTTACAGGCTATCAACATTGCACTTTTATATACAATTGTATAAATGTTTTGCATCTGATTATGGCAGTAGTGCAACTGTATGTTTTGTCTACTTGTCGTGATTTTGTTTTTGTCTCTGAATTAATAAATTTCTTATTGGTTTTGTTTAGGCTGTTATTTAATCCATCTCTCTTCTATACTGTTGAACATTTCCATTTAGCATTGAGTTTGTGTTTTCTTTACCTATTTTAGAATGTAGTACCTGTATCAGGTGTGTGGTCAGCTAGATGCAAGAAGCAATTTGAGGTGATTGCAACCATAGTGCTAAAACACACAGAGGGCCTACAAATGCATAAACTGCTGTTCATTGCACTTCCATCTGTGCAATTATATTTAGTAACATTACAAACAGTAAAAATGCCTATTAATGTAAAGGGACAAGTCTTGACTTGCATCTATTGCACCTCGCAGTGAAAACAAGTATGCCTGCCTCCCGCCATGTACTCATAGGGGAGGCACTCAACATAGAGTCCCATGAGATCCCCCACCATTGGCTAGATGCTGATGCAAGCCATATGAATGAAATGCAGTCATATCAGCGTGCTCTTCTCATGCTGCAGCAAATTAATTTCTGCTGGCCAAGTTGAAGGGGGAACCTATATTTTGTTCAGAGGCCCTGCTCCAATCAACAAAATTATCAGAGTGCCCCAGTGCATCATGAAATGCATGCAAATATTTTCACGACTTTCATGCATGTTGACAGAAATCATGTCATTGCTTCCCTGACTAGTACATACCCTCCTTCTCTGCTCTGGGCCTGATGTATAAGCACTAAGCACCCGCTCTCCAATGTTCACCCATCAACATGAATACGGATAGCCCAGTAGATTCCACCATGTACTGTGGCTCCAGACAACTGTTCAGTTTGGTTGGTGCCACACAGAGTGGGGAGGGAGGAAAATCTGCCACGTCTGCCTTCTCCAACTATGCATGCCCATAATTGGCACGTCCATCCATGACATGCCTAATGCTAAATGCCATACTATGATTTGCAGTCACTCAAAGTACAGGGAAAGCAAAGGTAACTAGCCAGTTTGTATCACTCCCAATATCTCCCCATCCTGCCACTGATTTGAAACACAAAGTTCATAAATAGTGTACTACATGATCACATATGCAAAGGAGTGAATGTTAATGAGCCTGACATATATGTGACCATGCTGGAGGGTTTATGTGTTGATGTGCCAACCTACCTAAACGTGGCATCTCACCACCTAACAGCATAGATTGCATGTTGTCTGCAGAAACACAATTACATGATGAAATCCACCCAGGGAAGCAAAGGGACATTTTAATCTATAGCACTTCAATGACGCATGTGCAAATGTGTCTGTTGAGCAATGTTAGACAAAGGGAACGTGCCCCAACAGCCTATGCCAATGTATATCATGAGATTGTGGAATGGGCCTTTATCTGTTCTCCCATGTATGCTGTCCAACAATTAATTATACGCTCCCATGTATTGGATGGGAGACTGTGCGTACACATCATCACGCTCCATATTCAGTGCTGTCAATCATTCCCTAAGCCCATTACCTTTCCTGTCTATCACTGTTACTCTAGCAACGTACCATAACGACAATGCTAGACAGTGCAAAGAGAGTTGAAGCAGATCGAAGTGTTATACAAGTATGAAAGTGCTCTATGTACCGTGCCCACTGATTTTGTGTGTTCACAAACAGGGGCCCTTCAGGATATGCGGAAAGAAAGGGATGATGGAGAGGAAGAGCACAACAGGGACTCAGAATCTATTAAGGGGGCAAGCACTCCTTGGGACTAGAATTGGATGCTTAATGGAACACAATTCCACCACCTGCTCACACCAACAAGCCCCATCCCAGCTCCAACAGAAGATTACATCTGAGCAGGCACTGTGCCCAGGACACCTCCACCCCCAACAGACATTGTCGGCATGGCTGAACAGGGGAATCAAATGCTTTGGGCACCCCATTGGTGGATGACAACGCAACCACTTCCCTGGAACAACCTCTCTCCCTGTCAAGTAAGGGAGCTTGCTGCACCTCCTCCTGGGACCCAGGAATTCGTTTCAGCTCAGGAACAGGCATTCACTGCCCTCCTCTCACCTGCTCAACTCATTGCTACTGCACCTGTGATTGTCAGTGTCATTGCTGGCATTCTTGAGAGACTGTCCAATGGGGAAGCAGCCTGGCACAGTCGGTTGAGGAGAATTTGAGTGAACTGATGGAGGCCTGCTCCTCGTTGGGGCCAGTCATGGCCGATGTCCACCTCTTCCTGGAGAATCTGAAATGAGAGTTGAAGGATGCCAGAGGGATGCTCACGCAGCAAGACAAGAAACTGGGGAGGATGGTGAACTTGCCCAAGAGCAGGCTTAGGTAGTAGGAGGATGTCCGACTGGCCCGGGAGTCGGACGCTGCTGCAGCTCCAGTTGTAAATGCATCTGGAGATGCTCCAGCATCAGCAGCAGTCTGTGCTCATGCCAGGGAGGATACTCAACCCGCCAGGCCGCTTCCTATATTGCCCATACCTCCTCTGAAGCAGTGCAACAATTGGCCGGCAGCAATGCCTCCCTCTGCCGCTTGGTGGTGGAGGCCAGACTGCAGCATTCTCAAGCAGAGATTGCATTGATTGGCTGCTGGTCTGCCAGGAGTTGTTCCTTGCAAACATGCATGAGTACATGAGCAGGGATTCTTCACCCACCACCGCCTTTACCCTCTTCCACTGCTCCTTCATCGGCACATGCATCCCTTGGCCATGATACCAACTACGTCCTCTCTTGCCATCAGCGGCTTGGCCGCCATCATGCTCCAACCACACAGGGTCTAGCAGCTCTAGCAAGTGAGGTAACCCACCCGCCCATCTCTGTCTCTTGCTAGACATATTCACTTCCTCTGACGAGTTTGACATGTTATTTATGTTTGCAATGTAATAATTCAGGAGTCATTTTGTCCCCCGCTTTAATCTGGGTTTTTTGGACGTATCCTTGATTTAGTAATGTAAACTTGGACTTTTGTTTGATTGGACTCACACTGCACATGTTGTGTTGTAACCTGCCCCAGACATTTTCGTTTGTGTTGTTTTACATTTGGATAGACTTTGTGGGGGGCCCAAAGCTTTGTGAGGCTCAGATCCTTAACATGATGAATGTTTCCATTTGCCCTGCCACACTAGCCTAAGGTGGAGTAACATTCTCCTTATTTGTTCCACAGTGAGAATTCTTATGTTACTTACACATTTGCGGTTCCCTTTCTATGGCCTATGGAGAATCAATGTTACTGGTGACAGTTGTGTAGCACTTGCTTTGGGTAAGTCACATGCCAGTTATTTGGTATGTGACAGCCGCAGCCCCAGCCCAACTGACTTTAGAAAACCCCTTATTATCACTACGGGCCAGCTGATCTTACATGTCCCTCCATGACCCATATTCACAGACATCATTTATCCTGACATGTGCCCCTAGGCCTGCATGCCTTCATCCTCAAATTTCCCAAGCCCTGCATGAGCCCCATCCAGCAAACTTCGATCTCCAGACTCATCCTTTGCCCCAGATACCCACCAAAGGACGTTCCCCTCCCACACGTTGCAACATGACTCATTGCATTTGATATATGCTTGTCCAGTCCTGTTTTCTTGTAATTCCGGGACTTTTCATCCTGGGCTCTCATTTTGAATCTAGAAGTACAAGCCCCAAAATGGAAAGTGGACACAATAATGGTTGTACACGTACCAGACGCACTCAGTCCTGTTGAAATAAATTCCGATGCTGGGCAGACATCGCTAGCCTATGGAAACCCTTTCTCCGACAGCACCCACTCCGCCCACCATGCCACGAACTACAATTGACTGAAATACTGCATTTCTCCCTATGCTAGATTCCCCAGGTGCACAGATTCCCCACAGACTCAGACAGCACCTCACACTGCCTTCCCCATCCAGGAATTGTCCCAATCCGGTGATGTGCTCCCAGGCTCTGATATCGTGCCAAGAGAGAGCCATAATACATGCCAACATGTCCAGTTTATTTCGGAAATGGCTTCTTTAGTACTGGAAGTGCATACTGGGACATGTAGTTCAGGAAAGATTGTGGCCATAACACGTATTTTAGTGACAGGATACAGAGGGAATAAACATGTTTTGACTCATGGGCTGCCTTGATGTGAAAGGACACCGCCCTGTATATCTGACATATATGAAAAATAGGGCACCAAATGCCTATTATCCTCTCCAGCAGATATATTGCTTTGCTGTGAATTATAGGGACATTTTCCTGGGTGCTGCCAAGGTATTGCAAGGGTAGACTTCTATATTCTGGCAATGTTATCTTACGCTAGTTATTGCCTTACTGGCCAGCTGCAACCATGATATGTCTGATACAGCTTTACATGTTCAATAGTCCTTCTATATAGGGAATGATTTCATGAGTATGCTGGTCGCAATGCATTGCAAGAAGCACAGGGTCCCTGGAATGTTAGACCCAGTACAATCTGTCCACTTAGTGGTCAGGTGTGTCCAAGGTGAACAGTGGAATGAGATAGGGCTGCGTGCACGGTGGGTGTATGATGACATGCATTTGTGATGTGTTGAACTAATCCCTCTATGAGGCGTGGCAGGTTGCTCAGATCCTCGATCACAGAGCATTGGTTTGGGCTGGGGAATATGGCACAGATGTCTGCATGCAAATGAAGTGTTGCTTTGGTCTATTTCCAATGCCTTGCTCTTTCGCCGTGAGTGGTAAAACAGGCACATGTGTGCAGTCCAGGGCCCCTACTGTGTTGGGGAAGTCCACTTGGCATCATGCCAGATGATACATGTGAGAAGATACAGGGGAAGCATGTCTGGATACTGCAACGCCACAGTGGGCTGACATGTGCATGTGGCACAGGCATGTAGCTCTGTGAGGAGCATCATTGGAGGGATAGACATTGCAATCGGCCTGTCAGGCTCAACGAACTGCTAATTATCTGTCCAGAGGATAAAGATGGTGGACAGATCCAGGCAGGAGTGGGAAGGACTTCTGTCTTGGTGAGGCTGCCGGTGGGCTGGGAAGCAGGCTGATGGGCTGCATATGAGGGTGTTCGGGGAGCAGCCTGGTGGGCTGCTTGTGGGAGGGAATGGGGTGCAGGCTGATGGGATGCCTGCAAGGTGGCTGGGGGCTGAGGAGCAGGCCGTTTGGACTGCCTGGAGGGGTTGAGGGTGCAGGATGATGAACTGACTGCAGATGGGCTGGGGTGCAGGCTGATGAGCTGCCTGCAGAGAGGGGGCTGCAGGGAATGGTAATGGACTGCCTGTGGTGTGTTTGTTGTTGCTGCTTATTAGATGAGGTGTACTTCACAAACATTTAAAAAGTGTTAGTTTGATGGATAAAAGAAAGTTGTAAATTGAAGGCTGTAAACTTTTCACTGTTTTGTCATTATGATGCTTTTTATGGCTTTAAGTGAAGAGGTTAGGACTGCATGCCGGCACATGAGGCGGTGCGTACGAGTATCATTATGAAGTGTAAATCTCCAAAATCAATTTGCTGAGCTATTTAACTTTGATGGGACTATTATCCACCAATTCACTGGGTACAGTTAAGGATACCTCTTTAGGCATGTTATCTTAAAGTCACTGTATTTCTGATCGACATTTATAATGTCTTCTGACACACATTGCACTCTGTCGAGATATGAGATCCTTTTTTTGGGTGGTTGACTTATGTGTTTCTTCCATCACTTATAGTCATAATAAAATACTGATGGCGCCCCTCTACTCTCTTTCCACAATGTGGTGGTAGACCGGAACAATGCTGATTATCCCTAGGTTTTTCCCGTGTGCATGGTACTGTATTAGGAAGTGTTGCTGCTTTGCTATGCCTTCTTGGGCTTCAAGGTTATGGCATAGGCTGTGAAGTGTTTGTCATGCCTAGGTTTTTCCAGTGTGCATGATGCTGTATTAGGATGTGGTGATGCTTTGCTATGCCTTCACGGGCTTCATGCTTATGGCATAGGCTGTGAAGTGTTTGTCATGCCTAGGTTTTTTCGGTGTGTATGGTGTTGTATTAGGACGTGTTGATGTTGATGCTTTGCTATGCCTTCACGGGCTTCAGGGTTATGGCATAGGCTGTGAAGTGTTTGTCATTCCTAGGTTTTTTTGATGTGCATGGTGCTGTATTAGGACGTGTTGATGCTTTGCTATGCCTTCACGGGCTTCAGGGTTATGGCATAGGCTGTGAAGTGTTTGTCATGCCTAGGTTTTTCCAGTGTGCATGATGCTTTATTAGTACATGTTGATGCTTTGCTATGCCTTCACAGGCTTCAGGGTTATGGCATAGGCTGTGAAGTGTTTGTCATGCCTAGGTTTTTCCAGTGTGCATGGTGCTGTATTAGGATGTGTTGATGCTTTGCTATGCCTTCACGGGCTTCAGGGTTATGGCATAGGCTGTGAAGTGTTTGTCATTCCTAGGTTTTTTTGATGTGCATGGTGCTGTATTAGGACGTGTTGATGCTTTGCTATGCCTTCACGGGCTTCAGGGTTATGGCATAGGCTGTGAAGTGTTTGTCATGCCTAGGTTTTTTCAGTGTGCATGGTGCTGTATTAGGATGTGTTGATGCTTTGCTATGCCTTCACGGGCTTCAGGGTTATGGCATAGGCTGTGAAGTGTTTGTCATGCCTTGGTTTCTTTTTGGTGTGCATGTATTAGGACGTGTTGATGCTTTGCTATGCCTTCACGGGCTTCGGGTTATGGCATAGGTTGTGAAGTAGGTTTGGTCGTTTGCCTCTGAATAAGGAGCCGTCCTGAGAGCTGTACTCAAATCTTAGTACCTCTTTGAAATTACCCCTTTTAATTTCATTTTGTTGCTTTTGTTTACCCATTGACAAATGGAGCAACAACATTTGTACTGTAGACAAGATCGCATTGACGCTTATTTGAACTTTGAGCAGCCATTTGGCCTAGGGCTTCGTGGCTGAGGAGTTATGCCACAGCCTGTGCAGCAAGGTTACAGAGATTAAGATAGTCCCTCCATAGATCAAAGTGCAAAGGTTCAGAACCCCAAGACATGTGCTGATAAACATATTTGAGAATACTGCAGAACTGAAACAACATGCCTCTTTATGGAAACACATTCTACTCCGCCACACTTTCCTTTCCATGCTAGGTTGGGTCATGGCAACTGCTACCAACTGTTCAGCACGTTACACTTTTGAATATTTTAAAAAGATGAAACATGTGTCTGTTCGGCATTCCATTTCTAATTTCTTTCATTTGAATTTTGTGTTTAGTTGCTTTGGGGTGATGGTGCCCACTGATAGTGAGATCCAACCCCCTGCAAAGGGCCCAACATGACCTCTGGACTCTGGCAGGGCTTTCACACCTTTCTCTTGACCAATCTCTGCCTTCCGTACTTAAGACAATACTTTATGAAACAATTATACAGCAGTCTATAATGCTCCTGCATGCACCCCTTCTCCTCCTGTGCTGGCTGTTGAAGGACCCCATTCTGGAGGCAACCAAACAGTTATTCATTGTGCAATGCAACTTGGGAGCTGTGTCACCTGCAGTAACTGGGCTGGCTGAACTCAGTTCAGTTCCCCAGCAGCACATGCTCACTGAGCCTTGCAAGGCTGGGGGCGGTTTGCTTCGCCAGCCTTGCATAGCTCATTCGAAATGCTGACTGGGGCACTGCATGTATGTATGTGCAAGGGGGAGCCCCTTCACCTCCTCGCACAAATGGACAGAGCAGCCTGGAGTGGGGCGTTTTAGCACCCACACGCAGGATCCTGCAGAAGATACATTTATGTTGATTTTTTTTTTATTTAAACATGTGTATGGATGCTTGTATGCTTGGGTTATGAGTGAGTGTGTAGTGATGGGTGCCTGTGTGAATGATAGAGTGATTGCTGTGTGAATGTTTGTGTAACGCTCACCTGATTCCCACGGAGGCGCGGGTCTTGGCAGGAAGCTGTCTGTGACTCGAAAAGTGATGTGCAGGACTCGATTTGCTTCTGGGGTCGAACCTCTTCGCACTGTGTGTCGGACTCGAAGAGTGAGGTTTCTGTAGGTGAAAGAATATGGGGGTTAATGGTCTGGGTTGTTGAATGTCCCTCTCTCTCTCTCTCTCTTCCCAGCTTTTTCGTAGAGCCCCCAGGTCAACGTGCTCACCTTATATAGGTGAATGCTGGGCTCTCCTTCTGCGTCTGGTGAAGGGTGCCGTTGCCAGTTCCTTCACTGGTGAAACACAGGCCTCTTGAATTCAGAGGATGGTTACCGTCGTTATCTGCACGAGCGGTGAGTTTCTGGACACCTTTTGTCTTTATAGTCTTTACATGCGTGGCACGTTTATATGCAGACTCTGTATAATGCTTTTCCCTTATGTATTGCAGGGCTCTTGAGATGAAAGATGAAGTGAAGCGCCTGGAAGTTTGTAAGTATGGCAAGCGCTCTAACTGTCTCTTTCCTTGCAGCTTAGTTCGTGTTAAAGAGACGCCGGAGTATTCGCAGGCGTTTTATTGCGACGAGCGTGATGGACGTAAGTAAATACCTGCTTAATGTCTTTTCTTTTGCCTTTCAGATGTTGGGTTGCAGGGCCGGAGTCCGCGGAATGCCAGTAAGTTGTTAACGATACTTTGTCTTCACAGGCGGCGATGCAGAACGAAGAAATCCGGAATTCACAGCGTGCCGGTAAGTATGGCAATGCTTTTGTTTTTGCAGGTGGAGATGCGGCGTGAAGAAACGGCCGCAGCCGATGGATCAGGTAAGTAAGCACTGCGTGTAAAGTTCGCGTTGCTAACCTGTTGTTTCTGTTCTTTGCAGGTGCTGATGATGTCTGGATACTGAAATGGTAAGTAGGATTCTTGCAGGTCCAGGATCGGAAGAAGAAAGGCCAGAGCAGACTCGGTGAGCGTTCTGCTGCAGATGCAGAATAACGCGAAGCACGCTTCATCTATCGGGTGTGGTTTAAATAGCCTTGGAGTGATGAGGCATCTTCTTCCACGGCCCCGCCTAGGTAAGAAAAGAGTTCCAGTTTCCAGAAGAGTTCCAGTGCTGTATCCAGGGAGTGGAGCTGCCCCACCAACGTAAGAAAGTAGTTCCTGTTCTCAGATGGCTTCTAAGTGGCTGGTAAGTAAGCAGCATGGTCTGCTGCAGGTAAGTCCACCCAAGCCTCTTCACACCTATTATGAGCCCGGCGCTTCCAGTGCCGGGACCAATGGTTTTGATGAGCCTGGTGCCACCGGCGCCAGGACAAGGTCCAAAAGGTCTCAGTGGGGACCGGCTGGTGCTTAGGATTAGGGTTAGGGGCCTGCTTCCAAGGACGTTGGGCTGGTCCTGGCTCCTTGGAAGCAGTGATCATGACAGTACCCCCCCTCAAGGCCCCTCCTAAGCGTGTCTTCTCCGGGGGTTTTGGCTTGTCGGGGTGATTCAGATGGAATTTCTTGACCAGACGAGGTGCGTGGACATATTCTGAAGGTTCCCAAGACCTTTCCTGGGGGCCGTAACCTTTCCAATCAACCAGATAATATAACTTAGATTTGGAGATCTTGGAGTCTAGGATGTTCTTAACTTCGAATTCAAGTTCTCCATCTACTAAAACCGGTTCTGGGAATTCAGTCAATCGGGTTTCTGGTTGTACTGGTTTTAATAAGGAGACATGGAATACTGGGTGTATTTTCATATGCGTAGGTATCTCCAATTTGACAGCCACCGGATTAATTATGGCAGATATGAGATAGGGTCCAAGGTATCTCGGGATGAAGGTGCGGGGTCCCTTTAGAGGCAGGTGCTTAGTGGATAGCCAGACCTGATCTCCTACAGCGTAGTGAGGAGCCTCTTTACGGTGTCGATCTGCTCCTCTTTTGAATTGAGCTTTAGCTCTTTGCAGATGGGCCGAGGCTTCCTTAAAAGCACGGGTGATCTCCGAGTGCAAGTGATCCACAGCAGGTGCTTCGAATTCTTGGGGAGGATCCAGGTTAGAGGTTCTAGGATGGTGTCCGTATAGTAGGAAGAAGGGAGTCTTCCCTGTTCCAGAATGAATCGAATTATTGTAAGCGTATTCAGCGATCCAAAGAATATCCTTCCAGGGGTTTTCAGTTTGTTGGAGCATGCAACGTAGATATTGCTCTAGAGTTTGATTCGTCCTTTCGGTTTGTCCGTCAGTTTGGGGATGGTGACTAGTTGAAAGTCTTACATCAATTTGGGCTAGACGACAGCAACTGCGCCAGAAGTGAGAGATGAATTGACTTCCCCTATCGGAGACTAAAACCGAGGGAAAACCGTGTAGCCGAACGATGTTTTCTAAGAATTCTCGGGCCAATACTGAGGCTGATGGTAGACCCTTCAGGGGAATGAAGTGAGCCATCTTGGAGAATAGATCCACGACTACTAAAATGGTAGTATACCCCGAGCATGGAGGTAAGTCCGTGATGAAATCCATGGACAGGGTATGCCATGGACAGGGAGGGATGTCTAGTGGCTGTAATAGGCCGGCTGGTTTCTCCTTCTGACTTTTATTCTGGGCACACACACCACAGGAGATTACAAAGTCTCTAATATCCTTTTTCCATGACGGCCACCAGAAATGTCTTTTAATCTTTTCCATGGTTTTGGTAATGCCAGGGTGACCCTCCATTAGAGAGTCGTGATAACAGGAGATTACTTGTTTTTGTATTTTCTCACAGGGTAAATGCAATCGTCCTCGGAAATATGGTAGGTCTTGATCCACTGAGAATTCTTTCCCCTTTAATTGCCAATCTTGCAAATCGCCCGGAGTTAGGAGTGATTTAACCATGGTCTTGATGTCTACAAAAGATTGAGCGCTGACCAAACCCAAAATTCTTTGTTCTGGGATTATGGGTATTGGTTCTGGATTGGTCAATTGTTCATCTACTCCCATCCGGGAGAGAGCATCTGCTTTTCCGTTCTTACTGGCTGGTCGATAAGTAATTATAAAGTCAAATTCTGCTCGAAACAGAGCCCAGCGAAGCTGTCTGGAAGACTGAGCTTTGGCTGTCTTTAGATATTGTAAATTGCGGTGATCAGTCATTACGGTGACTGTGTGTCTGGCTCCTAGAAGATAATGCCGCCAGGCTTTAAAGGCCGATCTGATGGCCAAAAGTTCCTTGTCTGTAATTGAATAGTTGATCTCGGGGGGCGAAAACTTGCGGGACCAAAAGGCAACAGGATGTAGTTGGTGTGTGACCGGATCTCTTTGTGATAAAACTGCCCCCATAGCAAGACTAGAAGCATCCGTTTCCACGATGTAGGGGAGTTCTGGGTGAGGATGTTTTAAAACAGGTGCAGAAATGAATTTAGCTTTTAAGTCCTGAAAAGCTTGTTCTGCTTCAGAAGACCACTCAAAACGTTTGTTCTTTTTCAACAGAGCGGTGATGGGCTGGACTATCCGAGAAAATTCAGGAATGAATCTGCGGTAAAAGTTAGCGAACCCTAACATGCTTTGAACTCATTTTACAGAGGTTGGTGATGGCCACTTGATGATTGCATCAACTTTCTTTGAATCCATATGGACTCCGTTAGGTGACAATATGAATCCCAGGAACTCGACTTCCGTTACGTTGAAAACGCATTTCTCAAGCTTAGCAAAAAGATTATGTTGACGCAATCTCTCGAGAACCTTTTTAACGTGTCTCTGATGTTCCTCTTCAGATGATGAATAGACGAGGATGTCATCAATGTAGACAACAACACACACGTCTATGAGTTCTCTAAGGACATCGTTCATAAAATACTGGAAAGTAGCAGGAGCATTACACAGTCCAAAGGGCATCACTTGATATTCGAATAGCCCGTACTTGGTGCGGAAGGCCGTTTTCCATTCATCGCCCTCTTTTATCCGTACCAAGTGGTAGGCTCCTCTGAGATCCAACTTTGTGTATATACATGCATCTTTGACTTGATCCAGGAGTTCAGGGATCAAAGGTAACGGGTATCTGTTTTTAACGGTGATCTGATTCAGGGCGCGGTAATCTATGCAAGTCCTAAGGTCTCCTTCCTTTTTCGGAACGAAGAACAAAGCCGATGAAGCTGGAGATTTTGAAGGACGGATAAACCCGTTAGCTAGGTATTGGTCTAGGTATTGTCTGAGGTGAAGGTTCTCTGGCTCGGTGAGGGCATAAATCCTGCTGCAAGGAGGAGTTGTTCCAGGTATCAGATCTATTTGACAGTCGTAAGACCTATGAGGAGGCAGGGTGTTGGCTTGATCCTTCCGGAAGACGTCTTGGAATTCTTGGTATTCGGGAGGTAATTTGGGCACCTCCTCAGAAGAGATTTCCGCCAGTGAAACATCAGGCCGAGGATAACAAGTGGTAAAACACTCTGGAAACTGAACCGTCTTTGCTCGCCAATCGATCTGAGGATTGTGCTTCTCTAACCAAGGGATTCCCAGAATGATCTGGAACTGAGGGGCCTTGATTACATCGAATACGATTCTCTCCCGGTGTCCATCTTGACTCACTAGCGTCACTTCTTGGGTGGCATGCGTTACTGGTCCGGAGGCTATCTCCGTGCCATCCACAGTAGTGATGACGTCTTTCACTGCCTTAGGGACAAGGGGTAGATTCATCCTTGATACCATTTCACGGTCCACATAGTTAACGATTGCTCCGCTGTCAATGTAAGCTTCAATTGCATGCAAACGATCCGGACGTTCAGGACTAATGAGGACCATGGGTATCACGAAATGCGAGGTCACGGGACAGATCTTAACGCTCGGCAAGAGGACCTCTACTCTTGTCGGGCGAGGTCGTTTCCCTGCTCAGAATTTGTGGTACAGGTATCCGCGGCTCCTACAGTCTTCTTAGCTGGTTTCACTGGACAGTCCCGAAGAAAGTGTCCTGAGTTTCCGCAATAGAGGCATAATTGCAGCTGCCTTCTTCGTTCCCGCTCTTTCTGGGTTAAAGGTCCTTTCATGCCCCCTATTTGCATGGGTTCCACAGTGTCAGCTCCCTTATTCGAGGTCTGTGGTTTAGAAAACACTCGGGTATCAAATCTGGAACGATCTGCCTTCCTGTTCTGTAGTCTATGGTCCAATTGGACAACTAAGTCAATATAGTCAGAACATTCTTGTGGAGGATTCACAACTTGCGCTAACACATCTTTGAGCTCTCCACGCAGGCCTCTGTAGAAAAGCGTTATTCTCTTGTCCTCGGACCATTGTGTTTCCACTATGAGTCTATTGAAGGAGGCTATATAAGTCAAGAGGTCTTGATTACCCTGTCGTAATGAGAGAAGTTCATTGTCCAAGGCCTGCCCTTGTGCATGTCTTGCGAACAGTTTCTCCATGCTGGACTGGAAGGCCTGAAAATCATGTAAAACCGGATCATCCTGGGTGACTAAAGGGATCGACAAATCTGCGGCGCTGCCACTGAGATAAGAAAGCACGAAAGCCACCTTGGTCTGGTCTGTTAGGAATGCAGCTGGTCGACATAAGAAGTGTAGGCGGCACTGATTGATGAACACTGCGAATTTCTTTGGATCACCAGAAAAGCGTTCGGGCGAAGCCAAGGGAACATTACCGGGCAGATTGATTTGCACTGGATTTGAAGATGATGCAGAAGGATAACTTCCTCCTGGAACAGGCAAAGGTGTCTGTCCTGCCTGCGTTTGTAACAACTGTCTAGCAAGGTCCTCTGTTCGCTCCTTGGAAATTATCAGTTCTCTTCTTAGAGAGTTCGTTTCCTGACGAGCTGCATGTACTTCTGCTCTTAATTCCCCGAGCAACTGGGCTAGTTGATCAGTGTCTGAGGTTTCCATTGCGCCTGGGTAGGAGTTTTGTGGTGGGCTTCGCGTTCTGTAACGCTCACCTGATTCCCACGGAGGCGCGGGTCTTGGCAGGAAGCTGTCTGTGACTCGAAAAGTGATGTGCAGGACACGATTGGCTTCTGGGGTCGAACCTCTTTGCACTGTGTGTCGGACTCGAAGAGTGAGGTTTCTGCAGGTGAAAGAATATGGGGGTTAATGGTCTGGGTTGTTGAATGTCCCTCTCTCTCTCTCTCTCTCTCTTCCCAGCTTTTTCGTAGAGCCCCCAGGTCAACGTGCTCACCTTATATAGGTGAATGCTGGGCTCTCCATCTGCGTCTGGTGCAGGGTGCCGTTGCCAGTTCCTTCACTGGTGAAACACAGGCCTCTTGAATTCAGAGGATGGTTACCGTCGTTATCTGCACGAGCGGTGAGTTTCTGGACACCTTTTGTCTTTATAGTCTTTACATGCGTGGCACGTTTATATGCAGACTCTGTATAATGCTTTTCCCTTATGTATTGCAGGGCTCTTGAGATGAAAGATGAAGTGAAGCGCCTGGAAGTTTGTAAGTATGGCAAGCGCTCTAACTGTCTCTTTCCTTGCAGCTTAGTTCGTGTTAAAGAGACGCCGGAGTATTCGCAGGCGTTTTATTGCGACGAGCGTGATGGACGTAAGTAAATACCTGCTTAATGTCTTTTCTTTTGCCTTTCAGATGTTGGGTTGCAGGGCCGGAGTCCGCGGAATGCCAGTAAGTTGTTAACGATACTTTGTCTTCACAGGCGGCGATGCAGAACGAAGAAATCCGGAATTCACAGCGTGCCGGTAAGTATGGCAATGCTTTTGTTTTTGCAGGTGGAGATGCGGCGTGAAGAAACGGCCGCAGCCGATGGATCAGGTAAGTAAGCACTGCGTGTAAAGTTCGCGTTGCTAACCTGTTGTTTCTGTTCTTTGCAGGTGCTGATGATGTCTGGATACTGAAATGGTAAGTAGGATTCTTGTAGGTCCAGGATCGGAAGAAGAAAGGCCAGAGCAGACTCGGTGAGCGTTCTGCTGCAGATGCAGAATAACGCGAAGCACGCTTCATCTATCGGGTGTGGTTTAAATAGCCTTGGAGTGATGAGGCATCTTCTTCCACGGCCCCGCCTAGGTAAGAAAAGAGTTCCAGTTTCCAGAAGAGTTCCAGTGCTGTATCCAGGGAGTGGAGCTGCCCCACCAACGTAAGAAAGTAGTTCCTGTTCTCAGATGGCTTCTAAGTGGCTGGTAAGTAAGCAGCATGGTCTGCTGCAGGTAAGTCCACCCAAGCCTCTTCACACCTATTATGAGCCCGGCGCTTCCAGTGCCGGGACCAATGGTTTTGATGAGCCTGGTGCCACCGGCGCCAGGACAAGGTCCAAAAGGTCTCAGTGGGGACCGGCTGGTGCTTAGGATTAGGGTTAGGGGCCTGCTTCCAAGGACGTTGGGCTGGTCCTGGCTCCTTGGAAGCAGTGATCATGACAGTACCCCCCCTCAAGGCCCCTCCTAAGCGTGTCTTCTCCGGGGGTTTTGGCTTGTCGGGGTGATTCAGATGGAATTTCTTGACCAGACGAGGTGCGTGGACATATTCTGAAGGTTCCCAAGACCTTTCCTGGGGGCCGTAACCTTTCCAATCAACCAGATAATATAACTTAGATTTGGAGATCTTGGAGTCTAGGATGTTCTTAACTTCGAATTCAAGTTCTCCATCTACTAAAACCGGTTCTGGGAATTCAGTCAATCGGGTTTCTGGTTGTACTGGTTTTAATAAGGAGACATGGAATACTGGGTGTATTTTCATATGCGTAGGTATCTCCAATTTGACAGCCACCGGATTAATTATGGCAGATATGAGATAGGGTCCAAGGTATCTCGGGATGAAGGTGCGGGGTCCCTTTAGAGGCAGGTGCTTAGTGGATAGCCAGACCTGATCTCCTACAGCGTAGTGAGGAGCCTCTTTACGGTGTCGATCTGCTCCTCTTTTGAATTGAGCTTTAGCTCTTTGCAGATGGGCCGAGGCTTCCTTAGCTTCCTCGGTGATCTCCGAGTGCAAGTGATCCACAGCAGGTGCTTCGAATTCTTGGGGAGGATCCAGGTTAGAGGTTCTAGGATGGTGTCCGTATAGTAGGAAGAAGGGAGTCTTCCCTGTTCCAGAATGAATCGAATTATTGTAAGCGTATTCAGCGATCCAAAGAATATCCTTCCAGGGGTTTTCAGTTTGTTGGAGCATGCAACGTAGATATTGCTCTAGAGTTTGATTCGTCCTTTCGGTTTGTCCGTCAGTTTGGGGATGGTGACTAGTTGAAAGTCTTACATCAATTTGGGCTAGACGACAGCAACTGCGCCAGAAGTGAGAGATGAATTGACTTCCCCTATCGGAGACTAAAACCGAGGGAGAACCGTGTAGCCGAACGATGTTTTCTAAGAATTCTCGGGCCAATACTGAGGCTGATGGTAGACCCTTCACGGGAATGAAGTGAGCCATCTTGGAGAATAGATCCACGACTACTAAAATGGTAGTATACCCCGAGCATGGAGGTAAGTCCGTGATGAAATCCATGGACAGGGTATGCCATGGACAGGGAGGGATGTCTAGTGGCTGTAATAGGCCGGCTGGTTTCTCCTTCTGACTTTTATTCTGGGCACACACACCACAGGAGATTACAAAGTCTCTAATATCCTTTTTCCATGACGGCCACCAGAAATGTCTTTTAATCTTTTCCATGGTTTTGGTAATGCCAGGGTGACCCTCCATTAGAGAGTCGTGATAACAGGAGATTACTTGTTTTTGTATTTTCTCACAGGGTAAATGCAATCATCCTCGGAAATATGGTAGGTCTTGATCCACTGAGAATTCTTTCCCCTTTAATTGCCAATCTTGCAAATCGCCCGGAGTTAGGAGTGATTTAACCATGGTCTTGATGTCTACAAAAAATTGAGCGCTGACCAAACCCAAAATTCTTTGTTCTGGGATTATGGGTATTGGTTCTGGATTGGTCAATTGTTCATCTACTCCCATCCGGGAGAGAGCATCTGCTTTTCCGTTCTTACTGGCTGGTCGATAAGTAATTATAAAGTCAAATTCTGCTTGAAACAGAGCCCAGCGAAGCTGTCTGGAAGACTGAGCTTTGGCTGTCTTTAGATATTGTAAATTGCGGTGATCAGTCATTACGGTGACTGTGTGTCTGGCTCCTAGAAGATAATGCCGCCAGGCTTTAAAGGCCGATCTGATGGCCAAAAGTTCCTTGTCTGTAATTGAATAGTTGATCTCGGGGGGCGAAAACTTGCGGGACCAAAAGGCAACAGGATGTAGTTGGTGTGTGACCGGATCTCTTTGTGATAAAACTGCCCCCATAGCAAGACTAGAAGCATCCGTTTCCACGATGTAGGGGAGTTCTGGGCGAGGATGTTTTAAAACAGGTGCAGAAATGAATTTAGCTTTTAAGTCCTGAAAAGCTTGTTCTGCTTCAGAAGACCACTCAAAACGTTTGTTCTTTTTCAACAGAGCGGTGATGGGCTGGACTATCCGAGAAAATTCAGGAATGAATCTGCGGTAAAAGTTAGCGAACCCTAACATGCTTTGAACTCATTTTACAGAGGTTGGTGATGGCCACTTGATGATTGCATCAACTTTCTTTGAATCCATATGGACTCCGTTAGGTGACAATATGAATCCCAGGAACTCGACTTCCGTTACGTTGAAAACGCATTTCTCAAGCTTAGCAAAAAGATTATGTTGACGCAATCTCTCGAGAACCTTTTTAACGTGTCTCTGATGTTCCTCTTCAGATGATGAATAGACGAGGATGTCATCAATGTAGACAACAACACACACGTCTATGAGTTCTCTAAGGACATCGTTCATAAAATACTGGAAAGTAGCAGGAGCATTACACAGTCCAAAGGGCATCACTTGATATTCGAATAGCCCGTACTTGGTGCGGAAGGCCGTTTTCCATTCATCGCCCTCTTTTATCCGTACCAAGTGGTAGGCTCCTCTGAGATCCAACTTTGTGTATATACATGCATCTTTGACTTGATCCAGGAGTTCAGGGATCAAAGGTAACGGGTATCTGTTTTTAACGGTGATCTGATTCAGGGCGCGGTAATCTATGCAAGTCCTAAGGTCTCCTTCCTTTTTCGGAACGAAGAACAAAGCCGATGAAGCTGGAGATTTTGAAGGACGGATAAACCCGTTAGCTAGGTATTGGTCTAGGTATTGTCTGAGGTGAAGGTTCTCTGGCTCGGTGAGGGCATAAATCCTGCTGCAAGGAGGAGTTGTTCCAGGTATCAGATCTATTTGACAGTCGTAAGACCTATGAGGAGGCAGGGTGTTGGCTTGATCCTTCCGGAAGACGTCTTGGAATTCTTGGTATTCGGGAGGTAATTTGGGCACCTCCTCAGAAGAGATTTCCGCCAGTGAAACATCAGGCCGAGGATAACAAGTGGTAAAACACTCTGGAAACTGAACCGTCTTTGCTCGCCAATCGATCTGAGGATTGTGCTTCTCTAACCAAGGGATTCCCAGAATGATCTGGAACTGAGGGGCCTTGATTACATCGAATACGATTCTCTCCCGGTGTCCATCTTGACTCACTAGCGTCACTTCTTGGGTGGCATGCGTTACTGGTCCGGAGGCTATCTCCGTGCCATCCACAGTAGTGATGACGTCTTTCACTGCCTTAGGGACAAGGGGTAGATTCATCCTTGATACCATTTCACGGTCCACATAGTTAACGATTGCTCCGCTGTCAATGTAAGCTTCAATTGCATGCAAACGATCCGGACGTTCAGGACTAATGAGGACCATGGGTATCACGAAATGCGAGGTCACGGGACAGATCTTAACGCTCGGCAAGAGGACCTCTACTCTTGTCGGGCAAGGTCGTTTCCCTGCTCAGAATTTGTGGTACAGGTATCCGCGGCTCCTACAGTCTTCTTAGCTGGTTTCACTGGACAGTCCCGAAGAAAGTGTCCTGAGTTTCCGCAATAGAGGCATAATTGCAGCTGCCTTCTTCGTTCCCGCTCTTTCTGGGTTAAAGGTCCTTTCATGCCCCCTATTTGCATGGGTTCCACAGTGTCAGCTCCCTTATTCGAGGTCTGTGGTTTAGAAAACACTCGGGTATCAAATCTGGAACGATCTGCCTTCCTGTTCTGTAGTCTATGGTCCAATTGGACAACTAAGTCAATATAGTCAGAACATTCTTGTGGAGGATTCACAACTTGCGCTAACACATCTTTGAGCTCTCCACGCAGGCCTCTGTAGAAAAGCGTTATTCTCTTGTCCTCGGACCATTGTGTTTCCACTATGAGTCTATTGAAGGAGGCTATATAAGTCAAGAGGTCTTGATTACCCTGTCGTAATGAGAGAAGTTCATTGTCCAAGGCCTGCCCTTGTGCATGTCTTGCGAACAGTTTCTCCATGCTGGACTGGAAGGCCTGAAAATCATGTAAAACCGGATCATCCTGGGTGACTAAAGGGATCGACAAATCTGCGGCGCTGCCACTGAGATAAGAAAGCACGAAAGCCACCTTGGTCTGGTCTGTTAGGAATGCAGCTGGTCGACATAAGAAGTGTAGGCGGCACTGATTGATGAACACTGCGAATTTCTTTGGATCACCAGAAAAGCGTTCGGGCGAAGCCAAGGGAACATTACCGGGCAGATTGATTTGCACTGGATTTGAAGATGATGCAGAAGGATAACTTCCTCCTGGAACAGGCAAAGGTGTCTGTCCTGCCTGCGTTTGTAACAACTGTCTAGCAAGGTCCTCTGTTCGCTCCTTGGAAATTATCAGTTCTCTTCTTAGAGAGTTCGTTTCCTGACGAGCTGCATGTACTTCTGCTCTTAATTCCCCGAGCAACTGGGCTAGTTGATCAGTGTCTGAGGTTTCCATTGCGCCTGGGTAGGAGTTTTGTGGTGGGCTTCGCGTTCTGTAACGCTCACCTGATTCCCACGGAGGCGCGGGTCTTGGCAGGAAGCTGTCTGTGACTCGAAAAGTGATGTGCAGGACACGATTGGCTTCTGGGGTCGAACCTCTTTGCACTGTGTGTCGGACTCGAAGAGTGAGGTTTCTGCAGGTGAAAGAATATGGGGGTTAATGGTCTGGGTTGTTGAATGTCCCTCTCTCTCTCTCTCTCTCTCTTCCCAGCTTTTTCGTAGAGCCCCCAGGTCAACGTGCTCACCTTATATAGGTGAATGCTGGGCTCTCCATCTGCGTCTGGTGCAGGGTGCCGTTGCCAGTTCCTTCACTGGTGAAACACAGGCCTCTTGAATTCAGAGGATGGTTACCGTCGTTATCTGCACGAGCGGTGAGTTTCTGGACACCTTTTGTCTTTATAGTCTTTACATGCGTGGCACGTTTATATGCAGACTCTGTATAATGCTTTTCCCTTATGTATTGCAGGGCTCTTGAGATGAAAGATGAAGTGAAGCGCCTGGAAGTTTGTAAGTATGGCAAGCGCTCTAACTGTCTCTTTCCTTGCAGCTTAGTTCGTGTTAAAGAGACGCCGGAGTATTCGCAGGTGTTTTATTGCGACGAGCGTGATGGACGTAAGTAAATACCTGCTTAATGTCTTTTCTTTTGCCTTTCAGATGTTGGGTTGCAGGGCCGGAGTCCGCGGAATGCCAGTAAGTTGTTAACGATACTTTGTCTTCACAGGCGGCGATGCAGAACGAAGAAATCCGGAATTCACAGCGTGCCGGTAAGTATGGCAATGCTTTTGTTTTTGCAGGTGGAGATGCGGCGTGAAGAAACGGCCGCAGCCGATGGATCAGGTAAGTAAGCACTGCGTGTAAAGTTCGCGTTGCTAACCTGTTGTTTCTGTTCTTTGCAGGTGCTGATGATGTCTGGATACTGAAATGGTAAGTAGGATTCTTGCAGGTCCAGGATCGGAAGAAGAAAGGCCAGAGCAGACTCGGTGAGCGTTCTGCTGCAGATGCAGAATAACGCGAAGCACGCTTCATCTATCGGGTGTGGTTTAAATAGCCTTGGAGTGATGAGGCATCTTCTTCCACGGCCCCGCCTAGGTAAGAAAAGAGTTCCAGTTTCCAGAAGAGTTCCAGTGCTGTATCCAGGGAGTGGAGCTGCCCCACCAACGTAAGAAAGTAGTTCCTGTTCTCAGATGGCTTCTAAGTGGCTGGTAAGTAAGCAGCATGGTCTGCTGCAGGTAAGTCCACCCAAGCCTCTTCACACCTATTATGAGCCCGGCGCTTCCAGTGCCGGGACCAATGGTTTTGATGAGCCTGGTGCCACCGGCGCCAGGACAAGGTCCAAAAGGTCTCAGTGGGGACCGGCTGGTGCTTAGGATTAGGGTTAGGGGCCTGCTTCCAAGGACGTTGGGCTGGTCCTGGCTCCTTGGAAGCAGTGATCATGACAGTACCCCCCCTCAAGGCCCCTCCTAAGCGTGTCTTCTCCGGGGGTTTTGGCTTGTCGGGGTGATTCAGATGGAATTTCTTGACCAGACGAGGTGCGTGGACATATTCTGAAGGTTCCCAAGACCTTTCCTGGGGGCCGTAACCTTTCCAATCAACCAGATAATATAACTTAGATTTGGAGATCTTGGAGTCTAGGATGTTCTTAACTTCGAATTCAAGTTCTCCATCTACTAAAACCGGTTCTGGGAATTCAGTCAATCGGGTTTCTGGTTGTACTGGTTTTAATAAGGAGACATGGAATACTGGGTGTATTTTCATATGCGTAGGTATCTCCAATTTGACAGCCACCGGATTAATTATGGCAGATATGAGATAGGGTCCAAGGTATCTCGGGATGAAGGTGCGGGGTCCCTTTAGAGGCAGGTGCTTAGTGGATAGCCAGACCTGATCTCCTACAGCGTAGTGAGGAGCCTCTTTACGGTGTCGATCTGCTCCTCTTTTGAATTGAGCTTTAGCTCTTTGCAGATGGGCCGAGGCTTCCTTAAAAGCACGGGTGATCTCCGAGTGCAAGTGATCCACAGCAGGTGCTTCGAATTCTTGGGGAGGATCCAGGTTAGAGGTTCTAGGATGGTGTCCGTATAGTAGGAAGAAGGGAGTCTTCCCTGTTCCAGAATGAATCGAATTATTGTAAGCGTATTCAGCGATCCAAAGAATATCCTTCCAGGGGTTTTCAGTTTGTTGGAGCATGCAACGTAGATATTGCTCTAGAGTTTGATTCGTCCTTTCGGTTTGTCCGTCAGTTTGGGGATGGTGACTAGTTGAAAGTCTTACATCAATTTGGGCTAGACGACAGCAACTGCGCCAGAAGTGAGAGATGAATTGACTTCCCCTATCGGAGACTAAAACCGAGGGAAAACCGTGTAGCCGAACGATGTTTTCTAAGAATTCTCGGGCCAATACTGAGGCTGATGGTAGACCCTTCAGGGGAATGAAGTGAGCCATCTTGGAGAATAGATCCACGACTACTAAAATGGTAGTATACCCCGAGCATGGAGGTAAGTCCGTGATGAAATCCATGGACAGGGTATGCCATGGACAGGGAGGGATGTCTAGTGGCTGTAATAGGCCGGCTGGTTTCTCCTTCTGACTTTTATTCTGGGCACACACACCACAGGAGATTACAAAGTCTCTAATATCCTTTTTCCATGACGGCCACCAGAAATGTCTTTTAATCTTTTCCATGGTTTTGGTAATGCCAGGGTGACCCTCCATTAGAGAGTCGTGATAACAGGAGATTACTTGTTTTTGTATTTTCTCACAGGGTAAATGCAATCGTCCTCGGAAATATGGTAGGTCTTGATCCACTGAGAATTCTTTCCCCTTTAATTGCCAATCTTGCAAATCGCCCGGAGTTAGGAGTGATTTAACCATGGTCTTGATGTCTACAAAAGATTGAGCGCTGACCAAACCCAAAATTCTTTGTTCTGGGATTATGGGTATTGGTTCTGGATTGGTCAATTGTTCATCTACTCCCATCCGGGAGAGAGCATCTGCTTTTCCGTTCTTACTGGCTGGTCGATAAGTAATTATAAAGTCAAATTCTGCTCGAAACAGAGCCCAGCGAAGCTGTCTGGAAGACTGAGCTTTGGCTGTCTTTAGATATTGTAAATTGCGGTGATCAGTCATTACGGTGACTGTGTGTCTGGCTCCTAGAAGATAATGCCGCCAGGCTTTAAAGGCCGATCTGATGGCCAAAAGTTCCTTGTCTGTAATTGAATAGTTGATCTCGGGGGGCGAAAACTTGCGGGACCAAAAGGCAACAGGATGTAGTTGGTGTGTGACCGGATCTCTTTGTGATAAAACTGCCCCCATAGCAAGACTAGAAGCATCCGTTTCCACGATGTAGGGGAGTTCTGGGTGAGGATGTTTTAAAACAGGTGCAGAAATGAATTTAGCTTTCAAGTCCTGAAAAGCTTGTTCTGCTTCAGAAGACCACTCAAAACGTTTGTTCTTTTTCAACAGAGCGGTGATGGGCTGGACTATCCGAGAAAATTCAGGAATGAATCTGCGGTAAAAGTTAGCGAACCCTAACATGCTTTGAACTCATTTTACAGAGGTTGGTGATGGCCACTTGATGATTGCATCAACTTTCTTTGAATCCATATGGACTCCGTTAGGTGACAATATGAATCCCAGGAACTCGACTTCCGTTACGTTGAAAACGCATTTCTCAAGCTTAGCAAAAAGATTATGTTGACGCAATCTCTCGAGAACCTTTTTAACGTGTCTCTGATGTTCCTCTTCAGATGATGAATAGACGAGGATGTCATCAATGTAGACAACAACACACACGTCTATGAGTTCTCTAAGGACATCGTTCATAAAATACTGGAAAGTAGCAGGAGCATTACACAGTCCAAAGGGCATCACTTGATATTCGAATAGCCCGTACTTGGTGCGGAAGGCCGTTTTCCATTCATCGCCCTCTTTTATCCGTACCAAGTGGTAGGCTCCTCTGAGATCCAACTTTGTGTATATACATGCATCTTTGACTTGATCCAGGAGTTCAGGGATCAAAGGTAACGGGTATCTGTTTTTAACGGTGATCTGATTCAGGGCGCGGTAATCTATGCAAGTCCTAAGGTCTCCTTCCTTTTTCGGAACGAAGAACAAAGCCGATGAAGCTGGAGATTTTGAAGGACGGATAAACCCGTTAGCTAGGTATTGGTCTAGGTATTGTCTGAGGTGAAGGTTCTCTGGCTCGGTGAGGGCATAAATCCTGCTGCAAGGAGGAGTTGTTCCAGGTATCAGATCTATTTGACAGTCGTAAGACCTATGAGGAGGCAGGGTGTTGGCTTGATCCTTCCGGAAGACGTCTTGGAATTCTTGGTATTCGGGAGGTAATTTGGGCACCTCCTCAGAAGAGATTTCCGCCAGTGAAACATCAGGCCGAGGATAACAAGTGGTAAAACACTCTGGAAACTGAACCGTCTTTGCTCGCCAATCGATCTGAGGATTGTGCTTCTCTAACCAAGGGATTCCCAGAATGATCTGGAACTGAGGGGCCTTGATTACATCGAATACGATTCTCTCCCGGTGTCCATCTTGACTCACTAGCGTCACTTCTTGGGTGGCATGCGTTACTGGTCCGGAGGCTATCTCCGTGCCATCCACAGTAGTGATGACGTCTTTCACTGCCTTAGGGACAAGGGGTAGATTCATCCTTGATACCATTTCACGGTCCACATAGTTAACGATTGCTCCGCTGTCAATGTAAGCTTCAATTGCATGCAAACGATCCGGACGTTCAGGACTAATGAGGACCATGGGTATCACGAAATGCGAGGTCACGGGACAGATCTTAACGCTCGGCAAGAGGACCTCTACTCTTGTCGGGCGAGGTCGTTTCCCTGCTCAGAATTTGTGGTACAGGTATCCGCGGCTCCTACAGTCTTCTTAGCTGGTTTCACTGGACAGTCCCGAAGAAAGTGTCCTGAGTTTCCGCAATAGAGGCATAATTGCAGCTGCCTTCTTCGTTCCCGCTCTTTCTGGGTTAAAGGTCCTTTCATGCCCCCTATTTGCATGGGTTCCACAGTGTCAGCTCCCTTATTCGAGGTCTGTGGTTTAGAAAACACTCGGGTATCAAATCTGGAACGATCTGCCTTCCTGTTCTGTAGTCTATGGTCCAATTGGACAACTAAGTCAATATAGTCAGAACATTCTTGTGGAGGATTCACAACTTGCGCTAACACATCTTTGAGCTCTCCACGCAGGCCTCTGTAGAAAAGCGTTATTCTCTTGTCCTCGGACCATTGTGTTTCCACTATGAGTCTATTGAAGGAGGCTATATAAGTCAAGAGGTCTTGATTACCCTGTCGTAATGAGAGAAGTTCATTGTCCAAGGCCTGCCCTTGTGCATGTCTTGCGAACAGTTTCTCCATGCTGGACTGGAAGGCCTGAAAATCATGTAAAACCGGATCATCCTGGGTGACTAAAGGGATCGACAAATCTGCGGCGCTGCCACTGAGATAAGAAAGCACGAAAGCCACCTTGGTCTGGTCTGTTAGGAATGCAGCTGGTCGACATAAGAAGTGTAGGCGGCACTGATTGATGAACACTGCGAATTTCTTTGGATCACCAGAAAAGCGTTCGGGCGAAGCCAAGGGAACATTACCGGGCAGATTGATTTGCACTGGATTTGAAGATGATGCAGAAGGATAACTTCCTCCTGGAACAGGCAAAGGTGTCTGTCCTGCCTGCGTTTGTAACAACTGTCTAGCAAGGTCCTCTGTTCGCTCCTTGGAAATTATCAGTTCTCTTCTTAGAGAGTTCGTTTCCTGACGAGCTGCATGTACTTCTGCTCTTAATTCCCCGAGCAACTGGGCTAGTTGATCAGTGTCTGAGGTTTCCATTGCGCCTGGGTAGGAGTTTTGTGGTGGGCTTCGCGTTCTGTAACGCTCACCTGATTCCCACGGAGGCGCGGGTCTTGGCAGGAAGCTGTCTGTGACTCGAAAAGTGATGTGCAGGACACGATTGGCTTCTGGGGTCGAACCTCTTTGCACTGTGTGTCGGACTCGAAGAGTGAGGTTTCTGCAGGTGAAAGAATATGGGGGTTAATGGTCTGGGTTGTTGAATGTCCCTCTCTCTCTCTCTCTCTCTCTTCCCAGCTTTTTCGTAGAGCCCCCAGGTCAACGTGCTCACCTTATATAGGTGAATGCTGGGCTCTCCATCTGCGTCTGGTGCAGGGTGCCGTTGCCAGTTCCTTCACTGGTGAAACACAGGCCTCTTGAATTCAGAGGATGGTTACCGTCGTTATCTGCACGAGCGGTGAGTTTCTGGACACCTTTTGTCTTTATAGTCTTTACATGCGTGGCACGTTTATATGCAGACTCTGTATAATGCTTTTCCCTTATGTATTGCAGGGCTCTTGAGATGAAAGATGAAGTGAAGCGCCTGGAAGTTTGTAAGTATGGCAAGCGCTCTAACTGTCTCTTTCCTTGCAGCTTAGTTCGTGTTAAAGAGACGCCGGAGTATTCGCAGGCGTTTTATTGCGACGAGCGTGATGGACGTAAGTAAATACCTGCTTAATGTCTTTTCTTTTGCCTTTCAGATGTTGGGTTGCAGGGCCGGAGTCCGCGGAATGCCAGTAAGTTGTTAACGATACTTTGTCTTCACAGGCGGCGATGCAGAACGAAGAAATCCGGAATTCACAGCGTGCCGGTAAGTATGGCAATGCTTTTGTTTTTGCAGGTGGAGATGCGGCGTGAAGAAACGGCCGCAGCCGATGGATCAGGTAAGTAAGCACTGCGTGTAAAGTTCGCGTTGCTAACCTGTTGTTTCTGTTCTTTGCAGGTGCTGATGATGTCTGGATACTGAAATGGTAAGTAGGATTCTTGCAGGTCCAGGATCGGAAGAAGAAAGGCCAGAGCAGACTCGGTGAGCGTTCTGCTGCAGATGCAGAATAACGCGAAGCACGCTTCATCTATCGGGTGTGGTTTAAATAGCCTTGGAGTGATGAGGCATCTTCTTCCACGGCCCCGCCTAGGTAAGAAAAGAGTTCCAGTTTCCAGAAGAGTTCCAGTGCTGTATCCAGGGAGTGGAGCTGCCCCACCAACGTAAGAAAGTAGTTCCTGTTCTCAGATGGCTTCTAAGTGGCTGGTAAGTAAGCAGCATGGTCTGCTGCAGGTAAGTCCACCCAAGCCTCTTCACACCTATTATGAGCCCGGCGCTTCCAGTGCCGGGACCAATGGTTTTGATGAGCCTGGTGCCACCGGCGCCAGGACAAGGTCCAAAAGGTCTCAGTGGGGACCGGCTGGTGCTTAGGATTAGGGTTAGGGGCCTGCTTCCAAGGACGTTGGGCTGGTCCTGGCTCCTTGGAAGCAGTGATCATGACAGTACCCCCCCTCAAGGCCCCTCCTAAGCGTGTCTTCTCCGGGGGTTTTGGCTTGTCAGGGTGATTCAGATGGAATTTCTTGACCAGACGAGGTGCGTGGACATATTCTGAAGGTTCCCAAGACCTTTCCTGGGGGCCGTAACCTTTCCAATCAACCAGATAATATAACTTAGATTTGGAGATCTTGGAGTCTAGGATGTTCTTAACTTCGAATTCAAGTTCTCCATCTACTAAAACCGGTTCTGGGAATTCAGTCAATCGGGTTTCTGGTTGTACTGGTTTTAATAAGGAGACATGGAATACTGGGTGTATTTTCATATGCGTAGGTATCTCCAATTTGACAGCCACCGGATTAATTATGGCAGATATGAGATAGGGTCCAAGGTATCTCGGGATGAAGGTGCGGGGTCCCTTTAGAGGCAGGTGCTTAGTGGATAGCCAGACCTGATCTCCTACAGCGTAGTGAGGAGCCTCTTTACGGTGTCGATCTGCTCCTCTTTTGAATTGAGCTTTAGCTCTTTGCAGATGGGCCGAGGCTTCCTTAAAAGCACGGGTGATCTCCGAGTGCAAGTGATCCACAGCAGGTGCTTCGAATTCTTGGGGAGGATCCAGGTTAGAGGTTCTAGGATGGTGTCCGTATAGTAGGAAGAAGGGAGTCTTCCCTGTTCCAGAATGAATCGAATTATTGTAAGCGTATTCAGCGATCCAAAGAATATCCTTCCAGGGGTTTTCAGTTTGTTGGAGCATGCAACGTAGATATTGCTCTAGAGTTTGATTCGTCCTTTCGGTTTGTCCGTCAGTTTGGGGATGGTGACTAGTTGAAAGTCTTACATCAATTTGGGCTAGACGACAGCAACTGCGCCAGAAGTGAGAGATGAATTGACTTCCCCTATCGGAGACTAAAACCGAGGGAGAACCGTGTAGCCGAACGATGTTTTCTAAGAATTCTCGGGCCAATACTGAGGCTGATGGTAGACCCTTCACGGGAATGAAGTGAGCCATCTTGGAGAATAGATCCACGACTACTAAAATGGTAGTATACCCCGAGCATGGAGGTAAGTCCGTGATGAAATCCATGGACAGGGTATGCCATGGACAGGGAGGGATGTCTAGTGGCTGTAATAGGCCGGCTGGTTTCTCCTTCTGACTTTTATTCTGGGCACACACACCACAGGAGATTACAAAGTCTCTAATATCCTTTTTCCATGACGGCCACCAGAAATGTCTTTTAATCTTTTCCATGGTTTTGGTAATGCCAGGGTGACCCTCCATTAGAGAGTCGTGATAACAGGAGATTACTTGTTTTTGTATTTTCTCACAGGGTAAATGCAATCGTCCTCGGAAATATGGTAGGTCTTGATCCACTGAGAATTCTTTCCCCTTTAATTGCCAATCTTGCAAATCGCCCGGAGTTAGGAGTGATTTAACCATGGTCTTGATGTCTACAAAAAATTGAGCGCTGACCAAACCCAAAATTCTTTGTTCTGGGATTATGGGTATTGGTTCTGGATTGGTCAATTGTTCATCTACTCCCATCCGGGAGAGAGCATCTGCTTTTCCGTTCTTACTGGCTGGTCGATAAGTAATTATAAAGTCAAATTCTGCTTGAAACAGAGCCCAGCGAAGCTGTCTGGAAGACTGAGCTTTGGCTGTCTTTAGATATTGTAAATTGCGGTGATCAGTCATTACGGTGACTGTGTGTCTGGCTCCTAGAAGATAATGCCGCCAGGCTTTAAAGGCCGATCTGATGGCCAAAAGTTCCTTGTCTGTAATTGAATAGTTGATCTCGGGGGGCGAAAACTTGCGGGACCAAAAGGCAACAGGATGTAGTTGGTGTGTGACCGGATCTCTTTGTGATAAAACTGCCCCCATAGCAAGACTAGAAGCATCCGTTTCCACGATGTAGGGGAGTTCTGGGCGAGGATGTTTTAAAACAGGTGCAGAAATGAATTTAGCTTTTAAGTCCTGAAAAGCTTGTTCTGCTTCAGAAGACCACTCAAAACGTTTGTTCTTTTTCAACAGAGCGGTGATGGGCTGGACTATCCGAGAAAATTCAGGAATGAATCTGCGGTAAAAGTTAGCGAACCCTAACATGCTTTGAACTCATTTTACAGAGGTTGGTGATGGCCACTTGATGATTGCATCAACTTTCTTTGAATCCATATGGACTCCGTTAGGTGACAATATGAATCCCAGGAACTCGACTTCCGTTACGTTGAAAACGCATTTCTCAAGCTTAGCAAAAAGATTATGTTGACGCAATCTCTCGAGAACCTTTTTAACGTGTCTCTGATGTTCCTCTTCAGATGATGAATAGACGAGGATGTCATCAATGTAGACAACAACACACACGTCTATGAGTTCTCTAAGGACATCGTTCATAAAATACTGGAAAGTAGCAGGAGCATTACACAGTCCAAAGGGCATCACTTGATATTCGAATAGCCCGTACTTGGTGCGGAAGGCCGTTTCCATTCATCGCCCTCTTTTATCCGTACCAAGTGGTAGGCTCCTCTGAGATCCAACTTTGTGTATATACATGCATCTTTGACTTGATCCAGGAGTTCAGGGATCAAAGGTAACGGGTATCTGTTTTTAACGGTGATCTGATTCAGGGCGCGGTAATCTATGCAAGTCCTAAGGTCTCCTTCCTTTTTCGGAACGAAGAACAAAGCCGATGAAGCTGGAGATTTTGAAGGACGGATAAACCCGTTAGCTAGGTATTGGTCTAGGTATTGTCTGAGGTGAAGGTTCTCTGGCTCGGTGAGGGCATAAATCCTGCTGCAAGGAGGAGTTGTTCCAGGTATCAGATCTATTTGACAGTCGTAAGACCTATGAGGAGGCAGGGTGTTGGCTTGATCCTTCCGGAAGACGTCTTGGAATTCTTGGTATTCGGGAGGTAATTTGGGCACCTCCTCAGAAGAGATTTCCGCCAGTGAAACATCAGGCCGAGGATAACAAGTGGTAAAACACTCTGGAAACTGAACCGTCTTTGCTCGCCAATCGATCTGAGGATTGTGCTTCTCTAACCAAGGGATTCCCAGAATGATCTGGAACTGAGGGGCCTTGATTACATCGAATACGATTCTCTCCCGGTGTCCATCTTGACTCACTAGCGTCACTTCTTGGGTGGCATGCGTTACTGGTCCGGAGGCTATCTCCGTGCCATCCACAGTAGTGATGACGTCTTTCACTGCCTTAGGGACAAGGGGTAGATTCATCCTTGATACCATTTCACGGTCCACATAGTTAACGATTGCTCCGCTGTCAATGTAAGCTTCAATTGCATGCAAACGATCCGGACGTTCAGGACTAATGAGGACCATGGGTATCACGAAATGCGAGGTCACGGGACAGATCTTAACGCTCGGCAAGAGGACCTCTACTCTTGTCGGGCAAGGTCGTTTCCCTGCTCAGAATTTGTGGTACAGGTATCCGCGGCTCCTACAGTCTTCTTAGCTGGTTTCACTGGACAGTCCCGAAGAAAGTGTCCTGAGTTTCCGCAATAGAGGCATAATTGCAGCTGCCTTCTTCGTTCCCGCTCTTTCTGGGTTAAAGGTCCTTTCATGCCCCCTATTTGCATGGGTTCCACAGTGTCAGCTCCCTTATTCGAGGTCTGTGGTTTAGAAAACACTCGGGTATCAAATCTGGAACGATCTGCCTTCCTGTTCTGTAGTCTATGGTCCAATTGGACAACTAAGTCAATATAGTCAGAACATTCTTGTGGAGGATTCACAACTTGCGCTAACACATCTTTGAGCTCTCCACGCAGGCCTCTGTAGAAAAGCGTTATTCTCTTGTCCTCGGACCATTGTGTTTCCACTATGAGTCTATTGAAGGAGGCTATATAAGTCAAGAGGTCTTGATTACCCTGTCGTAATGAGAGAAGTTCATTGTCCAAGGCCTGCCCTTGTGCATGTCTTGCGAACAGTTTCTCCATGCTGGACTGGAAGGCCTGAAAATCATGTAAAACCGGATCATCCTGGGTGACTAAAGGGATCGACAAATCTGCGGCGCTGCCACTGAGATAAGAAAGCACGAAAGCCACCTTGGTCTGGTCTGTTAGGAATGCAGCTGGTCGACATAAGAAGTGTAGGCGGCACTGATTGATGAACACTGCGAATTTCTTTGGATCACCAGAAAAGCGTTCGGGCGAAGCCAAGGGAACATTACCGGGCAGATTGATTTGCACTGGATTTGAAGATGATGCAGAAGGATAACTTCCTCCTGGAACAGGCAAAGGTGTCTGTCCTGCCTGCGTTTGTAACAACTGTCTAGCAAGGTCCTCTGTTCGCTCCTTGGAAATTATCAGTTCTCTTCTTAGAGAGTTCGTTTCCTGACGAGCTGCATGTACTTCTGCTCTTAATTCCCCGAGCAACTGGGCTAGTTGATCAGTGTCTGAGGTTTCCATTGCGCCTGGGTAGGAGTTTTGTGGTGGGCTTCGCGTTCTGTAACGCTCACCTGATTCCCACGGAGGCGCGGGTCTTGGCAGGAAGCTGTCTGTGACTCGAAAAGTGATGTGCAGGACACGATTGGCTTCTGGGGTCGAACCTCTTTGCACTGTGTGTCGGACTCGAAGAGTGAGGTTTCTGCAGGTGAAAGAATATGGGGGTTAATGGTCTGGGTTGTTGAATGTCCCTCTCTCTCTCTCTCTCTCTCTCTCTTCCCAGCTTTTTCGTAGAGCCCCCAGGTCAACGTGCTCACCTTATATAGGTGAATGCTGGGCTCTCCATCTGCGTCTGGTGCAGGGTGCCGTTGCCAGTTCCTTCACTGGTGAAACACAGGCCTCTTGAATTCAGAGGATGGTTACCGTCGTTATCTGCACGAGCGGTGAGTTTCTGGACACCTTTTGTCTTTATAGTCTTTACATGCGTGGCACGTTTATATGCAGACTCTGTATAATGCTTTTCCCTTATGTATTGCAGGGCTCTTGAGATGAAAGATGAAGTGAAGCGCCTGGAAGTTTGTAAGTATGGCAAGCGCTCTAACTGTCTCTTTCCTTGCAGCTTAGTTCGTGTTAAAGAGACGCCGGAGTATTCGCAGGTGTTTTATTGCGACGAGCGTGATGGACGTAAGTAAATACCTGCTTAATGTCTTTTCTTTTGCCTTTCAGATGTTGGGTTGCAGGGCCGGAGTCCGCGGAATGCCAGTAAGTTGTTAACGATACTTTGTCTTCACAGGCGGCGATGCAGAACGAAGAAATCCGGAATTCACAGCGTGCCGGTAAGTATGGCAATGCTTTTGTTTTTGCAGGTGGAGATGCGGCGTGAAGAAACGGCCGCAGCCGATGGATCAGGTAAGTAAGCACTGCGTGTAAAGTTCGCGTTGCTAACCTGTTGTTTCTGTTCTTTGCAGGTGCTGATGATGTCTGGATACTGAAATGGTAAGTAGGATTCTTGCAGGTCCAGGATCGGAAGAAGAAAGGCCAGAGCAGACTCGGTGAGCGTTCTGCTGCAGATGCAGAATAACGCGAAGCACGCTTCATCTATCGGGTGTGGTTTAAATAGCCTTGGAGTGATGAGGCATCTTCTTCCACGGCCCCGCCTAGGTAAGAAAAGAGTTCCAGTTTCCAGAAGAGTTCCAGTGCTGTATCCAGGGAGTGGAGCTGCCCCACCAACGTAAGAAAGTAGTTCCTGTTCTCAGATGGCTTCTAAGTGGCTGGTAAGTAAGCAGCATGGTCTGCTGCAGGTAAGTCCACCCAAGCCTCTTCACACCTATTATGAGCCCGGCGCTTCCAGTGCCGGGACCAATGGTTTTGATGAGCCTGGTGCCACCGGCGCCAGGACAAGGTCCAAAAGGTCTCAGTGGGGACCGGCTGGTGCTTAGGATTAGGGTTAGGGGCCTGCTTCCAAGGACGTTGGGCTGGTCCTGGCTCCTTGGAAGCAGTGATCATGACAGTACCCCCCCTCAAGGCCCCTCCTAAGCGTGTCTTCTCCGGGGGTTTTGGCTTGTCGGGGTGATTCAGATGGAATTTCTTGACCAGACGAGGTGCGTGGACATATTCTGAAGGTTCCCAAGACCTTTCCTGGGGGCCGTAACCTTTCCAATCAACCAGATAATATAACTTAGATTTGGAGATCTTGGAGTCTAGGATGTTCTTAACTTCGAATTCAAGTTCTCCATCTACTAAAACCGGTTCTGGGAATTCAGTCAATCGGGTTTCTGGTTGTACTGGTTTTAATAAGGAGACATGGAATACTGGGTGTATTTTCATATGCGTAGGTATCTCCAATTTGACAGCCACCGGATTAATTATGGCAGATATGAGATAGGGTCCAAGGTATCTCGGGATGAAGGTGCGGGGTCCCTTTAGAGGCAGGTGCTTAGTGGATAGCCAGACCTGATCTCCTACAGCGTAGTGAGGAGCCTCTTTACGGTGTCGATCTGCTCCTCTTTTGAATTGAGCTTTAGCTCTTTGCAGATGGGCCGAGGCTTCCTTAAAAGCACGGGTGATCTCCGAGTGCAAGTGATCCACAGCAGGTGCTTCGAATTCTTGGGGAGGATCCAGGTTAGAGGTTCTAGGATGGTGTCCGTATAGTAGGAAGAAGGGAGTCTTCCCTGTTCCAGAATGAATCGAATTATTGTAAGCGTATTCAGCGATCCAAAGAATATCCTTCCAGGGGTTTTCAGTTTGTTGGAGCATGCAACGTAGATATTGCTCTAGAGTTTGATTCGTCCTTTCGGTTTGTCCGTCAGTTTGGGGATGGTGACTAGTTGAAAGTCTTACATCAATTTGGGCTAGACGACAGCAACTGCGCCAGAAGTGAGAGATGAATTGACTTCCCCTATCGGAGACTAAAACCGAGGGAAAACCGTGTAGCCGAACGATGTTTTCTAAGAATTCTCGGGCCAATACTGAGGCTGATGGTAGACCCTTCAGGGGAATGAAGTGAGCCATCTTGGAGAATAGATCCACGACTACTAAAATGGTAGTATACCCCGAGCATGGAGGTAAGTCCGTGATGAAATCCATGGACAGGGTATGCCATGGACAGGGAGGGATGTCTAGTGGCTGTAATAGGCCGGCTGGTTTCTCCTTCTGACTTTTATTCTGGGCACACACACCACAGGAGATTACAAAGTCTCTAATATCCTTTTTCCATGACGGCCACCAGAAATGTCTTTTAATCTTTTCCATGGTTTTGGTAATGCCAGGGTGACCCTCCATTAGAGAGTCGTGATAACAGGA
Organism: Ambystoma mexicanum; assembly: GCF_040938575.1. NCBI lineage: Eukaryota > Metazoa > Chordata > Amphibia > Caudata > Ambystomatidae > Ambystoma > Ambystoma mexicanum. Next base: position 856,669,867 of record NC_090935.1, on the reverse strand, counting down.
GATTACTTGTTTTTGTATTTTCTCACAGGGTAAATGCAATCGTCCTCGGAAATATGGTAGGTCTTGATCCACTGAGAATTCTTTCCCCTTTAATTGCCAATCTTGCAAATCGCCCGGAGTTAGGAGTGATTTAACCATGGTCTTGATGTCTACAAAAGATTGAGCGCTGACCAAACCCAAAATTCTTTGTTCTGGGATTATGGGTATTGGTTCTGGATTGGTCAATTGTTCATCTACTCCCATCCGGGAGAGAGCATCTGCTTTTCCGTTCTTACTGGCTGGTCGATAAGTAATTATAAAGTCAAATTCTGCTCGAAACAGAGCCCAGCGAAGCTGTCTGGAAGACTGAGCTTTGGCTGTCTTTAGATATTGTAAATTGCGGTGATCAGTCATTACGGTGACTGTGTGTCTGGCTCCTAGAAGATAATGCCGCCAGGCTTTAAAGGCCGATCTGATGGCCAAAAGTTCCTTGTCTGTAATTGAATAGTTGATCTCGGGGGGCGAAAACTTGCGGGACCAAAAGGCAACAGGATGTAGTTGGTGTGTGACCGGATCTCTTTGTGATAAAACTGCCCCCATAGCAAGACTAGAAGCATCCGTTTCCACGATGTAGGGGAGTTCTGGGTGAGGATGTTTTAAAACAGGTGCAGAAATGAATTTAGCTTTTAAGTCCTGAAAAGCTTGTTCTGCTTCAGAAGACCACTCAAAACGTTTGTTCTTTTTCAACAGAGCGGTGATGGGCTGGACTATCCGAGAAAATTCAGGAATGAATCTGCGGTAAAAGTTAGCGAACCCTAACATGCTTTGAACTCATTTTACAGAGGTTGGTGATGGCCACTTGATGATTGCATCAACTTTCTTTGAATCCATATGGACTCCGTTAGGTGACAATATGAATCCCAGGAACTCGACTTCCGTTACGTTGAAAACGCATTTCTCAAGCTTAGCAAAAAGATTATGTTGACGCAATCTCTCGAGAACCTTTTTAACGTGTCTCTGATGTTCCTCTTCAGATGATGAATAGACGAGGATGTCATCAATGTAGACAACAACACACACGTCTATGAGTTCTCTAAGGACATCGTTCATAAAATACTGGAAAGTAGCAGGAGCATTACACAGTCCAAAGGGCATCACTTGATATTCGAATAGCCCGTACTTGGTGCGGAAGGCCGTTTTCCATTCATCACCCTCTTTTATCCGTACCAAGTGGTAGGCTCCTCTGAGATCCAACTTTGTGTATATACATGCATCTTTGACTTGATCCAGGAGTTCAGGGATCAAAGGTAACGGGTATCTGTTTTTAACGGTGATCTGATTCAGGGCGCGGTAATCTATGCAAGTCCTAAGGTCTCCTTCCTTTTTCGGAACGAAGAACAAAGCCGATGAAGCTGGAGATTTTGAAGGACGGATAAACCCGTTAGCTAGGTATTGGTCTAGGTATTGTCTGAGGTGAAGGTTCTCTGGCTCGGTGAGGGCATAAATCCTGCTGCAAGGAGGAGTTGTTCCAGGTATCAGATCTATTTGACAGTCGTAAGACCTATGAGGAGGCAGGGTGTTGGCTTGATCCTTCCGGAAGACGTCTTGGAATTCTTGGTATTCGGGAGGTAATTTGGGCACCTCCTCAGAAGAGATTTCCGCCAGTGAAACATCAGGCCGAGGATAACAAGTGGTAAAACACTCTGGAAACTGAACCGTCTTTGCTCGCCAATCGATCTGAGGATTGTGCTTCTCTAACCAAGGGATTCCCAGAATGATCTGGAACTGAGGGGCCTTGATTACATCGAATACGATTCTCTCCCGGTGTCCATCTTGACTCACTAGCGTCACTTCTTGGGTGGCATGCGTTACTGGTCCGGAGGCTATCTCCGTGCCATCCACAGTAGTGATGACGTCTTTCACTGCCTTAGGGACAAGGGGTAGATTCATCCTTGATACCATTTCACGGTCCACATAGTTAACGATTGCTCCGCTGTCAATGTAAGCTTCAATTGCATGCAAACGATCCGGACGTTCAGGACTAATGAGGACCATGGGTATCACGAAATGCGAGGTCACGGGACAGATCTTAACGCTCGGCAAGAGGACCTCTACTCTTGTCGGGCGAGGTCGTTTCCCTGCTCAGAATTTGTGGTACAGGTATCCGCGGCTCCTACAGTCTTCTTAGCTGGTTTCACTGGACAGTCCCGAAGAAAGTGTCCTGAGTTTCCGCAATAGAGGCATAATTGCAGCTGCCTTCTTCGTTCCCGCTCTTTCTGGGTTAAAGGTCCTTTCATGCCCCCTATTTGCATGGGTTCCACAGTGTCAGCTACCTTATTCGAGGTCTGTGGTTTAGAAAACACTCGGGTATCAAATCTGGAACGATCTGCCTTCCTGTTCTGTAGTCTATGGTCCAATTGGACAACTAAGTCAATATAGTCAGAACATTCTTGTGGAGGATTCACAACTTGCGCTAACACATCTTTGAGCTCTCCACGCAGGCCTCTGTAGAAAAGCGTTATTCTCTTGTCCTCGGACCATTGTGTTTCCACTATGAGTCTATTGAAGGAGGCTATATAAGTCAAGAGGTCTTGATTACCCTGTCGTAATGAGAGAAGTTCATTGTCCAAGGCCTGCCCTTGTGCATGTCTTGCGAACAGTTTCTCCATGCTGGACTGGAAGGCCTGAAAATCATGTAAAACCGGATCATCCTGGGTGACTAAAGGGATCGACAAATCTGCGGCGCTGCCACTGAGATAAGAAAGCACGAAAGCCACCTTGGTCTGGTCTGTTAGGAATGCAGCTGGTCGACATAAGAAGTGTAGGCGGCACTGATTGATGAACACTGCGAATTTCTTTGGATCACCAGAAAAGCGTTCGGGCGAAGCCAAGGGAACATTACCGGGCAGATTGATTTGCACTGGATTTGAAGATGATGCAGAAGGATAACTTCCTCCTGGAACAGGCAAAGGTGTCTGTCCTGCCTGCGTTTGTAACAACTGTCTAGCAAGGTCCTCTGTTCGCTCCTTGGAAATGATCAGTTCTCTTCTTAGAGAGTTCGTTTCCTGACGAGCTGCATGTACTTCTGCTCTTAATTCCCCGAGCAACTGGGCTAGTTGATCAGTGTCTGAGGTTTCCATTGCGCCTGGGTAGGAGTTTTGTGGTGGGCTTCGCGTTCTGTAACGCTCACCTGATTCCCACGGAGGCGCGGGTCTTGGCAGGAAGCTGTCTGTGACTCGAAAAGTGATGTGCAGGACACGATTGGCTTCTGGGGTCGAACCTCTTTGCACTGTGTGTCGGACTCGAAGAGTGAGGTTTCTGCAGGTGAAAGAATATGGGGGTTAATGGTCTGGGTTGTTGAATGTCCCTCTCTCTCTCTCTCTCTCTCTTCCCAGCTTTTTCGTAGAGCCCCCAGGTCAACGTGCTCACCTTATATAGGTGAATGCTGGGCTCTCCATCTGCGTCTGGTGCAGGGTGCCGTTGCCAGTTCCTTCACTGGTGAAACACAGGCCTCTTGAATTCAGAGGATGGTTACCGTCGTTATCTGCATGAGCGGTGAGTTTCTGGACACCTTTTGTCTTTATAGTCTTTACATGCGTGGCATGTTTATATGCAGACTCTGTATAATGCTTTTCCCTTATGTATTGCAGGGCTCTTGAGATGAAAGATGAAGTGAAGCGCCTGGAAGTTTGTAAGTATGGCAAGCGCTCTAACTGTCTCTTTCCTTGCAGCTTAGTTCGTGTTAAAGAGACGCCGGAGTATTCGCAGGCGTTTTATTGCGACTAGCGTGATGGACGTAAGTAAATACCTGCTTAATGTCTTTTCTTTTGCCTTTCAGATGTTGGGTTGCAGGGCCGGAGTCCGCGGAATGCCAGTAAGTTGTTAACGATACTTTGTCTTCACAGGCGGCGATGCAGAACGAAGAAATCCGGAATTCACAGCGTGCCGGTAAGTATGGCAATGCTTTTGTTTTTGCAGGTGGAGATGCGGCGTGAAGAAACGGCCGCAGCCGATGGATCAGGTAAGTAAGCACTGCGTGTAAAGTTCGCGTTGCTAACCTGTTGTTTCTGTTCTTTGCAGGTGCTGATGATGTCTGGATACTGAAATGGTAAGTAGGATTCTTGCAGGTCCAGGATCGGAAGAAGAAAGGCCAGAGCAGACTCGGTGAGCGTTCTGCTGCAGATGCAGAATAACGCGAAGCACGCTTCATCTATCGGGTGTGGTTTAAATAGCCTTGGAGTGATGAGGCATCTTCTTCCACGGCCCCGCCTAGGTAAGAAAAGAGTTCCAGTTTCCAGAAGAGTTCCAGTGCTGTATCCAGGGAGTGGAGCTGCCCCACCAACGTAAGAAAGTAGTTCCTGTTCTCAGATGGCTTCTAAGTGGCTGGTAAGTAAGCAGCATGGTCTGCTGCAGGTAAGTCCACCCAAGCCTCTTCACACCTATTATGAGCCCGGCGCTTCCAGTGCCGGGACCAATGGTTTTGATGAGCCTGGTGCCACCGGCGCCAGGACAAGGTCCAAAAGGTCTCAGTGGGGACCGGCTGGTGCTTAGGATTAGGGTTAGGGGCCTGCTTCCAAGGACGTTGGGCTGGTCCTGGCTCCTTGGAAGCAGTGATCATGACAGTACCCCCCCTCAAGGCCCCTCCTAAGCGTGTCTTCTCCGGGGGTTTTGGCTTGTCGGGGTGATTCAGATGGAATTTCTTGACCAGACGAGGTGCGTGGACATATTCTGAAGGTTCCCAAGACCTTTCCTGGGGGCCGTAACCTTTCCAATCAACCAGATAATATAACTTAGATTTGGAGATCTTGGAGTCTAGGATGTTCTTAACTTCGAATTCAAGTTCTCCATCTACTAAAACCGGTTCTGGGAATTCAGTCAATCGGGTTTCTGGTTGTACTGGTTTTAATAAGGAGACATGGAATACTGGGTGTATTTTCATATGCGTAGGTATCTCCAATTTGACAGCCACCGGATTAATTATGGCAGATATGAGATAGGGTCCAAGGTATCTCGGGATGAAGGTGCGGGGTCCCTTTAGAGGCAGGTGCTTAGTGGATAGCCAGACCTGATCTCCTACAGCGTAGTGAGGAGCCTCTTTACGGTGTCGATCTGCTCCTCTTTTGAATTGAGCTTTAGCTCTTTGCAGATGGGCCGAGGCTTCCTTAAAAGCACGGGTGATCTCCGAGTGCAAGTGATCCACAGCAGGTGCTTCGAATTCTTGGGGAGGATCCAGGTTAGAGGTTCTAGGATGGTGTCCGTATAGTAGGAAGAAGGGAGTCTTCCCTGTTCCAGAATGAATCGAATTATTGTAAGCGTATTCAGCGATCCAAAGAATATCCTTCCAGGGGTTTTCAGTTTGTTGGAGCATGCAACGTAGATATTGCTCTAGAGTTTATTCGTCCTTTCGGTTTGTCCGTCAGTTTGGGGATGGTGACTAGTTGAAAGTCTTACATCAATTTGGGCTAGACGACAGCAACTGCGCCAGATGTGAGAGATGAATTGACTTCCCCTATCGGAGACTAAAACCGAGGGAAAACCGTGTAGCCGAACGATGTTTTCTAAGAATTCTCGGGCCAATACTGAGGCTGATGGTAGACCCTTCACGGGAATGAAGTGAGCCATCTTGGAGAATAGATCCACGACTACTAAAATGGTAGTATACCCCGAGCATGGAGGTAAGTCCGTGATGAAATCCATGGACAGGGTATGCCATGGACAGGGAGGGATGTCTAGTGGCTGTAATAGGCCGGCTGGTTTCTCCTTCTGACTTTTATTCTGGGCACACACACCACAGGAGATTACAAAGTCTCTAATATCCTTTTTCCATGACGGCCACCAGAAATGTCTTTTAATCTTTTCCATGGTTTTGGTAATGCCAGGGTGACCCTCCATTAGAGAGTCGTGATAACAGGAGATTACTTGTTTTTGTATTTTCTCACAGGGTAAATGCAATCGTCCTCGGAAATATGGTAGGTCTTGATCCACTGAGAATTCTTTCCCCTTTAATTGCCAATCTTGCAAATCGCCCGGAGTTAGGAGTGATTTAACCATGGTCTTGATGTCTACAAAAGATTGAGCGCTGACCAAACCCAAAATTCTTTGTTCTGGGATTATGGGTATTGGTTCTGGATTGGTCAATTGTTCATCTACTCCCATCCGGGAGAGAGCATCTGCTTTTCCGTTCTTACTGGCTGGTCGATAAGTAATTATAAAGTCAAATTCTGCTCGAAACAGAGCCCAGCGAAGCTGTCTGGAAGACTGAGCTTTGGCTGTCTTTAGATATTGTAAATTGCGGTGATCAGTCATTACGGTGACTGTGTGTCTGGCTCCTAGAAGATAATGCCGCAAGGCTTTAAAGGCCGATCTGATGGCCAAAAGTTCCTTGTCTGTAATTGAATAGTTGATCTCGGGGGGCGAAAACTTGCGGGACCAAAAGGCAACAGGATGTAGTTGGTGTGTGACCGGATCTCTTTGTGATAAAACTGCCCCCATAGCAAGACTAGAAGCATCCGTTTCCACGATGTAGGGGAGTTCTGGGCGAGGATGTTTTAAAACAGGTGCAGAAATGAATTTAGCTTTTAAGTCCTGAAAAGCTTGTTCTGCTTCAGAAGACCACTCAAAACGTTTGTTCTTTTTCAACAGAGCGGTGATGGGCTGGACTATCCGAGAAAATTCAGGAATGAATCTGCGGTAAAAGTTAGCGAACCCTAACATGCTTTGAACTCATTTTACAGAGGTTGGTGATGGCCACTTGATGATTGCATCAACTTTCTTTGAATCCATATGGACTCCGTTAGGTGACAATATGAATCCCAGGAACTCGACTTCCGTTACGTTGAAAACGCATTTCTCAAGCTTAGCAAAAAGATTATGTTGACGCAATCTCTCGAGAACCTTTTTAACGTGTCTCTGATGTTCCTCTTCAGATGATGAATAGACGAGGATGTCATCAATGTAGACAACAACACACACGTCTATGAGTTCTCTAAGGACATCGTTCATAAAATACTGGAAAGTAGCAGGAGCATTACACAGTCCAAAGGGCATCACTTGATATTCGAATAGCCCGTACTTGGTGCGGAAGGCCGTTTTCCATTCATCGCCCTCTTTTATCCGTACCAAGTGGTAGGCTCCTCTGAGATCCAACTTTGTGTATATACATGCATCTTTGACTTGATCCAGGAGTTCAGGGATCAAAGGTAACGGGTATCTGTTTTTAACGGTGATCTGATTCAGGGCGCGGTGATCTATGCAAGTCCTAAGGTCTCCTTCCTTTTTCGGAACGAAGAACAAAGCCGATGAAGCTGGAGATTTTGAAGGACGGATAAACCCGTTAGCTAGGTATTGGTCTAGGTATTGTCTGAGGTGAAGGTTCTCTGGCTCGGTGAGGGCATAAATCCTGCTGCAAGGAGGAGTTGTTCCAGGTATCAGATCTATTTGACAGTCGTAAGACCTATGAGGAGGCAGGGTGTTGGCTTGATCCTTCCGGAAGACGTCTTGGAATTCTTGGTATTCGGGAGGTAATTTGGGCACCTCCTCAGAAGAGATTTCCGCCAGTGAAACATCAGGCCGAGGATAACAAGTGGTAAAACACTCTGGAAACTGAACCGTCTTTGCTCGCCAATCGATCTGAGGATTGTGCTTCTCTAACCAAGGGATTCCCAGAATGATCTGGAACTGAGGGGCCTTGATTACATCGAATACGATTCTCTCCCGGTGTCCATCTTGACTCACTAGCGTCACTTCTTGGGTGGCATGCGTTACTGGTCCGGAGGCTATCTCCGTGCCATCCACAGTAGTGATGACGTCTTTCACTGCCTTAGGGACAAGGGGTAGATTCATCCTTGATACCATTTCACGGTCCACATAGTTAACGATTGCTCCGCTGTCAATGTAAGCTTCAATTGCATGCAAACGATCCGGACGTTCAGGACTAATGAGGACCATGGGTATCACGAAATGCGAGGTCACGGGACAGATCTTAACGCTCGGCAAGAGGACCTCTACTCTTGTCGGGCGAGGTCGTTTCCCTGCTCAGAATTTGTGGTACAGGTATCCGCGGCTCCTACAGTCTTCTTAGCTGGTTTCACTGGACAGTCCCGAAGAAAGTGTCCTGAGTTTCCGCAATAGAGGCATAATTGCAGCTGCCTTCTTCGTTCCCGCTCTTTCTGGGTTAAAGGTCCTTTCATGCCCCCTATTTGCATGGGTTCCACAGTGTCAGCTCCCTTATTCGAGGTCTGTGGTTTAGAAAACACTCGGGTATCAAATCTGGAACGATCTGCCTTCCTGTTCTGTAGTCTATGGTCCAATTGGACAACTAAGTCAATATAGTCAGAACATTCTTGTGGAGGATTCACAACTTGCGCTAACACATCTTTGAGCTCTCCACGCAGGCCTCTGTAGAAAAGCGTTATTCTCTTGTCCTCGGACCATTGTGTTTCCACTATGAGTCTATTGAAGGAGGCTATATAAGTCAAGAGGTCTTGATTACCCTGTCGTAATGAGAGAAGTTCATTGTCCAAGGCCTGCCCTTGTGCATGTCTTGCGAACAGTTTCTCCATGCTGGACTGGAAGGCCTGAAAATCATGTAAAACCGGATCATCCTGGGTGACTAAAGGGATCGACAAATCTGCGGCGCTGCCACTGAGATAAGAAAGCACGAAAGCCACCTTGGTCTGGTCTGTTAGGAATGCAGCTGGTCGACATAAGAAGTGTAGGCGGCACTGATTGATGAACACTGCGAATTTCTTTGGATCACCAGAAAAGCGTTCGGGCGAAGCCAAGGGAACATTACCGGGCAGATTGATTTGCACTGGATTTGAAGATGATGCAGAAGGATAACTTCCTCCTGGAACAGGCAAAGGTGTCTGTCCTGCCTGCGTTTGTAACAACTGTCTAGCAAGGTCCTCTGTTCGCTCCTTGGAAATTATCAGTTCTCTTCTTAGAGAGTTCGTTTCCTGACGAGCTGCATGTACTTCTGCTCTTAATTCCCCGAGCAACTGGGCTAGTTGATCAGTGTCTGAGGTTTCCATTGCGCCTGGGTAGGAGTTTTGTGGTGGGCTTCGCGTTCTGTAACGCTCACCTGATTCCCACGGAGGCGCGGGTCTTGGCAGGAAGCTGTCTGTGACTCGAAAAGTGATGTGCAGGACACGATTGGCTTCTGGGGTCGAACCTCTTTGCACTGTGTGTCGGACTCGAAGAGTGAGGTTTCTGCAGGTGAAAGAATATGGGGGTTAATGGTCTGGGTTGTTGAATGTCCCTCTCTCTCTCTCTCTCTCTCTTCCCAGCTTTTTCGTAGAGCCCCCAGGTCAACGTGCTCACCTTATATAGGTGAATGCTGGGCTCTCCATCTTCGTCTGGTGCAGGGTGCCGTTGCCAGTTCCTTCACTGGTGAAACACAGGCCTCTTGAATTCAGAGGATGGTTACCGTCGTTATCTGCATGAGCGGTGAGTTTCTGGACACCTTTTGTCTTTATAGTCTTTACATGCGTGGCATGTTTATATGCAGACTCTGTATAATGCTTTTCCCTTATGTATTGCAGGGCTCTTGAGATGAAAGATGAAGTGAAGCGCCTGGAAGTTTGTAAGTATGGCAAGCGCTCTAACTGTCTCTTTCCTTGCAGCTTAGTTCGTGTTAAAGAGACGCCGGAGTATTCGCAGGCGTTTTATTGCGACGAGCGTGATGGACGTAAGTAAATACCTGCTTAATGTCTTTTCTTTTGCCTTTCAGATGTTGGGTTGCAGGGCCGGAGTCCGCGGAATGCCAGTAAGTTGTTAACGATACTTTGTCTTCACAGGCGGCGATGCAGAACGAAGAAATCCGGAATTCACAGCGTGCCGGTAAATATGGCAATGCTTTTGTTTTTGCAGGTGGAGATGCGGCGTGAAGAAACGGCCGCAGCCGATGGATCAGGTAAGTAAGCACTGCGTGTAAAGTTCGCGTTGCTAACCTGTTGTTTCTGTTCTTTGCAGGTGCTGATGATGTCTGGATACTGAAATGGTAAGTAGGATTCTTGCAGGTCCAGGATCGGAAGAAGAAAGGCCAGAGCAGACTCGGTGAGCGTTCTGCTGCAGATGCAGAATAACGCGAAGCACGCTTCATCTATCGGGTGTGGTTTAAATAGCCTTGGAGTGATGAGGCATCTTCTTCCACGGCCCCGCCTAGGTAAGAAAAGAGTTCCAGTTTCCAGAAGAGTTCCAGTGCTGTATCCAGGGAGTGGAGCTGCCCCACCAACGTAAGAAAGTAGTTCCTGTTCTCAGATGGCTTCTAAGTGGCTGGTAAGTAAGCAGCATGGTCTGCTGCAGGTAAGTCCACCCAAGCCTCTTCACACCTATTATGAGCCCGGCGCTTCCAGTGCCGGGACCAATGGTTTTGATGAGCCTGGTGCCACCGGCGCCAGGACAAGGTCCAAAAGGTCTCAGTGGGGACCGGCTGGTGCTTAGGATTAGGGTTAGGGGCCTGCTTCCAAGGACGTTGGGCTGGTCCTGGCTCCTTGGAAGCAGTGATCATGACAGTACCCCCCCTCAAGGCCCCTCCTAAGCGTGTCTTCTCCGGGGGTTTTGGCTTGTCGGGGTGATTCAGATGGAATTTCTTGACCAGACGAGGTGCGTGGACATATTCTGAAGGTTCCCAAGACCTTTCCTGGGGGCCGTAACCTTTCCAATCAACCAGATAATATAACTTAGATTTGGAGATCTTGGAGTCTAGGATGTTCTTAACTTCGAATTCAAGTTCTCCATCTACTAAAACCGGTTCTGGGAATTCAGTCAATCGGGTTTCTGGTTGTACTGGTTTTAATAAGGAGACATGGAATACTGGGTGTATTTTCATATGCGTAGGTATCTCCAATTTGACAGCCACCGGATTAATTATGGCAGATATGAGATAGGGTCCAAGGTATCTCGGGATGAAGGTGCGGGGTCCCTTTAGAGGCAGGTGCTTAGTGGATAGCCAGACCTGATCTCCTACAGCGTAGTGAGGAGCCTCTTTACGGTGTCGATCTGCTCCTCTTTTGAATTGAGCTTTAGCTCTTTGCAGATGGGCCGAGGCTTCCTTAAAAGCACGGGTGATCTCCGAGTGCAAGTGATCCACAGCAGGTGCTTGGAATTCTTGGGGAGGATCCAGGTTAGAGGTTCTAGGATGGTGTCCGTATAGTAGGAAGAAGGGAGTCTTCCCTGTTCCAGAATGAATCGAATTATTGTAAGCGTATTCAGCGATCCAAAGAATATCCTTCCAGGGGTTTTCAGTTTGTTGGAGCATGCAACGTAGATATTGCTCTAGAGTTTATTCGTCCTTTCGGTTTGTCCGTCAGTTTGGGGATGGTGACTAGTTGAAAGTCTTACATCAATTTGGGCTAGACGACAGCAACTGCGCCAGAAGTGAGAGATGAATTGACTTCCCCTATCGGAGACTAAAACCGAGGGAAAACCGTGTAGCCGAACGATGTTTTCTAAGAATTCTCGGGCCAATACTGAGGCTGATGGTAGACCCTTCACGGGAATGAAGTGAGCCATCTTGGAGAATAGATCCACGACTACTAAAATGGTAGTATACCCCGAGCATGGAGGTAAGTCCGTGATGAAATCCATGGACAGGGTATGCCATGGACAGGGAGGGATGTCTAGTGGCTGTAATAGGCCGGCTGGTTTCTCCTTCTGACTTTTATTCTGGGCACACACACCACAGGAGATTACAAAGTCTCTAATATCCTTTTTCCATGACGGCCACCAGAAATGTCTTTTAATCTTTTCCATGGTTTTGGTAATGCCAGGGTGACCCTCCATTAGAGAGTCGTGATAACAGGAGATTACTTGTTTTTGTATTTTCTCACAGGGTAAATGCAATCGTCCTCGGAAATATGGTAGGTCTTGATCCACTGAGAATTCTTTCCCCTTTAATTGCCAATCTTGCAAATCGCCCGGAGTTAGGAGTGATTTAACCATGGTCTTGATGTCTACAAAAGATTGAGCGCTGACCAAACCCAAAATTCTTTGTTCTGGGATTATGGGTATTGGTTCTGGATTGGTCAATTGTTCATCTACTCCCATCCGGGAGAGAGCATCTGCTTTTCCGTTCTTACTGGCTGGTCGATAAGTAATTATAAAGTCAAATTCTGCTCGAAACAGAGCCCAGCGAAGCTGTCTGGAAGACTGAGCTTTGGCTGTCTTTAGATATTGTAAATTGCGGTGATCAGTCATTACGGTGACTGTGTGTCTGGCTCCTAGAAGATAATGCCGCAAGGCTTTAAAGGCCGATCTGATGGCCAAAAGTTCCTTGTCTGTAATTGAATAGTTGATCTCGGGGGGCGAAAACTTGCGGGACCAAAAGGCAACAGGATGTAGTTGGTGTGTGACCGGATCTCTTTGTGATAAAACTGCCCCCATAGCAAGACTAGAAGCATCCGTTTCCACGATGTAGGGGAGTTCTGGGCGAGGATGTTTTAAAACAGGTGCAGAAATGAATTTAGCTTTTAAGTCCTGAAAAGCTTGTTCTGCTTCAGAAGACCACTCAAAACGTTTGTTCTTTTTCAACAGAGCGGTGATGGGCTGGACTATCCGAGAAAATTCAGGAATGAATCTGCGGTAAAAGTTAGCGAACCCTAACATGCTTTGAACTCATTTTACAGAGGTTGGTGATGGCCACTTGATGATTGCATCAACTTTCTTTGAATCCATATGGACTCCGTTAGGTGACAATATGAATCCCAGGAACTCGACTTCCGTTACGTTGAAAACGCATTTCTCAAGCTTAGCAAAAAGATTATGTTGACGCAATCTCTCGAGAACCTTTTTAACGTGTCTCTGATGTTCCTCTTCAGATGATGAATAGACGAGGATGTCATCAATGTAGACAACAACACACACGTCTATGAGTTCTCTAAGGACATCGTTCATAAAATACTGGAAAGTAGCAGGAGCATTACACAGTCCAAAGGGCATCACTTGATATTCGAATAGCCCGTACTTGGTGCGGAAGGCCGTTTTCCATTCATCGCCCTCTTTTATCCGTACCAAGTGGTAGGCTCCTCTGAGATCCAACTTTGTGTATATACATGCATCTTTGACTTGATCCAGGAGTTCAGGGATCAAAGGTAACGGGTATCTGTTTTTAACGGTGATCTGATTCAGGGCGCGGTAATCTATGCAAGTCCTAAGGTCTCCTTCCTTTTTCGGAACGAAGAACAAAGCCGATGAAGCTGGAGATTTTGAAGGACGGATAAACCCGTTAGCTAGGTATTGGTCTAGGTATTGTCTGAGGTGAAGGTTCTCTGGCTCGGTGAGGGCATAAATCCTGCTGCAAGGAGGAGTTGTTCCAGGTATCAGATCTATTTGACAGTCGTAAGACCTATGAGGAGGCAGGGTGTTGGCTTGATCCTTCCGGAAGACGTCTTGGAATTCTTGGTATTCGGGAGGTAATTTGGGCACCTCCTCAGAAGAGATTTCCGCCAGTGAAACATCAGGCCGAGGATAACAAGTGGTAAAACACTCTGGAAACTGAACCGTCTTTGCTCGCCAATCGATCTGAGGATTGTGCTTCTCTAACCAAGGGATTCCCAGAATGATCTGGAACTGAGGGGCCTTGATTACATCGAATACGATTCTCTCCCGGTGTCCATCTTGACTCACTAGCGTCACTTCTTGGGTGGCATGCGTTACTGGTCCGGAGGCTATCTCCGTGCCATCCACAGTAGTGATGACGTCTTTCACTGCCTTAGGGACAAGGGGTAGATTCATCCTTGATACCATTTCACGGTCCACATAGTTAACGATTGCTCCGCTGTCAATGTAAGCTTCAATTGCATGCAAACGATCCGGACGTTCAGGACTAATGAGGACCATGGGTATCACGAAATGCGAGGTCACGGGACAGATCTTAACGCTCGGCAAGAGGACCTCTACTCTTGTCGGGCGAGGTCGTTTCCCTGCTCAGAATTTGTGGTACAGGTATCCGCGGCTCCTACAGTCTTCTTAGCTGGTTTCACTGGACAGTCCCGAAGAAAGTGTCCTGAGTTTCCGCAATAGAGGCATAATTGCAGCTGCCTTCTTCGTTCCCGCTCTTTCTGGGTTAAAGGTCCTTTCATGCCCCCTATTTGCATGGGTTCCACAGTGTCAGCTCCCTTATTCGAGGTCTGTGGTTTAGAAAACACTCGGGTATCAAATCTGGAACGATCTGCCTTCCTGTTCTGTAGTCTATGGTCCAATTGGACAACTAAGTCAATATAGTCAGAACATTCTTGTGGAGGATTCACAACTTGCGCTAACACATCTTTGAGCTCTCCACGCAGGCCTCTGTAGAAAAGCGTTATTCTCTTGTCCTCGGACCATTGTGTTTCCACTATGAGTCTATTGAAGGAGGCTATATAAGTCAAGAGGTCTTGATTACCCTGTCGTAATGAGAGAAGTTCATTGTCCAAGGCCTGCCCTTGTGCATGTCTTGCGAACAGTTTCTCCATGCTGGACTGGAAGGCCTGAAAATCATGTAAAACCGGATCATCCTGGGTGACTAAAGGGATCGACAAATCTGCGGCGCTGCCACTGAGATAAGAAAGCACGAAAGCCACCTTGGTCTGGTCTGTTAGGAATGCAGCTGGTCGACATAAGAAGTGTAGGCGGCACTGATTGATGAACACTGCGAATTTCTTTGGATCACCAGAAAAGCGTTCGGGCGAAGCCAAGGGAACATTACCGGGCAGATTGATTTGCACTGGATTTGAAGATGATGCAGAAGGATAACTTCCTCCTGGAACAGGCAAAGGTGTCTGTCCTGCCTGCGTTTGTAACAACTGTCTAGCAAGGTCCTCTGTTCGCTCCTTGGAAATTATCAGTTCTCTTCTTAGAGAGTTCGTTTCCTGACGAGCTGCATGTACTTCTGCTCTTAATTCCCCGAGCAACTGGGCTAGTTGATCAGTGTCTGAGGTTTCCATTGCGCCTGGGTAGGAGTTTTGTGGTGGGCTTCGCGTTCTGTAACGCTCACCTGATTCCCACGGAGGCGCGGGTCTTGGCAGGAAGCTGTCTGTGACTCGAAAAGTGATGTGCAGGACACGATTGGCTTCTGGGGTCGAACCTCTTTGCACTGTGTGTCGGACTCGAAGAGTGAGGTTTCTGCAGGTGAAAGAATATGGGGGTTAATGGTCTGGGTTGTTGAATGTCCCTCTCTCTCTCTCTCTCTCTCTTCCCAGCTTTTTCGTAGAGCCCCCAGGTCAACGTGCTCACCTTATATAGGTGAATGCTGGGCTCTCCATCTTCGTCTGGTGCAGGGTGCCGTTGCCAGTTCCTTCACTGGTGAAACACAGGCCTCTTGAATTCAGAGGATGGTTACCGTCGTTATCTGCATGAGCGGTGAGTTTCTGGACACCTTTTGTCTTTATAGTCTTTACATGCGTGGCATGTTTATATGCAGACTCTGTATAATGCTTTTCCCTTATGTATTGCAGGGCTCTTGAGATGAAAGATGAAGTGAAGCGCCTGGAAGTTTGTAAGTATGGCAAGCGCTCTAACTGTCTCTTTCCTTGCAGCTTAGTTCGTGTTAAAGAGACGCCGGAGTATTCGCAGGCGTTTTATTGCGACGAGCGTGATGGACGTAAGTAAATACCTGCTTAATGTCTTTTCTTTTGCCTTTCAGATGTTGGGTTGCAGGGCCGGAGTCCGCGGAATGCCAGTAAGTTGTTAACGATACTTTGTCTTCACAGGCGGCGATGCAGAACGAAGAAATCCGGAATTCACAGCGTGCCGGTAAATATGGCAATGCTTTTGTTTTTGCAGGTGGAGATGCGGCGTGAAGAAACGGCCGCAGCCGATGGATCAGGTAAGTAAGCACTGCGTGTAAAGTTCGCGTTGCTAACCTGTTGTTTCTGTTCTTTGCAGGTGCTGATGATGTCTGGATACTGAAATGGTAAGTAGGATTCTTGCAGGTCCAGGATCGGAAGAAGAAAGGCCAGAGCAGACTCGGTGAGCGTTCTGCTGCAGATGCAGAATAACGCGAAGCACGCTTCATCTATCGGGTGTGGTTTAAATAGCCTTGGAGTGATGAGGCATCTTCTTCCACGGCCCCGCCTAGGTAAGAAAAGAGTTCCAGTTTCCAGAAGAGTTCCAGTGCTGTATCCAGGGAGTGGAGCTGCCCCACCAACGTAAGAAAGTAGTTCCTGTTCTCAGATGGCTTCTAAGTGGCTGGTAAGTAAGCAGCATGGTCTGCTGCAGGTAAGTCCACCCAAGCCTCTTCACACCTATTATGAGCCCGGCGCTTCCAGTGCCGGGACCAATGGTTTTGATGAGCCTGGTGCCACCGGCGCCAGGACAAGGTCCAAAAGGTCTCAGTGGGGACCGGCTGGTGCTTAGGATTAGGGTTAGGGGCCTGCTTCCAAGGACGTTGGGCTGGTCCTGGCTCCTTGGAAGCAGTGATCATGACAGTACCCCCCCTCAAGGCCCCTCCTAAGCGTGTCTTCTCCGGGGGTTTTGGCTTGTCGGGGTGATTCAGATGGAATTTCTTGACCAGACGAGGTGCGTGGACATATTCTGAAGGTTCCCAAGACCTTTCCTGGGGGCCGTAACCTTTCCAATCAACCAGATAATATAACTTAGATTTGGAGATCTTGGAGTCTAGGATGTTCTTAACTTCGAATTCAAGTTCTCCATCTACTAAAACCGGTTCTGGGAATTCAGTCAATCGGGTTTCTGGTTGTACTGGTTTTAATAAGGAGACATGGAATACTGGGTGTATTTTCATATGCGTAGGTATCTCCAATTTGACAGCCACCGGATTAATTATGGCAGATATGAGATAGGGTCCAAGGTATCTCGGGATGAAGGTGCGGGGTCCCTTTAGAGGCAGGTGCTTAGTGGATAGCCAGACCTGATCTCCTACAGCGTAGTGAGGAGCCTCTTTACGGTGTCGATCTGCTCCTCTTTTGAATTGAGCTTTAGCTCTTTGCAGATGGGCCGAGGCTTCCTTAAAAGCACGGGTGATCTCCGAGTGCAAGTGATCCACAGCAGGTGCTTCGAATTCTTGGGGAGGATCCAGGTTAGAGGTTCTAGGATGGTGTCCGTATAGTAGGAAGAAGGGAGTCTTCCCTGTTCCAGAATGAATCGAATTATTGTAAGCGTATTCAGCGATCCAAAGAATATCCTTCCAGGGGTTTTCAGTTTGTTGGAGCATGCAACGTAGATATTGCTCTAGAGTTTATTCGTCCTTTCGGTTTGTCCGTCAGTTTGGGGATGGTGACTAGTTGAAAGTCTTACATCAATTTGGGCTAGACGACAGCAACTGCGCCAGAAGTGAGAGATGAATTGACTTCCCCTATCGGAGACTAAAACCGAGGGAAAACCGTGTAGCCGAACGATGTTTTCTAAGAATTCTCGGGCCAATACTGAGGCTGATGGTAGACCCTTCACGGGAATGAAGTGAGCCATCTTGGAGAATAGATCCACGACTACTAAAATGGTAGTATACCCCGAGCATGGAGGTAAGTCCGTGATGAAATCCATGGACAGGGTATGCCATGGACAGGGAGGGATGTCTAGTGGCTGTAATAGGCCGGCTGGTTTCTCCTTCTGACTTTTATTCTGGGCACACACACCACAGGAGATTACAAAGTCTCTAATATCCTTTTTCCATGACGGCCACCAGAAATGTCTTTTAATCTTTTCCATGGTTTTGGTAATGCCAGGGTGACCCTCCATTAGAGAGTCGTGATAACAGGAGATTACTTGTTTTTGTATTTTCTCACAGGGTAAATGCAATCGTCCTCGGAAATATGGTAGGTCTTGATCCACTGAGAATTCTTTCCCCTTTAATTGCCAATCTTGCAAATCGCCCGGAGTTAGGAGTGATTTAACCACGGTCTTGATGTCTACAAAAGATTTAGCGCTGACCAAACCCAAAATTCTTTGTTCTGGGGTTATGGGTATTGGTTCTGGATTGGTCAATTGTTCATCTACTCCCATCCGGGAGAGAGCATCTGCTTTTCCGTTCTTACTGGCTGGTCGATAAGTAATTATAAAGTCAAATTCTGCTCGAAACAGAGCCCAGCGAAGCTGTCTGGAAGACTGAGCTTTGGCTGTCTTTAGATATTGTAAATTGCGGTGATCAGTCATTACGGTGACTGTGTGTCTGGCTCCTAGAAGATAATGCCGCAAGGCTTTAAAGGCCGATCTGATGGCCAAAAGTTCCTTGTCTGTAATTGAATAGTTGATCTCGGGGGGCGAAAACTTGCGGGACCAAAAGGCAACAGGATGTAGTTGGTGTGTGACCGGATCTCTTTGTGATAAAACTGCCCCCATAGCAAGACTAGAAGCATCCGTTTCCACGATGTAGGGGAGTTCTGGGCGAGGATGTTTTAAAACAGGTGCAGAAATGAATTTAGCTTTTAAGTCCTGAAAAGCTTGTTCTGCTTCAGAAGACCACTCAAAACGTTTGTTCTTTTTCAACAGAGCGGTGATGGGCTGGACTATCCGAGAAAATTCAGGAATGAATCTGCGGTAAAAGTTAGCGAACCCTAACATGCTTTGAACTCATTTTACAGAGGTTGGTGATGGCCACTTGATGATTGCATCAACTTTCTTTGAATCCATATGGACTCCGTTAGGTGACAATATGAATCCCAGGAACTCGACTTCCGTTACGTTGAAAACGCATTTCTCAAGCTTAGCAAAAAGATTATGTTGACGCAATCTCTCGAGAACCTTTTTAACGTGTCTCTGATGTTCCTCTTCAGATGATGAATAGACGAGGATGTCATCAATGTAGACAACAACACACACGTCTATGAGTTCTCTAAGGACATCGTTCATAAAATACTGGAAAGTAGCAGGAGCATTACACAGTCCAAAGGGCATCACTTGATATTCGAATAGCCCGTACTTGGTGCGGAAGGCCGTTTTCCATTCATCGCCCTCTTTTATCCGTACCAAGTGGTAGGCTCCTCTGAGATCCAACTTTGTGTATATACATGCATCTTTGACTTGATCCAGGAGTTCAGGGATCAAAGGTAACGGGTATCTGTTTTTAACGGTGATCTGATTCAGGGCGCGGTAATCTATGCAAGTCCTAAGGTCTCCTTCCTTTTTCGGAACGAAGAACAAAGCCGATGAAGCTGGAGATTTTGAAGGACGGATAAACCCGTTAGCTAGGTATTGGTCTAGGTATTGTCTGAGGTGAAGGTTCTCTGGCTCGGTGAGGGCATAAATCCTGCTGCAAGGAGGAGTTGTTCCAGGTATCAGATCTATTTGACAGTCGTAAGACCTATGAGGAGGCAGGGTGTTGGCTTGATCCTTCCGGAAGACGTCTTGGAATTCTTGGTATTCGGGAGGTAATTTGGGCACCTCCTCAGAAGAGATTTCCGCCAGTGAAACATCAGGCCGAGGATAACAAGTGGTAAAACACTCTGGAAACTGAACCGTCTTTGCTCGCCAATCGATCTGAGGATTGTGCTTCTCTAACCAAGGGATTCCCAGAATGATCTGGAACTGAGGGGCCTTGATTACATCGAATACGATTCTCTCCCGGTGTCCATCTTGACTCACTAGCGTCACTTCTTGGGTGGCATGCGTTACTGGTCCGGAGGCTATCTCCGTGCCATCCACAGTAGTGATGACGTCTTTCACTGCCTTAGGGACAAGGGGTAGATTCATCCTTGATACCATTTCACGGTCCACATAGTTAACGATTGCTCCGCTGTCAATGTAAGCTTCAATTGCATGCAAACGATCCGGACGTTCAGGACTAATGAGGACCATGGGTATCACGAAATGCGAGGTCACGGGACAGATCTTAACGCTCGGCAAGAGGACCTCTACTCTTGTCGGGCGAGGTCGTTTCCCTGCTCAGAATTTGTGGTACAGGTATCCGCGGCTCCTACAGTCTTCTTAGCTGGTTTCACTGGACAGTCCCGAAGAAAGTGTCCTGAGTTTCCGCAATAGAGGCATAATTGCAGCTGCCTTCTTCGTTCCCGCTCTTTCTGGGTTAAAGGTCCTTTCATGCCCCCTATTTGCATGGGTTCCACAGTGTCAGCTCCCTTATTCGAGGTCTGTGGTTTAGAAAACACTCGGGTATCAAATCTGGAACGATCTGCCTTCCTGTTCTGTAGTCTATGGTCCAATTGGACAACTAAGTCAATATAGTCAGAACATTCTTGTGGAGGATTCACAACTTGCGCTAACACATCTTTGAGCTCTCCACGCAGGCCTCTGTAGAAAAGCGTTATTCTCTTGTCCTCGGACCATTGTGTTTCCACTATGAGTCTATTGAAGGAGGCTATATAAGTCAAGAGGTCTTGATTACCCTGTCGTAATGAGAGAAGTTCATTGTCCAAGGCCTGCCCTTGTGCATGTCTTGCGAACAGTTTCTCCATGCTGGACTGGAAGGCCTGAAAATCATGTAAAACCGGATCATCCTGGGTGACTAAAGGGATCGACAAATCTGCGGCGCTGCCACTGAGATAAGAAAGCACGAAAGCCACCTTGGTCTGGTCTGTTAGGAATGCAGCTGGTCGACATAAGAAGTGTAGGCGGCACTGATTGATGAACACTGCGAATTTCTTTGGATCACCAGAAAAGCGTTCGGG
The DNA here is from genome assembly GCF_040938575.1 of Ambystoma mexicanum. Classification (NCBI taxonomy): domain Eukaryota; kingdom Metazoa; phylum Chordata; class Amphibia; order Caudata; family Ambystomatidae; genus Ambystoma; species Ambystoma mexicanum. The sequence continues at coordinate 856,649,330 of NC_090935.1, read as the reverse complement.
CGAAGCCAAGGGAACATTACCGGGCAGATTGATCTGCACTGGATTTGAAGATGATGCAGAAGGATAACTTCCTCCTGGAACAGGCAAAGGTGTCTGTCCTGCCTGCGTTTGTAACAACTGTCTAGCAAGGTCCTCTGTTCGCTCCTTGGAAATTATCAGTTCTCTTCTTAGAGAGTTCGTTTCCTGACGAGCTGCATGTACTTCTGCTCTTAATTCCCCGAGCAACTGGGCTAGTTGATCAGTGTCTGAGGTTTCCATTGCGCCTGGGTAGGAGTTTTGTGGTGGGCTTCGCGTTCTGTAACGCTCACCTGATTCCCACGGAGGCGCGGGTCTTGGCAGGAAGCTGTCTGTGACTCGAAAAGTGATGTGCAGGACACGATTGGCTTCTGGGGTCGAACCTCTTTGCACTGTGTGTCGGACTCGAAGAGTGAGGTTTCTGCAGGTGAAAGAATATGGGGGTTAATGGTCTGGGTTGTTGAATGTCCCTCTCTCTCTCTCTCTCTCTCTCTTCCCAGCTTTTTCGTAGAGCCCCCAGGTCAACGTGCTCACCTTATATAGGTGAATGCTGGGCTCTCCATCTGCGTCTGGTGCAGGGTGCCGTTGCCAGTTCCTTCACTGGTGAAACACAGGCCTCTTGAATTCAGAGGATGGTTACCGTCGTTATCTGCATGAGCGGTGAGTTTCTGGACACCTTTTGTCTTTATAGTCTTTACATGCGTGGCACGTTTATATGCAGACTCTGTATAATGCTTTTCCCTTATGTATTGCAGGGCTCTTGAGATGAAAGATGAAGTGAAGCGCCTGGAAGTTCGTAAGTATGGCAAGCGCTCTAACTGTCTCTTTCCTTGCAGCTTAGTTCGTGTTAAAGAGACGCCGGAGTATTCGCAGGCGTTTTATTGCGACGAGCGTGATGGACGTAAGTAAATACCTGCTTAATGTCTTTTCTTTTGCCTTTCAGATGTTGGGTTGCAGGGCCGGAGTCCGCGGAATGCCAGTAAGTTGTTAACGATACTTTGTCTTCACAGGCGGCGATGCAGAACGAAGAAATCCGGAATTCACAGCGTGCCGGTAAGTATGGCAATGCTTTTGTTTTTGCAGGTGGAGATGCGGCGTGAAGAAACGGCCGCAGCCGATGGATCAGGTAAGTAAGCACTGCGTGTAAAGTTCGCGTTGCTAACCTGTTGTTTCTGTTCTTTGCAGGTGCTGATGATGTCTGGATACTGAAATGGTAAGTAGGATTCTTGCAGGTCCAGGATCGGAAGAAGAAAGGCCGGAGCAGACTCGGTGAGCGTTCTGCTGCAGATGCAGAATAACGCGAAGCACGCTTCATCTATCGGGTGTGGTTTAAATAGCCTTGGAGTGATGAGGCATCTTCTTCCACGGCCCCGCCTAGGTAAGAAAAGAGTTCCAGTTTCCAGAAGAGTTCCAGTGCTGTATCCAGGGAGTGGAGCTGCCCCACCTAGGTAAGAAAGTAGTTCCTGTTCTCAGATGGCTTCTAAGTGGCTGGTAAGTAAGCAGCATGGTCTGCTGCAGGTAAGTCCACCCAAGCATCTTCACACCTATTATGAGCCCGGCGCTTCCAGTGCCGGGACCAATGGTTTTGATGAGCCTGGTGCCACCGGCGCCAGGACAAGGTCCAAAAGGTCCCAGTGGGGACCGGCTGGTGCTTAGGATTAGGGTTAGGGGCCTGCTTCCAAGGACGTTGGGCTGGTCCTGGCTCCTTGGAAGCAGTGATCATGACAGTTTGTGTGTGTGTGTGTGTGTGTTTGTTTTGGTCTGTTGAGCTGATTTTGGCGAGTGGAGGGTACAGGGGAGAAGAATGCCTTTGTTGCACAATCCCCCTACCCACCTGCCAAAATCAGCTCTCCTTCTGAGGCGATGTGGAGCCCAGGGGTCAGGGATGGCATTTTCTTACTGGATATCTATCATAGATGTCCAGTCATAATTACCATGCTTTTCTCCTTGGTCCACCAGTGTCTTGCGTACACACATAATCATCTTGATTGTGTTAAGCACTGTGGGGTACAGGGGACAGGGATGGTATCTTTTTACTGGAAATCTATCACAAATGTCCAGTTAAAAAACCATCATGCCTGCCCCCTGTGCCCCCCAGAGCCGATTGCAAACTGTTTGGCTTTTTACACACATTTTTTTTTAAGTATGCTCCAAAATGCAACATTTTAACCCATTATTGAAAAAGAATTCACAGAGGAAAACCCACAAACCCCCTTGATTATTTCGGGGTCCATCACTGCGCTCGGTCGATATGGCATATCTGATGCAAATATTTATGCCCCTTCATTTAAAAGATTTACCAGCCACCACTGGCCCTGGGACTGTGCTGAGAGCAGGGTTTGAAGAGCCCAAGGTCTGTAGTGGGGTGGGGAGATCACAGGGACTGGGATAGGAGTGGGATGAGGAAGTACAGAGACTGTGATGGGAGCAGATGGGAGATGCCCAGGGACTATACTGGGAGTAGTGTTCGGTGACGGCACGCGATAGTTCATAGTTTACTGTCCATTTGGCATTTTTGGGGGGATACGCCTGCCCACATTTTGCTAGGGGCGGCAGGCCTAACAATTTGAAGACCACTGCCTTACAGCATCTGCCATTGGCTGAGCACCAGGCTGAGGGAGCTTTTTTTGCCACTGGGTACTCCATTACAGAAATTGCAACATAGCGAGCCATATAAACATGAGAAATCCCAGAATAATTAAGGAGAACATAGGTATCTTCTCAAGTAAATGTTACACAATGAGAAATCAGTAACTGATTAAACATATTTTGTTGCTTCAAATACATACAAGCTACCAGCACACACATATGCACCTGTTTGACAGGGCTACAAAACACATTTGCAGTAGCAGAATTCTATGGAGAAGTGTATACTGTTAAAACTGTTCAAAATTGAACTTTCTGTTTAAAAGGGAACATATTTGGCTAAAAAGAACACACAAGACTTGATGTTTCACTGTATTTATTTGTGGAAAAATATTGTGCACTGTTCCTAAACACAAAAGAAAGTAAGCTTAATTAGAACAAAAAAACATCAATTAAAACTATCAACTGTAAAACATTCTGGGCCTCACTTTTGAGTTTGGAGGCCAGTGAATAAAATGGGTGTAACAGAATTGACTCCATTTTTTCAGGCCTCTTGATTGTGAATTGCAGGCTAAACAGCGGGTGATACCTTGAGCATATTGAGGAGGGATTCACATTGAACAAATAAAATAATTATCTTAAGTGGAATCCGGAGGTATTTCCTGCATTTGTCAATGAAGTCCGATGAGATTCCAGAATGAAGGCTAATCACAACACATTAACAGGTGGACACTCCACAGCTACGAATGGTACTAATTGAAATTCTGTGTGAAGGAATAAGCAAGACAATACCTCCAAACTCAGAATTTTCACCACATAAATAATACTTATCATTGGGTATTCAGTAATTACAACCCACATGGAACCACGCATATTTAGCACATGCGCAAGTCAATCATTATGCAAGCACGCATTGTGTAAATAATACAATACGTTCAGCATTACCTCTAACAAGCAGTTCATGGCAGGCAGCTTCCCAGAAGGTGACAAAGGTGACATAGTTGATTTCAAGCTTTGCTAACATAGGCAGTGGAGAATAAGTTAAAAGGAAGCACCTCTCCTACCTACCGCATGAAACAGGTGGGGGGAAAGAAGATATCATAACAACGTGTGTGCATACATTCTTCATACAGAAAAGAACATGCACAGAAACGTGTTACTGCTTAAAGCACTATGCCTGAGTCATCAATGCATATAACTCCTACACATGAGCTTAACCAGGCAAAAACACTGGTCAAGTGAAAAGTAAAAAGAGCATATTACTGTCCTATTCATTCAATAAATCAGGGAAAATGACAGCAGGGATTAAAGTCCAGATGAAAGTTAACATTTCAGGTTTAGAAACAGACTAATAGCCAAAAATAATTGCTTTCACAGGCGATTTATAGGCACATAAGCCACAGCTATACATATCACATGATACTGTGTGTGTTTTACTTTCAACATTTTTTAACTATCACAGATGAAAATGAAATGATTTCTAAATAAATAAATGAGATTGCATTCTAAATACAACGTGCTTACAGACATAGGGCCTCATTACGACCCAGGCGGTAAGTTACCGCCTGGGTCGTACCTTTACCACCATGGCGTAAACTACGTTTACGCCATGGTGGTTGGCGGATTTACCGCCCCATTCCGAGGTTGGCGGGGCGGTAAGTCCCCATTAACCCATTTACCCTTCCCCATTCCCATTTTTGCCCCATAGTGCATAATGGGAGTGGGGAAGGCGTTAATTACGCCACCGTAAATTACGGTGGCGTAATTAACAACATGGTCCCTTAGCGCCATGGATTTTAACACCTGCTAAAAGCAGGTGTTAAATCCGCCATGGCGCTAAGGGACCTCGGAATCAGGCGGTAAGGGTCGGCGCTGTTTACGCTGCCGTAAACCCCTTACCGCCTAAGTCGTAATGAGGCCCATAGAGTGAACCTATGAAGTCTGCTTAATCAAAACATAATATTTACTCAGTGTTTATCACATAAACAGAAATGCTACAAAAATGTGAACATCATTTTGATATCGACAAATAACACACACTAGGCAAAGTTTGAAATAGGCAATGCACATGGCTGGGTAGTCATATTTGATGAAGTCAGCTAAAGCCTTGTCGATGTGGGAGGCTTCTTAATTTAAATTAAGTCTCTTGTAGAAACCCTAAACTGATGCCATCTTCTATAATTGCTGTCAATCCTACACTTCTGAAGTAATTAGGGGTATATGTACAAGACCTCTTCAAGTATGAAAAATCGTCTTGAACCTATATACACCTGAAATACTATCCTTTCCAAAATAAAAGAGATTACAAGGCTGTTAACAATCTGTACCTTGACAGATTTACACAAAATAAAATAACACTTGGTTGCAATAAATTTGTTATACATAATGTGTATAGTCCAGCCAGCTCTGGATGCCACAAGTGAAGTTGCTTTGACAAATTGCATATATACAAGATACATTCATGATTATATTATTTTTTCTAATATCTTTCTTTTTTTAAATGATTGTATTTAATTTGAATCCATTAGAAAATAAACACAGGGATGAGTGACTGATGCATGCATTGCATGGTGCTCACCAAGACCAAGATTGTAAACTGCAGGCATATGCACATTCATTAAACATATGTATGAACAGGTAAAAAAAAGTCTTAATCAAATTGGCCTAATAATAATATATGTCTCTCACATATAGCTCTTTCGTAATCCTCCATAGTAAATCTTCAAAGTAAAACAATACGTTTTTAGCAACAAGGGTTTGGGATATGATATGGCATTTATAACGCGCTTATACACAAGTGTTACAAGGCACGGCGAGGCAAGGGGGGGGGCAGAGGGAAGACAGACAGCGATCCTACTAGGCCAAGTGTCATTCAGATCGCGCAAGTGCATGGGAAGGGGGAAGTGCGGAAGTGCGGGGATCAGGGGGAGGGACTGTGCAGTACATGAGATAATAGAGTAAATAACAATAAGTATAATAATAATAATAATAATTAGGCTTTTATATAGCGCTACAAACCCTCAGGCATCTGAGCGCTGCTTATTATTACCCACGGTGTGTGGTGCTCGCTCATTTATCGACCTCGGAAGGATGAAAGGCTGAGGTTGGCCCCGCCGGGATTCGAACCTGCGTTAACAGGCTCTGCACGGGTGTCAAAGCGGGCGCTCTACTCGCTGTGCCACTTGACCGACTTAAGTAAAGTACGGCAAGCAGGTGGCAAGTGCAAGGGTAAGTGCAGAATAATAATAATAAGTGCAGTGTATAGAATTCATTTGCAGAATAATAATTTATGAAAGCGGTCCAGATAAGAGTCATCAATCAAGGCAAAGGTTATTGCTGTCCACCATATTTCTCAAATCTCCCACTTCCAGATTGCATTTTGAGGAAGCAGAAGTAAGTAGGCGAATGACAAGGGATGCCAGGAGGCGCATGACAAGGGACGCCAGAAGGCCTGATAATGGGTATGCATTCAACACCCCACTCTCAACCACAATTAGTCCTGGAGGGTTCTAAGGAACGTGCAGACTATATCTCTCCAGAAATAGACAGATCATGTCCTTCAATAACCCTGTGATTTACACAAGTCTTCTAAATATGCGCCAGTGTCCATCCTCACCACAGCCCCTCCAGCATAAGGGAGAGTATGAGGCCTAACGCCATACACAGAGAATCATAAAGGCTCATTCCATAACTGCAGAACACCATGCCACCTTCTGTGCCCTAAATCAAATCTGAGAACAGCTTCCCGGGTTTATTTCACATTACAAATCTATTTCCCAGACAGACATTTATGTTAGTTTCTTGCCCTCTGTCTAAAAGACGATACAGCTTAGAGATCCTGACTCTTGTTATCCCATTCATAAGAGTCAGTTCTAAAGATGTGGGTTGCATTGCCCTTACCCTGCGCCTTGCCTCTGTCAATCAAATGTTGGGGCAACAGAGCCAATGAAATAGTTGCGTATATCAGAATCCCTCAGGCTTTCCGGTGTGAGGTATACCGAGAGTCCAAAGTGTCAAGACCTGAAGGATGGTAAGGCCATCCCTTGACTAAGCTTTAAAACAATCTCATTTCCAACCTAGGGAACAATCTGCAATGTTCAAAACCCAGGTTTACTTCCCCACATTCTAGTTCACTTTTCTAAATTTAAAAGTGATACTTGCGTGCAGCATAATGGGGTCTAGCACATCAGTATGTGTTGCCTGTTCATAATTAGAAAAACACACATAGCAGTATTTACCACCTGCTTCTCCATCTCTACCCAGCTCGCCTGCTCCAGAGAATGGATCCAGGCATGATATGCAAGATTGGGCCTGCCAATAGACCCCTTTGTACACTGGGAACACGCTGCCCAATCAGAATGATTTATTTGAGGAGGATCTTCCTTGAGACCCTATGGAGTTCATGTTAAATGCCACGTAACGTAAATGAATTCTGTAAAAGGCTTTTACTCCATTCATTGACGTTACGGCTCATTTTCAGACATGTGCATGGTGGATAGAAGGGCTTCAGCGCAGCTTGAATTTCCAGCAACTCCCTTTCTCGCCACCATACAAATGCTCCAGCATTCGTGCAGGCTTGGAATTTCATGCCGGCGAAAATGTTGGAGATCCCTAAGGAGTACGCCTGATTTATGCAACAGCATAAAGCAGGAGGACCCGATAGGGATCCATTGTGCATGCTGGCTGCCATGGTGATATGGCAGGCAGCGTGTACAAACACAATTAAACCCTGCCTGACATGCTTGCATGCTCGCATGTCGGGCAGGGTTTAACTGTAATTGCGTTGCCACTTACCATGTGAGCATGGCAAACAGCACTCACCATTAAAAGTAGACGCTGCCTGACAAGCTCACTTTGCACTACGGATTGAAAATTGCAGGGTAAAGTGCACACTTGTAAGCCGCCTTTTGCTCTGCACTTTTACACTCCACCATGCAAATGACAAAAATGTGATGGCGGGGATCCGCCTTCGTGTATGTCAACACATAACGGCTCTCTGCTTTCACATCACTCATTTGTATAAAATGAGCTCCTATGTGGTTTACTAGCCCAAATAAAAGAAAACAAATCTTTGTTGAAGCAAATATAGGAGGTTTTCTGGAACCTGAACTGGGAGGCAGAAAAATGCATTATTATTTTTTACATTTTTACAGCAGCAATTCCCCCTAGTCAGGAAACCTCCTGATTCATTTATTTTCTAAGGTCATTTCCATGTTCATGAAAAAGGGCTGGTATATTATTTTGGAGTAGACTCTCTAGGGATGGAACAAGCCCAGTCAATGCGCTGGAAATGGAATTTCGCTCTCAGGCGGCACATTTTTCCTGGTGATTATACGTTATTTAATCCCTTGGTTTTCCCGTAATTAACAGAGAACCCTGAAGCCCTGGGCAAGGAGGACGCAAAATAGAGACGTTTTTAAGTTAAAGAATCATTTCATGTACGTGAGGACATATTTAATGTGTTATCCACCCAAGCTCAATGTCCTGGACCTCTGTGTTAGCCCTGACCATCTGAGAGAAGGGTTCACATACCTTGTCAGTGAGGATCTAACTTTTACCCTTGCTTCCTGCAATACCCTATGCCTGTGATCCTCTTCGTATAACCACAATAGTATCCCAATCCAAAAATATGACCACCAAAAACAGATTTTAGGCTTTTTACCTAATGCAAACTCTACATAAAACAGTAAGATACATTTAGTCAGCTGCATTCAAACAACGCACTTCCTAAGGGAACATGCTCTGATCTTGGCTAACAGCAACATGTTTTGCCCGTACATTTCTGTTCTTCCTGCTCATGTGACAGTGTCGCTCCCTACAACGATTACTCACTCTATCATATGTTGTGAGTAACTAAGTGATACCTACGTCACATGTATTCTAGTTCTCAGGCAAGAACATGTCTCACCTTTCCATCCCCGGGCATGCCCATGTCCAGAATGGAGACCAGTGTCACAGCCAATCAGCATTCTGTTCTTTCCTGATACTTGCCAACCAATGATGGCAGCTTCCAGTCCCGCCGCTTCATATCCGTGATCATGGCTGTAGTGTGATTCTGCTCAGAACAGCTGCGCGCATAGTGCTCGTGAGAGAACATAAAATATTGTCAGAACCAACAGCTCGATTTTATTGTAATTCCAAACATACTCCCACTATATTTAATTTCACTGCATTACACGGTTATTACATTAAAAAGGTCACTCTATTCACTGCTTATTCTGGGCTCTTACTGAGACTGTATTGACCCAGTCTGTAGAGAGTAGTCCGAAGAAAGTTTTGCAATCATGTTTACATGTTTTTAATCATGTGAAAAAATATATGGTTTATATTATTAATTTTCAATGCTTTTATTATTCATATTTAACGCACATAATCGCGTTAATTCAATATCTAAATAGTATGTGTTATCACAGATATTTGTGCAGCAGTACCAGAAGACGAAGGCAGTTACTGTGGCTGTTATTAAGATTATATAGTTTGCCCGCATATACTCATTTGGCGATATGGATGCTTGGATCACTAGGCATAATATGTCCTTTGACATACAGAGAGAAGCTGTTGAATGCACCATCTTAAAGCCATTCTTCTAACCTTCAGTTGCCATATATGGTTCTCGCTTTATACCCCCAGTTATTTGCAGCTGTGGCAGTAATTCTAGCAAATTATCAAAGCAACGTGGCACTACTGATGACCAATCAAACTGGATTTCATATTAGAGATGTGTCTGGATTTTCAACCCAGCCTAGACAGGAAGTTCATTTTACAAACATGTTTTAATTTATTTCAGGGAACCACCAACGTTAGCACTTATGTGATGTTTGTTCCCATGCATGCAATTTCAAACATTTACTCATTTTTTTGTAAATAAAATGCAAATGCTCCTTGAAAATTATGCTTTTCAGACAACATTTACAATGGGTTGATATGAAAGCCACATGCTAAAGACAGGTGGGTTCCATAGGAATACATTGATTTAACACCTGCATGAAAATCTGATTCAGTGAATAAACCATATGCTCTTTGAAGTTGGAGAATGAAACCATGGCAGAAAAGTTAATTCCATCTGGTGCTCCTTCTCTGCATCCACAAATGGCACTTGCCTGGAACGTAAAAGTAAGGCATAGAAGACTCATTAATACTTGACATTTATACCTTACAATTGCACTCCATGACTTGTAAAAGGACCCAGTTATGTCCTTCTGTCTGTGTAACTAATACGAAGATGAAGGGCGCCTGGTTAAGTCCCTGCTCTACCCAGGTAGGTAAGAAATCATCAAACACAATTGAGCAAGGTTATAGAACTCAAAAAGGACAACACTAAATCCTGACAGTCAGTATGCAAATAAATGATGATTGTGTCTGCTACTTCAGATCAAGATTTAATACATCGGAAGCATATGTTATATATACATAGAGAAACACATAGGACACTCGATAAAGTAGAAAAAACGTACAGGAAATGGCACATCAATGTTTGTCCCAAATGAATTTTTGGGTTAGAGTTGACAACAATTACATTCTCTGTAGTCCTTAGGAAGGAACAACATGAGCAAGAACAGTGCGATAGCGATACATAGTGTGGAGTTCACTAAACTGGACTGTGCAATGGTGAAATATTGTGACAAAAAAAGTCTACACAACTGTGTTTCGGCCTTGGAGCTATCCTTGTGTAGCTGTCATTTGGTAGACCTTCATCAAGGTGGTGAAATTGGGCACATGAGGAATCCTATGTACTCTGTCAGAAGAATGGACAGAAAAGGAGGTCAGGAGAGTGTAGCGTCTGAGGTCAGTGTAATAATTAACAAGGCAATAAAAGCTATATTTGTATGTTTCTCAAGAGAAACTGTGTGATCATGGGTCTCACCGTGATGGGTTGCAATGAGGCAACAATCTGAAGGTCTAAGTCATCAGATAAAGGAACAAAGTTTCCGGTGATGGTCAAATCTGTGGATAATGACCAGAAAAGGAATAGATGAGGAATGAGCTGTATGTATACTCTCTGTGCAAATATCCAAAAGCAGGAGGAGGAACTCTTACCCGCTGTAAGCCTGTGACCTGGGTCAAATAGGAGTGAATAGGCTTAATGTGGTCAATCACGAGGAGGTGGACAGTGTCTAGGAATTCTGTCATTGGCTGTAGGAAGAACGAAGCAGTGATTAATCAACTTGCCCTATTCAGTATGTGCCAGTGAAATTTGCTGCTGCTAAAGGTATTGAGGTGGTGATATTAGGTATCAAGTAGTCCATCTAGGTACTTGTATGAGGATATGTTACAGGTGGCTACAAAGAGAGATATCTAATCATTATATGCGTCAACAAACTTTGACCATAAAGATAGTGTATGTGCATCCTTACTCAAGGACTTGCCAAAGATGATCTTGACATCATAAACCAGAAAAAGAAGAAATTGATCAGGACCAAAATGCACAGAAAATTCATGCTGGTTTACCTTAAGGCTGGGATAATACCAGAGGGACTTCAGGTGAAAAATGGAAAACATTCCCTGTGTCTTTATCGGATAAACCCAAATTTACAAAAAACTTTAGCAGGGTAGGAAATAAATGTACACGCGATTGACTAATCCTAGTCATCGACACCGCCGACGAGGAATGTAAAAAGAAGGGAGCTGAATTGATGGAATTGGAAAAAACGTTTCAGGAAGATCTCACCCTACAAGATGCCAAGGTCAAATTGGAGAAACTAAATATCGAAATAGAGAAATTTAAGTGCATCACTATAGAGAGGAAAGTCCAGAAATGTAAGCAACATCTACACAACTATGCCGAAGAGAAGACTTACCCATACCTTCGAGATATCTATTATACAGATCTCCAACAAGGGAATTACAGCAGAAGGAATCGTGGAGTGACTTTCTCGGGCACATCATCTAGTAGTGTGAGTGATCCAGGTGCCTCGGGACAAAAATATCAACAACGCCCTCCTTTTTTTCAGAGGGGAGGACAGCGAGGCCGCCCCAAGAGAAGACCAAATGCGAACCAGACAATGGTATTACAACCAGGGTCAGAGGGCGGGATTTTAGTCTTCAACCTACCCAAACATGTGATGACACCATCTGAAGGGAATCTCCTAGGAAAGGGTTTATCTTTTGTCCCAGCAGCAAAAGAAAAGGCTTTCGAGACAGAATTGGAACTAAGAAGATTCTTTTGCAACATCCGACTTAAATACTTCTTCGAAGTTTACCTCCCAGAAAATTCCAACCTTCTAGACACTAATGACCCAAGGATCAATGAACACAAAGTAAATACCATGGACCTGAAGATAAAATCCACCTTTCTCCGCCACCACATACCATTCTGTGTGAATTTGAGATATTTGAAAAACTTGTTACCAAAACCATCACTATGGGTTTGAGCAAAAGGAATTACTACCCTGATAATTTGCAACAAGAAGAGAGGATGGCTTTAACCGCACTTAAGAACAACAAAACCATTACTATCAAGCCACGGACAAAGGTGGCGACATAGTGATTCTAGAAACAGATGACTATGACAGAGAATGCCTGTGTCTTTAGAGCGACAGGAACTCATACCAACCTATACACCGAGATCCCACCAAAGACCTATAGGATGAGATAAAGAGCCTAAATCATCATGCTCTTGAACAAACCTGGATCTGCGAAGACGAATACTTTTTTCTCAACATGACACATCTACTCACCCCAGCATTCTACATTCTGCCAAAGGTGCATAAGAATGCTGAAAAACCTGCCTGTCGTTCCATCGTGTCCGCCTGTGACTCCATACTGGAACCATATCTCTCTATACCGATTTCTTCCTGAAACCTTTTATGGAAAAGATGGCCTCTTTTATGAAAGACAGCATGAACACCATCAATATGCTCAATGACATCACCATGCAACATGATTACATCTTGGCTACTATGGATGTTGAGGCTTTATACATCTCTATACCTCAAAAAGAAGGATTGGAAGCCCTCAAAACCTTCCTTGACAGGAGAACAGACACAGGGCCTGATCACGACCTCGGCGGTAACCCTTAAATCTGGCGGTAGCGCTATTACCGCCGGATTTAAGGGTCTGCCGAATCAGGGCTTCGGCGGATTTCGCCCCAGCTCTTGGCTGGGGGGAAATCCGCCGAAAATTTGCGCTATTACCGCCGGCGGGAAATCCGCCGGCGGTAAGAGCGCAAATTTTACCCATTGAGCCCAATGGGGAATGGGGCATTCCCGAATGGGCTCAATGGGGAATGGGGACTTCCAAGTCCGCCCAACTCGTGATCCCGCGCTATTAGCGCCGGGGGCTATGGCGGTAGCGCTAATAGCCCCCACGCTAATAGCGTTAGCGTTACCGCTGAGGTCGTGATCAGGCCCACAGTCTCCACTCCGACTAATGTTATACTAGAATGTCTGAGACTCGCCATGACGGAGAATCTTTTCCTGTTTCATGATCAATTATACAAACAGATCAAGGATATTAACATGAAGGCTACTTTTGGCCCGATACCGCTAACTTGAACATGGCTAAATATGAGACTGACCACATCACGGCCTCATTTGGCAAAGGACACCACAAGATCGGTCCATGATGCAATGGGACTTTCACAGTATCGACCTCTTGGACTTACATATCTTCAGGTCAGGCAACTCCCTGAAGGCTGAACTATACCGCAAATCTACCTATCGCAACAGTCTCTTGCGCTTTGGGAATTACCATCTAGAAGGCCTCAAATACAACTTGCCTTATGGCCAGTTCCTCCGGGTCAGAAGAAATTGCACAGATGTTGATACATACAAAAAACATGCCTTCGACCTACAAAAAAGACTGCTACAGAGAGGCTATCCAAAAAGTCAGTCAAGAATGCACAAAAGCGAGCAGCGAACACTGACAGAACGTGATGCCTAACTAAAAAAATCCCTAAAGGATTTAGCCAGACTTGAGTGCGTAACCACCTACAGTCCATTGAGCAACTTTGTGAGAAATACTATCAAGGAACATTGGCACCTTATCAAAAACACAGGCACCCCCAGCAAGACACCACTTTTCGCCTTCAAGAAAAACCAAAACCTCAAGGAATCTCTTGTATATACCTTTATCGAACCAATTACTCCACAACAAACAATATGGAACCTTCCACCTGTGCAAGCACATTACAGATGTGGACAGTGTTTAGCTTGCCAATTCACTGAAACAAAGAAGGTCTTCAAATATAAAAACATCACATGGACCTTAAAAGACCACACTAACTGCAATACCAAACAAGTAATTTACATCATTGAATGTCCATGCGGGCTGCTATATGTTGGCAAAACAATGAGGGCATAAAGAATAAAGTACCGGACAAACCCCTTGTCGGACATTACAACCACAAGAATCACACCAACATGGATTTAAAGTGTTTTGTGTTACAAAAGCTGTCCACAACCAAAAGGGCAGGAGAGAGATAGATATTGATAGAACTTTGACCCAACTGGAAAAGAAGTGAGTCCACAAACTGAACACCGTGAGAGAAGGACTCATCACGGTGGAATGGAAACATTTTCTGTGAACTAATCCAGTGCCACCCAGACAACTGTTTGTTTTTCGAGCTTCTACATACAGCAGACTCTTTAACCACTCCTGTCTAATTGGTAGGGTACATGTAACATTTATCAACAGCAGTAAGGGTGTTTATCCATTGATTTCAAACCAATTTTATTGACATTGGACTAAATCTATCAAACTGCTACATCATGTTACACAATTTATAAAAATATCAACCACGTAATGTTATGCAGTGTTTACGTGTCATGCGCCTACTTGTGCACAATTGTTGCCTAGGGGGCCTCCCACAGACTCCATCATGTTCACATTGTCCACATTAATTTAGCCCTAAGTTACAGACCACACTGTCAATATACATGTTTACTACAAGTATGATATCATTAGCATTATACTTGTGCAGTAATAAGCTTTTGTGGGTGTGAATCAACCATCTTCCATATGCCTATGCACTTACTAGGTAGCTCCGACACAGGTTATTGTGTTAATCCCGTCGAGATCGAGTTATTCATTATAACGCAGAATGTGACCCGGTGCAATCATTAAACGTGGGCTCACCGTTGCTTCCACTGTCTCATTGACACCCTTCTGCGGATCGCTTGTTATTACTCACAGGGTTCCAATAATTTATATCACAATATGTCACTGTACAGCGGTTTGCCATGGCAACTATCACTAACATGTTCTTTTTCTGGCCTCAGAATTCCCACAACACTGAATTGTGACCCAATAATTAATTTATACAGTTCTCTCACGCGCAGAAGTACCACAATACTTCTACCCATTAGCATTATGCTACCATATGCCATGTCCATGTTTCAAAATGGCTGCCGCTACAAATAGCTCTGCATTTCCATGACAACCACACGTTTTACTCCCTGTGGAGGACGAGAGGCTGTTTCATGTCCTCGCCGAAACCCGGACTCTCACAGAGCCACGCAGGTAATTAACTTCTCTGCACTATCCTGTATGAGTAATTCTACAACTACAGCATGTAGGCACCTCGGTTGTTCATAGCCACTCGATATCATTTTTCTGAACAGTGTTGTACAGATGCCCACACATGCACCCGAATGGCTCCTCTTTATCTTGCACAGTAGTGATACTCCTTTACATTGATGCTGTATCTCACATTCAAGATCTTGTGCACATATACTATCTTTATGGTCACAGTTTGTTGATGCATATAATGATTGATATCTTTCTTAGTAGCACCTGTAACATATGCTCATACGAGCACCTAGATGGGCTACTTGATACTTAATATCACCGCCTCAATACCTTTAGCAGCATCAAATTTCACTGACGCACACTAAATAGGGCAAGTTGATTAATCACTGCTCCGTTCTTCCTACAGCCAATGACATGATTCCTAGATGCTGTCCACCTCCTTGTGTTTGACCACATTAAGCCTATTCGCTCCTATTTGACCGGGCCACAGGCTTTCAGCGGGTTCCTCCTCCTGCATTTGTATTTTTGCACATAGAGTATAGATACAGCTCATTCCTAATCTACCCCTTTTCTCCACAGATTTGACCCCCACCGGAAACTTCGTTCCTTTATCTGATGGCTTGGACCTTCAGATTGTTGCCTCGTTGCAACGCATCATGGTAAGACCCGTGATCACACAGTTTCCCTTGAGAAACATACAAATATAGCTTTCATTGCCTTGTTAATTATTATACTGACCTCAAACCCTACACTCTCCTGACCTCCTTTTCTGTCCATTCTTCTGACATAGTACATGGGATTCCTCATGTGCCCAATTTCACCGTCCTGATGAAGGCCTACCAAATGACAGCTACACAAGGATAGCTCCAAGGCCAAAACACAGTTGTGTCGACTTCTTTAGTCTCAATATTTCACCATTGCACAGTCCAGTTTAGTGAACTCCACACTATGCATCACAATCACACTGTTGTTGCTCATGTTGTTCCTTCCTAAGGACTACAGAGAATGTAATTGTTGTCAATTCTAACCCAAAAATTCATTTGGGATAAAAATTGATGTACCATTTCCTGTACGTTTTTTCTACTTTATCGAGTGTCCTATGTTTTTCTCTATGTATATATAACATATGGTTCCGATTTATTAAATCTTGATTTGAAGTAGCAGACACAATCATCATTTATTTGCATACTTACTGTCAGGATTTAGTGTTGTCCTTTTTGGGTTCTATAACCTTGCTCAATTGTGTTTGATGAATGTGTAACAAATACAAAATTCATATCACATGTCAGTTTAGCAACAGCCCTGCTTGATTCAACATCAAACCTTTTGCTTTGCCTTTCCAGAAAATTCTCTCTGTGACAGTATTTATATGGACAGGTTTGAGCCTGTCCATGCACTGAAGCTGTGGAGGTTTTATCGGCCTTAAACTCCATTAAGTTCCTTCTCCAATCCAGATGTCCCGTTTGACTTCTAGAACACTCATGAAGTAGCGACTATGTCTCTTGGAGACCTAAATCTCCCAGACATCATGATAGACCACTAAGTTGAATCTGCAGCTGGCCCAGAGATCAGGTAGTATGAGGTACCTAAGCTCCCACACTCCTTTGACAGACCCATAGGAAGTGAAGGAGTAATGTGCAATCTTGAGTTCACACTGCTAGCCGGAGAACTTCCACAGGTTACGCCAGAGGCACATAGCAGGCAGCCCTTCACATGATTTGTTCAGCACCTCACGGCAGGACTGATGAGGAATGCCATTGCAGATCATTCTCAGATTCTCATAAAGGTAATGTTGTGTTTCTGCACATGCAATGTCACACTCAATCTTTTGAACTGTGGAGCTGAAGTTAAATATGAGATTTGTTAACACTTTCTGTGTGGACTGCTTAGGTCTTAAATTATCTTCAGCTCTCCGATTTGTGCATTTATGTTTGTGAGTTAAGCAACTGTTATTAATCATGTTCTCTTCTCTAGCTGTTCCAACTTCGCTTTGGCTTTTGCAAATAATCCGTACGGACACCTCTAAGTTAACCTCCTCGCAAATACGGTTTTTAAAGCCTCTTTGCTTTCAACTTTGATCTCTCCACATTCTTTCGCTGTATCTGATGCATTGCATCTTTTTTTGAACAATTGCAAAAGTTGGACATTACCTATAGTGTAATATTAGCAAAATGAACCATACTGAGTGTAGACTCGCATTTCTCAGTGTCCAGTTATCTGGGCAGTTCCCATCACCCAATGATGTGTACCCAAGTCTCTGATCCTTTACAACAATAGAATCTTCTAAACGTTCACTTTTGGGGGGTGATCAGAAGCATGTTAAATCATGGGCCAGGTAGTATGTGACAATGACAAGTTGTCCAAACATACAATTTTTCCTTCAGGTGTGCACATTTTCACCATGCTATTATCATCATGAAATAAATAAATCACTATATAGCATGTATCATCTTGTTTAGTTATTTAATTGTCTACTGTGCACATTTCTGGAGCTATTACTGTCTCTGGCCCATTTTCAATTTAAACACAATAAAACGACTCACCCTGAATGAATGCTTCCTCTTTCTCTTCCCAGTTTTAACTTTCACTCTGCCATCTGTCATCCACTGGATGACTATTTGATGTGGTTTCCTTTCTCTATGAAATAGAGCTCGTTTGAACAATGAGAAGTCAAATTAGGGTTCTGTGTTGAGCTCAGCCACCCCATTTGCTATGACTTTTTTAAAGATATTTTCGAGCCACTTTCTTCTTGCCCCATTCTGAAGCAGTTACCGCTTCAGAAAGAAACTCTTTTTCCCACTCACTGGGAATCCAATAAGGGAGGGTTTTTCAGATTGAAGGCATCTGCTCAAGTGCGGACACTTTCTCATGGAAACAACCCAAAATAGTAAGATATCCCGCGTGCCCATGATGCGGTTCTGCACAATCTAGCATGCCAGATTATGATCACCCTTTATTCCACCAGTCCTCGTTCCTAATTTGCTCAGTGGTTAAACATGGTTGGCTGAATTATCTTGCTTGTATGAAAGTTTAACAACATTCTAATGTGTTCTTAGTGGATGCTGAAAAATCCCTTAAGGGATGTTTGAGGGAGGGCTTAGTGATGATGTTGCCAAAGTCCTCACCCCATCGAGTTGCCAGACTGAATGTAGTAAGTTCAGAGATATTCATCGTTTCTATGACTGAGACTGGCGACCCATGCTTCCAGAAATTGGTGGTGTCAAATGTATACATTTCTCCCAAGGTGAAATGTTTAAGTCTTTTTGGGTTAGGGCTGCCTTTTTTCAAAAAAGGTTGTCTCGTGAGGATGAAATCAGCATTATAATAATAGGTGATCTCAATGCTAAATCGGGGAAGACTTCCTTGGGGTGTGATGACTTGATGTTAGTTGAAGAAATATGCGGAATCCCCAAGCTTAGCAATCAAAACTGGGGGCAAGATCCTCAAGGTCATACTATGGATAATTGTATGAGCCACCGTCAGAATTAAATGGGAGATTTAAGGGGGAGATTCCTCCCTAACCAACATATAAACTGGGTGTCAAGACATCGGCCATTGAATCTTGTGTAGTGGACTGTTTTTCCATTCATAGGGATTTTAAATAAGGGAGTGCGCTGAAAGCAACCATACTCGTTTAGTGTTGGTTTGGATGTCGGGGCATCGTCATGAACATGCGCATCAAAAGCATTCCGGTCTGATCCATTTTTCACTGATGCAGAAAGGTAAATAAAGATAAGGTAGCAGGTGTACTCCAGATATGGAAGTTCTGCATTTGCGAGATGGCCTTTGTGCTGGCTACCACCCTGATAAGGTGGTCTTTTTGTTTGAACTCCTTCTTGGGAATGTCTCTAGTAAAGTAGACTGCAATTCCTTCCACTCGAGGGATGGGGAATGCAGGTACAATACATGATGCTACACTACCGTTTCAGCTTGGGGCAGTGTTGATTGCTAACACAAAGTGCATAGGTCCACAACAGCAATTCTTTTCCACCACTGTGCCATAATATTCACGCTGAACACCTGGAACCCTCGTCTCTTTGCCAAAGTGTGTGACTGGGCAGCATGGCAGACCCAGTAAAAGGTGGAAGAAAATGGTGCACACATGCAAAATAATGAAGAAGGGATCATAGCACAATCATTAGTCTTACGAGTGCCTTTGGGCCTCATTACACGGTAGGCGGCAAGGGTTTACCGGTAACAGTATTTTACCGGTACTGGTAAATCCTTACCGCCTTACTACGAGGTCCCTTTGAGGGTTGGGGATTTTAACGCCTGCTTTTTGCAGGTGTTAAAAACCAACTCGCAAAGGGACCCAGGGAGCTAATTACGGTACCGCAATTTGCGGTGCCGTAATTAGGGCCTTCCCCATTCCCATTATGCCCTATGGGGCAAAAATGGGAATGGGGAAGGGCAATGGAGGAAGGGGGAATTTTGCCCCTCCAACCTTGGAATGGGGCGGTAATTCCCCTTTCCACCAAGGCGGTGCCGGTATTTTACCGGCATGAACCATGGCGCTAATTGCGCCATGGTTCACCGCCTACCGTGTAATGAGGCCCTTTGTCTTTATGGATCTGTTAGGAGGCGCATTTCATCAGATCCAGTGCAGAGTAATTTTAAGCTGTGAGAAGAGCTTCTATGTACATTTAATTTTTTATTTGTGTCCCAGCTGCACTTAAAAAACCCTGATCTTACAAATTAGAGCATAATCATGGAGAAAAGCAAAGGTTTAATCGCAATCCATGTACACTGTAACTCGTAGACCTTCTGCTAGAGGGCATGCTCTGGTCAGCGCAATAAGTTCAGAAATGTGAGCGACAACACATCAGGACTATTTGCACTCTCAATTACATCATAATTTGTATACATTGATACCAACTTCCCTTATTCAATCTTCAAACAAACATCATCCACATAATACTCAAACAGCATTTTGCATTGTGTGCGACCTCATAGAAAGCCTTTGTGAGAGTCACTGTTCCCAGAGTACAGTCATAGTCTATGCCAACCCTCACAGCGTCAAGGATAAATTCAATAATGAAGAGCTGTTTAGTGTATAATGTGTTTTCAGCAGCAAGACTGTTACTGCATGTGATCCTACAACAATAAGGGGTGAACCTAATACCACATTTTCAGATTATTGTTCTGTACTGCAGCTGCAAAACCAACTGTAAGCACAGGGGTAGTCAGGCCGCAACTGAATATATTACTGTTCCTTAAAAAGCAATTGAACAACGGTTGTCCCTATGATTCTGAGTCACCACTGATTGGGCATAGACCCTTTTCACAAGATTACAGAACAAATTGCTTTCAATAATCTGGAAATCCAAGATCCAGAATCACTTCTACATGAAAGTTTGCCAAGCTACTTGTACAAGCTGCAAGTCATAGCCTAAACAGTGCACCTTGGTGTTACACAACTATAAATGTTGGCGTAATTCTTTATTCCTCATTTCAGTTAAAGCAGTGCAGAGTGCCAACATGTCTTGTTTGTATGCTTCATATGAGGAGGATGCAATTAGAAGGTCATCCATATACTCGACTATTATTGAATCTTCCAGAAACGGTACATTGGGTCCTTTTTAATGATCTATGAAAAGAGTGTAGGACTCTCAGTGTATCCCTGTGGACACCTACTCCACATATACTGTAAACCAGAATGAGTAAAAGTGAATCGATATTGGCTCGCCGGATGAATAGGAATGAAAACGGAAACAGAGCATTAATACATTGTAAAGTGGGTTGCTGTGGATGGAATCCAGGAAATGATTGTGGCCAGGTTGGGTACCATGGATGTAGGTAACATAACTGATTTCCATGCTTGTAAATTATGCAGATACTGATATGTGTCCCTAGCTGGCTTCGTAACTGGCATAGTTGGTGTGTTTCTCAGATTGATAGTGGGAACAATGATAACTCTGCTGTGACAAACATTCAATAAACAGTTTTCTGCATCCGTTTCTGAAGGATGTTGGGGCTTTCCCAGTAATGGCGTTCATGGATTAACATAGTTTCAGACAGGTTCTGCATTTTTTTTAAATCCCACCACATTTGCATGATGCGACCACAGCTTATAGGCACCTTGAACATGAATTCAACTAAATCTGGGTTTGTTTCTTTCTCTTTGGGCAAACTTGGTAAACCATTTTGTAATATGGACAAAACTGAATTTAATTCTCATGACAAATATCTAGAAATGCTCCTTCTGGTATAAAGTAAATTGTGCACTTTAATTTACACAACACTTCGCAACTCTAATAGATCTACTAGATCAAAAAGGGCTTAATTGCAACTCTAATAGATCTACTAGATTAAAAAGGGCCTAATAAAACTGCATGCTAGACAGAAATATGACTGATATGTACCATTAAGAGGACTGTAACAAGATGCAAAAAAAGATTATTACGGAGATCAACAGCTATTACAATTATAGAGGAAAGTGGCACAGGGAAACAATCTTCAGACCTAACAACATTTTCCTGCAGTATCAAATAAGCAAGGTACAGTTAGACCCACACGTTTTCAATGAATGAAGGGGCCCTCTTGATATATGGGTATCAATGTGTCGATGCTAACGCTACTTTTCCCATGGTTGTCTTAACCACATATCTTATTTGAAGGTTGAAGATCTGTGCACTTACATTTAGAAATGGGGGAGCAGAGGGGTGTTCAAATATCTGACATTGTGGACTGTTAGGGCACTCACATTTCCTGTGCCCTTCTTGGTTGCAATAGCGACAGTCCGCATTACTAGTAACAAATCAATTCTGAAAACCTGAAGTACGATTGGGGACATCACCACTCTGTCCTATCTCCTTCCCTTTCCTCACTTGGGGCCTCTCATACTCGTTGATGCACCAACATTTGCATTCACATTTGTGCCATGTTTACACCACTGCCATGCCATTGTAAACTGTGCAATTGCATGGCCATCAGTTTGCACTCAATTAACTGACACTTCAGTTCTTGACAAGAAACACAATCATTCACAATTGTCACAAGTTCTGTGAGGTGCTTCGTCTTACACCCCACACAAAAGGTTTTCAAAAACATTTTGGCCACAGGCTTTTGGACAGTTTCCACTGTTTTGTAGATCTGAGAATGTTGTGTAAACGCAACCTTCAATTGATTAATTAAATCCACGTTAGCATCATTTATATTCAGCTTAAAATTGTTTTTTTTTTTGCTCAATTCGTTTCCTTGGGCATACCATAGGAATATTAACTAACAAATGTTTCTTTGTTTCAGTTAGCTCAACCTCTATCCTTGGGACTTGGGCTGACCAACCACTCTCTTGAGTTAAATTCTGGCACACCTCTGTGGCCATAATTACTCTCATAAACTGGTTCAATTATGCTGTGGTAGGTCAGAAAGAAGGAGCCAGAACAGTTTTTGTCATGATAAACAAGTAGTTTATTTAAATTATAGAAAAAGTCCTTTCTATCCCTATAATGTAGTGTTCTCTACCTAACAAAATTAACTAGGGTGCTCATTGTCAGAAGTGAAGTCCAAAAAGTAAACAGTATGTCCTTTGTCTCAATGATAATCTATCCTGACCAAGCCACTGAGAGAAAACAACAAAACAGCTAGGAGAATGACTCCCTTCTTCTGGATAGTCTTGCCTCAGCCATAGTAGCTGATTCTTAAATAGCTATGGCCTATTACTTGGATTAATTTGTACAGTTCCTCTCTAGGACCTTACCAAATTCTTTCTTGAATTAGACTTCATCTCTTTATTGTGTTTGGGATTTTATCCACTTGTACTATGTTTTCTTGAAGGGTCTCTGTATTCTTCTTGTTAATTATTTCTGCATAATCAACATGTTTCATATTACATTCATATGGTTCTGACAAACCGCCCTTCTCCTTAGTGTGAATAAAGCAGTCCAAACAACCACATTTGCTCCCTTGTTCGGTTCCTGTCCTGTTGTACTGAGTGTGGCAGGTTCGGCTGTGATTTTCCTTCTTATGGGTATTAGACCTTTTACTGAGGTGGGTAAACTGAGTCTCAGAGTTATTCCCACCTGTAGGTGCACTTGTCCTTTCACTGGGACGAGTAGATTCATTTTTTAGTTTTAGTGGTTCTCGCTCTTATGAAATCTTGTTCTTTCACTCGGATGAGTAGAATAAATGCTCTAGTAGTTCACTTTTATGAGCACCTTGCATTTCACTGGGATGAGTAGGATGAATGCTGTAGTTATTGTCACTCATATAAACATTTGTCTTGCCACTGGGATGAGTAGGCTGAGTGCCATAGATATTCTCACTTGTATAAGCATGTGTCGTGTCACTGGGACAAGTAGGCTGTGTGTGTCCTTTGTCATTGGATCCTCACCTGAGTCTCCCGCCTCTCTTGCTACCTTCTTGTTTACAGGCTAGTGTCACTGGGTCGTTTTCCAGGATCAAGAACACATTTGCAGGGTAATTCATAGAATTTCACAGAAAAGTGTTGCAAGCGGCTGGCGCAGAGTGTCCGCGTGCGATTGTCTGCGCCAGGCACGTGCGCTAAAACCGATTTCCGCGCACGGCGTATTCATGGATTTTAGGCTCCCAAACCAGCCGTGACGCAGAGAATCGCAGCGAGCCTGCAGCAGCGCCAGTAACGCCCCCAAGAACGCCCTCGCGCAAGGAAAAGCCATCAAAATCGCTAAATCATCGCAAAGGGCTGCGCTAACCCTGGACCAGTTCACCGGGCTGGCAAACAGCAAACGCCAAGCAAGGAACGTGTATTTCAGGGGTGCGCGGGAAGTTCCACACGCGATTGGCCCCGTGCAAGCAGGGTACGTGTATTCCATGGGTGCGCGGGAAGTTCCACACGCGATTTCAGCAGGGTACGTGTATTCCAGGGTTGCGCGGGAAGTTCCACATGCGATTTCAGCAGGGTAGGTGTATTCCAGTGGTGTGCGGGAAGTTCCACACGTGATTCCAGCAGGGTACGTGTATTTCAGGGGTGTGCGGGAAGTTCCACACGCGATTTCAGCAGGGTACGTGTATTTCAGGGGTGCGCGGGAAGTCTCACACGCGATTGGCCCAGTGCGAGCAGGGTACGTGTATTCCATGGGTGCGCGGGAAGTTCCACACGCGATTTCAGCAGGGTACGTGTATTCCAGGGGTGCGTGTGAAGTTCCACACGCGATTTCAGCAGGGTACGTGTATTCCAGGGGTGCGCGGGAAGTTCCACACGCGATTCCAGCAGGGTACGTGTATTTCAGGGGTGCGCGGGAAGTTCCACACGCGATTTCAGCAGGGTACGTGTATTTCAGGGGTGCGCGGGAAGTTCCACACGCGATTGGCCCAGTGCGAGCAGGGTACGTGTATTCCATGGGTGCGCAGGAAGTTCCACACGCGATTGGCCCCATGCAAGCAGGGTACGTGTATTCCATGGATGCGCGGGAAGTTCCACACGCGATTTCAGCAGGGTACGTGTATTCCAGGGGTGCGCGGGAAGTTCCACACGCGATTTCAGCAGGGTACGTGTATTCCAGGGGTGCGCGGGAAGTTCCACACACGATTCCAGCAGGGTACGTGTATTTCAGGGGTGCGCGGGAAGCTCCACACGCGATTTCAGAAGGGTACGTGTATTTCAGGGGTGCGCGGGAAGTCCCACACGCGATTGGCCCAGTGCGAGCAGGGTACGTGTATTCTTTGGGTGTGTGGGAAGTTCCACACGCGATTTCAGCAGGGTACGTGTATTCCAGGGGTGCGCGGGAAGTTCCACACGCGATTTCAGCAGGGTACATGTATTCCAGGGGTGCGCGGGAAGTTCCACACGCGATTCCAGCAGGGTACGTGTATTTCAGGGGTGCGCGGGAAGTTCCACACGTGATTTCAGCAGGGTACGTGTATTTCAGGGGTGCGCGGGAAGTTCCACACGCGATTGGCCCAGTGCGAGCAGGGTACGTGTATTCCATGGGTGCGCGGGAAGTTCCACACGCGATTGGCCCCATGCAAGCAGGGTACGTGTATTCCATGGGTGCGCGGGAAGTTCCACACGCGATTTCAGCAGGGTACGTGTATTCCAGGGTTGCGCGGGAAGTTCCACATGCGATTTCAGCAGGGTACGTGTATTCCAGGGGTGCGCGGGAAGTTCCACACGTGATTCCAGCAGGGTACGTGTATTTCAGGGGTGCGCGGGAAGTTCCACACGCGATTTCAGCAGGGTACATGTATTTCAGGGGTGCGTGGGAAGTCCCACACGCGATTGGCCCAGTGCGAGCAGGGTACGTGTATTCCATGGGTGCGCGGGAAGTTCCACACGCGATTTCAGCAGGGTACGTGTATTCCAGGGGTGCGCGGGAAGTTCCACATGCGATTTCAGGAGGGTACGTGTATTCCAGGGGTGCGCGGGAAGTTCCACACGCGATTCCAGCAGGGTACGTGTATTTCAGGGGTGCGCGGGAAGTTCCACACGCGATTTCAGCAGGGTACGTGTATTTCAGGGGTGCGCGGGAAGTTCCACACGCGATTGGCCCAGTGCGAGCAGGGTACGTGTATTCCATGGGTGCGCGGGAAGTTCCACACGCGATTGGCCCCGTGCAAGCAGGGTACGTGTATTCCATGGGTGCGTGGGAAGTTCCACACGCGATTTCAGCAGGGTACGTGTATTCCAGGGGTGCGCGGGAAGTTCCACACGCGATTTCAGCAGGGTACGTGTATTCCAGGGGTGCACGGGAAGTTCCACACGCGATTCCAGCAGGGTACGTGTATTTCAGGGGTGCGCGGGAAGTTCCACATGCGATTTCAGCAGGGTACGTGTATTTCAGGGGTGCGCAGGAAGTTCCACACGCGATTGGCCCAGTGCGAGCAGGGTACGTGTATTCCATGGGTGCGCGGGAAGTTCCACATGCGATTGGCCCCGTGCAAGCAGGGTACGTGTATTTCAGGGGTGCGCGGGAAGTTCCACACGCGATTGGCCCAGTGCGAGCAGGGTACGTGTATTCCATGGGTGCGCGGGAAGTTCCACACACGATTTCAGCAGGGTACGTGTATTCCAGGGGTGCGCGGGAAGTTCCACACGCGATTTCAGCAGGGTATCTGTATTTCAGGGGTTCTGGGGAGTACTACACGTGAATTGGCCCTGTGGGTCCTCCCAGGTGTACGCTCCACAACCTCCACGGCCCCTGCAGGCAGCCCACACCACGGGGGACTACCCTGCACCCCTGCTCATGTCTCGCAGGCAGCCCATCCACCATGGGCATGCCCCCCAGCCAACCCAAATGTCACCTTGCACTACTGATCAACAATGCATGTCTCCCACCACCCCCACCCTTCAGCAGTGCAGGGGCAGCCTCCACCAGGCCCCCACTCATGTCTCCCACCACCCCCATCCCTCAGCAGTGCAGGGGCAGCCTCCACCAGGCCCCCACTCATGGCCCCTATCACCCCCACCCCCACGCCACCAGGGGCAGCCTCCACCAGGCCCCCACTCATGGCCCCTATCACCCCCACCCCCACGCCACCAGGGGCAGCCTCCACCAGGCCCCCACCCATGTCTCCCACCACCCACACCCCCCAGCAGTGCAGGGGCACCCTCCACCAGGCCCCCACTCATGTCTCCCACCACCCCCACCCCCCAGCAGTGCAGGGGCACCCTCCACCAGGCCCCCACTCATGTCTCCAACCACCCCCACCCCCCAGCAGTGCAGGGGCACCCTCCACCAGGCCCCCACTCATGTCTCCCACCACCCCCACCCCCCAGCAGTGCGAGGGCACCCTCCACCAGGCCCCCACTCATGTCCCCTATCACCCCCACCCCCCAGCCACCAGGGGCACCCTCCACCAGGCCCCCACTCATGTCTCCCACCACCCCCACCCCCAGCCACCAGGGGCACCCTCCACCAGGCCCCCACTCATGTCTACCACCACCCCCACCCCCCAGCAGTGCAGGGGCACCCTCCACCAGGCCCCCACTCATGTCTCACACCACCCCCACCCCCAGCCACCAGGGCCACCCTCCACCAGGCCCCCACTCATGTCTACCACCACCCCCACCCCCCAGCAGTGCAGGGGCAGCCTCCACCAGGCCCCCACTCATGTCCCCTATCACCTCCACCCCCCAGCAGTGCAGGGGTGCCCTCCACCAGGCCCCCACTCATGTATCCAACCACCCCCACACCCCAGCAGTGCAGGGGCACCCTCCACCAGGCCCCCACTCATGTCTCCCACCACCCCCACCCCCCAGCAGTGCAGGGGCACCCTCCACCAGGCCTCCACTCATGTCCCCTATCACCCCCACCCCCCAGCCACCAGGGGCACCCTCCACCAGGCCCCCACTCATGTCTCCCACCACCCCCACCCCCCAGCATCCAGGGGCAGCCCCCACCAGGCCCCCACTCATGTCTCCCACCCACCGCCACCCCACAGCCACCATGGGCAGCCCCCACCAGGCCCCCACTCATGTCTCCCACCACCCCCACCCCCCAGCAGTGAAGGGGCACCCTCCACCTGGCCCCCACTCATGTCCCCTATCACCCCCACCCCCCAGCCACCAGGGGCACCCTCCACCAGGCCCCCACTCATGTCTCTCACCACCCCAACCCCCCAGCAGTGCAGGGGCACCCTCCACCAGGCCCCCACCCATGTCTCCCACCACCCCCACCCCCCAGCCACCAGGGGCACCCTCCACCAGGCCCCCACTCATGTCTCCCACCCACCCCCCAGCCACCATGGGCAGCCCCCA
Source organism: Ambystoma mexicanum (assembly GCF_040938575.1). Taxonomy (NCBI): domain Eukaryota; kingdom Metazoa; phylum Chordata; class Amphibia; order Caudata; family Ambystomatidae; genus Ambystoma; species Ambystoma mexicanum. The sequence goes on along the minus strand of NC_090935.1, from coordinate 856,621,585 downwards.
CCAGGCCCCCACTCATGTCCCCCTGCACCCCCACCCCCCAGCCACCATGGGCAGCCTCCACCAGGTCCTCACAATCCCCAATCATGTGCGTTATGGTCAGCCTCCACAGCCAAAAAGCCCTACCAAGAAACCCATTCACCCACATGGAAATGGAAATTACATGTTACACCCCCAATGTTCATAAAGCTAATGAACCCATGTCCGTCACACACAATGGTTGCAATTGAATGGGAAAACACCCAACATGACATGCATGAAACCAATGAGATGATACCACACAGTGAAGTATGAAAACAAAATTGTATTAAAAAAAATAAGAATGCAAAAGAAATGAAACAAACTACAATGGCAATGAAAAAAAGATAAACTGCATGTCCGTTTAAAAAAATAAAAACACCAAATCCTAATCCAAAAAAATGTTGTCCAAAGTCAAATGAAAAATAAAATCAATCCAATGAAGAACTATAAACAAAACTTCCAAGGGTCCATGAGCCCAACTGAACAAAGGAAACCTACAAACAACCCTAATTAAAATGCAACTATATACAAAAAGTGGAGCAGTGTCCGTCGACTCCAAATCATAAGAACAAACAAAGGAAACCTAAAACTAAAGAACTATATACAAAGGCGGCGGGCAAGTCCAGCGGCTCACTCCGTGGTGTTCCGGGCCAGGGCATCATCGAACTCCTGTTCGATGTCCTGGAGGCGGTCCTGTTCCATGGCCCCGAAGGTCCGCAGGGACGACGCCGTGTCCTCCTCCAACCCCCTGCAGATTGCCTCGAGGCACTCGGCCCGCCTCAGGGCCCTCCGCATGGAGTTCTCCGCCCTGACCATTGTGAGCCGTGCCTCTTCCGCCCGCCGCCGCTCCGCATCTATGGCGTGGCCCAACCACTGCCACACGGAAGACACTCTCTGTCCTGGGTCCTCCTGCCCTCCGGCCGATGCCTGCCCCTCCGATGTCGAAGGCCCCGAGCCTTCATGGCTCCCACCATGTTGCTGCTGCTGCTCTGCCTCTGCCCGTGCACTGCCTCCTGCTGCCTGCACATCCTCCGCCGGCTGGGGTGCAGTGGTAGATGTGGCCACCCCTGCTGGACGTCCGACTCCCGACTGTGGCAGGGATGCCTCCTCCACCAGCCTGGCCGCACCGTCAGAGGCAGCTCCGCAGGGCACCCAGGTGACTGATGGGTGGGAAGATGGCACAGAGGACGACTGGCGCGTAGGGGGTCCAGTTGAGGAGGGGGTCGGAGCAAGCCCCATCAGACGGAGGAATCCGGCCTGGGTGACCTGTCCCAGCAGGCTGACGTGGTCAAGGAGCCATTTGAGATGACCTGCAGTCTCTCCATGAAAAGACTGCAGGTCACCTCGCATGGCCCGTTGACGCAACGCCACACCAGCCAGGACAGGCTCAACCTGGACCTGGATAGCCACGTCCGCAGGCAGAGGAAGGCCAGTTGACGTCAGCTCATCCCCTGCCTGAAAACGGGTCTGGACGTAGGCATCCCTGCTGGTGCAAGATGATGCAGGGACAGGATCGGGGACAGGATTGCACACAGGCACCTCCGCGGCGGCTTGTGCTGCCTCCTGTCCCTGGTCCTGCACTGCACCACTAGCACCAGTGGGATCCCCACCTCCAGACCCCGTCTCTGGTGCTTGCACGGCCTCCTCCTCCACCTAACCCCCCACCAACCTGGATGACTCCGTGCCATCTTCCCCTATTGTGCCCTGTGGGGTCCCAGCTGCCCCTTCTGCTGCCGAGGAGTCCAACTCCAACCTCCGCCTCTTGGACCTCCCCCCGGCAGCTGAGGCCTGGGATGCGGCACCGGACTCCTCACTCCCCGACGAGATGACAACACGGGAGGGGAGCCGGGCCTTGCGTCTCCGGCTGGCTGTGGGATCCCCGCCGCTGTGCTCCACAGCACCTTCTCCGCCCTCTTCATCAGTTGACGCTGCAGACAGGAAGAAACAAAACACAGGCATCAGGGCACTGTACAATGGACACATACACACATGACAGTTGCACATGAGTGGCATTGGCAAACCTCAGACATGTCATCACAATCCCCAACACACATGTCATTACAACTCGCACACATGAGCCATACCACAGCCATATCGCAACTGCCACCACCATCCCTACACATACAACAGCATGAGCAGCCAAAGTTGAGCCCGACATCACATGCAACACAGGAAGTGCACCACACATGTACACACACCACCACACTTGCATGCATGTGTACACCTCTGCCAAGTGTCGCACTGTTCAGACGGGCATCCATGTCACATCTGCCAATCAGGCTTCCACATACCGCTGTCACATGCATCCATGTTGCATCACTGTTGCACCCTTGTCAAATACACACACATGCACATGTACACAGTGCTGATACATGCAGCCGAAAACAACATACATGCGTGACATCACGGACATGTCTACTTACATACACATTCATCCAAACATGTGTGCCCACACAACTGCATTTGGCATGCAAGCCTACACACACAAGCACCATCCATGTCTCACACATTACAGCCCTCGCATGTGTCAGCCCCATGGCCCTGTACACCCCCACCCATACTCGACCCCATACAAACAGATGTGCAACCTGCACACTACCGAATAATCACCACACGCACTGCTCACAATCAGGATGCATGTACACTCACCGCTCGACTCCAGACGGGTCTGCTTCTCTAGGACCTGGACGTGGAGCGCTGGGGATATGCGTTCCAGGACCCTCATCTGTTCTTCCGACAAGTGGCCCCGGCGCCCCTTGGCATCCGCTGCCTTCAAGAGGCGCCGGGCCTTGTTCAGGGTCCTGGACCTGAAGTACTCCCAGCGCTTCCTGACATGTTGTAAGTCGCGGACTGCCACCCCCTCCGCGTTGATGGCAGTCACGATGTCAGTCCAGATCCGAGTCCGTCCTTCCTTGTCGGCGGGGGAACTTCCGAAGAGGGCATCATACTGCCCCAGGACTTGCTCCACCAGGACACCAACTTCGGTGGCACTGAAGCTGGTGCCCCTCTGTCTCTCTGGCCGGGGGTTGTCAGTGGTCACAGATGGTGTTTGCCCCGACATGACAACCCCAGAGGCAGGAGTGGGTGGGCAACTGGGTCCTGGGGCTGGGCTGTGGAGCGATGGAATCCCAGTCGGGAGTCTTCGGTTCCAACAGGGGTGGTCACAGCAACAGCACCCCTGGCTGATGTGCAGGCAGCAAATGGCAGTGTATGTGGGCTGCAGGCAGTCAGGCATCCGCAGATGGCAGGTGGGAGCGTGCTCGGGGCTCTGGGGGTCAGTAGTTCGCCTTCTGGGCAGGAGCGTGGTCTTCCGTGTGCATACGCGTGGCCAGCTTGATACGGAGTGATTTGGCACGTGAAAAATCTGCACGTCAGCGTGTAATTCGAGGAAAGGCCCTTAGCGCGTAAGCGCGTCTGCACGCATACGCATTTTCATTGGACAGAAGGCCCCTCAAGCGCAAGCGCCCCTGTGACGTGACGCGTACAGACGTGCATGCGCATTTCAGCGCGCGTGAAAAACTGCACGTCCGCGTGTAATACGAGGAAAGGGCCATGCGCGTATGCACGGCAGCACGCATATGCGATGTCATTGGACCAAAGGCCGTTAGCACGTAAACGCGTCGCCAGCGTATGCGCGTCTATGAAGTCACGTGCACGTTGAATTGGGCACACGTTTGAAAATGTTGCGTGTTAAAAAAATGAAAGACACGTCCGAGTGTCAAAGCGTGTAATTGGTGGAAATGGCCCTACACGCAGAAGTGACAAAGCGTGTAATTGGTGGAAATGGCCCTACACGCAGAAGTGACAAAGCGTGTAATTGGTGAAAATGGCCCTAGCGCGTACACGCCGCGTAAGTGACGCTGGACGTGTGGGCCTGTATAAAAGGTACGTGTAGAACACCATTTCCTTGTACGTGCTTTTCGTGGAGAGCGAGTGGGTGAATTTTGTACTTCTTGTCGTTTCACACACGATTTACTTCACGGCGTTTCAAGTTCGTATTCCCTGTTACCTCTGACAGCTTTTTCTCTTTTTTCTCTTTTACTGGTTTACCTGGGCCTGTTCCCTCAAACAGTGTTCCCTTCTACTGTTGTCCTGTCTCCTCAGACTGCGTACAAATCTTCTTTTGGCGGGGGTGTTGCCAACCAAACGCGCTCCTTTTTCACGCTCTTTTACCTGGCAGACGGTGAGTCACGCACGTATCTAACATCTGTGCTTGCCCCGTGTGTAGCCTACCCCTTCAGAGGTCATTCTAGGCTGCGTGTGACACGCATACTTTCATTCTTGTGTTACTGGGTGCCACAGCGTAGTGCAGGTTTTTCTTTCTGCACACGTGGTCTAGGAGGGGTTGCGTGCACGTCATCTCCCTTTTTTGGGGCTCCTGTGCGTAGCGTGACCCGTCATCTTTCCCCAGGGGTTACATTCAGCCTTGCTAGAGCACTAGGGTACAATTACCATCTGGTTCCCAACCCCTTTGACCCCCAATTGCCCAGGACAATAGTTTACAGCCACTCCCATATGCACATTAACATCAGTGCCATGGCTGGGAGGCGAGGATTCCGTAAGAGTGGCAAAGGTGGAAGAGCCACAAGTGGTGGCCGTGGTGGATCCGGTAGGGGACGTGGTCGTTACTTGCAGGGTGAGCCTGTCCCCCCATGTGTGGAGGACCAGTCAAGGGCACCCATAATCCCCCCCCCTCCCGTTGAGGCTGATGTGGCTGACACCATCCATGCTCAGCCCTTGTTGGACCAGCCCATTGTGGCACCAGACCTGGCTGACTCCATGGCTGACTTCCAGGTCAGCAGGCCTATGACATGTGCGCTGGTGTACGTTGATGTCATCATGCCACGTCATCTGCTGCCCCAAGTAGGCAGGGCGGAGAGGCTGCAGGGGCAGCTGCGGCTCCATCCACCCCAGCTCTCACACACCCAGCCAGGACAGTGTCGGTCCTAGTCCATCCTGCTGACATTCCCCCTGACACCATTACACTTGAGCCAATGCCTGCACCAACTCTCATGCTGAGTGTGCAATCCCACACTCCTGATACAGAGTCCACCAGGGCTCCTGCCCCTAGTGTCCAGAGCGGCGCAGGACACTCAGGATCACCACCACCTTCCAAGCGGAAAAGGAAGAGTGCTCGTCTGGCACAGGCTGATGCCCCAGACACGGCTACATAGTCCGGCCCATCGAGGAAGCCCAGCTTCACGGATGACGAACTGAATGCACTTGTCGAGTATGTGTCCGCACATGATAACGAGATGGTCATTGTTGCAGGATCCAAGACCACACCTGCACAACGCCAGGCACACTGGCAGACCGTTGCGGACATCGTAAGTGCCCTTGGAATCGTGAGGCGCACAGCCAATGATTGCTATAAGCGCTGGAATGACCTAAAGCGCAGGGCAAAGAGTAAGCTGGCCTCAAGTCATGCCGCAACTCTAGTGACTGGAGGTGGGTCTCCAGTAGTAGACATGGAACTCACTCCACATGAGTCAGTCGCTGGGACCTACGTCACGGAGGGACAGATCCAAGGCGTGGGAGATCTGCCTGATTACGAGGCATTGTCCGGTGAGTGCACATGCATGTGTGTGTCATCCATGTGCATGGTGTGTGTGTGAGGGCTTCTGTTTGTGTGCCAGGTGAGAGTGTGTGTGCCTGAGTCGTATGGGTCAGCCATGTGCTTCATGCAATACATCCTGCGCAGCTGCATTTGGCCATAGCAGTATCCCTTCTGCCAACAGTAGACATCTAGCCCAACTGCACGCCAGTTGCCCTTGAAGTGTCACCTTGCCACAACATTGTTGCTTATTTTTCACTGTTCATTCAGTCAGATTGTTTGCATTCCACCACTTTTACTAGGCATTTCGCAGTCCTCAAGTCACATGTCTGACATGGCTATGGTAAAGTGGAGTTACTTTGTTACCTGGATATCATTTGTTCACACATGTCCCTGTGCAATTGGACCATTTTGGACTGGCAGCTCCAGCTGAAAAATCTGACCTGTTTGAATTAGAAAAGCTATTACATGCGGGAACTGGACTGAATGAATAGGTGCTGCCCTCCTCTCCATCTTCACTCAGTAGCAATGGTACATGCCATCTGTGTGATGGCATGTGTGTTTCACCTGGCAATCACAGGCCAATGTGTGATGCCACTGCCAGGCAGCATGCAGAAAATGTGTTCATCTTCCATCTTGGTGTCATCAATGTGTGCCATTTGCCTCCCCTTCATACGCAGTGAGGGTGCATGCATGGGAGGGTTTTAGTCATGTGGGACATGTGTCAATCAAGTACTGGTTCTCTTGCTTCTCAGCCCTCATTGTGTGCCATGGTGCTAATGCCTGTTTCCATTTCTTTTTTTTTATGTCTTTGCAGGGGAAGACGCACCTGATACTGCTGGGGTTGTGGAGATGGTGCAGACCCAGGAGGGGTCCGAGGGCCGACCAACCACCAGTGAGGGACGTGGTGTGGTGGTGGGTGAGAACACACAAGTGCTGTAGGTCGCGCTCTCAAGGGGTGTCTCTGGCTGCACCTCCCCCGAGCTGTACTCAGGTGTTGATTCGGATGATGAGACCTACGTGCCGTCGCAGGTGAGTGTTCCAGGGAGGGATTCTGTTCTGTCCCACCCACCTGCACCAGGGTCAGAACCCTCAATGGGGATGTCAGTGTTGGCAGCTACGCCTTTGGTGGTTACGGATGCAGGGTCACACTCCGCGACATCTGATCCTGTTCCTGGGCCAGCAGATCAGAGGGGGAATGCAGTCCTGCAGCCTCAGGCAGTGCCGGCACAGCAAGGCGCAGTTCGCCTTGCCCCAGACAGGTGTGGTGCCCGCCGACGTGGTGGCCGTACGCCACCTGGCAATACCGCATGGGAGCAATCCATTTACGGTATGGCAAACCAACAGGCAGCATCATCCGAGATGATGGCTTAGGCCATGGATAGGGTGGCCACTTCCATTGTCCCCCCTGAAAGGCTGATGGAGCGACGACAGCAGGCAACCAACTCCATCTGCCAGTCACACAGGGAGGACATGTTGGCGTCCAACAGGGACAGGCGGGCGGCACTGGCGACTCTGCAGGAGGCCATCTCCATAGAGTCCCAGGGCCACAGGGAAGCCCTGAGGCAGGAGCTCCTTCACCTCAGGACGACTCTTGTTGAGCTTGAGGCTTCAACACACCAAAGGACAGAACAGCAGCTGGAGCGTCTCACCCGTACGCTCTCAGCTGAGATGCAGGCAACGAGGGCGGAGGTCCGGGCATCCCGTGAGTTGTTGCATGGGGACCTCCGCACACTCATCCTCCAGAACGAGACCTACCACACCCGCATGCTTGCAGCCATGGAGGAGCAGACTAGGGCCTTGCGTGGGCTGCCTCCCATAGTGCAACCACCTCCGGATGCAGCTGCACAGGGTGATAATAGCGACAGCAGTGATACTCCCACAATAGGGTAGCCGTGTGGGCCATGAGCCCATGGAGGTGTTTTTTTTCCCAGGATCCACACAGGTGGGTTTCGGTGTGCACCCTGTCCTCGGACCTCCTGGGTGGCCTCCCCAACCCCCCCGGGCCCATCAATGGCCATTTTTGATTTTTTTTTATTTTTGATTTTTTTTTAATTTTTATTTTTATTTTTATTTTTATTTATTTTTTTCCCAATTTTTTTGGGACAATTTGTTGCCTTCCGTGGTTCCTGTGGGCATACGCTGCATTGTGGCTGGGCACATGCAGGCTTCTCATGTATTTGGTTCAGATGCTTGGGTTTGAGTCACACACACCCCTCCTGCTTCCCGTTTCCATGAGCTTGCAAAGGGTGTGCCCAAGTGACATTGACATACATGGTGACATTGGACTCCCACTACATGTGTGGGTAGTCTAGTCAATACTGTGTATACATTCCTAGTGCATATTGCTGTTGTGTTGTACACTGCATGTTGCATTGATGTGTAACTCATCATCTGTGTCTACCTCCCAATTTGCAGGTCCCTTCCTCATGTCTACACAAGGCCCTCTAGTTTGGAGATGGGGTCCATGTTGGCAGAAGTGCACCTACAACTCTACATGGCGCCAACACTGCACAGTTGGTAGTGGTGGGAGTGCAGGCATTTCCAGGTGGTGAGACTACTAATTTATTACATTTGTGATGTCATGTTAATGGTAGTACCTGCTCAAGTTTGTTGTTGGTCCTGCATTACTGTGAGCATTTCAGGTGTTGCAAGTTTCAATTAGGGACACTGTACATTGTGACACTAGTGTCATGTTGTGGGGATTACTTTGTTTACCTGCAAATAGCATGACATGGCACGGTGTGTCGTGTGTCGGTGCTGGGGATGGGTTGGCTGACATGGCACTGTCCTCTTGTTGCATTTTGCAAGTGGGTATTCATTTTAGCTGCTTGAATGTGTTTCTTCACAAAACTGCATTGGTGGTGTCTATGTGGGTAGGGATGCACACATTGTAACACTTCCAGGTGAACAATCTCAGGCTGATATGGTTTTCACGGTTGATTCTCCAGACATTCAGGATCAGTGTCAGGTTGAGTCATCATTGATTGTCAGATGGAATGTGCCAGGGCAGTGTGCACTCCACAGGGGTGTGATTTCTATGTGAAGTAATTAGCCACTAGCTGTGTACGGGCTGCCTCCCCCCGTGCCCTTTCCCCTCCCATGCGCAGCGGCTGTGCATGTGGTTGGGGATGTGGGGCCACCACCATGTCCACGGCCAGGCCCCGGCGTGTTGCAACGTTGTGCAGGACACATGCTGCCACTATGATCCTGCACACTACTGGGGGAGCGTACAACAGCTGCCCGCCAGAACGGTCAAGGGAGCGAAAGAGTGACTTTAGCACTCCGAATGTGCGCTCCACTATGCCCCGGGTTGTAATGTGGGCTGTGTTATATCTTACCTGGGGTGGCGTGGTGGGGTTCCGAATTGGCGTCATCATGTGGGGGCTGAGAGGGTAGGCACTGTCCCCTGTGGAGGTGGTGATTGGTATCATTGGTGGGGTTGTGACCTTGCTCAGTATCTGACATGCATGCATGTGCAGTGGCATTCATACTCACCAAGCAGCCATGTATCGCCATGCCGCCCAGCTTCTAGGTCCCGGCTTAGGGTGGACATTCGGTAAATGAAGCTGTCGTGGGTGGACCCGGGATAGTTGGCATATACTGAGGTGATGATTCCCTTGGCATTACATACTACCTGCACGTTGATGGAATGCCAGTGCTTGCGGTTCCTATAGATGTGCTCTGATGCCCTGGGGGACGTAGAGCCACATGGGTGCAGTCGATGGCACCCAGCACTTTGGGGAATCGTGCCACACCGTAAAAATCCAGGGTGGCAACATGCCTTTCTGCAGGTGTTCTGGGCAGGTATATGTGCCTGCGGACTGATGGGCGTGCAGTGATGATGTTCAAGACCTGGTGTAGGCAGCGTGACTGGGTGGCCTGTGATACCCCACCCACTATGGCACTTGTCTGCTGAAATGATCCAGTGGCTAAGAAGTGCAGTACATTGAGGACCTTCTCCAGGGGGCTGAGTGCTTGGGAGCACAGGGTGGGTGATGTGAGGTCATCCTCCCACTCACTCACCAGGTCCAGTATTATGTGTGGTGGAAACCTGTACCTCCCATACACCTGGTCATCAGGCATCCCGAAAAGGCTGGTTCTGGATGTGAATATTCTGGCCCTGACTATCCTTCTCCTCCTCCTTTGGCAGCCCACGCCCACTGCTGCTAGGAACGGTATGTTCATCCTGGGTCTGAGCTTGTTATTTTGTTAGCGCGCAAATTTATGCGTTGCGCGTGTTGTAGGCGAGCGTGTGACCCGCGCACCCCTGAAATCCAGTACCCAGTCCAATAGCGTGTGGAAATTCCCGCGCACCCCGGGATACAGGTGCGCTGACGTACTTGCGTGTGTAAGTGCCCGCACACCTCTGATATACACGTACATAGGCCAATCGCGTGTACGCGCACTTTTGTCCAATTACACGCGATGACACTCTGACGTGCTGTCCAATTACACGCGATGACACTCTGACGTGCAGTCTTTCCACGTGTGCTCTGTCATCACGTGCTGTGTGGGAAACACCCGTGCGGGTCACGTCACAGACGCGCTTACGCGCTGAGGGCCTTTGGTCCAATAGAATCGCGTATGCGTGCTGACGCGCTTACGCGCTAAGGGCCTTTCCTCGAATTTCACGCTGACGTGCAGGATTTTCACGTGCCAAATCACTCCGTATCAAGCTGGCCACGCGAAAACACACGGAAGACCACGCTCCTGCCCAGAAGGCCGAATTACTGCCCCCCAGTGCCCCGAGCGACCTCCCACGTGCCATCTGCTGCTGCCTGCCTGCCTGCCTGCCTGCTGCCACCGTGCCCTGCCATTTGGTGCCTGCACATCAGCCATCTGCAGGGGTCCAGTTGCTGTGTCCACCCCTGCTGGAACTGAAGACTCCCGACTGGGATTACATCACTCCACAGCCCAGCCCCAGGACCCAGTTGCCCACCCACACCTGCCTCTGGGGTTGCCATGTCGAGCACTTCCACATTTGGCACCAGTGGCAACCCCAGGCCAGAGGGGCAGAGGGGCACCAGCTTCACTGCCACCGAAGTTGGTGTCCTGGTGGAGCATGTCCTGGGGCAGTATGATGCCCTCTTTGGATCGTCCCGCACCAGCAAGGAAGGACGGGAGAGGATCTGGGCCGACTGTGTGATTGCCATCAACGCGGAGGGGGTGGCAACCCGCGACGTCCAGAAGATCAAGAAGCGCTGGGAGGACTTGAGGTCCAGGAACCTCGTGAAGGCCCGGCGCCTCGTGGAGGGGGGCCGGGGCCGCATGAGTTCCATTCAGATGAGGGTCCTGGAACGCGTACGCCCAGCGCTCCACGCCCAGATCCTTGAGAGGGAGACCCGTCTGGAGTTGAGCGGTAAGTGTCCAAGCATTGCTGTGTGAGACAGGGAATGTTGCGGTGTGCTGGTTCTCTGATACTTGCCTGTATGTGTGACATAGGCCATGTATGCATGTATGTGTGCAGGGACATCATGGTAATGCATGTGCGACCAGTGATGTGTGAACCATGTTGTTGCATGTGTTTAAATGCCACATGGGGAGCCCTATGCACATTTTTATTCATGAGAGCATGCCAGTCTCTGTTCCTGGACATGGGTGGGGGTGAGGGATGGGTGCTGATGGCAGGTACATATATGGTAGCCATGTCTGTGTGCCTGACCTGCGTGTCTGTGACTTGTGCATGCCATGGATGCATGACACATGTGTGTGACAATGCACAGATTCACTGATGCAGCCTAGTTACCCTTGTATCCGCTGTGTTTGGGGTGTATGGGGCCAGATGGATGTGACTGAGGTGAAGTGTGTGCATGTGATAGGCATGACCCATGATGCATGTGAGTTCAATATCATTGTATGTTTCAAGAGTCCGTTGGACATGTATGGAAATGTCCATGGCATGCACCATGCCTGTTACTGTGTGTGTTTTGCCTGGACTGACCCATGTGTTGTGGAGGGACATGATGGAAGTGTACTTTGACAGTGGTACTCATCTGCTATTGCTTCCTGTCTAGGGGACCATTGTACAGTACCCTGATGCTTGTGTTCTTTGTCTCCCTCTACGCAGCGGCTAGTGAAGAAGAGGGCGGAGACGGCGCTGTGAAGCAAGGCGGCGGGGATGCCCCCACGGCTGCAGCGGAAGGGGTGGGTGAGCCCCCACAGGGGCCTGCTACGGTGGAAGACGGTGAGGAGCCATCCAGGTTGGTGGTTTCCACAGAGGAGGAGGAGGCCGCCACAGGGGCACACATGGGGCCTGGTGGGGGCATCCCTGCTGGTGCAAGTGGTGCAGTCCAGGACCAGGGGCAGGAGGCAGCACAGGTCACCGTGGAGGGGCCTGTGCATGTCGCTGTCCCTGACCCTGTGAGTGCACCACCATGCACCAGCAGGGTTGCCCCGTCCCAGGCCCGTCCGCAGGTAGAGGGGATGTCCATGTCACCTGACTCCCCTCCACCTGCGGACGAGGGGACCCGTGTCCGTATGGAGAAGGTCCTGATTGGGGTTGCGATGCGCGCGGGTGCAATTCGTGATGACGTGCGTGCTTCCCGGGAGGAGCACGCACATCATCACGAAGAGCACCGTGCCGACGTGGCCCAATTGGGATCTTCCATGTTCGGGGGTTTCCTGCATGTGTCGGCCAATCTGGCGGCCCTCTCCTCCTCTGTGGAGGCTATACGCCAGTCGTTCTCCTTGCCGTCTTCCGGCCCAGATGCCACCAGGGCCCCCTGTGGACCTGCCCTGACCTATGCAGCCAGCTCGGTGGGGATCCCATCCCTGCCACAGTCGGGAGTCGGAGGTCAAGCAGGGGTGGACACCACAGCAACTGTACCCCAGCAGATGGAGGATGTGCCGGCATCATCAGGCAGGGCACGTGCACGACGGCGTCGGTGGATTCCATCAGCCTGGATGCCGTCATGCTGGCAGAGGCAGTTGCGTCGGAGGCAGCAGCAGAGTCAACGTGGGAGGCATCATGGCTCGGGGCCATCAACATCGGAGGGGCAGGCATCGGCCGGAGGGCAGGAGGACCCAGGACAGGAAGTGTCTTCCGTGTGGCTGCGGTTGGGCCAGCAGATAGGTGCGGAGCGGCGGCGGGCGGAAGAGGAGTGGCTCACGATGGTCAGGGCGGAGAACTCCATGCGGAGGGCCCTGAGGCGGGCCGAGTGCCTCGAGGCAATCCGCAGGGGGTTGGAGGAGCAGATGGCGTCGTCCCTGCAGACCCTCGGGCCATGGAACAGGACCGCCTCCGGGACATAGACGAGGAGTTTGATGATGCCCTGGCCCGGAACACTACTGAGTGAGCCGCTGGACTTGCCTGCCGCCTTTGTATATAGTTCTTTAGTTTTAGGTTTCATTTGTTTATTCTTATGATTTGGAGTCGACAGACACAGCTCCACTTTTTGTATATAGTTGCATTTTTGTTAGGGTTTTTTGTAGGTTTCCTTTGTTCAGTTGTGCTCATGGACCCTTGGATATTTTGTACATAGTTCTTCATTGGCTTGTTTTATTTTTTAATTTTATTTTTTCTTCTCCATGGAGCAATGGTGTTTGGATTGTATTTTTTTCTGTCGGATTGATTTCATTTTTAATGTGACTTTGAAGTACATTTTTTGGGGATTTGGTGTTTTTCATTTTTTGGGACGGACATGCACCTTTTCTTTTTTTCATTGGCATTGTAGTTTGTTTCATTTCATTTGCATTCATATTTTTTTAATACATTTTTGTTTTCATACTTCACTGTGTGGTATCATCTCATTGGTTTCATGCATGTCATGTTGGGTGTTTTCAAATTCATTTGCAACCATTGTGTGTGACAGACATGGGTTCATTTGCTTTATGTACGTTGGGGGTGTAACATGTAATTTTCATTTCCATGTGGGAGAATGGGTTACTTGGTAGGGCCTTTTGGCTGTGGAGGCTGACCATTACGCACATGATTGGTGATTGTGAGGACCTGGGTGCAGGGGGACATGAGTGGGGGCCTGGTGGAGGCTGCCCCTGCACTGCTGGGGGGTGGGGGTGGTGGGAGACATGAGTGGGGGCCTGGTGGAGGCTGCCCATGGTGGCTGGCTTAGACATGAGTGGGGGCCTGGTGGAGGCTGCCCCTGCACTGCTGGGGCGTGGGGGCCTGGTGGGAGACATGAGTGGTGGCCTGGTGGAGGGTGCCCCTGGTGGCTGGGGGGTGGGGGTGGTGGGAGACATGAGTGGGGGCCTGGTGGAGGGTGCCCCTGGTGGCTGGGGGGTGGGGGTGGTGGGAGACATGAGTGAGGGCCTGGTGGAGGGTGCCCCTGCACTGCTGGGGGGTGGGGGTGGTGGGAGACATGAGTGGGGGCCTGGTGGAGGGTGCCCATGGTGGCTGGGGGGTGGGGGTGGTGGGAGACATGGGTGGGGGCCTGGTGGAGGCTGCCCCTGGTGGCGGGGGGGTGGGGGTGATAGTGGCCATGAGTGGGGGCCTGGTGGAGGGTGCCCCTGGATGCTGGGGGGTGGGGGTGCAGGGGGACATGAGTGGGGGCCTGGTGGAGGGTGCCCCTGCACTGCTGGGGGGTGGGGGTGCAGGGGGACATGAGTGGGGGCCTGGTGGAGGGTGCCCCTGCACTGCTGGGGGGTGGGGGTGATAGGGGACATGAGTGGGGGCCTGGTGGGGGCTGCCCATGGTGGCTGGGGGGTGGGGGTGGGTGGGAGACATGAGTGGGGCCTGGTGGGGGCTGCCCATGGTGGCTGGGGGGTGGGGGTGGGTGGGAGACATGAGTGGGGGCCTGGTGGGGGCTGCCCATGGTGGTTGGGGGGTGGGGGTGGTGGGAGACATGAGTGGGGGCCTGGTGGAGGGTGCCCCTGATGCTGGGGGGTGGGGGTGCTGGGTGACATGAGCAGGTGTGCAGGGTAGTCCCCTGTGGTGTGTGCTGCCTGCAGGGGCCGTGGAGGGTGTACAGGGAATACCTGGGAGCACACAGCCAAATTGCGTGTAGAATTTCCCGCGCACAACTGAAATCCACGTACCCTGACAAATCGCGTGTGGAACTTCCCGCGCACCCCTGAAATCCACGTACCCGGACAAATCGCGTGTGGGACTTCCCGCGCACCCCTGAAATCCACGTACACGGCCAAATCGCTTGTGGAACTTCCCGCGCACCCCTGAAATCCACGTACCCTGACAAATCGCATGTGGAACTTCCCGCGCACCCCTGAAATCCACGTACCCGGCCAAATCGCGTGTGGTACTTCCCGCGCACCCCTGAAATCCACGTACACGGCCAAATCGCGTGTGGAACTTCCTGCGCACCACTGAAATCCACGTACCCTGACAAATCGCGTGTGGAATTTCCCGCGCACCCCTGAAATCCACGTACCCCGCCAAATCGCGTGTGGAACTTCCCGCGCACCCCTGAAATCCACGTACACAGCCAAATCGCGTGTGGAACTTCCCGCGCACCCCCGTAATCCACGTACCCTGACAAATCGCGTGTGGAACTTCCCGCAAACCCCTGGAATTCACATGCCCTGCCAATTTGCGTGTGAGACTTCCCGCGCACCCCGGTATACACGCACACGTATTTTTTGTCAGCGGGTGTCCGTGTTTGTGGGTACCCCTTTGCACGTCATTTGTCCTGGAGGGCCACAGTATGGGACATTCATCATGGCAGTATATAGGTGCTATTTTTCCCCGCACCTTTTGGCGCACATTTCTTACAGGCGCAGAGACGCTACCGCCTGCTTTCTTGTGGCGGTCGTGTTTGTGCCTGTGCGCTGGTTTGAGCGTGTGCTTTTTTGCCCTATTCTATTCCATGAATACGTGTTGTAGGCGAGCGTGTGGGCGTTCCGCGCACTTGTACCCTGTACTTCCCCCGTGACGCCCACATTTTGGCAAGTTGTTCCCCATTCCGAGTGTTACGCCCCGTGTTCCTCCTACTTTTGTTGCGTGCGCCGCGCTATGTGCGATTTTCGCTGTGGCCTGTGCGATTTTCGCTGTGACCTGGCGCACACAGTTAGATGGCCTGTGCGCTAACGTGCGCCGCGCACTTTATTATCGCACATCCGATGGTTTTCTCGCGCACGGCCTTCCATGAATCGATGTGCGCTGCTTTTCGTGCAATTTTCGCACTTGCACTGCGATTTTCGCTATTCCACTGCGATTCGCGAGTTTTTGGCCACTTGCGCCACGCTAATTATTCCATGAATCGGCCTGTTGGAGTCTGAACAGTTACTACGTTGAATCCAATCCTTTCTGGTTCCTCTTTGTGGCCTTGCAGGGCCAGTGCAGAAATGGTCACTATGTTGTTTCTGAACTGAACAGTCCATGTTCCACTGGTCATGCCACTGCTCTCCTGGTTCTCCTTTGCTCAGGGTTCTCTTCCCATGCACTGCTGGGCTCGTGGCTCCGTCCGTGCCTTCTGGTCACACCCACTGGCCATATCTTCCCGACAGTGGATCATTCTGTTGTCAGCGGCTTCCACGTCCTGGCTTATTTGAACTTCCCAGGTTTCACACTCTTCTCATAGTCCTTCTTCCCTTTTTATGTTACCTTTCTGGGTCCTCCCAAGCGGAGCATCAAAGTACCCTTTCTCTTTCCACTGAGCATTCACTCTTTTTCTTTTGTTCTTCATCGTCCCAGTTTGGTTGGCTTCCAACCATTGAGCGATCGGCATTACTCACTCACCCCTCTTCTTCTCAGTATTTTTATTAAACATTTATTCAAGTTGAATGTGTGGTGTAATTCTATAATAACAACCAGTGGCTTGTTCTAATGGATGTCTCTGAATCCTGGATCATACTGATGTCCCACAAGGAAAGGTTTCAGGGAGTTCCTGGAGGGAACAGGAGTCTCTGTCCCCAAAAGGGGTGTCTCTCCCTGTGAGGTCCCGCATACCGCCTCCCCTAATAGGAATGTTGTGTAGCAGACCCACCTTCCTAGCCTCACACAGGATGGCTCCCCTCTGAGGAGAAGTGATGAACCCCCTCGATTTTTCACAGTGTCTAGAAAGAAAAATAACACTGAATAACTGTTTTCAATTCTCCTATACACATTTCTGGTTCTACCCTGATTTTCAGGAAACATTTTGAATATATTTCTCAAATTTCCAGGGGTACATGGGGCATAAACTATTACGAGATTACCTCTACCATCTGCAGCAACCCATGGTAGTTGTTGCAAGGGTACCTGTAAAGAGTACCAGACTTATCATAAGCAGTATAGGAATAACTAATAGTACAGCTAGAGTCATAAGTGTTTGTTTGCTCACATGAAATGCGTTCAGGCACAGACTGTTGCATGTCCAGTCCGGGGCTTAGGAAATGCCCCCCTTAGAGTACAGTTGTGGCTGAATGCCATCTACTATGGAGAATCTTCTAGTTGATTCAAATTTTAGGAGCTCTAGTAATTGGATACAGCCACGAAAGTCAAATTTGCTAAACAGTCTCACTGTTCGCACTTTCATGTAACACTCCTGGGTCCTCGAATGCAAAATATTTGTGAGGAAGAGTGTAATTCTGAAGAGTAAAATAAGCCAAAACCCCCTCATTGATCACATTTACACTCTGACTTGTGAATATATATGCATAGCCTGCACTTTACGCATTGCACAGAGGGTTTATTAATGGATTCCTATTGAATCCACCTGCTCATGTATAGGTGCAAATGCAAAGTTTATTCTATAGGCAGGAAATTCTCATGCAGGTCTAAAGACTGGCACTCTTCCAAGACAGAGGAAGTAAGGGAAAACCTAAATTCAAACTCTGTTTTGTGCCCCTCATGTGCATTGGAAGGACACAGATGTGAGCTGGATTGTGAGATGAAAGCATCAAGGCAATACACCTTGCTTTTATTACCCCCTCTCTGTTTTGCAAATTGGTGTTGAGGTGTTTGTGCCCAGATGGGCCTGCCAACCTTTGGGGGTATAACTGAACTTACCAACATACCTGCTACTGGCCATCAATAATTGATGAGCATCACTTTTAGTGGATTGGTTCACCAAATTAGTGGAAATCTGGGTTTGGTTGCCAAATCTACTACAAGAGTTGCAATGTATTACCGGCGTGCATAGAACCGAAGTTATTCTATATTTTGCATTGGCCTGTTTTAAATAAATAAATCCCTTTTAAAGTAAAAAAAAAAGCAGGTTTCAATTGGTAACTGTGTATCGCAAAGGCCTGGTGGCAGTTTGAAAACTATAAACAAAAGAATATTTGGTTTGATAGGGAGGCATATGGAAAAATATATACAGTAGAGGGGACCCACCATCTTGAAATTGTTTAGGACAATCACACGTCTTTGTCCCGCCTTCCTACCGACAAAGCTTGCTGGGACTGTTATCCCCAGACAGAGACTGTTCGCACAGCAGCCAGGACTGGAACCTTGAAATGGATTAGTCTACTTTGGCAAAATGAGTATATAAGGGAGTGAGACCTCCCTTTCAGTTGAATCAACTTTGTACATCAGAAGAAGGATTTTGCTTGAAATGTGTTGTGTTAGAGAGTGGACAAAGCCTTGAGCCATTGAGGCGAAGATAAAGATGTCTGAAAAAGGAGAAAGACTTTTGACCCTTCCCACTTCAGTGCAACATTTGGAGTGACCTACTGCTTTGAAAGCCTGACTTCCTGCTAGGGCACTAGTACCCAGGGCACTGGCTACTGGAAGTGGCACACCTGCAAGTGCTCTCTAGCAATCTTCCTGCTGGGACGAGCAGAAGAAAGACTCACCTGTTCCAGAGACCCAGTGAAAGGTGTTATAGCACACCC
Organism: Ambystoma mexicanum; assembly: GCF_040938575.1. Classification (NCBI taxonomy): domain Eukaryota; kingdom Metazoa; phylum Chordata; class Amphibia; order Caudata; family Ambystomatidae; genus Ambystoma; species Ambystoma mexicanum. The sequence continues at coordinate 856,603,284 of NC_090935.1, read as the reverse complement.
ACAACCTGATGATTGGAAAGTCTACATGCGGTTGTAACACTGGTAACCAAGAGACTGCCTTCTGGAATTCGCAGGCATGCAAGTGCTCTCTGGCAACCTTCCTGGCTGGGAAAGGATGGAAGATGGATTCACCTTTTCTCATAGACCCTAGACAGGACTTCAGCACCTCAGGAAGAAAAGAAGCTCCCTGTCGCTCTCTCTGCATTGTCTAGTCAAATACCTCTTCTCACCAAATACTGTTGATGCTTGTTGAACCACAACACATGTTGGGCACAGTCAACTACTTCACCAACTGGACACTGAATTGACAACTCACAAAGTGCCTCGACTCACTGATCATCATTGTCTGGCCTACAGAACACAGGTGAAAGTTATCTATAGTGTTTATTTCTACATGGACAGGTTTTAAGGGCCCTAGTGATGTTTAAGACCCCACTCCTTAACATATACTTTAACTTGAACATTGCTACATACTCATGTCTACATTCACAGTGTGTACCTTACAAACAGAAGTCTTCATTATAGGAGTAGGTTGCTATTGTTTTGATTTGTTTATTTGTCTGTCCTTTCCTTTTTAATTTGATTAAAGTCGATTATTTCCATAGTAACTTGATTGGCAATTGTTTATTAAAGTTTGTATTATTGCTGTTTTTATGCTTTCTTGCTAGCTTACACCACTTCTGAAAAGTATTGCCTGCCGTCGGCCGATGCTAACTTTACGTTGCGAAGAAGGTGTATCATGCATGTTGTTTCTGTTTTACCTTTATGAGTGAGATCACTGCTTGTTTGGTAGCAGTGTGAGGCTGAGTAGGAGTTTAAAACCAGATCCTCATACCGGTAATCCTGCAGATCAGTAGCCATTTCATCACAGTAGTATGATTCTAACATGACTGCCATCTACACATCAAACTGTTGTATAACTTTTCAGTCTTATACAGATATAAAGTCTCCCTACTTTGGTGCCATTATAGTATTTCCCCCTTGTTCTCTTTCTGATTTCCCTTGACTGATAGCTTTGAGAAAGTGCTCCTTGCTAGGTCTCAATGTCCATGTTATATATATATATATATATATATGTATATATATATATATATATATGTTTAATTATTTGTTTATTTACATCTTTATTGATTCACAAGACCTTGCATGTAGTTATAAAAACATGTGATTTGACATATGTGTAATTTGTAAAATAACAATTTTACGAGGTTGATAAAAATTCTAGCACTGGCTGTTTTAGGCTTTCAATAGATGTGTAGGCCTTGACGGTGCTGACCAGTGGTCGAAGTGGGTGGGAGCGGTTATGAGCGGTGCTCCTCTACTTTTTTTATTACATTTTACTGTTCCCAGACTTTCATTTTCAAAAGAAAATGTTCCGGAATGGTTAGTTTTAAAATAAAACTGTATGAATACGTTGAAACTTGCACTGAAAATTCCCTTAAACAGCAGGCGCATTTGGGGGTTTGAATTGTGCCTGGGAGAGGGCATGGTGATGGGGTTTGTGGTGAGCGAGCACACACCAGCAGGGAACATAGTTCCACTACTCCTTTTCGTACATTTTGACCATAGGTGCTGACAATATTATATGTTCCCTCGTGAGCACTGACTGTGCATCTTTACTCAGTAGAGCCAGGCTGAAGCTCTGATTGCTTATATGACATGGCTACACCACGAGAGGCCTTGATTGGTTGGCAAGGAAGACCAGAAAGCTGTGCAGCTGTGATGTTGATCTGTGCTCCGGACAAATTAATACCAAATAACAACAACTGAGTGGCAGTCGCACGTTGAGGTGAGGGTTGTTGTTTCCTGCGAACCGGAATAAATGCCACTTGGGTATCAGTTACCAGACTACGACTCATGACATATGATGGCATGATCAGCTGCAGGAGGAGACAGTGTATTTTAGGTAGGAAGAGCTGAACGGTACACGAAAAACACAGTGCTGTTAGCCATGGCCCTCAAGGTCAGAGGATGTTCCGATAGGAAGTGCATTGATTAAATGTGACTGACTAAATTAATCTTACTCTCTTATGTATAAATGACATTGAGTAAAAGCGCATAAAAACCCTGGGAAATCTGTATTCAGGAGCCATATTTGTGGGGCATAGATACTCCGTGTGTGTTTCTTTACAGCTGTATTGGAATACAGTTGATTCTGTTGATGCTGCCATGGCTTTCGTGTTTGGATTTTATTGTGGTTTGCACAGTTGGTGCTGTCAGGACTTTGATTCGTCATGCCCAGCTGAGACAGTAAGAGGAATATTGGACAGCTACCTCTCATAACTCTGCACGCATAAAAGAAAGAGGTTTATAGTGAAAAAGTCGACTGCAAAAATGTCGAAAAAATAATGTCAAAATGTATTTTTTTAAATTTGTTTAAAAAAAAAAATCATGGGGGTGTTCCCCCACAACCCCCCGTTTATTTTTACTACCTAAACCCAAACAAACATACAAATAAAAAAAAAACACATTCTCATTTTTTTCGACATGTTTTTTTCCGACATTTTTGCATTCAAAACTTCTTTAGAGAATTTCAATTAGGCCTCTTATCTTTCTTTGGCACACAGTTATAACATCTACATTGCTTATTACATTTAGCTAAAAATAGAGGAATATATTCTGGAACAATGACAGGTATTTCGGTGTTTGTTTGGGAAAGCTTGTGAATGGGTCCAATAATCAATGGTGAGGGGGTCTTAAAGATACTGCCAATAGACTGAGCAGCAAAGTGTGGAAACTGAAAAACAAACAATGAAAGGAGACAGGCCGCCAACCTCACAGACAGTATTCCTGCCTTCAACTACTACATGGTTGAATACCTGCATCTATTTTAATGATACCTTTAAACCAATCAATCCCTTATGTGCTTCTCCTCCATTTAGCTTCTGTTGAAAGCAGGCACATTGTAGAGGAACCTCTTCTAAATAATGTCTGCAAATCATAGTTTGTAGGCAAGATTTAATTGTTTTTTTTTTTAATAAAAGCGAGCATAAAAGCAAGCAGCAAAGACAAATTCACCTGTTTTTACCCCTTACTTTTGAACTCCAATTTGCTAAAGTTGAAAATGTCAGGATCCCAACAGAACGTAGGTGCTCAAATTGGCATTTTCACATCATATGAGAGGAACGAGAGGTTATAAAATTACCTTTTAAATAACTCATTGGGATCCCATAGTAAAAATTGGGCTCATATTTGCCACATTTCTAGCTGACCTACACAGGAATCATCACTATGTAAGGTTTTTTAGGTCTGTTTTGTGCCTGATAGCAGTGTTTTTACTGTTATTTTCTGGCTATTTTTTGATCTGGACTTCCCCTAGAGGGCACTGTGTTTGGGCTTAAGTCCTTTTTTAGTATGTGCTTTTTTCCTTTCCCCACCTATTCCAAGCAATTGGCTGAGGCAGCCAGGTGTCCTTGTCCTTTTGTCTGCAGCCATGTCCTACTGCTGTCCCCTGCTTTCCTGCTTTTAATCTGTCGCCATCCTGCACAGGAATAACTTGGTAGGGTTTTTAAGGCATGTGTTGTCTCTTATTGGAAGGAAATATCCTTTTACTGTTATGTTCTGCATGGTTTCTGATCTGGACTGCTCCTAGAACCTGTGTTTGGGGCCTAAGTGCTTTGTTAGTTTCTGTTTTTCCATTCATCACCCACACTCCATCTCTTAAGCACTGCTCCAGGGCAGCCACTGCTGTGGCAACCATGCCAAGGGCAATGGCAAAGGGTGGCTCCTGTTCACCTGTTGGCCTTCGCCCTCAGCCCTGTCCATAGTGCCACCACAATTTGAGCAGAGAACACTCATCGTACAGGTAAGGTAAACCAACATGTAACGTTTACACCACATTCCTAGCACATAGCTTGTCTGAATCTACTTTCTGTATGCATCTAGACCAGTAAACCTGTTTCGATCCTAATACCTGTGCCTTAATATCTTAGCACTCAACTAGAATCATTCATATGATAGCCAAACATGTGTTGGGCAAATTACACTGCAGCCCATATCTGGCATACACACTGGTCTGGCTCACTGTGTTTTTTGCCTGTATACCTTACAAATAACCTCCACTACCTCTATATAGCTCACTGTTCTGTTGGCCCTTCAACAAAGCTAAATGCACCCTCTTTTTGACTGAAATTCCATCTATAAGCGTGTTGTGTTTAGACTAGCAATTATCCAGAGTGAATCTGTCCAGTAACCAATAAATCTGCATAGTTAATCATACTGCTGACCCCACAGCACATAGCTACACAAACTGTTTTGTGGCTATAATTCTAGCTAAAATGTTTTACTCATTGTGTTTACCCTGCATGGCTATCAATTGTCTGGACTAAATCTGTGTGTGTTTACCATCCACTACATTTGCACAGCTAACAATTGCTGCATGCATACATAACATATAAGCTGCTAATCATTGAGTTAGACATCACAACTTCACTTCTCACCATACCTAAACCATAGGCGAATTTCACTCTTTATGATTGCCTGCATATCAAGCAAATTACCATGTAGACTCTGTTGGTATGCACATACACACACCACGGAGCTACTTGTAAAACATACACGTTTTACGGCTTTTTATACTACAACCATGCATATCTATCAATGGTCCACACCTTTAATCTCAGTGAAATCGACCACCAAGAGCAAGAAAGTGACAAAACCATTGCACCCAATCTTCACCCCATTCATTCCTCAAATAATTCCGCACTACTTAAATCTTGCATTCATAGACCATCCATTCTCTTCCAGTCAACCTGCTTGGCTAACCCATGTTGTGCCACATCACATCCTCTTGCTCCTCAGCTAGTCAAGCCTTTTGCCCTTTAGTGGCCTCTCACCTCACTAAAATCTCAACCTGTCCTTCACTTTCCCTCTGTTTTCAAAACAGCCACAGTCATCTCTCTCCTAAAAAAGCAAGGCGATGACCCAAACGTACTGGCAAATTTTTGCTCTGAGTCTCTCCTTCTGCACTCTTCTAAAGTGCTTGAAAGGGCCATGTTCAACTGTGTTACCAATTTATTAGACATTCACAACCTTTGAGACCCCCTAGAAGCAGGTTTCCACTCCTGTCACTCCACGTAAACTGCTCTCATGAATGTGTCCAACTTCATCGCCTCTGCTAAGCACTCCAACCTATCCTCTATACTAATTCTCCTTGACGTGTCTGCTGCCTTTGACACTGTCAATCACTCTGATCTCAATACTCTCTTTCATATTGGGATTCATGATCAAACCCTTGCATGGATTGAATCCTAGCTTGCACCTCACCAATACACTGTAACCGGGAGCAACACCACCTCTAACTCACTCTTCTAACTGTTGGTGTTCCACAAGACTCTGTCTTGGGTCCACTCCTCTTTACACTCTGTACCTCTGCTCTTGGGGCACAAATCTCCGCCTTCGGGTTCTCGTACCAACTCTTCATTGATGACACCCAAATTTTAATCTCTTTTCATGAACTTTCCTCTGATCTCTCTATCAACATTTCCAACTGTCTCTCTGCCATGAATTATTGGATGGCTTTGCACTCTCTAATGTTAAACTCTACTAACTCAGAGGTGCTCTTCTTCCCTGCCAAAAGCTCTCTCTCATCTCTTACTCTGCCTATCCAGTTCCCACCTGACACTCTCCTCTGCCCTTCTTCAAACATCTGCTTCATCTATGACCCTTCCCACACCTTCTCTACTTTCATCTCCAAAACTGGAACAGCAGTTATTAGAAAAATTAGGCACCACCTAACTTTCAACACCACCAAGCATCTCTTAACCACTCTTGTCTTCTCTAAACTGGACTACTCGGACAGCATCCTCTTTGGTCTCCCAAACTAGGCGTTCTATCCTCTTGAGAAGATCATTAACTTTGCTACCAGGACTCTCTTTGAATTTCTCATGTCACACCTACTTCCTCGTACCATCACTAGGCTGAATGGATGGTGATACAAAACAGGGCTAGATTTAAATGTCTTCTCCTGGTTCACAAGTCTATCCACGGTAAGGCACCACCCTGTCTATCCTGCACTATCCAACTCTACAAGCCTTCTCGTAATTTCTGCATTGCCTCCATGACTACCCTTCTGCCTCCTGGCCCTCACGGTGCTTTCCCCGGAACATCTGAGAAACTGTCCACATTGATTTGTTCAAAACCTTGGAAAAAGACTACTTCCTCGCCTCTGAGTTACCCTCTTAACCTAACTCTCATCTGTCTGCTAGCTAACATTTTTCCCCCGCCTCTCACCTGCCTATGTCCCTCACTTCCTCTGCCTAAAGTCTAGCACTTCACCCATCATTGTCACATCCTGAGCACAGCTGGCCGTACTGCCTACCTGCACTTAAAAATATCCAATCTATGTATGCACACTTATGTATTGTCCCCAGTGACTATTCCATTTACTCCGCTCCACAATCTGGTCAGAATGTCCCTCAAACTCACCCCATTGTAAGATGCTCACTGCTTCCCATCAAATCTGATTTCTTATCATTTGTATGTTCTTTTGTGCTCAAAAGAGAAATATTCCTCCTGTATATAAATAAATCAAAATAAAGTCTAGTGCACTTAACCGATTCAGACCCTATCCATCTTCTATCAACAAGCATGCTGTCAATTTTTGCACTTGACAATCCGGGGGCGGGGGGTGCCCATAGCGCTAAGCTGTCCAGTAGATACCAATCACAAATGACACACAGGTAATGAGTACTTCCGAATTGCATCCATCGACACCAACGGTTTCTGCATCTGCCTTCCTGCTATCCGACTAACACACCCTGCCCTCCTTTATTATGGAGCTATGCACAGCAAGGGCAACATTATTGGCAGAAGAGGGCATACATAACCACATTTTATGATGTAAACATTGCATAAACTTACATTCTGTGCCAGTACAAGAGGATATTATCGCCAGCTGCAATCCTAAAATTAGAGGAACAGATTAATGTCTAAGCCACCTGTATTCATATCTAAGGTTGCATGGGCTACCATCTAAACACGGGGATGAAGAAAGTGTTGATACATGTACAGGTTATATTATTTGATGCAATTTACAATCAAATCATTTAACAACATTTTTTGCATTTCTGCAGAATTATTAACTTTGCTGAAAACACAACCCAAAGTACATCCTCTGGATTCATCCCAATTCTATGCCATGTCATTTGGTTATCATAAAACAGATTGTCAGAGAAAAGAGGATTTCCAATCAGGAGAGGCAAGGCTGTATAAGAAGAAAAACATTGATGACTCGACTTCAAAAAGATGCCATGACTGACAGTCTGAATAAAAAAAAATATTGTTCTTTTATTTCCTTGATTAAATGGTGCAAGGTGGGCAGCTAGGAACCACATTGCTTTCGAAAGATCAAAAATTGATCCATTCCGGTGCACAAGCCTGAGTGGTTAGAATGAAGCCACTAAACAGCAAGCTAAACACTTAATTATTTAATTAATATATAATACTGGGGTTCAATTACTTATTCGCATGTATGGTGCTGCTTGTGCATGTTTATTATAATGTCACAGTGCATTTGCAGTTCATTTTTTTAAAAAAAATCTGAATGCAGTTAAAACAGTTTAATTATGATTGAGATTAAGGTTGTGTTTCCACTTCACCTGTTCCTTGTGAGGGAAACCAGTGCCACTGACCTTTCACACTTTCACACTTGTCTTATTTTCAAAGCAGCGTTGCTCTGCGGCTGCCAATGCTTTACTTGTCTCTGTGAGAGAGGTTTTGCTTCTGGTACTTCTGTATTTTTCACACCAGAAAACCAAGAAATCCGTATCCATTTGTTTTGAAATTTGTTCTTTAAAATACAACCTGTGGCCCGATGTCTCAATTTTCTTGCAAACTTCTCTGCAATTTGGGAAAGGTATTTTCACTCACTTTTAAAAGATAATCGGATGCTCTGTCTAACATGACAAAAAGGAGTGTCATGTTGTAATATAGCTGCAAGAGTGCAACCAAGCAGTCGCGAAACCTTCCAAATGTTACCTTCATGGGTATTGACGAGCCTTGTTGACAAATAGGGGGGTAAAGCAAGGATGGCCCCTTGCTCCATTACTATTCTCGTTATTTCTATGTGATTTCCACCCGCACAATGTCACAGAAGGCTTGATTCCTCCTCTACTGGATGGAGTTTAATTTAGCACCCTCCTTAATGCTCTGACCGCCCGGGATTACAGCGGCCTTTAGGGTATGCAAGCAATTCTTTTCAGGCACATGGTTTTAAGTGGAATTTGTCAAAAACAAAAATCCAGGCGTTTGGTAGGGGTAAGAAGAAGTTTCATTGGGCTCTTGATAACTCGACAATGGAAATTGTAATTGAGTTTAGGTACTTGGGGCTGCTTTTTATTAATAGTGGTACATGGCAAAGCCATGTAAACACAACTGTTATTCAGGCAACCGTGGGTTTTAGAGGACCCATGCATTTCTACCATCAATATAGTGGGAAACGGCTAGAGAAATGACTCCAGGCAATGCAATAAAAAATTAATATGGCAGTCCTTTAGGGGGCAGACATCTGGGGTGCGTCCACTGGAGGGCGCTTGGAAAGTTATCAAAATCCAGGTTTAGACAGGCGCTTGGGCCTGCCGAGCAGCGCCTCTGGGAGTGCAATGCAACATGAACTGGGGCTTGTCAACATCACCTTGATGGCCGAGCAGCGTTTCTTGGAATTCGTTTTGAAGCCTCAATTTACTTACACCGCAAATAAAAATCATGTCTCCGCTTTTTCAAGGGACACATATCATCAGTCAAGTAAAGATCACAACAGCTGGTACAACAGAGGGATTAGTTCAATGAAATGCTGGTAGATGTGGCAGCTTTGGGTGGACTTAGGAATTCGCAGCAGAATCTATATCTTAAAAAATCAGCGGCAGAGTTGGAATTGGATGCAATTTATTGCAGAATCATTAAGATGTCTTTGTTACAACAGTCTATGCTTGCCCGCATATATCTCGAGTGCCCAATGTCGGTCTGTATGTTAGTAAAGCTCAGTTCTCCTCAGTGCCGCCGATATGAGGTGATGGCTCCATTACATATGTTATCACTGGGAGCCAGGGCACCCTGGCCGGGAATGGGGAAGCCCTGTCCGTGTGGTTTCGAATGCTATGAAGATTTAATAGATTTGTTTATGGTCTGCATCTTTTAAATTAATTTAAGGAAGCAGTGGCACAAGCCTCACTTGTTAGGAATAACATTAGGACATGTGAGGAAGCTATGACTTTTTTTATTTATAATAATGATGTACAAATTCTATTAGATGCATGCGCTGTTATCAAGGATGCTTTTATAGACATTTGCAGAAGGAGGAATGCTGTAATGTAACTCTGGCAAATCCTTTGGATAGTATGTTAAACTGAACAATGCTTAGTGATGTTAATGTTATGTAACAGTGGTGGTATAATTTATTTATGATGTATATTATTTGTTAATGGATTATGTTTTCCGAATACATTTATTTTCTTCTTCTACGTTCAGGTATACATGCATGGTACAGATGAGTCACCAGGAGAACTGGTAAGCCCTGACACTTATTACAATTAAGCAGGAGGGAATGTGGCTACCTGTTCATAAAGAACATGAGAATGTGTGCATCATGGTTAGGCACATCCAGATGCCTTAATTCACCTCTGTGTGCAATTCGGCACATCTCGTGGGTGCATGGCACACTTTCTCAAATGGGATGTGCATGAACGTGCCTGGAAGTACGAAACACTCCGCTGTGCCTGTTTGGAACACATGCAGGTGAAGGGGAAATGGGCAGAAGCATCAGTACTGATCATTCTGTCCCGTTTTGATTAGCATGGCGCATTGGCAGTATGTACCTCTGCAGGCCTGCATGCATTTTCATGCCTTTTTTAAACTCATGGAAATTCATTTCTGCAATTACGAAACACTCTGGACACCCAAAGATGCATTGAAATTGAATTGCCTCATTTGTTTATTAGTTTTAGTGCATGTTTGTTTTACCACATTAGTGGTGTTACTGTTATAATGGGTCTTGGACTATGGGAATATCACACTAATTGATGGAAATTCTTGCTTCTACGTATGGCCCTTTGGACGAATAAAATATTGCTCCCCAATGTCTCCAAATGCTCCAGCACTATCTGAAATGTCGTCAGGCCTAGTACGATAGTTGCTTGTTTTGTTCCTCCCCTCCCTTTCTGCACCCCTCTCCCTCACCTTATGTTTTTCTCTGGCTCTACCAGAAATGTTGTCAGGCCTAGTACGGTAGTTGCCTGGTTGTCTCCATGTCCTTCCCACTCTCCCCCTCCCTTCCTTATCTATAACTTAGCTCTTGCACTGTCTGAAATGTCATCAGGCCGAGTATGATAGTTAATTTCATATCCTTACTGTTCATGGCCTGTAAGAATGTAATTTTATTTTCCCTCGTTCCCTCCCTTGCCTTGATGTGCTTTGAAACACATTCTGTATAGGCACTATATAAATAAACTATAATTTCATATCATACCACCCACAATTCTTTTGTTACATTTATTCATAATGATTCTCCGGGACATTTCTTAATACTGGCTTGTGATTTAAATTATTTATTTGTAATGATTGGTGTTATGCAGGTGTATTTAAGATGTATTTTCAGAATTGGCCCAGTGGACTGATTGAAAGGCCATCCTATTCTGAAGAGGGACAGACTAATGTCCAGCCAAACTATCTGGGTAGTGTGATTGAGGGATTACCGTGAAATGATTGAATACAAAAAAACCAATGGAGAAATGACCAAATTATTTTGACCGGAAAACAAAAATAACTTTTTGCTTTTTCTACTTTCTTTTTTTAATAATGTTGGGAGGCCCTTAAACCCGCCTCACCCGACCCTACCCTAATTAACCCCTTTACCCCACCTCCACTGATTATTTACTACACATATACAAAAATACCTACAATTTTCGGTCAAAAATATTCGGTCATTTCTCCTTTGTTTTTTTCAGTTTTTTTCTACAGATTCCTGACTGAACAGCAAGGCTTGGACTTAGAAGGGCATGCAAATGGGGAAGGGTTCAGTTAATCACACACAAAGCCCTCTTAATACACATTAGGTCAAATATATAAAAATAGTTATTAATTTAGGCCTCAACTTATCAATCAATGAAAAACCACCCTGCTAATATACACACACACAGGGCCTGATTATCAGAAGCATTTTATAATGGCACAATCCTATTGGAAAACATTCTGTGAATCAGGTGCACAGTGTGCCATGCTGAGAACATTCACACTCCACTTTTAAAATACAGTTAAATTAGCTTTCAATATCCTGTAAGTGTAGCAAAGCAAGTGAATGAAAAAATAGAAACTGGAAAGTAATTAATACTTTGAGAACTCATACATTAAACATAACGTTATTAAAGATACCAGTCAGAAAAGCACAGTTCAAGGCTAGGCAAAGGAGAGATAGGGTTGGATGGGCGTTAAGTCCTAGCCCTAGGTAGACAGGTATCAAGGGCTAAAACAGGTATGTTTACTAGTCCCCAGTACTCAGATTCACTCTGGGATCACTGTAGAAGTTCCTGAAATCACTGGTTCTTCCAAAAGCACGCCCTGGTTCATACAAAATGATCACCGTATTAAGTAAAGTGATTTGCCCAGGATTGTAATGATTGGTTAAGGATGGAATCAGGGTTCCCTGTGTCCACAGTTCACAATTTTGCAGGTTTCAGAGCTCTCATGCTTCCATTGCATCTTTCATTTTCCACCAACATGCAATTCCTGGCAAGGAAAAAGCTAAGTTCTCTGTGTAAGTGGATGGTTGCATACAGCTCTTTTGTCACAGGGTGTTACTGTGAGTTGAATTTACTCTGTGAATATAAGAAGATGAGTTGCTTGTTGACCTTGCACCAGTTGGGCTCTCCTTTCACAATGGAAATCGAGCTGAGCAAGAACCAGTCATTAATCTCTAACCAGGCTCGAGCCGGCTCTGGATCCCCCGCCTCTTCTTTTGAACAAGGTGCCAACTGAGCTCTTTGACCGTCGAGGAAATATTCTTATATTATGTACCCCCCATGCTACTTACATTTGTGTCTCACTTGTAGACATCTGTCTAAGTTAATGTGTGTAAACCATGGCAATTATATACAATACAAAAAACATCAACTATATCATAGTTCTTATGTTAGATTATAAATTCTGAGTTCTGAACATTGTTTTATTGTTACACATTTACTATTCGGAAGGTACACATGACATGTAATGTTGTTTATTGTAAAGTGCTTTTGTGAAGCGCACTCTTGTTATTTGGCGGCGCCTTGGTGCATGTTTCTGGATTAAAGGGGGGGACGGGAAGACGGTTAGTGCCAGTAGAGGCAGATGTAAATCCTGATTTGTTGATGAATGCAAGCTGGAAGTACATGAGTCCTGCGTGCTGGTGTGACTCTGCATGGTTGGGGCAGTGACACATGGATATATGTTTTATCTGGAGAGGAAAACCAAAGATGTATTAGTTACCAGTCCTGGGACATCAGGTGATTCACAGGTCTGGTAGGAGCATGAAGGGTATGTGATAGGTCTTAAAATGTTGTGGGCCATTAAATGAGCCCCAACCAGCTATGCAATGCTAAATGTGGTGGTGGTGCTGGGAGATGTCAGGCTGCAGTGTGTATTGACAGGCAACCCCCAGGGCTACAGTCTTGCTGGTAGTAGCCAAGAAAGCCTTCCTGGGTGAAAACACAGAACCCTTCCACACCTGAGTTGGCCTCACAGGGCTTGGACAGTTATGAGAGAAGCAAGCCACCATAGCCCAAATTCAGGTATGGCTTATATTCATAGTTTTATTTTCAACAACACTTTATTGTTTTTCATATAAACATTAATAGCAAAAGTAACAATGCTTCTCAATCAGCAGAAAAAGTGAAATTTACAAAAGGACTAGAGCATCATAGACAATACAGCTCAAACAAGGAATCAACCTTAGTGAAGCATAACCAGCAAGATAACCACAACCACACAACCACACAAGACAGGACAAACAAACAAAAAAACCAAAAGAAAAACCTTTTTTCTATCTACCCATCAATCATATAGAGCCATAAAGGGACCCCAAAGATTCAAATAGTCCTCATTCTTATCTTTATTATAAAATGAAACCTTATCATACTGTGCCAAAACATGTAATTCCATCAGCCATTCATCTACATTAGGTTTCTTCCTCGATTTCCAAACCCTGAGTATTAACTTGATAGCTACCATTATGGCTCTATCAATCCAACAAGAATGTCTCATAATCCGACGACCCCTATCCTTAGGGGAAAGTAATATGATATTCACTGCCGACCTCTGCAAAACCACATAAAAAATCAAGTCAATTCTATCAATCACTGCCGACCAAAACTCCAACACTCTCGGGCAATCCCACAATAAATGCAATAATGTACCCCTATCATTATTACAACCCCAACACAAATCATCTGACCGGAGCCCCAGTCTAAACATCCTAACCGGCGTCCAATATAATCTTCCAATAATTTTTTGTCTAATCAAACGTAACCCCATATCAGGACCCAACGTCAAATTAACCTTCAGAATGTATTTCCAATCTAACTCAGAAAGTTCAACCAGAACATCATCCGACCACACATTTCTTAATCTAGACCATGCCCCCCTGAGTTTCTCATCAATAGGCATAAATTGCATATAAGTACTTACCCCGTATTCCGGACCTTCCAATAAAGTACCAATCTCCGGTTTATTCACAATAGAACGATCAGCCAATTCCAATCTATTATTTATCATATTCTCAAAAGTACCTATGCAGTTCATTTTGCCTCAAACCGTACCTATTCGTCAATTCCACAAAACTCAACAACCTATCTCCATCCAACACATCTGCCAATTTCAGAATACCCTTGTTAATCCAACTGAGCCAATTCAAACATTTATTATCAATCTGCAAGGCAGTATTGTACCATATAGAAACATCCCTACTGAAACCATAACTCATTCCATTATCTTGAAACCATCCTCCAATCACCTGTCTAGTAAACACAATCGGGAGCAACTTCAATCTATTAACTGGCAATTTATCCATACTGTAGACGGACCTCAAGTCAAAAGGAGCACAAATGCCCCGTTCCATACGTAACCAGATTGGTTCATTCACCCCACAATCTCTAAAATAATAGGAGCTTTTTTTAAGTAAAAAAGCATTATAGTATTTTACCAAGTCAGGGAATCCAAATCCCCCATCTTCAACTTCTTGTACTAGCTTGTATTTCGGAACTCTAGGCCTTTTTCCAGAACCCCACAAGAAGGAAGAAAAAAGTTTTTCAATTTTAAGCAGCTGATTCTTATACAACAACAATGGGATGGACTGAAGAACATACAAGATTTTCGGCAAAAGAACCAATTTAATTGCATTGATCTTAGCCCACAGATTCAAAGTCAACCTCTCCCATCTCCTTATCAATAAAGACATTTGCCCGATTATCAAATCCAGATTATATTGCAGTAATTTCTTTAAGTCCCCAATAATATGAATTCCTAGATACTTAACCCCCCCTGGAGACCGTTTACAATGCCACAAACTCAAAATTGAACCGTCAGACTGACCAGACAAGGGGAAAACCTGTTTTTTCCCAGTTCACCTTATGTCCCGACAGTTCACCCACTTCTTGAAACATTGATTTTATTACATCTCCACACACTTCTGGATTTGATAACATGAGAAGCATGTCATCAGCATACGATAGGACTTTCACCTCAACTTTCCCAACATTAATACCTTTGATAATCTCACATTGTCTAAAATAAGTAGCAAGAGGTTCCAACCAGATCAAACAAAAAAGGTGACAACGGACAACCCTGCCTCGTGCCCCTCAACAACTGAAATGAATCTGAAACCACACCATTAACCAATACCCGGGCCTTAACATCATTATGAATACATTCTACCATTCTCATGACAAACGGGCCAAAACCCATGTTTAGCAAAGTGAATTTCAAAAACTTCCAATTTACCCTATCGAAGGCTTTTTCAGCATCAAAGAAACCAATGACTTCATTTGTGTCCCTCCCAAATCGGGCATCAACTACATTTAATACAGTTCGAATATTGTCATAGCCATACCTCCCTGGAATGAAACCCACCTGTGACCCATCAACCAAGTCTTTCATACATAAACCCAATCTGTTGGCCCACATTTTTGTGAACATTTATAGGTCCACATTTAGCATTGAGATATGCCTGTAGTTTCCACAGCTATTGTGATCCTTATTAGGTTTTGGTATCACCACAATCATAGCCTCTTTATTGGAAATGCACATCATTCCCGAAACATCAAACTCATTATAAAGTTCACACAAAACAGGTGCCAATTGGACTTCGAATTGCTTATAAAATTCCGAGACAATACCATCGGGACCCGGTGATTTTCCATCTCTCATTTGGTATATGGCCAAACTAACTTCAGCAACCTCAATCGCAGCATCAAGAGAAGTACGTTTCTCCAGAGTCAGTTTGGAGAGCGAAATCTTCTCAAATAATGTTTCCAGCTTATCTACAGTCGGGTCACAGTCTTCTCTATACAATGATTCATAATAATCTTTGAAATAACCACAAATATCATCACTTCTATTTAAGGTAGTACCACCATCAGTTTGTATGGAAGAAACACAAGATTCAGACACCATCTCCTTAAGCTTATATGCCAACAATTTGCCATTACGATCACCTGCCTCCCAAAACTTCTGTTTTGAATAAAACAAACTTTTACTTGCCAAATTTTGAATGTGAGTCTTCAGTTCTGCCTCTAACTTACACAATTTCAGTTTGGATTGTCCTGAAACATCAGTAGCACAAACCCTCTGCAAGTCACTGATCTCTGTCTCCAGAGCACAAATCAAATTTTGCTTCTTCTTCTTCATATGGGTAGACCTACTAATCAATTCTCCCCTCAAGACCGCCTTAAAACAATCCCAAACAGACTTAATACTAGCCGAGCCTATATTTTCCTTCAAGTATTGCCCAATGAATGCCTCTAGACCCTCCGTAATCATCTTATCTTTCAACGTTGCGGCTTGCATCCTCCATCTTCTCGTCTTAGGGCTCATATTGTCCAAAATCAACTGGAGGTCTAATAGAGCATGATCAGAGATGTTTCTTTCCAATATATTCGTCGAGGTTGTGTGACTACTCAAAGCTATACTAATAAAGAAATAATCAATCCTGGAGAAAGAATCATTACCAGGTGAATGAAAAGAAAATTCCTCTTCGCCACGATGAAGCTCTCTCCATATATCAATAAGATTGTATTTAAATACTAATGCCCTAAGTTCCTCACTAATCTTCTCATTATAATATCTACACTCCGATTTACGATCTATCTTACTGTTCATCACTAGATCAAAGTCACCGCCCAACACCACTGAATCACCTTCCATGCCATCTAACAAAAGGCTCAATTGATTGAGAAAAGAAACAGCTGACGAGCACGGCGCATACACTGAGCCAAACGTCATTTTTTTCCCATCAAGGAGTACATCAAGTAACAGGATTCTACCTTCCTCATCCATAACTGTCTTTTCAATCTTAAACGACAGGCCCTTCCTAAACAAGATGCTCACCCCCCTAGATTTAGAATCATAGCAATTTGAGACCGCCCTAGAATATTTGGAGTTGACCAGGTATTTTTCAGTATGTTCATCTAGATGGGTCTCTTGAAGGAACACCACATCAGCCCTACTTCTCCACAATCTCGCCAGAACCTTGCGTCATTTCACAACATTTCCGATTCCCTTAACATTCCATGAAACAAAAGTTAATGCAACCATAACTCCCAAATCAGATCAGTATAATATAGACAGTAACCATCCAGGACAAAGGCCGGGTTCCAAAAAAAAAAAAAAAAAAAGGGGGAGGGGAAAATTGTAGACACAACAACAAAAATAAAAACACATAGACAACAACAGACAAAAAGCACATATTTTGCACAGAAATTGTCAGTCTGACAAAACGCAGACCTAAGATAAGCAGAAATACATACATCAAGAAAACCATTCTGAACCATACCCACCAGAAACGAAACTCCAATCCCAAACCTTATATGAAAATATATACAACAATATTTTCCCTTAATATCAAATTTGACAATGCAAATTCCCTTTTTTTTATTTTCCCTGTTTTGCCACCAACTCCCCATAACCAGGCCAGGTAAGAACAAGTTCTTGGCACATTCAAATACTGCACACCAATCATAAAGGCCTAATCTGAATCCCACCCCCTAGAACTTCAGTCCCATTTAAATACAATCCCCCAACCGCTAAACTCAAAGCCCACACAAAGGCAACAATTAACACGCCAAACTCCCATTGAAGAAAAGCCCCCAAATCCCTCTCCCCCTAAAATCAGTGAAGATATCTCCAACTCCACAAGCAAAATGAGTCCAGCAGACAACATACCAGTCAGCAAGTCCCATACCCTTTTGCACCCCAACCATCATCAATATCTGCCCTACCGCTATTCCCATCTTCCCACAATTTGCAAAGAAGCCAATATACTCAAAAAACACAAATAGACTCATGTACATAGACTCACAGCATAACAATATGTAGCTAAAATCCAATTCCACTCCATATAAACAAGTAAAGCTCTAAATCATCTAAATGTATGTTGGCAGTACGCCAAGTATAAATGAAGATCTGACCCATGGCAGCTTGTCCCCGCACATCACAATGTCATCTCAATGTCATCACCTATACTACAACCCTTCCCAACGTCTACACTAACCCTGTAGACCCCACCAATCAAACACGGAAAATAGATGTGGGTGAGTCCATCCTCTGGAGTTATAATGTCATGACCGAATACAAGGAGATATGTTATCAAAGAATCAGCTCAAATCAAAAGAGACCATTTCCCACGAGTGGACCCTCAGAACATAAGCATTCAGCACTGACATACCTCCATCCACACATATCGCCACAATCCCAACCCTGCAGCCATGAAAACTGAATCACCCCTAAGTAAACCTTGCGGCGTCCGGGCTCCAGTAACTGAGCCGTAAACACCATCTCTCCATTTACTGCACACAAACCTGGAAAAGAGGCAGGTCAATCCACAGGAACACCCCATGAGAATGAACCAAGGTGCATTTAAGATTTAAGTACAACATCTTTCATAGCCATTTTTAAAAGTCCAACCTCTACAAATCCATTCACATAGGAAGTGGTAGACCATCATTACAATATTCTTTCCCTTTCAGAGAGCAACAAACCAGTCCCAAGTTTGCATGCAAACAGTTTATACTACAGAATCCCATACCAACATATGGAGGCAGCATCGCAGAAGTAGTGTAAAACATATAATCACTTAAGCAGAATAGAGGCCACAAATACATGCTAGTTAATTGGAGCAGTGGAACATGCATGAAGCGTGAGCTCCGAAATAAAAATTGGAACCAAGTACATTTAAGAACATCCATCAGCCGCCTCATTTTGGAGCATATCTTTGATCAAGCGCAGCTTCGGGAGTTGGGAGAGTAGGGTGATCAAGGAGTGCGGTTTCATTTCAGAATTGCAACTAAACTGAATTTCAGCAGCCAAACATGAAAAGGAGCCACATCTAAAGTCAAGATACACCCATATGGGCTCATGCAGTCAATAGTGGGGTGTACGAGGGGCTCAAAGGAAAGGCCGATACTCATGAAAGGCAAAGGGCAAGGGCATCCTGTATGTGACTCCAAAGCCCCAAAACCCTTGTCTCTGTATATCTCCCCACATTGACCCCATAAGAAAATAATGGAAGTCCGCTCATAGCAGTGACAGGGCCAAAGCAGCCCACCCGCAAACAATCAGGAACAGATAAAAAAACAAAATACCTTTTGTTGAGAAGAAGCTGAATCAAGCAAAAGCCAACTAATGCCTTCTGATCTACAACAAAATGCGGTGACTCTTAAATGGTTTGTGGCTTCGTATTCCCCACACTCCCTCTGTGAAAGTATATGGTGATTTAGGCATTGACATTCCTTGCTACTGCTGTTCAATTGTCTGCAATGAATTGAACATCCACATTGGCGTTCCATACAAAAGTAAAGATTGTATTGTAATAATTGAAGTACTTGGAGACTTTTTCTGTCTTGATATTAGACATATTTCCAGGAGACTTGCCTATAACGGTGTGTCTGACAATAGATATGAACTATTCACCTGACCTTTTGTACATGAATGCCTTAGGAAACCAAAATTGTATCTAAAATATTTGTCACACTTGTAAATGTACCACCTGGGGCAGAAAGTTGTGTTTGTTTGCTCTGAGAGAAAGGTACATGTCTTGATTCTTCCTAGCAATTGAAATAAAGCGTCATCAGGGTCAAGACCTTAAGTGGGAGAAACGTAGACCCACAGCAGCATGTTAATATGTGGAGCTCCTCTGTGTTAGTATTCTTTATACCAAAAGAAAGGCCCAGCATCTCCTTGTGGATGACAGTCTTTGTTGTAGATCCAATGAGAGTTGCCAGCTGTTAAGGATTTCAATCAGGCACACACCCAGGTCTCGCATAGCATGTAGTGCGCAATGAAATACTTATTTTATTTATGTCTATAAGTTCAATATTCTGAATGATATACCACTCATATCACACCCTTCTAAAAAAAAAAAAACAGGTCACACTGAACCAGGGATCAGGCTAGTTTGTAAAGGTAAATATTTATTTATTTATTTATTTAATATTCAAATCACACTTACATTTTAATATGTATATAGATATGGGGCAGCAATCACCTAACAGTGACAATCCTACACAAATGTCAGTAATCAGCAGGTATTCAGGAATGAAAGACAATGGGCCTCATTACGACCCTGGCGGAATAGGTTAACGGGTGCCGCTAATGGAGGTGGGCCCGTTAAACCCATTCCGCCTGATTACGAGGTTCCCTCGTGGGAACCGGCAAGGACGCCTGGTAAAACCAGGCATCCTTACCGGGTCCCGCAAGGGGACCAGGGAGCTGACAATGAGCCGGTCGTAATTGGCCCGTTGTTAGTTCCCTGCATCCATTCCCATTGAGCCCTATGGGGGCTCAAATGGGAATGGGGAAGGTCCGGGCCCGGGTTCCCTGAAGGAGGAATTAACGGGCCCTCCAAACCTGGAATGGCCCGGTAATTCCCCATTCAGTTAACCTGGACCCGGTTTTGGTGGCAGTCATGCCCTTGTTAAGGGCATGGCTACCGCCAAAGTCGTAATGAGGCCCAATGTCTAGAGTTTACATGCAATCCTTCCCGCTCCAAACAAGAGAGAAAACCATTTCTGGAATATGACACTTTTAAAATGAAAGGTGAAATTGGCTTTGTAAAATAATGCAAAAGGGTGAAAAAATGCTTAAATGGAGGAAGATTCTTAGGAAAGCAACTCTAAACAAATCCTAACAAACATGAGCTACAAGATAAACAACAGTACACACTATAGATCAGTGTGGGATTGAAGAAACCCTTTGAATGGTAAAAAGACATGTGTAAACTTTGGAAAACTCAAAATTTGTGGCAAAATTTCACTATACGATATTTGAGAAAAACAGGTCAAATACACTGTTCCGGATGCGGTTCATAGTTTTGGGTGTAGCTAAGGGTTTTAGGTATCAGGGGGAGTTAAAATTTCGTTTCTATCTAAAAATTGAAGAAGTTATGGAGGTTTTAGTGAGAGGCGTTTTAGCTAAATAGGCGCGAAAATAAAAACAGAAATTCAGTTTTAAAAATGACAGATTGGTTGATTACACTACATTTATGACTATGAAAAAGAGAAGGTCACACATGAATCTTCACAATTATGTGGCCAGCGTAACCCTTCACACGGTGGATACTCGATTCCCTTCTGGGATTGACTTTAGTTACTCAAAATCACTAATGACTTAGGGTTTGGTAAAACAAATGAGGAAAATCAGTGCAAGAATGGTTTTGAAAATACTAGGGTTCTGAATTTAAAGATGGGATGGGTTGAGATAGAGATAAAACAATGCAAATATACTATGTGTCACTGTTCTTCCTATTAATACTTACAGTCCTTTGTAATTAAAATGGACCGTCACGGTTTTGGTCATTGATCGGGTCAGGTCTACCGGCAGCAGGGCACATCTGGAGGGATTGGATCAGCAGCAGGGTTCTGGTCAATTTTGGACTGCACCTCAGACTGTATTTTGGATGGGCCCTTCTGGTCACTGGACACGGCAGATTACAGGATGCAAGTTTCAGCAGGCAATCCTTAAGGTAGCAAGCCAAGCTGAATCAGAAATATTCTTTTACATTTTGGGATGGTTGAATTTGGGCCTAGCTAAAATGAGTTCTGCAATGCTAAGGCCTGGATGCTGCAAATAAATCTGGAGTCACCTGCAAGGTGAAGAGTTCAGGACAAGCTGAAGAAGTCAGGAACAAGACGCTGTACGGAAATCTGGATGTGTTCTGGAAGCAGTCTGTTATGTGAAGTGAAGTTCCAATATTTATACTATCAAATGACATCACCAAGTTTATGGTATGGGCAGATTTTCAAAACACACCCCCACAGCTGTGAGTGGCCACAGGCAGTTGCCTTGTTTTGGTTGGCAGTCTGAACAGAGCTGTCATCTTTAGGATGTGATTTAGGAACTCCCACATTGATTTTGACCAAAACTTAACTTTTGCACAAATGTACATTTTTTCAATTATATACCCTAATATAATTGGACATATAGATTTTATATTTGATGGGCTATATTCACATTCAATCCCCATCTCTGTGTGAGCTGTCTTTCTCATGCTATGGAATTTTATACATTTTAATCAGTTTGGATTAATAATTTCTAATTCGGTACATCTCTGGGCGCTTATCAGTGGATCATGTACATACAATCTTAGGCTTGCAACATTAATAGTTCTGCTACCCTGAGGGTTTTTTCGTAACTTTGGTCCCTTAAGTGCTACAGGTTTCATCAATGTCTTCAAAGCAAAAGCCTGAAATTAGGTTAACATCTACCAATTTTCAGATCTATCCTTCTTTAGGTTGCACCGTTAAAGAACAGAGTTTTTTTTTTGTTCTCTCCTTTCAGCAAACAGCTGTCAGATCCCTTTGATCAGGTTGGGGTGCAGAGGGAAGCATCCTGCCCCTCCCTAGCAGAGCATGTCCTTTGTTCTTGGCTCAGCCACAAGACGAATGTCTAATGAGGTCTCATTGTGCTCCTTGTTGTCAATACGCAGGAACCATCAAGGCTTCCTGTATCAATGGAGTGTCAAACTGAGATGTCAAACTTTCCCAGGCTGGTCACTGCCCAATCAGAATTAAGCAGTTACTTAACTCCAATACTGGGTTGCTTTTAAAATTCACAAAAAAGTAATTTCTTTAACACATATAAAAATAAGCACGGTTTATAAGGGATTTGGACATTTAAAAGAATTAAGCCCTTCACAAACATGCTTCAAATATGCACATTTTGCAATTTCTTCAGGAAAAAGAAACACATTTAAACTGGGTTTGACAGCTAATTTTCTTATGCAGCTGTCAGTCAGTGAGGCCTGGATTCTTCTGATTGCCTCGAGAATCTATGATTTCAGCACACTTTTCATTTCAATAATTCAATGGAGAAAATGACCGAATTTAGCACCAAAACATCACTTTGAAGGTTGCCATTGATTAGGAAAGCTGGTTTTTAAAGGCATTTTTGGATTTTAGCCCCCTTTTGTGGCCTTGCCTCATGTGACAGGTAACAGCACCCCCTGGCATTCTCCAGCAGGGAGTTCTGTTTTGACATCAATTTTGCCTGTGTGTGGCAAGGTGGTTCAGCCTTTTTGTGATTTATGAACCATGCACAGTTTTGCAGATTTAGCGTGCACAGGGGTTAGTGCCTCCATTTTTGGCAGTTTCTCTCCCCCATTGGCAAAGGGATGTAGTAGGGCACATTGGCATGGGCTGAAATATCCCACACAATGTAGCAGTGGTGAAAGTAACAGAAAATGTTCACTGGATCCAACAAACAGATTTCAGCTGTACTTTTGAAAAAATATTTTTTTTGATTTGGTTTTCAGTAAGTCATATAGATCATCTGACCCATACTCTGTACAACTAAGAGTGACAAACCAAGGTACAAAGTACCTTTGCATACATCACACATCAACATGACTCTGCAACCAATACTCTTTTATACCACATATATTTGCCAGGATGTTGGTGATGTTTGTCTACAACACTTCATCTTTGTTTTTGATTGTATTAACAAGTTCATTCACTGATATATGTACCAAGTGAGTATCAATGTTTAATGTTTGTGCAATGACAAAGCAAAGGTGGTCAGTTTTCTCCTAAACAGCAGATCAACATTTCTTTTACTTTCTTTTAGCTTGGAATCACAAGAGTGGCACGTTTTCTTCAAAGTACATATCTATGAAAGCATTAATATATACAATGAATCATATTTATAAAATTTCACATTTGTGGGTTTGTGGCTGGGTTTGTGGCTTGGCGAAGCATTGTTCCTTGTACAATTCCAAACCGTTCCACCAATCTGCACCAAATTTGCATAGTTACCTGTTACGACCCTCCAGCCATTAATGGCTACATGACATTAGGACACCCCACCTCTTTCGCGGTATTTCAGCAAAACCCTAAATTTGTTTGTGGGTTTGTGAGTTGTCGAAGCTTGGTTCCTTATTCAATTCCACACCATTTCACTGATCTGCAACATATTTTGCATAGTTACTTGTCAGGATCCTCTGGACATTACTTGCTACATAACATTTGGACACCCCACCCTTTTCTTCGGGTTTCAGCACCTTCACACATGAGACGGTTGCCTGAAATAGGCTAAACATCAATGTGGTCATAGAAGGACCTGTCCTCAACCCTAGAATGCACAGTTTCTGGGACATTTGCACCGCAATGCAATGCAATTAACACCACCATGCCTGGGTGAGGCAACAGGTGGGGAGAGAGCACTGGAGGTCCCAGTATGCAGCAGCACACCAAGTATCCCCTCCACCCAAAGTCTGCTCCGGGGGTATGTCAGTTAGCCACACAAGCCCATTCTCAGTGCAGTTTACTTCAGAGTGCAAAGCACATCAAGCGATAAGCGAATCGGAACAGCAACCTACAGGATCATTGATTTTCAACAATTGATGAGAGTGTTGTCATGTCTGTCCACAGAACCCGTTTGAAGAATGGGTACTTTTTGCTAGTATTAAATAAAAGCAATAATAAAGACAATTATACATACAGGAAAAACAGTCCAATTACTATTAGGAGAGGAAAGCACTTCCAGAAAATAATCACATCCACCAAATTCCCATCAACTCTCAATCGCTACACATGAGAGTCTTTCGAATTACACTTCTTGCCTGCCAAAGGTAACTAGCTACTGGAACGGTCACAACAGGGGGAGGTAATACATTGGGCCCACACTCAGGCCTCAGGCACATGCCAAATCCCTCCTTCTACCAACAACAGTTTCAGCCATCTTAGCCTTTGTTTTTTGTAAGCAGAGAATAGGAATACATGATGTATTAATGTCCCTTGGAGTGGGCACCACTGTGGGAATTGACTGCTACATACCACAGATACATACCACAGACCCTGTCCTTTTTCCATTATGGAACTTGGAATCTTCAGAGTACTGTCTTACAGAAAAGTGCTCTAATGCACTTATCTATGTAGGTCTGTCATCCTTTCTTCCTCCTTTCGCTATGGGGAAAAGGAGACAACACGCTTTCAAGCTTTTTATCTCCACACAGTCACCAAACACGCTTTTGCTAGATGCATTTCCATAGTATTTCCCATGATTTCTCTACAATACAATGGCCGTAAATTATAAGGATCAAATATATGTCATCAATAGCTTCCTGGCTCACATGTTACAACTGAGCAGTTTAGGACATGTTTACAAAGACTGTTGATGTGATAAAGATGTGCTTTTCCTCATTTATATTGTGGAAACATTAGCCTGTTTAACTTTGGCTAACTATTCTAGTTCTTTCCAAATAAGTGTTATCTTTGGTTAGAACCCCGTTTGCCAACGTGATTAATTACTGTTTCAATTAACAGCCTACTCCCACAGATTCCACCTTTTCCTTGAGATCAAATGGATGCCTCTCAGTGGTTGGGATTGGAGTTAATACAGCAGTTTTAGATGTTATGGCATTGAAAGAGTGACCCTTTTAAATCATGATCCTCTCACATATGTTCAATTGTTGGAGATCACGGAGAAGTGGATATAACTGTAATTTGTTGCATTCATGTTTGTCCATCAGTTTTATGTAGCAATAGATGGCCAACAATTATAGGTCTGTCATGTCATATTTGCCTTCCGCTGCAAGTTGCAACAAGGATTGAAACCACTCTAATTCTCTCAATTCTTTCGATTTTTGAAAAATATCAGCTAATCCTGTACTTGCTTTATCGAATATTCGACAAGTGCAGACACGAATTTTGCAAACTGCTCTACTGTGGAACGTCCTACAGCAACAGGTACACATTTAATTTTGTAGGCTTCTTTGCCACCAAGGTAGACAGTTTGGATATTATCTATCTGTCGGTGTCTGAGATCCTCTTCAGTTGCGCCTGCCAGAAAACTGTTATTTCATTTAAGAAGTTCAAGTGCTGGATTCTTAGCCAATGTGCTGGTAATGCACAAGGTGGGGGATTATAGAGTAATGTGAAGCTAGCTTCTTTAATTGGTAAAGACTGATTTTAGAGGCAGCTTCAGAAAGCCTGCCAATGTATATTTATGCTTGTTTGTGTACGAACAGGACACATTCTACATTGTTTTAGATATAGTCCTATGTATTTACGGGACTGTGGACACCCATTGCACTGTGTACTGCACTGCCATTTGTATACTGGACATGGTGAACATTTAGCGGGACCATAGGGGTCAATGTCTGTTAGAAGTACGCATGTAATTAGTGTTTCTGGTTCCAGCATTGTTGAATTGACTAATTTATGTCCTCTGCCATCAGCATCCCTAATAAAGGTGCATCCTAGAACTTGATGGCGTGCTTCTTAATCAAAGAAGGACTCTGTTTTTTAATTTGAAACCAATTGACCTCACAAAAGGTGCAGACATTGTGGTAATGTTGCACACAGTTCTATGTCTTTTTTCAATTGTTGTGATTTGTTTTGTTAAAATCTTTGTACTGTTTAGGAAGGGAATGAACAAACTCCACATTACATTGAGTTGAAAATTGATCATCTTGAACCTTTCATTGTTTTCAGGAAGTTACTTAGGACTCGACAACAGAACATTTTTGATAGAAGCTGCTTCTTGGAATTGGGTACTTGAACCATTATATAATTGGCAGATATATCCTGATTGTCTGAGGTTTGTGTTTACTTTTCATTTGAGGATGCAATTGTGTTACTAGACAGTTCTTTTGGCCTACCTATTGGAGAAGAGGGACAGTTATGCATTTTCCTTTAAAAAGGGATGCAGCTATTTTTCTCAAGATGACCATAATGTTTTATCTTACTTTTACATTTTCCTCGAAATATTTTAAACGAATTTGAGTGTAAGAAATATATGTTGTTTTACATATACATTTCTCTTTTCCTTGTTTTCTTGTGGTCTGTGCTTTGCGGGGTGGGGAGTTTCTTGGACAGTTTGAGAAATATGGAATGATTGCTAACATATACGCTCAGAGGAATTGCTAGGGATGGGCTGAGGGGGCTATAAACCCGGGTCTTTTGCTTGCAGTCCCAGATAGAGGCTCAGGGGCTACAACCAAAAGGTTAGCTAGCCCTGAGTCCTGCAGTCTCGACAATAGCATAGTTCCGGATCTTTTCCAGACTTAGCAACAAAATGCTCAACAATATTTGTTGAAATGGTGAGGTAGTAAGGGCTATGATAGAGATTTGGATAAGTCATCACAAGGTGGAGGTCTTTGATGGAGTAGAATGGGTTTCATTTGTTGGGTGATTTCTGTTTTAAATGTGTACTTACAAGAGCTATGTATATTTTTCACCTGCGTTCTAGGAAATACAAAATAATATTTGCTGAAAGCAGCTTTCATTATTTAACATTGGGGTAGAGAGCACATAAGGGGCCCGATTAATGGAAATGCGTGCAGAAATCCTGCAAGGGCTGCACGCCGAGAAGGACACTGCGCAAGCCTGGACGCAGAATAAAAAATGTGTGCCCAGAGTATTCATGGAATTACCCGCGCAGAACCACCACATCCGCAGGCTGCGTGAGGAACACCCACAACATGCCCACACGCAGAGCCATATCAGCCATGGAAACAGACCTTTCCGCACTTCTCATGCATGATTCAATGAACCCCTGAAAAGCCACTTGCGAACACCCACAAGCAAGCTGGCATCCAGCCGGGGTGCATGGGGTCCCCTGTAACTATTCCCAGCACCCCTTCAATATGCATACCATGTATCGTAAAAGTTGACGGTAGCCCGAAAATATGTGTGCAAACCCTTGTAAACCGCTCCTGTACCCCGATACGATGCATACACGCACCCCTCCATCCCGACTGTGGGCACTCACCCCATAAACCGACTTGCAATTTTATCTTCGTGCAGCAATTCCATGCGCGATTGCCTGTAAGTCTGCCTTCAGGTGGCGGATAGTATGAAGGACTTGCATGCCAATTCCCTGCCGATAGGTTGCACGCTCAGATACATGAATAAGTCTCGAGCCATGCAATTGTGGGCGTGCGATGGACTGCCTGTGGGCCATCCCTCGTAATGGCCACTTTTTTGCATGTTCTCCCCCATTTTCCGTGTTCCAACCCCTATTGCGCCATATGTGCAGGCCCCAACCAGAGACATGCCGAGTCTGCTCAAACTCCACCAAAGTTCTGGAAAAGTGCCACACATTCAATTCGATGAATCGACGAATGCAGATTTGTGCACACATACCCAAGTTTCCATGCAAATAATGTCTTGAATCGGTCCCTAGGTTTTTGGAAGGGTCCACGTTAAGGAAATACACTAAACAAACCCATTTTACATTTGGTTTGCGAATGTTTATTACGTTAGTGTATTATTTGCATTTCAAATGCATTTCCCTGCTCTGATGTCACAGTAGTTGCTAATGCATTATAGAAAATTCTTCCATGGTTCGGTCTGGAAGGATAGCCTTGTCTCATTGCTTCTCAGTGATACTTATGGTTCTGTTCAGATACACAGTCGCACTAAGTGTCCTCATCCTTGTTTGCAAAACACAAGTCTATCCCCACACCTCAGGCAAGATGCTTCACATATATCCAATTTCCAAAATTAACATTCTTAAAAATTCCATGGATTCCGAATAGTGTTTAATCTCTTAATTCAATTGGATGATTCAAACCTAATTTTAAAAAAACATACCAATATGCCATTTGCTTGGTGTTCACTTCCTTAATACAACTAAGTGTATGATTTGAGAACAAGCAGGTGCTTACCTGATTTAATACATTAATGCAGTGACCAATAGGATCCAGTCCCAAATTAGGTGTACTTTTGAGCATTTTTTGTATTTCTGGGAGGTTTAGGTTTGAATACAGAGTACCCCATTTTACACATTCATTTCTATGCAAGGCATACACATCAAAGGTTTTCCTATGTTCTTTTTAAGTGACAGAAGAGAAAGAAAGGTGAGAGCAATGAACATTAGCACCCTGCTGTAGGGGGTCGGGCACAGGGGACCTCCCAACCAATCAGGAAGCTTGGAACGGGGGCTTTACTACAATTTGACTCCTGGGCAATTGGTTCTCGCATGGTGGCTCCTCTAGCTTCTAGCAACTCTTGACTATGCTGTACAGAGTGTCAGCAATGATACCAACACCATCAGTAATGTGATCCCCAGGGCTTATCTACTCCAAGACTAGATTATGATGATGGGGATCGAAGAAGAGGATTTTTACGCTTTGGGCCTGGCCAACAACATACACCAGTACTTAGAAACAAATGCCAGGATCAGCACAAACATAGTTGGTTCAGAAGATTTAATCTGCACAATAATTCTGAATCGCTTTTACAGATCATAATTACCACAGTTTTCTATTTTAGAGGCTGATTGTGAAAATGCAGGATGAGGGTCCTGGACCTAATTGGTCCTTAGGAAAGACAAAGGCCATCTTTGAGACTTCCCAGCAAAGCAACTTCCAAATCCACACAGAGCATTTCCAGTGGCACAGCACTACCCCACCACTGCCACCTCACTCCCAAGACCGTGGAAATCAATAGCCTCGCCAATGTCTTTATTTGTTACTATCGAGCCTAATAGCACAAGCTTATGTCCATTTTCTTATACAGGAACGTCCCAAGTTTGATCAGAAGCACAGAACCCTGTTTGGAAAGGCTCAGACACATTAGGACTCAAGGCATATCAAACATGGAGAAATGTCCAAATGAAAAAGGACAGCTGAGGAATTGCTTAAGCGCCATCACAGAATAAATGTGAAGCTGATCATTGATGAATACCATCTGCACCTTAAAATGGAGCATTGGCAAACACTTAGGAGGCTGGCATTTTAACATCTATTGTGCACTTCTGCCAGCATTAAATCTGAATATGTTCTTGTGCATCAAGCATGGTGAACATAAGCCAGCATCTTATAACACACACATACAGGGTAATTCATGGAATTAATGTGCACTGAAAACGGGGGCACAAGCGTGAAAATTTCAGCGCACGCGTGCGAAAGCCACGCAAGCGCCCGTTTGCCGATTCATCGAAGGCGCTGCGTGGTGCTTATGTGTGATGTGCACTGAATCCGCGTGTGCCGTACACATCATTGCGACATCCTGAAGGCTGTGCGCGAGACGGCCAGTGAAGGCGCACACAGGCCAGAGCACACACCTAAAAAGGGGACGGAACACGCGGAATGGGGAACAACACTTGAAAATGGGCGTTACGGGGGAAGTAATGCTGCCAAATCCTTGCAACGCCCACACGTGCGCTAACAACATGTATTCATGGAATCGAACAGAGGAAACCCGCGCGCCACAAAAGACAGGCTAATCTGGAAATGTACGCCAGGCGGAAGCTGGTGGAAGCGCTGCCGCACAGCATAAAAGTGCATGCAAACAACAAACAAGCTCATACCGCTATAATGAATGTACCGTTCCTCGCAGCAGTGGTCGTGGGACACCGCAGAAGGAGGAGGATAGCCAGGCCCCACATATTTTTACCCAGGACCAGCCTTTTTGGGATGCCTGATGACCAGGTCTATAGTAGGTACAGGTTTCCACCCCATATCATCCTAGACCTCGTCGCTGAGTGGGAAGATGACCTCAAATCACCCACCCTGTGCTCCCAAGCACTGAGCCCCTTGGAAAAGGTGCTCAATGTACTGCCTTTCTTGACCACTGGGTCATTTCTGCGGACAAGTGCCATAGGTGGGGGCATCTCACAGCCCATGCAGTCATGCTGCCTACACCGTGTGTTGGTGATCCTGACTGCACGCCCCTCAGTCCGCAGGCACATATACATGCCCAGAACACCCGCAGGAAGGCAGGCCGTGGTCCAGGACTTTTACGGGGTGGCACACTTCCCCAAAGTGCTAGGTGCCATTGATTGCACCCATGTGGCTCTCCGTCCTCCTAGGGCCACTGATCACATCTATCACAACCGCAAGCGCTGGCATTCTATCAACATGCAGGTGGTATGCGATGCCAAGGGAATAATCACTTCTGTCTATGCAAACTATCCAGTGGCCACCCATGATAGTTTCATATTCAGAATGTCACCCCTAAACCGGGACCTGGAAGCTGGGAGGCATGGCGACCCATGGCTCATTGGTGAGTACAAATGCCTGTGCACATGCATGCATGTCACACACAGAGAAATAGCAAAACCCAACTAATGACAACCATTATCACCTCCCCAGGGGACAGTGCCTACCCTCTGAGCACCTACATGATGACGCCAATACAGAACCCCAAAACACCACCCAAGGTAAGATACAACGCAGCCCATATTGCAACCCGGGGCATAGTGGAGCGCACATGCAGAGTGCTGAAGTCACGTTTGCTCTTCCCTTGACCGCTCTGGTGGACAGCTGCTATTTGCGTCCCCAGTAGTGTACAGGATCATTGTGGCAGCATGTGTCCTGCACAACATTGCAACCCAGTGGGGCGTGCCTGTTGACATGGTGGTGGCCCCACATCCCCAACCAGATGCACGGCTGCTGCGCATGGAAGGGGAAAGGGCACGTGACGAGGTAGCCCGTATCCAGCGTGTGGCAACATTTCTCACCTAAAATCCCACTTCTGCGGAGTGCACACAGGCCTGGCACATACCAGGTGACAATCGATGATGACAAAGGTACAGTCAACTGTCACAACCATACCACTCTGAAATTGTTTCCCTGGAAGTGCTATATTGTGTGCATCCCTAGCTACTTAAACAGACCCAATGTTGTGTCAGTAAAAGGCACGCATTCATGCTGCATAAAGGACTACCCCGTTGCAAAATAACACACCCAAATACTGGTATGTCACCCAACCCCTCCCAAAACCCATGTCACCCGCCCAAAACACCATGGCATGGCATGCAATGTGAAAGCAACCAAATAAATGCACAGCACATGACACAACTGTCACAAAGTTCACCGTCACAAATGGAAACAGGCCACAGACAATTCCCTCTCACATATGAAAAAGAAACTGCATACTTACCAGCATGACAAAACAGGAATACAGGACCCAACAGTGGCAACGTCTGACAGTGACCAATCACAATAGTCCAAGTGTGACAACCTGACAAAGGCAGCACATCAACCCCTCTCATCTTCAGTATGTTGCTGGTAGGTAAATTCGGCAGGGTACTGCATACAACATGAACTGCATATGCAATGGAGACAGGCAAGGTAAGACATGAAAAAGCTGCATGTAAATATGCATAATGAGCAATATTGAATACAATATACAAATCAACCATGCAGTGTAGAAATCATCAGTAATCCCCACTAGGGGTGTATACACAGTTTGGACTACAGACTGGCCACACAAGTGATGGAAGCCCAATGCCTCTGTGTAAGTTACTGTCACATGGTACCACCCTTGCAAGCCCATGGAAAGGGGATGCAGGAGTGGCATATGTATCTGGACCCCAAGCCTCAAACACAAACACAAGACAAGCCTGCATGGGCCTAGCTCGAACACACAGTGGGTGCCTACGAGTGCCACACAAAGCAACACACTGTAACGTGAATGCACAATAGACAAAAAAAGAGGAAAAACTCAAATTAAAAAAGTAAAAATAAAAAAAGAAATGGCCATGGGTTGACTGGGGGGGGTGGACCATTCAGGAGGGAGGCGGTGCATGCGTGGATGCTGAGAAAAAAAGAATCCCTCCATGGGCTCATGGCCTGCACAGCTACACGATAAAATGGGAGAACTGCTGTTGCTGTCGTCACCCTCTGGTGCTACATGAGAAGGTGTGCGTGGTAGGGGAGGCAGACCATGCAATGCTCTGGTATCCATGGCAGCAAGCATGCAGGTTTGAAAGGTTTGGTTCTGCAGGATGATGGTCCGGAGGTCCCCATGCAGCACGTCATGGGTAGCATGGAGTTCTGCCTGCAAGGCCTCACATGATGCTCGGATCTCCTCACGGGTTTGCCTGGAGCTCAGCTGAGATTGTGCGTGTTAGCTGCTTCAGCTGCTGTTCTGACTGTCTACTCCGGGACACCTCAAGTGCACCCAGAGTTGCTCTGAGAGAGGTGTTATCTTCCCTCAGGGCATCCCTGTGGGCCGGTGCCTCTACAGATATGGCTGTGGGCAGAGCCCCCAGTTCAGCCCGTCGGTCCCTGTTGGTGGCCAACATGTCCTGCCTGTGTGAGCGGCACATGGACCATGTTGCCTGCTGCTGGAGCTCCACCTGCCTTTCAGGGGGAGAATGGAAGTGGCCACCCTATCCACGGCCTGAGCCTTCATCTAACATGATGCCCCCTGTTGTTGTGCAATTGCATACATGGAGTTCTCCCACACAGTATTGCCCGGTGGTGCACGGCCACCGCGTTGCCGGACACGACACCTGTCACCCCCAAGGTGATGTGCACCTTGCTGTGCTGGTGCTGCCTAGGCTGCAGGACTGCATTCCTCCTTTGAACTGCTGCCCCAGGAACAGGAGAAAATATTGCAGAATGTGACCCTGCATGCGTAGCCGCCACAGGCAGACATTCCAACACTGAATGGGTCATTGAGGGGTCTACCCCCAGTGCAGGTGCGTTGGACAGAACAGCATACATGCCAGAAACACTCACCTGTGATGGGACATTTGTGTCAATGTCTGATTCAGCACCTGAGCCATAGAGATCCTCCGAGGTGTACCCAGAGACACCCGTGGACAGGATGGTGTGTAGGACCAATGGATTTTCATGCAGCCGCACCCCACGTCCTCCACTGGTGCTTGGTTGGGGCTCTGAGTACTCCTGCCCCTGCGCCATCTCCTCCTCCTCCACAGCATCTAGTGCCTCATCACCTGCACAAAATGAAAAGAGTATTCATGAAGACACACATGAACAGCATAGCCGACACACATAGGCATCACAATGTACACATCCAATACATTAATCAGACATGTCACACATGACACAAACTCAGCCATTCATGCAGTGACAATGAAGTGGAAGGGGACCCTGAAAGCAGACACTGATGACTCCAAAATGGAAAGGCAACACATGTGCTGCATGGTGAATAGCACCTGCATCACACATAAGCCTGTGAGTGGCATCGACCATCCACAAACCTGACACATGCCAGCACACAGATGGCACGTAGCATAGCCATGGCAAAACTGACAAGGACACCCAGATGGGAGTTAATCACTACTGTCCCCCATCCATGTAAATCACATATCATCAAACAGAACATGCAAAAGAGTGGGACAAAACACACATGTGTCACATGCTGCAAAAACGCCAGTGTGTTCAAAAACAGTGATGGGAGCCACATGGCTACATCAATGGTAGGTCACTTGGATATGACACAAGTCAATTGTCATATTGAAGGTTCAAACAGGGCTGAGAAGTGAGCGGGTGCAGTACACGTGCAGGTGCGCAGCAGTCAATCAGCCTGATTGATGGAATCATTTGCGTGAAAAGTGCACATTTGTGTGCCTTTCTGGGTAAAAATCCCTGTCTGAAGTATGGTGATTTTCGGGCACAAAGGCACACACATCTGCGTTTTTCATGCAAATGATTCCATCAATCAGGCAGAATAAAGAGAAAAAACTGTAATAACAGGGTCGTGGCATGATGGTAGTTTAAGGGCAAGTGCAGTCATCATGTGCACAGTGTTTGCAGTGGTCAGTAGGGATACAGTGAACCCCAAACCCAAGGGCAGGGGTTGGCTTGGAGGCACTACATGGGTCACATATGGCAGTTATGACTACACAGCCTGACCTGGCACTCAATCACAACACATCACCCAAGCAACATACATATGATCTGGACGCACATGCATGGGCACTCACCGGACATTGTCTCAAGATCTGGTAGGTCTCCCACGCCTTGATTCTGATCCTCTGCGATGAACCCACCAGCGATTGCCTCATGTTCTGTGAGTTCATCCTCCTCTGGTGGTGACCCACTGCCAGTCACCAGAGTAGAGGTGTAATTAGAAGCCAGCTTGTTTTTTATTAGGCGTTTGAGGTCATTCCAATGCTTTGAGCAATCATCAGCTGTGTGCTTCACAAATCCCAAGGATCTAATGTGGTTGTGATGCACTGCCAGTGGGCCCTACGCTGAGCAGGCATAGTCTTGCACCCTGCCGTCACCAACATGTTGCAGCCATGTTCCGATACCTAGCCCACAAGTGCGTCTAGTTCCACATTATTGAACCTTTGCTTCCTTGACGTGCCGGAGGAGCGAGCCGTTTCTGGGGTCGCAGCCTGTTCCGCAAGAGCATGCTTCTTCCTGTTGAGAGATGGTGCGGACCCTGAGTGGCTTACGCTGCTCTGGTCTGTAGGGGCAGAAGTGCAGGTGACTGGCCACTGGAAGCAGGCAATGGCACGATGAATGGTCCCTGAATGGACCACCCTACACCCCTGACCATGCCCCGCAGGCAGCCCATCCACCTTGACCATTCCCTCCAGGCAGCTCACATGACAGGCCCCCCCCCACACCCCTGACCATGCCCCGCAGGCAGCCCATCCACCCTGACCAAGCCTTGCAGGCAGCCCACACTACAGGGGACCACCCTACACCCCTGCCCATGCCCTGCAGGCAGCCCACACCACAGGGGACCACCGTACCCACCTGGGCAATGACCCGCAGGCAGCCCACACCACAGGGGTCCCCCCTACACCGCTGACCATGCCCCACAGCCAGCCCAGCACCCCTGACCATGACCCGCAGGCAGCCCACACCACAGGGGGGACTTTTTCCATGCAATTTGCCTGGCGCAGGCGGGGTACGCATATTAAAGGGGGTTTGCGAGTTCATTTTCATGCGTTTTGGCAGCCGCAAGCGTGGTAAGCGTATTGAAGGGGGTGCAAAGGGAGATTTTCACATGTTTTGGCTGCCGCGTGCGGTATACGCGTATTTTTTCACATGATTACAGTGTTGGGGGCCTGTCAGCTTGTCCAGGGTTAGGGCGGCCCTTTGCGCCGTATTGGGGATTTCTATGGCTTTTTCTTGCGCAAATGGCGTTCTTGGGGACGTAACTGGCACTGCTGGATGGTCGCTGCACCACGGCTGCAAATGGCTAGGGAAATCCATTAATATGCGGTACGCCAGAATGCTATTTGGCGCACACGGCTGGCACGCGCTGACGCACGCTCCCTCTCTGCGCTGCCCAAGTGTGCTACTTCTGCGCTGAATTCTATGAATTACCCCCATAAACTGCTCCAGATGATGAGGATTTAGAAAAAAAAACACATACTTGTGCCTCTAACGCTGATGCGCATGATGATGCAGAGGAGGACACTGTCAGGTTGTCCGGGGTTGTTTTAATGTTTCCCTTGAGGGAAGTCAGCATACAGTAGGGAAGGCAGCACACACTCACATGCAACAGGCCTAGGCTTGTAATAAGACCAGGAGCCTGCCGTAGGTTAGACTATCTTTATTCCTTCCCTGCAGTGAACTGCCGCTTCCCTGGCTCCTCACCTTGCATGCGCAAGCCTTGCACATGCTCACTGGTTCAGCCTGCAGAGCTCTCGGCTCTATTAACTGTGTCCTTGCCAGGACACTACAGACACCACCGCTCACTATTGCTGCTTGGGTCTGCTGTGGCACTCTGTATGAGAGAAACAGGTGTATGGCTAACATGATATGAATTTTGATCACTTACGTTCAACCCAGTTGTGGGAGTTAGTAAAACCACCCCCAACACTAATAGCACATACAGCACATTTCCCTTTTGTTTATTTCATCCCCTGAAACATCTTAAAAATTACACACACAGACTGACGGTGCACATCACAGCATCACAACACAAGAAGAACAACTCCCTGAGGTATAGTGTCTTCCTGCACAAGGACGTTTTCAGGACTCTCATGTATTGGTCTTAGAACATCTGTTCTGTATATATTTGCCACTATATGGCTTTATATAATTTCTTGGGGACATTACACTTCATCCCAATTCAAGCATTAGCTTTCACTTAATGTATTCAGTAACGGTGTTGAGAAACTGAAATTGTGTCCAATCACACACATATGATTTCAGCCTTTAAGCGCTATAGAAGAAGAGATCAGCAAATACCACTACTACTGCCCAGTAGTCGGCAAGACACAAGTCACTCACTGAGACAGAACCACAATGGTCTAGTGTATACAGTGAACCAAACAACATAAAATGACAAATGCTTCCAGGGGTACATGCACATTTTTATTTTAAAAGCTACACATATAAGCTGTTACCTCAAAACAGCATAAAAGTAAAAGCAGAAGTAGAGATTAGTTTCCCACTGTTGAACCACAAATCATAACATTACAAAATAAAGATACATAAAAATAGGACAAGAATGGTACAAGGGAACTATAAAAGGCCACACTTGACCCTGTACAGCTTCTCCACAAAGCATGATCTCATGGTTCAGCCAGACGTATAACTCCCAGTACTTACCATATAACTTTGTTCACCATGTCTGAAAAGTGCAGCAGTGGGCCGGGTGGGTTGCTGTATCCTGGTGGGCTTCTCTTTCTCTTTCTTGGGAGGTGCAGGTATGTACAGTAGGCTAACCTGATGTAGAAATCCTGCACCCATGCACACGTCCTACACTGCAATTACCTCTTCATGCCATTGGAAGATTCTGGCTTCTGCTCCTGCTGAGTATAGGAAACACGTATATAGTATTTAGCATAAGTATTTTATAGTATGGAAGAGTAGAGTAGAGCGTAAGGTATAGTATATAGTATAGCTTAGAGTGCACAGTCTTCTCCTGCATTTGAAGGACTGGGTTACAGAGCAACCCATACCTGCATTTTCGTGCAACCTCCCAGCTCCTTTTTAGTGACCACACCTTTCCACCCCCTTCCAGCATTCTGGACATGTAACGTGCCATATAGTGTACGAGGCACGCCAGATACATCTCATTATACCTTGCGCTTTTAGCATGGGGCACCTCCCAAAACAAATACTCAACTCCCAGGCTGATCTGAGAGTTGGGTGTGCCTCGTCATGTAAGCTAAGTGTGAATGCACTTCTGAAAGTGCGGCTATGCATGTTTTATTTTGTTCTAAATGTATTTTAGCTAGTAATAAAGTTTCAAAAGTAATTTTGTATGCTTTAATTCCTGCTGCAATTGCAAATCAGGCTATGTTTCGCAGTCCTCACTAAGCAAAACTCTATTGTTGTGAACTATAAAAGAATTGGCAGGACGTGTCATCCGCTAAATAAATTATACAGGCAAAACCCATTGCCATCAGCGTTAGAACACAAAACAAGCAAACTTTGCAAATTCACAAGTCTAGAACTTCGCAAAATGATGTTGTCAAAAACGTGCATAAGCCTACTTGGAACCCAGTGGCTATATATATATATATTATACAGCCACGGTAGTGGCTGTGTAGTTATGGTTAACTTGCTGTTTCCATAGGAAGAGCCCTTTATGGGTGGCTTATAACTTCGCTCCCCCTGGACGAACCCCCACCAAACTTTGCAAAAAAAGTATATGGGTCACTCTGAATTTTGGTGAGGTTTGGTCCAGGGGGGGCAAAGTTATAGGGGGGGTCCCAAAACTTCTTTTTTTCCCATAGCCTGAATGGGGAAAAAACTTTGCTTACGCCTACAGCCCAAAACGCTGGACGGATTTTCACCAAATTTGGGCCAGGAGCAGCAACTTGGTCCCGAAAGCGTGCTTTTGAAAATTTGGTGAAAATCCGTCCACTAGTTTTTTTTTTAATTACCAGAAAGTAGGTCACAAAAAATTTGTGATATCTATGTTCGGTCCGTGGACACATCTCCCAGTTCGCTCCGCGGACAGTGTCCTGATTGGCCAACCGGCTTGCGTCATGTCCGCGGACATGCAACGTGTTCGCTGATTGGACGGTGAAGAGCGTGAAGCGCGTCAGATCTTCGGGAACGCCCGCCGTCTTGGATTCACGGACGTCCGCGGACAGCGCAGTGAAACTTGGTGGAAAAATACTATTTAGTAGAGTGTGTTAGTGTGTAAAAGTGTTTCGGGAGGGTGGGGGAGTAAGAGATGGGTTAAATGTTGTATTTATTTACGTGGTAGACCCCCCTGTTGTGTTCGCTTTGTCCATGGACAACAGGATGTTCTGAAATGTTCTAAATAAACGAAATGGGGGTGTTCGGAGGACACTACGCCTGTATGTATTGTTCGCAAGCAAGCTGAAAGTGTTCTCAGAACACTCGCGGTGTCCTGAAATGTTTGAAAATAAATGAAATGGGTGTGTTCTGCGGAAGGTAAGCCTGTCCGTTTTGTTCGCAGGCAAGTTGAATCTGTTCTAAGAACACATCATGTGTCCTGGGATGTTCGTCAATAAATAAAATTGGGGTGTCCTGTGGACGGTATGCCTGTCTGTTCTGTTCGCAAGCAAGTTCAAATTGTTCTAAGAACACATGTTCGCAAGCACGTTCAAATTGTTCAAAGAACACATGAAGTGTCCTGGGATGTTTGTAAATAATCGAAATGGGGGTGTTCTGAGGACACTACGCCTGTACGTATTGTTGGCAAGCAAGTTGAAACTGTTCTAAGAACACTCGCGGTGTTCTGAAATGTTCGAAAATAAACAAAATGGGTGTGTTCTGAGGACGGTATGCCTGTCCGTTTTGTTCGCAGGCAAGTTGAAACTGTTCTAATAACACATGCAGTGTCCTGAAATGTTCGTCAATGGGTGAAATAGGGGTGTCTTGAGGACGCTATGTCTGTCCGTACTGTTCGTAGGCAAGTTGAAACTGTTCTAAGAACACTCATCATGTCCGCGGACATTAAAAGTGCCAATATGGCATAGTTAAAATGTTTGACTCTATGGGTGTGATATGCTGCGGTGGTTGTGGCCAGGGTATAGAGTCTTGGGAGCATGGCCATATGGCCATGCTCCCAAGACTCTATGCCCTGGCCACAACCACCGCAGCATATCACACCTATAGTGGCTTATAACTTTGGGATCCAAGAAGAAATGTATAAGCATCGAAGTTATAAGCCACTATGGGTGTGATATGCTGTGGTGGTTGTGGGCACGGCCTATAGTCTTGGGTGCATGGACAAGATCAAATTTAAAAGCAGCAAAATGATAAATCACTATGGGTGTGATTTGCTGTGATGGTTGTACTTAAAGGAATGGGACGGCTATGTGTTTTTAAGCCTAAGTCGCTCGATTTTAGAAAAATTTCCTATGGACCTTACCCGAGTTTTCGTCCATTAAACGCACGCGGAAACAGGCACCAGGGAGCTGCCATTTTGTGATAATCCTATCATTTCCCCCATCGCCCTGGCTGACCTGCTTTTGCGGCACTAAATCATATCCCCCGCCCCTGAGCCTGTCATCAGCAGACGCGTACCGCCCATTTCACAACGCCAAAGCACGTCTCGTGTCAACATTCGCTGCGCTTCAGCTAATGACGTGTCGCCATGGAAATGTCAGGATGCCTCTTTCCTCAATAAGTATAAACACACCGTTTCACAACACACAGCAGCAGATTTCCGATTCCATTCCTCTCTCTGTGCTACTTTGAGTATTCTGTGACTCGTTTCTGTGCTCTGGTCAGCTACCTTCGTTGCTTGTAGCCAGTGTGAACAGATAGCAGTACCACCGCTATCAATTATTTTAGTTTGTGTAACAAACAATGGATACAATAATGCCCTACATGTACGAGCCCGAGTATACCGAGGAGGAACTACTGTAAAGGGAAACACGCGAAAATGATGGGTCTTCGGACAGCAGTTGGGAGGACGATTCAACAGCTGAAGAGCCTGGACCTAGTCGCATGGACGGTGTTTCCGCCTGGTGGACATGCAATCGGTGCGAGCTAATGCCAACCGAGGACGAGAACTGCTGCTGCTGTGAAAACTCTGGATGCGTGGCCTACATTTCGGAAGGCGAGTCACGACCGCAATGCATCACCGAGCTGCCAGACTTCAGGGCAGCCTGCCTCACACGGTCCGTGTTGAGGACAATGATGATGCTTATGCACAAACTTCGCACAACTGTTCGTCCTCGTAATCCGAGTAACGAGTAAGTATACTCTGCTTGTCATGCCACTCCTATTTCATGGTCTTCTACTATATCCAAAATTACATATACATATCATTGTAACGCACGAAAGTCATTCAATAGTGTGCAGTGTCTAGATAGCATTTGTCCAAGCAGAATGTCATTAGTTACAAGAATTGTCATTGACAACAAACATTTATTAAACTTATCTTGGTCATTTAATAACAGTTTGTTTCATTCCTTTTCACAGGTGGTACAGGCTGGTGGCCTATCGTTCCTTTACATGGTGGCTTCACGGGAGGCTTGGACACCGCGTTCGAAGAGTGATACCCGCCTGTGCCGTTCGTGCCATAAGAGAAACATTCCCGAGTGACAGCGGTCAGTACAGGGGATTTTCTCTCGCTGTGCTGCAACCTGAACTGTACAATGTGTAAAGTTTTGTATTTTTGTGACATCAAAATAAGCTACAAAATAAAACACCACATATATTTTAACAACGGTTGTTTCGATTGTTTAAATCAATCAAGTGTGTCTCCATTCAAGGATGGACGTCAGACACCTGTGCTCGGAATGGGTGAAGTTCAGGTCGCTGTGAAGCGGGGTGGTCACTATCTAAGCTAACATAATATATTTTCAATAATGCATGCACTAAATAACACTTGTTCAAAGTCTTTCAGTCGGTTATGTCTCTATAAAAGTCACACATATATCAATACTATCAATTAACATTGGATTATACAGGCCTTAGGTCAAGGGTCTTGACCACTATAATACACTGTTTGAAGTGTGGGTCTGTGCTCACAAGAATCTCTGATATGTGGCATTTGTTATTGATAGGCAATGATATACTGCAGTAGGGGTCTAATGTTAGTTGGGGATCTGAGAGGTGGGCATCATGGCGTGGTCAGTGGTCTGGCACATGAAGAGAATATCTTGTAGGGACAGAGGGTCAGAATGGCAGTAACTTTCCACTGGCGAGGGTGCGTGGGCAAGGACACGTTTGTGGAGATGAACGAGCCATATGCTTGGTTCAGGCCGGTTCACATGCAGGACCGTGATCTCAGAGAGTGATGTGTTACATTTATTAGCTGTTGCAAATACTCTGGAGTTTTCCAGTCAGAGTGGGAACGAGGCTGTGGGCCATGTGCTCTGCGCGCTGTACTATCGCAGCGAGGCCTGGTCACCAAAATGAATTGGAAAGGGGGTACAAAAATGGATGCCCCGTGTCCTGCTCAGTGTTCCCATCTATGCGAATGTCATGCAAAGTTAACATCACATAAGGGCAAGGGACGCCCGCAAACGGCCAACGTGCCAAACAGCATGTGCACTTCAGAAGGTATCCCACGCCCAGGGGCCATCGCTCACATGGCCTCCTCAGACCCTGTGTCTTCAGGCAGGCCTCCCCCGAGGCAGGCCGCCCCCCTGCAATAAACATAATACCACGACATACACACGTCATTCATTCACAAACACACCCCTGTTTCTAATACTTTATAGACCACTTGATATGTCTCATGAGAACATCTTTGTGCTTTGCAAGTCAACTCCTGAACCTTCTACTTGAGAAGCACTGAGATCTATGCTAATCTGCTCGTCGCCGTGCTATCTGTGACCGCTTCCAGCAAACTCGTCAGTGTGCTACCTGTGGCCATCTACCTTTTCTCCTGCAACATACTGCTCGGCCTGCTGAATCCAACTGTTTGTTGGTCAAGGTAAGGCCATGTATCCTAGTCATATTTCGGTCATTTTTACATTTCAATCTATTTGCTATTACAGTACCCAATAGAGCTATGGTCATTGGTCTCGTTGCTATTGACTTGAGTTTCAATTGTTATACTATCAATCGATCTATTTATTTTCATCTGTGTCAATTGTCATCGAATTGCATTCTTCGGGGTTCCAGTCTATAATGTAAGCATGGTTCCTTTTCGTGCAAGACAGAACATCCAAGGGACGAGTCACATGTTCAGAGTTTAGTCACATAATTTAAAACATTTCTGTAACTTATGCAAATGCTAAGCCGCACATGATGAACTGGTATAGTTCCGGCAACCAAAACAAACCTTGCATTAAGCATGGTATGGTTCATTTACTTTTTTATGACATTTTTATTCATCAAGGTTTTATAATAATCTTGATATTTACTTTTCAGAATTTTCAACAATGCCTGCCTGTTCGATTAGCGGTTGCCCTTCGAAGACCCATGCTAAATCTGAAGGCACTACAATGCATGTATTACCGAAAACTGTTGCTCGAATAAGAGAATGGGTCAGACATTGCGGATTTCCATTGGATGAGCTGGAAAGTAGAGTCCAACAAGTCTTTGAGGATAAGAGGGGTGATCGATACCGCATCTGGAGCCGGCACTTTCCCTCGAACATGTACACCACATCTTGGGTAACAAAGAAGAATAAACGGCGATCGACACAAAAATTGCTCGCAAACGCTATTCCCACTCTATTCATCCACAATCCGCCACTGGTGAGTCAAGTGTCTGTTTTTAGCTTTAGGCCTTGTGGTAGTGTGTAGGTAGCCGTATGGATTCATTGATATTTTAGGTGTTGTTTCCAATTTGTAATACTTTTGACATTGATATGAGTGTATAGCTTTTTGAATAATGACATTTATCAATATATTATTTTTAGATTTCATAACCCACAAACGAAATCTATATATGGGCACAGGGAACTGTGCTATATTGCGCATTACTCAAGTATTCTGTCTCCTTACATGGCAATTTTAAATATTGGCATTTCATTATCAAACAATAATTTACCTTTACAA
Source organism: Ambystoma mexicanum (assembly GCF_040938575.1). Classification (NCBI taxonomy): domain Eukaryota; kingdom Metazoa; phylum Chordata; class Amphibia; order Caudata; family Ambystomatidae; genus Ambystoma; species Ambystoma mexicanum. The sequence continues at coordinate 856,559,997 of NC_090935.1, read as the reverse complement.
CTTCTTGACTATTCCTTGAATCTGAAGCAAGAACATTCTACTTCTGTCACATACTCGCAGTTATCAACCACTTCTAGCTCGTATCAATCATACTTGGCTATTCCGCTACAGACTTGTTTTATGCATGTCAAGTAATAGTTTGTATGTATCGTGTGATTATTTTACCAATTGTTTGGTTAGTGCTTTCCAATTGATATGCACCTTAGTTGTCGTCCCCTGGTGTTTGTTTTCAGTTATAATTAGTGTTATCCATACTAATGCAAGTACTGTCTTTCAGGGAGATGCTGAAGCGTCCACCTCATTGACAACAGCCCTAGATGTTCTTAAAGCAGCCCGAGGTATGGATACTGACAGCTCAACTGACCGTGATCATCAGGACTGGAACACTTGTCGTTTGATTGTTCTACACCATGTTTCATTTGTGGTTAGCCGTTCATATGTACCTGTGCGGTCGACCCCAAGCGTGTGTTGTGTTTTCAATATTGTAATCCTTACTAATGCAAATACTATGTTTCAGGCAGTTGTTGAATCGTCAACCCACGCACTTGATGCGGAGCCTGACATTCAAGTAATTCCGGTGGAAGCGGGACCATGTGGATACGAATCGGCGCAACAGCTTTCGGAAGTGCGCACCACATTGACAACAGCCCTAGATATTCTTCAGCAGCATGAGGTATGGATACTGACAGCTCCATCGAGCATGATCATAAACGTGATTCCATTTGCTATACTTTCTTCTCTATTAACGCAAGTACTGTGTTTCAGGGAGATGATGGAGCTTCCACTACAATCACAAGATCCCATTTAGATGATGCAGATTTAAAGAAATTGGAGAAATAAGTTGATTAATTCTGATCATTTTTAAATATTCCTTGATTCTTTTAGACAATACAACATTTGTGGTTATCTCTTTATATGTACCTGTGCCGTCGACCCCAAGTGTGTGTTATGTTTACGATATTGAAAACCATACTAACGCAAGTACTGTGTTTCAGGGAGTTGCTGATACCTCCTCTTCAATAGAATTATTCGTGGCAGTCCATGTAGAGCCAGAGGTATGGAGACTGACAGCTCCATCGAACTAGGTCATCAGAGCTCGAATACTTGTTGTTTGATTGTTCCACACAATGTTTAAATCGTGTTTGGCTATTGAGATGTACATGTGTGTTCGTCCTCACGTGCGTTTTATGCTAACAATATTTTGATACACAGTAATGAAAATACTATGTTTCAGGGAGTCGATGGAGCCTCATTCCGTGCTGTCTATGCGGATACAGAAAATATAGTCGTTGCAGCGCAAGAGGAAGGGGAGACATGCGGATACGTATCGGAGCAACAGTGTGCAGATGTTGAAGGTCGAGTCAAAAAAGTTGCAAAGAAAATAAACAAAAATAAGGTTAGTTACAAACAGTTCATAACTTTGCAAATTTTTTGTGCTGGGGACTATTTTATGTTTTTTTCCTGTGTTTAAACTGAACATCCCTTTTCCAATCTGTCCTCTAGTTACCTGTGGGTCTACGAACTATACATACACAGACAGTGAAGTGAATGAGAGATGTTGCTTGCCAGACCATTTACACTATGGAGGAACTATTAATTCAGACGCGGCATGTTGAGACTCGGGATGCTCATGTCCAATGGCCAGAACATGAAATTAATGTGTCCAGAGAATCCAGCAAAGTTGTATTGGACCATTGCTACAGTACGACTGCACCGCCACAACAACATGATACTGGATGTATTGAAGATAGCTCTGAAGTAGTCGCTGATCAATTCCCACAATCTACACCCGCCAAAAAATTGCCACCAAAAAAGCTGTCGACATTGTTGTGTTCTCCCATCAACGTTGAGGTAGCAGATGTTGAAATGACAGAGAATGAACCAGCAGCAGCATTCACCGACGCATCAGAACTTGATAGCAGCGATATTTCTTTCAAATGTGGTGATATGTCCTCAACGTCACAGGCCGAAACAGCTTTGACGCAGGATGACAGTCTAGTGAAAAAGGGCAAATACATAGTATTCGACAGTTGTTTGATGGATATTATAAGTATGCTGAAATGTGGGCCTTCCGTCAGAGGGAAAGTATGTGGGAAGCCATTGATTTGTGTAACTCATCAAAAACAAGGCAGTAACGTCACAATACATGCCGCCTGTAGATTACATCATACGTTCTCATGGTCTGCACAACCGATGCTGGGGAAACTGCCAGCAGTCAATCTACTGTGTGCAGCTGCATCACGTTTTAGTGGCTCCAGTTTTAGAAAGTTAGAGTCTTTCTTTCAGTTTGTGGAACTCCATTTCATTTAAAAAACACAGTACTACAAATACCAACATGATTATCTGTTTCCGGCCATTAGTGATGTTTGGAAAATTGAACAATTGTCTCTAGCAAGTACATTCGAAGGCAAACGATTCAGGCTAGCTGGCGATGGACAGTGCGACAGCCCTGGATTTTCTGCCAAGTACTGCACCTACCACTTTCAGGACATGGATAGTAAGAAAATTGTGAGTTTGGTGGTCGTGCAGGTAACACAATGTACATCCTCTGTGGCCATGGAGAAACTAGGATTTATAAAATCAGTGGAATATCTACAATCGAGGGGAATGCACATCGACCTCATAGCCACGGACAGACACTTTTCAATTGCCAAGACAATGAGAGAGCATTTCCCACATATTAAACATCAATTTGACGTATGGCATCTTGCTAAATCAATCAATAAGAAAATCTCAGCTGCAGGGAAAAAAAAAAGGTTTGGAAAGTATTTCAAAGTGGTCCCAGTCTATCAGCAACCATCTTTGGTGGAGCTCCAAAACTTGTGAAGGGTCAGTGGAAATACTACTTGAAAAATGGCAGTCACTGATGCACCACTGTACCAACGTGCACCGCTGGTCAGAAAACCTACATTTACACCAATGTGAACATGGCCCTTTATCCCCAGTGGAGGCACGGAAGAAGTGGTTGAATCCATCTTCACCGACACACAAAGCCATTGAGAAGATTGTTTTCGAAAAAACTCTATCAAGAGATTTGAGGGGACTGACAGAATTCTGTCACAGAGGAGGTTTGGAGGTGTTCCACAATATGTGCCTAAAGTACAGGCCAAAGCGCTTGCATTTCAGCATACAGGGCATGAGACATATGACTCTACTTGCCGTCTTGGCCCATAACGAGAATCTCGGCTGTGAACAATCTAGGACTAAGGGTAATGTAAGGATGCCTCGCTAAACAAAGGCCTTTTCAAAAGGAAGTAAGCAAAGGGTGATCAAACCAGTCTATGAGGAAATGGAGTTCGACTTTGTCAAAAGCCTTATTGTTGCTGTATTAGAGAAGCACAGATATGGAACTTTGAACGTTTCTGTGCAGAGCACTGATCCATTGCCACCTAACATTGCCACTGTGCCATGTCCACCCAAAGGTGAGCTGGTTGTGAAGTACAAATCCCGGTTTAAATAATTGTAATACGATTGTATTTTTGTAAATAAATTGTATTGTACAGTGTGCATACAAAGTACGCTAACCCTAACCCCTACCTTCACCATCCTGGGTGCCGAACTACCTGGGTGTCATCTTTGAATTCTCTCTCTATTCACCTCATACTGCTGACCTTGTCTATATGTGTATGTATATATTTTTGTTGATGTAACTAATTTTCGCAATCTCTTATAAATGCTGGGCACTGTTAACCGAGGGGAGGCTTGCGTATTGCAAATAATAAAACAAATAAACAATAAATCTCACTTTCAACTCAACTCTTTGGGCACTTTATACTTTCCCTGACCTTCCCCAAAAAATGAAAAGTCTCAATAGTTATGGTTCTTTGGGGCTTCAAAGCTCGCAGACAACGAGGACAAAATTGGGGCCTTAGAACGCGCCAAGCGAGCCGCTGCAGATGGGAGAGAAGCCAGTTCGCATTTGCACATTGAGGCGCACTACATAGATGGATTTGAAACTTTAAGTTCTCACAGATGGCTTTACTATGGGATGTTGCAAAGAATGAATGTATGCTCATTTCTAGTGAAGGTCAGCGGCTTTGATTTTCAGCTCGCGCCCTGAAGAGGCCCACAACTTGCACTGGCAGTATAAGGTTCTATTGTTTTTTGACCTTGAGAGACAGGGACCATGCAGAAAGAACTTCATTTGAAGGGGCGGTTGGGGGATGCAATAACGTAAGAGACGATAAGGCAGAAAATTCTTAAACTAGACCGAGTTTCATGTTAGTTCAGTATACGAAAAATCGTTGTCAAGAGCACAGTGGGATTTACGGACTGCATTACGCAGAGACACAATGGAAATTGCAAATATAATGTAAGTAACTCTTTAGACGCTTTTATACCGGAATGAAGAATTAATGAATGGATGCATTAATAAATGAATCAATGAAGAGCTTTGAAAACGTTTGTCTGATCATCCTTGTAGCTGGCACATGGGCATGCAGGTCCACATTCCACATGCATGTAGACAAAAAGTCGTTTCTCATTGTGTACTAACCTCGATTTATTTTGTTAGTTTTCGCATTGATTTTAGAGCCGAACATACTCCATTACACTATCCTTAAAAGCAAATAGTTTTATATATTAATAATATTAATAAAGATCGGCTGGCGAGACTAATTATAAATTTTATGTTTTCAAAACAGGTATATACTTCCCTTTTGCTACTGCCACCAGTTTCAGACACCGGCAGACGGTTTCTTCAGCCGCCAGCTGCAGCTTAATGTAAACAACTGCACCATTCTGATGATCTTATGGGACGATTGCCAAGGGCCCATATGCCCTTACTCGGTACTAGCGGCTAGAAGCAACATATCAACCTTTATGCTGGCCTAGTGCCTACTTGATGGAATAGCCTTGCGGTTCAACGTGCAACAAAAGTGCTTCTTTGAACGAAAACCAACACCCTGTGTACCATAAAGGAACAGCGCGTGACTCACAATAAAATTTTACGGATTTGCGGATAGAGATAAAAGAAAATAAATGACCTTCGGAGTTCATATGGCAATTGCTGAATATTCTATAAACATTTAATGTCAAATAAATTTACTTTACCAAATTTACCGTGTTGCTGTTTGATTTTAAAGTACAGTTTCATATTCTGAATTGTGGCGCGGTGTGTTGTGAGCTGATCTGTGTTGGTTTCCGGGTTCTGTGTGAAGTCGCATAGAAGACGACTGGGCGCGTTTGCCTACGCAGCACAGTAACGTCACGGAGAGAGGCGGGGAATATGAATGTTTTGATAATGTCAGGCTCAGGGGCGGGGATATGATTTAGTGCCGCAAAAGCAGGTCAGCCAGGGCGATGGGGGAAATGATAGGATTATCAAAAAATGGCAGCTCCCTGGTGCCTGTTTTCACGTGCGTTTAATGAACGAAAACTCGGGTAAGGTCCATAGGAAATTTTTCTAAAATCGAGCGATTTAGGCTTAAAAACACATAGCTGACCCGTAGGGGCAATAAAAAATGTTGACCGAACCATTCCTTTAATATAATATATTAACTGTTTGGTTTAGTAACTGGAGTACATGTATTTCTTGTTTATTTCTGTGATAAAAGAAAAGATCATGTTAGTATTGGTATTTTGTAACAACTTATAACAATGAATAATCACCATTTTTTTTTACCTGCATATTTAGTAGAGTACAAACCAGTGTACTGTGCAATTTGCTCAGTTTCTGTGTTTGTTGCTAAAATCATTGGGTCTGTGGGAGAAAAAAAGATCCATGTTGGAGAAAAAAAAACTTTTTTTTAATATGCTACAATCTATTTGTTTGTTTGTTTTCAGTGTTCACTTGTTGTTTCTGGCTAATGCTCTATATATTGGCTTGTTGCAGATTTTGGAGCAGTTAGATACCTGTTGACATATTCTAACAGTCTATTTTTTGTTATAATGAAGTGGTATTGATTTATCTGTTTGGATATTGTAAAGTTTTGGGGTAGTTAGATACCAGTTGGCGTATTCTAACTGTCTATTTTTTGTTATAATGTAGTGGTATTGATTTATCTGTTTGATTATTGAAAATCTTGGGGTAGTTAGAGACCAGTTGGCATATTCTAACTGTTTATTGTTTGATATAATTTAGTGGTATTCATTTATGTGTTTAGTTGTTGTAGAATCTTGGGGCAGTTATATAGCTATTGGCATATTGTAACAGTTTATACTTTTCTAATAAAAGTTTAGTTAATGTTTAAGTACAGTTTAGTTAATACATTTTGGTTTTAAGAAGATTAAATAAGCGTTTGTAAGATTTGCAGGTAATCTCTGCTTTAGAGTAGTGGTACTATCATTACATTCGAACCATCCACTTTTTTTTATATATGCAGTATAGTGACTTGCATTGGCTGTGGCTCCTGTGTAGTACATTATACCTATTATTGTGAAGGTTTTTTTACCAAGTAATACTTGACCATGTGTGAATCCATTCAGCTTGCAATTGTTGTTGGTACCATCTGCATTGTAACATAGAAGCATTAGTATTACGTATTTACTATGTGTTTGTATTAGTAAGGTGGAGCGATTATCCGAATTGCAGGTAGTACATAATCTACCATGGTTTGCATTTTGTACAAGTTGCTGAAATGGAACGGATTCACAATTAGGTATTGATACATACACAAAGCGCTCATTAGGGATTTGTTCTTGTGTCACATTGTTGCACAGAGTGCATGTATGTTTCCACATGTATGAAATCTGGAAGATTTGATTTATAGGTATGCTTTTGTTTTCCAGTACTTGTAGTAAGTACATTAGGAATTCTTGTGGATCTTCCTGTGAGTTTATAGTGAATTTCAACATTCCAGCACAGTAGTCCAATTGTTGTCTTATTCCATAAACACTATACTTGTTGTCAGGATTGTTTGTTGTGTTTCTATGAAGTACTAACATTTGCAAACACATCTGGTCTATACTTGGTAAGTAAATGTTGTCAACTATTGGTGGTAATTGAAATAGAATATTCATTGCAACATTTGCGCAGCAACTTACACCAATTACATTTGAAAGTTTAAATGGACCAGGTAGTTCTGTATCTGAGTGCTTTTTTTTGGAGTTTGTCTTCCTTCTTTGAAGAAGTACCTGGTTTATTTTCCCTAATAGGTTCTTTTTTGATTGTGGTACTTGATGAAGTATTAGTTTCTTTTAATCTCTTTGGAGGATTTGCAGTGACATCATGTTGCATTTCTGTTTGATTTCGTTTTCTTTTAGAACAGTTTACTTTTTGTGGAATAGGGTGTGTATAGTGAACGAAGTCTATTGTATTCTGAAATGCAAGGAATATCAGCGTTTACTTTACTTGCATCAAAGTTGATTAGAAATAGACCGTCAAGTGTACGTAAGCGTGATAGTGCTACATAGCTCATGCCTTCTTTAAAGACTGTGTTACCAATGTCTATCAATGCTTTCTCTAGGGTAAGACCTTGTGATTTATAAATGGTGACTGCATATGCAAGAGTTAGAGAAAATTGTTCATTCGTACATGCATGTCTTTGAAGAGAAGGAATCGAGCTGTTGAGCGTCCTATCCTTTTCACCTCTGAAAGTTTGTCAAAGAGAATATTGACAAACTGAATGTTTTTGTCACGTGGGTATGTTTCAAAGCCAACAACTGTACCCAGTGCTCCATTAACTAGTCCTTGATCCACGTCAAGGTTACGTTTAAGCATGACTCTGCAATTTAAGGATCATTTTAATATTTTTTCCAATCCAGCTGTGTTGGAGATTGAATTTTCTAACCTATTTAGTCTCGTTGTGGCTTGTTCACACATGGGTAGTGTCATACCATGTATGTCTAGTTTGTCTGTGGCGCTAATTTCAATTATTGGTTGCATTTCTTTTTTTAACATTGTTTCATTGAATTTGAAACAGCTTGCAAGAGTTGGCATTAAGGCCATACAATTGACATTTTTGTGGGCTAATTGTTCCATAACATCGGTAGCACATGCATTATCGCCATAAAGTGCATGAATGTGTCGGGCTTTCAATATTGCTTGAACTTCTTTAGATAATATACCAACTCTAATACTTTTTAAGATGTTGGCATAAGTGAGATCTGCAGATTGCTGCATGTTTTCTGTTAATTCTCTGTATTGGAAATGTTGCCAAAGGTTGACATTTCCAATGCTGGCAACAGTTTTACGGCAGAGTTTGTGTCATAAGGTTTTAAAAATAAACTCACCTTTCACTGGTGTCAATTGAAGAATATCTCCGAAAACAATAATGGGTTTCCCTCCAAAGAGCTCTTTGTAGTTTGCTTTGAGTACTTCTTGTAATCTGAGTTGAACAAGGCCAACATTAGGTTGGAGACCATGCTCACTTCATCTATTAGTAGCATTTTCATTTGTTTAAATACTCTGCGTAGTTCCATTGCAGCTTCTGTAGAAAGTTTGTAATAGTCTAATTTGTTTTGGTGTTCAACTGGCAGGAGTAGTAATCGGTATAAAGTGATACTGCCTTTGTTGTAGGCAGCTAAACCTGTGGGGGCAGTGACAACAGCTGACAGTTTGTTGTTTGTCAATTTTTGAAGGAATTTACTGATGATTTTGATTAAGAATGTTTTGCCAGAACCAGCTCCACCACTGACGTACAGTAGTATAGGTTTGTAATTTTGGCAGGTGCATTCTTTGTTTTCAGGTTGTATACCATGTGCAATTTCTTTTGTTACTTCTTCAAAAATGCTATGATGCTCATTGTTTAGTTTTGATTGTAGTATAGTTAAGTCTTCATTATCTTCATACTGACACATGGTGTTTTCTACTTCTGTCATAGCTAATTATGCCTCATTTGTTATTAGTGCCTCTCCCAGTGGTTCTTGGCTTCCTGTTACAGAAGGTTGACTACTGTCAGGAGTGTCCTTATCTAGTTGGGCCTGGAGTTCTTCTTCGTGTTGCTGTTCATTGTGCAACATTGTTTTGTACTGTGTAAAGTTTACATCAGTTATAGTGCTTTCATTTGCTTTGAAAGCGTCTTCATAGGAGTCATAGTTATCTAGTATTTCTTCTTCTTTTCTCCATGGTTTAAAGAGTTGTAGCAGGGACATGTAATATAGTTCTTTATGTTGAGGAGTCTTTAATGACAATTTGATATGATTAATTAAATTTGGTTTGGTGAGTTTTACTAAGCTACCTTCACAATTTGTCGCTCTGTATTTACCTTTTTTCCATCGGGTTTTATATTATTTTTGTATGTGAAGTTTTGGGCTATGTGGTATAGACACATGGTTTTCAAAGTGGTACTTCTGTTTGGGTAGTATATGTCTAGTAAATTGTTTTTTAAAATGTCTTGGCTGTTGGGATCATGTTTGGCTATTGTTTCTATATCTTTTTATGATTTTAGAACTCTTTTTCTAGATTTAGCAGGACCAAGACTTAGCCATATTATATTTTCAGATGTTCCATACAAAGCAGTACCAGTTAAACGATCTGCTGCTTCATAGGAGCCACATTCTCTATGGGAGAGCATGTTTATGCCCAGGCTGTATAATTTCTGAGACAGTGTTTTGTCTGATGACAGGTCATTCCAGAGGTCTTGGAGTTCTGTTTTTTCTCCTTTGGTTAAGTATGCTGTAACATATCGTGCAACTGCAGTGGAATTGTCTGCAATTTACAGCACATCTATGTTTGCATTCCCTAAGTGGGAAATGATTGCATTGTAATCATTGATATCTTTTTCTTCTTCTGTTCTTTTTATATAATATGTATTTTTAGGTGATTTACCTTTAACACTATGTCTAACTGAAGACATGAAGTTGTTCACTTGACCTGTTTTTGTAACCGGTCTAGGGAAACCAAAGCGGCATTTGGTGTAGTATTTCCCTTTGTTTTTGTATTTGCAACGACAATATTTGCCACATTTATGTCTTTGAAATTGTAAAGTTTGTGCATGAAGATCACTATTTGTTGCTTCTTTGGAATTTCACAAGTGACATATTTTTCAATAAACTGTAAAACAGTGGCGTCACTGTCTTGACAATATTTAGGAGCATCTTTAATCCATGAAAGCATGTGGATATGTGGTGCTCCTTTGGCTTGGTATTCTTTTCTCCAAAAGAAGTGTTGTTGCACTTCTCCAAGGGGAGGAGCAGTTTTATTACAAATAAAGTATAGCATAGCAATGAAGCGATGGTGAAAATATCTTGAAACATTAACAGGATCTAGAGAACAAAGTTCTCCAGGTGTTAGTATATCTATGTTTGTTTTGTTTTTGTTTGATATGCGTAGGAAATCATGTAAATTTTCCCATGCATATTCTGCACAACTGCACAATGTAACAAACAAAGTGGGTGGGCCAAGGTTTCTTATCATACAACGTACATCTCCATGACGTCGAAACCAGTACTCTTTAGTACCACCCATATTTGCTAATAGATTTGTAATATTTGATTGTAAAACCAATCTTTTTGTTGCACTTTTTGTAATAATTGTGTAGCTGACATATTTTGAAAGTGGGATCCTGATTTTAATGTGTGTGCAACTCCATAACATAAAGTTGCTAGTTTACTTTGAAAGAGTAGGTGGAATATGTATTCCACATTTTGTCTAAATCTGGGATCTCCAGAATACATCCGTAATGAGCGGTACTCTGATGCTGTTATTTGAATAGGTCTAACAACGTACCTTCCTCCTTTGCCAGTAGGAAAAAGTAGAGGAAAAGCATGTGCTTCTATACTTTTTTCCCATATGCTGATTGGTGATCCTTTTGTTTGACGCATTTGGTACGTTTCTAGTACATCTTCTACGGTGTCATTAGAGTGCAATGGGTGAATTGTATAATGGTCTAAAGTATTGGATATTGTAGCAGGATCTAGGAGCTCAAATTGACCAGCTTCTTGTGTCCCTTGAATTATTTCAGTGGTATCTTTCAAGGTTTCTTCAGTATTAATTTCTTTGTAGTATTCATTATTGTCTTTTAGCTATTGCAAGGCTTGTCTAACTTTATGTAAATCTACCAGTTGTTGCCAATTTTTTTTGTCTTTTGTAGGTACACCATTTACTAAGATAATTAAAGATTGCTCTATTGGACGTTGCACTCCTAGAGTGTGCACATTTTCTATTAGATCTAATGGTAAATACATTACTTTTCCCCGAATATCTTTCACTAATTCAGAGGGAGGTAATTTTGCTGTTTTTGGTTGAAGGCGTATTATTGCTTGAAATGGGTGCACTGTTTGAATTATGATGCTCTCATATAAATTCAGTTGTTGTAGGGGTTTTGGTAGTGGAAATAATTCCAAATTATTTGTGATAGCACGTGAAGGAGTTTGGTTGTTGTCAAGTTTTGTAGTGCAGTAACTGCAAAGTATTAAGGTGTCAGTTATTTCATATTTGTTTTCTGCTATAAGGTAGAGAGCTAATTCAAACAATTTAGAATCGTCATTGTCTTCTATTTTGTATGTTAGGTCTACAGTTTTTGTGTTACTTTTATAAAAAGTTCTACGGCAACATACATACACATGGTTTGGTATTTCAGCAGATGTACTTTTAAATTTCAGTATTTCTTTTTTGTATTTGTATAGTAGAAGGTTGCCATGAATAGAATTGTTGCTTATTTGCTTTAAAACGATTTCATTCTGTAAGTGGCTTTCACTTCCAAAATACTTTTTTCTGGATATAGTTGATTTCTTCAAGTAGGTCTTTTTCTGTACCATGTAGAAGAATGTTATTTAAATTGGCTAGTGCTAAAGCAGGACTTTTAGCATAGTACAGTTTATAGACTAGATTTCTTATAGATGAATGATGTGTTGATATCATTTTGATATAATGGAAGGTGGTGTTGCAAGTAGGTCCTGAAATGCAGGCCAATGAATGTCCTTGTAGTCCTGTGTACTTGCGCACTGGACATGTATCCATATTTTGCAGTAGTTTAATTTTGATGTTGTCTTTGCCTTTCACATATTGATTGAGGAATTGGCGTAAAGACTTGAAAGATTCTTTGGCAATGTTACACATTGACGTGCATGGCCATTTGTATACTAGACGTTCTGATTCAGTTGAATGGAGAGGTAATTCTAAGTTTGCTGCAGATATTTTTGTAAGCAGTATTTCTTGTTCCATTATGGTATTATTAACTTTTTCATAACCTCGTCCACTGCTATGTATGGCAATTGTATTTCTTTGCTTTTGTTTGTATGCTTCTTCATTAAAGTATGGTTCTGTGCTCGTAGTGTGACTCCATTCACCTCCACAGATACTTAAGAAGTTATTTCTGTTGACATTTTGTTTATTGAGAAGTCTTTTTTTGTAATTTTGTCATTAGTTTTGTTAGTGGTTTCATTTTGTTTAACACTAAAATAAATAACTTTCTTTTGAGAAGGATTGCACTGTCTATCAACGCTTCTAAGATAACGAATAGTTTTTAAGGGTTGAGCTTGATTTCACTCCTGTTTTTATAAGATTTTGAAGCCCCCTGTTACGGAACATTTTTGCTAAAATACTTTTTTTTGTATGCTTAGTTTGCACTATATTAAGATTTATAGGAGCAGTTTTATCTGTAGTGGTAGCTGATTTTTTGTTAATTGTTTTGTTTCGCTAAATGACTGTATTAGCTGTTTTGTTTTAACTTTTTTTACAAATTCTGCTAGAGATGGATGCTTGTTTTGGACACTTCTATTTTCATTTGCTGTGCTTCTCCGTTGCTTTCTACGGACTTGATTTTTGGTAGGCATTCTTTAGGGTCTGTTGAAAAAATAAAGAAGGTATGGGTTGGGGTGTTCTTAATGTATGTGTGCTGTGTGCATGAGTGTCTGAGTAAGATAATAAAGATGTATGTAATGGTGTGTGATTGTGCATTGGGAAACTACAACTAGTTGGGATGGGTATTATTGAATTTATGTGCTACTAAACTGGGGTTCAGATGATAGTAGAAAGTAAGCTGGTGGTGTGGAGAAGTAGAAATAGTAAATCTAATGGTATACAATTAAAACAGTTGTTTGTTCTTTAATATCAAAATTCTAGGTGTTGAGTTGGGTTATTTGTGTGTCAAAAAAGAAGAAATTGTGCGTCATTCTGTAAATCTCTGTTTAAGAAATGGGGATTTGTAGACAGTATGGTGCACAATCTCTATTTTTAGGCACAGAAAAAGCATGAATTAACCTTAAAGTGTGTTTGAATAATAGTACACATAATGTATTCAACTTACTTTTTTTCTGAAATGAGCAGGTTTCTTCTTAGTTATTTTTTGTACTTCAAATTCGGCTGCTTCTTTTCAGGAGAATGGTCTTCACTGCAATTGTAAAGGAAAGAAATAAGTAATTTTGTTTGTATATAGCACTGTTCTTAATTTAGACATTGATTTTTTTAATTGACATTGACCCTCAGCGCCTTCCTCAAAATCATGAAAACTATCTTATTCACATAAGATGCATCGCACCAGTTGAATACATATCATATGTTCTTAATGCATAAACTGTATTGTAATGACTAACTGTACCAACCAAAATATCATTTGTATGCCTTGTGGAATTCATAATGTACCACTGAATACCACTATTTCTGTAACTAAGCTCTTGTAAGTAACAGCGCCTCAATGCCATGGGCTGCTTGCACGTTATCTAAATATAAGTAAATAACGGTTTATGTTTTTGTACAAGTATTGTTGTTTAATTTTGTAACATACTGTGTGCATGCACTTTTGTTTGAGTATGTTAACTCTTCATATTGTACTTTAAATATGTTAGTTCAACATGCTTTGAAAATGTGTGTGTAAAAAGAAATTAAATAGCAGATAGGTTTGGAAGTGACAGTTGATTTTAGGAGATGGAAAAAAGGACAGTGAATTCATTTTATAGATTATACAAGCTAAAAGTCAGTTAATTTGTTTATATGAATCTATAAAAATTGTACATGTACTATATAGAAAATATGCATACCTGTAGTTTGTGTTCATGCATATGGATATGCATGCAGCTGCAAGTAGAAATCTTGGAGACTTGTGCAGTATTTCTGGTAGAAGGTGCTTTCCAATGATATGACACTTGTATTCAGAGAGATTAACAGTACATTTAAAGTGCTGATCTATGATGATGCAGTTAGATGTAGAGGTCTTGGATGTGATTGGTGGATGTTCATGTGACTTCTTAGCTATATCCAATGAGGGAATGGCACAGAAAGTGAAAAGGAAATGGTAGAAGGACTGTCCATGTTACGATATGTCCGTGGATATGACGGTAGTCCGCGGACATCGGGTGTTACATCCGGGGATTTTTGGGTTGAGGAGCCATGCAAATGAGAATGAGCAGAGAAAGGGATTGGTCAGGAAAGTTTAGTGGGTGTGTTGTGCCAGGAGAGAGTTTCTCACATACTCTTTTTGCTGAGAGAATAACAGATAGTTATGACTGTGTGTTTCAGAAAACAGATTGTTTGGATTTTGGGAGACTCGTGGATACATTGGTTGAAGGTGCATGCAGAAAGCTGTGGAGTAGCTGTAGATCTTGGATTCCCACATGTGGAAGTGCACTGGCATGGGGTACGTGGAATGAAGTGGTTGGACTTGCTACCTCTCTCTGCTACTTTGGAGACAGAGCAACATCCAGACATACTTGTAATTCATTGTGGAGGGAACAGTTTCTTTGCAATTTGCAATGAAAGAAGGACTTGGGAAGGTCATGTACATGTTTCCGAATTCTCAAGGAATCTTTTGACGGATTGCGCAGAGACAAATGTGGCTTCGTTCTTCTTCATTTTGCCCACAAATGGAGAAATCAAGGTGCAATGTCAATAAGGCTGTTTGTGCCTAAGAGATTTTTGTATGTCCTCATTGCACAATGAAAATATTATGTTTCATAGTACATACATTTTTCGCAGAGATGGAGTCCATCTTACTTATGCTGGCAATCACATTTTTTGAACAAATGTACAAAATGCATTGCGACCTTTTTCGGAATTACAGCATCCATTTTGTACTAGGTCTTGAGCATTTCAAATACAAACAAACACCTCCCAAAGGCTCTTTTCAGAGCCACCACTTCCTCCCAGATAAAACTGCAATGGTTATGATAGGGTAGCACCCCAAAATTTTAGATGTCTGCGGACTGTCCGCGGACTTCTAAAAAATACACAGGGACCTGCTTCATTTATTTTCACTTCTATTTTTTAACTGTGAAAGGTGGCTCTGAAGAGAGCCTTTTTTTATTTTTGTTGTTTTATATTTTCTGTTTTTTTTATACAAGACACACTACGAGAGGAGGGGAAAGGAGGGGAAAGGGGGACACCAACCAAGAGGATAGGAAAGGGCGAGCTGAGAGAGGAAGATGTAGAGTGGGTTTTACTTGGGTAGTGAGCAGACCTTCTCGTGCTCTGAGACGATAGCCTCAAAAGCACATACACACAACTGTGACCCTCGAAAGGTAAGGGTATTGTGTATGGCCTGTGAGGCAGCTTGAGGAATACGCTGTCCCAAAGGAGTGTTCCTTGTGGTGACAGGATCAGAAACGGAGGATGAAGTAGAGGAAGTCAACCTGCTACGCTCCTCGCAAGGTACACCCTTACGAATGGCCCCAGAGTGGAATGACTTTAGGTGTCGCTTCATGGTAGTTGTCCCAAAGCTGTATGAACCATGTCTCCTGTGACTTGAGTACCATTTTGCACTCGTTGCAGGTGACTTGGTTCACACGCGCCTTAGGACCATTATCATGAATGGTAAATAACCGCCACACCCAAGACTCACGCCGAGTGCTGGTAATAGGGACTTCCACTACCTCAGTCTCGTCATCCTCTTCATCCTCCTGTGCATCCTCACTCCTGTTCCCCTCTTCAGGCTCTTGGGGAGGCTGGTGGCGGTGGAGGGGATGGGGTGGTGCTGAGGCAGATGCAGCACCAGGTGGCATGAGTGGAGCCATGGAATCCATCAGCTTGGCATTGAAAATCTGCAAATTGGCAGCAAAATTCGCTGTGCTCTGTAGGATAGCCAGAAACACAATGCGAATGAGCTCTAGGGCGTGGTCTTTTATAGGGGTGCTTGTGCGCGGTTTGCGGACATGCGCGCTGTCCACGGACAGATCGAACAGAAAAAAGGGTTCAAAAAGTCACAAAAAGTATGTAGAAACTCAGGATTACTATGTGGGACTTGTTCTATGGTGAGTTTATATTGGAAAATATTGTAGATTACTTGAAAATGTAGTTTTAAATTGTTCGGGGACACGAACAGTGTTCGCAATCAGAACATACGCTGATCGTGGGAGAGGTCACATGATAGGTTCGCGAACATGTTCGCAAAGGAAGCGGTTGTCTGCAGGACACCAAATGCACTGAAACTGTTTTGTGCATGCGCTTTGGTGTTCTACGGACACTGTTCGGTCCTGAAGTGATGCGTCACAAGTGAAACGAACAGTTACGGACAGGTGTTTGTTCTTAGAACAGTTTCAACTTGCCTGCCAACAATACGGACAGGCATAGCGTCCTCAGGAGACCCCTATTTTGTTTATTTACGAACATCCCAGGACACTTGATGTGTTCTTAGAAGAGTTTCAACCTGTCTACGAACAGTAAGGGCAGGTATAGTGTCCTCAGGACACCCCTATTTTGTTTATTTACGAACATTTCAGGACACAGCTTGTGTTCTTAGAACAGTTTCAACTTGCCTGCGAACAATACGGACAGGCATAGCATCCTCAGGACACCCCCATTTTGTTTATTTACGAACATCCCAGGACACTTGATGTGTTCTTAGAACAGTTTCAACCTGTCTACGAACAGTAAGGGCAGGTATAGTGTCCTCAGGACACCCCTATTTCGTTTATTTAAGAACAATTCAGGACACAGCTGGTGTTCTTAGAACAGTTTCAACTTGCCTGCGAACAATACAGACATGCATTGCGTCCTCAGGACACTCCCATTTTGTTTCTTTACGAACATTTGAGGACACCGCGTGTGTTCTTAGAACAGTTTCAACTTGCTAGCGAACAGTACGGACAGATATAGTGTTCTCAGGACACCTCTATTTTCGTTTTTTCACAGACATTCCGGACACCCGCACTGTCCGCAGACACCGCAACTGCTTTAAAAAAAACAAAACAAATTGAACATGGTGTGCAACATGAACATAAAAACTGTACCTGCCAAGACTACAAACCTATCCTGCTATACTACAGTGATCATTCTGGTTCAGGCAAAACGTTCTTAATCAAAATCATCAGCAAGTTCCTCCAACAACTGACAAACAACAAACAGTCAGCTGTTGTAAATGCGCCCACAGGTTTAGCTGCCTACAACGTAGTCAGTGTCACTTTACACCGATTACTACTCCTTCCAATAGAACACCAAAACAAATTAGACTATTACAATCTTTCTACAGAAGCTGCAATGGAACTACGCAGAGTTTTAAAAAGAAATGAAAATGCTACTAACAGATGAGGTGATGAATTAGGACACAATATAATCATTTTACTTTATTTTATATGTATGTTAAATTTATGACAGAGAAGGTGAGGCAGAAACTGAAACAAAAACTGGAGAATTGGGGGTTTCAATAGGATTTATATGAGGTGAAGAAGGGATGGAAGTCTCATCAAAAAGTTTTGGTTCATGGAGAGGGTTTGGGGATAATTGAGTGGGATATGGTGAGGGGCGACAGGTGCATGTGGGACAATGGTATGTAGTTGTTTGTTTGCAGTGATCCTCCACAAAGTTTTTTAAATTATTAAAATTTGCCAAGAGTAGGTCCATTTTTTCTTCTATGTGCTGAAGAGTTTTATCCAATACTGCTTTTTCTTTAGTATTTTCATGTATGGTCTGTACAAAAATATATATATATGTTAAATGTATATAAAATGATATTAATTAATTGGTTTATATAGTAAAGTGTCTACCATTAGATTCACTATCTTCTGGCATTTCCTCACATGGGAAATGCTCCTCTAGCCACTCCAGAGAACTAGACATTTCTGTGAAAAAAAAAACATAATACCATTTTTTTGTATCTAATACAGAAAGTTTACAAATATATGAGTAAAATGCAGTACACTTACTATTTCAGGTAAGGTGTGTTCTGAGTGGTCTGTAGATCTGCTGTTGCTCTTAGTTGTGGAGTTTCTGTGAGGTAATCGTGTTGGAAGCCTATCTTTCTTCTTTTGGTATATTCCATTTTAGAACATATTGTATTTAAATGAATAGTTAGTGTGTTATATATATGGGTTACAATTCTTATTTACTACTACATATAATATGTATGTGTGCTGGTTTGTGAATTTGTAAAATGTTCATATGTTATGATATAACAATTAAACATATCCCCCAGACTTTTTGGGTAGTGGTGCTGTTGTCCGCACATGTCCGTGGACATTAAAAGAGTTTGCGGACATCAAATTCAGTAGGGTGGGTTCAGTATGTTCTATGTTACTTGTACATAAAGTCAGAGTTATTATTGTTAAGTTGTGCTACTAAAAACCTATGAAATTTAGTAAAAAAACTTTGTCAAAGGGATGTTATGGTTAAGTTGCGCTACTAAGAACCTATGAAATTCAGTGAAAAAGCTTTGTTAAAGGCACGTTATGGTTCCAAGTAAAACAGAAAACCCCCTGAAATTCGCCAGTTATGGTAAGCTAAGCAACCATAACTCGCGCCGCCACCGTGCACTGCTAAGACTAACACCCACGACATCAAAGATGACATCACAAATGTCATATTTTTCACTGAAAATGTGTGTATATATATATATATATATATATATATATATATATATATATTTCTGTAGTTGCTAGGTACCCATTTATAATTCAAACAGTATACTTGAACTTTGTACTTATCGAACAAGAATTGTGGAGGAAGATTGTAAATTGTAATGAACTCTGTCTTTCTCTTCATATTCTAGTTTTTTTTAAAGGCATGTGTGGTCGACTTTTAACTTGGTGAATTTTTAGGATGAAGATCTTGTATTTTTTTCATTTTGTAGGTTTTATTGCAGATTGATTGATCATTATTAATAATGCTTTGTTTAAATGTGTTATACCATTGTGATGAATTGAATTGTGATGAATTGTGATGATGAATTGTGATGAATTGTCTTGTATTGTTGATTGGTGTGTTAAAAGTACAATTGTACTATAATACACAATAAATAAATACATTTATAATTCTATCATTGACATTGCATGCAGTGAAGGTCCAATCAAAATGTGCACGTTCTGTCTGTTTATTTTGTTGTTTACAGTTCTGTGTAGTATAAACAGTGTCAAACCATGCGTAGTGGAGATGGGAGACGCGTGTTATTCTATATTAGGTTAGTTTGTTCCCTTTGGTTTTCCCAGAGGTTGTAATCCTGATTAGCCCAATAACATCTGGACTAATTAATACTGCTCCCAAACTCTGCAATCTTCTCCTCTACTTGTAAAGCCTAAAGTGTGTGTGTGGGTGTGCACCTTACTTGGCGTTACTTGTTTTTTTATATGAAATTGTTAACAGGGGACTACTTAAAAGGGAAAACAGAAAAAGATCAGAACTTGTTAATGAGAAGAGATTTAAGTTCCTTGTCTACATTAGAAATGTTTAGTAATTAGATGATATACATATAGGCTTTTAATTCATACTTGGGCCATGCTTACTTTATATCTATAGAACTATACTAGTTTGACCTTTTATACTGTCAGCATCTTTATGGTATAACAGGCCTAATGAAATAGGAATAGACTCTGCAGCATTGCACCTTCGCTGATGTCTGCGCTGTTAGATTTTGTTCCGGTGCATAAGAGAGATTACAAGCCACCCTTGCTTGCTTGCCCAGCCCAGGCTGTCATTTCACAATATCATACAGACATACATGTGCATTCAGTACTGGCCTTTGCTTAGCATTTGAACGTTGTCTACCCAGGATTCATTGTTTATAGTGTAACATGTGTTGCCGGATGTTTCTTAGCAAATCAAGAGATGAAACAGTAGAGGTATGTGTGGGTGCAGACCGGTGATGATGATGATGATGATATACTTTGCCAAATACTGGACAATGTGAGACAACTGAATACCAGAAGAGACATTTAAAACAACACTGGGTTGCACATCATCAGCAATGTAATGGGACTGTATAGGAATTGCAAACCGATAAATAAAAAGAGAAAAATAAACAAAAGAATAGAGAAATACTTGAAAATAATGTACACTATGACGGAATGTCAATTACACCTACCGTGGCAGGTTGAATCGTGGAGCCCGTGAGGGAGAAGAGTTCGGATTTGGTATAATTGATGGTGAAGCCTGAGTATGTACCAATAAGGGTGGTGTCACGCAGAATAGGGTCAAGGTGGAGGTCTGGGTCTCTGACGAACAATAGTACGCCATCTGCATAGAGTGAAATAATTTCGGGGGTACCCTGTAGTCGTATCCCTTTGCGTGAGTGGGGCTCCCTGAAAAAGTCTGCCATAGGTTCAATGGCCAGTGCGAACAGGGTCGGGGAGTACGGGCATCCCTGGCGGGTGCCTCTGAAGAGAGGGAAGAAGGCGGACATTTGAGAATTGACAAGGACCCTGTCAAACGGGGAGGTATGCAGCAGTCTGATGTATGCAATCAACCTAGGGCCAATGCCCATGGTCTCCAGGACCAACCACATGTACTTCCAGGACACCATATCAAAGGCCTTCTGAGCATCTATGGTGACCGCGACAGCACTCACATCTTGATTGATTCGTGCCAGAACGTTAAGAAGCCTCCTGATATTATGTGATGTGGTTCTCCCAGGCACAAAACCCGACTGGTCGTCGTGCACCATGTATGGCATAACGGGTAGGAAGCGATTAGCGATCACCTTTGCAAAGATTTTTGTATCCAAGTTCATGAGTGAAAGGGGCCGGTATGATCCACAGTCATTACTAGGCTTACCAGGCTTGAGCACTACCATAATAACGGCCTCGCGTGATGTCGGGGGAAGGGATCCCAACCGGAGTGACGCATTCCACACACCGAGCAATTCGGGGGCCAGTATGGCCACATGCTCCTGATAGAATTCCACCGTTAGCCCGTCAGGGCCCGGCGCCTTTGCAACGGGAGAGTCTAACTGGTCTCTCGTCGCAGGGGAGACGATAGTGGTGGGAATCTGTTCCAGGAGCTCCCGCATCTGAGAGTCACTGTGTTCGGGGGTCTGAGAGTATAGTTCAGAGTAGAAGCCTGTGACAACCTCAAGGATATGCTGATCGGACCACTGTAACATCCCCTGACTGTCCTTAACACAGGTAATTTGGGATTGGCCCCACTCCCCCCTCGCCAAGGCGGCCAGTGTTTTGCCGGGTCTGTCACCCTCGCCGTATTTCTGTGCGCCCTGTGGGCGGCTGAAGTACTGGACTTCCCTATTGGCCTGCTCATTGAAGGTCTTGAGCTCCTCACTGATCTGGGAGAGGACACCAGGGTCAACAGAGGCCGGGTGGGCCCGTTCCAGGTCCCGTAGTTTTGTTTCAGTGTGGGACAGGGCGGCTCTTATGGTTTTGAGGACCCCCGACTCCCTGGAGATGGACGCCCCCCTGATGAAGGCTTTGAAGGCATCCCAGCGGACCCCCAGGGTGGTGGACTGTGGCAAATTATGCTCAAAGTAGGAATGAATATCAGCAAGGATGTCCGCCCTAAACACAATGTCCTGCAGAGCGGCCGATTTTAAGCACCATGTATTGATGGTGGGAGCTGGAATTCCTAGTTCTAGGGATATCAAAATCGGTGAGTGGTCAGACAGTGTGCGTGCAAGTATACGTGCAAGTATACAGCATAGGGCCAGATAATAGGAACAGATCGATCCTGGAAGAACTGTTGTGCACTGTTGAGTAGTAGGTGAACTCCCGTGCTTGCGGATGTAATGCCCTCCATGCATCATGAATGTCGAGTGTCGCGCAGTGGGTCAGGAGTCTACGCGCTGCGCCTGGCAGTGGTCTGGAGGCTGTGCTAGTCCTATCCATCATGGTATCAAGAATGAAGTTCATATCCCCCCCCAGATGATCTGCACCCCCACGTACCATAGTAATATGGATACCACCTGATCAACAAATTCGGGAGAATCAACATTAGGGCCATAGGTATTCACCAGCAAATAATCCCTGTTGGCAATGGCGCAATACAACACAATGTATCTCCCCTCAGGGTCTATGTAACACTTGTGGAGAACAAACTTAAGCGACTTATGGATCAATGTCAACACTCCTCTGGCACAAGTGGAATATGAGGTGAAATATCTGTGAGGCCCCCATGTTGGCGCTATACTTTTAGCCAGTGGGCCTGTGGAGTGAGTCTCCTGCAGGAGCAGAATTTTGCAGCCGTGCCTGCTGGCATATGCCATAATCTTGCGTCCCTTGGTGTAATTACTTAGGCCCTGCACATTCCAGGACATCATTGTTACCGGCATTTTAATAATCTATATAACATACACTTAGACAAAGAGCCCACGGGGTGCATTTCTTGCATAGGTAGTATTTGCGCCCATGACTATTGACATGCGCCATAACCTCTGGGGCCCTATCATGGTTGCCCAATCCCCGAGAGTTTCTAGACATCGCAGTTTTAGGCATCACAGAAGTCTAATGTACATCCCACCACTGCTGTCGTAATCAAGATGCGAGACAGAGCCATTTCCAATGTGTGTGCCCCAATGTGATGCGGTCTGCCAATCCGCCTCCGCCTTTTACCATAACATTTCTCCAATCCCCAACAGTACCACCCCCCACCCTCACTGCCCACCCCCAACTTGCAGTGTAGATCCCCCTCCCCCAATGCAGGTGAAACAGAAGATGTCGCAAGACATCATCCAACGGGGATGTGCCCCTGCCATGGCCCAACTGGGGCCAACCATCAATAACACCCAACCAAACATTGATGTTGCCATTGCAGTGGGGTGTGCTGTTGCCGTGAGGACGACCGCTTAAGCATCATGTAGGACAGCTGAAGCCGTCCGGTGCAGGTTCTGCGGTGAGCGGATGGGAACTAGGGAGTACCAAGTGGTCATGGTCAGTTCCATGCTCCGAAACGCACAGAGATCAGTGTCCAAAGTACCAGTGGTGAACCTGAGGCCAGATGCCTATAGATGGGGCCAAGCGTGTTGAGCTTGCAGTACATTTTTGCTAGTTACACATTTGCGTTAATGACGAAAAAGGGGATTTGCTACATAGGTTGATTAGGCTGCATTAGGACACGATACATTAGGTCAGTCTCCATCGGTGTGTCCACCAGCTGGATTATGGAGAGGGATGTGTGTTTCAACGAATTTCACCACCTCGTCAGGCACAGTAAAGAAATATAATTTGTCATTATGTATGATTTTAAGTCGTGCGGGGAACAGGATGGCGTATGGGACATTATGCTCCCTGAGCAGTTTCTTTACCCCGAGGAATTGGCGTCTCTCCTGCTGTACAGCTATCGAAAAGTCTGGGAAAATCCTGATGATATTGGCCTCAAGTCGTAGGTCACCCTTCTCCCGTGCTAGGCGGAGGATATGGTCTCTGTCGCGGTAGTTTAGAATTCTGGTGATGATGGGCCTTGGAATGTCACCTGGCTTGGGGCGCGGTGAGAGGGCTCGATGGGCGCGCTCCACTGTAAAGTAGGGTGAGAGGGCCGGGTTGCCGAGGATATCTTTGAGCAATGCTTCAATGGCGTCTTCCATGCGCCCTTTCAAGGCGTTTTCGGGGACCCCAATAATTTGCAGGTTATTTCTCAGAGAGCAGGATTACAAGTCATCACACTTAGCTTTCACACTTTTCATGTCACGCGATAAGGAGGTGACTGTGTCCTGCAAGGCTCGAATGTCATCATCGTTTGTCGAGATTCTGCTCTCAGCGTCGGTGATCCTGGTGGCCGCCTGGTCCACTCAAGTTTTTAGGGAGGCCACATTGGCGTTAATGTCATCCAGTTTCTCGTGGAATGAGGCGAAGTTTTTAGCCATAGTTTCCATGAGTGCAGTTAGGTCTGGGGCAGTTGCGCAGGGGTGAGGGTCCGGATCTGGTTCCTCCTGTAGGGATGATGTGTGGGCGGATTCCGTCTGCGGGACAGATTTGGTGAATTTGTCCATGACTCCCCCTTTCGAGTTCCCTCTGGATCTGTTAGGCATTGCCGGTATAATTTCTGATAATGCAAAGCTCACAGTTGGAGCTAGTAGAGAAGGGTGGAAGTGCGGGGCTCAGAGCGAAGGGAGGTGGCAGACGCTGCACACGAGACAGTGGCATGTGCAGATTGTGGCAGCCGTGAGGGCAAGGAGGCTGCAGCAAGATAGAGAGAGTGAAACTATTTAGGGGCCAAATGAAGAAGGCTGATATACCATAAAGGAGTAGTTCTCCTAGTGGAGAGATGCAGCGGTTGCTGTGTGAGGATTCACTCCTCAATCAGAGGGCTCTGTGCAGGTACTGGTTATAAGGGTGCCTCCAGTGGGGTGGGAGGGAATAATGAGGGCCAAATACTCAGCTAGACCCAAGGCCCCCAAGTTCCAAGTCCCTCGTGCAAGGGGGGAACCCGGGTGTAACCAGGAGCCCCAATGAAAGGAGGTGCAAGAATGTCCAACAAAGAGGTTCCTCCGAGGCCCTCCACAGGCGCAGGTGATCCAAGTATGTCGCCCCCTTCCAGAGCCAGGCCAGATGTACCAGGCCTCACAGGCAGCAAGATGGGATGATGAAGGCCAGCCCAGAGGAGCCACGAGCGCTGCAGCTCGGGTCCCCTCCCACTCCTCACCTTGGTGTCAATGTCCGGATCGTGGGCTGCGGATTTCAGGTGGGCAGCCAGGCTCCTGCTCAGTCGCCCTATGGCACTGCGATTGTGAGGGAGGGAAGCAGGGACGCATCTCTCCCCGGGGGTGCGTAGGGTGAACGCTGCGGCACCGCTGCGAGGGAGACGGGTGGGGTGTGCTCCGGCGCAGGCCCCCCGCAGCGGCCGCCCATGCGGAGGCGCTCCCGAGGGAGGGGCGGCCGCAGCCGATGACAGAGTCTCTCCCCCGGAGGGCGCAAGGCGAACGCCCCGGCGCTGGTGTGTTGAGGAGAAGTGGGGGTGCGCTCCCACGCAGGCCCCTGTATGGGCCGCCCGCGCAACAGCACACTCCAGGGGGGGCCGCAGGCGATGGCAGAGTCACCCCCCCGGGGGATCCGGTGCAGGCCGTGAGCTGGAGGCCCTCAGATGGTGGTCAGGGCCCATGGGCACCGCTCCCGGCGGACACCGTTCGCCTCAGCGAGGTCCGGCAGGGAGGAGGAAGCGGGAGCCGGGCGCGCGTGCGAAGGCCCCAGTGGCAGACCGCCAGCTGGCCGAGACGCTCAGTTCGTCGGGTTCCCAGGACCGATTCAGGCCGGTATTTCTGTGGGGAATGCAGAAAAGGCGCACAAGCAGATCCACAAAGTGTTGGGCTGCAGGATTATGTAACACTGCAGTTGATGGAGGATTTCGGCTGGAGCCCCACGGAGCTCAAAGACTAGGCAGCCATTTTGGGCTGCTCAACAGCGCTACCAATTAAAATTGCTTTTTAGTGATGTTTAGCCTTGTGGTTAGTTGATCCAAGGTAAAAGCAGCACTCTAAGTGTAATCACTGTACTTGATCTTCACCGCTGTACACCAGTGTTAGGCAGAATCATATGCATTACCCTTTGGGAACACAAGTGACAGTACAAATTCACTATTGGTACATGCCCATACTATACAGTAAAGTGGTAGCGATGGCTGAGCAACCAGACTTATCTCAAGAGTATAGTGAGCAGTATCAGAAGTTACACAAAGGACAGCAATTTACTATAGTTCAAGCAAACACTGACTCAAGGTTTCTGAGTAAAAGAATATACATTTATTTACACATCATTTGTAAAACAATTCACTAAAGTAAAGCAGCAGAAAATCACACTCTTAATACACTACACCACACCCAATAGATTCTGCATAAGTTAAGCTCAAAATGAAGTGTGAGCAAAATGGCACTCCAGCAATTGAAAAAGGAGGGAAAGACAAGGTTAGACAAAATTTAAGCAGCACCAACAGGTAAGTAAGCAGGGCAATCTAGAAAAGGCTAGTATGGTGAGGAATTTCAACTCAAGAGGCCTGAGTCAAAGTCAAAGGGCCAGAGTCGTTGCAGAGGATCACACAGTTCAGAGTAGTTCGCGGTCAAGTCTTTGCCAAGAGTTCGAAACTAAACTGGTTGGAAGAAAAGTTATTAAAGAATAGAGAAGGACAAGCCCTTGGATTGGCGAAAGATTTCAAACACTTTCACCGCGGTCGGACGGAATGAACAACCGGGTTAGTACAGTACCTTTAGAGCAGAAGAATGCTGTCACTGAGGCAGGCGTTCCTGGCAGATCCTGCAGGGTTACAGTTCCTGAAGTGACTGTTGGACTTACACGAAGAAGGAAGACTGGAGGGTCCTGCACTGCCCAGGGAAGAAACCAGCAGCGGGGCAAAGCAACGAATAAAAGGTGCGCTCCTTAAAACCCAAGCAGGGTCCATCCTCCTGGCTATCCGGTTCACTCTAGCTGTACACAGCAAATGCGACTAGTGGAGGGAGGCCTGGCTTGCAGTTTGGCGAACTGGTTGGTCCCACCAGCTCAAGGGGAGAAGATTCCTTGCAGATCTTCCCTGTCATCGAAGTTTGGAGATTCGGACCCGCAGCAGGGCTTCACCGGGAGGTTCAGTCGTGGTAGAGGTCCTCTTTTGTCAGCTTCTCTTCGGTTCTCTCGATCATCCAGTGGCGACTCTGCCTTCCAAGTCACAGAGACCTGCTTTTTATACAGTTCTCCCCCATTCACTCAGCCTGGCTGTCAATAACACAGCAGTGTGCCTGTCCTGATGGGACAGTCACCAGAGCCAATCATACAGAGTGCAACATGGGTCTCCAAGGAGACCGTGTGCAGGGAGTCTCAAACACATCACATCCTGTCCCCCTCAGACATTCAGGCGCCTAAGGAGGTCTTCTGTGCAGAAGCTCGCCAAAGGACGGGAAACAAAAGACGAGAAATACCTTTATAAAAAGAAATGGCGAATAAACCCAGCCGGAACCGAAGTAAAATAAAAGAGCTCCAGTGGGTTTAAAGTCCAAGGATATAGTAACTTAGCATAAAACAGTACAAGGGCTATTTTCATAGTCTGGGGTAGGGAAAAATGATAGATACCACTGCTATCAGCCACATCTTAAAGAAAGGGGAACAAAATAATGTTCCATGAGATAAAGACAAAAAGGGATAACTATTAACCCTTTCCAGTACTCTATGGAAAATAGTTTGTACTGGGACTGTGAATTTAAAAAGACTAATAAAGTCAATGGCAACTTTACATGTTCTGGGAGAGAGTAGTCAGTCCCAGAAAATGGAGTCAGAGTGGCAAGTCTGAAAAAGACAACCCTGTGTCACTGCACTAAGGGTGCTGTGTGACACACAGTAAAAAAGATGATCCTATGGATTAGGTGAGGCTCCACAGTCCATGAACACATACAAATGTACAACACATAACAAAAACACATGTAAGAGTGTGAACAAAAAGGCTCACACTCTTACCAGGTGAAAAAAACAAATCATAGAAATCCAGCAAAGCTGCTGAGGGACTCAGTAGGTATGGGAAATTAGCCATTCTGGAGAATTCTCCCTGACAGGGAATGACTTAAAAACTCTAGGAGTGTGTCCAGTACCCACAGGCCTCCCAGTAAGAAGAAACAGGAACAAACCAAATTGGCTAGAGAGGCAAACTTAAGCGACCACTATGTGCCTGTGGGACCGACCCTCTAGAGCAGTGGTCTTCAAACTGTTTTGGCCTCGGCCCCCCCTGAGCAAAATTTGGGCAGGCCGGGGCCCCCCCAAAAGTGCCAGATGGACAGTATGTAGAAATCGCTATGAACTTTTGCGTGCCGTCACCGCACCCTACTCCCAGTACAGGCCCTGGGCTCTCCCCACCCTACTCCCACCACTATCCCAGTGCTGCCGCCCATCCTGCTCCCACCACAGTCCCATAACACACGCATACACACATCCATACACATTTAAATAAAAAATAAATCGCTATAAATGTACCTTCTGCAGGGGCCTGCGCATGGTTGCTAAAATGCCCCGCTCCAGGTTGCTCTGCCTGTATGTTCGTGGAGGCGCAGGAGCACCCCTTTGCACATACATAAATGCAGTGCCCCAGCCAGCATTTCCAATGAGCTATGCAAGGCTGGCGAAGCAAAACACCCCCAGCGTTGCATGGCTCAGTGATCATGTGCAGCTGGGGAAATGAAATGTCAAAGTTCAGCCAGCCCAGGAGCACTCCATCAGCTGGAAAAAGCAGATGAGGGAGTGCACAGTGTTTCACTGGGCTGGCTCCTCGGCTCCTCCATAATGGGTGAGGTGGCCAGTGGGTGGACGCCCCCTCACCCATTATGGATGAGCCGGCAGGCTTGTACTGGCCTATAGGGCAATAGGGTGATGACCGTACCAAAAATGCAAAATGTTAGTGTAGGCAGTCAAAATGGGCCACTTTTTTGGCCAATGTGGGCCAGTTTCATGAGTTACTATGCAGTTAGTAGTTTTGACCATTGTTGTTGAATATAAATTCTTTAAATATCACAATTTGTTTACATTTGCACAAAAAACAACCCCCTGGGTATTATTCAAACAGTCTGTGACTAAAGGACTGAATATCCATTTGCAACTGCTGGCCATTGTTTCATTGGTGCCTAAGACCGTTTTATGGTCCAGTCTGACCATAAGAGCTGCCCCATCCCATTTTCTCCAATCTAAAAAAAAAATGTAAAAAAAAATGTTTACATTTGATGCTGGGCTCTGGCGCGCCCCCTGCGGGGGCACGCCCCACAGTTTGCAGACCTCTGCTCTACAGAGACATCCACTGCACGTCCTTGTGTATTAAGTTAACCTCTAACCAAGACAAATCTAAGGCTAGAATATTAGGGAAATGGGAGCTCCAACCATGCTCCATCATTGCCAATCCAATTGTGAAGTCTTTGACCCTCACTGCTTCTGAGGAAGGGATGGATAGACAATTGGACCCCTATCTAGGCCTGCAGAACTGGTCATTCTCAAAGCTCACCCATTATGGATGAGCCGGCAGGCTGTTTACATTTGCACAAAAAACAACCCCCTGGGTATTATTCAAACAGTCTGTGACTAAAGGACTGAATATCCATTTGCAACTGCTGGCCATTGTTTCATTGATGCCTAAGACCGTTTTATGGTCCAGTCTGACCATGTGAGCTGCCCCATCCCATTTTCTCCAATCTAAAAAAAAATGTTTTAAAAAAATGTTTACATTTGATGCTGGGCTCTGGCGCGCCCCCTGCGGGGGCACGCCCCACAGTTTGAAGACCTCTGCTCTACAGAGACATCCACTGTATGTCATTGTGTATTAAGTTAACCTCTAACCAAGACAAATCTAAGGCTAGAATATTAGGGAAATGGGAGCTCCAACCATGCTCCATCATTGCCAATCCAATTGTGAAGTCTTTGACCCACACTGCTTCTGAGGAAGGGATGGATAGACAATTGGACCCCTATCTAGGCCTGCAGAACTGGTCATTTTCAAAGCTGGTGGAAAACCAGGAAAGACCAGTCTAAGGCTAAACACCTTAAGAGTTTTGAATATTCTGTTGAAGATGCCAGTATAAATCCTAGTTTTAGGAGGGAAACTTCTAAGCCAGGTCAAACCAGATCTAAGAGGAAGTGGAAGCATGTACTTTGCTTCACCACAACCCCTCCAACCAAGATACCTGAGACCCAAACTGCTCTTGCGAGGGAGGTAGTGAGGAATCATGGAGGCCCCCCTAGTTCTAAGGGATTTGTTTCTAAGGACCCCTTGAAAAAGCCTATTACAGGTTCAGAAGTTGTCACAACTTCTGAGGGACTGTTAGATCAGATCCCCTCTACCCGAAATAAGAGAGATATACCAAAAATGATTTGTAGGTCATATAGCTTGCAAATGAAGACACAGGTTAAGAAGTGCCATAGCAAGGGGTACACAAGTTTGCTGTTGTTCTCAGCAGACAATTTAACTGACTTGCAACAGAAGATCCATCCTGGGGAGGATTAGATCCTCATGTCCCCCAGTCTGGGGGGGCGAGTGTTAGGGAGCATTTTCTTTTTAGTGTTTAACTCCTCTCTCCTTAGAGACTCCCAGCTCTTTTGCTGAACTTTGGGACTTTTTAATTTTAACCTTGGAGTGAGTGAGCCCTTTTTCTCCATCATCCAGGTGTTTTGATCTGATTTGGATTCTGTATTCTCTTTGTTTTTGGAGCCTGACAAACTCCATAGGCATTGCCTTTTGTATTGTGACACACGGCACCTTCAGTGCAGTGTCACAGAGAACTACTTTGGGTTTCTCTTAAGGTTTAAATGCCTTCTTTTGGATAAAGTAATGTTTCCAAGAATAGAAAAGTGAAATTGACTATACTTACCCTTTTCTCTTTGTAAACCCAGCAAACACCATCTTATGTAAAGTGCTAGAGGGGTTACTTAGTATCTCCTGGTCTACTTTCTTAATTCACTTTTATATGTTACCCTCATTACAATGAATGGCTGGTGGCAGTGGTTTATTTTTCCTACCATTGTGTGTTTTTACCACAGGCTGAATCCTCAGCTGCAGTATTGCACCCATCGGTGCCCATTTTGTCAAAATGGCCCCAGTCTTCTTTTGCCGCTATTTCTTGCTTGTGAGGTCCTTCTTGAGATTTGCCATGTGCGCCAAACCAGGTTTAGTCCCTTTGCTTGTTTTGTCTTTGGCGGGGTTCACTGCTGAAACCCGCCTTTGGCTCCAGCATGTCTGGCACTCCAGCGTGTCTGGCAGAACAGGAAGCGAGGGAGGTTCCTGCAACTCCCTGTGCTTAGTCTCCTTGGTTACAGGAATGCACCCAAAGGTGATTGGCTGGCTGGCTTTTCTTGGAGGATAGCCACCCTGCTGTGTGAGTGACAGCTGGGCTGCAAATGAATGGGAGAAACTCGTATGAAAGGCAAGGTCTTTTGCAAGGAAGGCAGAGTTGACCACTGGACGAAGGAACCAAAGACGAAAATGGAAGAGAAGCTTGCTGAACCCTCCTGGACCATTGGTTCGCCTGGTGAAGACCTGCTGCAGTGATGAAGCTCTGAATTTCTAATCGACTAGAGAAGCCCAGAAAGTACAACTTCTCCCCTTGGGTTGGTGGGACCAATCAACCTCAAGACCAACTTGCCCGGAACCCTTCTCCCTGCCGGCTTTACTTCCTTGCTGTTGCTGATACCAAGTGTCAGGGGCGAGAAACTTCAGAATCGAGTGTATCATTTTTAAGCGGACCAGAGCTCCAGGAAGATCTCAAGGACCCTCCCGAAGAAGGACTACCCAAGCCTGAGGCACCTCACCTGAGTGCTGCATTCCAGAAATGATGGGAGCCCATCAAGTGTCTGAGATCCACTGTGACACAATTTGCAAGTAGCTGAAACCGTGACGTGCCGCTGAATTAAAAAGAGCTCTTTGCTGCCGCCGACCTTCGAACTGCTGTGCACGAGTCCCCATTCGTCCTCCCTCTTGTTCCAACTACTGAGGCCCAGGAACACTGGATATGCAGGACTGTAACAGAAGACAGCTGAAATCTCTTCTTCTAACCAAACGTACCTTGTTAACTAAAGGGGTGCTTACCTTTTTGGTTGTGTAGCTTGTTTTGTCTCTCTGGAGACTTAAAGAGGCTGCTTTTGCTGCAGAGTTGCTTGAAGCTTTGGTTTTCACAAGTCATACAGCATGTGGCCCAACAGGGATTCGTTTCTACAAACACTTTAAATATTGTCCAAGACTTTTGTGCTAATCTTCAAGAAGTGCCTCAGCTCCCCTTCACGTTGCTCAATTGACATTGGCTGTCCTGGCTCCCTCCAGACTCTTCTGACCATTTGACTTTGTGTTGATCTATCCCTCCAAAGGTCATACATAGGCTACTTGTATAGCTGGGAAAGGGTTAACCTATATTTCATTGGGGGAATTGTGAAAGTACTTACCTGTTCAGGAGAACTTGTTAACCTTTTTTTTCTTCCCTAACCTCTTTTTCCTTTTTGCCATAACTCCAGTATTGCATTAAGTATGAAAGTCATATATCAATGTCCACAGTGTTCTAGCTATTGAAGTCACCTGAGGGTGTAGTGTAGGAAGTGTCTGTGTGTCATCCCAAAAGGCTATCTACTTACTTAACTGAAACTGAAGGAGTATATTTTCTAAGTGTATTTTATTGTTGCAGCTTGCCCTTTCTAAAGAAAGCTTACTCAAAACTGACTGTTAAATTACAATTTTAATAAGAAACCTTGAGTATAAGTGTTATTTGACTACTTGTCACTGTGAATACCTATGTTGCATCACTACAGCTCACATTGACACCTCTTGAGATAAGCCTGGCTGCTCAGTCACCCTACCAACTTGTGTAGTACAGGCCTACACCAAAGGTTGGTTTCCCTATTGCCAAGAGGACAAGGCTGGTGTAGTCTCCCACTGAGTTACTGCATACAATATTGCCTACAAATACCCCTCTCATATTCTGTATGCAGACCAGACCTTTTTCCTCAAAGCCTCATGAAGTGGGAGAATGGGACAATCCCCTCGCGCCCCTGGCCTTATAGGATCGCGGCCCAGACACCCGCCACGAGATGAATTTGCCTATCTACCAGACGACCAAATACCCTGATACAGGAACATACGGATGTGCCCACCAGCCTGCCCACCAGCCTGCCCTGCTCAAGCCGACACCTGCGGCATGGATGAACTCGACTGAACCATTCAACAGTAAATAAACACATCGTTAGAGATGCCATGACGACCTAGCCAATGGTTAGAACACCCGTGCAACCAAGCACACTGGACACTCCCACACCAATCCACACGAAGAACATATTCAGTGCTATGACGTAGGTGACGGACACACCCACTGACGCACATCTTTATTATTTTTCACATAGGTTTTTCAAAATGCAGAAACGAAAGACGCACAAAGCACTCATCTAAAATGCTTGCTGACGCTTCTCCTAACCCATGCATTGTAATGAAAAATGCAACGAAGACATGATACTGGATATGAAGCAATATGATACCGTAACTTAAATTGCCGTGCATCAAACATCCCCACCTATGCACCAGGCCCAAGCAGGCCTCAAACAAGAGCCTCCACGAACATTGAACGAACAAGAGTACAATTGCTGACCCTGCAGAATGAACCCAGCGAGAACTGACAGCCAAGTGGGCAATGTTGCAACTCGCATGCCACAAGCCAAAGCCAAGGTCACACCTGCAAACTAAGCCAGCCACGCAGAGGCAAATACAACTTTAAATGTGCAGAATTCTGCCTCAACCACGGTCTCTCCTCACGTGACCAAGCCGAACCTGACAGGGTGCCAGACCCAGGAGGGAGAAGTCTCCTGGGTCCCACGTTTGAGACACAGGCTGCAACAATGAAATGACCCAATGGACACCTACAGCGGTGGGAATAGTCTGCTCTCAAGCATATGAGCAAATCCACGCATTGTCTGCATAAACACATAGTTACATATTGTTGCAAATGACAGGTACACCTCGAGCTGGGAACAACGATGGTCCCAGGCTGGGGGGCTCGCGAGTGGACCAATCAGAACATGGGGCACTCATCACTGACGCCATTAACATTAGCCAATCATCAGGGGTCTTCGTGTAACAATTTTTATGTATCTAATAGGAGGGACAACCCAAGTATACCACCTGACTGACCCTTAACCACTAACAACGTTCTCTATACGTATGCTATACTAACTCTACCACTCGAGGAACCAAACCAGAGTGGCAATAGGTTTTTTGCTAACTTTCCCAGGTGACGCAAGTAGCGCGTCATACTGAAGCAAAAGGAGCCTGCGAGCCCCACGAATTTCGAGAGTCAGGACGGACGCGTACGATCCTAGATCCATCCCTGCCGTTGTTCAATAAGCAGCAGAAACACCTTGCTTCTTGTGCGTGTGTCTCATACTCATTTTTGGGATACTAGGGAGGAGTTGGGGCCTCCCAGCCCAGAGGTCCGCGGACGGCCCAGCCGACCCCGAGAGAATTCCCCCCCCCGACACTCATATGATAAACCTGTAACCAGCCCAATATTTAATGGGATGTCTCTGTAGTAACATGACTATTTCAATTTTGCACGATTACCTGTTTTGTAATGAATTTATAGAAACAAATCTGAAGGCCAGTATTTAGGAAAGTATTGAACTGTGATTTCTCAAAAAGAAATATAATAATGATGGGCCAAGTGATAGGGTGCAGAATGGAAAGCGCATAGTGCCACTTCGATTCACTGCCCACTTCACTGTTCACGCAGGTCTTATACATATTGGGAATCAGTGTGCAGCAGGATGGACTTGTTCCCCCTGCGCACACAAGTTTTGGTTAGCCGCATGCATGGGTGAAGGGCCGGAGTCACAGAGGTGAAGGGGGCATTTCTGCAGTTATTGGCCTCTTAGGAAAATGTTCATGTACTATGGGGATCCAGACCCTCTGCCCTCTTGCACGGGAATGCACTGCTGTTCAAATAATAAGCACCTCAGAGCATGGACGTCATTTCTCCAAAATGCCAGGGGTAGCGGAAATGACATTGCATGACCCTTGACATTTGATGACATCACTGCAAGTGATGTCATTTTATCCCACCCTGAAGTGAAATCACAGGATGCTATGGCCTTTCACCCCTTGTGAAAACAGGAAGTGGTACTACATAGCATTGATTCTAAGTACACTACGAAAAATATGGTTGCGATATCACTGTAAAGTGATATACATTTCATACAAGAATGGATCAACCTATATATGTATCGTAAATAGCAGCGCGTACAGGCCCATTTACCAAATTACTGTGAATGCGATCAGAGGTCCAAGGCCAATGATAATGATGTGTTATTATATGGCACTTAGGCTTAAGTACTTCATGTAGAACAAATATTCATACAATCACCCAACCTGGGTTGGTACTCATTTATCAACCTCATCAGGATGAAAGGCTGAGTTAACCTTGCCAGGAGCCCAACCTGCAGATCACACGCACATTGCAGCAGCGAGCGCTCAACCCACTGCGCTATCTTGCCGGCTATAGCTATCAGAAAACCAGCCACTCAAGAAACAAAGAGCCACATGCTGCTGGCCAAAGCCCAGGAGCCTACATTTTTTAAAAACATATATATCTTTTAACTTGTGTTTTTAGGGGTAGCAAGGGAGACCTCAGGGGAAGCATGGGAGACCACGGCGGTCGCAGTTGCAACCCCTGGCGATCCCTAAATGACGTCGCTGCCTAAAAGCATCAGGGTTCTGTTCATGCGCTCTCACTTGCGATCATCTTTTAGAAACAAAGTGCCTAATTCACAGAGCGTTTTCCAATGGGGTTTTGTCATTATAAAACGCTTCTGTGAATTAGGCCAAAACTGGTTTCAGAAGGTCAAAAGGATAAAAGTGATTATGCAAACATGTGTCAATTTAATATTTCCAACTCTTTACAGAAATGTTTAAAATATTTTCATTTCATCAAATATTTTCAATGTGAAGGGGTGCTTAAATGTGCTCCAATCAATGGTCATATGTTCATGTATGTGGACAGAGGCTCAGCCCTAGACATCATATGTTACGTACTTCAGAGATTGGTTTTCTTCCTAAAAATACATAACTCGTTAGTTGATGTTACAAGTCTTGTAACATCAACTAACATACAAACATTTGCCATCAACCCGGACGCAGCAGAACACAGAATCCAGTCACCTGTGTCATCTGAAATCTACTCAGTCTCGAAGTCAGTCTATAACACCTTTTACAAAAAACAACCTCTGTCGACACACTGTGTTTCTGCCACCTTTACCGGGTACGATGCCATGAGTCATCCCCTAGTTGTTCAAACAGTACAATCTTAGCAAAATGCAATTTCCCATCTCCAAATCAAATACGTAGAAGAATTACAGAATCACTCATGCTTTGCATGAGGTTTACAATTGCTGGCACCGTTCTATGCATATTTGTACTGTACTATTCCCTGCCCTTGACCTGTGTGACAGGCGTGACCATCATAAGTCAGGCATGTGTTGGGAGATTTGTCAGAAACTCCTCATGCATGTCTGTAAATGTTGTGGTTGTCAGGAGTCTGACCACATACATTCATGTATGTGCATTGACGTAGTCTGGTAACATGAGTTTTTAGTGAATTGCAAGTGCAATTGCCATACTCAGGTCACGAAAATTGTGAGCGAAATTTCCCGATATTTTTTGTGTGTAAAACGCTCGTATCCAAAGAACTTTACATATGCAATTGTTCTTATTTAATTGATTGAGCTCTTGACTCATGCTATTATCCGCGTAATGATGAAAGGCTTAGTTGCAGCTTTCCCAACTCGTGACCTGCAGATCACACACACAGATCTCAGCAATTCCCCACTTACCTTACCGACTTATTAAAACATCTAATAGTCAGCGTGAACATTAGCGCTGAAAACAGGTATTACGATGATGGCTAATGACAAAAGCCTCCACTGTTTAATGATAAATATGTGGCGAAAAGGAACGGACACTGTGGACTACAGCTGCATGCGCAGTGTTTAGCTTGTTCTCCTCGCCGAGTGGCTGCAACACTTCACAGCAGGATTGCAGCAGCAGCAGCGGTAGGAGTAATCAAGAAAAAGTGATCATTTACACAGGCCGACTCTTTCACCGTATTCAATTAGCTTAGGTTAAAACAATTCTCGCAGGAATGGCCTATAAACCAGAGTTCCATTTTATCTAATGATATGGAAAAAATCCATGAAATGGCCACATGAGAAATGCACCTAATTTTCTTTATGTGAAGACAGTCTGCAAGCAAAGGGAAGAAAAAGGGGGCCTATTAGACCCGCTGCATTTATCCACTACATCTTCCATTCGGATGTGATGCCGCTAGAGTGTGTTTTTTGCACTGCGATAAAGTTCTGTGGATGCGGTTCATTTGTGTGGCTGGTCCTGGCAAGAAATAAAAAGAGTTCTTTCCTTCTATGGCACTGTTTTTCGGCTTTGGATCCGGGAACTGGCTAAAGGGCTGGGGACCCCAGCCGAAATTCATAACAAGTATTGACCAAGTACATAGTTGCTACTTTTGTGTACATAGATGACAAGTATTCACCATATGCAAATTAACAAGGGGGGTCCTGGGAGTCTCTCTGCCAGACATTAGTCCTGGTTGCGAGAGACTTACCCAGAGTCTTTAGCTCACTATCTTTCACAGAGAAGAAATATCCTAAACATATCAGTCTTTGTCCTGCCCTGGGGCAGTCCAGCACCGAAATGCTAGGCAATTCTCCTCTGAACAAGAGTACCAACAGAAACCCCAGACACGTGTTTCAGTCTAGTTGGACCTCATCAGTAGGGTGGATCTGTGCCTCTCTAAGAATAGTGAGCAAGGTGTCCACGTCTGGATTCCCCTAGTAATTTAGGGTGAGACCCATCCCTCTGCCAGACATTAGTCCTGGTTACGAGAGACTTACCCAGAGTCTTTAGCTCACTATATTTCACAGAGAAGAAATATCCCAAACATATCAGTCTTTGTCCTGCCATGGGGCAGTCCAGCACCGAAATGCTAGGCAATTCTCCTCTGAACAAGAGTACCAACTGACACCCCAGACACGTGTTTCAGTCTAGTTGGACCCCATCAGTAGGGTGGATCTGTGCCTCTCTAAGAATAGTGAGCAAGGTGTCCACGTCTGGATTCCCCTAGTAATTTAGGGTGAGACCCATCCCTCTGCCAGACATTAGTCCTGGTTACGAGAGACTTACCCAGAGTCTTTAGCTCACTATATTTCACAGAGAAGAAATATCCCAAACATATCAGTCTTTGTCCTGCCATGGGGCAGTCCAGCACCGAAATGCCAGGCAATTCTCCTCTGAACAAGAGTACCAACTGACACCCCAGACACGTGTTTCAGTCTAGTTGGACCTCATCAGTAGGGTGGATCTGTGCCTCTCTAAGAATAGTGAGCAAGGGGTCTATGTCTGGATTCCCCTAGTAATTTAGGGTGAGAACCAAAGTTATTTAAATATGCAAATTAACAAGAGGGTTCTTGGGAGTCCCTCTGCCAGACATTAGTCCTGGTTATGAGAGACTTACCCAGAGTCTTTAGCTCACTATCTTTCACAGAGAAGAAATATCCCAAACATATCAGTCTTTGTCCTGCCCTGGGGCAGTCCAGCACCAAAATGCTAGGCAATTCTCCTCTGAACAAGAGTACCAACAGACAGCTAGAGCCATCATTTGCTCATATTATGTGAGCTGGTAGCTCAGCCTAATGCATCTTTCCTATTAGGCTGCAAGGACACACCCTACTCCCCCCTTTCCAAAGGGATTATGCCCTCCACAGCATGTTTGTTTGTTTATTTATTTGGTAATGTGCACCAAACCCTTAGGTAGCTGGTCGCAATGTAATGCTGTGCCAATCCTTTTGCAACATGATACTGTCAATGCAGAAGGATTCATGCAAAGTAGTTTGTTCCAGAGGGATGCACAGACCGTGGAATATTGGCTATGCAGTACTTAGTCCATTCAATCCCCTCAACGTTATATTATGTATATGATAATAATGATAATAATCAACAACCAATAGTGGGCACCACCAATGAACAAAAAGCAAAAGACCACTTTAATCCTTATATTGTGGGCTTTAGAACATTTCTGGGCAAATCAAAGTTTACTGCGGCTTTCCAGCCTCAGCTGATTCCGAGGTGCCCCTCCCAAGTAAATAAAACAAATATCTCACAAAAAAACCTTAACACAAAATAGTCTCTGACTTCTCCCAGTGCCTGGGACTTGGGGTCTTCTCCCGGGAAATACTGAAGTCACGAAGAAAATCTTTAACACAAAACAAAATGTCAGATGTCTCCTCGTGTCCGGTCCGTACCCTTTTCCTGAGTTCCTTGATGGCAAATGCAAACACTGGTCTCACAGGGATGTCTCTGCCCTCTGTTTCCTTTTCTTTCTGCATTGGTCTTGTAGATTTGCTGCTCACCTGGGGTCCAGGCATTCTCTCACGGGGTGATAGCTGTTGTGCCCAAAGGGGCAAAAGGGGTGACATGGATCACATGTGCACCTGTAGTGCTCTCACGCAGTCTCCCACTGGATAGTTTTTCTACTCTTAAATTCCACACCCCTCTATTAATACCCCTACAATCTTCCTGCCTGCCTCTATATTACTTTTGTTTTCAAAGTCTTCATCCCTTGGGGCAAAATTGTTTCATCCCATTGCAGATCTTTCACCTTATGACTTTCTTAACCCTTTTGGGCACAACTGTTATATTCTCTCCAGAGTTTTCTCCTTGTCCCCTTCTTTACCCCTTTGTGACATAATGCCACCTGTGAGGTTCTGAAAGCCTTAGCTTTTCTGACGTTTCACATAAAATGATGCAGATCATTCTCGTTCCGAAAGAGAAACCTGCTAATCAGATCTGCCTTTGATAATGCTCCATGCCAAAAATATAGCACACTCATGTGGCTTTGCTGTGACAGTCTATTGACATATCCAGCACCTATCCAGCAGTGGCAACAGGGCAGGTTTTAAGGTCAAATGACAAATGGCAGCTGATTGTACACAAAGTTCCAACCGGCAGATGTGATTTTTAATGGCCTGCACCACTGATTCAAAAGATAATAAAAACGTACGCTAATCAGCGTTGAGACAAGTTAAACTGCAAATATAGACCATGTCTCATTATGTCATTGTGACTACTGGGGTACACATTTATACAGTCACAGTATTTGGATGTCATATTATTGTCAGCTTGGTGAGCAGTGCTCTAGTCTTGAAGGGCCATGTTTCTATTAGCAGTTTAGCCTGGGTGTCTCTTCAACAACCATGTGGGACTTTGCCCCAGGATGCTGCTCTTTTGCTTCCCCTGAGGAAGACAACACCTTCCTTCAGGGCACGGGAACTCTCTCCAGGAATTCCGCTGGGAAAAAGTTCTTCAAAGCCAGTGCTCATATAACCAAGACACTATCACACAGGGGTGCTGATCATTGGAGACCTTTTGAAGTAGGCAGACATGGAAAGGGGGTGGTGTTAGAATTGCCAGAGGACAGGCTCAGGGCAAGTAAAGGTTGCACCATCTTGGATTTTGCCAGGGCACACTACACTTCCTGCCAGCTTCCTGCTTACCACAAACAAAACACTTTGGGTATGAAATCAGAATGCAATGAACGCTTGTCACAGCAGCCTGGATTGACCCCTGACTAAAAGACCTGCTTTGGACCAAGCCACTGCATCAATTTGCCCAAAAAAGGGTTGGAAATTCTAACATTAGTACATTCATATTTGGACACGCAGAAGAAGGAAGATTGACTGGATGACTGTTGGGAATACCGTTTATTCCAAGGTCCTCTGCTGTAGAAATGAGGAGGACAGAAGGTTACAAGGAAGAGGAAAGCTCTTCTCCTTCCCCACCTCAAGGTAACATTTGGGGTGACACTGCTGTGTATATGGTCTCTGCAACTGACCCACTGGTGTCCATGCACCTTCTTACTGGAGGTGGCAGAACCCTGCCGGTGTGCTCTACACCTCTTACCTGTCTGGGAAGGGTAGATAAGGACTTAACTTGCCTCTGAGAACCTGGAGTGGGTATCCCAGGAACCACATAGCCAAGGAATTGACTCCTTGCTCGCCGTGCATCTCTGAGCCACCTCAATGCTGGTTTGGGTGCCTTTGATGCGGTCTAAGCTGCTGCACAGTACTTGACGGTTTCTTCTCTGCTCACAACCCTTAACTGACTCTGCATCCCTGAATTTTGCTCAGTGCCACTCCAAAGCCCTGCCGTCTCTAAATCCAAGACCCATTAAGCGTACCCAAATTGACAGCGTGGCCAAGGTCATCAGTTTCTTCAAACTCCAAGCTGTTGCAGTACCCCAACGCTGTGTTCAGCCAGCTGACGCTGCTCACCTCCGGAGGTCAGCATCTATTTGTCTGCACCTGGGTTCACAAAGTCTTACAGCGCCCAGCGTCCTTAACCCACCAGCTGTCACTGGTGTCAAAAAGCACTGCACCGTTGGTACCTGCGCCACTGCGCTCAACTTGACACGGACGAGCGCTGAGAGTGCCAGACTCCCAGTTTGAGGATGAAGACTGTCTCGACAGTATCAAGCAGCAAAAACAAGTAATAAAGATATGTACAATGGTTATCTTCCTCTGACCTGCCTTAAACAGCCCTAATGGCATATAAGACCCTCACTCCTTGTCTTTTTAAGACACTTTCATTTGGTGTCCACATCAAGTGCCTGTATCCTGGTGTACAACCAAAGTGCTCTCTTTTCTCCCAAAGTTTGCATTCTCTGCCTTTCCCGTACAGGGGTTCGTCTTTAGTTCTTTTAATTGAGTTTGCACATTGTTAGTTTTTATTAAAGCTCCAATATTTCGAAAACCTTGGTTGGACATTATTTTATTTTGGTACGACTATACTATTGTAGCTTGTGTTAGTACTTTATCAACTTACACCCCTCCTGAAGTGTATGCCTGCCCTCTGCCCACGTTACCAAAAGAGGTGAAAGCAGTATACCTATCGGCCTGGACCTGTTTCAACTTTGTGATGGGGATAAAAGCTGGTTCAGTAGTGATGTGGGGCAGAATTGTAGTCACTATACATCACTCTACTCATGCAGAGCAGTACATATTTAATCACAACCCATCTCAGATCTTTCTGCGTATCACCTTTGCCATCCCTTTGGTAACAAATAGTAATTTTCTTCTTGACCCCTTCTCGGCACAGTTATCAATACTCCCTTCCTCACCCCTTTGCGTTTTGTTTTCACTACCCCCTCTTCCCCACCTCTTACTTGTGTCGCCTTTTCCGTGCCCGACTCTGCTGCTCCTTACCAGCATTCCCAGTTCTCTTAGCTCAACAGCTTGGTCATTTGGGGTTTTCCTCCAACTCCCAAGCTTCAGTATGGCCCAGCCTTCCTGACCTAAACTCCACCCTCTTCAGCTCTAGTCCACCTCCAGCTCATTCTGCTCTCTCTCCTGCCTTCTCCAAAACAGCACCTGCCTTTAATATTTTGTCTCCAGCTCTACCTCCAAACACCCACTCCGACAGACTGAAGATTTGTTCTCTTATAGTACTGTGTTCCTTCTGACCAGAGTCTCTCTAGTGAAAAGGACTAAAGGTGTGTTCGCTGGGATGGGCACTGGCTGTTGGGCTCTGCCCACTAGAATGGTTCATATGTCAAGCCCCTGGTATGCTCAGAGCCCAGATAAGGGAGTCTAGATTTCATTGTCCCTCCGGTGGGGTGGTCCTTTCACTGTCTGCCACACCCTGCAGTTACCTTTCAGACGCTGTCTCTGGGATAAGGGAACCCAGTCTGTCTTTTCAGGTACCTGGTAATGGGATTGGCTGGTAGGCCCCACACAGAAGGGTGGCTTTCAAGTTCTAATGAGCAGCTTGGGGCTGGCTAGTCCATCCTCTTTGGTGGGTTTCTCTCATTGTGTCCCATCCTAACCCTGACCTTGGCACAGACTCGCTTAGCCTATATGTTTTTAACTATGGGAGTGGAGGCCTTGTGCGATGGATGTTTGGGTGACTGTTGAGTCTAGCTCCCTAATCCAGATCCTCCTCTTTCCCTCTGTAGATTTAGATGGGATTCTTGTACCCGCGTGAAGGGAGAAGAACATGCACATACTGCTGGTTCAATGGGACCATCATTCCTTGTGTCCCGTAAAGAGGTAGCAACTACTGAGTCCCCATCTTCAGCAGGAATTAAACCACTATGCTTTGATATTTGGGAAAGCCTGAATGTCCTCGCCCATTGTGGTCTCAGCTCCCTGCCATATGAGGAATAGGTTCCCCCCTTGAAATGACTCTCTCCCTTGTTGCCACCATGGGACTATCCCCTGACCTTAGTGGATAGGAGGAGAGGTGAGGAGACCCAAGTGAGGGTGAGCAGTGGCTCATTCACTATCTTGGGGGGGTTACCTGGTCTCTTTGGCCACACCACTGGTATCTGCCAGAGTAATGCAGCAAATTTAATTACAGAGGGGAATTTCAATAGTCCTACATTTGTTGCAAGATCACACTGTTGTGGACCTGTTTACTACTGGTTAAATCAGTATGTTACATCACTCGGCCCCACTCATTTCGCTATTGCGGTGTTGGTGAATATGAAGTGGACACTATGTGGACACTATGTGGTGGGGGGCCCGGAATAGTGCACCTTATCAGGAACATGATAAACGGAGCTAAATTGTGCTCTTGAGGATGAATGCAGGATTGCTTTGAAAAATGTTTGTCTGATCTAGACAGCGTGGCCAAATGCTGCATGTTATGCTGGTGGATTTCAGATAAGCCGCCTCTCAGTGTGTGTGAGAAAAATTATGAAATGCCGCTGTGTGGGGGAAATACTGTATTTAAATCAAGGGCAGTTATGAATAACTACCAGTTAGGGACAGTTTCTAT
Organism: Ambystoma mexicanum; assembly: GCF_040938575.1. Lineage (NCBI taxonomy): Eukaryota > Metazoa > Chordata > Amphibia > Caudata > Ambystomatidae > Ambystoma > Ambystoma mexicanum. The sequence continues at coordinate 856,516,718 of NC_090935.1, read as the reverse complement.
TGATCCTTCCACAAGTGAGAGGTTTCCTAAACAATAACTGCCTTTATGGGTTTAAAGTATGCTTCAGACTGGACTATTTAAGCCTTTATTCAAATTCTGCACTCAGATGCTATTAATTCTACACAGTACTACACGTTACAAATCATTACAATTCAATTCAATTCTGAACATAAAAAAAACAATGAAAATGGAGGTGACAGTTCAGGGCATGTAAATAGCTCTGTAACTGACGTGCTACTTCATGATTTATGGTTGTAGGGCTGTACAAAGCCCCCTCTCCCTATGCCTGTGCATAAGGCTTCAGAGAAGAAGATGCACGTACCTTCAACCTCTTCCAAGATCTCTCTATCCTTGGAGTCCTAGCCACAGATGCAGATAACGCCAGCCCAAGAACAGGAGATCCTCCAAGTCTCCTTACTATCTCACTGAGGCACAGACGTACAGTTGGTAAGGACATCTATAGCTGAAGCTTTCACTTCCACTTTCATGGGCATTACAGCAGTTGTTGCTTCTGCTTACAATCAAATACCTGACCATCTCGATGCCGCCCCCACCCCCAGCACTAAGATGTTAACTGTCATAACAGTGGTGAGGACATTGCACAAGGCAGTAATGATGATGATTAGAAACGTTCATGTTTGTCATGGAGAATATTTGCCTTTCCTGCATCCAGAGGTGTGGCCTACTCCTGTTCAACCTGAAAAGAAGGTGTTCAGGCAGATGAAGTACTTCCGGATGCAGGAAATAATTTCCTTGATGATAAGAACATTTACTCTGAAATGATGGAGGAACGAAGAGAAGAAAACCTATCCACGGTCCCTCTTTAAGCTCTACTCCCTCAAAGACTTTGATGTTAGAAATCCTGACACCACATACCTAGATTAGCATTTGTGTAACCTGAATGCCCAAAATATCCTCACTCCTAATTAAGCTACTGTGATGAATTGCCATCTGGCAAGCTTGGGCAATCCCTGGCTTTTTTTATTTGTATTAAATAGTACAATGATGCAGGTAATTCCGACTCTGAAAAGGGAAATCTGCTGATTAGATTACCCTTTCCTAAACTCCATACCAAAAGCATAGTGTGTACCTGTGTCCTTCTGCATCAGTATCCTGATTTACAGCGCCTGGTCTGCCAGTGGCAGAGAGTAGAGCAAGTTCAAAGCCACAACTGCCCATTTGACAGCTGTAGTGACAGCCAGTTGTCTGCAGTGTAGGGGCTGCATGCATGTAGGATAGGCACCCCTGTACCAAAACTATGATGATCATAAGTAGCCCCAGCTGGTGGTAGGGTAACTCTATAGATACGTTATGCCTGAGTTAAGGCATGGTGCATGGCACTACTTATTATTGTTGCAGGCAAATAAAATTTGATATCATACAGATGTCAGTTTCTATGAGCCAAGCTTAGCTGTGGAAGTTGATGCTTATTCAGGCCCGACAGGCTGAGCCTGCCAAACAACAGGATACGAACCTGAATGACCATTACTCTTCTTTGATCTCTTTGTGAGGGCAGGTAACAACCTCTGCCAGAGGCAGACAGCTGTCCTGGGTCTGGCATCAAGGGAGCACATCCATTCAAAAGGAGTAGCCTCACACCAGGGTGCTGCATTCCTAGTGAGAAGGGAAGAGGGCTGAGGTATACGGTAGACAGAAATACTTTGCACTTGGAGGCAGACTTCCACAATCGTGGTTTTCTCTCTCTCTCTCTCTCTCTCTCTCTCTCTCTCTCTCTCTCTCTCTCTCTCTCTCTCTCTCTCTCTCTCTCTCTCTCTCTCTCTCTCTCTCTCTCTCTCTCTCTCTCTCTCTCTCTCTCTCTCTCTCTCTCTCTCTCTCTCTCTCTCTCTCTCTCTCTCTCTCTCTCTCTCTCTCTCTCTCTCTCTCTCTCTCTCTCTCTCTCTCTCTCTCTCTCTCTCTCTCTCTCTCTCTCTCTCTCTCTCTCTCTCTCTCTCTCTCTCACCTTCCTGTCCCCTCCACTTCCTCTGGAGCAAAGCACTTTGGTTATGATGTCAGAGGGTCAAAGTCCATTGCTTCTAACAGCAGGGATTTGACCTTGACCATTAAGGTAGGCTAGGTTAGTCAAATCACCTGTGTACTTTTACTGTTAATAGAAGGGGTATCACACCACTTGTTTGAATCATTTTGGAATCATCTTTTGGGCTCCAACCCTTGAAGAATGTTTTGTCTGGACCTTGCTAGGAGAGAGCTGTCCTTTCCAGAGTCCTCCAGTTGAGAGGTGAAGGCAGGTGTTCCAAGGCAGAGGTGAGATCTGTCCCCTAACCATCCGCAGGGGATATTGGGGGTGACCCTGCTGCTGGAAAAAGACATCCCTCTCTACCAGCCATGATGGTATCCAGGAGCTCACTGTTGAAGGGCCCCTGCAGTTGTGTGCCTCCCCCATGTTTGGGAGCCCAAGAACAAGGACCCATCTTGTCCCAGGGTTGCCTCAGTGGGCCCTAGATCAACCTGAGAAGTGACCTATTGCTTAAGCAAGACCTGCCTCTCGGATAGCCTCAGCCATGCCCAGGACCTCATTGTTTTGAAGGATCCCTACAGATGTGTGCCAGCCTCCCCCTTTTTTGGGAGCACAAGAAAAGGACTCATCTTCCCCCACAGCCCAGGAATGTGGCACACAACACTCTGAGAGCCAAGAAAGCCAGGATCCAAGTGTTTTTTGCTATTGCACTGATTGGAGCCATGCTACTAGAACCATTCACCACAGGACCCTGTGTTTCTGCATTTCACACTCTCCCAATCTTCTGACATGTGCCAAGAAGTCTGGTTTTATGCTACCACATCTCCAAGAACTGCAGAAAGGTACTTCTCACTGCTAACTGCCGCCCCAGGTCCACTTTTGGGCCCTAGCGACTGGCTAGGCAATTTTAATGAATTGTTTGCAACCTCAAGAAATGTCCTTTTTGTACATTGTAGTCTTTTAATTGTCATTTCTCGCCCTGTCCATTACCTGGACGCTGAATCTATTATATCTTTGCATATTATGTGTTCATTGTACAGGCGTCAGGTTTTACAATAATTTATAGTTATTATTGTACATGGTGGGTTTGATTAAATTATATATTTTTATAGAACCTTGATTTCACATTTCTTTATTTTGGACTGTTGTACTTCACTGCTTGGGTTGCTACTTAACCACGTTCACACCCCTTTTAGGAGTATAGCCTTCCCTCGGCCCATGTTACCACAAAATGCTAAGGAGGTATACCTCTTAACGGCACAGCCGTACTTTTATGAATGTGCTGGCTCTTGATTTGTAAAAGGATGAGGGTTGACTGTGTGCTTTATCCTTGACTCATCCTTGTACTCCGGCAGGGTAGGGGGCAATTTGTCACAGCTACCCTTAAGATCAGGTGGACAAGAAGGAAGATAAAGCATTAAGGGGAACTCTTGACCTGATGGTGAGGTTTGTTGCATACTCGGCATATGGCACCCAATCACATATGGTGAACTTCCAGATGCTCTATGAAGCCTACCCCAAAGGCATTGACATTGCACCTCTTCTGAAGGTAATGGAAAAACAGGTTCAAAACCAATCTTACATGCATTTTGATGTAATGAGGGCAATGGCATCTGTTCTATGTCCTTCTGTGGCTGGCCTTTGGCACCCTTGGCACCTTTGGCTGCTGAAATGACAAATGAAAGCATCCCTGAAAGATGCCTTGAAGAAACAACCATTGATGTCACTGCAGTCTTTTCTAATCATAGCAAGACTACACTTTGAAAAGATAGGAAATATTCCCTACAATAAGCAGGATGGATATCTGGCTTCAATTAACCAGGAATCAGAAGTGCTTCTCTTTATGCTGCTTCACCTCTATTCCTAGGTTCCTTTTGTGGCCCTTGAAGGGATTCTCCAAATCGTGGAAGACAGATGTTCAAACAGGATTACACTCAGAAGATTAGTGTTTCATAGAACATGTTGTCACCATCTGCGGTGATGGCCGGCCTGTGCTAGAAAATCTGTTAAATCTGTTATAAATTCCTTTAACAGGCCTGTGTGATATTTGTGACTGCAGAAATCGAATTTAGATTCCTTAATAGGAAAGTTATCTAGGAGGAAGTGGCTTATATGATCCAGATGTCTCACACCCCGACTACATTGGTGACATACACGCACCATTGCCCTTCCACATTGGTGCATTGTGAGGAAAGTTGGGTTCATCTGGAGGATCTTGGATTTTCTAACACACAGGGATTTAGATTGGGATTATTTTTTCTGTCTCTACGATTAGTGTATAGTGGACGTCCATCGGAGCATTTAGAAGCTTGTGATCCGATATAAACACAATTGACCCTTTTGTTGTACATCTTTTGAAAGGGATTATGCTCCAGTGATTTCCAAGAACAATCTTAATGTCACTGAGACTTGTCCATGGTATTACAATTCCTCCAGTCTCCTATCTTGGAAACCCTGGAGGAAGTAGAAATATGGTTCATTTTGGAGTCATAACTTTGGCTAGATGAATTTGTGAATTGGGTGCCTTCCTCATTTCTGAGCCTGCCTATGGTTTTCCCATGAGGCGGTGGTCTAGGATACACGTCTGGCCATTCTGCTGTTGCCCTGATTCCACATCAATAAAGAAGTGGTCCTCCTGATGTTCTTTTCAAAGTCAACCTTTCCTAATGAAAGCCATTTCCATTCCCTGGATCCAAAATACATCTGGGTTCTGACTAACCAACTTCTTATGTGACACATTTGCTGGAGATGCAAAAGGAAAAAGGCCTACCTCAGCTATGCGAGTCATCAATTTGCTCCGCTATCGCCATGGTTCATGAACAAAAAGGTATTCCCCTCCCTAATCTATTCAAGATATTGCTAGTAGGGCAATGGCAGCATCCAGGCAAGATGCTCATGTTATGCCAGTCAAGGGTATTTGCATTAACATTAGGTGGACTAACCCGCCATACCGTAATGCATCATTAGAAGCTGACAGTGGGCCGATACGTGGGAGCTTTGGATCCAAAATACATTTTGCTGGCACTTCCCGAAGTGCTGTAAATACATAAACATGTTTTCAGTTCATATGGTTCGAAAGCCAATGTGTGTGTGTCTATGTAACAACAGATGATGCCGGGTCACAGCTTTGTACGTTTGGTTAGTAAGGTCTGTGACAAGATTAGGGTGGATAGGGGGTAAGGTCATAATTACATATGGTACTCATCAGTACACCTCATATTCCTATCAGGCCTTAGTATTTGTGCCTTTCCTTCCCCTCTCTTCCTGGGTCCACCTGCCTCCTTCTTATGAGGAAAAACACAGGAGGAGGACACAGAGAGGTGGTCCCATATATTCCGGCAAGAGAGTAGAGCAACATGACTTCATTTTGAAAAACGATTTAAGATTTCGTATGACAGACATTCGTGGGGTAATAGCGCAGGGGTAACACGCTCACCTTGGGAACTAGACAATGCAATGGCATCTGGGTTTGATACCTGGTCTCATACTTAGAAGCTCAAGGAGTCTGGAATTAAGCAAAATACTCAGGACTGACACGAGATGTGGGTGCTAGGAGTAATGCTGATTGCCATGCATAATCTGACAATATCACAGGCAGCAGAAGAAAATCTATTGGCCAGCGCAGCAAGAGGAAGACCAAGTAAAGTGTAAAGTATTGTAAACTCAACCTAACAAAATATACCATTTGCAATTAAAACGTGTTAAGAGAAAAAAGGATGGCAAAAACATGTACATCATGTCTAGCCAATATGAAAAAGACAGTACATTTGAAGAAGTGAAACACACGCTCTTCTAGCAAATCAGCCGCCCAGCAGTCTAAATAATTAGGACTTTCTTTCTTTTTATAAGCCAGTCAGTTTCTCCTCTCCCCTCCATGTAAAGTTAGTTGTGGCTCCACAAAGTGGCAAGTTTGCACCACATGAGCCACAGCCTAATGATGCAACAATACCTTTGGAGTCTGTGAAAATAGCAGTTTGAACTGTTTGTTGTGCCTGTAATTTGGTCTCCCACACGACTCCCTGCCATACATTATTTTTTTGCAGAGCAAACCTCTCACTTAAGAGAAACTAACCTGCTTAGAAAGTACCAAATGTTACAAAAGCCGCTGTTTAAGAAGAGAGTATTTTACATGCTTTTTCCACTAATCATTTGTCCCAGTTAAACACAAATTGGCCTCATTACAAGTTTGGCAGGAAGTGGTAAAATTGGCGGTAACTCTGTTACTGCCAACTTTACCATTACGCCAAATTAAGAGTTTGGGCATGGAGTGGAGGATTTCCCTCCAGGAAAATCCTGGAATTAAACCCTCCAACCCTCCAACTCACTACCGAAATATCGGTAATCCCACTAAAAAAGCCCCATTGAGTCCAATGGGCTCAAATTAAATGGGGAATTACACCGCCACCACCGCTTGTAATTCGGAGGAAATTCCCCTGACCAAGTGGCAGTAACAGTTATTCGTTTGGGTGGTATTCCCACAGATTTACCACTGGGATAATGCCCAACTCGTACTGAGGCCCATTCAGTCCAAGCTCTTATCCTGTGCAATTCCTTACTCTTCCAACTTCTGCAAGCAAATACATAGTTTGTCTCTGTCTTGCACTTTCAACATGTTTCATCTCTCCTACTAATGGAATCCCACCCTATTGACTTCATGATGCGTCTCCCCTACTGCCTTCTTTCCTTATCTTGTTGCCATCGGCTTGTCTCTTCATCCTGCCCAGAAACAGCTGCATGTGCACATCGCAAACAACCATTAGACAAATAAACATGATCACCTATGATTCTGTAAGATCAGTCTTTCCCAGCCATTAGCCAAATAAACATAATCACCTATAATTCTGTATGATGGGTGCTTCCCAGCCATTTTCAATGAACGCTTACATAATACGTATTTTCAACAAGCACATTTCTTTGATAATACTAGTTGGCAGCCAAGAGCTCACCGTTCGAAATTGTGAGGAGGAAATCCTGGCCTCTAGATGAAATAAAATGAAAGTAATTAAAGAAGGCCTTCTATACCCAGTCGGAAAAAGGTATAGAATTATTCTTTATCTTAGATCAATTGAAAGATTTAAACAATATCGAGGCTTAATACCACATAATAGAAATACGCCAGATCGGAGTACTAAGGTACAATTACACTTTATTTAACAGACAGCTGTCTGGCTCTCAACACCCCGCAATGTGTGCAAGCAGACACCGTGAGATGAGAGAGTGCTGGACATTTCAAAAACATGAGTATTTATACAGTTTTCATCCAGCCTCTCTTCGTGTAACACATTTACCTAGGGTACATAGCCTTTCCACAAAACTAATGCAAGTTAAAACATCCTTGAATAGCTGGTTGTTTTCTGTTAAACACTTCATATGTTTTTCAAACATTGGACACAAAGCTAACAGTTCTTATTTCATTTACTTATATTTGTCTACCATTTGTTCTTAAGTTTAAAGTCAGCTTAGTTTCAAGGAGCGAAACAAAGATTTCTGCAAAAGCACATGTTCAGCTATTCATCATTCTGTTTTGCTATTTGAATGGGGAAGACACTGTTGGTACAGATGGCATCTAAATTACTGATTAGCACGGCTCCTGTTTAGCTCCAAGGTTTCCTTAGTGCAGGACAAACAATCCACTTCAGCAGCTTCAGCATGTTTATCTACGTTGACACAGTACAAAGTTAATTTTGCTCTGCTGGAGCCAAAAACACAATTTCTAACATGGGACTGAAAGCAGTAGTTTAATCAAAATGGTGGATAACTTAAAATGGCGGCATATTCAGCCTATTTCAGGTTCATTCAAATGCAATTTACAGTGCAATGCGAATGTGCTTAGGCCAATGTTTACTATCAGGCGGTATTTGTGCAAAGTCTACTTTTACACAATATCAAAGCTTAAACACCATTGAATACTCTTGCTTCTTATCCCAGCTGTTTGGCTTTCTTTATATTGAACTGTGTTAGCGAGAGAGGTCCAAATAAGGCCCTAAATGTTTCCAACTGTTGTATGTTTGTAACAAATAGGTTGCTGCCAGTGGCAAAACAGGAACATTATTCGGTCAAGGAGACACAGCATCTGCTGTATTTTATTTAGAGAATAGATGTTCTATTTATTGTCAAAAATGCATTGACTAATAAAACATGTGTTTGGCATCATCTAATGGTTGTCTTTCAATATGCCCCCATCTCTCCTACTATTTTGTTAAATTGTAAATGACATGTATTTTTCTGTTATGGATGTAACTCATAATAGCAGTAATGTGAATAATATGCAGACTAATGTCCACCATACTCTACATTACAAATATATTAAAAGGCACTGAGGTGTTCTGTGTTTATCCCCTACCATTTTCAGAGGAATTTACATAGAAACCCATTGCTGCTCCAACACCTCCTCCCAACACATTCCACCTCCCCAAATCAACTCACAAAAGGCACTCTGCCCATTCTATCTTCTATAACATAATCCACCCCTTTGACTCCCCCAGGAAAAACTAGAACCCCAACCTTCTCAATCAACCCCACTAATCATACAAACCCACTTTCCTTCTTGACTTCTGTGGTGCCCTCTAAGCCATTTCTCCATTGTGGCTGTCACAAAGACAGGAACGATCCACCTTGATAGTGCCACACTTGCTGCTCTACAGACAGTTTCTATCACTTTCCCCCACTAACCTTGACTGGCAAAGTAAGGTAGTGCATAGGCCGCACAGGCCTGATGATTAAATATACTTCCTCATCCATCCCTTTTCTTCATTAGACTAGCAGCCCTCTTCATTTGAAAACATTGCTTTTTAATTCCTCACACCAAACCTTATTATTTCCTGCATTGTTTAAACCCTAGTGTGCTCTCAAGTCTTTCCACTCTGGCATTGACCTCTCTCAAGTTTCTCCCCAATTAAGCCCCTTTCACCCTCATGAGTGATTTCAGCCTTCCCAACATTGCCAGTGCTGCTTGTCTTGAGTTTCACTCCATCCTCAATGACCACTCCCCGGTCAACCTTTCATGACCAGCCCATGCACAATCACAGCAGTTCCCGCTTGAATGATAACCAACTCCTTTTCCCTGCAATACTTTCCCCGTGCCCTTCTCATCCTTTCACCCAAGTCTTTCATTAATATTGTCACCTTAACTATCATACTAAACCTTCTACAATCCATTGCTGCTGCTGAAACTGCTGCCAGGATAAACCTACTGAATACATATCAACAATACATCAGCACCTCAACTACTGCTCTAGTAAAACCTTGATTTGCACTCTTATCCTTAGTATTTGTGACTATTGTTCTCTAGCCTCCATCTGGGTCTTCTACTCCACTCTTTTGTCCCTCCTTAAAATGTTAAGGACTGCTGGAACTGCCGATACCCTGATTTTAGGATCATATCCATCTGCTCTTTGATAGACTCTCCTATCCATGAAGTAGGTGCCTGAGACCGACAGTTGCATAATCCTCAAAATTCCCCATTGTAGGGTCCTGTGTGCTTGAGTGTAAATACCTTTCAAACATGTATATAGTAGGTATGTGATGCCCCCTGTCCAACTTTACAAATGTTTATCCCCCACCCATAACTCATAACGATGGAGTCTGCTTTGTGATCGACCCGAAACTCTTTATGCTCATCACAGCCCCTGTCACTGCAGCTTTACTCAAATTCCTAAACATTAGAAAAATCCATCCACTTCCCATGTACCACACCACTAAGACACTTACCTCTAGTGTTGTGCCCAGTAAACCGGACTACTGAGCAAGTCTTCTCCTTGGTCTGCCCCTCTGCTAATTTGCTCACCTAAACAAAGCCCACAATTTTGCAACATGCATCCTCTTGAACCTACCCAGATCATAAGCCACCTTCACCTACCATCACCACTCTGGATGGCTCGTCATGCAAAATCACTATCTCTTAAATTCCTGCTCCTCATCTAAAAATCCATCCATGGTCTTGCCCCACCCCACTAGCTTGTTGACTGCATCTCATGCATCTCACTGCACTCTCGATATAGAATTCTGAACATATCACCACTTCAGCACTTATTTGCCCCCCCCCTTCACTATTGTCGCGCTCCTTTACCCTACTTTCCGCACTCCACTGGAATCCTCTCCCTAGGCCATCGAAGCATCACTTCAGTGGAACACTGCACACACTCCACTTGCTTGTGATGGAAGTAGCTCCCCAAATCCTTTGCCCTCCTATCCAAAGTAGGTGCCCGGACGACCTCCACTATGTTCTGCCCTCAGAATCACTCTATGTAATTTGGAAAATGTCTTAATACTCCCTGCGCTCTCTGTTTTGCCTACTTTGTATGCCATTTGTTGTTTGTCAATAAGTACAAATATAAATATACCTACATTATAGAAATCTATATTAAATCCTGAGCAGCAATCACTATCTTTAAATGTAACACATCCTGCAAAGTACTGGCAAACTTGCTGTTATTTTATGTTTAATTATATTTGCATATGTAATATGCCCTTTTGAAAACAAGTCGCATCAAGGTGTCAGGAAATTGAAAGAGAAAGGAACAGAGGCATAGGCGTGGAAACCACATCCCATGCACTACATGTATGATGAAAAAAAGCTTAGATAAGAGCCAATTGGTTGCTGCAGATCTAGGCCGGTGCCAAGGGAAAGGCAGATTTCCTTCTAGATTAGTTGTTTATTCCATACCTTTTCTCTAATAATATGTTTGTGCAGCACAGGCAGTCTTGTATTGGATCTTCAAAGAAACACATTGGCACTTGTAGTGCAATTCATTTGAAGAAACGATTTCTGCCAGTCTTTTAATATCTTTGCAATATCCTTTCATTTTATTGGTATAAATCAAACCACGTTTGGCAGGCGATAATCTGCACCCACGCGTTTCACGCTGCTGATAGACCCAGGTTCTTTTTCTAATAAACTATGTGCTCCAGGGATAGAAAAGTAAAGTGAGTCGTTTGGCTGCGGCGTCCAGTGCGCTTTCGCCATAGTGAACATACCAGGGGGTTGCACTTACATGTGCCCACTTTGCGCAGTGGAAAGAGGGACATTGCAACCCCATGATCCATATCCGAGGCTCCTCCGGATGAGGGCATCTCTGAGGGGGTGTCTGTGTGCACTGTTTCACATGTATTACAATGCAGAGTCTGCAGATTGCACAGGGACCACAAACGATGCTCCATGCCAGTTGGGCAAGATGGCAACCGATGCAAGTATTTTCAGTTTGTACAGTAGTTGTAGAAAAAGCGTTGGTGGTTATATTTTTTTTTTAAAAGATGTAAAATGTTCATGAACAGTGCACCTGTTCGACCTATCCGCAAGCAATGGAATGGGAGTGCTGTCTAATGCCAAGTAAGACGGATGTGATCTGTGACTGCACCATCTTTTAAAAATGTGCATACATAAACAGAAAGGGGTGTCCAAAGGATATACTACCTCGGCGTACTGCTTGGAAACAAGATAATACATGGTCGTAGAACACACAAGATGTCGGGAATCGGTGTAAATGAGTAAAAAGGGAGTGTGTGAAGGACAGTTTGCGGTCCCTATTGGGCGCAGTCAAAATGTTGCCGTCCGTAGAACAGGCACGGTGGCCGGAAAGTTCGTAGGCAAACAAAATGGAGTTGTCCTAAGGACACTGGAACAGTCCGTACAGTGAACATAGCATGCGTGCACATGCACAGTACAAACAAAAGGATTGCCAATATTACAGCAGTTCCTAACTGTCCGTCTCACTTGTGTCGCACTTTGAAGTAGTTTGAGAACCCGAACACTGTCCGTAGGACACTTGTGCGCATGCGCATGTTTGATTCTTTGCATTTGCTATCCAGGGGACTTTCATTAAGGGGGCGGATGTGTTGAGGATGTCATCTTGTGACCGCACCTACGCTGAGCGTGGGGACTAGTTTCCGCGGTTTGTGTGCCCCCTCGGCCACACTAAAAATGAACTTGTAGACACAAGGCAAAGTATTGTGGAGTGTAAAAATGTAATTTCACACATCCCAAACAATAGGCCACCTCAGTTGTTGCTGTGTAAAATGTGTGTACTGCTTTGTAGGGATGAAGACGGTCACAAGGCACACCCCTGCACCCCTTCAAAAGGCCACACCCCCAAGCGCATATTTATTGTCCTTCTAGCTATAGCAGATCGAGGTGCGTTGCCTTTACTGCTGTAGTGACGAAAAGGAAACTAATCGTTATGGCTTCCATGGCTTCTGTTGGGTTATTAGCCTCTACACCACCCCCAAACCCGCCACCATCACCACCTCACCAAAGGCCTGCAGAGAGATATATGGGTGAGGATGTAGAGATTGAGGAAGAAGAGGAGGAAGAGAATGAAGTGGAGGAACTCTGCACTAGGAGCACTCGGCGGGAGTCGTGGGTGTGACGGTTGTTTTCCGTTTATGGGAATGTACCAATAGCACGTGCGAACCTGGTGAAGTGTAATAAGTGCGATGTGGTGTTGAGTCGTGGGAGATTTGGAGCGTACAGTTTTGGTACGACAACAATGAAGCGACACCTCACTTCGTTCCACACTGCGGACATTTGCAAGGTGGTGCCATGTGAAGAGCGTAGTCGTTTGAGTTCCTCCACAACATCCTCAAAATCCGCTCCTCCCACCACAAGAGACACTCCTGTGGGGGAGCACCTCCCTCCAGCTGCTTCACAAGCCATTCGCAATGCTGTGGACCCTTACCTTTCAAAGGTGACAGTAGTGTGCACGTATTGTGACGCAGTACTCTGCAGGGGGGAGAATTTTCGAAGTGCTTTTGAGGCTGCAGTCACTAAGCACCAGAAGATTTGCTCCTTACCTAAATAAAGATCACCCGTAATATTTGTCTGTTGAGTTGCCCTTTCTTAGCCCCGTGGCTGGTGTCCATTCCTTACCCTCCTTTCGCCTCTTCTCCTACTGTGTCGAGTGCTGTTAATTAATAAACGTAAAAACAACAAAAATGACAGAAAAGGCTCTTTTCAGAGCAGCCTTTCTCAGTGTAACAATAGACCTATGAAGTGAAGGCCGAAGATCCCTGCGGAGTTCAGCAAAAGTTTGCGGACAGTCGTAGAGGGGAAAAAGAGAGGGTGCAAGTGGCGCAAACGCATAAAGTGTACGTTGGGAGTAAGTGGCAGTTCTGAAAAGAGCCTTTTGGTGGTGTGTTGTGTGGGTCAAAAACAGTGGATTGGGGAAAACGGATTGTCAGATAGGTTAGTGTGATTGCAAAAGAGGGTGCAATGCATTTTGTAAATTGTGAAGAAACATATGAGGTGGACGCCATCTCTGCGGAAAATGAAACTGCTACGAAACAAAATGTTGTCATTGTGGAAAGAGGACATGCCAACATCTCTTAGAAAGGCACACACAGCCTTATTCACATTGCGTCTCGCTTTCTCCGTTTGTGGACCAAATGCAGAAGAACGAAACCATTTTGTCTTTGGGCAACACGGGAAAAAGTATTTGACAATTTGGAAACATGTCCATGAGCTTTGCGAGTGCTTCCTTCATGGCAAATTGTAAAGAAATGTCAGATACATGGCCTAAACTGGTTCCTCCACAATGAATGATGAGTATATCTGGAGGACGGTCTGTCTGTAAAGTAACACAAAGAGGTACCAAGTCCACCCATCTCATGTCACGCACGCCATGCCAGTGCACTTCCGCATATGGAAATTCGAGATTTGTAGATAAACTGCAGCTTTCTGCATGCACCTTCAACCAATGTATCCATGAGACTCCCACAATCCAGATAATCTGTTTTCGAGCATGGAAAGCCATGGCTGTGTGGTGTCCTGTGAGGGAGAAGACGGTCTTACTAAAGTACATCGGTCAGAACACACCTACTGAACTTTATGGACCAATCCCTAGCTCCACTCATTCTCATTTACATGCGGCTCCACCCTTCAATCCCCGGTGGTGATATGTGCTGGCTGCTAACTACCGCCATGTTCGCGGACATGTACAGGATCAGAGCGTGACGATGGTACATAAAAGTACTATTCCCCATTTTCCCCTTTACGGTAGGCTCTGAAAAGACCCGTTATTTTAAATTTTTGGCCACATATCGTATAGACATGTGGTATTTTATGTATTTTTTTGTATTTTTTGTCCTTGCTTTAATCTTGCAAACATTACAGAACCTTCTCTAAAGCAAGTCTTATGTTCCAAAAAAACATTGCTATGTTCCAAAAAAACATTGCATTTCCTAAAGAGGATAGCGCAACACCATCTCCTTCAAAGTAATGTGCATTGCTTGGAGCAATGTTATCGTGGCTACAAAAAAAACATGCCAACTCGTAGCATGAATGCGTGCATGCCGCGATTGATGATGCACCTCCCGATGCTTTGATCTGGACAGAAAACAGAAGTGTTGTTCCATTGCACTCTCGGGAGTAAAGCAGAAAAAATAACTTTCGATGTTGGGAAGACGGTCATGAGTGCTTCAACCAACTGTGCCAAATCTGCCAACAAGGTACATGAAGTCAGTTATCCCAAGTGGCAAGCACCGTTGTGCAAAATTAGCACATGAGGAGTGGTCATTCAACGCATGTCTCTGCAAACTTGCAGAATTGCTGCAGCATTGGCATGAGTGTCAGCGCTCCACACCACCTCCACTCCTCGCACATCGAAATGGTGTGCCACATGCCAACTCTCGGCATAGTGTTGTAAGCCTTGCACAAAAATGTCTCCAAGCAGTAAAACCCTGACCCTCTGCACCTTTGCCATTTTCAGTGTGCGCACCGTCTTTCTACACAAAAGACTAATGTGAACATCTGATTGGCTGATGCCTACAGTCGTCTTTCCATGCAGGATTTACTGTAGAAACCCGTATGTGACACACCATACCAGCGGACAAGCATTGCCTACGTGCGGCACGTAACTTTTACCCGGTCCTTCCACCCTTTCTACAGCGGTACCAAAGCGAGTCCCTCATTGGACACAACTAAGCGGGCGCACAATCATCCATCAATCACATACAACATCTCTAATTTTAACTCTGTCATCAACATTGCGCACTTCAAAATTACTGTCGATGATTCTTAATGAAAATCGCATACCATTGCAAAGCACCTACTTCACAAGCGATTGTGCAAGGATTGCAAATTTCTATGTACAGCTCCATGCATGTGCACATGCATTAGTATAGAGTACAGGTATGTACATTTTAAGCAGAGTACATGTGGAAGCCTTATGATTTGAAATAGACAAAATAATGGCAGTAAATTTCCATAGGGAACAAATAACAACGCACCCCCTTTTAAAGTGCAACAATGCTGATTTGTCATTAACAAATCGCACAAACGCTTACTATCTTCTGCATAACCTGTAGATACGTTGCAAACATGCCTATTTAGGCATAGGTCTCAACCATTTTTGTCGTAAGGCGGGTGAAATCAGTCGATTTTGTATTTGGCGGGAGAGACGGCCATTGGATTGAATGGCCGTGCAGGAGGTTTGGCGGGTGAGTCTGCCCTTTACAAGGCGGGTAACAACCGCCAAAAGCGTGTGAGTTGAGAAGTAGAATTTAGGGCAGACCTCATTTTTGTATGTGAAAATGTCAGAGTTCTGTACTCTGTACTGCCTACAGTAATGCTACTTGCAATGTGATCGTATGAATATAGTAATCGCTCCCGATTGTGGTGCTCACATGTCCTTCGGAGGGTCTCCCGATTTTTGGACATCGTGCTTTTCATTAACAAGTACAAAATGTTTGCCCATCTAGTACTTTGCCCTGTCTCTTACAAACCTCTCTGCTATGCATACTACACTTTGTAATGAACAAGGCATTTCCAAACCCTTAAAAAATGTAGTTATTTTGAAGGACTTTCAAGTACAATATTGAAAGTAGTATGGAAAGACTGCACAGAGAGAAGTGAAATGTGCACGTGGACTGGGTTGAAATATGAAAGTTAAATCCTCTGACGAAAGAAGTACAAGTAAAGTCTGCAGTATCATGACCGCTGCAAACACACAAAGTAATTGGTATTGTTTTTTTAATTTACAGTGAAGACTACTCTCCTGAGAATCAACAGCATCTACACTGCAGACAACATATCCGAAGAAACCTGGTCATCTTGTACAAAAAAGTAAGTACAGTACAACCTTCATATTGTAACTACTCCTTAAAGAGGCTGCGTGGGTTATTTGTTTATTTTGGGCACCAACGCAAGCATTCATTTGTAAACCATTCTACCTACAAATATCCATTTATTGAACAAAGAATAACAGGTGTAATGGCTTACAAATCCCTGTGTCTTTGCTACTGAAATAACATAGGGAATCCTTAGAAGGTTAGATTGTGGAAATAAGTTGTGGTAGCAAGTTTTTGGCATTTCGGTTATTAATAATGGTACTCGTCACAAGTAGGGCACTTTGTACGCTCATCTAAAGCACGTTGTACTAGTATACAAACAGTAGAGTAGCCTTACCAAATGATAGTTAGAGGTCACTGTGCGTTGACACACCATGCCAAAGAGCTTCCCCATCACACTTATGCACACATGCACACAGCACACATACATTGGACAACAGACCAAAGTATACTTTTTTTCTCAACAGACACCAAAGAATGCCTACCAAAAAGCAGCTCTGTAGAAAGGAACGCAGAATTAGAGCAAATAAAAATAAAGGTGCCCAATGTAAGCATCCACCTGTTGTAGAGTTAGTGGAGAATCTTGGCACAAACCACCTAATGCAGTTGGGTAACATAATAAAAGAAGTCTCAACCACCGAAACTGTACATCCTCCATCAAAAAGTGTCACAAAACATAGAAATGTTGTCAAAATAACGGCTGCCAGTACAGCTAACAATGTTCCTAATAATCCTGATAGTGTAAGAATAACCCATAGTAAAAAAAGTATTTTAGCAAAAATGTTTCGTCACAGAGTCCTTCAGAATTTACTAAGAAGAGGACCAACATCATCCTCGCCCCTTAAAACGTACCATAGAAAGTTAATTCTACAAGCACTCGTGGACAGTGCAATCCTTCTCAAAAGGAAGTTGTTCATATTAGTGTTAAAAAGGATGAAAGCACTAAACAAAACTATGTACCAAACTACAAATGAAACTCAGCAATAAACGGAATATGAACAAAAATCATTTTTTGCATGTTTGTGGTGGTGAATGGAGTCACGCAACAACCACAGAGCCATATTTGAATGAAGAAGCAAACAAACAAAATCAAACAAACACAATTGCCATCCATAGCAGTGGACGAGGGTATGAGAAAATCAATACTACCATCATGGAACAAGAAACACTGCTTACAAAACTGTCTTCTGAAAACTCTGAAACAACTGAATTACCTCTTGATTCAGCAGAACCACGCCCAGTGTACAAATGGCCGTGTACATCAATGTGTGCCATTCCAAATAAAGCTTTCAAATCTTTACGTCTGTTCCTCAATCAATATGTAAAAGGTAATGACAAAAGTCAAATGAAAGTGCTGCAAAATATGGATATTTGTGTAGTGTGGAAACACACAGGACTAAAAGGACATTTATTAGCCTGCATTTCTGGCCCTATTTGCAAAAGTACCTTCCATGATATCAAAAGAATAGCAGTACATCATTCCGAAGTAAGAAATTAAGGGGGTAATTCATAGAATTTAGCGCACAAGTGGCGCACGCGGCTGGCGCACAGTGTGCGTGTGCGAAGCCCTGCGCCAGCCACGTGCGCCAAAACACATTTCCGCGCACAGCTATTCATGGATTCCAGCTACCAAAACCAGCCGTGGCGCACAGTGGCGCAGCGACCCTGCAGCAGCACCAGTTACGCCCCCAAGAACGCCTCTCGCGCAGGGAAAAGCCATCAAAATCCCCAATCCAGCGCAAAGGGTTGCGCTAACCCTGTACCAGCATGGCAAGCGGGCTACGTGTATCACTGGGGTGCGCGGGAAGTACCTCACGTCATTTCAGCTGGGTACGTGTATTTCAGGGGTGCGCTTGAAGTTCCACACGCGATTCCATCAGGGTACGTGTACATCAGGGGTGCGCAGGAATTTTCACACGTGAATTCAGCAGGGTACGTGTATATCAGGGGTGCGCGGGAAGTTCCACACGCGAATGTCCTGGCTACGTGCATTTCAGGGTGCGCGGGAAGTTCCACACCCGATATCAGCAGGGTACGTTTATTCCAGGGGTGCGCTGGAAGTTCCACACACGAATGTCCTGGCTACGTGCATCTTGGGGTGCGCGGGAAGTTTCACACGCGATATCAGCAGGGTACATGTATATCAGGGGTGCGCGGGAAGTTCCACACGTGAATGTCCTGGCTACGTGTATTTCAGGGTGCGCAGGAAGTTTCACACGCGATATCAGCAGGGTACGTGTATTCCAGGGATGCGCGGGAAGTTCCACACGTGAATGTCCTGGCTACGTGTATCTTGGGGTGCGCGGGAAGTTTCACACGCGAAATCAGCAGGGTACATGTATATCAGGGGTGCGCGGGAAGTTCCACATGCGAATGTCCTGGCTATGTGTATTTCAGGGTGCGCGTGAAGTTTCACACGCGACATCAGCAGGGTACGTGTATTTCAGGGGTGCGCGGAAAGTATCACACGCGATTCCATCAGGGTACGTGTATTACAGGGGTGCGCGGGGAGCACCACACGTGAATTGCACGTGTGGGTCCTCCCAGGTGTTCCCTCTACACCCTTCACGGCCCCTGCAGGTGGCCCACACCACAGGTGCCTACCCTGCACATGTCCTGCAGGCACCCCATCCACCATGGCCATGGCCCCCAGCCAACCTACATGTCAACTTGCACTACTGCCCACCAACGCATGTCCTCCTGCACCCCCAGCCACCAGGGGCAGCCTGCACCAGGCCCCGACCCATGTCTCCCACCACCCCCACCCCCCAGCAGTGCAGGGGCAGCCTCCACCAGGCCCCCACTCATGTCCCCTATCACCCCCACCACCCAGCCACCAGGGGCAGCCTCCACCAGGCCCCCACCCATGTCCAACTCATGTTCCCCTGCACCCCCACCCCCCAGCACTGTGGGGCACCTGCCAGCAGGACCCACTCATGTCCCCTATCACCCCCACCACCCAGCCACCAGGGGCAGCCTCCACCAGGCCCCCACCCATGTCCAACTCATGTTCCCCTGCACCCCCACCCCCCAGCAGTGCAGGGACAGCCTCCACCAGGCCCCCACTCATGTCCCCTATCACCCCCACCCCCCAGCCACCAGGGGCAGCCTCCACCAGGCCCCCACCCATGTCTCCCACCACCCTCACCCACCAGCCACCAGGGGCAGCCTCCACCAGGCCCCACCCATGTCTCCCACCACCCCCACCCCCCAGCAGTGCAGGGGCAGCCTCCACCAGGCCCCCACTCATGTCCAACTCATGTTCCCCGGCACCCCCACCCCCCATCACTGTGGGTCACCTGCCAGCAGGCCCCCACTCATGTCCATCTCATGTTCCCCTGCACCCCCACCCCCCAGCACTGTGGGGCACCTGCCAGTAGGCCCCCACTCCTGTCCCCTATCACCCCACCCCCCAGCCACCAGGGGCAGCCTCCACCAGGCCCCCACCCATGTCTCCCACCACCCCCACCCCCCAGCCACCAGGGGCAGCCTCCACCAGGCCCCCACCCATGTCTCCCACCACCCCCACCCCCCAGCAGTGCAGGGGCAGCCTCCACCAGGCCCCCCCTCATGTCCAACTCATGTTCCCCGGCACCCCCACCCTCCAGCACTGTGGGGCACCTGCCAGCAGGCCCCCACTCCTGTCCCCTATCACCCCCCACCCCCCAGCCACCAGGGGCAGCCTCCACCAGGCCCCCACCCATGTCCAACTCATGTTCCCCTTTAACCCCACCCCCCAGCACTGTGGGGCGCCTGCCAGCAGGACCCAACTCATGTTCCCCTGCACCCCCACCCCCCAGCACTGCGGGGCACCTGCCAGCAGGCCCCCACTCCTGTCCCCTATCACCCCCACCCCCCAGCCACCACGGGCAGCCTCCACCAGGACCCCACCCATGTCCAACTCATGTTCCCCTGCACCCCCACCCCCCAGCACTGTGGGGCACCTGCCAGCAGGCCCCCACTCATGTCCAACTCGTGTTCCCCTGCACCCCCAACCCCCAGCACTGTGGGGCACCTGCCAGCAGGCCCCCACTCCTGTCCCCTATCACCCCCACCCCCCAGCCACCAGGGGCAGCCTCCACCAGGCCCCCACCCATGTCCAACTCATTTTCCCCTGCACCCCCACCCCACAGCACTGTGGGGCACCTGCCAGCAGGCCCCCACTCATGTCCAACTCATGTTCCCCTGCACCCCCACCCCCTAGCAGTGCAGGGGCAGCCTCCACCAGGCCCCCACTCATGTACCCTATCACCCCCACCCCCCAGCCACCAGGGGCAGCCTCCACCAGGCCCCCACCCATGTCTCCCACCACCCCCACCCCCCAGCCACCAGGGGCAGCCTCCACCAGGCCCCCACCCATGTCTCCCACCACCCCCACCCCCCAGCAGTGCAGGGGCAGCCTCCACCAGGCCACAACTCATGTCCCCTATCACCCCCACCCCCAGCCACCAGGGGCAGCCTCCACCAGGCCCCCACCCATGTCCAACTCATGTTCCCCTGCACCCCCACCCCCCAGCACTGTGGGGCACCTGCCAGCAGGCCCCCACTCATGTCCAACTCATGTTCCCCTGCACCCCCACCCCCCCAGCACTGTGGGGCACCTGCCAGCAGGCCCCCACTCCTGTCCCCTATCACCCCTACCCCCGAGCCACCAGGGGCAGCCTCCACCAGGACCCCACCCATGTCCAACTCATGTTCCCCTGCACCCCCACCCCCCAGCACTGTGGGGCACCTGCCAGCAGGCCCCCACTCATGTCCAACTCATGTTCCCCTGCACCCCCACTCCCCAGCAGTGCAGGGGCAGCCTCCACCAGGCCCCTACTCATGTCCCCTATCACCCCCACCCCCCAGCCACCAGGGGCAGCCTCCAGCAGGCCCCCACCCATGTCCAACTCATGTTCCCCTGCACCCCCACCCCCCAGCACTGTGGGGCACCTGCCAGCAGGCCCCCACTCATGTCCAACTCATGTTCCCCTGCACCCCCACCCCCCAGCACTGTGGGGCACCTGCCAGCAGGCCCCAACTCATGTTCCCCAGCCAACATGTCATCACAATCTAGATCCCTGGTCCCTATGGTCAGCCTCCAAATGCAAAACACCCACCCGAGTATTGCATCCACCCACTCAGAAATGGCAATAACATGACAGAACACCAATTGCAAGTTTGGAAACAAACACATGTCCCTCACATACACCCAATGGGTGTCAGTGAATCTCAAAACCCATATCATGATATGCATGAAACCAATGAGATGATACTACACATTGAAGTTCGATCAAAAAATATGTATTAAAGGAAACATAAATTGAATCAAAAATAAAGAAACAGAAATGGGAATGTACAAAAATGAAAAGAAGCATGTCGGTGAAAAAAAGCAAAACCAAAAATCATAATCCAAAGGAATGGTGTCCAAAGTCACAGTCCACAAAAGAAAATCCAATGGAAAATTATAATTGAAAGCCATTGCTCCATGGGTAAATTGTGAAAGAAAAAGAAAATCCAACAGTGAACTATGTACAGACGAACAAGCCAGGGTCCATTATCCCAACAAAAGAAATGAAACCTATCTAACAACACTAACTAATAAAAAAAAACTATATACAAAAATGTGGCCCATTGTCCAAAAGGTCCAAAATAAATTCAAAAACAAAGGAAACCTAACACTAACTACATAACTATGTACAAGGGTAGCGGGCAAGTCTGATGGCTCACTTTTGGATGTCCCGGGCCAGGGCATCATCAAACTCCTGCTCAATGTCCCGGAGGCGGTCCTCCTCCATGGCCCCGAGGGTCTGCAGGTCCGTCGATTTGTCCACCTCCAACCCCCTGCGGATTGCCTCGAGGCACTCTGCCCGCCTCAGGGCCCTCTGCATGGAGTTCTCCGACCTGACCATTGTGAGCCGTGCCTCTTCCGCCCGCTGCCGCTCCGCATCTATGGCGTGGCCCAACCGCTGCCACACGGAAGACACTCTCTGTCCTGGGTCCTCCTGCCCTCCGGCCGATGCCTGCCCCTCCGATGTTGAAGGCCCCGAGCCTTCATGGCTCCCACCACGTTGCTGCTGCTGCTGTGCCTCTGCCCGTACACTGCCTCCTGCTGCCTGCACATCCTCCGCCGGCTGGGGTGCAGTCGTTGATGTGGCCACCCCTGCTGGATGTCCGACTCCCGACTGTGGCAGGGATGCCTCCTCCACCAGCCTGGCCGCACCATCAGAGGCAGCTCCACAGGGCACCTAGGTGACTGATGGGTGGGAAGATGGCACGGAGGACGACTGGCGCATAGGGGGTTCAGTTGAGGAGGGGGTCGTAGCAAGCCCCATCAAACGGAGGAATCCGGCCTGGGTGACCTGTCCAAGCAGGCCGACGCCGTCAACGAGCCATTCGAGATGACGTGCAGTCTCCTCATGAAAAGACTGCAGGTCACCTCGCCTGGCCCGTTGACGCAACGCCACACCAGTCAGGACAGGCTCAACCCGGACCCGGATAGCCAAGTCCACAGGCAGAGGAAGGCCAGTTGACGTTCAGCTCATCCCCTGCCTGAAAACGGGTCTGGACGTAGGCATCCCTGCTGGTGCAAGATGATGCAGGGACAGGATCAGGGACAGGATTGCACACAGGCACCTCCGCGGCGGCCTGTGCTGCCTCCTGTCTCTGGTCCTGCACTGCACCACTAGCACCAGTGGGATCCCCACCTCCAGACCCCGTCTCTGTTGCTTGCACGGCCTCCTCCTCCACCAAACCCCCCACCAACCTGGATGACTCTGTGCCATCTTCCCCCGTTGGGCCCTGTGGGGTCTCAGCTGCCCCTTCTGCTGCCGAGGAGTCCAACTCCAACCTCTGCCTCTTGGACCTCCCCCCGGCAGCTGCGGCCTGGGACGCGGCACCGGACTCCTCACTCCCCGACGAGATCACAACATGGGAGGGGAGCCTGGCCTTGCGTCTCCGGCTGGCGGTGGGATCCCCGCCGTTGTGCTCCACAGCACCTTCTCCGCCCTCTTCATCAGTTGACGCTGCAGACAGGGAGAAATAAAACACAGGAATCAGGGCACTGTACAATGGACACATACACACATGACAGTTGTACATGAGTGGCATTGGCAAACCTCAGACATGCCATCACAATCCCCAACACACATGTCATTTCAACTCGCACACATGAGCCATACCACAGCCATATCGCAACTGCCAGCACCATCCATACACATACAACAGCATGAGCAGGCAAAGCTGAGCCAGACATTACATGCAACGCAGGAAGTGCACTACACATGTACACACACCACCACACTTGCATGCATGTGTACACCTCTGCCAAGTGTGGCAGTGTTCAGATGGGCATCAATGTCACATCTGCCAATCAGGCTTCCACATCCCGCTGTCACATGCATCCATGTTGCATCACTGTTGCACCCTTGTCAAATACACACAAATGCACATGTACACAATGCTGATACATGCAGCTGAAAACAACATACATGCGTGACATCACAAACATGTCTACTTACATACACATTCATCCAAACATGTGTGCCCACACAACTGCATTTGGCATGCAAGCCTACACACACAAGCACCATCCATGTCTCACACATTACAGCCCTCGCATGCGTTAGCCTCACGGCCCTGTACACCCCCACCCATACTCGACCCCATACAAACAGATGTGCAACCTGCACACTACTGAAACATCACCACACGCACAGCTCACAATCATGATGCATGTACACTTATCGCTCGACTCCAGACGGGTCTGCCTCTCAAGGACCTGGACGTGGAGCGCTGGGGATATGCGTTCCAGGACCCTCAACTGATCTTCCGACAAGTGGCCCCGGCGCCCCTTAGCATCCGCTGCCTTCAAGAGGCGCCGGGCCTTGTTCAGGGTCCTGGACCTGAAGTCCTCCCAGCGCTTCTTGACATGTTGTAAGTCACGGACTGCCACCCCCTCCGCGTTGATGGCAGTCACGATGTCAGTCCAGATCCGAGTCGGTCCTTCCTTGTCGGCGTGGGAACTTCCAAAGAGGGCATCATACTGCCCCAGGACTTGCTCCACCAGGACACCAACTTCCCTGGCACTGAAGCTGGTGCCCCTCTGCCTCTCTGGCCGGGGGTTGTCAGTGGTGCCAGATGTTGCAGTGCCCGACATGACAACCCCAGAGGCAGGAGTGGGTGGGCAACTGGGTCCTGGGGCTGGGCTGTGGAGCGATGGAATCCCAGTCGGGAGTCTTCGGTTACAGCAGGGGTGGTCCCAGCAACAGCACCCCTAGCTGATGTGCAGGCAGCAAATGGCAGGGCACGTGGGCAGCAGGCAGTCAGGCAGCAGCAGATGGCAGGTGGGAGCGTGCTCGGGGCTCTGGGGGGCAGTAATTCAGCCTTCTGGGCAGGAGCATGGTCTTCCGTGTGCTTACGCGTGGCCAGCTTGATACGGAGTGATTTGACACGTGAAAATTCTGCACGTCAGCATGTAATTCGAGGAAAGGCCCTTAGCGCGTAAGCGCGTCTGCACGCATACGCAATTTCATTGGACAGAAGGCCCCTCAAGCGCAAGCGCTCCTGTGACGTGACGCGCACAGGTGTGCGTGGGCATTTCAGCGCGCGTGAAAAACTGCACATCCGCGTGTAATACGAGGAAAGGGCCCATGCGCGTAAGTGACGTGACGCACGCGGGTGTTTCCCTCAGCACGGGTTAAAGGTGAGCGGGCCCAGCAGTTCGCTGTACGTGCCTTTCGTGAAGACCGACGTGTGTTGCTGCTTCCTGTTGTTTCGCGCGCCATCACAACTTCACAGCTATCAAGGACGTATCTCTTCTTTTGGCGGGGGTATTGGCTACGCGTCTTTTTCTGCATCGCGCTAGTCAGACGGTGAGTCTCACACGCTCTTTTTCCCACTGCGGGTGCCCCTGTGTATCGCACCCATTTTCAATGTCATAGTAGCCTGCGTGTCCCACGCGTGCGCGTTATTCATGTTACTGGGTGCCACCGCGTACTGCGGGAGGTTGAACCCACGCACGTAGGCTGCAGGGTTGCGTGCACGGTTTTACTGCAGTTTTGGGGTGCCTGAGCATTGCGTGACCCGTCACTACATCACCGGGGTCACATACAGCCTTGCAGGTGCAGGAGGGCTGTTAACATCTTGCTTCCCACCCCCTTCACCCCAATTGCCCAGGTCAATTGTGGTGTACACCTCCCATTGGCACCACTCCATCTGTGACGGCACTACTACATCTGTGCCATGGTTGGGAGGCCACCAAAGGTGAGGGGCGCCTCAGCTGGGCGTCCTCCTCGTGGCGGGTGTGGTCGGGGACGTGGCCGTGGTGACCAGCGAGTAGGGGGACTCCAGGGTGTCCAGGGCGGCCACAGAGGGGGAAGAGGCAGGGGTGCGCCACTGGAGCACAATGTTGTGCCATGTGTCGGTGCAGTCATGCCACCACCCCCTTTGGTTCCGGGGGATGCAGCTTCTGCATCTGGCACTGGCGCCCGTGTGACCCGGCAGTCCGTTCCATCGACTGCCACGGGCCCAAGGGTAGTGGTAGCTGCAGGTGCAGCTGTGGACACCGCCACCCAGGCTCGGGGTCTGCCAGCGCAGGCTGCGTTGGCACTTGAGGAGCCCTTGGTAGATCTCCAACAGGCCAGAAGGGAAACCATAGGGGCAGGCCGGGCTGCTCAGGACAAGACACGTGTCCCTGGGGCAGTCATGTCATCTGCTGCCCTTAACAGCCGGGTGTTGGCAAATGCAGGGGCAGATGCACCCAACAGCACCCCGGTTGTGAGTCTGCCAACCAGGACCGTTGCGGTCAATGACCCTGCCACAGCTGATGTTGCTGCGCAGGGTCCATTAGTGGGCACCCAGCTGCCACTGACACAAGTCAGGCCTTTGGTCATTCCTCCAACTGCCACTCCCTTGGCTCAATCCACCGAACCCACTGGCCATACTGGTCAGGGCGGCATTAGCCAGCCAGGGTCTGCGCCACAGTCCAAGAGGAGGAAGGTTGCACCTGCAGCACAGGCTGGGACCCCACACACAGCCACGACCTCCTGCACATCGAGGAAGAAGCCTTTCTGTAAGCAGGAACTGGACTTCCTCGTGGACTACGTGCGGGGCCATAGCCGTGACATGCTAGTGGGTGCCAATAGTCAGACTACGGCTGCCCAACGTGACACCCACTGGAAGTATGTTGCGGAACATGTCAGTTCATTCGGCCATGAGGTGCGCACGGCGCAAGAGTGCAAAAAGTGTTGGAATGACATCAAACGCAGCACTAAGGCTAAGCGTGCCTCTAATTACAACTTGACTCTGGTGACTGGCGGTGGGCCTGCACCAGAGGAGGAAGAGCTCACTCCGCATGTGGCACTCGTTGCGGAGTTCGTACCACTTGAATTGGTCGAAGGAGGGGGAGTGATGCTGGACTTTGATGCCCAGTCCAGTGAGTGTTGATGCGTGTTTGTTGAGGATGTGTGTGTTTCACTTGTGGGATGTGTTGTGCATGATTGCCGCTACATGTGACGTGTACATGGTTCTGATGTGTAAGTAATGCAATGCTTCCGTCATGCATGTCTCCTCTGCCTGCATGCGGGGACTCCATGTAGGCATGCTCCCTTGCCCCTCCTCTGCCACTCTGCACCCCAGTTCCACCTTTGCACTGGTGTTCTTCAATCTTGCCAATGTGTACTTTCTAGTTCATGCGTCCTGTGTAGATGCTAACTTCCAGCGTAGAATCTGCCAAACATATGCCGTGTGGTACAGCCTTAGTACTTGATGCAGGGTATCTCACTTGTACTGTGCATAGGTCAGATGTCCCGCAGGGACATGAGTGCCCATTCATGCTCCATGTGCATTGTACGCATGCCCCTATGTGTCCTTGACTGGATGATCACTGTAATACAAGTCCTTGGTTACATACATTGCCTGCCATCTCATCAGCCTTCCCATGTCAACTGTGGCTCAGTCCTGCGTTGCACACATGTTTGGGTCTGACAATCTGTGTGGCTCACAGGCCTCAGCCTGTTCAATGGCCAATGACTGTCCAACTGTTGTTGTGTCTTCTTCACACATGGGCGGAATCCAGAGTTTTCATCATGTGTCCTGCTTACTGTCCCAGCATCATTTGCAGTGTTGTCACTTGAATCACATTAAGCTGTTGATGCCAGTCAACACTTCCTGTCAATACACAGGTGTATGGTCATCCTTTTGATACCATGCTAGGCATCCCTGCTTTGGTACTGGGGTGGAGGGGTGCTTGGCTTCTAGATATGGTACACATTGAATGCACAATGCACGTGATGTCGGAATTTGACATTGCACTGCCTTCACATTTCCTGGCACACACCATGGAGTCCTTGTACATGTAGGTAGTGAGTGGCGTACACATTTTCTGCACTGCATAGACCCACTTCCATGGAAACTGCCACCTTTCAACAGGTCTGATCACAGAAGCAATTCAAAGTTGACCCAGCATGCATGCCAGGTTATATGTTGTGTGTCACATGTCTGCCTGATGCGTTTGCTGTCGGTGTGTGTGTGTGTTGTGTGCTTCTGACATGTGTAGTGACCTTTTTTCTCTCTATTTTTCAGGTGATGACGCAATGGAGGCGGAGGATGGTGTTGTCATGGCAGACACAGGGTTGTTACTACTACATCAACCCGGCACTAGTGGGGGTCGTGAGTGGTAGGCCATGAAAACCTCCAAGTGCTACAGTCCATCTTGTCTCTGGCTGCCTATGAGTCCAGGCTTGATGACGCTCTGACGTCCATGTTGAGTTGGATGAGCATCAAGTCCATGTGTCAGGGGTGAGTGATTCTGATGTGGACACTCCTCTGTCTGCGACACCTGCACTGAGGGATCAGACAGTCTTGGTTCCTCTGCCCGTGGTGGATCGGGACGCAGAGTCACCCTCCACACCAGTCACTGATGTGCCTGGGACATCACGTCGACGGGGGCATGTAGTCGTGCAGCCGCGGGCGGTGCCAACACAGCGAGGACCCCCGGTCCTTGGGTCCCGCAGGGGTCAAGCCCGGCAACACGGTCACCGCGCGCAACTGCAGTATACTGAGTGGGAGCAAGACATGACTGCCAATTCAGAACAGCAGGGGGCAGCAATGGAGAACATCGCTGAGAGCATGGAGCGTGTGGCCCGATCTGTGCTCCCCCCTGCTAGGCAGATGCTTCTCCAGCAGCAGGTGGCACGGTCCACGGCCCGCTCGCTCAGGCTGGGCATGGCGGCCTCAGACAGGGCACGCCAGGCTGAAATGTCGTCTCTGCGTCAAGCAATTGCTGCTCACGCAGAGGCGCACATGGATGCCCTGAGGGAGGAGTATGCTTCCCTCAGATCCACTCTGGGTGTACTTATGATGTCCCAGAGACAGCAGACAAAGGAGAGGTTTGCACAGCTTGAGCATACCATCTCGGCTGAGCTACAGGCTTTCCGGGAGGTGCAGCGGTTGTCCAGCCAGGCCTTGCAGGAGGAACTCCGTGATACACGTGCTACATTGCAAGAGGAAGCACGTGTATCACCTACGTCACATCGCCACACAGAACCAGGCTCACCCGTCCGGCAGACTTGCTGCCGACGAGTGGCAAGCTGCAGCTAGGCGTGGCCAGGCTACTGTGCCACGTCCTCCTTTACCGGATGAGCCCGACTCGGATGACCATCTATCTCCCACAAAGGTCGGGCTGTGCAGGTGTTGAGCCCATGGAGGTTTTTTTTTTTGGCTCAGCATCATCGCATGTGTATGTTGAGCAGCACCCTGTACCTCCCCCCTCCTGGGTGCCTCCCCCCCCGGGTCATATGTGGCCATTTTTGATTTTTCTTTTAGTTTAGTTAGTTAAGTTTCTGTTTGATAGTTAGTTTAATTAGGTAATGTAGTTTTTCCATAATTAGTGTAATTAGTTAATATAGTTTTAAATTGCTTGTCTGTTGTGCTTTCATGTGACGGTGCAGTGCTTTGTGGCTTTTGAAGGCATCCACTGTCTGTTCCAGCTGGGCCCTTCAGGCTTGTCTTGTGTATGTGTTTGCTGCTTGGGGTCCTTGACTCACATATGCCACTCTTGCCTCCCTTATCCATGGGCTCGCAAGGATGGTTCGGTGTCACAAACATTTACACAAGGGCTTTGGACTGTCATATCTGTGGCATGTCTGGTGCTGTGTGACTTGTGTTTACACCCCTAGGGGGGATAATTTTGGTGTTATTGTCCACTGTTCAGCTTTTGCTAGATGGGGTGTTTCATGATTAATGTGTACATTAATTGCTATGCATTGTGTAGTATGTTTCTTATCTTTACTGTACACGTGCTTGTTGCAATTCATGCTGTAGATAGTGTTCCACACTTTGGATGTGAAAGACGGACTGATGGTGTGATTTATGATGTGACTCTCTGACATGGTCAAGTAATGAGATGCCTGAAGAGACACACACAAATGACCTTGAAGCATTAATCATGTGTTTCATGCCCTTTCTGCAGGGGGATGAGCCTCCAGAGCACCTTTGCCAGCAGACATGGCCCATTGGACGACGGAATTCTGGACACGTTTGTTGGTGCCCACATGCACATATGTGCACAAGCAGAGGCACAAGGATTGCAGACCTACATCCTAGAACTGCTGACATGTTCCAAGGAACTCCAGGCAAGGTGAGCAGCACAGGGGGGCCACAACATAGCAAAGCTTGCACCAGGCGAGTTGCACATGCAGGCTTAGTCACAGCACTGAGGGTGAGCTTGGACGAATATTGGTGTTGAAGCACACAATGCAGCTCAGATGTGTTGGTGGACTGATGGCTGTTGATTGTAAGGTTGTCTGGGACACCTGCAGGGGCAGTGGTACATACCCTCCGGTACACCAAGGTCCATTGAGGCACTTGTATCAACCATGTAGCCTTCCAAGACATGGAAAGGGGCAGCTCACAGGGACATACATCAAGGGACATACTCGGGTGCAGTGCATTTTATTTCCATGTACTTTATGATAAATGCACTGCCAACTTTGTTTCGGTCATGGTGGTACGCAACTTGCTCTGAAGTCATGGCTTGCTATATGGGTCTGTCTGCTTACCCAGGGAACATTGCATGTTGTGTGAATTGTGACACATTGGTGTTCCATTTGCCACACACCCACCGGCGGCTGACTTACTGCATTGACTGTGTATGACCCATCACAGGGGTAATGTTATATATGGGTACGAAGCATCTACACCAGATTTTCTGTTTGTAGAGAAGTTTGTTGCTATGGGGCATGTTTGGTGGTGTGTTTTTGTGTAATTGGCACGTACAGGTTGTTGACTGTGGCTCTCTTTGCAGCATTGCAGTGCTCCTGTAACCGGACCTGAGAGTGCGCAGGCAGGAGGCCAGCACTCAAAACCAGAGCTAAGTGTCTTGTTGTTTTTCTTTCAAACTGCTCTGCATAGGCTTGCTGGGGGGTGCACTAATGCATGGATGTATGTGTGATTCAATTTGGTATTTTTTTCCCCCTAATCACCCAGAATCCTATGCAATTTTGAACCCTGTACCCTCTACCCGGTGTTCCTGCTTCCCGTACCTATCCAAGCAACGTTCCCTAAACCTCTTTCCCCGCTGGGGTTGCGGATGCCTGTGTAAGCCCCGAACTTGCAGGCGCCAAAACCCTAGAGGGGGTGGTTGGTTCGTACCACTCCTAAGCCTGGACTACAGAAGGCCATGACAATGATGTCCAAGTTTGTTTGGATTGTGTATGTGTTCATGCAGGTAGTACATTTTCGTGCATTCCCTACTTTCATGTGTCATTCCTCCTCCCCTCTCCTGCCACTCATTCCAGTTATCCAGTGTGCCAACACCTGTCCCGACTGCATATCCCTGAACCTCCTTCCCCACCACGGTCTCAGGGGCCTGTGTGAGTTTGACCTTGCAGGCACCCGGGACACGGTGGGGGTGGTTGTTTCGTGACACTCCCGTGCCTGTACACGAGACCTGTGACAGTACACATCCGTTCATGATGCATCATCCTATGTTATGTACCACACATGGTTCACATCCTGTTGTGACATTGTTTTACTGTGCTACCTTGGTTGTTGTATCATTGTGGTAGTACTTGGCCTTTGTGAGGTACTGCTACGTCAAGTCATCTACTGGAGGGTGTTCTGGTTCGTTTTTATGCCTTGGATTTTGTGATTTTGGAAATGAGTGTGGATTCTGAGGGTGCAGGCACCTTTTTACACACAAGGTGGGAGATGGTGACGAAGGGTAAAGGTGATCCTGTGGCCAGGTAGAATTGAGGGTTGAAGGCTCCATGACCCAGGTGCAGTTGTTCAGTGGGTCATGGTCATTTGTGAGGGGGGGGTTGTTGTTGATAGTTGCCTTGCACTGCAGTGTGATGGGAACCCTGACATTGTAATGGTGGTATCCTATGTACATGTTGTGTTCTGCTGATCAATGCCTGTTCATGTGTTGTGTTTACCTTTCAGGTGCGAGACATATGGTTTGACATGCTGGGGTGTACACATGGTGAATGTTCACATGTGATGTGTAGAGAACACTGATGGTCACTTGATTGCACATGCATATGTTGAGTGCATGTCCTTGCTGACCCACACACTTGCACTCTGATGCACTACATGTACTCCCACCCTTGCATATCCACGTGTACACTGCCTTCTGGTGCCCACTGTGTCCCTGCAGCACATGTTCTGTGACCAATTATGGATCCTGTACATGCCTAATTTGCTTTTTGATGTGGTCTGTCGCTTAGATGTGATGCTCAGGGTGTGCATCACACACAATGGCTGTTCACTGTGCTGTGCGCTGAGCAGTGTGTTGCAGGAGAAGGACACAGCACACAGAAGCTGCAGTGTTGATTTTGCAATGCACAATGTGCATGTAGACAGGCATTCATTGTTATGTTACGTCTACAACTCTTGTAATGCATTTGGAAATGACTTATTTTGGGTGGGAAGTTGTTGGTCTGTCATTTCATCTGATTCCAGGTCAGGCATCATTGTCTGATGACACTGTACATTTTGGACATGGCAATGTGTACCTTATTGTTACTGTGTTGGTGTATGGGTATTGCT
Organism: Ambystoma mexicanum; assembly: GCF_040938575.1. Lineage (NCBI taxonomy): Eukaryota > Metazoa > Chordata > Amphibia > Caudata > Ambystomatidae > Ambystoma > Ambystoma mexicanum. The sequence continues at coordinate 856,484,650 of NC_090935.1, read as the reverse complement.
TGCCATGTCATGTTGTGGTTTGGGAGAGTTTGAGTGACATAACAGTGATGGCCATGGCCTGTTTTGCAGGTGTGTATGATGCACACCTTGCATGTCAGGGTCATCCGCTTCTCAAAGCAACTAGCTGGGGGTAGATCTCTCTCCGTGGCAGGGCCCGCCCTCTGGAACAGCCTTCCTGCCTCACTGGAACTTGAGGGGAACCATCTCCGGTTCGGGAAGCACCTCAAGACCTTCCGCTTTGCTTCTGCTTTCTCTCTGCCTCTCCCTTGCAAAATTCTTCACTGGAACTGCACTGGATCTGCAACTGGGCCACTCTCACCAACCTCGGTCCCTGGCCCAGCCACTCTCCACTTGCACTGCCTCCCTGGCAACCCCTGCACTGAGGTGCTGTCTCTCTATCCCTGCAGCCCCCCCTTCCCAGCACTTGTCTGCACTTACCTTTGCAGTTGCCACCAGCTGGCCTATATATTTGTTTTTTGGTCTACTTCCCCTGTACTGCACTCCCCCCTCCCCTTCCCCTTGCACTTTTCCCTTCCCCCTACCCCTGCACTTGCACAATCTAAATGCCACCTGGCCTAGTAGTACCGTTGTCTGTCTTCCCTTGTTCTCCCCTCCCTGCCTCATCGCACCTTGAAATACTTGTGTATAGGCCATATCATGTCATGTCATATGTGTGCCTTTTGGTCACACAGGAGAGCTTGTGTTTAAGTAGCTAGGGATGCAGACAATGTGGCACTTCCATGGCAACTATCTCAGGGTGGTAGGGTTGTGACAGTTGACTGTCTCTTTGTCATCATCGATTGTCACCTGGTATGGGCCAGGCCTGTGTGCACTCCGCAGGGGTGGGAGTTTAGGTGAAAAATGTGGCCACAAGCTGGGTCCAGGCTTCTTTGCCACGTGCCCTGTCCCCTCCCATGGGCAGCGCCTGTGCCTGTGGTTGGGGATGTGGGGGCACCACCATGTCCACCGGGACGCCCTGCCGTGTTGCAACATTGTGCAGGACACATGCTGCCACAATGATCCTGCACACTACTGGTGGTGCATAGAGTAGCTGCCCGCCAGAGCGGTCAAGGGAGCGGAAACGTGACTTGAGCACTCCGAATGTGCGCTCCACTATGGCCCTGGTTGCAATATGGGCGGCGTTGTATCTTACCTGGGGTGATGTGATGGGGTTCCGGATTGGCGTCATCATGTGGTTGCTCAGAGGGTAGGCACTGTCCCCTGGGGAGGTGTAAATGGTTGTGATTATTGTGGTTTGTTTATTTGTGTGTGTGTGCGTGACATGCATGCATGTGCAAGGGCATTTGTACTCACCTAGGAGCCATATGTCACCATGCTGCCCAGCTTCCAGGGCCCGGCTAAGGGCGGACATTCTGTATATGAAACTTTCATGGGTGGAGCCAGGGTAGTTTGCATAGACAGAGGTGATGATTCCCTTTGCATCGCATACCACCTGTACATTGATGGAATGCCAGTGCTTGCGGTTTCCGTAGATGTGCTCAGTGGCCCCAGGTGGACGTAGGGCCACATGGGTGCAATCTATGGCACCGAGCACTTTGGGGAAGTGTGCCACCCTGAAAAAATCCAGGACAACGGCCTGCCTTTCTGCGGGTGTTCTGGGCATGTATATGTGCCTGCGGACTGAGGGGCGCGCTGTCATGATTGCCAGTACCTGGTGTAGGCAGCGTAACTGCGTGGCCTGTGAGACCCCCCCCACTATGGCAGTAGTCCGCTGAAATGACCCAGTGGCCAAAAAATGCAGGACATTGAGCAGCTTCTCCAAGGGGCTCAATGCTTGGGAGCAAAGGGTGGGGGATGTAAGGTCATCTTCGCACTCCCTGACCAGGTCTAGGATGATGTGGGGTGGAAACCTATACTTGCCATAGACCTGGTCGTCAGGCATCCCAAAAAGGCTTGTCCGTGGTGCGAAAATGCGTGCCCTGGCTATTCTCCTCCTCCTGCGGTGTCCCACGATCAGTGCTGCGACAAATGGGGTATTCATCGTAGCTGTATATACGTGTTTGTTGTTTGCGTGCACTTTTATACTGTGCGCGGGGACGCTTCCGCCTGCCTTCGTGTGGCGGATGCGTTGACGCCTGTGTGCGTCTTTAGCCGTGCGCGGGTTTCCCGTATTCGGATCCATGAATACGGGTTGTTCGCGTGCATGTGGGCGTTCCGTGTAGTTCCCTGCAGTACTTCCCCAGTTACGCCTTCTTTTTCATGCGATGTTCCCCATTCCACGTGTTACGCCCACGGTTCCGCCCACTTTGGTTGTGTGCACCGGCTATGTGCGCTTTTGCTGTGCGCGTAGCGCACGCCGTGTATGCCTGCGTGCGCCATGGCTGGATTGGGCGCACGGACAGTGGGAAACACGCGCAGCATCTTCCTTGAATCGCACACGTGCGCGTGCGCTGCGTTTCTCGCGCTTGCGCTACCTTGCGCCTGCTTGCGCATGGATTTTCGGCGCAAGTTTGTTCCATGAATCGGCCCCTTAGTGTATAAAATATACTGTGCAAAAAAGTCCAGCTTCAGAATTAGGCAATTTAAATACCACTCTTCTGCAAGGTACACCTAAATACTTACAAGACGAAATGGAGCGTATTCAGGAAAAGTATTTTGGAAGTGAAAGCCACATAGAAAATGCACCAGTTTTAGAGCATAGTAGCGACAATTCTGCACATAGCAACCTTCTATTAGACAGATACAGAAAAGAAATACTAAAATTTAAAAGGTCACCGGCTGAAGTACCAAACCATGTGTGTGTATGTTGCCGCAGAACGTTTTACAAAAGGAACACAAAAAATGTGGACATAGCATACAAAATAGAAAACAATGAAGACTCTAAATGGTTTGAATTAGCTTTGTACCTTTTAGCTGAAAGCAAATATGAAATAACTGAACGCCTAATATGTTGCAGTTACTGTACTGCAAAATTAAACAACAACCACACTCCTTCACGTGCAATTACAAATAATTTGGAATTGTTTCCATTACCAAAAATCCTGCAACAGCTCAATTTGCATAATAATTCAAACAGTTCACCCATTTCAAGCAATTTATACGCCTTCACCCAAAAACAGCAAATTTACCTTCCTCTGAATTGGTGAAAGGAATTTGTGGCAAAGTAGTTTACTTGCCATTAGATCTAACGGAAAATGTGCACACTCTAGGAGTGGAACGTTCAATAGAGCATTCTTTAATAGTCTTGTTGAATGGACTACCAACAAAGGATAAAAAAAATTGGCAACAATTAGTAGATTTACACAAAGTTACACAAGCATTGCAATATCTAAAAGACAATAACAAGTACTACAAGGAAATAAATATTAATGAAAGCTTAAGGCAAACAACTGAAATAATTCAAGAGCCATCAGAAACTGGGCAATTCGAACTTCTGGATCCAGCTACAGTATCCACTCTTTTGGACCATTACACAATTCATCCATGGCATTCCAATGAAAGTATAGATGATGCACTAGAAACTTACCAAATGCAACAAACCAAAGGATCACCAATGAGTATTTGGGGAAAAAAGTATAGAAGCACGTGCTTTTCCACTGCTATTTCCCACTGGCAAAAGTGGAAGATATGATGATAGACCCACTCAGATTGGGGCATCAGAATACCGCTCATTACGAATGTATTCGCAAGATCCCAGATTTAGGCAAAATGTAGAATATATTCCACCTACTCTATGAAAGTGAATTAGCAACACTATGTTATGGAGTTGCAAACATTCTTAAATCTGGAACGCACTTTCAAAATATGTCAGCTACACAGTTATTACAAAAAGTACAAGAAAAAGATGAGGTTTTACAATCAAGTATAACACATTTTCGTTTGCAAACATGTGTGATAGAAAGGAATACTGGTTTAGACGGCACAGAGAGGTTTGTTGCATGATCAGAAATCTTGGACCACCAACTTGGTTCGTTACGCTAAGTTGTCCAGAATATGCATGGGAAGATTTGCATGCGCTCCTATGCATAGCAAACAGCAACAAAAACAACATAGATATATTAACACCTGGAGAACTTTGCTCTCTAGATCCAGTTAATGTGTCAAGATATTTCCATCATCATTTCATTGCAATGCTACACTTTATTTGCAATGAAACTGTTCCTCACCTTGGAGAAGTGCAACACTTCTTTTGGAGAAAAGAATATCAAGCGAGAGGAGCACCACATATTCACATGCTGTTATGGATCAAAGGTGCACCAAAATTTGGGCACGACAGTGATAGCACTGTGTTGCAGTTTATCCAAAAATATGTCACATGTGAAATCCCTTCACAACAGACACATAGTGAGCTGCATGGGCAGCTTTTACAATTTCAAAGACACAAATGTAGTAAATACAAAAACAAAGATAAATACTACACCAAATGACGCTTTAGTTTCCCTAGACCAGTTACAGAAACAGGTGAAGTAAACAACTTCATGTCTTCAGTTCAACATAGTGTTAAAGGTAAATCACCTAAAAACACGTATTACATAAAAAGAAGGGAAGAATCAAAATATATCAATGATTACAGTGCAATCATTGCCCTATTATGGAATGCAAACATAGATGTGCAGTACATTGTAGACAATTCAACTGCTGTTGCACGATATGTTACAGCCTACTTAACAAAAGCAGAAAAAACAGAGCTTCAAGACCTCTGGGATGACCTAGCATCAGACAAAACATTATCATAGAAATTGTACAGCCTAGGCATAAAAATGCTTTCTCATAGAGAATGTGGGGCCTATGAAGCAGCAGATCGTTTAATCGGCACTGCTTTGCATGGAAAATCAGACAACATATTATGGCTCAGTCTTGGTCCTGAAAAATCTAGAAAAAGAGTGCTAAAATCATATGAGGACATAGAAACAATTGCCAGAAATGATCCCAACAGCCAAGACATTCTAAAAAACAATTTACTGGACACATACTATCCGAACAGGAGCCACTCTGGAAGCATGTGTCTAGACCACATAGCTCAAAACTTTGCATACAAAAATAATGTTAAACCCGATGAAAGCAAACGTAGATATAGAGTGACCGATTGTGAAGGGAGCTTAGTGAAACTTAACAAACGAAGCTTAATTAATCATGTGAAATTGTCATTAAAACTCCTCTACAGAAAGAACTATATTACATGTCTCTGTTACAACTTTTCAAACCATGGAAAAAAGAGGAAGACATACTAGATGATTATGAGTGCTATGAAGATGCTTTCAAAGCAATTAAAGCACTATCACCGATGTTAACTTTACGCAGTATAAACAATGTTACACAATGAGCAGCAACAGGAAGAAGAAATTCAGGCCCTACTAGATAAAGACTCTTCCGACAGTAGTCAACCTTCTGTAACAGGAAGTCAAGAACCATTAGGACAACCACTAATAGCAAATGAGGCTGAAGTTGCTATGGCAGAAGTAGAAAACACCATGTATCAGTATCAAGAAGATGTAGAGGACTTAACTGTACAACAAGCAAAACTTAACAACGATCAGCACACCATTTTTGAAGAGGTAACAAAACAAATTGTGCATGGCGTACAACACAAAAATAAAGAATGTACCTGCCAAAATTACAAGCCTATACTGCTGTACGTCAGTGGTGAAGCTGGATCAGGGAAAACATTCTTAATCAAAATTATCAGCAAGTTCCTTCAACAATTGACAAACAACAAACTGTCAGCTGCTGTAACAGCCCGCACAGATTTAGCTGCCTACAACATAGGCAGTGTGACTTTACACCGATTAATACTGCTTCCAGTAGAGCATCAAAATAAATTAGACTACTGCAAACTTTCTGCAGAAGCTGCAATGGAATTACGTAGAGTATTGAAACAAATGAAAATGCTACTAATAGATGAAGTGAGCATGGTCTCCAATCTAATGTTGGCTTTGATTCATCTCAGATTGCAAGAAGTACTTAAAAGTAATAACGAAGATCTCTTTGCAGGGAAACACATTGGGGTTGATTCATGGAATTTGTGCGCCAATAAATGGTGATTTGTGCGCAATTCTGCCCGCAAATCCCTGTTTAACAAATGGGGATTTGCGGGCAGAATGGCGCACAAATCACCGCTTTTTGACGCACAAATTCCATGAATCAGCCCCATTATCGTTTTCGGAGATCTTCTACAATTGACACCAGTAAAAGTTGAACCGATTTTTAAAACCTTAGGCCACAAACTCTTCCGGAAAACTGTTGGTAGCATAGGTAATATTAACCTTTGGCAACATTTCCAATACAGAGAATTAAATGAGAACATGCGGCAATCTGCAGATCTCACTTATGCCAACATCTTGAAAAGTATAAGAGTTGGTGTATTATCGCAAGAAGCACAAGCTGTATTGAAATAGCGGCATATACATGCACTTTATGGCGATAATGCATGTGCAACTGATGTTATGGAACAAATAGAGCACAAAAATGTCAACTGTATGGCCTTAATGCCAACTCTTGCAAGCTGTTTCAAATTCAATGAAACAATGTTAAAGAAAGAAATGCAAGCAATAATAGAAATTAGCGCCACAGACAAACTAGACATACATGGTTTGACTGTACCCATGTGTGAGCAAGCCACAACAAGACTAAATAGTTTAGAAAATTCAATCTCCAACACAGCTGGGTTGGAAAAAGTATTGAAATTATCATTAAATTGTAGAGTAATGCTTAAATGTAACCTTGACGTAGAGCTAGGGCTAGTTAATGGAGCACTAGGCACAGTTGTTGGCTTTCAATCATAGCCACGTGATAGCAGCATTCAGTTTGTCATTTGATAAAGTTTCAGAAGTAAAAAGGATAGGGCGCTCAATGGCTCGATTCATTCTCTTCAAAGACATGTATGTATGTAGAGAGCAATTTTCTCTAACTCTTGCATACGCAGTTACCATTCATAAATCCCAAGGTCTTACCCTAGAGAAAGCATTGATAGATATAGGAAAGACAGTGTTTAAGGAAAGCATGAGCTACGTAGCATTATCACGCTTATGTACACTTGACGGTCTATTGCTAATAAACTTTGATTCAAGTAAAGTCAAAGCTGATATTCCTTGCATTCTAGAATACAATAGATTGCGTTCACTGTACATCCATCATCTGAAACAATACCCTGTTCCAGATAAAGTGAAACGTGGTAAAAGAAAAGTAAATGTAACAGAAATGCAACAGAATGAAAGAGGAAATTCCGCAAAAAAAAAGAAAAAAAGCTAAAGTTTCATCAATTGCCGCAAACATAGAAGAACCTATTAGGGAATGTAAACCAGGCACATCGGCAAAGAAGCAACAGAAAAACCGAAAAACCGAAAAATGCACTCAGATACAGAACTTGCTGGCCCATTCAAATTTACAAATGAAAGTGGGGTAAGTTGCTATGCAAATGTAGCAATGAATATTCTATTTCAATTGCCACCAATTGTTAACAATATTTACCTGCACAGCACAGACCTATTATGTTTGCAAATGTTAGTGCTGCATAGAAATGCAACAAGCAATCCTGACAACACATACAGTGTTCATGGAGTAAGGCAACAATTGGACGACTGTGCTGGAATGGTGAAATTCACTATGAACTCACAAGAAGATCTGCAAGAATTTCTAATGTACATACTATTATTATTGGAAAACAAAAGCATACCTGTAAATGAAATCTTCCAAATTTCGTACATGTGGAAACATACATGCACTCTCTGTAACAAAGTGATACAGGAAGAAATCCCAAATGAACGATTTGTGTATATTTCCACACCAAATTGTGAGAGCATTCCATTTCAGCAACTTGTACAAAATGCAAACCATGGCAGATTATGTAGTATTTGTAATTCAGACAATCACTCTACCTTACTGATACAATCACATAGTGCCTACATAATAGTTATGCTTCTACGTTATAATGCAGATGGCACCAAAAACAACTGCAAACTAACTGGATTTACACACAGTAAAGTGTCACTTGGAAAGAAAACCTTTACAACAGTAGGAATAATCTACCATGCAGGATCTACAACCAATGCAGGTCACTACACTGCATACATTAAAAAGAATTCTGGATGGTTTGAATGTAATGATAGCACCATTACTCTAAAGCAGAGGTTGCCAGCTAACCTAACAAATGCGTATTTAATGTTCTTGAAGCCAAAATTTACGTAATAAGGTGTACTTCAAAATTGTCAACAAAGTATGTGAAAGACTACAAACAGTTAGAATACGCCCACAGGTATCTAACTACCCAACAGGATGGAAGAATGACACAAATAAATGATTATCACTGATTGTTGGAAACAAATGCACAGGCAGAATACGGCTAAACGTATCAAACTGATGTTAAAAATCGACAGAAAGGCAACAAAGAAAACATTAATGGGAAAGATAAAGGAAACAGAATACGTGAACAACACAAATGAATGAGTATCACAAATCTGTAGGAACAATTGCACAGTTAGAATACGCCTACAGGTATCTAACTACCCAACAGGATGGAAGAATTACACAAACAAATGATAATCATAGATCGTTGTAAACAAATGCACATGTAGAATATGCCTATAGGTATCTAAGTGTTGGTAAAAATCGTCAGGAAGGCAACAAAGAAAACATTAATGGGAAAGATGAAGGAAACAGGATGTAACAACGACACAAATGAATGAGTATCAAAAATCTGTAGGAACAAATGCTCAGTTAGAATACGCCTACAGGTATCTAACTGTTGTTAAAAATGGGCAGGAAGGCAACAAACATAACATTGCTTAGAAAAATGAAGAAAATACTGAAACGAAAAAATGAAGTACTTAGTTGCATAAGAAATGAAGGGGTTTTTTAATCCAACCAAACCCAAGGATTAGAAAAGCAAACACAGAAACTGAGCGCAATGCACAGTACACTGGTTTGTAAACTAAATATGAGGGTCTAAAAAAAAAAGTTAACTGTCTATTATGCAATGTGGCGAATGTGGAAAAAGTGCAAACATTAACACACCTTTTTCTTTCATCACAGAAATGGAAAAATTGATACTTCCGCCAAGTACGATAACCAATTTTACAAAAATGTATGGATTCTGAACAAAGTAAGGTGTAAGTATATTAGCAGACATTTTCTACACATGGGAATCAACTTGTCTAATCTATGGTAGTAATATGCTGCAGTGCCAGTAGACTAGCCTTTTTTCTGCGGTAAGTAACCTACCACCTACACCTTACAACCAAGTTTCAAGGAGTACAGGTCCTATCCACAACCATCGCTGCATATGTAAAATATGGTCCTTGTAAATTAGCTGCTTATACATTTACTTTGCGGACCATCGTCTGCAGCCATGAAGTGAAGAAACTAGGGCATCAACACAACGACCACAATCCACCACACCCATATTAACCTGTAACTCCACTGTTTATGAGTTCAGTCTTGCGTGCATGAGCTTTAACCATGCACCCAAGACTGCAGGGTCTCCTCACAACTACCTCAGTGATGTGTGGTAGTGGGCGTTATTCTAGAGGTGTGTTATCGTTAAATACCTCTGCCCAGAGGCTTCCCTCCTAGGTGCATGTCTGTAGATCTTACATGGGATGGGTGTGCAGTATCTTCCAACTCTAGTACTTACCACTTTGTTCTTGGTTGCATGGCCTTTGGCCATGCACCCAAGACTGCACACACTCCCCACAACTTGCCAATCAAAACGCAAGACTACGGGTGTGTGCATGGGTGGCGCATGTGGCAGTGGTTGTGGCCAGGGCCTACAGTCTTGGAAGTAAGGCCTTCAGCTGACGGCCATGCATCCAAAGCTCTAGACCCTGCCCACAACCACCGTAGGATGTGCCAACCATGGCAGTGTACTAATGAATATAATAATAGCCATTGGAAACAGTAATGAACGTGTCCTTACAAATCTAACAACTCCCCCGTGCACTGCAGGGGCTGAAATACTGGCCTTATTGGACCCCTCATTTTCTGTGCATACAAGGAGGCCACAGAACATATGTCATAAAGTAGGTATAAGTGTATTATTGGGTGCATGGCCTTCGGCCCTGCACCCAAGAGTACAGGATCTCCCCACAACCACCTCTTTATTCTTGGGTGCATGGCCTTTGGCCATACACCCAACACTGCACGCACTCCTCACAACTTGCCAATGAAAATGCAACACAAGGGGTGTATGCATGGTTGCCACATGCGGCAGTGGTTGTGGCCAGGGCCTAGAGTCTTGGAAGTAAGGCCTTCGGCCTTCGGCCGACGGCCATGCATCCAAGACTGAAGGCCCTGGCCACAACCACCGTAGCATGTGCCAACCATGGGAGCGTGCTAATGAATATAATAATAGCCATTGCAAACAGTAATGTATTCACAGCATGTAGGCAATTTCAATGTTCCGTAACACCACATGTGTCCTTATAAATGTAACAACTCCCCCATACAGTGGACAGGCTCAAATACTGGCCTTTTTGGATCCCTCCTTTTCTGTTCGTACAAGGAGGCCATAGAACATAAATCATTAAGTAAGTATAAAAGTACTGTGCGTATAAGATGTCCATACTCATTACATCATGGCCGACCCCCTGAACAAGTGCATTAATTACCCATATGTTAAGACTGTAGCCCCTGGCCACTACCATTGTAGCATGTGCCACCCATGGTGGCGTGCTAATGAATACAAAAATAGCCATTGGGAGAAATAATGCATTCTCAGCATGTTGTCAATTTCAATGTTGCCTACCTGTACCCATGTGCTTTCACGAGTTACAAATTTCCTGTCCACTACATGGACTGAAGTGTTACAAATTTCCTGCCCACTACATGCACTGAAGTGCTATCATTATTACCCTCCACATTTACTGTACGTACAAGGTGTCCATAGAAATTAAATCATGATGGCCGAAGAACAAATGCATAGATCACCCATTTCTTACTGTGTGAACCTTTCCCAATGCTCTGTTAGACAGCAAAATAGGGTAATAAAAAAAGCATGTGTACGCTGCTTGTTGCTCCGCTTTCCGCGGATCCAAGATGTCGGGCGCATCCAAACCATCTGACGCAGAACACATCTCGCAGCAGCCAATGGGCTGAGACGTCGCGTGTACGCGGTCATGACAGCAGCCCCTTAGCCAATCGGTTTCTTGTTCGTCGAACCGAATAGGGAAGTGTGACCGCGGAGCGAACATAGATATCACTAATTTTTTCAGACCTACTTTTTCATAATTATAAATGAACGTACTGCACGTATGGTGACAAAATTCACAAAAGCACGCTTTCTGGACCAAGCTCCTGTACCTGTCGCATATTTTGTCAAAATCCGTCCATCGGTTTCACCTGTAGCTGTGCACAAAGTTTTTCCCCCATTCAGTCTATGGGAAAAAAAGACGTTTTGGGACCCCCACTATAACTCTGCTCCCCCTGGATGAATTCTCACCAAACTTTACAATTCAGAGTGGCCCATATACTTTATTTGCAAAGTTTGGTGAGGATTTGTCCAGGGGGAGCGGAGTTATAAGCCGCCCAAAAAGTGCTCTTCCTATGGAAACAGCAACTTAACCATAACAACATGGCCACTATTGTGGCCATGTAATGGGTATGCAAGGTTAGGGGGGTAGGGGTGTGAGGCGGTGAGGCTGTTGTCTAGAGGGGTAGGGTGACCCCCTATTAAAAAAAAGAAAAACTGGTCCAATTCATGTCGACCAAAAGTGCACAAACAAACTGTTGACTTGTAAACAGCAGTCTATGAAAACACCTAGAACCAAATGTATGTCCAGTGATGCAACAGATAAACTTTCCATGTGCTTTTTTTGGCCCACATTTTGGGTTTATTTAATGAAAATTCCTGGGTCTATTTTCATTAAACCAGGCAATGCATACTAATAAGCCAGCTGCTAGATTCTTGCTCAAGTTTATTGCAAACTGACTAGTGGTTTATGCTGTAGGAGAGAATAAAATAAAACCTTCGGCAATGCCCCAGGCACAATGGAAATGCCGAGTGAGCACACTTGGACAAGTGGCCTCGGTGAAGTGTATGGCTCACAAATGCAGGTTTTATTTTTCGAGTCTTTTTAGAGTTGATATGCTGATGGGGATGTTATGATCATACAAGGTGAATTTAGGTTGAATTTATATGGATTACCTTGATTTAAGTAGGCTAGGCATACAGAGCAAATGACTGCTGTGGTATTTTTTACATCTTCTCAGTGTGGGGCCCCAGAATATTGCCACAGCAGCAAACACAGTTTGTCCATAGGTAAAACCTGGGTGATATTTTTAAGCGTGCTTGTATGCATTTTTGGTATGATGTTTGTGGTGATCTTGTATGTATGATGGATTTATGATTGGTGTATGTGTTGTGGGTCTGTCAGCGGGGGATGGATAGTCCTGTGATGCAGAGGTGAAAGTTTGTTTGGGGCCTTTTTTCGGTGAGAGCCTGCTTGGGCACGTAGTGGTTGGTGTAGTGCCAGTTGGTATGTGCGGCATGAAGTTGGGTTGGTCATGAAGGTCAGTGTCATAAAGTGGGTTGGTAAACTTTCCCTAGGACAAGGTCATGTAGAGGTACAAAAAAAGATGACACCTCCACTGGAAGATGGGCATCTAAAGTTGTTACTGGAAGGAGCTGTATAAAAGTAGTTATTTATACTGTTCACTTTGTACTTTTGTAGGTGGTACCACTTTGCTGTGTATGACTAGTATAGGAAACCCATAGGCATGACCATTCGTGTTTCATGCTTATTCTGTTGGTGTTACCACGTGGTAGGGGAGTATGGAACTGCTATGACAGCTGTAAGTGATTTCAATCCGGCACACACCCAAGTCAAAGCCCAGCATGTAGTGCACAACTGAAAACCTTATTTATTTATGTCTATAAATTCAATATTCTGAACGAAATACCACTCATATTACACCCTTCTCCTGGAACCCACCACCCCTCCCCCGGTCACACTGAACCAGGAATCAAGCTGGTTTGCAAAAGTAAATATATATTTATGTATTTAAAATGTAATCACAAGATATTTTAATAGGTAAACAACAGTTGCCAAGGGGTGACAGAACACAGAATTATATCTTTAGTACACTAGGAATAGGTAATGAGCAAAACAAATGCGGCACAGAAAATTATACTTTTATGTTGGTTCAGATCAGATAGCACTAGGGTTAGAGGTTCCCCCTGCAACACCCCTCAACCCCCAATTGGCAATGTAAAGAGATAGGAGGAGAGAGCATGTATTCAGGAATAGCACAAATCAAACAGAATATCAGTCCCACATTCCCCCATAAAACACAAGAGAAAAACGGAATTGACCTTTTAGCTGTCAGTATGGCTTTTACAATTGTCCTTAGAATTCACTGGGCATGAACACCAAATGTGGTCAAAAATACTTAAATTGTCGTAATTTCTTATGGGAGCCACTTTGAACAGTTGCACACAAGCACAAGCAATGATTTAGTCCAAAGAAAACATTTGAAATCTTAAAATCCAAGTTGGAAGCAGTTCAAAAGCTATTTTACATGTGTAAACCTTTCAGATTTTTAAAATTACGACAAACTTTTCCTTGCGCGATTTTCGCTCTAACTGGAGAATCGCACTGATTTGCAGGTTCTATGGATAGCTATGGATGTTAGGTACAAGTAGGAGTTGACATTTCGTTTATTTCTATCACAAAAACTGAGGGAGTTAAAGAGGTTTTAGTAAAGGTTGTTTTTGTAAAATAGGTGTGAGAATGGAAAACACTGCACTTTTGAAAATGACAAATGGGTTGCCTACACTAGAGGATGACTATGAAAAAGCGAGTACCACACAGGGATCTTACAGTCACATGATCAGTGCGGCCCGCCTGCTAAGGAACTCGACTTCTTCAGATGAGAAAAGGGTCAGCTCAAAGATAGTTCTAACAATGCTGGTTCTGAAGGAAAGATAGGATGGGTATGAGATAGGGATAAGACAATGCAAAGATACTCCTAACAATACTGGTTCTAAATGAAAGATAGGATGGGTTTGAAATAGGGATAAGACAATGCAAATATACTATGCTCCACAGTTCTTCCTATTAATACTCACAGGATGAGTTTTTAAATTGGACCGTCAGTTCTGGTCATGGATTGGGTCTGGTCTAGGAAAGACAGGACATCAGGCATGGTACTGGACCCTTAGGCCGGTCGCCGGATTGGCACAGGATCTCCCCTCCTAGTCTGTTGGTATTTGAATCAGCTGGATGGTGAGTTCCTCAGGCAAGCCCAGTGGTGGCAAGCCAGAGAATTTCAGGATACAGTTTCAAAAGGCCTTCTCAATCCACAAAGCGCTTTACTGGGTGGAGAGATTTGGGCCTTGCTGTAAATCAATAGTTCTCTACTGCTGGCAAGAGATTTGGCATCTGGATCTGGAAGAATATTAAAGCAGGATGTAGAATGCTGGATCAGAGTGCTTCGCTGGAATCAGGAAAGTGAGTGGATCTGTCAGTCCCTATGTGTTGTCAGCTGTCTCTATTTATCCTTTAAAATGACATCACAAAGGGGGTGTATGGGGCGGTTTAGCTAAGCTTTCACCTGTGAGCTGGGATTGGACCACACTTCATCTCCGCCTTGCAATTTGAGTGATTGGATCAAGGCCGGATGATGTCACATTTTATGATTTGCTTTACAATCCTCCGAGACCTCCCTTTAGCCACTGATCTCAAAATCAGATTTGATACTAAATGTTCATTTCTACATTGGTCACCTTTATACAAATCACACACAAAGATGCCCTATTTTTTGTAGCAGCTATTCCTCAAAACCCTGCAAAGGTGGGATCTTGTCTCAACTTTCTACAGAATTTTGCCCTTTTTGCTATGAACTCAATTTCCAAAGTTTATGCAAATTTCCACATATGTGCATGTTTAACATAGGGATGTGCGTGTACATTTTCACAATTCTAACATTAATACATTTTGCATAAAACCACATATATTGCCATTCCTGTCCAGAAGATGTCACACAGTTCTACTGCCTCTCCACACGTGCAGCCAAAAATTAACAACTCTGTCTTTTTTATATTTGTCACCCTTTTGGACGACAAGTTATGAGTCTTTTAAAACTTGTTCTTTGTTCATTTTTAGCAACAGATTGTCCTCCCCTTTTCGTCTCCCTGCAGTCCAGGGCATCCCCCTCCTTGTTTGTTCCTTTCAGAGGCCATTTATGACCACCTCCACACTTCCAGTTTCCTGTGCTGAAGCTTTGTCATTGTTCCTTCGCTTTCTGTAGACAGGATTCTGTTCTAACCCGCAATTAACACCTCCCAGTGATTTTCTGCTGAGTGGAAGGCCCTCCTTCTGGGAGAAAAATCTGCTTTTCCAGTTCTTGCAGCTTCAGCCAGGCTAATTAACTTCTTAATTCCACCAAAAACTAAATTTGTTACATCACACATAAATACATTTCTTTCTTGGCCTTGAAATCTGTGAGAAAAAACACAACTAAAATCTGTATTCCTTTTTGGCAACAATCCTTTTTATGTTTTCTAATTGTCATGCAATCTGATTCCCTACCTGATTCCCTTCCCTCTAATGCCCCTTCTACACACATACCCACTCCTACTCGATCAGGGCGGCAGCGGTTCGGTGCCCATTGGCATCACCCATGGAAGTGGACAGGCATCAGTGACCGTCACCTAAAACGCCTGCGTCCGTTTCTCCACTGGCAGCTTCCTTGGCGACTCGTCACGAGTCGTGTCGGGCGCCAGCCCCGATGAGTTCCGCATCACGTGACTCGGAAGATCCGACCATGTGTTAACACCACGAATTACGTGATGTGGAAGACCCGAGTACGTGTTGTAGGCATGAATCACATGACACGGAAGAACAGATCACTTGACAACATAGGAATAGGTTAAAAGCCTTGAGTATGCGCCTTTCCAGTGCTTCACAGCTGTTATCCGGCACTGTTTGGCATACTCTTGACTTTCAACTCTCGGCTTTTTGGATTACGGATTTGCTTAAATGGATTCCCTTTACTTCCTCCTGGATTGTTTGCCTACAGCCTGGTACTTCTGGTATACCGACCTACGGACTTCCATACCTGGACTCCTTCTGATACTCCTTTCAGATTTGCCGTTAAACAGATATCTCTCTGGAAATTCTGGACCACGGGACTCATACAGACTGTTTTGGATTCTCCTGTACTGGTACCCGCTTCAAGACCATTTTTGGGCATTTCATCAACACTCTGAGGTCCTCTTTCCCAATGTAATTGGTATCCGTCAAGGGAAAGTTCTCAGGGTCCTCAATGTGTTGATAAAACTTAACAATTATTGGATCCCCTTTTGGAGCCATGATCACATCAGCATCTGGGGTCTCCTAACTCCATTGTACATTCTACTTTAGAATGACCCTTGATCTTTTTCCAGTAGATGGTCATCCCATTCGAAGTGACCAGATCATCAATATTTTGTATTAATTTTCCGTATTTTAAAGGTTTATTATTAGCACATGGCATGCCTCTGGTATGCCAGTTAACCAGGTGCTCCACGAACCTGTTCCGTACATAATCTGAATCAGTGATTATGACCAGTTCGTGGAGTTGGTGTTGGACAGCAGTGAGCATGGCTTGATGCACAGCCATCAGCTCTGCCACTTGACTACTTCGGCGACCGATTCTGCACACAGTGGTGGGTTCAGGAGCATCATTTACCCATGAATTCCCCACGCCGGCCACATGTTCCTTTTCCTCATTGTTGTCAACATGGTAGGAGCACCCATCCACTTAGACAGTGGGCATTCCCTCACACTTGTCTTCTTCATAGACTTTGTATGGGGAATTAAGGTATGCCTCCATGTTGTCCTTGATTTTAAGACTTTCGTCCTCGAGACAGTTTTCTCTGGCACAATCATGCAAGTCAGCCAGACCTTGCGCAAGGGGACTCTTCTTGTTTTGGCCATATCTGAACTCCACAGAAAACCTTGCATTGACAGAATCCAGGAAGCAATTCGGGTATTACTCACATTTCCGGTCCGATTCTGTCACTTTGAAGATATTGCAAAGGTTGGTGTGGACTCACCACTATGATGTGTTCCGCCTGAATAAACGGGCGGTAATTCTTCAATGCCCACACTATTGCCAGGAGTGCCTTCAATCGTTGAATTTTTCCGCCACAGAGGATAAAGTTTTTCTCGCATAGGAGATTACTTTATTGACCTTGTCATGCTTTTGACATAATACTGCAGTCAAGCATGTATTTGGGAACCCTATCTCCAAGAAGAACTCCTTGTTTTTGACAGGGTAAGCTAGGCAAGGCGCTTGTGAGAGGCTTCTTTTGAGTTGTCTTACTGCCTCGGCTTGTTCTGGACCCCACTCCCACTTGACCCCCCCCTTCAACAGATGGATCAGGGGTCTCGTGATCTCTGCATACTCTTCAATGATCTTTCTGCTGTAATTAGTTAGTCCAAGGAGGCTCGTTAGTTCCTGCAAAGTTGTGGGGTCTTTTATTTTCTGGAGTGCTTCTACTTCCTTTCCTGGGGACAGAGACCTTCAGGAGTTATATCATGCCCCAAGAAATTGACTCGGGTTCTGCACCGCTGTGCCTTTTGGAAAGAGAGCTTTGCTCCGGCAGCCCTCAACTTTGTCAGAACATAATGGATCTCCGCTATGTGTTCCTCCACAGTTTAGCTTTTGATTAGAACATCATCTACATAGGCCAGGTTACCCCTTTCACCCAAGTCGGGCATGGCCTTATGCAGAAAGATGTTAAATTAATTGCCGGAGATGATGTATCTGAAGGGAGTCTGTGTCCAAGTGTTCTGCTGCCCCCCGAAGGTAAAGGCCAGCTTGTATTGGTCCTCCCTACTGACAGGTACAGTCCAGTACCCATTGGTCAGGTCAATGGCAGTGTACACCTTTGACCCCTGGATCTGGACCAGCCCTTGGTCAATGTAGGGAAGAGGCCATCAGGAAGTATGGACCCATTTGTTGAGCTCCCTTAGGTCAGCACAGAGTCTCCACTGACTGTTTGGTTTCAAAATCCCCAGCACCGGATTATTAAGGTGCTGTGGACTGGACGAATTATCCCACGGGACTCAAGCTTCTTAATAATTTCAGTAAGCAACTCCATTGATGCGAGAAGCAAGCGATATTGCCTCACAAACACTGGAGTCATGCCAGGGTCCATGGGAATTGTTGTTGTGTGGATGTCGGTGCGACCATAGTCATATGAGTCCACCGCAAAGAGATCTTGAAAATCTAAGAAAACTTGTTTACATTTTTGCTTTTGCTCCAGAGTCTCACAGGCATCAGCTAGGTTGACTCTTTTTTCAACTATCTGCCTGAAGCCCGGAAGGACTTCTGGTTTGGCTAGCTCAGCAGCCTCATTCATCCAGCTAGGTGGAGAAATCTCTGGTCAAAGTACTGATTTGGACTGATGGCTTCAGGTGGAAGGCAGTCCTTGTGGACTTGAAAGATCACCTCATCCCTCCTGAAGTCACAGGTCACATCTTCCTTGCCATAAGGGCAGGAAGAGTACACCAGGGAATTCCCCCCATGCCGGGTGAAGATCCTGTCTGGTGTTGTGTCATTGTCACTATCACTTTCAAAACAGTTCTTGGGGATTGGTCCTAACAGTTAGTTACCTAGATCTATGGAAAAATGTCGGTCATCAACAGCCATTCCAATAATGGTGCCTGCGCCCAGAGTGATACTCTTTAGATCGCTGTTATCCAGCTCTATTGGAATGGTGTCGTGTTCTGTATTGACTAGTGGTGTTGGGTTTACCCCCAACCCTTGCTGTTGGAAATGAGCATTGAGATGAACATAGGCGTCAGGATTTTTCAGTTTCTGTCCTCTTTTAATTTTTACTTCCAGTGAGAATTGTCGGGTCCTTTCTGGGATGGTGACTTCCTCTCCAATCTGATTTTCAACTACATATGGCAGCAGTTGAGCTGACCGAAATACTTCCTCTGGGTCATCAAAGTCCATGGGATTACCCGCTAATCGGGACCAGGCTTTGAAGTTTATTAGGTCCAAACTAATGGCAAAGCGATTGAGGATGTCACTGCCTAAATAAAATGCAGTAGGGACATCTCGCACGACCCTACAAAGATGGACTATGCTCTCGTTACCTATGGAAATTTTGAGCATACACCTGCTAGGCAGGAGACGTTTGGAATTGGGTGTTTCCAGGTCCATTTCCCATTTGTCTACCAATTTAAATGTGGGAATGGCTGGATCTTTTGGGAGTTTCCGGAACATGGCCTTGCTGATGAAGCTCTTACTGTTGTTCACGCATACTCGGGTGAGAACAGAGTCCTTCCCTTCATTTAACTGAATAGGGATGAACAACTGCTCTCCAATTTTCTGAATATCAGCCAAGCTTTGAGCTGATTTCTCACCACTATGGACTATAGAAGTAGGATTTTCTGATTGTGAATTTGTATAGAATTTCAGAGTGTTCCCTTCCAGTGTGGAATGCCACATTAGACTGGAAGGAAGGTTGATTTTCAGAAATAGAGAGAACTCCCCATCACCAGTTTTTTGTCCTACTGCAATTACCGTCATGTCTGGGATTTGGTTGTTCTGGAAGTGGAATTCAATTTGGTCAGGTTTTTGTTCAACCATGTGGCATGTGCCATTTAAACTAACATGGTTGACACTATGTTTTAATTTTATTGGTCGGTTACTCTGGGTCCAGAGGACCTTGTTTACACAATCTATGAGGGGAGAAAATCTACGCAGGATGTCATTCCCTAGTAAACATGGTGTGCCCTCCTCAGTCACAACTATGACCGGGTCCTTCATCTTGTGTGGCCCAATTTTAATGTGTAAATTCGCAGTCCCCTCGACAGGAATTTCATTCCCATCGAAGTTCTGAAGTTGTCCAGAAAGAGCGGTGAGAGGGATTTGGTATTTCTCCCCCCTTCCCAAATTCAGCTGATCAAAGGCCCTTTTTGACAGAAGGGTGGCTTGGGATCCAGTGTCCACTAGTGCCAAAATTGTACATTGCCCATATATTTGGACCGGGGCATAAAACCTTCCCTCCTTTTCCTCAAGGGGGCAAAGATAATGCACATTTTTGGCCAATTGGTGGGTTCATTTCTTTGCTTTGGATTCTGACAGAGGGGTGATTTGGGCAGGATTCTGTTTGGGATCTTGGGAACCTGTAAGAAAAAGGTGGAAATTGGATATGGGGGAAGTTTTGGGCTCCCCTGGTTCTGATTCTGGGCTGCCCCCATCTCTTTGGAGGCAGTCACCATAACTGGCTTGAACAAGGGGATTTTCTTGCTGGTCATTCTTGGGTTTGATGATAGGCGGTTTTAACTCAGTCCCCACATCTACCCAGTCTTGATCAGGATCTCTTGGGACCCATTTCTCTTTGGGAGGAGTTCCCCCATCCCTGAAGCAAAAGATCCTTTTCCCAGAATTCTCTGAGGACACCTCTCCTTCAAATTGGAAGATTCGCACCTCCTGCACAAAATGGGCCTTTTTAGGCTCTTTATTTCTCCTACACGCCCTCTGTTCCTTAGGTTGCAGACTTTCGGGGGCAGGAGATTCTGGTTCCGGTTCCTGGGTTTCCAGGGGCTTTCCAGAAGTGGGGAAGGAAGCTTCCTCTAAGGCTTTACACCCCCCTCCCCCTGTGCCTCCTCCCTGGGAACCGTAGGGTTGTCGGGGTTCTTCCCTCGTCATTGTTCTGGAGCACCAGACCCTTGATTTGAGGAGTTCTGAGTCGCCATGTTGATTGGAGGGTTTTGCTGCACCCTCAACATGCAACCCAGATCCTGTGCCATGTTCTAGACCTGGCGCTCCAGTTGGGACACCCACTCTGGCTGGTATGGGGTCCTCTGGTCTACCCTTGGTTGATCACGGGAAGGGAACTATCCCTTCTCCCATAAAACCCCTGGTTAGGATAGTTGTGGTACCCCTCCACCCTTGGCCTCCCCCCTTCCGGATTGGGCTGTCTGTGCTCAGGAAAGTGGGGAAAGAAAGTAGGATTGTTTTGGGGGTTGGTGTTTGGAGGGTACCAGGGAAAGAAATTCAACCCGGCATTTGAGGGATTACTGCCCTCCTGGGGAAAGTGAGGAGGGAAGTTTGCTGGGCTGGCAGCTGACTGGTTGGATCCCCCCCCACTTGGGCTGAAGGAGTCCACACATAGCCCAGGATGGGTCTGTTGCCCTTGTAACAGTGGCTGATGTAGTCAGGGGAGTTAGGGGTCCAATTTGTGGGGTTACCTCCCAGACTCCCTGTTTGGGATTGGCCTGAAGGCCTTCTGGGTCTTGGGTTAGTAGGATTCTGTGCACAAAAGTTTTTAGGCCCCCCATCTCCAGATCTAAAATGGAGGCAACCTTCACCCCCGCCACCTTAGCAGCAGCAGGGGTGTTGGTTGGTTTTGGGCTTTTGTTAGCAGTTTTACTTTCTAGTGGCTTCTGCACTTCGTAGATGCGAGCGACTTGTTCAATGACCCAGTCTAGTGATCTTTTCTCATGAAAGTCCCTCACCAGCTGGGTCATAATGTATTTAGGGAGTGCATGAAAGAAAGTATTGACAAATTCCCTACTGTCAGTGCGCACCCTCCTGGTGGTCCGCGCAAAGGCACATTTCAGTTCTTGGACAAATTCTTGTGGGGCCTGGTCTTCCCCACATTGCAGGTTGTAGGCTGCCTTGCGGGCCTCTTGAGGGTTTCTGTGGATTGAAAAATGCTTTAAAATGGCCACCCTATAGGTGGACCATCTTGAATGGTTCTGATCCTCCAGCCCCGTAAAGAAGCTGGAGTACTCAGGTGAAAATGTCCACTTAACATACTGAATACAGCTTTGGCTGTCCTTCAGGTGGGAAGTCTCCATCATTTGCTCAAACAATTCGAGGTGCTCCCAAACTGAATATTTGGCATTTTTATGGTAGGGCGTGATGACACTCCTAATAACCTTGATTTGCTTCAAGGGATCTTTCAGTAAAGCTCTCTTAACTTTGTTGGCCTTTTTAGTTCTGGTTACCCTGGTCCACTCATCCTCTGACTCAGAGGCACTGCTACCAGAGGTGGCTGACTGATCTTCTAGGCTCCCCCTAAATCTGCAAGCTTGGGAATAGCTGGTAGAATGTGGGGGCCTAGTCTCTTGAAACCGGTGGCGCTCAGAGGAGTCTTCTGACTCCCCTTGCTCCTAGGATTGGCTGAGTACCCCCCGCCCCCACTGTCCTAGCTGGGAAGAGGTTTTCAAGATGCAATTGGTGAGCCAATTTTCATGGAATTCCCCACCAAATTAGACTGACTGATCTCTAGGTAGGTGATATTTCTGAGGATCCAGTTCTCTGATTCTCCCCTCACTGGAGTCTCCCTGATCAGAGAGGCTTGCCCTAATATTTGGGAACCTGTACATAGATGCCCGCCGATCCATTTCTGGGAGGCGTTGATCCGTCAGTCCCATATTTCCCATTGTGTTGAAGTCTACCATCCGTGGCCCTTGGTTCATATGAACCATTGGACATGGGGGTGGCAGAGTCCTGGGAACTGAAGGGATTAAGGTCCCTGATGCCAGGGTTCCTGAGGTTATGCTGAGGGTTTTCTCTCTCTCATTTTACCTCAGCCCCAACTCCCCGATGACATGCCAAAATCTGGCCCTTTTGTTCCTCTTGTAAGGCCTTACTGGTCTCTATGAGTTGTTCTTGCATGGCTATCTGTCTATTGAACCTGTCATTCTTTTCAACGAGAACCTCATTTTCTCTCTGTGCTTCCTGCCTGAATTGGGAGTATTGGGCCAATTTTTGCTGCAGGAGACTCACCTCCTGAGTTTGGTCCTTACTGGTCTGATTATTCTTTGCCAGAGCATCCTCCACCCGCCTGGTGTGCTCTAGTAGCTTTTTGTAATCCATTTTGATTTCACCAAGTTGCTGAAGGGCCAGGTGATTTTCTTCTAACTTTGTTTTCAAATGGCTGACTTCCTGGCCTAAGGCGTCCCTCACTTGACTTAGAGTGGCCCTTAGCTCAGCAATATCGTCCCTCTGTTATTTAAGGGCACCAGCTTTCTGGCGCTCCTCATCAAACTCTGTTTGGGATTCCAGGTCTTTAATAATTAATGTATTGTTTTCCTCTTTTAATTTGTCTATCTGGTCCTGTATGATGACCTCCTGTTCTGCGCAAACTCTGTTAAAAGTTAATTGTTGTGCCAGATTTTGTTGACTCTGTTGTAGGGAGTCCAACCTTTCCTGACACTCTTTTTGCAGTGTCTGTGCCTGGGCATCTTGCTCTGCATTCTTTTGCAGTAAGAGCGTCAGTTCTTCTTGGAGTTTGGTGGCATGCTGCCTAGCCTCTGTATCAGATTCCTTGCTATCCTGGAGCCTTTGCTTGCAGAGTCCAGTTTGCTCTGGATTTTCTGCAGTGCTTCCCCTTGTCTCTTTGTGATATCTACGTGGTCTGCATACTTTTCCTGACTCCTATGTGGAGGTACAGGTAGGCTGCTATTTTGGCAATTTTGCATTGCTCCTCTTTTATTTTAGGGGTCATGTACAGCTCACTGAGTGCTTGATTAATGGCCCCTTGTCCTGCCAGATATTAAGGTTGATTTCAGTGATGTCTAGTTTTATTCCCTGCAGCCATACCTGTTCGTCTTGTTCTAGCCATTCACCCCTGACAAACAATTTTTGCAGTGGGTGTTCCCTTGCAATATTGATTTCCACTGGGGTCGCCATTCCGGAAATGTTAATTTCCTTCTGGTTTATCTCAGGGTTACTGTACTTTTGCAAACAGGCCCAACTCCTTTGAGTATTTCAATTTAGGGGTGCTTGCACAGTGTAGCACAGTATGGTGACCCAACAAGGTGTATGTACCCCGTCAGGTAGCACACTGTGTTAGACTGTCACGAGTGGTATGTCTAATTCAGGATCCCTCGACGGCCCCCAAGTGATTTCAATCCGGCACACACCCAAGTCAAAGCCCAGCACGTAGTGCACAACTGAAACCCTTATTTATTTTTGTCTATAAGTTCAATATTCTAAACGATATACCACTCATATCACACCCTTCTCCTGGACCCCCCCCAGTCACACTGAACCAGGAATCAGGCTGGTTTGCAAAGGTAAATATTTATTTATGTATTTCAAACTTAATCACAAGATATTTTAATAGGTAAACAACAGTCGCCAAGGGGTGACAGAACACAGAATAATATCTTTACTACACTAGGAATAAGTAATGAACAAAACAAATGCAGCACAGAAAATTATACTTTTATGTTGGTTCAGATCAGATAGCACTAGGGTTAGAGGTTCCCCCTGCAACACCCCTCAACCCCCAATTGGCAATGTAAAGAGATAGGAGGAGAGAGCATGTATTCAGGAATAGCACAAATCAAACAGAATATCAGTCCCACATTCCCCCATAAAACACAAGAGAAAAACGGAATTGACCTTTCAGCTGTCAGTATGGCTTTTACAATTGTCCTTAGAATTAACTGGGCAAAAACACACAAGGTGGTCAAAAATACTTAAACTGTCCTAAATTCTTATGCAAGCCACTTTGAACAGTTGCACACAATCACAAGCAATGATTTAGTCCAAAGAAACATTTGAAATCTTAAAGTCCAAGTTGCAAGCAGTTTAAAAGCTATTTTACACATGTAAACCTTTCAGATTTTTAAAATCGCAGCAAATTTTTCCTTGCTCGATTTTCGCTATAACAGGATAATCACACTGGGTTCTATGCATAGCTATGGATTTTAGGTACAAGTAGGAGTTGAAATTTTGTTTCTATCACAGAAACGGAGGGAGTTACAGAGGTTTTAGTAAAGGTCGTCTTTGTAAAATAGGTGTGAAAATGGAAAACAGAAATGCACTTTTGAAAATGACAAATGGGTTGCTTACACTAGAGGATGACTATGAAAAAGTAATACCACACAGGGATCTTACAGTCATGTGATCAGTGTGACCTGCCTGCTCAGGAAACTCGACTTCTTCAGATGAGAAAAGTGTCAGCGCAGAGATAGTTCTAACAATACTGGTTCTGAAGGAAAGATAGGATGGGTTTGAGATAGGGAAAAGACAATGCAAAGATACTCCTAACTATACTGGTTCTGAATGAAAGATAGGATGGGTTTGAAATAGGGATAAGACAATGAAAATATACTATGGGCCACAGTTCTTCCTATTAATACTCTCAGGATAAGTTTTTAAATTGGACCGTCAGTTCTGGTCATGGATTGGGTCTGGTCTAGGAAAGACAGCACATCAGGCACAGTACTGGATCCTCTAGGCCAGTCACTGGATTGGCACAGGATCTGCCGTCCTAGTCTGTGGGTATTTGAATCAGCTGGATGGTGAGTTTCTCAGGCAATCCTAGTGGTGGCAAGCCAGAGAATTTCAGGATGCAGCTTCAAAAGGCCTTCTCACACCACAAAGCACTTTACTGGGTGGAGAGAATAAATTTGAGGATTTGGGCCTTGCTGGAAATCAGTAGTTCTCTGCTGCTGGCAAGAGATTTGGCATCTGGATCTGGAAGAATATTAAAGCTGGATATAGAATGCTGGATCAGAGTGCTTTGCCGGAATCAGGAAAGTGAGTGGATCTGTGAGTCCCTATGTGTTGTGAGCTGTCTCTATTTATCCTTTAAAATTACATCACATAGGGGGTGTATGTGCCGGCTTAGCTAAACTGGCCCCTGTGAGCTGGGATTGGACCACACTTCATCTCTGCCTTGCAATTTCAGTGATTGGATCAAGGCCAGATGATGTCACATTTTATGATTTGCTTTACAATCCTCAGAGAACCCCCTTTAGCCACTGGTCTCAAAATCGGATTTGATACTAAATGTACATTTCTACATTGGTCACCTTTTTACAAATCACACACAAAGATGGCATATTTTATGTAGCAGCTATTCCTCAAAACCCCACAGCGGTGGGATCTTGTCTTAACTTTCCACAGAATATTACCCTTTTTGCTATGAACACAATTTCCAAATTTTATGCAAATTTCCACAAATGTGCATGTTTAACATAGGGATGTGCGTGTACATTTTCACAATTCTATCATTAATACATTTTGCATAAAACCACATATATTGCCATTCCTGTCCAGAACATGTCACACAGTTCTACCGCCTCTCCACACGTGCAGCCAAAAATTCAATTAACAACTCTGTCTTTTTTATATTTTTCACCCTTTTGGATGACAAGTTATGACTTTTAAAACTTGTTCTTTGTTCATGTTTAGCAACAGATGGTCCGCCCCTTTTTGTCTCCCTGCAGTCCAGGGCATCCCCCTCCTTCTTTGTTCCTTCCAGAGGCCATTTACAACCCCCTTCACACTTCCAATTTCCTGGGCTGAAGCTTTGTCATTGTTCCTTTGTTTTCTGTAGACAAGATTCTGTTCTAACCCGCATTTAACACCTCCCAGTGAGTTTCTGCTGAGAGGAAGGCCCTCCTTCTGGGAGAAAAACCTGCTTTTCCAGTTCTTGCAGCTTCAACCAGGCTAATTAAATTCTTAAATCCAGCAAAAACCAAATTTGTTACATCAAACATAAATACATTTCTTTCTTGGCCTTAGAATCTGTGGGAAAAACACAACTAAAATCTGCATTCCTTTTTGGCAACAATCCTTTTTATGTCTGCTAATCCAGCAGACTTTTTAGTTTTAGGTCATTTTAAAGTTTCATCAGTACTCCTCTGACAGCTGTCATTCAGGTAGCCCCGGGTACTGCACCCAGATTTTGGCATATGCTGTCAGTTTTCAGACAATCCAGTTTGTCTGAAGAATGTTTTTCTCTTCACATTGGAACTTTGTATGTTCACTATGTTTTATTAGATACATACATTTTAGCACCAGGCAAGATTTTAAATGTTGAGAAGTGTTGTGTTATGGGCGTTTTGGAATTTTTGTCAACAAAGCAAATGTCATTTGTAGGCACATTTTGGGGTTTCACTTGCAAAGTGCTGTTTTTCTCTCTGCACTCTGTTTGCTGGTCATGGAGTCCACTGCCACATTTCTGCAGGGTGTGCTCTATTCCACCGCACATGCCCCATGGGTGGCAGGTTGTGCATCCCTCTTTTTGTGTGCTGAAGCACACAGGTTTTGTAGGTTTTTGGCATGCACAAGGATTTTGCCGCCATTGTTGCTGTTTCTTTCCCCATAACTGGCAGGGTGATGCTGCATAGCATAGCAGAGTGGGTCAATACATCCCACACATAACAGCAATGGACGTTTTCTCAATGAGTTTTTTTAGGGGGTTTTGGTTGCTGTACATTAAGAGGAGGAGAGAGAAAATTATTTTTGATGTTTTAACTAGTTTCATAATGTCTCCCCTCCAGTGTTGGTCTATGGCTACAATGTAGAGATGTCAAAGAGGCTGCAGTAGCCATAGACAACATCAGAGTCTCCTTTAGTAACTTTTAAGTATGGGGTGTATCCCAACAGAGATTTTGGATGACAAGATAAACAGTTCAAGCTTGCCTCTTATTGTTTAAGAGATGTCTTTCCGAATTCTTTGTTGTAATTTATCACCTTAGTTGATAGAGACTCACATGTAAATATATATGTTAATTTCTTACTTACCTTATTTGACCAACCAATATTGCAATTTTTCTTTACTAACATGTTTTATTTTAGGAGTTATTACTTTTAGAGTAGTTATGGTCCCTTACTGTTTAGGGTGTATCTAGCAACTTCTTTGGTTACAGATACTGCATTGTTCTCCTCTATGGCAGTATTTCATTCCTAGGGATTTCATTGCCTTCTGAAGCAGTGCGTTGGCTGTCACACACTTGTGAATCTGATTCTGTATACAGATGCACAAATACATGGTTGTGGTGGTAAACAATGTCAATGATCTAGCTATTTTTGTTGTTGCTAACATTGTTAAAGTTTATTATGAATCCCGTTATGATTTCTAGTAACACCTTGAACATTTTTCTAATTTTCTACTAACTCAGTAGCTTTGCATTGTTTCATTGTACTACTTTTTACAGCAGAGGCATATAGTTTGGTTGACCTATTGTAATGATGTTTATGATTTGTGAAATACTCTGATTGGCACCTTTGGTTTTGGTGTTGTGTGGAGCGCTTTCTGCAGTGTAGGCAACTGGCAACAGAAAATGTTTATTTTGTCAACCCATTACAGTAAAGCATGATATTTTCATCATATTTTGATGCCTTTGCCTAAGCATGTTCTAATGACATCTAGCTCATTTTGATCATTGTCGTGGCTTACTTTAGTGTTACCTTATAAATTGGTTGACACTTAATCAATTGCCACATTATCAATGCACTATATTACCCCAAATTGCAGCTTTTGTTTCAGTTTTGTTTTCTGTGCAATTGGTCTTGGGTTGTTCAAAGGGAAATTTGTATATGCTGGCGTAAGCCTGGCTCCTCTGGTGTGACGGAAAGGAAGCTCTGACTAGTAACCTGGCTGTAGGATGTGTGTTGCAGCATTTCTGCCTTGAATAGACAATTTATAATTTGTTAACCATGTTTTAATGCTGTATAGTCTTGTTACATTTCATGCCTTCACTTAAGCAGGTTCTAGTGGGATCTAATCAGTATCTGTCATTGTCAAGACTTAACTTTTGTGCCAAATTCAAAATTGGCTGGCAAATTGTCAATGAGTTCAGATACCCCAAACTGCATCCTTTGTTTGTGTCTCTTGGTTCACAGTGCTAGTGTCCTTAGGGTATGCAAGAGACGTGGAACTGTGATGCTGTAGGCCTGGCTACTTTTGAGCAGTGAAAGTTAGTTGTGGCTGGTTCCCTCACATTTGTCAATGTGAGAAACTGTTTCTATAATGCCTTGAATATGTATGCATTGTTAACCATGTTCTTGTGATGAATATTATTTTTGACAAATTTGTATGTTTTCACCTAAGCACATTTAAGTCATTTTATGTGATTGTCACAGATACACTTCTGTGTCACAATCTAAATCTACTAGCACATTGTCAATATGCTGACTTACAACAAATCACAGCCAGTGTTTCTCTCGCTTGAACCCCTGGGATATTGTTCTCAGGGTCTCCCTCGCAGTTGTTGGTGGCTTCCCTTCTGCTGTGGAATTGTACCTTTCTCCATGGCTGCTGCAGTGGCTTTAAGCATATGTATATAGGTATTTATATTACAGGGAGGCAGTCATTGTATATAGAGTCTTATTGCAAGTTTGCTGATATCCCGCCAGTTATTCCAGTGGGAATCCGGCAAACTGCCCCTGCCATTTCCACTACCTTATATCTTGGAATTACCAGGATGTTGCAGGCAGCAGTAAGTCCTCATTTCATGGATTTATTTGCAGGTCGGGATCTGATTTACCTCCAGCTTTTGGCTGGTGGTAAATCAGTTCCCCCACCTGCAAACCTATGTTTTGCTGGTCCAGTAAAATAGCCAGTGCTGGAATTACCGGCAATCATACCAGCAATTTTACGGGATCTACAAAACTGTAATGAGACCCATGGGCGGATTCGGATGGCATGTTCCAAAGAGAACGTTTATCATGGGACCGCCAAGCTGGACATTTTGAGAAAGATTTGTTAGGAAATTAAAAGGTTATTTGGAAAACAAAACAGTGCATAGAGAAAAAGTGCAATTTGTAGGAAGCCATAGCATACAAACAGCAAGTTGGATTTGGACCAAATAACAAACAGCTTGGGCACAATGCAATGACTCAATTTACAGGACTGGTTTGGGGTAAATCCGTCAAGTAGTTTTTAAAATATTCATTGGGGAAGGGGGTGCCCATGAGGCTGTGGGGCTTTTCAGAAATGAAAACCTGCATTTGTTCCCCCAAATTCTATTGCTAATAACTTTTGACTTGCTGGATGGATTTGGATTAACATTTTCCAAACAAAAAATGGGCCTGCCAAACTGGACATTTTGGGACTATGTTAAAAAATGAAAAAGTTATTAAGAGAACAAACATTGCAGTTTTCATCCCATTCATTTTCCCATAGAGAAAAGGTGCAGTTTTTTAACAACTTTAGCGTGAAACCCGCTGGGCAGATTTGGACAAAAAAGATGACAACTTGGGCATGACGCATTGATTTAATTTCCTTAACGGGTTTGGAGTAAATCCATCCAGTAGTTTTTAAAATATTCTATGGAGAAGCAGTGCCCCCTGCTCCTTAACACTTTTATATCAGCCATGGTGCTAATACAAACATGCTAATCCTCCCAATTTGGGCAGGAGACTCCTGATTTGTTTCTCAAAAATTGTGCTAGTTTTTGCTTCCTTCCCCCTAAAACATTTCTAACCCCAATTCAATCCTATTAGAAAATTCAATGTTCCCAATTATTTTACAAAATCTCCCTCTCAGCTCCAGCAAAATGTTGGCATATATGCTAATAATGTTTGACTTGCTGGATCGATTTGGATGACATTTTCAAAAAAAAAGTTTGTCAAGGGACTCCCCAAACTGGAAATCTTGGGAACAAATTGTTAAAAATTGAAAAAGTTATTATGAAAGCATAAAAGCAGTTTTCAGCCTACTCCCATTGATTTTCCCACAGAGAAAAGGCACCGTTTTTGAACAGTTGTAGCATGAAAACCACTTGGCAGATTTGGACCAAATAAGAGACAATTTGGGCACAATGTGTTAACTTAATTTCTTTGACTGGCTTTGGGTAAAGTCATCCAGTAGTTTATAAAATATTTGACAGAGAAGCGGTTTTCTCCTTAAAACCTTTATAATGACCTTGGTACTTTGCAGCACAGAAACTAGGGATTTTAGACCTGCTGGATGGGTTTTGATTAAATTCTACAAACAAAAAGGTTGTCAAGGCCTCCCTCCCCCAAAGTGGAAGGTTAATGAGAAAACATAAAAACTCTGTGTTCAGCCTACTCCCATTAATTTTACAATAGAGAAAAAGTGATTTTTTGAACAAAACAACTATAGCGGGGAAAATCCTGGGCAGATTTTGAAAAATAATAAACAATGTGGGCACAAAGCATTGGCTTAATTTCTTTGACTGCTTTGGGGTAAATGCATCCAGTAGTTTTTAAAGTATTTTACAGAGACATGAGGATGCCCCCTGCTCCTTTATATATATATTGGGTCTGGTGCTTTTTGCTCAACAAGCACAATTCCAGTGATAATACTGCAAAAAGCCAAAAATAAAGGAACTCAAAATGCTACTTGGAGGAGAAATAGCG
The DNA here is from genome assembly GCF_040938575.1 of Ambystoma mexicanum. Taxonomy (NCBI): domain Eukaryota; kingdom Metazoa; phylum Chordata; class Amphibia; order Caudata; family Ambystomatidae; genus Ambystoma; species Ambystoma mexicanum. Next base: position 856,453,615 of record NC_090935.1, on the reverse strand, counting down.
ATGCCATCAAGCTTTGGAATGTACTCCCCCATGACCTTAGATAGTATAATAACAGTCTCAACTTCAGAAAGAGATTCAAACTCTTCCGTTTGTGTAGTCAACCATGGAGGAACATTGATTGTTTTGAACAACAGTACTTAGATGGCCTGGTCGTAGGTGCTATATAAATAGCAAGAGCAATCACATCAGACTAGCGGTTGGGAGTAGGACACATGTCTAACTGTTAAAGCAGCAGTGATGATGATGTTGTGTGGCTCCCTAGTCCATCCCCACCCCGGAAGACAGTAACTGGTATGAAGAACACTTCATACTGTTGGTGATATTTCAAGGTGAAGGAACCTGTTCTAAAAAAGAGGAGGATTATATACTATGCATTGTGTGCAAGAAAACATTTAGACGTGGACCTTCAAATGTTCCCTCACAAATCTTGGGAATATCAGTAATGATAAATCATCTGGTGCAAGTCCACTGGGATGATGTGGATGATGCAAATAGGAAATCACATGAGCACCTTACATTAAAATACATGGGCCTTATGCATTACATGTCTGAAAATCAGTACCGCAAAATATATAAATCAAAAATGTTTTGTCATCTATTTTATACAGTTTGACAGTTGAGACAGTTTGAGTGACTAGAATTCATCCCCCATAATGTTCACTTATAACCAGGGTTTTAATACGTCCAAATGGGGTTCTGCAGTCATGGATAGGATTCCCACAGTCGTTGCTGACCTTAGACATGCCTTCAAATACCTGCACATCATTGGCTGGTGCGGTAGCCGTGGCTACATATTTATATTAAAAAAGCAAATCTGTGTATATGTGTGCATTCTATGTAAATGTTATATTCAGTGAAAAAACTTTGTTAAAGGGACATTATGGTTAAGTTGCACTAACAAACACCTATGAAATTCAGTGAAAAAAACACTGTTAATTTGTCGCTATGGTTACAAGTAAAACTGAAAACCCCGAGAAATTCGCCAGTTATGGTACGCTAAGCAACCATAACTCATGCCACCTCGGCCACTGCTAAGACTAACACCCAGAACATCAAAGATGACATCACAAATGTCATTGATGACATCACCAATGACAACACATATCTGGGCCACTTCTTTTCGTTTACTGACATATCTAGGATGCGTGGTTTTGTTCACTGACAGAGACAATCTGGAAAATCAAAATGTGTTGCATATGTAGACATTAACCTTGTTGTATGTTGTTAAGGCACTTTCCTTAGGATTTGGCCTCAGTTCATGGTACACATACATGGGGAAATAACCAATCCTCAAACACACAAATAATTTCTGTACTTGATGATAAAGTCTAATGCAACTGTCATTTCTTGGTGGTGTTGTTTCTTTCCTCCTTACTGAGGTTTCCCTGTATGTGCCTCAGATTTATATGCATTGTGGGTCTTCATATGTATTATTTGTGCTAGCACACATATGTACTAAGTCTTCAATTATTAGCTATTAGCTATGTATTCCATGTTTATCATTACTCTAAACTATGATAAGGTATCATCCATTATATTACTATTCAACATTACCAGATTAAAAATAATGTATTTCTAGGGTGCATGCTGCAACCATTGCCTATGTGTATGTTTGATTAGTTTCCTGTATTACAACAATGCTCCAATATCATGTTTTGTTCAGGTGAGTACCTTCTTGAAAATAAATTAAGTAGTTCATGATAGGTCTCCCAATCACCCCTGACATCTTGTTACTTTTAGAGACTTTTAATCAAAATTAATTTCATATATGATGTCATCAATGACATTTGTGATGTCATCTTTAATGTCCTGGGTGTTAGCCTTAACAGTGCAGAGAGGTGGGGCAAGTTATGGTTGCTTAGCGTACCATAGCTGGTGAATTTCTGTGGGTTTTCAGTTTTACTTCTAATCATAACATCAATATCACAACATTTTTTCAGTCAATTTCACAGATTTATGTTAGTGAAACTTAAACATAATGTCTGTTTAACAAAGGTTTTTCATTGAATTTCATGGGTGTTTTACTAGTGTGCTCTTAATCTGAGTTCCTTGTATAATACTCCCCCCACAATGTGGCACATATGGAGTCCGTGGACAGCTCGGTAATCCACCGACGTCGGAGAGCATTCACAAAGCCCATAATCATAGGAGAGACCCAAAAAAGTTGTACCAAAAAAGTTGTACCCATCAACCAACAAACAGATGTACATAAAATCAAAACTAATGTTTATGACATGCAAATATGCCATTTCGTACAAACACTTTTCATTTAGCACACATTTCAATGGAATGCACCAATTACAAACCATAACTGTACACTTCATATAATATCCTCAATAGAACTCTGCATACAGATTGAGAAACACCATGTGCTTTTTGGAGTACAAATTCTCACTAAATGTGTTGTAGGACAAAAACACTTTTCTTTCTCACAGAAATGGCAAACACACTTGAGTGGTTAGAGGAGAACTTCCCAAAAGAAGAAATGAGTGACGATAGCGTCTATATGGTATACAATATATATTTTAATGTAAACAAATAATGTAATTTTTGTACACCTTACTAAAATAATAATTTCAGTTTTTCTTACAGTACACAGTTTTCATGAAGAAACCATGCTCCAGTTTAATTATACACATTCCCAAGAATCACAAAGGCTAGTCCTATTCCAAACTGTATATAATCAAATCCTGAACTTGTCTAAAAAATTGGATGAACCAAGTAATGATTTTAAATAACTTTTATATTATGTGAAAAATCATGTCATTAAAAATGTTCCCTATCACTGTCCTTCTTGCAGCTGTCCCCCTTGTCCCCAGCAATCATCCCCATCAAATTCTGAACATTTTAATCAAAGACGCTTTGATGAAACCTCACACCCTTTCTCCCCTCATGATTATTGTATGAAACATACTAATTCTCCCATTTATGTTTTCTATTCCGATACCCCATCCCTTTTGTGAATAAATATATTTTTGTACTATTAATGTTTTGTACATTGTTCTGTGATATTTTCTTTTCTATTTTTTTAAACTCCCATTATGAGTCTGCGAAGACTACGACTGTCCGGCGGGTGTCTACACACAAAATGGAGGCGTCCCCCTGGACAGGCGCAATAACCGGACATGTCCGGTTTCGCATTACGCACTGTTAATTAGTCCGTGGACACTGCACCTGTTATAGGGACATTCAGCGCATGCGTCCTTTTATTCCCGCCCGATGGGTGTCCGCAGATGGCCATCATGGCGGTTTAATGGCCACAGACGTCATCATGTGACCGCACCCCACAGCATGATGGGGGTGTCTGTGAATGGTGTTCGTGACCATGGACAGTTTAAACTGTATTTTCCACCAATCGAGGATGTTTCAAGCTGAAACTTTACCCTTGCACAGTTCCCAGACCGATTCTTGATTGATCTGGCCTATTTGCGACTCAGTTGTCTGCAGACAGCACGACTGTCTGCGGACAGTTCCTCTAAAGGTACCCAACCATTGCTTTCCATCATTCTAAATCTGGCTATCCAGGAGAGAGCACCTGCTGGCAGTTCCTGAGGTCCTGCTTTGCTGCTTTAGGGATCTGTTTTATGATATCATCATGGCATCTGCTATGGCCACTTCTGCTCCACAACCACCCCCACCACCATCACCATCTGTAAGGCCTGGACAATGGAACAGGCACTGAGATACAGAAGAGGATCAAGAGGAAGAAGAGGATGAGGTGGAGGAAGTCCCTATCTCCAGTACTCAGAGTGAGTCCAGGGTGTGTGAATTTTTACGACAGTTGGAAATGTCCCTAAAGCTCATGCAAGCAAGGTTCGATAAAGTTGTACACAGTTGTGGGGAACTAGCTTGTATTCTGACAGGACAGTTTCCATGAGGAGTCATACCAAATCTAACCACCAAAACTGCTCTGAGAAAGGCGATACCATTCTCAGGTAAGTGTAGATTGACATCCTCCACCCCATCATCTTCAATGGCTCCTGTTACCACAACCGATACTCCTTTGGGGCATAGGATCCCAGTGGTGGCCTCACAGGCCATACAGAATGCTGTTGAACCTTACCTTTCGAGGGCCACAGTGCTATTTTTGTACTGTGAAGCACAAATCTGTAGGGGGGAGCAGTTTCAGAATACTTTCAAGGCTGCGGTCACAAAACATGAGAAACGTTGCCCCCACCTTAAATTTAAGGCCTGCCCAACACCCTCATCTGTCCACCTGCCCCTCTGTCTCTGTGAGTGGTGGCCTTTACCTCCTTTCCCTCCCCCACCTCACCTTGCCTCTCTAGACAAACATTGAAAAAAGCCCAAAAAAATACAAAATAAATAAAACACATAAAAGGAGCCTACTTTCACAGTTAAAAAACAGAAGTGAAAAAAAGTCAGAGGCCCCTGTGCAGCCTGCATAATCCGCGGACAGTTAAGTAATCCGTGGACATCTAAACAGTTCCAGGCGTGGGGTTGGACAATTGAAATCATTTAAATTGTTTTGCGTTCACAAATTGTGGCTCTTAAAATAACCTTTTTTGTGTTTTTGGCATTTTTTTTAATGTTTTGTTTTAAAGACTGAACTAAGAAACATTTGACTGAATTTAGTTATTTCTTCTCACTTTCAGAAAGCATTTGGAAATGTTTTCCACACAAATCTGATTACCCACATAAGTTAGATGGACTCCATCTCTCTGAAAATGTTGGCAATATCAAATGTAATGTTCTCATTATGAAACAATGTCATGCCACCATCTTGCAGAAAAGCACACACAGCCTTATTGACATTGTGCCTCACTTTTTCCATTTGTGAACCAAATAATCTTGTCCCTGGGCAATGTGTGAAAAATGTTTTTTTGAATTTGGGAAAATTTCCTTCAACTTTACCAATGTCTCCTTCATTGCAAACTGCAAGGAAATTCCAGTCATGTTCCCCAAACTGTTCCCTCCTCAATGAACAATAATAATGTCTGAATGTTTTATATCAACCATATTTGCACAAAATGGGAGCAGGTCCACACACCTCATGCTTCGCAATCCATACCACAGCAATTCCAATTCAGAGAATCCAAGATGTTCAGCCAATCCACTGTGCTCAGCATAAACCTTCTACCAATGGACCCAAGAGTCCCCCAAAATCCACATACTCTCTCTTCCTGTACACCACACCCAGCAAACCTAATAATCTGATCCTCAGAGTCCCCTTTCCATGCCAGGCATCCGCAAAAGACCTGGATGTGGCACGTGCCGTCCGTGGACCTCGCAACACTGGGACAGCCCTTCTACCCTTTCCACTTTCATGTTATGGACACTACCTCATTGTCTGCTTTAAAAGAGTCAAACATCCAATCAACAATCACATACAAATCTCTACACCTAACCCTGTCATCTCAGTTCAACACTTCAGATGTACACTTGAACTCTGAGGGTAGATATCTCCTGTTAATCAAAGGCATCTGTAGCAAAAACTACTCCAATATTTCTATTTTCAAATTCAGTAATATCTACATCTACCAAGACATAGGGCCTCACTACGAGTCTGGCGGTAACCCAGCCGGTGCTACCGGCGGGATGCCACAGGACTTGTAAAAATGTACTGGTGCATGACTTCCTGGTGCCACGGGTGATTCCAAGTCCGGCGGCCCGTGAAGTCAGGCGCCTGTAAAATCTAAGTCCCCATTCCCATAGCGTCCCATAGAACTCTATGGGAGTGGGGATTTGAAAGCACCGGCACCATTGCTAACGATGCCGTCGCTTCCGTGACTGGTCTGCCTACTGTGGCTGCTGAGCCCAGCAGGCTCAGACCTGTCAGGCACATCGACTGTGCCAGGAAGACTCCTAGTTTGCTGGTCTGGAAACAAGGGTGCCGGTGAGCCTTGTAATGAGGCCAATGGTGCTTATATTTAAAAGAATATTTTTTCAACTCTTTAACAAATATATGTATATAGAATGTTCCTGCTACTTACTGTAATAAGCTTCTCAATAAGCATATCCTCTTTTGTAACCACTCTAGGAAATGCCATGCTTTTCAGCATTCAGCACCTGCTCACATGAAGCAGCAAACAATTACAATGCTCTGTGTTTAAAAATGTTTCATTTTAAGAGCAATTTCATGAAAGTACAAACATGCATATTTGCATTTACAGCGGTACTGTTTGTCTCTTTTGTATAAAAGATAGGAAAAGCAAATAGAATAGATTTGTTGACAATTTTTAAGTGGCAATTAGTGTGTGCCAGTTTTATATGTTGTCAGTACATGCATACACCCCAACATCACCCATTTCAATCTGTAGGTGCTTAACCAGTGGTGATTTTTTTCTCTACAATCTGGGACTTGTACTCCAGTTATTATAATGTGAAAAGTGGAACTACAAATCTCAGAATGCAAACAAAAATTCTAGGACTACATTAACACCTACAGAATCGAATGCATCTTGTTTGCAAGTATGCATATACTCCTAACATATTAAACTTCCATACACCATTTGCCATTTAAAAATGTACTACAAATCTTTGCCATCATCTGTTCTTCTCTTTTAAAAAACATTACCAAAGAGCTTCTATAAATGCACATACACATTTCTTAACTTTCATGAAAATGCTCCTAAAAACTAACATTTTTAAATGTCCAGCAATTTCATCAACTGTTTCTCCCAACAACTCCTCCTACCTTCATAAATAACAAGCTTGCTTACTAAAAGTAATTCACCATTACCACATATCCCCACAAATTGTCTTTTACAATTACAGGAAAGAAACACATTGCCGAAGACAAGAACCGAAAAAAGAATACTCTTCACATCCTACAGTATGTACATTTATGAACTATGTATATGTATGTAATCACACTGCACAGGTCCACTATGTATTTCCCCAGACTGCTCTTTTCAAAACAACATTTCTTTCACTCTAACTGATTATACGGCACCATTCACACTCTTCCTATTCCATCATAACACCACCTTTGCAACACCCTCTGTTTTCCTGAAAACAGCACAATGTCCCCACTGATTCAATAACACCACCACTCCTTTACTCACTAGCCCAACGCCATCACACCTCTACATACTCCTACTCTCACAACATTCCCAACCACATCTCATATGGCACCTTAAAATCAAACAGCACTGTAATAAGATCTGCAATCACACCCACACACCCATTCACAATACATGCATGTACACTGCACAACTTTCAAACCCAAACGTTCTCTTTTCCTAACAGACACAACAAAATGCCTACAAAAAGCAACTCTGTAGAAAAGAAAGGAAAGATAGAGCAGATAAGAATAACACCAAACGATATAGTCATCCATCTCTAAAACTATTTATAGAAAACATTAAAACAAAAGAATCAGTAACCTCACTCATCAAAACTAAACCAGCCATGACTAAAAAAATGTAAGACCCCTCTTGCAAAAACTAAATGTAAAAAAGATGTACAAAGAAAAGCAGACCTACTAGGGAACCTAACACTGTGTCTACCAGTGTTAACATAGTCACGGTAAAGCAATCCAAAACATTTATGTTACAACATTTTTTCCACCGTAGGGTTCTTCACAATCTTATAAAAACAGCTGAAAATGCACAATCTATCCTTAAAACTACTGCAGAAGATTAGTCCTCAAAGCTCCAATTGACAGCACTTTTCTACTAAAGAGAAAATTGTTTACATTGATTTTAAAAAGATTTATACCACTAACTAAATGAATCAATAAATTACAAAAAGTACTTTTTAACATGCTCAGTGTCAATATAACTTCTGTGATGGTAAATGGATTCACACAAGCAGAACAGAACCATATTTCAATGAAGAAACTTTTAAACAAGAACATAAAAAAAACAATAGCCATAGACAATAATGTTTGAGAGTATGCAACGGTAGAAGACACCATTATGGCAAAAGAAACCCTTATAGAAAAAATGTCACCAACAAACTTTCAACCAAATGCTCCTTTCACCCAAACAAACCATCCAGTGTACAAATAGACATGCAGCTCAATGTGTAACATACACCAACACTCCTTCAAATCTTTACTATATGAAACTAACAGACAAAAGTAGAATGAAAACAAACCATGGACTCCTGTCCAGTGCACATCCACACTGGTCTGCAAGGGCATTCATTTGCCTGCATTTCGGGAACTGTGTGCAAAGCACCTTCCACCACATCAAAACGTTAGCAAATCACTATTCTGCTATACGGAATCTTGTAAATGACACAACAAATGTAATTGATTCAATCACACCACCATATACTATACTATGCAACAAGTCCTGCTCTAGAACTGCAAAATTTAAATAACATTCTTCTACCTGGAACAGCCAAAGAATAGCTTCAAGAAATAGAGCACACCCAAAGTAAATACTTTGGAACTGAAATTGACTTAGAAAATTCTGTAACTTCAGAAAACATTAGCAAAAACCTCATAAACACCAACGTCCTAACAAACACATACAAAAAAGAAATAGCTACATTTCAAAACACATCTGCTGAACTACCAGACCAACTATGTGTGTGTTTATAAAAAAGAGAACAAAAATAGTAGATATAGCCTACAAAATAGAGGACAATATAATTGGTTAATTATAACGTGCTTAATACCCAGAGAATTCTAAGGGCGGACCCAGGGATTGAACCTGTGCTGCTCTGTGTCATCTTGCTTCCAAGGTAAGCACTTTGCCCCTAAGCTATCCTCCCAAGACGATGAGGAATCCCAATGGTTCCAATTAACTTTATATCTAACAGCAGAAACTAAATACCAAATAACTGACCCCTCAATAGTTTGCACATACTGCCACTGTGAGGAATCACCATTCAAGGGTGTTTATTGAACAATGAATGCTGTATGCAGGTGGGAAAACTGCTTATTCTAAACCTAAATCTAGGATGGGAGCAAGCGTTGACCATCAAATGAAAAATAAGGTAGTCCTAGTGGCATTGTGTCAACATAAAAGAAACCTATTACCAAACCTCACAACTAATACACAACTCATTGTGTGATAGTTCTCAAGAAAAGAAAGAAGTGTTCTCAAATAATATGTCCGAATGCAGTAGCTTGGGTCTCCCTTCACCATGCTTTGGACACAGGGTAAGATGGGAGCTCGGAGCACAGTACAGTCTCGGGCTTCTCCAGCATGAGACAATGGTTCTAAAGGCAGCTCTCAGGACTGTCGATGGCCAAGTCCTGTTTCCTTGAAAGTCTCTAGCCTTCGAGGACCTGAGGTCTTCAACTAACTGAAACAAAAGTTCCTTTACCAAATTAAAGTTTGTTTCTAATGTTCGCTGGGTGATGAGTTCACACTTGGGTCCCCCTCTTTTGGGTGCTGACCCTTGTCAATTGTTTCTCACAGTTCATATAGGGTGATGGATTCACCCCTGGGTCCCCCTCTTCTGGGCGCTGACCCCTCTTGTATTGCATTCCACAAATCTTAATGTCTCTTTAAGCAGTTCCAAACACATTGTTTCTGGGACTTCAGGCTTTGCATCTCTTGGGATTTGCTGCCCTTATTTCTTCCCACTGCAGGATCCCCTCCCCTTTCTTTCACTTAGTTTGTAGATTAAAGTCTTTCAATTGTACAGGATTTTGCTTGACCCTCAGTATGACCACTTTCACCTATTCTGCTGGGCTCCAATAGCCTTCTTGTATCTGTAGGTTCTCTCATATGGGGCTCAAGTTAGCACCCATGTGCTGTCAGTTTCCCTGGTCTCCCTTTCAATACTTTTTACAGTTCTTTACACAATTCATTGAACTGGCTTCAAATGTGCCCCTTTTCCGATTCTCCCTCAACACAGCCCACTTCTTATCATTTTCGTTTTCAACTCAATGGCTGTGATGAACCACTTGGCTTTTCTTCTTCATTGGAGTCAAGGCTGGTGCCACCGTCATGGGAGCTTCCCCCGCTCCTGCTTATTGGCATAGGCTTGCCCTGTGTACTGTTGCCATATGCTGCAAGATACTTGTGCTATTGTTCACAGTCTTAGGCTCCCTTCCATGAAGGTTCCATGGGTCTGGGACAAAAAGGGCAAGGTTACTTCGTTCCTCACCACCCTCTCGATTCCTGCTGCCTTTCTACTTTGCTTGAACTGCCACCCCTGATTAGCTTTCTCAATGCGCTGTCTGCTGTGCTCATACTGTGCTCTCTGGCTCTGCCTTTCATCCCTGTGGGGAAGAGAAAGGTTGGTCAGGTGTATGCGATTCTGATCAATTGCCTGACTTTGCCTGACCCTTGAATTGGAAGATGTCAGGTAAACGGCTCTGGTGTTAGTACATTGTCCTTTGTATTGTGTGAAAGTGTTCATATTGGAAAGGGGGGGCAGTGGTTTAGAATGTCCTACGTGAGACGAGGGGGAAAAGGCATCATAGAAAGGGGGATACAGCATCTCACCCATCGGTGTCCCACTCCCAGAGGACCCCCATCCAGGTGATCGTCCATCACTGATCCACCTCCAGAGACTGGATCCAATAACGAATGCTGTTTCCTGGCCACCTGTATGACATATCCCTGGGAACTAGCTAGGGAGACACCTTCAGGTTTCTCACACAACACAAACCTTGATAATAATCAAATGCAATCACGTACTATCACACTTCCCACTTTCAAAAGCTCTCCAACAACTTAACTTGTATGAGAGCATTATAATCCAAACAGTACACCCTTTGCAAGCTACAATATGCCTTCAACTGAAATTAGCCAAATTACCTCCATCTGAGTTATGAAAGGGCATCCATGGGAAAGTAGTATATTTGCCATTAGATCTCAAAGAAAACCTAGAAACTCTAGGTGTACAGAGACCAATAGATCAATGTTTGATTGTACTAGTTAATGGTGTACCAACAAAAGACAAAAGAATTTGGCAACAACTAGACAACTTAAACAAAGTTAGACAAGCCCTACAATATCTAAAAGAAAACAATGAATATTACAAATGTATAAACATAGAGGAAAACCTAAGAGAAACTACCCAAATAATTCAAGACTCATCAGCAACTGGCCAATTTGAACGTGAGATCCTGTTACTGTAGCCAACATTTTAGACCAATATACAATTCAACCACTACACTCCAAAGGCACCATTGAGGAAACATTAGAAATATATTAAATGCATCAAGACAAAGGATCCTCAATGAGCATATGGCAAAAAAGTACAGACGCATATTTTTTTCCTCTACTCTTTCCTATAGGAAAAGGAGGAAGATATGATGAAAGGTCCACGTAAATTAGTGCAAAAGAATATCACTCTTTAAGAATGTATTCTGAAGACCCCAGATTCAGACAAAATGTTGAATACCTTTTCCACCTCCTCTTCGAAAGTGAGCTAGCAACTCTGTGCTATGGAGTTGCACACACATTAAATCAGGCTCTCCCTTTTAAACATATCCGCTACCCAACTACTGCAAAGAATGAAAGACAAAGATGAAGTTTTGCAGTAAAGTATCACAAATGGTGTAAAGAGTACTGGTTCCAATATCGCGTTGATGTACGTTGTATGCTAAGGAATCTAGGTCCACCCACATGGTTTGTTAATTTACGTTGTGCAGAGTTCACATGGGATGACTTGCACACATTCTTACACATTGCAAACCAAAATAAAGACGGAATAGATAAAAAAAACACCAGGAGAACTCTGTTCTCTTGACCCAGTCAATGTATCAAGCCAATTTCCCCATCGCTTTATTGCAATGCTGCACTTTAGCTGCAATAAAACTACTCCTTTGCTCGGAGAAGTGCAACACTACTTTTGGAGAAAAGAATATCAATCCAGAGGAGCACTGCAAATCCACATGCTTTTGTGGATAAAAGATGCTCATAAATTTAATCATGATAGTGATGCCACTGTTTTACAGTTTATTGAACAATACATTACCTACTACATCCCATCAGCAACCACAGATAGTGAGCTACATAAACAAATCTTAGACTTCAAAAAACATAAGTGTGGCAAATACTGCTGACACAGATCTAAAAACAAAGGCAAGTACTATACCAAATGTTGCTTTGACTTCCCTAGACCAGTTTGCACAAAAGGACAAGTAAATAGCTTGATGACTTCTGTTAGGCACAGTGTAAAAGGCAAATCCCCTAAAGATGCATACAACATTAAAAGGGACAAAACATCCAAGTACATCAATGATTACAATGCAATGATTTCCCTCTTGTGGAATACAAACATAGACATGCAATACATTGTAGACAATTCCACTGCAGATGTGATATATGTCACAGCCTATCTCACAAAGCTGAGAAAACAGAGCTAAAAGACCTCTGGGATGACATATCATCTGACAAAACACTATCACAAAAATTGTACATCTTTGGTATAAAAATGCTCTCCCATAGATAATGTGGGTGCTATGAAGCTGGAGACCATTTAACAGGTACAGCCTTATGTGGCAAATCGGAACACATTGGGCCTCATTACACGGTAGGCGGTAAGGGTTTACCGGTACCGGTATTTTACCGGTACCGGTAAATCCTTACCGCCTTACTACGAGGTCCCTTTGCGGGTTGGGGAATTTAACGCCTGCTTTTTGCAGGCATTAAAAACCAACCCGCAAAGGGACCAGGAGCTAATTGCGGTACCGCAATTTGCGGTGCCGTAATTAGCACCTTCCCCATCCCATTATGCCCTATGAAGCAAAAATGGGAATGGGGAAGGGCAATGGGGGAAGGGGGAATTACCGCCCCACCACCCTTGGGATAGGGCGGTAATTCCCCTTTCCACCAAGGCGGTGCCAGTATTTTACCGGCATGGACCAAGGTGCTAACAGCACCTTGGTCCACCGCCATGCGTGTAATGAGGCCCATTGTCTGATTGAACCTTGGTCCAGCTTCATCCTGAAAAAGACTACTAAAATCCTACCAAGAGATGGAAAACAAAGCCACAAATGCGCCTTGATGCTTTCAGGCCATAGTTTGCGCTCTACAAATTCTATAATAAATATAATAATAATGATCCCAACAGTGAGGACATTTTAAAAAACAATTTAATTGACACATACTGCCCAAACAGGAGTACTGCTTTGGAAAACATGTGTCTGTACGACATTGCCCAAAACTACACCTACAAAAACAATGTCAAACCAAATGAGACAACTGGCAAATATTCAGTCTTAACATTTGAAGGAAGCCTAGTAAAACTCACGAAACCCAGTCTGATTCATCATATAAAGTTATCATTTAAATCTCCACAACATAACTGTTTTACATGGCCCTCCTCCAAGTTTTTAAACCTTGGAGAAAGAATTATTAGGTGATTATGACTCATTTGAAGGTGCATTGAAAGCAAATGAAAGCAGTATAACAAATGACGAAATTCAAACAATACAAAGAAATGTTGGACAATGAATGCCAATAAGAGTAAGAAATTGAAGCTCAACTAGAGAAAGACACTCGTCAGGGCAGTCAACCTCCCCTTACAGGAAGCCAAGAACCACTTGGATAACCAGACCTTTGAAATGAAGCAGAAATAGCAATGACTGAGGTAGAAAATACAATGTATCAATATAAAAAATCTGAGGATGACTTGTCAGAGCTGTAACCACAGCTAAATGATGAACAACTCACCATGTATCTAGAAGTCACTCAAGAAATTGAACATGGTATTAAACATGTAACTAAAACCTGTAGCTGTAGAAATGATAAACCTCTGCCCCTGTATGTAAGTGGTGAAGCTGGTTCTGCTACAACATTCTTAATTAAAATAATCAGCACATTTCTACAAAACTTAACAAACAACAACCTTTCGGCCCTCACATGTTTTGCTGCCTACAAAATATGAGGTGTAACTTTACATCGACTACTGCTCCTCCCCGTAGAACACCAAAACAAATGAGAGTATTTCAAATTATCAGCAGATGATGCTACTGAAGGACGTAGAATTCTAAAACAAATGCAAGTGCTCCTGATAGATGAAGTAAGCATGGTTTCCAACTTCATGTTGACTTTAATTCATCTCAGAATAAAAGAAGTCCTAAAAAACAACTATGAAGAACTGTTTGGAGGAAAAGATGTTATTGTTTTCGGAGACCTCATACAGTTAATACCAATAAACACCTATGCTAACTTTTTAAAAAGCATTAAAACTAGCCTGCTTAGTAAAGGTGCAAAATCCATCTTAAATAGTAGACTAATCCATGAGCTATGTGGTCGAAATTCATTTGCTCCTGATGTCATGGAAAAAAGAACTCAACAAAATCTAAAAAGCATATCCTTAATGCCAACCCTTCAATTCAATGAGACAATGTTGAAAAAGAAATGCAACCCATACTACGTATCACCTCCACAGATAAACTATGAGTACATGACATGACACTTCCCATGTGTCAACTAGCAACAGCATGACTAAATAAATTAGAAAAATGTATCTTCAACACAGCTGGATTGGAGAAAATATTTATTCAATGGAACCATTTGTACAGTTGTTGACTTCCAAACATATCCACATGACAACAGCATTCAGTTTTTCAACATCCACTTTGATAAACTTGCAGAAGTTAAAATAATTGCCTTCACAATAGCACAATAGAGAGTAATGTTCTCTGTCTCTTGTATATGCTGTCACTATTCACAAATCACAAGGCACAACCCTAGATCAAGCATTGAATGACATTGTCAGCACAATATTTAAAGGCGGTATGAGTTACGTAGCACGTTCACATCTGCGTACAATTAATGGTCTATTCCTAGTTAACTTAGATGCAAACAAAGTCACTGCTGACATTCCCTGCATCCTGCTATACAATAGGATATGGACACTATACAACCCCCCATTTAGATAACTACCTAGTACCTCAAATAAGGAAACACTTTAAAATGACAACTAATGCAAACAGAATCTATAACAGATTTTCCAAAAATACATCTAAAGAAACATCGGCCAACTCCTTCTGTATCAAAAAATACAACCACAAAACTGTCTTGTACAAAATTAACTGCACTTCCATCAGAAATCAATGACACAAATGTCGATTCTCCAGAAGAATCTACAGGCCCATCAAACGATCCACACACAGAACTCTCTATTTGTATTTAGTTTATTTGTAAAGCGCAGCCAGGCCCGTGGGCATCCGGGCGCATAGTCTTGAATACACAGTTACAGTATATTACAGTAAGGTCAATGGCAAGAAACTCAAGCTCCCCCAGTTTACAAGAGGATACAGGGGAACAGAAGTCACGTAATGGAATCATGGATACAATAATATACAGACATAATCAGTAAAAGTAAGCAGGTAAATATACAATAAATACAAGAAAGCAGAACGACCCTGGAGTTTAAGGCCAGACGTTATATGTGGTGCATCATATATTCTGCGTGAAGAGCCAAGATTTGGTTTTATTCTTGAAGGTTTAAAAAGAAGGCTCAGTTCTAATGGGGACAGGAAGGGAGCTCCAGAGCTTCGAGGCTAAGACAGGGAAGCACACTCCTCTGGCTTTTTGGAGTTTAAATCTGGGCATAATGAGGCTGTGAATTTGTGAAGTTCTAGTAGGTCGTGTGGAGGTATGGAGAGTGAGACGGTGGTGAGGTAGGGTGGGGCCTAGTTGTCCAAGCATTTGTGTGTCAAGGCTAGGGTTTTTAAGGCGATTCTTTGTTTTACTGGGAACCAACGTAGATCTGATCTGACGTTAGAAATATGGGAGTGCCTGGGGATATTGAGAGCCGCCTGATGGCATTATTCTGGGTTTTCTGCAGCTTGCTGAGGTTGGACTGGCTGGGCCACAAATAGAGGGCACTGCAGTAATCGATCTTAGACATAATGAGTGATCTTGCCAAGGTAATGCAGTTGTGGGAGTTCAGGAAGGGTCTACAGGCAGGGATGAGTTTGCAGGTATAGGCCGAGGCTGACCTTACTGCATTAGTTTGTCTGTTCAGTGAAAGAGCAGAGTCCAGATAGATGCCTAGAGTTTTAGTGTCCTTGGAAACCTTAATGTCATTGCCAACAATGTTGAAAGACTTAAAGGCCTGGTCTAGTTTATTAAGGCGTTGAGTTGAGCCTAGTAATAGGAGCTCAATCTTGTCATCATTGAGGCAGAGTTTGTGTTGTGCCATCCAGGCCTGAATAACCAGGTAGATGTCATTCACAGATTTGGTATCCGCTGTGAGATCACCAGTAATGGGGATGAGTATCTGGGTGTCATCCGCATAATTAGTGTAAGAGACACCCAGATAATCAAGCACATCAATGAGAAGTTTGGTGAACACGTTGTAAAGTGTCGGTGACACACCAGAACCTTGTGGGCGCCGCAGTGTATGGGAGAAGGGTCCGCAGATGCTGTAGGAGAGAAGACCCGCATGGATCTGTTACTTAGGAAAGAGTGGATCAACGCATTGGCAGAGTCCGAAAAGTGGGCCGCAGATTTAAGATGTTGGCAAAGTATTTGCCCATTCCATTTAAATTCAGCGACGTTAACTGGAGTAAATGGTTATGCTAATGTAACAATTAATCTTCTCTTTCAATTGCCACCAATTGTTCACAACATTTAGTTAAACGGCTCGGACCAGTTGTGTTTGTAAATGCTCGTCCTTCATAGAAATGCCACTAATAATCCTAACAACACTTACAGTGTCTGAGGTGTAAGGCAAGAATTGGACTACTGTGCAGGAATAGTAACATTTACCATAACTCACAGAAAGATCCACAAGAATTCGTAATGTAGTTACTATAAGTATTGGAAACCAACAACATCAATATAAATGACATTTTCCAAATTGCATACATGTGGAAACATACATGCACTCTCTGCAACCATGTTTCACAAGTGCACATCCCTAATGAATGATTTGTATATGTACCCATACCAAATTCTGAATCCATTGCATTTCACCAGCTTCTGCAGAATGCAAATCATGGCATATTGTGCCCTTTTTGCAATTCAAACCATCGTTCCACCGTTCAATTGAAGTCACATAGACAATATGTCATACTAATGCTTCTAAGATAAAATGCCCACAACGTTCACAACAGTAGGTATAATATACCACAATGGTGCCACAGCCACCTCAGGGCACTACACTGCATATGTTAAAAAAGAAGTGGTTAGTTTGAATGTAACAATACCTCAATTACTCCAAAACACAGGTTACCAGCAAATTTAACAAATGCCTACTTAATATTCCTTCAACCCAAATGTAGTCACTAAACTGGAGCACAATTAACAGTTAGAATACGCCAACAGGTCTAAATACATCCATAATACTACAATAGTACTTTTCAAAGTCAATCTAGTTAGAATATGCCAACAGGTAAATAACTATTTTAAAAAATACCCTCCATGGCAAAACAATTGAAATACGCCATCACAATTCTTATACAACAAAACATCTTTTAAACTCGAATGTAGTTAGAATACACCAACAGGTATCTAACTATTTTAAGCATTCCCTTAATCACAACATATTTCAAACAAACAAACAATGACACTTGTAATCAGGTTTTTTTAATCCAGTATGGATGTTTTTCCCAATGACCAAATGATTATTTTATGTCAATACTACAGCAGTCTCATACACTAATGTTGTAACAGAAATAGAACTTAGAATGTACGGTGTATGAGGGTCTAAAAAGTAAATGTATATGTAAAATGGTATACAATTAAAGCTTTTAAAGTATTCTGATTAACAAATTGTACTGTTTTTTCAACAGAAAATGAACCAGAGATGCCAGTTTCATAACGCTATGGAACTAAATAAACATACCAAGTATAATCAAATACATATTCTATAAGCACTATCCTCAATTGTACTACATAAGTACCATATACAGTTCAATGATATCGTTCCACTTCCACCATATTATGAACACATTATACTCCCACTACATTACCTATAATTAATATACACATATTACTACTGTGGGTATTCTGGCCATACTCCTACTAAATTACCTATAATTACTATATACATATTACTACTGTGGTGGCTATTTCCAATGGCCAGAGTCTGGGACCATACCCCACAGAATCTGTCCACTGGCAACAACCACTAGAATTAACTAAATAGCAAGTACATACCATACACCGTCAACTAATAAAACTCACCCTGAACCCCTGCAATTGAAAGGATGCCAGTGGAAACCGAAATTGGCCATGGACTCAGCAGCATCTGCAAACCCTTTTTTCCTCCTATAGAACAGCTTAGTGGGTTGTATGTCTCATAATCCCTGTAGTTTAGTTTATGTAACAGGTTGTCATACTGGGTTGGTATATTCTTTCTCTTGGTTTACTGATTGTCTAGTTTTTGTGGTGATCCTGTGGCTGGTTCCAGCAGATTAATTGGCATCGTACCCCAGGTTCGGTGAGCATTATGCCCTAGTTCTATAGTGGTGTTATGTTATCATTAACCAGCTCCTTTCTATCTATTTACTGTCGGTAGTCCGTTGGTGGTATATTCTTCTCTTCCCTTTCCTGACTGTCTAGTTTCAGGGCCGGGTATGAGGCTGGCATCCAGCTAAGTTATTGAGCTTAGTACACCCAGGGGGCAGGCATAATCCCTGCTTAGGTAATGGAGTTATATTATCATCCCCCGCTCCTTCCTATCTATTACTGTTGGTGGTCCATTGCTACCTGTGCCTTCGAGGGATGCCAGGTGCTATAGCTGGGTCATACCTTCCTCTCCCTTCAGATTGATCTGTGGGTGTTCTTGTTATGATTGAAGTGCTTTTTTATTAATTGATAAGTGGATGTATTACAGATCCGTATATCCTTATTGAATAAGGGTAGATGATTTAGGGAGTGAGGGTAGGTTCTTCTCTTGACCTAGTTCCTCTGTGTGTGTCCTTATGGGCATTCTTTCTGGTTATGGGGTGAAGAGCCATGATTTGAGGAGTTTCCTGAATGGTAGGTGATCTCTTGTGTTCCGTATGTTCTTTGGTAGTTCGTTCCAGGTTTTTGGGGCGAGATGTGAAAAAGAGGATCCTCAGAGTTTTCTCTTGTTGTATGATTTGGGTTCCAAACAGATGTTGCTGCTGGATCTGAGTGGCCATGCAGTGTGATAGTGTGATGTAAGTTTAGTTTTCTTCTGATAAACTCTGCACCTTGGTCGTGGATTGCTCTGTGGGTTATGCACATTGATTTGAACTTGATCCGCTGTTTGGTGGGTAGCCAGTGTAGCGTTTTCAGTGCTGGTGTGATGTGTTCTCTTCAAGGTAGTTTAAGCAACAGTCTGGCCACTGCATTTTGTATGCATTGAGTTTATTTAGGAGTCGTTCAGGCAAGCCTAGACATAGGCTGTTGGCGTAGTCTAGTCTGGACATGAGGAGGGCAATGATGGCAGTTGTTTTGTTGGTGAATGAGAGGAATGGTAGAATCCTTTTAACCGATCGCAGGAGAAAGAAGGATTTCTTGATTAGGGCATTTACTTGTGGCTCTACAGTAAGTTTGTTGTCCATCAGGACTCTTAGGTTTTTTGCAGTTGATGATGGGGCTGGGGTTTCACCAAGTTCAGTTGGCCATGGGATGTAGAGGTTGTCTTCTCTGTTTTTTGTGATGATCATTATTTCTGTTTTGCCTGGGTTGAGTTTGAGGTAGTTTAAGTTCATCCAGTTGTATATTTCACGAAAGCAGTTCTCTAGTGTTGCGTTGTCTTTTTGTGAGTCTTGTATTTTGCAGATTATTTGTGTGTCGTCAGCGTAGTTGTAGCAGGTGAGGTCATGTCTTTCGATGATTTTAATTAGCTGTGACAGGTAGATGTTGAATAGTAGTGGAGAGAAGGATGATCCTTGTGGGACTCTGCATGATGATTCTCTTGGGCTTGATTTGTAAGGTTGCATCTATATTGTTTCTGTTCTGTTTGTTAGGAAGGATCTGACCCAAAGTAAGGCGTTGTCGGTGATTCTGAGTTCTTCCAGTCTCATGATGAGGATGTTGTGGTTAACTGTGTCGAATGCTGCAGAGAGGTCTAGAAGTATCAGAGCAGTGCTCTTGTTTGAGTCTGCATTCGCCTTTACAATATCCCAGATTTAAATGAGTGCTGTTTCTGTTCCTCTCCTCGGTCTGAAGCCTACTTGTGCATGGTTTAATAGGTGATGTTCTTCTGTGAAATCTTGGGTTGTTCAATATATGTGTGTTTCCAGGAGTTTAGCTGGTTAAGGGATGTTGAAGATGGGTCTGTAGTTGGAAAGGTCCTATATGTTTCCTGTTGTATCCTTGAGGAGTGGTTTGATGTATGCTGATTTGAAGGCTTGGGGTACTCTTCCTATTGAGATTGATTGGTTGAGGACATTGCTGTAGTATTCCATTGGTGTTCCTTGTGCAAGGTTTGATTTCTAGACGTCAGGGGGCTGGGATCAGCAGGGGAGCTAGATTTGTTGATTTGATTTATGAGTTTGATGAAAGTCTCCACTGATACGTGTGGGAAATTTTGGAGTTTGTTCTGGTGTTCCTTGCATTGGTCAGTGTCTTCAGTGAAGTGGTTGCATGGTCTGTTTTGCACGGTCTGTTGGATGGTCATGATTTTATTTTTGAAGTGGTCCGCAAGGTCACTGCATAATTTCGTCGATGGTATTGGAGTGTTGTTGCAGCCGGGTGGGTTTTTTATTTCATTTATGATTTTAAACAGTTCTTTTTGGGTGTTTGGTTCTTTGAGGATTCTATTGTCGTAGTATTTCCTTTTTGTATTTCCTTTTTGTATGAACGGGTATATTGTTGAAGTTTGCATTTTATTACGCAGTCTTTATTGATTCTCATTTCTAGTTCTAGTTTTCTTTTTTTCCTTTTCATGGTGCCTAGCAGTGGGGTGAGCCATTTTGCTGTTGCTCTTTTGCGGGATGGATTGAAAGGTTTTTCTTTTGCGATCTCTTCGATTGTTGTGGTGATCCAGTTGTGAAGTATATCGATTTTAGTGTCTAAGTCAGATTCGCCCATGCTCGATGTTTGTGGTTTGGTGATCTCCAGTTGTTCCATTAAGTTCAAATCTTTTTATGGCTATCGAGTTTCTTTTCATGATGATTGGTAGTTTTGCTTGTTTCTTGGTAATTGGGGAGGGTAATGTGATTACGAAGGGGATGATGAGGTGGTTGCTCCAGAGGTTCTGAATCGGTGATGCTGTGGTAATTCGTTTTCTGTTGGCGAAGATTGCGTCTAGTGTATGTCCTTCCATTTGGGTTGCTCCTTTGACCAGCTGATGTAGTTCCATTGCTGTTAGTTAGCCGGTAAAGATTTTTGTGAGGTTGTAGTTTCTTCATCAAACCAGATGTTGAAGTCTGCGAGGATAATCAGATGGTTACGCTTGATGGCTAGGTTGGTGATAGCTTCTATGAAGTTGTCTATGAAGGCTGCATCATAGGTTGGTGATCTGTATATCAGTATGAATTTCAGGTTTGTTCTGGGATTTGGTTATAGACGTATGATTAGGGATTCATATTTGTTGATGTTTAATGGGTCTTCCGCTTTAATTTCCAGGTGTTCGTTTTGGATGATTACTAGTTCACCACCTCTTTTGGTTTTCCTGTTTACTTGGATGCACTTGAAGGTATCGGGCGATCTTCTAGTTGTCATCTAGCCATGTTTCGGTTACGAAAAGGATGTCAATGCCTCCATCACTTCGGAGGTCATAGATTTCGGTGGCGAGTTTGGACATTGATCTTGCGTTCATTGGATTGCAGTGGATCTTTTTGGTGTCATTTGGTTTATTTTTTGTTCTTGGTTTTGGTTTATGGGTGTTCAGTCAGGGTGCTTTTATGTTGCCTCAGAATGGTAGAGGTTCTGTGAAGGGTCTTCGTCACTGACTCATCCTGAAAGATAATTGGGTCGCTGACTTCTATTGTTTCTTCATCTTTTGTCATTTAGTGTGGGTATCGACAGTGCCCATCTGTTCTTGTGATGTAGAGAGTAAGGGGTTGGCGTCATCCCATTCTCTTCTCTGGTCCACTCTTCTTTTGTTCCGTTGTTCTGGTGTTTTATTTATTCATCTGGAAATGTTGGTGTCGTTGGAGTATCTAGGTTCTTTGGTTGGTGCGAGGTACGGTGTAAGGAGTTTTCTCTTGTGATGTTTGTTCTGTTGTTAGCATTGTTTTGTGGGGTGTGTTCTGTATTGAAAGCGTCTTCTGCTGGGGCTGGTTGAGCTTGTATATCTGTGTTACTTGTACCGTGTTCCTTTTCTCTTTGTCTGCGTCCAATTCCTGCTTCGGGTCATTTTGGTCTTAGTTGGGAGGAGTTGGTCTGGGTGTTAGGTTTATAGGGGCAGTTTCCAATTGTGATGACTCGTGCCAGGCTAGTGTTGATTTTAATCTTCAATTGTTCCATCTGCTAGTTTCCAAGGGTGTGTCTTTATTCGGTCAGTTGGGTCTTGGGTCAGTGGGACTTTGTTCTGTCAGTTGTTTCTAATCCTCTTAAGTTGTTCTGTCTAGAGGTTTTCGAAGGTGTGTCTTTGTTCAGTCAGTTGGATATGGTGTTCCTCTTACAACGGGAGGGCTGTACTGGGGTATTGTACGCTAGAGGGTGGGTGTATGGATTGGCTAGGGGTGCAGGTACATGTGGAGGGGATTATGGTACTAGCTACTGGCTTAGGTGCTTGCTGGATGTCCTGGGTGTCAGGTTCCTAGGATTCAGTAGTGGCAGCTACTGATGATACCTAGATGACTGAGGGACAAGAGGTGGAGAGTTCAGAATTGTACAAGTGGTTTACAATGAGATTGTATTCTTGGGTGTGGGGTATCAGAAGTCTGAAGCGATGTAGGTTTCAGGGGGACCAAAGATGATTGAACAGTTTGATTTCTGATCCTTGGACAGTGGTGGGTAAGTTTGGTTCCGCAAGGCAGGCAGTGATCAAGGTTGGGACCTTAATCTATCGGGAGAGGGTTTTGACTTTGCAGATGGCAGGGAGTGATCAAGTATCAGGTTAGGGATGCCTGGACGACATGGGAGGTTTAGGTTTTAGAGAAGGTTGGTGGTAATTAATGCCAAATTGTAAATATCGGGAGGAAGGTTCAAGGCTCTAAGTGGCTGGCAGCAATTAAACACCTAGACTGGGAGACACAGGCAGCAATTGAACACCTAGGCTGGAGTACCTGGATAGCGGGAGAGGATCTGGCCTCACAATGTGGCAGATTTAAGTTGTAAGATGGAGGTGGGGACACCTAGAGTAGTCTTTCTCACACTGCACACTGATACAGGTGGGAAATTGGACCCGAGGGTCTTGAATTGAGGTGGAGAGTCCTAGGTTTCAGAGTGCAGTATATTACAGGAGAGCACGCTGAGATTCGATAGTCCTGTATAGTGTGAGAGAGGCCCACTTTTCAAATTTGCTTTCAAAGCAGTTGAAATGTAGTTTCAATGTGGTCTCAAATATAGGGGAGCACACTTAGAAAGGTGTTGTATAGTGGGGGAGAGGCCTAAGCTTCAAATGCAAGTTCAAATGCAGTTCAATGCAGTATAAAGCAGTTTCAGTGCACTTTCAAATACAGAGGGCACACTTGGGAGGGTCCTGAATAGTGGGAGAGAGGCCTAAATTGAAGATACAACATGGCAGGTTTTTCAGAAAATATGAAGTACCTCACGATTTTCCTTTTTTTTTTACCAATCAGCAGTTATGTCCGATATCTGCAGTCATCACGCCGTCCTCTGGACCAATTGGAGTGTAGAGGAGCATCTACATGCCTCTGCAGTAAACCCTGCCCCCTACCTCCCATATGTTGGAAGCCTGAGATCATTTAGTGTTTGACACCAGCAGTAGTGCCAATACTGCAACGTATGTTCGAAAGAAAAACCCGCTTTGGATTATTTGAATATCAGGTAATGCCATTTGGTTTATGCAATGCCCCAGCCGCTTTCCAATTTTTTATCAATGATGTATTCTTGGACATTTTTGTCATCGTCTATATAGACAACATTTTGATATTCTCTAGTGACCCAGAACAACATCGGCATCATGTTAGTCAAGTTTTAAAGAAGCTGTTAGACAACAATCTTTTTGCAAGTTTGGAGAAAAGTCAGTTCCATACTGAAGTGGTGGAATTCTTGGGTTTTGTGTTTTCCCCTCAGGGATTAGAGATGGACAACAAGAAAGTTCAGGCAATAAAGGATTGGCCAATTTCCACTAGAGTTAAAGACATTCAGAGTTTTTTGGGTTTTGCCAATTTCTAGAGGAGATTCATTAAATACAATAGAATGGCAGCATTATTTGATGGGTTCTCGGCATACTGTTACTGTGTTGACAGATCATCGGAATCTTCTTTTTCTTAAGTCAGCCAAAACTCTGTCCCCCAGGCAATTGCGATGTTCCTTATGCTTTGCAGACCTTGATTTTGTGGTGACCTATAGACCAGGAAAGTTGAACGGGAAAGCTGATGCACCGTTAAGGCAATTTCCAGGAAGTGCGAAGGAGTCTGTAAAATACATGTTGAATAAATACTGAGCCTGACATTTGAGCTGCATGCAAAGAATTCTTGCAAGTAGAAGTCATTCTGGCTTACAACAGTGTGGAAATGTTTGGTTAAAAACTGTGAATGAAAGAAGACATTCTTACCTGCATGTTTTTAAAAGAAAGACAGTCAGTGCATGAGCAACAGGGTTAATTGATACTTTAAGAACTCTGCTGCAATACTTTCAAAGGGAAGTGAAAGACGCTATGTCCAGAGTTGATTCCATGTGTTGATCTGTTTATTTATGAGTTGAGATCTGGGTTTTGCTGGCTGTGCTTTCACTTACACGCAAGACAGGAACATGATGGATTTGGAATGTCACGTAGTCACCTTTTAAGAGGATAAGGTGTTTTTCTGCAATTTGGAACTTAACTTCCCTTCAATTGAATCCAAGTCTAATTGCAGGATACTCTAAGAACTTATCAGAATAACCAAAGCTACTTACAAGTGCAAATAACAATGGATAATAGACTTTGAAGGTTATGCTTTTTTCTGAGTAACTTTTCTCCTTCCGTTCTGCAGATTTGCAGCCATTCAGAAGTTGGAGTCTGTATTATTTTCTCCTTGGGAGTGTTAGTTCTTCAGCTGGTAATTTACTCAGTTGTTGATCAAACAGTCTTGAGGGATCTGTGGGGTCCAGCAGCTCCCGTGGACAAGAAAAGTCAGGACCGGACATATAGTTTCACTAGAAGGTATCTCATTTTAGTGTGAGGTGCAGCCAGCATCCCTACATGATGAGACTGACTCTTACATCTACGTTTATCAAGATAAACTAAAGAGTGACCCAGAAGTCCTGTTTTTTCACAAACTTCTCAGTCATCTATTCTCTGTAGCATCTTGATCTGTCTTTGAACATTATGTTTTGCAAAACATGCACACCTTACAAAACTCTCTTTAAGACTTTACAGGAACATATATCAATATTGCACAAATAATTGCACATCCATACCTTAGTTTGCTATTTCAGATTTATTCTGGGCTTACCTAAACCTTCAATTTCTGTATTGACAGACCTTAGGATTTCTTCTTTTTTTAGAAATCACACTGTTTTGGACTTCATAGCTATGTCCACTCTCATCAATACCAAGGGTCATATTTTTTCCTTGAATGTAAATCTCCTCATTAAAAAATCTTTTTGTATGAGAAGTGTGTTTCCACTCTCCACCAAACATGTCACAAACCTTGTAAAGTGTAAATACATGCAGGGTAATTCATAGAATTTCGCACAAAAGTGGCGCATGCGGCTGGCGCACAGTGTGCACGTGCGAATGTCTGCGCCAGCCGCGTGCACTAAAATCGATTTCCGCGTACAGCGTATTCATGGATTTCAGCCTCCAAAACCAGCCGTGGTGCAGAGTGGCGCAGCGACCCTGCAGCAGCGCCAGTTACGCCCCCAAGAACGCCCTCGAGCAAGGAAAAGCCATCAAAATTCCTAATTCAGCGCAAAGGGCTGCGCTAACCCTGGACCAGTTTACAGGTCTGCCAAACAGCAAACGCCAAGTGGGGAATGTATATTACTGGGGTGCGCGTGAAGTTTCACACGCGAAAGGGCCTGTGTAAGTGGGGTACGTGTATTACTGGGGTTTGCGGGAAGTTTCACACGCGATTTCAGTAGGGTACGTGTATTACGGGGTTCGTGGGAACTTTCACACACGAAAGGGCCTGTGCGAGTGGGGTACGTGTATTACGGGGGTGCGTGGGAAGTTTCACACGGAATTGGGCTGGGTACGTGTATTTCAGGGGTGCGCGGGAAGTTTCACACATGAATGGCCTGTGTACGTGTATTTCAGGGGTGCGCGGGAAGTTTTACATGCGATTGGCCTGGGTACGTGTATTACGGGGGTGCGCGGGAACTTTCACACGCGATTGGGCCTCGGTACATGTATTTCAGGGGTGCGTGGGAAGTTTCACACGCGATTGGGCTTGGTATGTGTATTTCAGGGGTGCGCGGGAAGTTTCACAGGTGAAAGGGCCTTTGCGAGTGGGGTACGTGTATTACGGGGGTGCGTGGGAAGTTTCACACGTGAGTGGCCTGGGTACGTGTATTTCAGGGGTGCATGGGAAGTTTCATACGCGATTGGCCTGTGTACGTGTATTTCAGGGGTGCGCGGGAAGTTTCACACGTGATTGGCCTGGGTATGTGTATTTCGGGGGTGCACGGGAAGTTTCACACGCGATTGGGCCTGGGTACGTGTATTTCAGGGGTGCACGGGAAGTTTCACACGCGATTGGGCTTGGTACGTGTATTTCAGGGGTGCGCGGGAAGTTTCACACGCGATTTGCCTGGGTAGGTGTATTTCGCGGGTGCGCGGGAAGTTTCACACGCGATTGGGCTTGGTACGTGTATTTCAGGGGTGCGTGGGAAGTTTCACATGCGATTGGGCTGGGTACGTGTATCTCAGGGGTGCGCGGGAAGTTTCACACGCGATTGGCCTGGGTACATGTATCTCAGGGCTGCGCGGGAAGTTTCACATGCGATTGGCCTGGGTACGTGTATTTCAGGGGTGCGCAGGAAGTTTCACACGCGGTTGGAGTAGGGTACGTGTATTACCGGGCTGCGCATGAAGTTTCACACGCGATTTTGCTGTCAGAGCGGGGAACGCGTATTTCGGGGGTGCGCGGGGAGTCCTACACGTGAATTGACAGTGTGGGTCCTCCCAGGTGTCCCCTCTACCCCCTCCACGGCCCCTGCAGGCAGCCCACACCACAGGGGACTACCCCGCACCCCTGGTCATGTCCCACAGGCAGCAGTCCACCATGGGCATGCCCCCCAGCCAAGACACATGTCACATTGCAATTTGATCACCAACTCATGTCTCCCAGCACCCCCAACCCCCAGCAGTCAGGTAAACCTGCCAGCAGGCCCCCACTCATGTCCCCTTGCACACCCACCCCCGGCACTGAAGGGCACCTGCCAGCAGGCCCCCACTCATGTCCCCTTGCACACCCACCCCCCACCACTGAGGGGCACCTGCCAGCAGGCCCCCACTCATGTCCCCTTGCACACCCACCCCCCAGCACTGAGGGGCACCTGCCAGCAGGCCCCCACTCATGTCCCACTCATGTCCCCTTGCACCCCCAGCCCCCAGCAGTGCAGAGCACCTGCCAGCAGGCCCCCACTCATGTCCCCTTGCACCCCCACCCCCAGCTGTCCTCTGTCCTCATTTAATCTTCTTCCAGTGTTCAATTTAATATTTGAGGTGACACGCAGTGATTTTGTCTAGCACAGTAGAATGGAAAACTACATGAATGGCTGGAGGAAAACTATCCTACAAAGGAGGAAAGAAAAAGAAGATGCTGAAGAGATGCAGCCAGAAGAATCTGCACAACATTCAGGATCTTGTATGTTTTTTATTTAAGTTTATCTAAAACATGACTAAGAAAAACATTTTAAATAAAACACATTATTCAGCATGTGGGAAAACTTTACCTTACTACTTTTAAATGTCTGTGCAAACACATTTGTTTTAAAGTCTATTATATCTTCAATTGTTGAAAAATATTTCAAATATTTTCAAACAGATGAAGAAGTGATTTAAGTATCAAGAAGAATAAAACAAGAGACACTTCAAAAATTACCCTCAAAACCAATCAAGGACACCTGAAGAGAAATAAAATAACTATTAGTTAATATTCAAAATAATGTGCAATCCATGTAAAAGGACATAAACGACTTAAGAAATATCATGGACAGTAATAATGTAGTTAATTGGCCTACTGACAAAGATATACCATGTGTACAAAGTAAAAGAAAATGAAACCGACATCCACACCCCAACCCCAAATAAATGTATTTTCCCAAAACTTTGCATACCTATTTAACTTTTTAAAGTATTTACACTAGTATGTATTATTGATGAATATAAATTAATTAAAGTATTACAGTAACTGTGTAGAAAAACTACACTGAATGTGTTTTATAATACAACTTTACTAGACTACTGCCCAGAACAATGTGTACATATAGTTTTTAAAACATTTTTTATAGCCATGGCTACAAGCGCAGCGCAGTGGACTTTGCACCCGCTGCAATTGGCAGTGCTACCAGTGTACATGCGGCTAACACGTAATGATATGATTGGGCGACATGGAGGCACATCAACCGCAGCAACGACTGGGGTGTGTTTACCCACGGCTACCACAGAGTATAGCCATGGCCATGATAAAATACATAAACATATGAATTTTTTTAACAGTTACTGTATTTCAACAATCAAGTAAAGACTATTGACCCATTTTTACAGTCTGAGTTTTTATTGTCTATTTGTATAACTAAAAGGTTGCCCTTAAAAGGACTGTTTTGGGAGAGAGGGAAAAAAGCGGAAGGAACTGGAAATGGAAAAACATTAGGATTCACACATATAACAAACGGTAAAAGAAATGAACATTTAACCTTCTTTGCATTTTATTTTTGTACATTTTTTTTTATGGGATAAAAGAAATGACCACTTAAAAAATAAATATATTCCTAGCATTGACAATTCTTGTGGTGTCCTGAAATGGCCTTTCTGGAACTATCTACGGTGTAATTTCAAACCCTGTTCCAGTTGTGACACCTTTTACACATTACCATACAGTCCTGTAGATCGGGTGCAGGTAGGATGGGATGAGGTTGTGTGTTGGTTGATGGAAAAAAAGTATCAATAGAATTGGAAGACGATGACGCAGATGACAGATGACTTGACAGATACTTGCGTGCTGATTGTACACCATGCGCTTTCACTTTATGTTCCACATGAACCTTCCTATAGGATTCGTCCACTTCATTCCAATGTACTCAGACAAGGTGCTCGGTCAAAGTCGAGGTTGCCAAACTTTGCAGTGGCTTATTTGAAGGTCCCCTGCGCAGAACCTTTCCACAAAAAAAAAAAAAAATCATTTCATCAATCTCCTTTTTACTGTGTTGCTCCTTGGCCCAAAAATACTGCCAACTGTCAGCAACAGTTTTCTGCGCACAATGCATTTTCTTTTAATTTATTTGAGTTCCCTTTGTTACATGTTTCATCCTTATGTTTTTCCTTCCCTATTCCACCCCACCTCTTTACATACCCCAACAAGGCCTATTTAAGGGCCACATTCTAAGTTATAAAAATAGATGCAATTAAACACAAACTGCAAAAATACATTAGAATATCAATTGTAATCTATTTTATGCTGTTTGAGTGACTAAAGTTCAATGCCCAAATGTTTTCCCTTGTAAATGCGGTTATAATGTTCTGTGGCTGCTGGTAGCACCTCACAATATTGCTCCCAAGTTTGCCTTAGAAGTCCATGGGCCTCATTGAGGGTCGGGCGGTCCAGAATTAACAGTGGCGGTAAACCCACTGCCACTGTTAATTCCAGACTGCCCGATCCCGAGTCCTGCAGGTCTGACCTGGCGGGTTGAACACCTCCCGCCTGCAGGCGGACATGGAAACACCAGCACCATCACGAGATGGTGCCGGTGTTTCCACTTCCCCATTCCCATTGAGTCCATTCCGCCTCCGTGACTCCCGGGACACCGGGGCTGTAATGCCCTGGTAATTCCGGGAATCACAGAGGCGGAATGGTAATACGAGTCCGGCGGTAACCAGATGGTTTTACTGCTGCAGTTACCGCCGGACTCATAATGAGGCCCCATGTGTTCGTGTATTTGCTCTACTGAGCTGTAAATTCTTTAAATTCTATAATGTAGTTATTATTTCTTTCTCATATTATCATCCCTCTTGTTAATTTCTGCAATTCACAAACTGTGTTGTCTTCTTAAAACCAAATATTTATTTAGAAGAATGTATTTAGAAGAAGCAGTCATTAACAGGCCACGTGCAGCCAATGCATTTTGGACAACTTGTCCGTCTTCAGGGCTTGACCCTTTACATAACATTAACAAAAAATATCATCAGAAAACAACAATTAATCAAAACACGTAAGTCATCAAATACAATTGAATTAGACATTCATACAAATAAAAAGGAAACAAGCACAAAAATCTAATTAGTTTCTCAATTTAAGTTACGCATATACTTTTACATAGTAAATAAATAATTCAAAAATATAATACCTTTGTGAACTTATTTCTGAGCTGACTGTGGAAATAATTGACATATGCACTTATCAGGTTATGTGACCTTTCTTGATGATCCCCTATGAAAATTATAAAACATAGTGCCCAGTACCTGGGCTTCTTTCAATAGCTTTTATTTCTTACAGATTGCATGCTCCTGTTTAAAAAGGTAATGTATTTTCCAGATCTGTCCCAATATTAATTGAAAGAGTTGTATAGATTCAAGAATGCGGGCGAACCGCTGTTCTTACCTCTCTGTTAGTTGAGTGGTGTCCACAGGGAGATGCGTGCGGATGTATGGAGGTCGCCGTTACCACAATCTACTTACTTGTGCCTTTTGCATCCTTCATGGCATGTCGCATGACATCATCCATGTTCTGACATTGCTGGCATGTGACGTCATTGGTGTGGTGGCATCATGCACTGCCTTTGTAAACCTGTACAAAGCGGCTCACTCAAGCACACATTGGGCCTCATTACGAGTATGGAGGCAGCCATGGTGCTATTAGCACCATGGCTGCCTCCATACCACAATCCGGGCCCGGGTTCCTCGAATGAGGAATTACCGGGCCATCGCAACCTTGGTGGACCCGGTAATTCCCCGTCCGGGAAACCCGGACCCGGTCCATCCCCATTCCCATTCGAGCCCCCATAGGGCTCAATGGGATTGGGGATGGAGCTAACAACGGGCCGTTAATGACGCCCTATTACGAGGTCTCCTCGCGGGACCCGGTAAGTACGCCTGGTTTTTGCAGGCGCCCGTTGCGGATCCTGCGAGGAGACCTCGTAATAGGGCGGAACGGGTTTTCCCGGCACCTTTACCGGTGCCGGTAAACCCGTTCCGCCAACCTTATAGTGAGGGCCATTGTGCATTCTCTTTCACTTGCAATATAAATGTTTTTCATTCTCTCATGGCAAATACTTAAATCATCATGCCTTTCTTTTATTAATGTGCACAGTATTAACCTATGTAAAGAATGCTTTATAATGCATATTACCAATTGAAGGCATAACGTGTGATGTCATCCACGTCCTGACGTCACTGGGGTGTGACCCCGTTGGCGTGGTGACATCACGCACTGCTAGCGTACACATAAAGAATGTGGCTCTCTGGAGCATGCATTGTGGGACATCTTCCACTTATTATGCAAATATTTATTATCTCCAATTCCTCATGACCCATACCTGATGTGTAATTGTAAGTCCTGGATTTCATGTGAAAACAAATAGTAACATGTGCAAAATAGTTTTAGACAGTAAAGAAATGCATACATTAGCTGCTGCATGTGATGTATTCTTCTACATCTCAATGTTGAGTTTCTGTTGAGTTATTACAGGTAGCATTGCTGGTTGATCTCTTCATGTATTCTGTTAGGTGTTTAAGAGTCCGAAGGCTCTATGCAAAATGTTTCTCTTTGTTCTAATCGAGGTAGAAAATCATCATGGAGTCCTCGTTTCATGGCCACTTCCACCACCTCAAAGCAGATCTGTGAAATATCATGTCTTTGTTGCATCCAGTGTCCTGCCACCGCCAAGTTTGTTTTAGATGTCCGAATACATGATCTGTGTTCATTCTAGCTAGTTAACTTGTTCTTGAACATTGTCCCACATAGCATATGCCATTTGAAAAATGTATTAGGCTTTAAGTAAAACATTTGAAAAATACTTTTCAATAAGACAAACTGTAAATGGCAAAGTGCTGTGCAAGCAATGATGGCACAATTGTTGAATTCATTCAGCATCCGCAAAATATCAGAGTGTGAAACATATTTGAATGTAATATGGCGCTTGACATAAAAAAAAGCATAATTAAAAGAGTGCAAGCTAATGAACACCTATGGACAGTGGCTGCATTGTTACAGGACAGTCCTACTAGACACTATAATTCAATACAATGCCACACATTGTTAATAATATATTCTGACAAAGTGTACATGCGTAATGCAATCGGTATTACATTTACAAAAGTCAATCTTATATTAATACTATTGTTGAAGTGCAAGTCCATAAGACCAGTGGCGCCACCAGAAATATTTTATAGGGGTGGTCTGATGAGGCCACAGGAAATCTTGGGGTGGCACACCAAAACAAACACATAACTGAATTTCTGGGGCCTGGGTCCAAAATACCTTCAACTTTCCCTCAGTAAATACCTTCCTGTTTGAGCTCTTCCTTCTCCACATCCAACTCCCTCAGGGTCTGTCGCTTCTCCAAGCAAAATATCTCTTTCCTCAGCAGGGGCCTCCATCTGGAACAGCCTCTCTGCCACTCTGAAATGAGGAGAACCATCTCTGGTTCCGGAAGCACCTCAAGACCTTCCTCTTTGCTTCTACCTTCGCTCCCCTTCTCCCCTGCTGACCTGTCTGCTTTGGCACAATGCACCTGGTTTTCCCATTGCTTTCGGGCCCATGCCCACCCAGCCACTCACCCGCACTGCCCCTGGCAACACCTGTACTTGAGTCGGTATCTGTTACCCTACAGTCCCCTTACATGCACTTTTCAGACACCCCTTGTCTGTGCTCAAAACCTGCACTTGCCACATTGCTGGCTGCACTACCTTTTGTATGGTTGTCCCCTTGCTCATCACTTTCCACTTTTCCCCTCTCTTGCACTTTCCCCATTCCCCCCCCTGCACCTGCACATTCTCAATGTCCCTGGGCCTAGTGAGATTGTTGTTTTGTCTTCCCTTCTTCCCCTCCCCCTTGCCTCGTCGCACTCTGAAACACTGGTGTACGAGCGCGTTAAAATACAATATCATATCATATCATAGCCAGAGATTCCTCTAAATCCTCACTCACGAGTTGTTAATTGCCAACATGTCTATCGATTATGGTGCACTCAGCAGGGTTTGACTTATGTAGGAATAGAAAACTAGTTGTATCTTGCCATTGGACTGCATTTACGATGGGAATGCACCCAGTGGTACATTTTACGCATTGTCTCCACAAAAGAATCTTAGGGAAGTCAGGTTGATGGTAAGATGAGGCTCTACCAAAAAGCTTATTTTCAGTTTCTGAAATAGCAGCTCTTCTGCTATTGCCAATTTAGTTTTCAGAATATTACTTGTAGGTTTGAGCAACACATCTTTCCTTTCCTATTTTCTGTTTCACTGAGAACACAACCCAGGTAAAGTCACCACCTTCCAGTGTACATAAACAAAACCTAGGCAGTTCAAAAGTTAGACTTTCTTAGTAATACTCGTACTCTTCTGGTAGTGGGTGGGATTGGCCATAGGAATTAGCATGGCCATGGGCAGTCAGTGGGCTGGTAAATAAAACGCCCTCAAGTGTCCCTCCTCCTTCTTAATTGTACTCCGGTTCAATAGTTTCAACTGATACCAACATTTTCAAATAGAGTGAAGTAAAACTAAGGTAAAAGTGAACCTCTCTGGTCAGTTTCCCCTCTGGTCATTGGCTGCCCTGCTGAACTCTCCTCTTGTCCTTGGCTCCCTTGCAGGTGAACCTTTGGTCCATCCCTCATTTGGTCTTTGGCTCTGTGGTGAGTTGGTGGCAAAAACAAGAAGCAAAACGCTTCAATTATCTGTCACTCATGCAAACAAGTACCTTAGCTACCTGAAACACACATAACCAGTGTTCCACACAGCTGACAAAATATCTAAAACATTCACCATACAGAGCCATATATTTTAAGATCGGCAAACATCAATGTTGTAACAAAGCAATCTTGGCCTGATCCCTCTGCTACTGCATTAGCCCCTTACCCGATTACTTGCAGATTCTGAAGCTCCTTGAAAGTGTGAAAATGGCAGATGGTGTGCAATGAAAGACTCAATATCATAGCATAACAGGGCATTGCAGAGTGTGGGGCAGTACCCTGGACGGCACAAGCAACTTCAGGGCTGGGAGCAACAGGTGAGAACATGTAATGTTGGTTCTACCACAGTTAGTTTGCTATACTAGAAACTCGGGTGCACTGGCTGGCTGGTGAGGCTGTCTGCCTGTCAAATCAAGTGATAACAGACTGGGGAAGGGCCAGTGCAGCAATAATGCAATTCTATGTGACAGTGTTTGAGCCACTAGCAGAGGAGCACCAGAGTACACCAATTTTTGCTACACTTATTAAAACTGCCCCATTGTAATGGTGAAACAATCACTGATAAGGACTCCAATTTTTGCAGTTGAAGTCAGGGTGAGATTGCATTATTTGCCCAGGATCACAAGCTTATGCTAAACAGCGAAGCAGGGATTTTTACCCACTCTACAATTTAGGCACGATCATCTTCTTCCACGGTTTACTTGGACGAAATAATAAAGTTTTGGGAGTCGAGGCCTGCAATAATACTGTCTTATAGAGTTTACTTGCAATATACACAAATTGCATAATAAAGCATCATGACAATATTCCAGGTCAAGCGACATTCTAGAATCCGCAAAATGACAAACATTAAGGTGTGGAGGTTCTTACCCATTGCCATGTCGCCTTTTTCTTTATAAAAAGTGAAACATGCTGAATGCCATCCACTTTTAAATGCTGTAATAAAAGGTGTTTGACGGCTGTGCAAAATAGAAAAACCAAAACCACAAATGGTGCAATTTGCAGGAGTCCATCTTCTGCCATCCACTTCTTTTTCACAGACCACCCGAATTTTTGACTGTAAAAACAGACTTCCCACACCTAAACCCCACAAAATATCACATCAATGCATGAAGGGCTGGCGCTTGCAGACATTTTGGGTTGCATGCTTTTGTTTTGCGGAATCCTGTTTTACAATGACAAAGGAGAAAGCGACATACATGGCGAATTTCATCCACTGAATAACGACAGAGACATTTCAGTATCAAGAGTCAGCCCTAAAACTGTCGAGTAATGTTGGCGGTGGCCTACAGGCAGAAGGTAAATGTGGGTCTGCTGAGGGCTGTGTGAGGCTAAATCTGTAGCTGGTGTGTATTGGGTGAAGGTTCGAAGTGGAGTGTGAGGCCAGTGAGGAATTAGGATGCTCTCCTGTTGCTATGGTGAGTGTGGTGAAAATTGGGATGATAGAAAATACACTACCAGTGTGTCTATTTATTTCAATTTTAAAATGATATACTTTGCGATAGTCTGAGTCGAGCACTTCAGGAAGCAATCATTGGTTTGTCATGA
Source organism: Ambystoma mexicanum (assembly GCF_040938575.1). Lineage (NCBI taxonomy): Eukaryota > Metazoa > Chordata > Amphibia > Caudata > Ambystomatidae > Ambystoma > Ambystoma mexicanum. The sequence continues at coordinate 856,418,126 of NC_090935.1, read as the reverse complement.
AAATACATGGCGACGCAACATCCTGCAACGGTAAGTGAAAAATACCACTATAAGAAGGATTTCGCTTTTGAATTGTTTCCTGGAAAGCCAGGATCGCGCTACACTAACTGCAAACATGGAAGAGCTTGAAAACATGCGCTCCCCTTTGCCGAAAAAAGACGAGCAGTTATTACCACAGGCTAAAAGAAAAATGATGGTGGCTATTGAATGTCACTTCTTGGCTGCTGTGACTCCCGTTCCTGTTCATCCACCTGCACCATGGGGTGTCCATGGTCCAGGGGTCTATTTGCTGCATGGCCTAATGTTGTTTGTACTGCACACGGAGCCCAGAGGACTGCATGGCGAGCAGTCTCATTGCCCTGTACTTTCATCAAAGTCATACAATGAGATCAGCTCAATTCAGGGTCAATTGGGTGTCACAACTCGCTGCCTAAAGACGCAGCAAAGCCCGCAGCAAAAAAGAAAAAAAAAAATATAATAATTTTTACACTGAACTAGGCATGTCCATGCCCAGTTCAACGCAAATTCTTTTTTTTGCTTGCTTTTTCACAGGGTGGCCGGTGGGGGGGCCAGCATATTTATATGGGTGGCCATGGCCACCCCTTGGAGGCGCCCCTGCATAATACGTGCTTAGTAAATAATGGAGTTCTATTTGTTATCGTACCATATGCGCTGGGACGTATTAAAGTGTCAAGGGTGTAATAGATGGTAATATATATAAAGGTGTATTTAGTATATTTTAGAGTAATTAGCCGAATGGTATTGCAAGCGCTGGTTGGGACCTGAGCATGTGTCACAGATGTATTGTTATTACTATACGATCCAAGTGGACCAATGTTACAATATATTGCTGTGCACTGGAGACGATATTTTGAATGGCAATAAATACAGGCATATATATATATATATAATGCTATATTGTAACATCGGTCCACTTGGATCGTATAGTAATAACAATACAGCCGTGACACATGCTCAGATCACAACCAGACACATTCATGGATTTTAGTCCCAACCAGCCCTTGCAATACCATTCGGCTAATTATCTCTCTATATATATATATATATATATATATATATATATATATATATATATATATATATATATATATATATATATATATATATATATTCAATGAAAAAACTTTGTTAAAGGGACGTTATGTTTAAGTTGCGCTACTAAAAACCTATGAAATTCAGTGAAAAAACGTTGTTAAAGGGATGATATGGTTAAGTTGCGCTACTAAAAACCTATGAAATTCAGTGAAAAAACATTGTTAAAGGGACGTTATGGTTCCAAGTAAAACCGAAAAACCCTTGAAATTCGCCAGTTATGGTAAGCTAAGCAACCATAACTCGCGCCACCACTGTGCACTGCTAAGACTAACACCCACGACATCAAAGATGACATCACAAATGTCATTGATGACATCACTGATGACATCACATGTGTATGTAATTTGCATGAAATATGTGTACAAGGGATTCTTATTATAATGTTGCAAAAAAGTGTCAAGGATCATTGCAATAAATATCATACCCTAATTAGTGCATTGAACGATGCATTGATATAAATAGCATTCTATTATGGGGTTCTATCTAGTATACTGAGATACTCATGCAGAAACAAAGCATTGTGTGCAGCGTACAAGATGAAGGTATAATATTCGTAATGTTAATATGTTGAATAATGAAATGATAATTGTTTTCTTAATAGATTTTTGTGTACTGTGAAATATGTAATAAGTAGCTTATAAAACCCATGTACTACATAATTGCATTACTATAGACAAAACACAAAGACACAAGAACACATACCAATATGGGTATACACAGGGAAAGTGAAGTTAGCAAAAAAGCACAAGTAGTAGCAGAAACAATTCATAACCTAACTGATTATTTTCATGCAAATAAATGATTGTTCTGTTTCAAAGCTGCTATTTACCCTATGTATATGCATCACTTTATGTGATTGAACTTAAGGAAAGTAGTGCGAGTACAATGTATACAAATATGACCATATACAGGCAAAGTACAGCCATAAAAAAACAACAGAACTATCAGAAAGTGCTCATAAGTCTAGTGATTATCTTTATACACAAAAAGGATTGCTGTCTTTCAAGCTGGTGTCTTCCCGTATGTATATGTTTCATATGATGTGATTGGACTCTAAGGGAATTACTGTAAGAACCTACTTGAAGGATACGTCTACAAATAAAATAAGATTTGTAGTTTCTGACTGTTACTGAAGAAAACCACGTGGCCTAGATATGTCAGCAAAAGAAAAAAGAGTGAGCCAGACATGTGATGTCATCAGTGATGTCATCAATGACATTTGTGATGTCATCTTTGATGTCGTGGGTGTTAGTCTTAGCAGTGCACGGTGGTGGCGCGAGTTATGGTTGCTTAGCTTTACCATAACTGGCGAATTACAAGGGTTTTTTGGTTTTACTTGGAACCATAACGTCTCTTTAACAAAGTTTTTCCACTGAATTTCATAGGCTTTTATTAGTGCAACGTCACCATAACATCCTTTTCAATAGATGAAGACCACTAGCATCTTAGGTCCTCAAAGTGGGAACCCCGGGTGGTAAAAAAAATATTTTTCTTCCCAAACCGGGACGCCTGCAGCGTCCCGGTGTAGGAAGGAAAATCTTTTACCAAGATGGCCACCATGGAAAGGGAAGGCGGGGTGTATAAAGAGAACACAACAGGGCCTCAGCGGGGGGTGGGAAGGTAAGGAGGGAGACACGGGGCATGAGCGGGGGGTGGGGGGAACAGTAGGGAGACACGGGGCATGAGCGGGGGTGGGGGGAAAATAAGGGAGACACGGGGCATGAGCAGGGGGTGGGGGGGAACAAGAGAGAGACACGGGCCATGAGTGGGGGGTGGGGGGAACAGTAGGGAGACACGGGGCATGAGCGGGGGGTGGGAGGGAAGAGGGGAGACACATGGGCATGAGCGAGGGGTCGGGGGAACAGGGGAGACACGGGGCATGATCAGGGGGTAGGGTGGAACAGGGAAGACACGGGGCATGAGCGGGGGTAGGGGGAACAGGGAAAACACAGGGCACACACAGGGCATGAGCGGGGGGTGGGGGGAAAAGGAGGGAGACACGGGGCTTGAGCAGGGGGTGGGGTGGAACAGGGGAGACATGGGGCAGGGGGTGGGGGAACAGGGAAAACACGTGGCATGAGCGAGGGTGGGGGGAATGTGAGGGAGGCACGGGGCATGAGTGGGGGTTGTGGGGGAACAGGGCACACAAAGGGCATGAGCAGGGGTGAGGGGAACAGGGCACACACGGGGCATGAGCTGGGGGTGGGGGGAACGGGAGGGAGACACAGGGCATGAGTGGGGGATGGGGGGAAAAGGAGGGAGACACAGGGCATGAGCAGGGGGTGGGGTGGAACAGGGGAGATACGGGGCATGAGCAGGGGGTGGGGAACAGGGAAAACAAAGGGCATGAGCGGAGGGTGGGGGGAACGGGAGGGAGGCACGGTGCATGAGTGTGGGTTGGGGGGAACAGGGCACACACGGGGCATGAGCGGGGGGTGGGAGGGAATGGGAGGGAGACACGGGGCATGAGCGGGGGTTGGGGGGAACAGAGGAGACAGAGAGCATGAGCGGGGGTGGGGGGTACAGGAGGGAGACACAGGGCATAAGCGTTGGGGGGGAACGGAAGGGAGACACGAGGCATGAGCAGGGGGTGGGGGGGAACAGGGGAGACATGGGGCATGAGAGGTGGGTGGGGGGAACACGAGGGAGACACGGGACATGAGCGGGGGGTCGGGGGAACAGGGCAGACATGGGGCATGAGCGGGGGTGGGGGTACAGGAGGGAGACACGGGGCATGAGCAGGGGGTGGGGGGAACAAGAGAGAGACATTGACCATGAGCGGGGGATGGGGGGAACAGTAGGGAGACACAGGGCATGAGCGGGGGTGGGGGGAACAGTGGAGACACGGGGCAAGAGCGGGGGGTGGGGGGAACAGGGAAAACACAGGGCACACACAGGGCATGAGCGGGGGGTGGGGGGAAAAGGAGGGAGACACGGGGCATGAGCAGGGGTGGGGTGGAACAGGGGAGACATGGGGCAGGGGGTGGGGGAACAGGGAAAACACGTGGCATGAGCGAGGGTGGGGGGAATGTGAGGGAGGCACGGGGCATGAGTGGGGGTTGTGGGGGAACAGGGCACACACAGGGCATGAGCAGGGGTGGGGGGAACAGGGCACACACGGGGCATGAGCTGGGGGTGGGGGGAACATGGGAGACACAGGGCATGAGCGGGGGGTGGGGGGTTACACGAGGGAGACACGGGGCATGAGCGGGGGGTGGGGGGTAACACAAGGGAGACACGAAGCATGAGCGGGGGGTGGGGGGGAACAGGGGAGACACGGGGCATGAGCGGCATGTGGGGGGAACAGGGGAGACAAGGGGCATGAGCGGGGGGTGGGGGGAAAAGAAGGGAGACACAGGGCAGGGCATGAGCGGGGGGTGGGGGGAATGGGAGGGAGACACGGGGCATGAGCGGGGGTGGGGGAACAAGGAAAACACGGGGCATGAGTGGGGGAACGGGAGGGAGACACGGGGCATGAGCGGGGGGCGGGGGGGGACAGGGCAAACACGGGGCATGAGCGGGGGGTGGGGGGTACAGGGCACACACGGGGCATGAGCAGGGGTGGGGGAACAGGACACACACGGGGCATGAGCAGGGGGTGGGGGGGAACAGGGAGCACACAGGGCATGAGCAGGGGGTGGGGGGAACAGGGGAGACACGGGTCATGAGCAGGGGGTTGGGGGGTACAGGAGGGAGACACAGGGCATGAGCGGGGGGTGGAGGGTACAGGAGGGAGACACGGGGCATAAGCGAGGGTTGGGGGGAACAAAAGGGAGATACGAGGCATGAACGGGTGTGGGGGGAACAGGGGAGACACGTGGGCATGAGCGGGGTTTGGGGGGAACGGAGGTAGACACGGGGGATGAGCGGGGGGTGGGGGGGAAGGAAGGAAACACGGGGCATGAGCGGGGGGTGGGGACAACAGGGGAGACACAGGGCATGAGCGGGGGTGGGCGGAATCGAGGGAGACACCGGGCATGAGCAGGGGGTGGGGTGGAACAGGGTAGACACGGGGCATGAGCGGGGGTAGGGGGAACGGGAGGGAGACATGGGGCATGAGTGGGGGATGGGAGGAAAGGAAGGAAACACGGGGCATGAGCGGGGGGTGGGGACAACAGGGGAGACACAGGGCATGAGCGGGGGGTGGGGGGAAATGAGGGAGACACCGGGCATGAGCAGGGGGTGGGGTGGAACAGGGGAGACACGGGGCATGAGCGGGGGGTGGGGGGAATGGGAGGGAGACACGGGGCATGAGTGGGGGATGGGGGGAAAAGGAGGGAGACACAGGGCATGAGCAGGGGGTGGGGTGGAGCAGAGGAGATACGGGGCATGAGCAGGGGGTGGGGGAACAGGGAAAACAAAGGGCATGAGCGGAGGGTTGGGGGAACGGGAGGGAGGCACGGTGCATGAGCGGGGGATGGGGGGAACAGGGCACACACGGGGCATGAGCGGGGGGTGGGAGGGAACGGGAGGGAGACAACGGGCATGAGCAGGGGGCGGGGTGGAACAGGGGAGACACGGGGCGGGGGTGGGGGGAACGGGAGGGAGACACGGGGCATGAGTGGGGGATGGGGGAAAGGAAGGAAACACGGGGCATGAGCGGGGGATGGGGACAACAGGGGAGACACAGGGCATGAGCGGGGGGTGGGGGGAAATGAGGGAGACACCGGGCATGAGCCGGGGGTGGGGTGGAACAGGGGAGACACGGGGCATGAGCGGGGGGTGGGGGGAACGGGAGGGAGACACGGGGCATGAGTGGGGGATGGGGGGGAAAAGGAGAGAGACACAGGGCATGAGCAGGGGGTGGGGTGGAACAGGGGAGATACGGGGCATGAGCAGGGGGTGGGGGAACAGGGAAAACAAAGGGCATGAGCGGAGGGTGGGGGGAACGGGAGGGAGGCACGGTGCATGAGCGTGGGTTGGGGGGGAACAGGGCACACATGGGGCATGAGCGGGGGGTGGGAGTGAACGGGAGGGAGACAACGGACATGAGCGGGGGGTGGGGGGAACAGGGCATGGACGGGGCATTAGTGGGGAGTGGGGGGGAAAAGGCACACAATGGGCATGAGCAGGGGGTGGGGGGAACAGGGGAGACACGGGGCATGAGCAGGGGGTGGGGGGTAACACGAGGGAGACCTGGGTCATGAGTGGGGACTGGGGGGTAACAAAAGGGAGACACGAAGCATGAGCAGGGGGTGGGGGGGAACAGGGGAGACACAGGGCATGAGCGGCGGGTTGGGGGAACAGGGGAGATAAGGGGCATGAGCGGGGGGTGGGGGGAAAAGGAGGGAGACATGAAGCATGAGCAGGGTGTGTGGGGGGAACGGGAGGGAGACACAGGGCATGAGCGGGGGGTGGGGGGAACAGGGCACACACAGGGCATGAGCGGAGGGAACAGGTCACACGCGGGGCATGAGCGAGGTGGGGGGAACAGGGCACACACGGGGCATGAGCGTGGGGTAGGGGGCAACACGAGGGAGACACGGGGCATGAGCGGGGGCTGGGGTGGAACAGGGGTTACACGGGGCATGAGCGGGGGTGGGGGAACAGGGAAAACATGGGACATGAGCGGGGGGTGAGGCTAACGGGAGGGAGACATGTGGCATGAGCGGGGGGTGGGGGGAACAGGGCACACACGGGGCATGAGCAGGGGGTGGGGTGGAGCAGGGAAGACACAGGGCATGAGCGGGGGGTGGGGGGAACAGGGAAAACACAGGGCACACACAGGGCATGAGCGGGGGTGGGGGGAAAAGGAGGGAGACACGGGGCATGAGCAGGGGGTGGGGTGAAACAGGGGAGACACAGGGCAGGGGATGGGGGAACAGGGAAAACATGTGGCATGAGCAGGGGTGGGGGGAACGGGAGGGAGACATGGGGCATGAGCGGGGAGTGGGGGGAACAGGGTACACACGGGCATGAGTGGGGGGTGGGGGAACGGGAGGGAGACATGGGGCATGAGCGAGGGGTGTGGGGGAACAGGGCACACACGGGGCATGAGCGGGGGTGGGGGGAACAGGGCACACACGGGGCGTGAGCAGGGGGTGGGGGGAACAGGGGAGACACGGGGCATGAGCGGGGGGTGGGGGTAACAGGAGAGAGACACGGGGCATGAGTGGGGGTAACACAAGGGAGACATGAAGCATGAGCGGGGGGTGGGGGGGAACAGGGGAGACACGGGGCATGAGCGCCAGGTGGGGAGAAACAGGGGAGACAAGGGGCATGAGTGGGGGATGGGGGGAAAAGGAGGGAGACACAGGGCATGAGCGGACGGTGGGGGGAATGGGAGGGAGACAATGGGCATGAGCGGGGGGTAGGGGGGAACAGGGCACACACGGGGCATGAGCGGGGGGTGGGGGGACAGGGCACACACGGGGCATGACCAGGGGGTCGGGGGGAACAGGGCACACACGGGGCATTAGCGGGGGGCGGGGGTAACATGAGGGAGACACAGGGCATGAGCGGCGGGTGGGGTGGAACAGGGGAGACACGGGGCATGAGCGGAGGGTGGGGGAACAGGGAGGGAGACACGGGGCATGAGCGGGGGTGGGGGGTGGAACAGTGCACATAAGGGGCATGAGCGGGGGGTGGGGGGAACAGGGCACACACGGGGCATGAGCAGGGGTGGGGGGGAACAGGGCACACACGGTGCATGAGCAGGGGGTGGGAGGGAACAGGGGAGACATTGGGCATGAGCAGGGCGTGGGGGGGAACAGGGGAGACACGGAGCATGAGCGGGGGGTGGGGGGAAAAAGGAGGGAGACACGGGGCATGAGCGGGGGATGGGGGAGAGCAGGGGAGACACGGGGCATGAGCGGAGGGGTGGGGGGCACAGGAGGGAGGCACGGGGCATGAGCGGGGGCGGAGGGTACAGGAGGGAGACACGGGGCATAAGCGGGGGTTGGGGGGGCACGGAAGGGAGACACGAGGCATGAGCGGGGGTGGGAGGAACAGGGGAGACACGTGGGCATGAGCGGGGTGTGGGGGGGAACAGGGGAGACACGGGGCATGAGTGGGGGGTTTGCGGGAAAGGAAGAAAACACGGGGCAAGAGCGGGGGGTGGGGGCAACAGGTGAGACACGGGGCATGAGCGGGGGGTAGGGGGAAATGAGGGAGACACGGGGCATGAGCAGGGGGTGGGGTGGAACAGGGGAGACACGGGGCATGAGTGGGGGAACGGGAGGGAGACACGGGGCATGAGCGGTGGATGGGGGAAAAGGAGGGAGACACAGGGCATGAGCAGGGGGTGGGGTGGAACAGGGGAGACACTGGGCATGAGTGGGGGGTGGGGGGAACGGGAGGGAGACACGGGGCATGATTGGAGGGGTGGGGAGGAACAGGGCACACACGGGGCATGAGCGGGGGGTGGGAGGGAACAGGAGGGAGACATGGGCCATGAGCGGGGGTGGGGGGGAACAGAGCACGCACGGGCCATGAGCGGGGGGTGGGGGGAACAGGGCACACATGGGGCATGAGCAGGGGTTGGTGGAACAGGGGAGACACGGGGCATGAGCAGGGGGTGGGAGGTAACACGAGGGAGACACGGGGCATGAGCAGGGGTGTGGGGTAACAAAAGGGAGACACGAAGCATGAGCAGGGTGTGGGTGGAACAGGGGAGACACGTGGCATGAGCGACAGGTGGGGGGAACAGGGGAGACAAGGGGCATGAGCGGGGGGTGGGATGGAAAAGGAGGGAGACACCAAGCATGAGCAGGGGGCGGGGGGAACGGGAGGGAGACACAGGGCATGAGCGGGGGTGGGGGGAACAGGGCATACATGGGGCATGAGCAGGGGGTGGGGGGAACAGGGCACACATGGGGCATGAGCGGGGGGTGGGGGGAACAGGGCACACACGGGGCATGAGCGGGGGGTAGGGGGTAACATGAGGGAGACACGGGGCATGAGTGGGGGGTGGGGTGGAACAAGGGAGACACGGGACATGAGCTGGGGGTGGGGGGAACAGGGAAAACAAGGGGCATGAGCGGGGGGTGAGGGGAAATGGGAGGGAGACACGGGGCATGAGCACGGGTGGGGGGAACAAGGCACACACGGGGCATGAGCGGGGGGTGGGGCAAAACAGGGCACACACGTGGCATGAGCAGGGGTTGGTGGAACAGGGCACACAGGGGGCTTGAGCAGGGGGTGGGGGGAACAGGGGAGACACGGAGCATGAGCGGGGGGTGGAGGGGAAAAGGAGGGAGACACGGGGCATGAGTGGGGGGTGGGGGGGAACAGGGGAGACACAGGGCATGAGCGGGGGTGGGGGGTACAGGAGGGAGACACAGGGCATTAGCGTTGGGGGGGAACGGAAGGGAGACACGAGGCATGAGCGGGGTATGGGGGGAACAGGGGAGACACAGGCATGAGCGGTGGGTGGGGGGAACACGAGGGAGACACGGGGCATGATCGGGGGGTCGGTGGAACAGGGCAGACACGGGGCATGAGCGGGGGGCGGGGGGTACAGGAGGGAGACACGGGGAATGAGCAGGGGGTGGGGGAACAAGAGAGAGGCACGGGGCATGAGTGGGGGGTAACACAAGGGAGACACGGAGCATGAGCAGGGGGTGGAGGGGAACAGGGGAGACACAGGGCATGAGCGGCGGGTGGGGGGAACAGGGGAGAAAAGGGGCATGAGCAGGGGGTGGGGGGAACAGGGCACACACGGGGCATGAGCGGAGGTGGGGGGAACAGGGGACACACGGGGCATGAGCAGGGGGTGGGGGGAACAGGGGAGACAAGACACGGGCATAAGAGGGGGGTGGGGGGAACACGAGGGAGACACGGGGCATGAGCAGGGGGTGGGGGGAACAGGGCAGACATGGGGCATGAGCGGGGGTGGGGGTACACGAGGGAGACATGGGGCATGAGCGGGGGGTGGGGAGAACAAGAGAGAGACACGGACCATGAGTGGGGGGTAGGGGGAACAGTAGGGAGACACGGGGCATGAGCGGGGTGGGGTGGAACAGGGGAGACATGGGGCATTAGCAGGGGGTGGGGGGGAACAGGGGAAACATGGGGCATGCGTGGGGGGGGCAGGGAAAACACGGGGCATGAGCGGGGGGTGGGGAGGAACGGGAGGGAGACATGGGGCATGAGCGGGGGGTGGGGGGAACAGAGCACACACCGGGCATGAGCGGGGTTGGGGGGGAACAGGAGGGAGACACGGGGCATGAGCGGGGGGTGAGGGGGAACAGGGCACACATGGGGCATGAGCGGGGGGTGGGGGCAACAGGGCACACACGGGGCATGAGCAGGGGGTGGGGGGAACAGGGGAGACATGGGGCATGAGCACGGAGTGGGGGTAACACGAGGGAGACATGGGGCATGAGTGGGGGGTAACACAATGGAGACACAAAGCATGAGCAGGGGGTGGAGGGGAACAGAGGAGACACAGGGCATGAGCGGCGGGTGGGGGGAAAAGGGGAGAAAAGGGGCATGAGCGGGGGTGGGGGAACATGGAAGACAAGGGGCATGAGCGGGGTGTTTGGGGGAAAAGGAGGGAGACACAGGGCATGAGCAAGGGGTGGGGGAACGGGAGGGAGACAAGGGGCATGAGTGGGGCGTGGGGGGAACAGGGCACACACGGGGCATGAGCAAGGGGTGGGTGGAACAGGGCACACACGGGGCATGAGCGGGGGGTGGGGGGAACAGGGGAGACAAGACACCTGGCATGAGAGGGGGGTGGGGGGAACACGAGGGAGACACGGGGCATGAGCGGGGGGTGGGGGAACAGGGCAGACATGGAGCATGAGCGGGGGTGGGGGTACAGGAGGGAGACATGGGGCATGAGCGGGGGGTGGGGGGAACAAGAGAGAGACACGGACCATGAGTGGGGGTTGGGGGAACAGTAGGGAGACACGGGGCATAAGCGGGGGGTGTGGGGGAACAGTGGAGACACGGGGCATGAGCAGGTGTTCGGGGGAACAGTGGAGACATGGGGCATGAGCGGGGGGTGGGGCGAACATGGGAGACACAGGGCATGAGCGGGGGGTGGAGGGTAACACAATGGAGACACGGAGCATGAGTGGGGGGGTCGGGGAACAGGGCACATACTGGGCATGAGCGGGGGGTAGGGGGTTCAGGAGGGAGACACAGGGCGTGAGCGGGGGTGGGGGGTAAAGGAGGGAGACACGGGGCATGAGTGGGGGGGGACAAGAGAGAGACACGGGGCATGAGCGGGGGGTAGGGGGAACAGGAGGGAGACACGGGGCATGAGCGGGGATGGGGGTAACACGAGGGAGATACAGGGCATGAACGGGGGTGGGAGGGTAACACGAGGGAAACAAGGGGCATGAGCGGGGTTGGGGTGGAACAGGGGAGACACGGGGAATGAGCAGGGGGTGGGGGAACAAGAGAGAGGCACGGGGCATGAGTGGGGGGTAACACAAGGGAGACACGGAGCATGAGCAGGGGGTGGAGGGGAACAGGGGAGACACAGGGCATGAGCGGCGGGTGGGGGGAACAGGGGAGAAAAGGGGCATGAGCAGGGGGTTTGGGGGAAAAGGAGGGAGACACAGGGCATGAGCAGGGGGCGGGGGGGAACGGGAGGGAGACACGGGGCATGAGCAGGGCGTGGGGGGAACAGGGGACACACGGGGCATGAGCAGGGGGTGGGGGGGACAGGGGAGACAAGACACGGGCATAAGAGGGGGGTGGGGGGAACACGAGGGAGACACGGGGCATGAGCAGGGGGTGGGGGGAACAGGGCAGACATGGGGCATGAGCGGGGGTGGGGGTACAGGAGGGAGACATGGGGCATGAGCGGGGGGTGGGGAGAACAAGAGAGAGACACGGACCATGAGTGGGGGGTGGGGGGAACATTAGGGAGACACGGGGCATGAGCGGGGTGGGGTAGAACAGGGGAGACATGGGGCATTAGCAGGGGGTGGGGGGAACAGGGGAAACACGGGGCATGAGCGGGGCATGGGGGGAACGGGAGGGAGGCACGGGGCATGAGCGGGGGGTTGGGGGGAAAAGGAGGGAGACACGGGGCATGAGCAGGGGGTGGCGTGGAACAGGGGAGACATGGGGCATGCGTGGGGGGGCAGGGAAAACACGGGGCATGAGCGGGGGTGGGGAGGAACGGGAGGGAGACATGGGGCATGAGCAGGGGGTGGGGGGAACAGAGCACACACCGGGCATGAGCGGGGTTGGGGGGGAACAGGAGGGAGACACGGGGCATGAGCGGGGGGTGAGGGGGAACAGGGCACACATGGGGCATGAGCGGGGTGTGGGGGCAACAGGGCACACACGGGGCATGAGCAGGGGGTGGGGGGAACAGGGGAGACATGGGGCATGAGCACGGAGTGGGGGTAACACGAGGGAGACACGGGGCATGAGTGGGGGGTAACACAATGGAGACACAAAGCATGAGCAGGGGGTGGAGGGGAACAGAGGAGACACAGGGCATGAGCGGCGGGTGGGGGGAAAAGGGGAGAAAAGGGGCATGAGCGGGGGGTGGGGGAACATGGAAGACAAGGGGCATGAGCGGGGTGTTTGGGGAAAAGGAGGGAGACACAGGGCATGAGCAAGGGGTGGGGGAACGGGAGGGAGACAAGGGGCATGAGTGGGGCATGGGGGGAACAGGGCACACACGGGGCGTGAGCAAGGGGTGGGTGGAACAGGGCACACACGGGGCATGAGCGGGGGGTGGGGGGAACAGGGGAGACAAGACACCGGGCATGAGAGGGGGGTGGGGGGAACACGAGGGAGACACGGGGCATGAGCGGGGGGTGGGGGAACAGGGCAGACATGGAGCATGAGCGGGGGTGGGGGTACAGGAGGGAGACATGGGGCATGAGCGGGGGGTGGGGGGAACAAGAGAGAGACACGGACCATGAGTGGGGGTTGGGGGAACAGTAGGGAGACACGGGGCATAAGCGGGGGGTGTGGGGGAACAGTGGAGACACGGGGCATGAGCAGGTGTTCGGGGGAACAGTGGAGACATGGGGCATGAGCGGGGGGTGGGGCGAACATGGGAGACACAGGGCATGAGCGGGGGGTGGAGGGTAACACAAGGGAGACACGGAGCATGAGTGGGGGGGTGGGGGAACAGGGCACATACTGGGCATGAGCGGGGGGTAGGGGGTTCAGGAGGGAGACACAGGGCGTGAGCGGGGGTGGGGGGTAAAGGAGGGAGACACAGGGCATGAGTGGGGGGTGGGGGGAACACGAGGGAGACACGGGGCATGAGCGGGGGGTGGGGGAACAGGGCAGACATGGAGCATGAGCGGGGGTGGGGGTACAGGAGGGAGACATGGGGCATGAGCGGGGGGTGGGGGGAACAAGAGAGAGACACGGACCATGAGTGGGGGTTGGGGGAACAGTAGGGAGACACGGGGCATAAGCGGGGGGTGTGGGGGAACAGTGGAGACACGGGGCATGAGCAGGTGTTCGGGGGAACAGTGGAGACATGGGGCATGAGCGGGGGGTGGGGCGAACATGGGAGAGACAGGGCATGAGCGGGGGGTGGAGGGTAACACAAGGGAGACATGGAGCATGAGTGGGGGGGTGGGGGAACAGGGCACATACTGGGCATGAGCGGGGGGTAGGGGGTTCAGGAGGGAGACACAGGGCGTGAGCGGGGGTGGGGGGTAAAGGAGGGAGACACAGGGCATGAGTGGGGGGGACAAGAGAGAGACATGGGGCATGAGCGGGGGGTAGGGGAACAGGAGGGAGACACGGGGCATGAGCGGGGATGGGGGTAACACGAGGGAGATACAGGGCATGAACGGGGGTGGGAGGGTAACACGAGGGAAACAAGGGGCATGAGCGGGGGTGGGGTGGAACAGGGGAGACACGGGGAATGAGCAGGGGGTGGGGGAACAAGAGAGAGGCACGGGGCATGAGTGGGGGGTAACACAAGGGAGACACGGAGCATGAGCAGGGGGTGGAGGGGAACAGGGGAGACACAGGGCATGAGCGGCGGGTGGGGGGAACAGGGGAGAAAAGGGGCATGAGCAGGGGGTTTGGGGGAAAAGGAGGGAGACACAGGGCATGAGCAGGGGGCGGGGGGGAACGGGAGGGAGACACGGGGCATGAGCAGGGCGT